>NC_040905.2:10324552-11614392 GCF_004126475.2 Phyllostomus discolor | reverse complement strand
ATGATTCTAACTCTGTTTTGCTTTCTGCACATCGCTGATTTTATTCTTTCATTCATTGTAATTGAGTGTCTATAATACATGGAGTTTTGTATTAGATGCTATTCATTCATTCGACCGTATTCATTTCAGATCTATTCTCGGCAGTGGCACAGATGTCAGTAAGACCAAGTGTCATTAAAGAGTTTAGAAACTTCTTGTTTCTTTTCGACCTCATTGTTATTATCTTTTTCAAATTAAGGCAAATTTGTTCAGGGAAGGAATCTTGATAGTTTAATATCTGTTTTTTCTTCTCATTTACACTCCAAAAGAAATCATAACTGCTTTAGAAATTGATTCTTTCTACAAAGTCCCACGTGTACTTTCACTCAGCACAGAACACCAACCTCACTTCAGTGGAGGACATAAAAGTGCTTTTGGCAGAACAAGAATCCAAGCAACAGAAGACTCTTGCAGGAGGCTTTTATTTATTTATTTATTTATTAAAATTTTTTAATCTTTATTGTATTTTTCCCATTACCACTTAGTCCCCTTATACTCCCGTCCCCCCAGCAATCACGACACTGTTGTCCATGCCCATGAGTCCTCTTTCCTTTTTGCTCAGTCCCTCCACCCCTGGCCTCCTCCCCTGACTAGCTGTCATCCTGCTCTCCACCTACAAATCTGTCCCCATGTTCCTCGTTAGTTCAGTTTATTCACTGGGGTCCACACACAAGTGAAAGCCTATGGGATTTGTCTTTTTCTGAATGGCTTAGTTCATTTAGTATAAATGTTCTCCAGGTCCATCCATACCGTCACGAGGGTCAGATTTCTTCTTCTTTTTTATGGCCAAATAGTATTCCACTGTGTAATTGTCCCATAGTTGTTTTATCCACTTATCCACTGATTGGGCACTTGGGCTGCTTCCATATCTTGGCGATTGCAAATAACCCTTCAGTGAAGATAGGGCTGCTTAAATTCTTTCACATTAGTGTTTGGGGTTCCTTCAGATATATTCCCAGAAGTGGAATCACTGCCTTCTAAGGCAGTTCCATGTTTTACTTTTTGAGGTATCTACATACTGCTTTCCCCAGTGGCCGCACCAGTCTGCATTCCTCTCCAACTGTTGCACTAGTGTTCCCCTTTCTTCACATCTTCGTCAGCACTTGTTGTTTGTGTTTTACTGACTGATAGCCATTCTGACACGTGTGAGATACGTCTCGTTGTGGTTTTGATTTGCATTTCTCTAATGATTAGTGACGTTGAGCATCTTTTCATAAGCATATGAGCCATCTCTATGTCCTCCTTGGAGAAATGTCTATTCAAGTCCTCTGCCCACTTTTAATTGGGCTGTTTGTTTTTTTGGTGTTGAGTTTTGTGAGTACTTTATAAAATTTGGATATTAACTCTTTATCAGATGTATCAGTGAATATGTATTAACCTGATGGTGTCAGTGATACTGGTGTATCACTAAATATGTATCGTGAATGGGAATTATCAGTGATAATCCCCCTTCTGTGGGTTATCTTTTTATATTGCTGATGATTTCCTTTGCTATGCAAAAACTTTTTAGTTTGATGTACTCCTATTTGTTTATTTTTTTCTTTTGTTTTCCTTGCCTGGTGAGATATATCTGATAAAAAAAATGCTACGAGCAATGTCCAGGTTTGCTGCCTACATTTTCTTCTAGGATTTTTATGGTTTGGGGTCTAACATTTAAGTCTTTGATCCATTTTAAATCTACTTTTGTGTGTGGCATAAGAAGATGGTCTAGTTTCCTCTTTTTTTGCATGTATCTGTCTAATTTTTCCAACACCATTTATTGAACAAACTGTCTTTAGCCCATTGTGTGTGCTTGCTTCCTCTGTCAAATATTAATTGACTTTAAAGGTATGGGTTTATTTCTGGGCTCTCTATTCTGTTCCATTGATCTATGTGTCCATTTTTATGCCAGTGCCGTGTTGTTTTGATTACTATGGACTTCTAGTTGCAGGAGGCTTTTAAAACTGAAATTCTTGGACTAACGTCCTACAGCAACAGCTTCCTAAGACAGGCCTTTTTTTTTTTTTTAAACATTGCATTAACAAGTCCTTCAAATCCAGGCAATAAAACAAGGCAGATTTTCAGAATTCACAGGCATTCAAGAACCTAAATTTAGGTTCTTAGAAGATCACTGTATATTCTGGAGACAATTTTTATTTAACTGATATTAACTATGTTTATTTAGATTGTCTACTTTTTCCCCACCATTTCCATAGACAGACTCTTCATTGTTTATGACTCAAGGTCTCTTTACGTAGTTTTCAAATGCCTCAGCTTTCAATGCAATTTGTATCAGAACCTGCAATATATCTGGGAAACATTATTTCTACTGTCCTAGTTTCTTGAGCTCAAAAGCATTTTCACTTTTCCATTTTTCCAAGACACCATGGAAAATCTTCTGTGCACCCATTACCAAAGAACCCTCAGCCATAAACCTAAGTACTTACTAGTCACATCAAATTATAATTTTTGGAGAAAACAAAGTAGGGGACAACTTTCATTGTCACATGAGCTATACAATTCATTTCATCATGTTGTTCAGGCTCTTGAAAGTCATCAAAACAAACTTTAACACAAACCTAGGACTGCTGGTTCAAGTTCAGAAAAACTTTCCTCATCCTGGTGTTTTTTTCCAAAGATAACATTTGCTGCAAAGGGAAATATAACTTCCCCAACTTTTTTTTTAGTATAACTATTACAGCTCTCATTCTTCTGAGTAGAATCTTACTACAGAAACATGCTAGAGCATTTATATTTATATGCTATCTAACACCAATACATCTTCTGCTTCCAATAGTTTCTTCTTTTTGAACACAAACATAAATCTTTTCATTCATAATGCTTCCAGTTTCATCCATGTTGTCACAAGGGTAGGAGCTCCTTCTTTCTCTCTGATCTTACCTTTAACAGGAACCTGATCAACAAAACAAACAAACAAGCAAAATGTAACAAGACACTGAAATAAAGAACAGGCTGACCGTGACCAGGGGGAGAGGGGAGGGAATTTCAGGGAAAAGAAGGGTTTACAGGAACAAGTATAAAGGACACATGGACAAAAACAAGGGGGGGGGGGCAGAAACGGGAGGGAGGTGAGGAGAGCTGGGAGTGGGGCTGGGATAGGGGTAAAAGGCAGAAAACTGTACTTGAACAACAATTAAAATTTTTTAAAAAATCTTTTAAATTCACACAATAACAATTTCAATGGCTTTTTAATAGCCAACCAAATAATTTTGCTATAACTTCCTATAGGTTTTATGTCTGTGGTTTTACCCTAATGATTAAATTGCTAACGAAACTTGAGCTGCATATTCTAAAGCTCAGATTTACAAACCTTTGAAGCTAAAGCTTTTTCAGTATTAGTTCTCCAAATTGCTGGCAAACCAGCTGCAAAATTAAATTACCTTCTCTAGTGCTTTCCTGAAATTCCAGTTAATTACAAAAACCACTGCAATGTCTAAAAAAGTAATAAATTGTAATTGAAGCAACCAAAGGACTACTTAGAGTATTTTATAAGAGTGATACAACAGAATGATATAACTCTATTTTAAGTACACAACCCAAAGAGAAAAAAAAGCACTCTGAAGTTTTATTTTTTTAGTTAGCAAATTACAGTTCTTTTTCAATCACCTGACATCTACGACGTTCGCTCACATGCTAAGCGTCCAAAGTCATGCAAACTCTGATGCTGTGGATCACAGAGGTCTTCTGTCTTCTGCACCCTCCTTTATTCGTCCTTTTTCTCTTTCTTTCATTTTTCTCTATCTCCTCCTCCCTTTTCTCCTGTTCACCTCCTCTTCTTTCCTTTCTCCTTCCTCCTCCTCTTCTTTATGGACTCGGAAGTTTAATTTGGCTAAATCCAGAAGTGAACCCAGCTCAGTCATCTCTAGATGCTGACCTGCCGGTGGACTCACTGTTGGAGGTTGGGAGGAGGAGGCACAGGCAGGTGGTGCACTCACTGAGAGATAGTGAGCATTGCAAGGGTCCATATTATGTAGTGGAACTCTGTCACTTGGCATTTTCTACTGTTGTTGATGATTCTATGAGTGAGTTTTTATTTTAAAAATTAGTCATATCAAAATGTTCTATCTTTGGACTTTTCCTCACTAGCTAGCGCCGTAATATGAGTGAGACGTGTAAGAAAACCATCAAGTCACCCTCATATTGCAATTGGATGGATGAAAAAAATGAACAGCTTTTCCCTTTATCAGGTTCTTGGCTTTTACCTCTGTCGTCACGTCTTTCACCCTGTCGTCTGTGGCTGTAATGGAGAAGAGCGCTGCTGCATCCTTCATCATCACCAAGTGTTTCCGCCCATCGGGAATGTTCTGGGCTCCCTTTCCACCCCACGCCCCATGGAGTCATTCACAACAGTTCAAAACAGATACCAGTTCTGAGTGTCTCAGTATTATATCTTATTCACAACGTCTTTGATTTTTCCCTTATGGAGTACCTCTGGCCCCCAGATTTTATCCTAAAGGTTAGACTTAACCTGTAAATTTTGAGTGAAATGAAAGTCTGTCTGTCAACTCCCAGTGTGCCCTTATCAGTCCCCCTTCCATGTCTTGCATACCTATCCCTTCCACCATACTCAGCTCATCCTCAAGTTCCTGCATCGCGTTCCTGCTGATCTCTCATATTAACAGAAAACCGTGACGTAAATGGAATAAGGTGCAAAATCTGACCACAAGCCTCCAGTGGTCCTCATGTTAATAGAGGCCTCTGATTTCCAAAAACTTTAAAGATGCAAAGAAAACCAGCTTTGAAGTTAAATGATAGGAGTTGGGCTTATATTTCACATAGATGTCTCATATGATGAAGGTCTATCCTGCTCATAAGCAATCATGCTTCCAAACACTCATGCATTTATTTTCAACCTGTACTAGAAATAAGCACAGTCATGAGCTCTTCCACTTTTTGGGCAATGTTTTATATACATGCACACATAAACATATGCATATCTGTATATATATATTTGTCAACCTCAAAGAATATGGTACGGAAATTGCAAGTAGTAGAAAAGAAATGCAAATATAAACCCTCCATGGATATGATTTCCTGACACAGAATATTTCCATTTATTTGACTTGTAAATTATTTAAATTCATACCCTGCGGACTTGCCCTCATGAGCCTTTGTCAAAATAAAAATTCCACCTTGACTAATAAAATAAAGGTACTTTCAAAGTAATAAAACAATATAATTATTGGTCATCACATTGTCACTAACTTAGCATACATTATAATCATTAATTTTCCGGTAGTTGTTAAAATCTTGCCCTCTCTCTGGAGGTACACTAAGTATCTTTAATAGGAATTATTTGGTGAGGATAGCAGGAATTTAGCATAAAAAGAGTTCCATCTGGTAGGTATATTGAATTAATAGTGCTTGAACATTGAGTTCCACTTTCCAAAAACTAATTAGGCATAAAAAATCAAGCTTCTCAACAAACACATTTTCATTATCATCTTATCACAGGTTACCTTGGTCACATCCAAGTGGCTGAGAGTAAATGAAACTTTTTGATGATCCATCATTAACTTGGTGAACTACAGTCCATGGTGAGCAAATAAGGAAACTAGTGTTAACTTCATGCTTCATTTAAATTTTGGGGTGTCTTTTTGGTACAGCTCCATCTAGTCTATCTTCTACAACTTTTAGATTTGATGATTTAACCACATGCCCAGACCAGATGTGTAGGGATGTGAAAATGGAAATTGCTAGTCCCCACAGCAAACAAAGACCTTACTTTGAGGTTGGTTTCCTGATATAACTCAAGAAAGTATGATTTAAAAGCATCCAGATGAGTACTCCAGACTTCAGCAGGGTTCCAGAATCACATACTCTGAAGGGAACCCTTTTTTTCTTGGGGATCTGATTCATGAAGGGTAATTCTCTCTTCTGTTTTGGAATTATCAGGTGATGTATGTGAGTATGGGTGCTACAGGTTCTATAAAAGAGGGTCAAGCACTATTTAAGTTTGTAATTTCCGTGGAGGCCTTAAAAATATTTCCTTCAAAATCTAACTGTATATTTATTCTTTCAGAGAGCGTAGAAACATAGGTGAATCCAATGAATAGATTATGAAGTGTTAATTTTTAATAACATTTGAAAGGGAACTAATAAAAAATTAAAAATGTGAACAGATGAAGTTTAAAAAAGTAATGAGAGCTTAACTGAATATAACATAAGGCATCTTAATAAAAATGCAGTTCATAGTAGGAAGAAAAATAAAATTAACTTTCTTCATAAGATTTTGGAAGTCGTCCATGAGTCAACTTGATCTTCCACAGTAGCTTTAGCTCTAATCGCACTGCCATGTAAACAACCAGCCTTCAGTGGCTGCTTCCTTCCAAAGTGGGCAGAGAATGTATATTTTTGAGAATATGGTTTTGTAAACATCAATTATGTTCATTTGGTTGATGCAGTGTTTTTCAAGTTTTCTTTAACTTCAGTGAACATTTTATCTACTTTATCAATTATTGAGAATGAAGTGTTAAGATGTCCAACTACAATTTTATATACTTTGAATATTTTTTAGTTCTGTCATTTTTGCTAGTTATTTGGGTGTATAAAAATAATATTATTATATATATTCTTAGTGTTTCTCTTTAACTTTAGTACTACTCTTCTCTTAAAGCCTTCTTTGTCAGAAATCAATTGGTACTTTAGCTTTCTTATTTATACAATGGGAGTGTTTCCATAATTTTACTTTACATATCTGTGTATTTTATATTTAAAAATGTATTTATTTTAAGCAATATATAGTTGGGTTTTGTTTTTTTTGAAAAAACCAGTTTGATAATCTATGCATTTCAATGGAAAGTTTTGGTTAATGTACACACAATATAATTATTGATGCAGCCGAGTTTAAGTCTATCATATTACGGCTTATTTTATAAGTCCTATCTTTTCTTGTCCCCTTTCCCCCCTTTCTTGCATTCTGTTGGCTTCAGTGTTCACTTTCCATAATTCCCTCTACCAGAACTTAAGCTATATCATTAAAAAAATTAGTGGAATGCTTTAGGGATTAAATATGTAACCAGAACTTAGTATATGCCTTAAACTAACATATAGTACATTAGGTTATTTGAAGAACTTTTGAAAAATACAATTATACTTATTCCCCTAATGTTCACTGTGCTGTTGTTGGGATATATTTTATTTCTACATATGTTATAAACACTGAGATACATTGTTATTATAGACATGCATCAGTTTCCTTTAAAATGGAAGAATCAAGAAAAATTAGGGTCTTTCCTATGTTTTTCATGTCCCATATGTTTTTCCCATATGTTCCCATATGTTTTTCATGTCCAGTGTTCCTCCTCCCTTCATGTAGATATGAATTACCATCTGGTATCATTTTCCTTAAGCCTGAAGAGTTTATTTTAACATTCTCATGTACGTCTGCTGGCACCAAACCTCCTTAGCCTCTGTTATATGAAAATGCCTTTATTTTGCTCTTATTAGTGAGGGATTCTTTTTCCTGGGTATGGAGTTATAGCTTAATTTTTCTTCATTACTCTAAAGATATTCTACTGTCCTCTGGTTTGCACTGTCTCTTGTGCCATCAGTTGTCATATCTTCATGGCTTTCCTCTCCGATATGTTATCCATGTGTTTTCCCTCTGTACTTTAAGGTATTCTCTTAATCATTATCTTCATGCAATCTGACAACATGACCATTTGCCAATGAGCTCATGCATAGTTTTTCTTTGCGTTTTCCCTGGTTTGGGTTTGGTTGAAAAGTCTGTAAGTGTATATTTTTATAAAATTCAGAAAATGTTTGTCTGTTGTGTATTCAAAGATTTTTTTTCTGCCCCAACATCTCTTTCATCATTTTTTGGACCTTCAATTACACAGGATATTGTTCTACGGGCCACTGGGCTCTGTCTGTCTTTTTCAGACTTTTTACTCTTTAAGTTTGGATAGTTTCTAGTGTCTTACTTCAAGTTCACTTATCTTAACAGTCTCTAATCTACTGCTAAGTCTATCCAATGAATTTCACACCTCCTTCACTCAAAGGGGTTTTCAGATGTAGACCTTCAGTCTGTTTGCTGTTGTTGTTATTGTTTAAAATAGCTTCCATTGTACTGCTGGGTTTTCAGATCTGTTCACATATTACATCCATATTTTCATTTATATCCTTAAAATATTTATAACACTTTGTACAGCTGTCTATTGTCTTTGTTTGGAAAGACATTCCATTTTGACAGTTTTGGATTTGGGCACGTGAAAGTATGTTCTAGGTTCTGGGTACGTAAACCTGAAGAGCAATCCACGTATTCAAATACCCATGTGTTCTGCTGGTGCACCTTGCCCCACTGGGGTTGAGATGAAAAGCCTGTCAATTAGAGCTATCAGTGATAACTTTAGAAAGTTAAAGACTTGACTTGAATTAAAGAGTAGATTCTGGTACAACTGGTCATAAAGAGTAGAGTTAAGAATTAGCATGGTGTATTGTCATTCATGATGGAATGTGTGAAATTAGAGCTTCACGGAGTAGAATAGAACCAGATTATGGAGTAGCTGGGAAGTTAGGCATAGACTTTTAATAGACAATGAGAAACCACACTGCCATTTTATAAGGTGGAGGAGTAGAGCCATGAAGGAAGGTCAGTCTACTAGAAGTGCTCAGAAATACACAACAGATTGTCTTCTACACGTGAAACATGGAGAGCACAAAGATTCCCATCAAAAGTAGCAGTATAGAGGATAATGACTTTTAGGAATTATTCAATTTAACGGAACCCCGATTCTTTAGAAAATATATATAAATATCTTTTAGAGAGTAGCCGTAGTGGAGTTAGTTGCAGTATTTGGCATGCATAAAAATCCAGTTTTCTGCAAAACGTAGTCTGTGAGAAAGGTACACAAGTACCTAGCTGCACAAGTACAATGTTGCTGTAAGAATAACTTGATTACAGTCAGCAAAACTGAGGGTTTACCGGCAATGTTAATTATTTGCCGGGGAAGGAACAAGTAGGACATGAATTTAGGGTTCTAAGTTCGTGATACTGAAGTGTGGTTTGGCTTCTCTGAAAACTTCGGTATGGGGAAACAAGAAATTAGAGCAAGAATTCTGATAAATGAACTTTGGTTTCTCTTTCTTAGTTATAGAACATATGACTCATTTTTTTCTCAAATGGCACCAAGTGTTTTGTTTTTTAACTTGATTTTGTTTCAAATTAAAAAATTTGAATGTCTGTCTGAAAAAGACAAAATCGATAGATAAGATAGAGCAGGTGGACCTGGAAAATAAGACATATAATAGAAAGGATCATATCTACTTTAGTATAAAAGACTTCAAGAATTTTGAAACTTCCACAGTGTTATTGTTATTTGCCATAAATAAGGAGCCAAAGTTGTCTCCTTTTTCCGAGAGCTGAGGCCCACACTGATTTAAAAAATGTTGAGAAACACGTTAGAAGACTATGAAACTGAGTTGTTGGCCAAGCTGTGGATAGCTGGTCAGAGTTAGGTGCCCAGGATAAAAGTTAAAGGGAATGTACTTACTCACTTAGAATTCAGAAGGGTGAAGGGATCAAACAGGTGGAGGGATCAGAGAGGTTTTGTGAAAGGGGTGGCTGACGAGCCAGACCCTGGAGTACAGGCAGGAAGGACAGGCTGAAATAGGACATTGCCTTTTTTTTTTTTGCAGAGGAGGGATGTAGAGGTGAGAAAGTTGGAACCTAGTAAAGAAATGGAAGCAAGTTGCTCAAAGGGAATTTGCAGCATACAGTTAAGTAAGGTTGGGCTGAGGCTAGATCCTAAAGGATTCAGTGAGGGGTTTTTATCTATCAGGACAGTGGCTCCAAAAATGTTTCCAAAAACAAAAACCCAACCCAAAAAACCCACTCATCTACTCTGTCTACATTAAATAAATGCCCTCTGATAATTTCTATCTCACTCTTCTATTCTACAATAGAATGTCCTTTATAAAAAATCCTGGCATGACCCACTAAAAGAATTACATACTCTGTTGGGAGGTCAGACGCTTCGTTGGTGAACACTGCTGTAGTGAAGGCCGTGGAGGTGGCTGAGCTGAGGACAGAGACGGTTGTCTTAGTTCCAAGACTAGGAACTGGCCTGGTGATGCGGGGTGACTGGAGGGGAGGAGTCACCCTAGCTTGGGGGGTTGCTGTGGCCACTAAGGGAAACATTTCTTAAATTAGTGAAGACAGAGAGAGCAAGGCCATTGGAAAACACGCTGCGGGGGGAAATGAGAGAACGATCGAAGGTGATGAGAGGGGACGTGATGAAACACATGCAGGACGTACAGGGAGGACCAAATAAGATTTTTAAAAATTTGTTTATGTCTATGATGTATATATGTATAAATGCTGAATTAGTCACCAATAAAATCAAAGCAGCTATATGAAATAATTGTCTCAAAAACTTGTAAGAATATTATAAGGAATTCTAAGCTACTAAGCCAACTGGTGATACAATGAAAAAATTCTGTAACTTTAGGAGAAAAGGAAAAAAAATTGTTATGCGCCCACTGTGAGCTGGTATTAATATGTGCAGTTTCTCATTTACTCCTCAGAACTCTGTCAAAAAATATTGATGTTCTCATTCTGCAAATAAGGGCGAGGAGGCTCAGAGATGTTGCATACTTTCTCCAAAGTAGAAGAGCTAGTCAGATCAAAAACAAACATCCAGACCCTGGCGGGTCTAGTTTCAAAGCTTACACTTACTGATAGTGTAAAGCTCTAATTATGATAAAGTGATACAATTATTTTTAAAAGAATGAGCTGTAATTTACTTCAGGACACAGAACGATTTTCAGGACTACTTGTGGTCCCAAAATAAGTCTTTATAATCCACTCTTCACTGTTTGCAAAGGGGAAATAAAGATTTATAATCAAATGTCAGGTAATGCTATAAAAATAAATGTTTTAATTTAGTTGTGAAATCGCTGTGGTAGTGACAATTGGATGCAGGAGCCGAATATTCTGAAAGTTTTAATTGGAAAAACAACAAGGATGCTTTCTCAGGCACTGATGGGAAACTGTCCAATTTCTAATCATCTCCTCTCCCAGCTGATGCCACACAGTGTAACAAGCAGGTCACACGAGTGTATCATATTAACACAAAAACAAACGTGGGCAGTGCTGGAACCTTTGCCCAGAGCTGGGATTTCAATGGGAAAGCAGTAGATTTCATGTTGAACTTGGACTAGTAATGAAATTAGCAATTTCAAGAAAAAGCACCTAGTAAAATTCATAGCTCAAAAATTTTTTAAAGATTTTTATTAATTTATTTATTTTTAGAGAGGAAAGGGAGGGAGAGAGAGAGAGAGGGAGAAACATCAATGTGCAGTTGCTGGGGGCCATGGCCTGCAACCCAGGCATGTGCCCTGACTGGGAATCAAACCTGCGACACTTTGGTTCGCAGCCCGCGCTCAATCCACTGAGCTATGCCAGCCAGGGCCAAAATTTTTATTAGTAGTTTAATGTCAGATCATTTTCAAGATACATGCTTTAGGGGCCAAAAAAAATCATCCTCTTTGTATGAAATGAAGAACTTTGTCTTTAATTGTGTAAAGTATTTACATTTTCATTTATCTAAACCCTGTATATAAACTTATCTTCCAAAATACTACATTGGCAGATTATGTTGTCTGAAGCTGGCCTCCAAAGACTAACTCTACAAATAACCCTTTGAAACAAACAACAACCAACAACCGGACAGTTCCTCTGGATAGGCACTGAAATATTTCGCTTTGACATGGGAATGACAACCCCTCCGTATCTGCAGGGGGTTTATGAGCTCAGGCATTCACCCTCCCCTGGGGCAACTGAGGAGTCTGATGCGCCATCATCTACATCCTTCCCCAAAAGCAATTTTCTCAGCAGTCTAGAAAACTTTGCTTCCATTCTGCAGGTTCTACGGACTGAAATGAAACTTCGAACTTCTTACTAAATGCGGCACTCGTCATCAATTTAAGGATACCGCCAGAATGACAAGAAGCAGGAGTGTCTTGCAGGCCATTTTTAGGCACCTGTCCAACCCTTAGAAAAACTTTCAGGGATGATGTGCTTTCTATGAACAAATCTTCGTTACATATATTCCCCAAGCTGTGAAGCTTTTTAGATTCTTATAATCTTCCAAATTTGGATACCTCTAAGGGGAGACATGCCAAATGCATCAGGCTCCAATTCGGTCGGCAATACACCCTCGGACTTCCCACAGCAGTCCTGCCTGCTGCGTGGGCTGTGAGGAGCTCGTGGGATGGGAGATGTAACAGTCAAGCACAGCCAACAGTGAAACAGTGCTAAACTGCTATGCAATCAGGAAACACAAACCAGTTCCACACTGATCTTAAGAGACCTTTGTTCTTGTAGGACACTACTGTTACTGTTCCTACAGTGAAAAAGATTTATAATTTGGCGTATCCAGACCTTTTAGGGGAAGGTTCTTATATTTGTGATATACATGTATACACTATTTATTTTCATATAGATTTATGTCTGTATAATATGTATGTATATATATATTTTCTGTTACTCCATCTAAACTTTTGGAAATTGTGAAAGAAAAGTTTTTCTGACACCTGTTACAAATGGTAAGGAAGGCTTTAGTCAAGGAACTACTGAACTGGGGGTTTTCAGTAGGGAGAAAGTCGAAGGTTCTGAAAACAGTAAGGAAAAGGAGGGACGTCTAGCCAAGGTTGGAGTCAGTGGACAGGAAATTACAAAGAGGTAAATGCATCAGGGGTCGGAGGGATTCTGGCTACACTGACCTAACAGTACTCTCGCTGGAGGCTCGCCGGGGGAATCACGTAGCCAGGGTGGGGATGAGGAACTTTATCAGGTAGAAGGATGGGGAATTTCCCCTCATGCGATCCAGCAGGAGTCTTGCTAAACTGAACAAAGGGGCCAAGGGCAGAGCTCGCGGGGGCCCCTGGGAGAGGAACTCTCGGAGGAGACTGACTCGGGTTCGGTCACAGTAAAAATCTTTGCTAAAATACAACTTTAAATAATTGTAAATTATTTGGGAAAATAATTTCAATAATTGTTCTGGAAAGAATATCTGACCAGAACAAAAGCTCATGAAATATTCATCTCTCAAAAACAATATAGAGAGATGAATTGTCCTAATGGTCGGCTCTGCCACCACCCACAAAAAGTCACTGAATACTGTGCGTCAGGCTCCATACTGCCTGGCACGAAGAAAAGAATTAGACACATTCTGTCTTTGCCAGGGAAGCCCATACAATGTAGCAATTAATACCAACGATGTCTAAATCAGTGACCAAATTGCTACCCTTAGAGCAAGATCTTCAATAGGTTTCTTCAAGAGACAAACAAAATGGAAAAAAAAAAATCCCTTCCATCACTTTCTTTTTCTGCTGGTCCAAGAACCGTTTGCTCAGTCCATAGTTTTTGCTAACTTCTCGGTCCCCTAACCGCCCCCCACCCCCCGCCCCCCAGCTCTTTGGAGCCTCTTGCGCCTGCGCACATTGCAGTCATACCCGCCAGAAGGGGGCAGGCCACGATTTTCTGTGCTCCGCGCCTAAGTTCTGTCGCCCCTCTTCTCCCAGCCTTCCACTGAGCTGTGGCCTGGATACGCTTCCTTAGCAACGAGTTGCCCTTGGCAACAGGAGGACGCTAGCCGGTGGGCTTGGTTTCCTCGCATGCTGTTGGAGGCCCAGGCCGAATCATGACGGAGATCTTGTGCCAGTGGCTCAACCAGGAGTTGAAGGTGTCCCAGACCGTGAGTGAGTGACACAGCCCTGGAGAGCGGGCCAGGGGCGAGCGATGCGCGGAGCCCGAGCGTGGCGCGCTGTTGGAAGGTGGCTGGGCTGTCGCGAGCTGCGCAGGTGGCGCGCCCGCAGTGCCCTGGCAGCGCCCTGGGCTTGTCCAGCGCCCCCTTCCCTCACAGCAGCCACCTCCGGGCTTCTCCCATTCCCACTCTGCTACCCCGTTGGGCCCAACCACGCAGTTTCTATCCTGCTGTGCGCAAAACCACTGAAATAGGAAACCTTAAAGCCAGGCACCGCACTCCTAGAAGTTTGTGCTCCTGGACCAGTTACAATACCTGCTCTGAGTGCGTTTCCTCCAGTATGAAATAGACCCCAGTCGCACTTTCCGTAATTACCTGCCATCAGGAGCGGTATGTGGGAAATGAGTTAATACAGAATGTGTTACCATCTACATATTTAGCAGCTTTAGCCCCAAATTTACAACCGGTTATTTCCGACCTGTATTTACTCTTGCCCACAGATAACTTTGTTCTAGCCTAATTTTATCCCAACTATCAAGTTGCCACCCAAGGTCTCCAAATCTCACGGAGAGGCTGTTTCATATGCTGACAACTTCTATGATAGCCAAGTCATGCCAACTCAGCACCACACTCTGCCTCACCTTCTTTGTGTTTGTTTCAACAACAAGGAGGTTTTTGTTGGCTGGTTGGCTGGTTCCCCAGCTGGTATGGGTTTTGCTCAAGGCAAGAGGATGTTAGTATAAATCATTTCAGTCTGTATTGCCAGAAGCACCCTTGCATGAGACCAACTTGCAACCTCTTACCGAATGTTTAGGCACTCATACAAGACCCTGTGCTGAGCCCTAGAACAGACAAACAAATGGGCAACCTTAAGAAGCATCGCCCCAGGTGTGCAGATGAGTAAAGAGGCTGAGAGAACTTAGTGGTTTGTTCAGGGTCACCCAGCTAGATTCTGAAGCTAGATCTTGTACTCCTAGGCACTTTATTGTATGTTAGAGTTAATACTTAGGGGATCTAATTTTTAAAGAGTCCGCTCTTCCAAATGCATTCATGTGAGCTCCTTTTATAGAATTATTGTTCAATGTGAAGTCCCAAAAATTCAACCACTGAGGCAGTTGTAACTTCACAGCGCACAACATAATCCCTAGGTGGTTAAGTGTCAAAGGTGGATTTATTAGTGTTTGTTTAGAAGTGGTTCTGTCTGTAAGTTACTTGCTGGGACAAAGAAAACAACAACACGTAGCATTGTTATGTGTTACTCACGTAATGACATCAGATTAAAAGAGGAGTGAATTACGTAACAATGCTACGTGAGTGTATTTGCTTCCTGGATGAGAATGGATAATGTTCAGTGGTTTTGGAGAGGCAGCTAAACTGAACTGATTTCTGAAAGGCAGAAGTCAAATTGGATAAAGCGTGTTACTGAATTTTGTGTCGCCTGGACTACCCCAGGTATCAGAAGTAAAGGAAATGAATTCCAATGATCCTCAACTGAGAAGTCTCCCTCCACATAATGTGGGGAGGTCTCCGGAGTCACCAGAAACTTGGTCAGTCTCAACACATGAAGATTAACATCTATGTCACCAAAGCTGAGAATTGTCAGTGAGTTAAATGTAACCAGTCCATTTCCCCTGGAAAACAACGCTTAGCGGTGTATGTGAATAAAATCTCTTAGAATACAAAGAGTTGCCCAGCACAGAATTACCCCTGAAATTCAAACCATTATTTTTATAATGAAAACTAAGTAATGCAGTGTTACTAAAGGATTTAAGGTAAAGATTTTTAAGAGCGCTCCATTATTTGCCTCTGTTTTTACAAAACTCTTATGAATTCACCATAAAAATATTCTCCAGAAATAACTAAACATTCTCAATAATTGAGTAGAAGCCATTAAATTCCATATACCGTACCAATCAGATCCTTTGTAAGGATGGATGTACAAGATAGCCCGTGTTCTGTAAGATTCTGGGTGTGGCTATGTTGACATTTTTACAATATCCAAAGTAGAAATAATAACCTCTGGGTCCCAATATTATACCCTGAAAAGTAAGAATAAGAATTGCTATCTACTTGGGAGAGTAAGATGAGGTTGCCAATGAAAATGACCTACCACAGTTCTTAACATCCATTACATCAAGATACTAAACAAATATCTCGAATCAACTATTCTTCTGTCTCTCACTGTAGAATAATGCTTGGTATAGTGCTTGTCACCTAATAGGCATTTAGTAAATAATCGTTTGTTACACGAAAGTCTGAGAGGAGGCTTCAGGCTGAACCTCATGGATTTGTTCATCTTGAAAAGGTCCCGCTGGGTTCTTCGATCCTCCGCTTTGTGATTTCTGAAGCTGTTTTGTTACTTTCATCAAGCTCTTAGACATTGCTTCTTACTAACTGAAGATACGTGTTTCTGCTTTTGTAAATCAGGGTCCCAATTTATTAGGAGGAAAGGACAGCAGGGTAACCTGTCCTGGCCCTTGAACACCATGTACCATCCTCATGTGCTGGTATACAGAAGAACAGATATATAGATTAGGCTGCTCACTGAATATTAAAAATTAAGTATCATCAAGAGAACTCTCAAATTAAGCTAATATTTGATTTGTCTTATCTTCTCTAGAGATAATGTATCTACACACTGAGACAGGTTAGATTAGATTAGATTAGACTAGATTCTATTAGAGTCAGATTCCTTCCTCCTCCTCCTCCTTTTCCATCAGTGGATGAGTAAACCATACTGTTCACTGTTATTTTCCAGTGTTACCACTACTACAAAGTTTTCTGCAATGGCAATATCTGTGTATTCTTCCATTACAGCAAATCTCTACACTGAATAAAGTTCATTAATATATCCAAAGATTATTAATTGTAAAACAATTAAATAGAAAAGTTGAATTTTAAGATATATGCTATGCTCCTTGTTAATTTCTTTTTTGTATAAGTGGGTCTTTGTAGCTGGCTAATTTTGTTCTTTTATATTAAATCCCAGTAACTTTTGTCTTACAGGGTGATATTTTCTAGTATTTGTCCCAGGATTTAAGGGCATTTTTTATTGGGGTCCCCTTGTGCCCTAACTGTACTTTATTGATTAGGTCTTATGTCAAGACCTTTTCAAAAGTATCAAATGTTATTTTGGTAAGGAGATATTAAAATATCCTATTGAGTGTTTATTATATACACTTTATAATATATTGTGGTAGCCTTTTATTGGCCTAGGATGACACTACCAATCATAGAGTCATAGAATTTTAGAACCAAAAAGAATCTTTAGTATCAAAAAGAATCTTAGACATTTTTTAATCCTTTTTTGGCATGTGAGGTCACTAAATAAGATGTGTTTAGAGATTTGTTTAGGGTTGCACAGCAAGTTAGCAGTAGATTCAGAGCCTTCTGACTTTTAATTCACTCCTCTTTTAATCTGATGTCATTAAGCCACACATTTTCCTCATGCTCCACCCCTCAGGGTCATTAGGAAATATACTGCTCCTTGTATAATACAGCATATTTTGATATTTTCTGGTTAGCTCAGCGGCATGTCCCTCGATTAGAACGTGGCTTCCTTTGATAAGAAATCGACACAGCAAATCTATGAACACAAAGCTGTTGTGTAAATCAGTGTCAAAATTTTAAGATTTGAAGTTTCAAGGAAAGAATGTCCCCCAATATTCAAACCATTAAAGAAGGTCGTAATGAGCTAGAGATTTTGTTTCAAATAGTAAATCTTGAGAACTGTGATAAAGTCTTCCAAGGAGAAGATGGCTCGTCTGATTATCATGCTGGAGGAAAAGAGATTGTCCGAGTCCTCTACCCAAAGACTACAGTGTAAACCTGTAGTTGAGCAAAGCAGGGTTTACTGACATGTTGCCAACGAAAGAGAGCACATTTCATGGGGACCCGTGCAGCATCTCAATAAGGGGTGTTAGAAAGGATTTATAGCATTTGGTCCTGTGTGAGGTGTTTTCGAGGAGAGGTCAAGGGAGTGGTGCTTGGCTCAGTGTTGGCTGCTCTCAGAAGCACAGGCATCTCTGTGGTTGAGTGTCTTCTCCAGGAAGAGGAGAAAAGAAAGCGTGGCAGAACCATGATGAGTAAAAAAAAGTGGCAACCACTCGTGATGGTCGGATTAGTGGACGTTGGTCTTTCGGTGTTTTGGACAATATTGTTTTTGTCTGAGTACAACGATGATTACAGAGGGATTTCATTTTTGTCTCGACCCATCAGGGTCTCAGAGTGGCTTTGTCCAGTGTTGGTGTGCTGTGAAATGGATAATGTTCAGCAGGAGAAGGCCAAGGGCAAGCTGTGAGGGCTGGGCCAGGCTGGTTCCCAGCCTTCAGCAGCTGCTCTTGTCTCTCTCCAATGAAAGTCAACTTGCTTGGCTTTTTAAATGTGGTTGATATCGCAGGTTAGATCTTTGCTCTTCTATTGGAGGAGCCAAGGCCACAGGGCATGGAATGTGTAGGTCTAAAGACTTCTATCTACCATTCCCAAATCCAAATATCTCTTTTTTCATTTAGTGGCAAATTTTGACCAGGAATGCTGTGATGCTATGCTTATTCTTTCCTCCTCCACCGAGATGTTTTGCTGTAGAAATCAACTACTTTTGATTGCACGTTTCTGGTGGGAGCGTTACAGCTTTTCTGGCCCTGAATGTGAGCCTGTACCTGAATTTAAGAACAACGTCAGATATTTGCTCTCTGAAATTTGCGTTACCTTTAAATAAGAACATTTGTACCCCCTGGCCGGTGTGGTCCATCTGGTCAGGGCATCATCGCATACACTGAGAGGTTCGGGGTTTGATTCTTGGTGAGGGCGCGCACCAGGGAGGTGGGTTGGATCCTTGGCCGGGGCGCATACGGGGGGCACCCAGTTGATGTCTCTCTCTCACATTGATGTTTCTCTCTCTCTCTTCCTCCTCTCTAAAAAGTGATGAAAAGATGTCCTCGGGTGAGGATTTTTAAAAAATGTATCATAGTCATTTAAATGTACTGAGTACATAAGTCAAAATGTACTGAGGATCTATTATTGAGCTTATGAATTGTCTAATTCATAGAGCCTGTTCTCTTAAATGAGGAGACACTAATAATAACAATTGCCAGTGAGCATTCACTATGTGCCAGGAACGCTAAGCACTTTCCATACAGTATCTCAGACCAACTCTCGTGACATAGAGCCCATCACTCCCCCTGTCTTAAAGAGGAGCAACGGAGGTTATCACAGCTGTCCGAAGCCCAGTGGCTTCTGAATGAGTAAGGAGCTCAGCCAGCCCAGAGAACCTGTCCCCAGGGCCCACGCTCTCCTCTTTGCCACTTTGGAACACAGAAGGCCTCCCTCCTTCCAGGGCCTTCTCCAGCTGCCCCAGGACCAGCTGGGGGAAGAAGCTCATGGCCCATTTCACCCGCTGTCCCTGCCTAAGACAGACCTCTCACAAGGGCCACATCAACGGTTTCAGCAAGAGGAACTTCAGTGATGGGGAACTTCAGTCCTGCAGCTTGGAGGGTGGGAGGCACCGCTGAGCCGTGGCCGGCCAGCCTCATCCTGGGTGCAAATCGTGCTGGAGCTCAGCCTGGAGCTCGTCCCTGGGCTCCCGTGGTCTGTTTCTCATGCTGCTCCTCGTCCGAGAGCCAACCACCTCTTTCCTGCTTGTAGAGAATTCCGATTATTAGTGTAAATTAACTTACAGAGGGGGCTGTCGTGAAATTAGTCGTGCTATTCAGGAACATTCAGTGGGAAGAATAATATGACAAACCAAGGGGGCAAAGATAAACTTTCCTTTGCTTTCCTTTTTTTCTTACCATTTCTCTCCATCAGCCCCTCTCTCTGGCTTCTTATCTGTTCTCATGCTTTTCAATATATATATACTTTTCTTAAGTATATATATACTTAATATATATATTAAAAAGTATATATATACTTTAAAAAGTATATATATACTTAAAAATATATATAAAGAGTATATATATATATATTTTCTTCTTTTCTTCTCTAATTTCTTGCATGCATTTTTCTCTCTTCTTTATTTCTTGCACATATTTTCCTTAAGTTTTCCCTTTGTTGCTCTTGTTGGTTGCTGTAGTTGTTCACGCATTGTTCTCTTTCCAGTCTGGGTAGCACACCGTAAATCTGAAGAGCCCTGTGCATACGAAACTGCAGATAGATGTTTTCGTACTTGGTTATTTGTAGTGAACTCCTTGACAGTGAAATAATGAGTGTTTATTCTTCTTCTTTCACCTTTATATCCATAAATGCCTCCATTTTATCCGTATCAGAATTGCCATGTTAACACAACGTGCCAATTAAAGGAAGTGGATTATGGCTTTATTTCTCTAGTGACCTTTTTGTAGCAAACAGTTGGCTATTGGCTGTTTGCCCACTACATTGAGAGCGATGGAATCGGATGCAATTATTTCCCAGTTATTCACGTGCTAAGCTGTAGGCATTCAGTGCACATGAACAACAGGCCTAGGGCAAAATCCCGAGGGAGGGGCCGGAGGAATGAGACCATCTGAGTGCTGGGGGCACCATGGCTCCTGAGAGCAAAGCTATAGTCATTAGATTATTCCTAGAACTCCATAGTCTTTTTGTGCAGTGGCTCTTCAGAAACCTGAGAGAAGAATGGGGCTGGACTAGGGAAGAGAGACGGGCAAAAGCAGAGAAAAGGAAGCAACAGATGAAAGAGAAGCAAGGCCCTCCAGAGCAGCCCAGGTGGCACAGTGGGACTGTGGTGGCCGCTGAGACCAGGGAACACAGTTGGTGGCGGGTCTCTGAGGACAGGAGAAAGCATCCGTGACTCAGGAGGAGGAGGTGGCACACCTCACCCTTTGGAGGCAGAAGCAGCCATTTGGATTTCATTCGCTGCAAAGACAATGACTGCTAGGGATGCCGGGAGACACGGCCGACAGATTCTAATGCTCGACAGTTCAGGAGCCCACCCTGAGCAAATGAGATCAGTGGGAATACTTCGCAGCATTTTTCCACCGCTTCATTATATACCGATTCGCCTAAGTATACGGGTGTTATTAACAGCAAAAATATTCTGAGCACAAAAATTAGGAAAACTTTGGGCAAAATTGGGGGCTGGTGTCAGATATGCGAGAGTCTGATTCCTATGATATAACGTGTCATCTGCTGACTGAGGTTTCTCTGCAGGGGCCTTTATGGAAAAACTCACCCCGCCCCGCTGCAACCACACACCAAGCATCAGGTCTGCCAATCAACATCCCCTCACCTACAGCCCGCCGCCCGATTATCAGTCAGATAGGCAGCAGGGGGCAATCTGGGGCGAATGAGCCTGTGACACTGCAGTAATAGACCGTGCACTATTTTGACTGCTGTTGCTTGAAAGCCCCTTACAGAAACCTGCTGAAGAGTTCTGCAGGGTTCTGAAATCATCTGAGAGATGATGGCTTAAATATCATCTTTGAATACCATGTAACCTTTTATCCTTTACCTTCATAAAAAAAATACAAGTGACTCCAAACTAAGGACTTTTTTTAAAAAGCAAATTCTGTTTAACACTCCATTTTCTTTTTTTCTGCACTTACCATCGGGTACCTCCTCTGTGGTAGGCTCCGTACTAAGCAATTCTCCTACATCACCTTTAATCTTTAAAATAGCTCTTCAAGCCCTGGCTGGCATAGCTCAGTGGATCGAGCACGGGCTGGGAACCAAAGTGTCCCAGGTTCGATTCCCAGCCAGGGTACATTCCTGGGTTGCAGGCCATAACCCCCAGCAACCGCACATTGATGTTTCTCTCTCCCTCTCCCTCTCTCTCTCTCTCTCTCTCTCCCTCCCTCCCTTCCCTCTCTAAAAATAAATAAATAAAATCTTAAAAAATAAATAAATAAATAAATAAAATAGCTCTTCCAGATAGGCATAGATGTGCTCTGTTTGTTCTAGAGATAAGAAACTCAGGAAGCACACAGCTACTAAGGGGCAAAGTCAAGATTCCAGCCCAGATATCTCTGGCTCCAAAGCCTGCCTCGCGGGGTGCCTCTCCGTCCCTGCACTGAGCAACAGCTGACCCAGAGCCATGCCCTGAACACCAACGAAAGGCTTAACTGTTTTCGGTAGGCTTTATTTTAGAAGGTGCAGATGATTATCATAAAATTTCCATTGTAAAAAGGTTAAAATTAAGTCTTAATTATTGTATAAAGAGGTTAGCTTGCACCTAACTTGGCCAGAATACTCTGCCAGCATCATCCACAGGTTGTATTAATAACTAAGGCATCACAGTGTAATTTTATAAAATGTAGTGAAGGTTTGTGTTTAAATATGAGGTGATAAATTTTATTGGTTGTGTTTGAATTTGATCAGAAGCTGTCTTTTTTATTTTCAAAATTTCACATCATCAAGTACTGGTATATATTTATCAGTACTTTTGAGAAGACTTCTACTGTTCCACTTCAATTTGGTTATTAAAAAAATATTTCTAGAAGCATTTTTATGGAACTTTTGACTTCAGATTAAATTATGGAGTCTTACTCTATAAGTACATAATGGAAATGTATAAACTCTACGTGCAGCATATTTACTTTCAAATCTCTGTGTTTCAAATTCAGATCCCAAGTCGTTTGCAAAGGCGTTTTCCAACGGCTATCTGATTGGAGAAGTTCTGCACAAATTCGACCTTCAGAATGACTTCTCAGAATTTTCAGAAAGCAGGTTCGTGAGATTGTTTCTTACTTTAAAAATGGTCAATTTCTCTGGCATTTCAATGGTTTTAGCCTTCAATAGTAACTTTTAAGAATCCCCAATCTCGGCTGACGTAGCTCAGTGGATTGAGCACGGGCTGTGAACCAAAGTGTGGCAGGTTCGATTCCCAGTCAGGGCACATACCTGGGTTGCAGGCCTTGACCCCCCAGCAACTGCACATTGATGTCTCTCTCTCTCTCTCTCTCTCTCTATCTATCTCCCTCCCTTCCCTCTCTAAAAATAAATAAATAAAATCTAAAAAAAAAAAAGAATCCCCAATCTCAACATGCCTTTTAAAGCCTAAACTAGCCAAGAATACCTTTGGTGTGGAAATTGTCACTTCCTTGTGTGCACATGTGTCAATGTCCCAGGTTGCAGCAGGACCTCATCTTTAAAAGAGACCCATTTTAATATCTTCTAATTTCTGCAGTCTTAGGCTAGGTTAGTTATTCTGTAGTTAAATGGTTCTACTTTCTTTGAGAGAAGAAGTGAAAGAAAGAGCTATGGTGTCCTGGTCACTTGGTGCTTTATGTGTGTGTGTTAAAAATATAAACTAGGACATAATTAATAGTAAAACAAATCCATAATATTTTTTGGTTTTAGCAACTATATTGAGATATAATTCACATATCATAATTCACCATTTAAAGCATGCAATTTGGTGGTTTTAAGTATATTTTCATATTCACGGCCATCACCACTATCTAAACTCCCAGCCTCTGGTACCCACACGTCCCTGTGCATTTTGGAGTGATGGACTCAAACAAGATGTGACCTTTTGTGACTGGCTTCTTCCACGTAGGGTGTTTCCAAGGTTCATCTGTGTTGTCACCTGTATAAGTGCTGCTTCATTTCTCTTTATTTTTGCTGCATTATTATGATTGTATATACCCCATTTTGTTTATGAATTCATCAATTGGTGGATATGAGTTATTTTCCGTGTTTGGCCATTATGAATAATGCTGCTATAAAATATTGTGTTTTTACATAGAAATGTTTTCATTTCTCTTGGGTATATGCTTGGAGTGGAATTGCTAGGTTGTAAGATCTAAGTTCATATTTTGAGAAACAACCAAACTGTTTTGCAAAGTGCCTGCTCCATTCACACTCATACTAGCAGTGTATGAAATTTGGAATTCCTCCATGTCCCCGTGAACAGTGGTTCATTGCCTTTTTTATTTTAGCAGTCCCAGTGGGTTTGGACAAACGTGTAATGACGTGAATCCACCATTATAGTATCTTACGGAGTATGGTCACTACCCACATCCTCTGGGCTCTGCCCTCTCATCCCTCCCTCGCCTCAGCACTGGGCAACCACTGATCTTTTTCCTGTTTCCATATTTTTGCCTTTTCTAAAATGTCATATACTTGGAATCATACAGTATGAGGCCTTTTGAGGTCAGCTTCCTTCAAGGAGTAATATGCATTTGAGCTTCCTTCACGTGTTTTCACGGCCTGATGGCTTATTTCATCTCAGGGATGAACGCCCTCCCATGGTCTGGCTGTGCCACAGTTTACTTGTCCACTCACCCGCTGACGGACGTCCAGGCTGCTTCTAAGTTTTGGCAATTATGAATAAAACCGCTGTAGATATCCTTGGGCAGGTTTTTGTGTGAACGTAAGTTTTCACCTCTTTGGGGAAATACCAAGAAGCAAGATGGCTGGATTGTGAAGTTCTTTGCCTCTTTTTAAACATCTTTGAGGGGCCTTCGATCTGTCTGTCCCTCAGAGGGCTGCTGGCTTTCACGGCACCTGCTGTTGCAGGGCCGCTGGGCGCCGGGGCTGCCCCGGGGCCGGGCGGAGGGAATGGCAATGGGGCACTTGGACATGGCTGCAAAGCCCTGTCTGCCCAGTGCGGTGTTTTGCTGTTGTTGTCGTTGTCAAATAAATGCTTCTTGAATTGTTACACGCCTTTGGCTAATTTCTAGAGTTGCGAAAAGGTTGATTTTTATAATGTTTGGCGGTTTTCTTACTAGCTTCATAGAGGAGTGGATCTTTGCAAGCCCTTCCTCTGCCCTCCCTGAAGGCCGACTCTGAGGCCACGCGTGTAATCCTGCTAGTTCCCACTAGGACTCTCCGGTCGGTGGCTGTCTGCAGTAGCAGGTCTCTGCTGAGCAGTACCCATGGGGCCAGGCTTCTGGACAAAAGAGTCTGACACTTGCACTCTAGAGGTGAGCGATTCTTTCACGGTTCAGACTCGCAAGTTTTACAGGTAATAATAGTAGGACACAGGAGAAGTCATGGATTGGAAACACATTTTCACCCAGGATAAGTTCAGAAGTTTCCATGGTACTGAGGAATGTTCTAATGCACACCCTTCCCCCATCTCTCACACCTCCTCCCGAGGGTGAGGTGTACAAGTTCCCTCACCACAGTCTGGCTCCGACTGCCTCGCCTGCCTGTGCTCCGGCGCTTGGTCCCCTCTGCTCCCGCCTGCACTGCCTTCCCTTTCTCAGAAGCCAGGGTCGGCCTCTGAGGTCTGTTTCCAGGGGAGCTCAGACGGTGCCCCTGCCCTCCCTGCTCCCCGGCCTGCCCCGCCCCCTCCACATGCACAGGCCAATTCCTCACGACCTATGTGTGAGCAGATTTCCAGTCCTTTGTTGTCATTGTCTATTTCCCTTTCATGGAAGTTATAAACTCACCCTACACGTTTACGTCTCCTAACACTGGTCTCTTTGCTGTCCCTTCCTTTACTTGAGTCTCTTCCACGTTTCACATTGCACGTTCAAACACCTTGAAGTCAGAGGTGTCGAGCTGTTTTACTTTGCGTCTCGAAGGCTGCCACAGTCATATGTGGCTTTCAGGAAAAGTTACTGAGTTAATGAACGACTGCACAGCCTGGAGAACCCTACACATAGAAACCCTGTGCCAACTTCTCAGTAAGAAGATAAAACGCTATACCCCAGTCGTCGGGTGTGATATTCCCATCAGCTTCAAGAACTTCAGACATTCCCGTTTCTCTCTCCCAGGCGTGTCTTGTGAGGTGCTTGCTTGTGCGACCCTCACCCACCTTTTCAGCTGCATTCCCCACCAGCCTTGAGCCCTAACCTAAGCTGCTCTGGCCCGAAAACACGCCCATGTTTTTGTTATGCCTTGGACCTTTGTACAGTAATATTCTTCCTTCACTTCCAACACAAGGAACTTGATTCCTTCCTAAGACTAACTGAAAGTTCACCCTTTCTCTAAACTCTTCTTTGACTTCCCCAGAAGATGTAGTGCCCGTTTTGTCTGTTCTAATAACACTTTGGATGCCCCTTTCCTTGTCACATGAAGTGAATTATTTATTTATGCATCAGTTCTTTGCCGAGTGCCAGCCACGGGAAGGTGCCCAAATAACGGCTCACGAATGGATATAGAAATGTTTTCTCCTCAACTGGACTGCAGAGTTGCTGGAAGTTGCAAAGGGTGTTGATCCTTCATGCACCCAGTGCTGCCCCCACCCCACAGCAGACAGACACACACCGATGTTTCTCGGTGGGTGAATGAATGATGCAGAAAGGATGCCTATTGGGCCATAGAAAACTCAAAGGACCATGCTGACCATATCGCACACGCGGTATTTCAGGCGGACTGAACCGGCCCTTGTTAGCAGGGCCGTAGGGGGCCTTTGTGCGAAGCGGAAAAGGGGGCCCTGTCCGCATGGGCACCGCTGTGAAGGCACAGGTGTTCGTGAACGGAAGGTATTTGTGCGAACAACAGGGTGGATGAAGCGGGCTCGTGCGGGGCTAGGGCCTGGCATACCCAGCACAGGGCAGCTCTCACAGCCTCGCCTGGCCTTTGCATGGGCGTGTGCCCTGCTTATCATCCTGTGTGACAGCCTTGATCTTCCCACTGCAGGGGACTAACATTCTGTCCCCCCGGGAGTCATCACAGTCCTGAAGGTGGGGAGGGGCACCTTTGCACCTGACAACCGAATTTGACCCATCGACCCATCATTAGTTTTTGAAACAAGCCACTTTCAAGCAGCCTTCTAAAGAGGGTGGAGACCAGTATGTCCACGGATGTGGCTTTTGTAACAGTGTCCTTGGCGAGGAAAGAATTGTTCTTTGTCAAAACCTATTTTTTGTAGGCAGCTGTCTAGTGCCAGAGCTCACGATTTGGAGATCTGGTCTAATAATTTTAGTTTTTTTAGTTTAAAATGTAAACAATAAACTAAGTGTATATTGCTAATAACTTAGTTACTTGCCTTGGAAATGACTGAAGCCTAAGAAAGACCCATCTAACTGTGAAAGAATTCTCTGTTGTAGAATATTTTTAGTCCATCTCAAAGGGTGGGAAGCGAGCAGATTAGTTGAAAGAATGAAAAGCGAAGAACATAGGTATCGTTGGGAGGGCAGCTTCCGCTCACTTTGGAAGGCATATCCCCTCCCTCGCCAGGGCCAGGGAGCGAGGAGGCGAGGAGGCAGGTAATCCCCTGGCAAATCAGAACTGCGAGCAGGGAGGGAGAAGACTCGTCCCAGAGCACGTTTCCTGCTCCTCAGAGTCCTCACTGACGTCATGTGCTGTGTCTCCAGGGCAAGGAGGTCCCCGTGACTCCTCTGGGCTCACAAACAACTGTCGGTGACCATGTCACACGGGTTGAGCATATGCTGTAACGAGAGCGGACTTCCAGCGATTCACATGCCAGTAATATTCCCAAGTTGTGATTGGTTGGAAATTTGGAATATGTATTAAAAACTTCCAGAGAACAGTACTGTTAAGCCTGGATACTTCGGCCTGTCCACAGGGGTACTTTAAAGCCTCCTGTGTGACCGAGCCATGCTCTTGGCGGGCTTCCAGCGTGTTCTGTGGCCACGTAACCCGTCACTTTCACAGGGACAGAGCTGTGCTTCAATGATGTTTGGGAATCAGCTGTGTTTGTTTTTGGATTCTCCCTCCTGACTTACACTGCTCTTAACCTCTGCTGTCTCTGGTTAGGACCCAGGTCAGGGCCCTGACGAGTGGCTCTCCCGCCACATCTTCCCAAGTGCAGGTAGTGGACTCCTGGGGTTGGAGGGACCTGTCGGAGGAACATAACCACGAGTCACTGATCTGGCCGTCCTCGTTCCCAGCTGTAGAGTACGGTCTGCTTTACCCCAATCGTTTCAGGCGAAAGTCTGTCACCTTGACCTGTGAGGTCGCTGGTGGGGACCGCACTGCAAACAGGCACCCGAGAAGACCCGAGAAAAATGTCTGCTCTTATTGTTACGTGTTCCTAGTGGCTTTCATTCTATCGCCTCATCTTCTCTAAGATCTGTTTCTCTTTTACTAATTTAAAATACTATATTCAAAGTGTGGTCAATGTAGTATGCTATCCTGGTATTTCTGATAAAGGAGTAGTAGTAAGTGGAGGAAACATGACTGTAAGTTACACAGCTGGGAGAGGAATTCAAGGTACATGTCACTGTTTTTGCTGACGTCGGCCTTCCCACGGTGCTGGCTCCTCATTCATATTTAGAAATCATTTGTCTATTTCCCCAGCCCCATCTCTTTTTAGAGCTACATTTTTAAGTTGCACTTCATGGGCACTTTTGGCTAGATTTTAGGAGATTCAAACATACCCAAAATGGTATGTGCATTTTGAGTATTTGTGTGGAAAATGTTCCATAGGTCTCATCAGATTTTTAATGATATAGGTGGTCTTTAAAAACATGATTAGAACCACTACTTCAGAGGAATCTCTTAAGATAACAGTATACTAGCAATAGTATCTAAAGTTTAAGTGATCTCATTATGCTTCTAACAATTTAATTGAAATTGTTGAAAATTACAGTATATTCCCCCAAATAATTTTATAGTCCGAAATGAAGTTATTGCATGAGTAACCCTATTGTATTAGAAGTTATACCAAATGCATGGCAGCTCCCTCTGTTCTAAGGTATCATTTTGGGGAGAAAGTTAGGACATTAGCTTATATTCAAATATATTTAGTATATATTTTTTCTAATAAGGAACATTACTGTTTGGGAGTTAAAGTAAAGAGAAAACAGGCCAGTCTTTAAACTCGATGTTTATATCCAGGTGGATCATATAGAGACACGAGAGCTGAAAATGCTTCCCACATCTCTTGCTTTATTTCTAACGCCGGATCCATAGGAAGGCTAATAGCCCTGGATCGTTTGAGACTTCCGTCACAACACTCACCTCCATTCGTTCATCACTGTTGGTTTGCTCATCCAGGGCAGGCACTGCCTCTTATTTATCTTTGTAAAAGTTTAATACCTTTGTAAATGTATTTATAGTTATTTACATATTATTTTCATGAGAAATTTTATAAATAAATTGTATGTTATGGGTATTCAATGAATGCTTATTAGTTGACAGAGTAAGTTAATAAATGAAAGAAATCATGAATTTCTTCTAAAATGTGAGCCTAATTTGATAATAGGTAACTCAAACATGGATATAACTTATCATTAGAAAGCTTCTACCGATTCTTAAAGTAGTCATATAAACTGCTGAGTGAAGATTACACAACCCATTTGATTGAAGGGTGACGTCACTTAATCAAAGGCTTGGACAGCGCGCGAGAGGCCTGCTGTTCAGGTGCCAGCGCGGTGCCCGGGGCTGTCTTCAGACACCAGTGACAGTGCCACTGAGCGAGACGGACACTCAGTGTGCAGTTGTGACTTCTGCATAGAGCGTTTTTCCAAACCACAGTTCAATTTTCCCATTTAGAAGAAGGAACCTCATTATCTGGTTTTGTATTGACTTCCTGTACAGATTCTAGCATCTATTTTGGTAGGAAAGTGTACACAATTAGTGAGCTTTAATTTATTCATTCAAAAGAAATAAATGCACAACACTAAGGACACTAGAAAAGCTTCATGTGTTTGTATGATTGAGTGGCTTTGGAGAGGAACGATATATCTTTTTAAAAAACATGGTGCCATAGTCTGAATAGGCTACTTCAGACTATTGATCATGGTAGTATCTGATACATTTTTGTTTTTAGTTCAAAGCCGGTGTCTAAATCTGTAAATATTTCAATGCCTAGGGTTTCGAGTGCCAAGCTTAACAATTTTTCTCGCTTGGAGCCCACGCTTCACCTTCTGGGCGTGCAGTTTGACCAGAAGGTGGCCAACAACATTATGACGGAGAAGCCCGGGGCCGCGACGAAACTCGTGTATGAGCTGTATACCGCCCTGCAGAAGAAGAAGAAGAGTGGGCTGATCGGGGTGGAAATGCACACCTTGCAACCCCTGCCCAACACCAGGCTGCAGAACACGAAAAGTGAGGCTCTGGGGGATGTAAGTACATAGGGAAACGTCGGCGTGTCACCGTGTGAAACTTAGTGGAGAGAAGCCACAGTGAGGCTGTGTCCTCAGAGAAGCCCCAGGGGGTCAATGAGTCCCTCATGTGTGTTAGCAGCCATACTTGGGTCCTATTTACACCGTTATTTCCAAGGCATGTATCCATTTTTGATGTCTGCCTGCATGCTCTCCACATCGCTAATAGCTTATCAAATTCTGTGTGTCCCTGATTTCCCGGGCCTGCTTCTGTCTGTCCAGTTAGAGCCCTATCCTCTCTGGGCTCAGCTCTCCTTATAACCTACTGACATGTCCCCTGAGCTTCAGCCTGGGCACTAGGTGACTCTTCCCTAAACCCCACACGCACTAGGGTCTCCTTCTGCTTAGCAGCCTTCTGTTTGACATACACCCTGTCTCCCCGTTCACACTGACATTGGGCAGCTTCCACTCCGTGTTCTCAGCCTGCCGTGCTAACTTGACTTCCTCTCGGTCCTCAGCACAAAGTCTTCCCCCGTGTTGTTTGGAAGCCTGCCCATGAATGGGACATGTATAGTCCCACCCTTTCCTGTCTCGGCCAAGCTCCTCCTCCTCGTCTCTCCTCGTCACCCCAGCTTTTCTCCATCTACTTCTGTGCAACCTTCTCAGGACACGTGGGCTCCGCACGTGACCTCCCTGGGCACAGGTCGTTCTCAGGCATTCACCTCCTGCACTGATGTCACTGTTAACCTTCAATGTTCATGTGGCTAGTGGTCCCACAAGGTTTTAGTTCCTCACATCCAAGGCACATGTCCAGTGCCTGGCTTTGAACACTGCAGATACTCATTAAACACGTTTTGATCAATTGGTATGGCTGCCTAGTAGACAGTTCTCCCCAGTTCCTGTGCTTCTCCCCATCAGCAGGCAGGTCATGAAGGTGGGACTAGGAAAGAGTGACGCTCTTCTTTGTGATGGGAACAAACTCCTTTACATTTCTTTTAGTCTCAGCCCCCAGAATGGACATGCACACATTTGATTAGCATAATTTGGGGACTCCAAACTGTGTTTTCATATCATACCGTTCAAACTAAGTCATGTTGACACCTGCTTTGTTACACTAGACAGTTGTGACACCTAGTCCATTGGTTAATTGATGAGTTCTGAAAATTTCAATGGAAAAATTATGTATATGTATACCTGTGAGTATGTAACATTCTGATGAACCGAATCACTAAACTGATGTTTATGGGATATTCAGCAACGATTGAGCAGAAGACGACAAAATGAAATAATGGCCAAAATCCAGGCGGCTATCATACAGATTCCGAAACCTGCATCAAATCGTACTCTGAAAGCACTGGAGGCCCAAAAAATGATGAAGAAGAAAAAAGAAACGGAGGTAAGTGATAGTCCTTTAAAATTGTGTGCATTTATCTTTTCCTTTTTAAAAAGATTTTATTTATTTATTTTAGACAGAGGGGAAGGGAGGGAGAGAGAGAGGGAGAGAAACATCAATGTGTGGCTGCCTCTCTCGCACCCCACACTGATGGCCTGGCCTGCAACCCAGGCCAAGTGCCCTGACTGGGAATCAAACCAGAGACCCATTTGTTCGCAGGCCGGTACTCAATCCACTGAGCCACACCAGCCAGGGTGTGCGTTTATCTTAATAAAGGAATGATCTTTCCTTAAAACATGTCGAATTCCCCAAACTACTTATATTCTTTTCACGTGATGTCTGGCATTGCTCCTTCTCATTGAAAGGCTTCCCCTGTGTGCCCATTCAGTCCATTTGATACTGCTGTTTGCCCAGAAACAGAGAATGTAGCTTCAGGCAAGGGAAGACAGACCCCTGTTAAATGACAGTGCCTGTCTGGCCTCCTGTGCTGGGGATTCTGTGGTCACCAACAAGCCAGGTCAGAGCGGGTGCTGTCATACTGACCCCTGTGGGTGCACCAGGGCCCAGCTGGGGTGCATGTATGTATGTGCCATTCCGACTATATGTTTTCACTCAATTTCTCCTCACCACGCTGTACTGTTTTTCTGTGAATCCTAGAAATGTTAAGTGATTTGCTTGTTATCAGCATGTTTAAATTTGAGTTACCTACGTAAGTGCTATTTTGCTAGACTGTAGCAACTGTCAATCATTCCAAGGACACAGTCCAACCCTGTTTCCCAGGGGAGCAATACTCCATTTTTATACAAGTTCCTGCAGTCTACCCTACCTACCACCACAATAATGTCAACGACACTCTCTCCTGTGCCCTAAGGAAAAGATTAATAGCTGCCATTTATCGAGCATCTGCTACATGTGAGGCTGTGGACTGGGCACTTCCCATCACCTTTGGTTTATGCATAAATGACTCTCTAGCTAGGCTGTTATTTTGCCCACTGTGCATATAAGGAAACGGAAACTCGGAAAGCTGGCATGTGAAACGGAAACTCGGAAAGCTGGCACGTTTGGCCCAAGTTCGCAATGCTGGTAAAGCAGAGATTGACAGGTCTCTCTGATTTCTAAAGTCAGTGTGTTTTATGTTTATCTCCATGCATTTTTAACATTAAAAAATTCTGTGCTTGGATTCTAAAAAATGTTACCCACAGAGGTTTTCTTCTGACCCCATTTTTTAAAGTATATAATTCTTTTATTTCCCAGAGTTGATTAAATTTTATTAATAAGAAGTATAGTAAATAGGGGAGGAACTAAAATGAATTTTCAGAGAGCAAATTAATAGTGTAAATAAGAATACATGAGAAATGTTTAAAGTACCCAAGACAATGATCGTTAAAGAAATATTTACATCCAAAATGCTCCTTCTCATTTTAAAAATTGTAACAAAATTTTTAACCAACAAATTATGTCCTAACTCTTTGATAATCTTTATTCTTATTAAATGCCCTTCGATGCACCATCAGAGCTAAAACTGTGAAGTGAACGATTTAGATGAGGCAGTTTTCATATTATTTTATCTATATTTATGAAATATAGATAAATATTGAAGTTGAAGTAACAAATCAGAATTATAAAACTGTGTTGGAGTGCAGTTTTTCATAACTCAATTACCTTGAATTAGTAGTGCAGGTCATCTTATAAACTTGAACAAGTATGGTAAAGGGAGATTTTCAAAGATTTTTAGAGGCAGGAAACTGACAGTAAACTTTGTTTTAAGGATGTGGCCAAGGAGATCAAGAAGTTTGAAGAATTACTAAAGAAGGATCTCCAGGCAAAAGACAGGTGGGCTATGAAATATTGTAATAATCACAAAACTACATTCTTTTCTACTGTAAGTTTTGAATATTTAGAAATGGTTTATCTGGAATGTGTGTTCCAAAGATTTTTTCACTTTGTAGAATCTTCATTAAGAGAGCCTATGAAAGAAGATAAATGACTTACAGTTCAGATTAATTATTGTTCATTAACAATCGCACAAAGTTCAAGAGGGAGGCTGGCTGTTGTGACGTACAGTTAAATCATGTTTCTGTGCTCGCACGCTCCTCTAGGTTCACACATGTCTTTGACATGCTCGCCAAAGTAGTTTCGAGCTCACATTTGACACAGGAAAACCTTTGTGAGACTCTAGTTGGTTTCTCCCACGTTGCACCCCTGGCATGGCATCCAGTGCGGGGGCTCAGTGCAGAGCTGGTGCGTTAGTTTGCTGATCACCTGTCACTGAATCAGTTCAGTGAGTCTATTGCAAGAAGTGCCTGATTAATGGGCTTAATTTGCCCAAAGATAAAGAATATCCCATTAGGGGTCCTTGTCTCACAGAAAATAATTGATTAGGGACTACATTAATAGGAGCAACTTGAGTTTTGTTGTTGTTTTGGGTTTTCTTCATTTTTACACGGAAACTACCAAACTCGACTCATTTACGATTTATAGACTGTGAAATAAATCTTTGTTAAAGAAGAAAGACACAAATCATATACTTCATTTCCCTGTCAACATTTCCGAAATAGAAGGAAACAGAGTCAAATGAGGAGGCATTAGACAAAGCTAGAAAAAGAAATGGTGAGGAAGGCAGGTGTGGCGGGAAAATGAAGCAAAATGAGTACACGTGGTGCCTTCCCTCCCACCATCCGCAGGGATCGTGGTGCCCTGTTCTGACCCCCACTCCCGTGTCTCAGCGCCTCCCCTGACTCCCGAAGAAAACGCAGTCCCAGCCCGCCCTGCCAGGCAGCCACCACCTGAACCCCACCGCGCCCGCCTGGCGCTGGCCGGTGAAACCCCGGCTGCCTTCCAGCGCTCGGACACCTGCCAGCCACACGTTCTCGCGTGCTAAGCAGATGCTATCCACCAGAATGACTGTCTTAAAATACTGAAATATTGGTTATTTTTTGAGGAGTGGCCTTCTCCGTAGCTCCATGGCCGCCCCTCTCCTGGGACTCCACACACTGTAGCGACCAGAGGTAGCACCAGGCAGAGCAGCGCACCCTCCCCCACTCGAGCTGGCTGCTGGAGCCCCGGCCACGGGCCTACATTCCCCAGGAGGGAAGGGAGGTTGGAGCAGCCATCTCCAGCCCTAACTAACTCCTTGTAGGAGCCCTGCCAGCAGTCCCACATAACAGTTCTGCTTACATCTTACTGGTCAAATTCAATGTCACCTGACCATACCTAGCAGAACGGGAGGCTGGGAAAAGCAGTTTTCAGCCAGATATATTGTTTTTCCGAATGACATTTGGGCTCCATTTGGAGAAAAAGGGGAGGGAAGCAGCCATGTCTATCACAAGTCCTTTCTCTGTAGGAGCCTCCTCTTGACCTTGCTAGAGATTCCTGGCTGGGGACCAGGAATGGAACACCCTCGCTTCCCAGGGGGCAAGATAGGGCCTGGGCAGCAAGATAGGACCTGTCCCCTCCCCTGTGGCCAGCCTCCTCGGAGACGGACAGTCCTTCCAGTGTGCCCCACAAAGAGCGTCTTCTCTGGGGGCCCTGAACTGAAACAGGCTGGGAAGCACTGGTCTGGGGCAAACTGTCAATGAGAGCAAAGGCTGTGGTGCATTCTGAATTCTTTGCTTAGAGCCACGCTGTCCTGGGCTTGTTGAGACACTTCCCATAGGGTAACCCTAAGGAGCAGTTTCTGGAGCTGTGCCTTGTACAGCCAGCTCCTGTGACACCACCTCAGGGGCGTCACCTCCATCCAGGTGCATCTTACTTCTGTTGTGGAAGAACGCAACGATGTCTCAATGCGAGCAACAGCAAGGCAACACAAGCGTTCTGTGGCTACTTCCCCCCCACAGTACAAGTCCTTTGTTTGTAAAGACAAAGAATAAATGCTATCTGCTGTTTGTTTCTATAACGGGGGTTGCTGGCTGCTGTAGATGGACATCTGGGTTCCTGCACTTCCCTTAACTCTTCCTAGCAACTGCTTTTTTTAATATTTACAAAAATGTAAGCACAGGTTAATGCTGTAGAGGGCTGGCAAGCAGACAGATGTAAAGAAACCATAATTATTGTCCTCAGTACATCCACACCTAGTAAAATGAATATTCACTCAAGAAAGTATCACGTGGCTTTGTTCAGACCTTTACTGCAATCAGACAGCAGACGGATGGATGGGCAGGTGGACAGACTGACTGATAAGTAACCGAGAGGAAATACGTCAGGTGTGTTACTGGTAACATAAATACAGTGTGGAAGGGCTATATTAATCCATGCTCAACCCAGGGAAAGATCTTTTAAATAACACATTTATGTAAAAATGTAAGAAGAATTTTGATGAATGATTTAAACAGTTGTGCCACACTATTCTTGTAAGTACTTAATTGTAGTAAATTGTAATAAATAAATAGGGACGAACTGAGTCTTTGATATCACTGAGACTTTGCGAGCTACTCGGTTTCCGCTCAGCGACTCCCAGTGACAGAACACCACGGAAGGCGGAGCCCCTGCTGATAAAATAGCCAGAATTTCAGTGTGTGATTTTAAAAATCCCGCTACATCGTGTAGTGCTTCTCAGCACATAACGGCCACCCACCACCTGTCAGGCATGCAAGGCACAAGTGCAGGGAAGAGGAAAACAGGGTGTTTTGCTTATGAGCTCATAGTGCAGCTGGCTGCACCAAACCGAAACATAATGCACTGCAATGTAATGCGGCCTGCACCATACCGTGTGACTCTGGCCTCACCAAACACGAACTAACTATGCTTTCTCTCTATATATGAGAATCGATAGGTATTCAGTTCTTACACACAACAATAGCCTGTCCTTGCCTTTTGAAAAAAAAGTTATATTTTTAAACAAATTGTAAAACTCATTATTCCTTGGCAAGTCTCATTATATCTTGTACTGATATATTACCATGACTATTTTTTAAAGAGGTATGTGGATGGGAATTGATTCTTTGATCCTTATAGACATAAAAGTGTGCCTGTTACTTCTAATGATAACTTTTGAATGAATCTATAAAAGCTCTTCTAAGTCACCACCTGTCTCACCGAATTAAGTGTGATTGTTCTGTGTCGGTGAGACCACCGGGCTCTTCCTGACCCTTTAATTTTGGACATGAGGTAGTACGAGAACCCCGAGATAGGCCTTTTCATCTTGGGTCTCCAGGACTTGGGTGCGAAGCCAGGTCAGACCTGTGCCGGAGTGCGGTGTGGTGAGCAAGTCAACTTTCAGGAAGAGCTGGGCCGAGGACCCCCGAGGTCCGGTGGTGGTTGGGGGTTCACAGAGCAGCTTGCAGGTGCGCGGGTGAGAGAGTGGTGGTGGACGGACCCATCTTGGAAGGACTGTGTCCTGACCGGCATTTGTGGAGGGATGCCTTCCTGACACGGGTTATCTCTACGGTGCTACAGTTGACTCTCAAACAGGGGGAACTGGAGGCCTAGAGCCAGCAGGAACGAGAGGGAGAAAAATGCAGAGCGTCTGGGTAGAGAGAAGATAGTGAGGAGAAAGAGTCCAGGGAGGTGGTGAGCCTAGAGGGAAGGCTCCGCAGGCTAAGGGCCTTGCAGACAGAGTCCAGAAAAGCAGGGAGGCGACAGCATCCACTGACACGCTAGGAGCAGCGTCACCCTGAGGTTCTAATGTTTGCCCCTTGGATACTTACTTGTGTTAACAAACTCGCAGAGCACGCAAGGGAGCCGCCCCCTGAGTTCCTCCCCCTCGGCCACAAGCTGTGGCCTGTGATTGCATTCTTTTTTTGAATCTAAAATAAAAACTATTGTCCTTAGTGCCTCCAAGGCTTCTTTAGATGCAGCAGGCCAGACGACTGCCGACTTGTTAAACACTTACTCGGATGATGAATACATTAAAAAAATCCAAAAGCGCCTCGAAGAAGATGCTTTCGCGAGAGAACAAAGGGAGAAAAGACGTCGGAGGCTGTTGATGGATCAGTTAATAGCCCATGAGGCACAAGAGGTAAGATACTCAGAGGCTGGTTCAATGATGGTGCTGGGAGTTTTACGAAATGCCCTCTTTTATATACACACTATGTATAAACATATTCTGTATATACACATTATGTATATGCACGTATCTTATGTACGTATTATCTGCCACTCTGACTCAAATGCAAATGGGACATCCTCACATCATAATAGCAAGTACACTCCAAAAAAAACTACATAAAACATTTGCTAAAGAATATAAAACCTGCCGATGGTTGTACAACACTGTGAGTGTCCTTACTACCACTGAATTTTGCACTTAAAATGGTTGAAATGGTAAATTTTATGTTTTGTATATTTTACCATAATAAAAAAAATACTGATAAAAAAGGAATCTAAGACAATCTGTTGTTAATTTTAGAAGTAAAAGGGAATGTTTTCCCCAGTTTTATTGAGGTATAATTGACAAATAAAAGTTGTATTTATTGAAGGTGTATAATGTGACACATTTATATATATATATATAATTATAAAATGATTGCCATAATCAAACTAATTAGCATGTCTATTGTTTCATATAGTTACCTTTTTCTGTGTTTGCTGAGAACACTTAAGATCCAGTGTTACAAGTTAAACTCTTTGAAATTCCATATATAAGTGAGCTCACGCAGTATTTGTCTTTCTGTGTCTAGCTTATTTTATTAGCACAATGTCCTCCAGGTTCGTCCGTGTTGTCACAAACATCAGGGTTTGCTTCTTTTCTGAGGCTGAATGATGTCGCACTGTGTAGCTACACCACACTCTCCCCCTCATCCGCTGACGGACACCTGGGTTGTTTCCATGTCGTGGACACTGAATAACGCGGCAGTGAACACGCGGATGCAGGTGTCTCCTTGAGATACTGGTTTCATTCCCTTTGGATGTACACACCCGAAGTGGGATTGTGAGCCCTGTGGTAGTTTTATTGTAAATACTTTGAGGAAGCACAACACTGTTTTCCATACTGGCTTTACCGATTTATATTCTCTCCAGCAGTTTACAAGAGTTTTCTTTTCTCCTCATTCTTGCCAACGCTAGTTATCTGTCTCTCTTTTTTTTTTTTTTTTCTTGAAAAGAGCCATTCTAACAGGGCTGAGATGATATCTTGCTATGGCTTTGGTTTTCATTTCCTTCATGAATGGTGACGTTGAGAACCTTTTTTTAAAATTTCTTTTTAGAAAGAGGAGGAAGAGACAGAGAAAGAGAGAGAAACATCAATGTGTGGTTGCCTCTCATATGCCCCCGTACAAGGGACCTGGCCTGCAACCCAGGCATGTGCCCTGACTGGGAATCGAACCTGTGACCCTTTGATTCACAGGCCATTGCTCAAGCCACTGAGCTACCCCAGCCAGGGCATGTTGAGCACCTTTTCATGTACCTGCTGACCATTCATTTGTCTTCTCTTGAGAAGTATCTACTCAGGTCCTTTGCCCAGTTGAGGGTTATTCAGTTTTTCTTTTTGCTGTTGAGTTGCTTGAGTTCCTTGAATATTTTGGATATTAACCAAAATACATAATTTGCAAATGTTTTCTTCCACTCAATAGTTTGCACCCTCTTGATCGTCTCCTTCGCTGTGCAAAAATTTTTGCTCTGCTTTGGGGTCATATCCCAAAAAAGAAAAATCATTGCCTAGACCAACATTAAGAAGTTTTTTCCCCTGTATTTTCCTTTTAGTAGTTCTGTAATTTCAGGTCCCTTTAGCAAGTATAATAAATCTGGGTTATATTTTAAAAACTACGGTTGTGACTGTGCCTTCTGAATCCCAAACCACACCACTTGGTTTGGGCTGGCCCAGCCGCGCTGTCCTCTTGCTGGGGTCGGTGGTCTCTCGCAGACATCTTTGGGCAGCTGGTGGGGTGGCAGGGGCTGGCTGACTTCACCAGGGCCAGCTGGGGAGACTGGCGCCTCTCCATACGGCAGGTCTATTTCCAGGCAGACCAGGTAATGTGCTGGCTGTGGCGGGGGTCACAGGAAGAAAGGCAGACGCCAAGGTTTTTATTGTATATACATATATATTTCTTTGCTACAACTGTCCCATTGATCAGTTTAAGTCAGTGGTCACCGCAAACCCCATATTTAAAGAATGGAGAAATAGATTTTACATTTTGATGGGAATATCTGCAGGATAACATTGCAAAGCAATGCGTGGAGAAAAACTGAAGAACGTGGGGCCATTGTTACAGTCAGGCTCACCGGCGCCATTGGGTGGCAAAAGGAAACAATGGTTAACATTAAAGCTGCTGGAATTCTGTAACTGGAGGAGACCTATCTTTCAGAGTGGTTCACGATTGTATTTTTCCATCGGATACATTTACTCAACAGAAAAAATTTCATATTTACTTTCAGTTGAACTTGCACTGAACCTACATTTTTATATAATCCCCAGGTTTGAGTTTTGACATTTAGCACAGAGTGTGTTGTCGTTTGTATCTCGATTCTGAAAATACACACAGTGCTCCTCCCACAGTCTCATAGTCATTGGGGATGTCAGATTTTCTTCTTACATCATTGGACCTTTGAGTGTTAAATGGACAGCTCCAATGCTTGGGTATTCTCCTAAATTCTCCCCCTTGAGAACTTTAATTACCTCCTCCCTCCACAGGATGTCTCTGTTTAGACGACTGAGAGAGGTTCAAGGGGCTCTGGGGCTCACCTCCCTCCTGAACCCCTCATTCGCCCCGAGTGAAAGAGGCCCTTGCCCAGGGACACACAGCCAGTCAAGGGGAGCCCTGCAGCTGCACAGGCCAGGGCCCCCGAGTCCCAGGTCAACGCATGTCCCCCTGTTCACTTGCTGCTTGCCCTTGAACTCTCTTACAGGGAGCCGGGAGAAGGCAACTCGTTTCCCTTTCAAACCACAGCCATTAAACTCGTCACACAGAAGCAGAAGGTGACTTCTCCTTTGCCTCTCCTCCCATCTTCCCATTCCGTCAGATTTCTGCTTTTCCTCACACCGGTGTTGAAATGACCCCGCTGGGAAATGATCAGATCTGCCCCCTGCAGCCAGACCGCGTCTGCATGTGCTTTTACACCAGCGTGTGCGCTGACAGGACTTGAGGCACAATTCCACATTTCCCTAAACATACTCAAAATGAGAATTTTGTCCCTGGTTTATAAAACCCTGAAAACAATCGCCTGATTTACTTTTTGATAATTCACTTCCATCAAATTTTAAAGGAGGTAATAATTCATTTAGAATAATTGAAAGTTAGCCCTGGCTGGCATAGCTCAGTGGATTGAGCGCGGGCTGGGAACCAAAGTGTCCCAGGTTCGATTCCCAGCCAGGGTACATGCCTGGGTTGCAGGCCATGGCCCCCAGCAACCGCACATTGATGTTTCTCTCTCTCTCTCTCTCTCTCTCTCCCTCCCTTCCCTCTCTAAAAGTAAATAAATAAATAAAATCTTTGAAAAAAAATTGTCTTTAAGAGAAAGCCAAGTAATCATTAAAAAAATATTTAGAATAATTGAAAGTTGCAAAACCCTAATGCCTCTCCTGGGTATCAAAAGTATACAAGCGTTGTTGGAAATTTCTTCTTTTTTCGACTCGATTTTGGCCATGTTCCAATTTGAGTCAAACGTTAGGAATTGATGCAGACGACGTCTGTGCCTTTTACACACCGCTCACGGGCGGGCGGGCGGGCGTCTCAGCCCACCGGGCAACTCGGGCAGGCCCGCACGGTAACCGTCTGCCCCGCTGGTGTTCGCAGGAGGCGTACCGGGAGGAGCAGCTGATCAACCGGCTCATGCGGCAGTCCCAGCAGGAGCGCAGGATCGCCGTGCAGCTCATGCACGTGCGGCACGAGAAGGAAGTTTTATGGCAAAACAGAATTTTCCGAGAAAAGCAGTATGAGGAAAGACGACTGAAAGAGTTCCAGGATGCCCTTGATCGAGAAGCGGTAAACGTACCTTCCTTAAAAACCTTTCTGAGGTTACTGCTGACTCTTTTCTGCCAAGTCAAGGTGAACAAAGTTGTAGGGGTTTGTCGCCAGTCACCGAACGGGAGTTCTTTTTCCTGCGGGCTCTAGAGTCAGTCCCCACTCGCGTGTTTGAGTGACTGCGCGGACAGCCCTGGAGCTCCTACCGTAAGCGGTGTTCTTTCCCCTAGTGAGTGCGGGCGCTGCAGCTGTGTGCCGCGCACCCCCAGTCCTGACGTCTGCGTGGGCGCTGATCTCAGGTGTCTTCTTCGGGAGCTGAATTATCTGGATAATTGTTTCCTTCCTCTCCTTTAGACGAGAGTCAAGTTGAATGGATGGAGTGCCCCTTGCTTACTTTGGAAATGATGCATTTGGCTAAATCTAAGTGTCTAGTCAAAGGATCTACCCATTGCTTCCCAAGCCCAGTGGCCCAGGTGCAGGGTAGCAAGGCGTTTATAGCAGAATGGGCCTCGCTGTGGGGAGAAGCGTTGCCCGTCTTTAACTGGGCTCCAACCGGCTGCAGAGGGCGGGGACGCCGGGCCTGCCTCGGCCTCAGAGACTGGGCCTGGGAGGTGCCGAGGCACAGGGGAAAAGTCCAGGCCTCCCTCTCATGGGGTCACCTTTCTCTGAAGCTGAGGGCCCTGCCTCTCTGGCACCCCGCCCTTTGAGATGGCTGATTCCACAGTCTGCACCTGTCACCCCCCCATCACCAGTGGCTGGTGCATGGATAGGAGCCACGTAAATAAACGTTGAATTTGTCAAGGGAACACTGTCACTTTACTTCCCATTATCATTCACTAAGTAAACAAAATATGTTTTATTTCCTACAGCATTTATCTGCCTACCACTTCACTTTTGTGAAGGACATTTTTTTTAAGTTATTATTTGTAATTGTTATTATTCTTGTAGTTTTGTTGTTATTCGTGGTGGGAGAATCCTAGGAGTGCCTTTAAATTTATTAAACATTTTAAAGATTGTTAATAATGCTCACGAACTGTTACTATTATCTCATGATATTAATATAAATAGAACTGACCTCCGATCACGTGGTCCCTCCTGTCCAGCACTGCTGTGGGGGACACGCTCCTCGTTCTCCTCCGGTTTGTTTGGCCGCTTACCTTCGGGGCTTCCGTTGTGGGCGTGTCCCCCAGGAATAGCAAAGCATTTACTGTCCGAGTCCTCAAAGCTCAGTCCCGCGCCGCCGCCTTCTCTCCTCCAGGGTCTGCTCAGACGATCTCGCCCACAACCGTGGGGGTGCAGCTCCTGCACCCGACATCCGACTCACACGCCATCTGCGTCTCTGCCCTCTGGCGTGCGCATCTGTATGACATCTCAGACGCACCTCAAACTCAGCATGTTAGAGCCAAATTTGTGGCCCCTATCACTAAACTGGACCCATTCGAGTTCCCGTATCTCAGCAAATGGCATTGCCATTTATTCTCATGCTCAAGTCCAAAACCTCGGGGCCCACTTCGGGCCTGTTTAATCCTGACTCCTGCATCCCCAGCCTCACTGAGTCCGGTAGATTGCATGTACTCAATATTTATCTCTTCAGTCGGTCCATTCCTCTCCATTTCTGCCCCCTCCCCCTGCTATCTACTCCTGCTGCAATGGTTTCCTTCGTCTATTTTTAGTGGCTATGATATGAATCGGCTACCACAGTTGGGGTGGGTAAGAACATAACATTTTTTATGCCTGTAATCAACCTCAGCTGAACTCCAGCAGCTCACCTGTGCCCGCAGAGATGTGCAGTGGCCAGGTCACAGGGCCACGTCATCAGGGAGACACACCTGTCATCAGGCACAAGCCCAGTCTCTTGCCATCGAGTCTTCATGTGCCCCGGCTGTCACAGTGTCACCTGGGCAGCACGTGCCTTTGGGAAGACTGTTCCAGTCCCCAAGGGTCCCTCGATGTTCCCCTGTGAGGCTTCGCTGCTCCCCAGGAGCTAGCTGCCGGGGAGTGGGGTATACATCTCTTCCCCTTTCTCCTTGTTTCCTCAAACCTTTCCCGCTAGCCTCTCCCTTTGAGTAACCTGGATTCGTTTGCCTTTGGATTTAGCCTTTTCAAGTGAGGAGGAGCCTCCAACAGTTTCACCTTCTCATCCTGCAGAAATTCTCTGACACAGGAATTAAAAGGAGCTCTGAGTACTTGTTAGAGATAAAGAAAGGGGAAGATGAGAGGGAACTTCCTCAGGGGGCCTGCCCCGCCTCACCCCTCCAAACCCTCCTTCGCTCTGCGGCGGCCAGCAGGACCTGCGGACTCTCAGGTCGGACCACTGCCCCCACACTGCAGAAGGCCCGTCCCTGGCTTCCTTCCCGCTGGACCCCTGCCCCTGACCTGGCCGCTCCATCCCCTGGACTCGGACCACACCGGTCCGCTCTCAGGTCCTTGAATAAGCTGCTCCTTCTGCCTTTCCCTGGTCAATACTCGTGCCCCTGAGCTCCCTGTTGTACAAGGCCCTGCTGTACACCCTCCCACCCCTCAGTCTCCCCTTAGTGGCGCTTTTCACATGTATAACCGGACATTTGTGTGACCCTGACTGTTCTCCCACTGGATGAAAGCCCCATGAGGACAGGGACCACTGGCTTCTGCTTAATACTGTTTCCCCAGGGCTAGGCTGATGCCCGGCACATCGAGAGAGAGAGAGAACTGGTGTTTTTCACCATGATTTAGGAGTTTTGTCTGTCTGTCTGTTTTGGATTACAACTGGTGATCTGTTTGAGACAGTTGGGCATTTCTTAAGACAGTTTCTGAATGCAAATTCCTATGCCTACATTTGTTTTAACAATAATCAAACCCATTAATAATTAACATTTTTTGAGCACTGGAGTCAAGTATTGAGCTGTGTTCGTTACATGCATATGTAACACTCACAGTGGCCATTTCAACTGGGCGCTCTTTCATCTCCATCTTCCACACAAGGAAAGCGAAGCTTAAAAAGCCCCAAGTCGCACGGCCACCACCTAGAAGGCGGTGCAGTGGGAGCCAGCGGGCCTGGCAGGCTCCCCAGCCCGACTCCTGACCCTGAGGTCACTGCCCCCCGAGGCCTTCCTTTTCCCTCTCCTTCTTCCTTATTTTTGGCTGCAGCCCACTTTGCTGCGATGGGACAGGAAATCATGGTGGGTTTTGCCCAGGGTTGGGGTGGTGGTGGGGTGGATAGAGGTGGAAGACTGGACAGGGAGACTAGACTAGAGAGAAGGAAGAAAGACGTGAGAGAGGAAGGCGGGAGGGAGGGGGGGAGGGGGCAACACCGGGGAAAGCTGCTCTATTCCCGCTGGGGACATTGCAGGGCTCCCGTCAAGGTTTTGCTTCTATCATACCCTAAGTGTTTCCATGTCCTTTACCGGCACTCTGTAGTAAACCCAGCTCCTGACCCATTTTCACTGTCACTTTCTCCATAAATTCTCTTCTAACTATGTCTACTCTATCAGGCTTCACTTTCCTGAGCTCTTCACACGTCCTGGAGCTTGCCGTAAAGCTTTGTACTCACATCAGGTGCTTTCTTGTGAAACCGGGCCTGCAAACCAAACACAACAACAACAAACTCCGGGGTAATTCCTCAGCCTGCCAAGCATCCAGGATTGACCCCAGAGGCCCCCCAGCCCCACCCCTTTCCCACCAACAATGAAACAAACAAACAAAACCGCAGAAACAAAACTACAATAACAAAACTAACGAGCCTTCTGTTTGGTGCAATGGACAGTATCAGATTATTGTCACGCATTTAGTCATTTGTGAACAGGGTGACGATAAGGAGTATTTGCCGTGACAAGATGGCTTGCTGGGTTTTTCTGCGTATGGCAAGTCCTGCTAATATCCCTGCTTTGCACTGAGGAGATGGGGGTGCAGGGAGGCTCTGGTTCCTACAGGCTCTCACAGCTTGTGCGTGACTTCTGTACACCACGGAGGCGGGGGGGGGCTCGGGTCCAGTCACAGGTCCATCAAGGCCCAGGTTGACCTCCACTTCACCCTCACTGCGCTAAGTTCCAGGACGCGAGTCTTGTTTCTGGAGCGTGTCGGTCAGTACAGGATAGGATTTCTCAAAGAGCAGGTACAGATGTGTGCAAAGCGGCATTTGGTCATGCTGAGCTTGACCTTCATACTTCTGTGAAGAAAGGGTTTTCCAAACAAAATAATGTTGCAAACCAAGCAGAGGGCAATGTCAACTGCTTAAGTGTTTTATTACTTTCTGCAGAAACAGATGTCTCTATGCATGGATTTTTTCAATTTATTAAGGCTGTAAGAGCAGAAAGTTTTCTTGTTGACTGAGAACATTTAATATCTGTTGGCAAGTGGTCAATATTTTCAGGTCAGTACAATTAGGGGATTTCCAGAATATTTTCTAAGGATCAATCAGTATTCTAGAACTCTCCCAGTGAAGAGCATGGGGCAGAGCAGGTGTGTCAGACTGCTGATGGCTGGATGCCTGCAAAGAGGCCAGATGTGCTTGGGGTCTGGCGCAGACTTGTCTGTTTCTCTGTGATCCCCAACTCTGTTTAAAACCTGTGAAATCAGAGCCCTGGCTGGCGTAGCTCAGTGGATTGAGCTCGGGCTGCGAACCAAAGCATCGCGGGTTCAATTCCCAGTCAGGGCACATGCCTGGGTTGCAGGCCACGACCCCCAGCAACCGCACATTGATATTTCTCTCTCTCTCTCTTTCTCCTTCCCTTCCCTCTCTAAAAATAAGTAAATAAAATCTTTAAAAAATCTTCATAAAAAAAGACTAGGAGTTTAAAAAAAAACCCTGTGAAATCAAGACTTCTTTTAAAACACTTAAGATTCAGTTTATCCTTAATCCACATTGGGCCTTCTCTGTTAGATTGTTTTTCTCTATACAGTGTTTTCCTGATAAGAAAAGCTTTCAGGGGAATATTTCCAATATTGTCTTTGCTATCATGCTCACGACTTAATGTGTTAGGGAAAATAGGCTCTGTCATGGATTTATTTATTTTTCCTGGTGTGAAACAAAAGGTGGTTTTGTGCTATTTAGAGGGTTTTTTTTGTTATTAAAGTGAAGACATTTTTGTTTGAATTATGGCGTCTTAAAAGTATCTTTGCCACCTTAGGCTTTAGCAAAACAAGCCAAGATTGACTTTGAAGAGCAAGCCGCCAGACAGAGGGAAATCCACGAGCAGATTGCTGTGGAGAGAGCTGAAGCTAGCTACCAAAAGCATTACATAATGTGCGCCTCGATTTTGGATCAGATACTTGATTTGTCCACTAAAGTGGCAGACTATCGGATGTTGACAGATAAGTAAGTACTGCTTTTCACCTTTAACACAGCAGACTCCACAGAGAGGGAGGAAGGATAAGACTGTGAAGTAGGCGTCAGGTTGTTAAAAGACACTAACGTGCTGCATTGAAAAGAAGAACTGAGAAAGGGGTCCCGAGCGCCTTGATACTGACTTAATTCAGCCACTGACTAGCTTTACTGAACATGAATTTAGATCTTTTACACTCAAATTTTGTGTCTAAATTCTCTATAATTTACTAAGACAACTATGATAACTTATTTGAAACACTTGGAACTTTCTAGAAAACTGGAATTGTTTAAAGAATGTTTTCCTAATAATGAATGCTATTTAAAAGGAAATAGTCAACAAAACAAAAAATATTAAGAACATGCCAAAATAGTGCACATCAATAAATTAATGGATCAAAACACTGTGGTACATTTACACAATGGAACACTACGGAGCAAAAAGAAAGCAGGAGCTCCTACCCTTTGCAACAACATGGATGGAACCGGAGAGCATGAAGCTAAGTGAATAAGCCAGGTGGTGAGGGACACCATATGATCTCACCTTTAAGTGGAACCTAATCAACAAAACAAAGAAGCAAGCAAAATATAACCAGGGGCATTGAAATTAAGAACAAGAACAATCTGACAGTAACCAGAGGGGAGGTGCAAGGGCATAATGGGGGAGATGGGGGGAAAGATTTTCAGGAACAACCATGGGGGACACATGGACAAAACCAAGGGGGAGTGGGAGCAGGGGAGGGAGGTGGGGATGGCTGGGGTAGGAGACTGGTAACAACAACAAAAAAGAACATAAGAAAATTTAAAGTAGAAAGTTAAGAGCAGGGGATAAACTGAAACACAGTTAAACAGGCAGCAGTAGATTTGCCAGTTATTGCAACAGAGTTACAAATCTTATCTGAGATTCCTGGCAGCCAAAGCAGAAAGGGAAACACATAGATATTGTTTCTATGTCATATAAGTGACTTGGAAACCAACTTACAGAGCACAACGTATTACTAAGTGCAGAACTTCCCACGTGTTACTTTGATTTTAATATTTCAAAGAGGCATACACTGGACTACCTCTTACTACTCTATAAATCCAGCTTCGTGGAAATCAATACAGAGAACATATTGTCTCTCTAAAACCACTTTATTTTAATTAAAATTTTTTTAAAGTTTTAGAAGTATTGATATCAAAGAATGTTCAAAGAGGCTTTACTTGGAAAATGTAAATGTTTTTTCATTGCAACTGCATACGATAGCTACACACATACAAGGGTGGGCAAAGCAGGTTTACAGTGGCCTGTAAAACACAGAATTTGTTCTTGTATTTATTAACCATTGTATTAGTTTTTTGTATCATGACTGTAAATCTACTTTTGCCCACCCCTGTATGTTAAGATTGTATCAGTTTTCATTACTAACAGTCAAGATAAACTCATTTTAGTTTCTCTGGGTCCCACACTAAGCAAGACATTATCAGTATGTATGTATTTAAAGCACCAGGTATATTTTGGTATGAGGCTATTTACATGAACTTTTGTTAAGACTGCTCCTTAACAAAGTTATTAATATTCAGATCATAGGCTCTTGATTCAGCAACTGCAGGATCAAGTTTGGGCAACAGAGAAGTAGCTAACTATTTACTTCACCACAGATGCCAATCACTGTCCCTTTAAAAACTCCAACGTTGTTTCTGTGCCAGACCTTATTACTGCCGAGATTTTCCATATCTCCATAAAGTCATCTTCAGCAACTACTAATATTTTAGTAATGGAAAACACAATGGGATTATATTCTAAATTGTACTTTTAATTTGAATACTGCTTTTGATTGTGGTAAAACATAAAAGTTATCATTTCGACACTGTGAAGTGTGCCGTTCAGTGGCGCTAAGCGATTCGCACCGCCGTGCCGCCCTCAACAACCCCCTAGCGCCAGAGCTTTGTGCCCTCCACACGGCAACTCCGCAGCAGTCTCGCTCTGACTCCCCGCTCCCTCCTTCCCCAGCCCTGGGACCGCTATTCTTTCTGTGGCTATGACACAGACTGTTTGAGGTACCTGGTATAAGTGGAAACATGGAACATTTGTCCTTTTGAGTCTGGCTTATTTCAGTTAGCATAATGTCTTCCAGGTTTGGCCATGGTGTTGCATGTCTCAGAATGAAATCAGACTCGTTAAGCTGCAATTTCAAGCTCTAGTCCAACTATTTTTAGAGAACTGTGTCTGAATCACACTGATCTCTTTCCTTCCTTTGCACACTTCGTTTTTCCTGGAACTGTTTTCCCATTACTCTGTCTGACCACCTCCTCCACGCCATTCATCAGAGTTAAATGGAAATAATTACCACAAATAATTGTAAGGGTTACCCAATGTTCAGTGATAATGAGACAACCCATGCATTAGATTTAGATTTTTGTGTTACAAATTATATGAAAATATGTCAACCAACTGGTATCTTAAAGGAGCTTTGGAAAATATTCCTTGATAGTTTTGCAGAGGAAAACACTATTACTAGAGCATTTAAACGTCTTCCTAATGATGCGAAGCCATTTAATAAGACAACAGAGAATCTAAAATCGAAGTGTTGTGGTAGTGATAATTGTTTTTTAATATATTGTTCTGTTAGTTCACAGTCAATTAGAGAGCTTGAAGAACCAGTGGCTTTAAGAAACATTCATTGATTCAGACCAACTAAGTTCCAGACATTTTGTTAGCCATTAAGAATATAATAGTAAGTTGGAATTCCTGGTCTCAAACAGCAGACCCTGGGAATGAATACGATAATAGACTAAGGTTTAAGGTGTATATTTGACTGACCATTGATTCATCTCTTCCTTTTTTTTTTTTTTGCTGCAGCCTGATTCCATATAAGCTGATGCATGATTGGAAGGAACTGTTTTTCCATGGAAAGCCCATTTATGAGCAAGCCTGCATCAAGGATCTGCCAGCTAAGCCCTCTGCAGAACAACTTGTAGAACTAGAGAAAAGGGACTTGCTAGATAATAGTGATTATGGAGAATATAAGGTACAAACTAAGGGGAAATAATTAAGGGGAATGCAATATAATAAATGGTGTTTCCTTAACATTATTTTGTGATACTATTTTATTCCTATTAATAAAAATGGGCATTGTATGTTTGCATTTTTCCCTTGGTTTAATTTGTATTATAGTACTAATTTTAAATGCCTAACTATTTATAATCTCTTGTCTTTCATTCCCAGTAATATTAAGACTATTCCAGTTAAAAAAAAAAATATATATATATATATATATAATACATTGCCTAGGCAGATAGATTTGGAATTTTATAAACAAATTTTATCCATCAGTATTTTTCTTTCTATGAGCTGGCTACCTTTGCTTCAAAAATGCTTGTTAAAAGTCTTTTAAATTTTATCTAAATACTATATTCTTGGAGGCAAATGAAAGAGAAGGTCTGAGCTTGGTGAGTAGCATTGATTCAAACACAGCTTTATTCAAAGACTTTTTAAAAATGTATTGCGTGTCAGTTGGGCTATGAGCTGCTGAAAGGCCTTTGGGGTTGACCGGCCAAGGGCCATCGTTGGCACTGCCATATGCCAGCCGTGAGACTGTAGGTGGCCAGGCTCTTAAGTGCTGAAACCCCCTTCCTCAGTGTATGAATTGGCAATAATGATATGCCTACTTTATTCTGTGGTGGTGAAACTTAAGGTAATGTGGATTGAACACTTAGCCAATTGCACTGCATGCTAGATGCAAATAACACCTGGGGATGCAAATTTCTCTCCGCACCACCCTACTCTCCCCACCCCACTTCATCTCACCTTAAGGAGGGAGAACGTGAAATAGTAGGTGTGGGATGGAAGATCTGGGTAGAATCCACCCATTGAAGAATGGGCAGATTGGGTAGATTCATTCTTCAGTGGAAGGAAGAGTGAGGCTTTTTATTGCTAGAAATATTGAGTGGGTTCCTGCAGGGCAGTAGTGCAACATTCGAAGAGCGATCCGACCCAGTCATTTGTTGCATACTCAGTGAGCACTCAATAAATATGGGTCAATAAAGTCAATGAGCAACAATGAACAGGGCAAAGTGAAAAACAGCACCATATGTAAATTTTGAAAGAGGACAAACTGATGAAAAAAGACAAGGAAAGGAAACGAGATTATGAGAAACTAAATGCACACTATATATTAATTGGATGAATGTGTATCTGTATTACTAAAAGAAGTATTATTGAGCTATGGTTTATTAAGGGTTGAGTAGAATCTTACGGGATATGTGTGCATATTTACTTAGTTTGGCTGTAGAATATACTGGAGGCAGTGTGTCAACCCGAAGTATAATCCTACAACATAAAATGCTTTCACAATATCAAGCTATGGGAAGGTATTTCCTCCCCTTGTAAACTGTCACTTCATCTGACAGGGTTTGCTGATTCATGGAATATTGATTTCTAACTTATTTCTTAAACAAGCTCGATTTACTTTATTCTTGTTCTCATAAATCAGGAGACCTGGTAAGTCTGCAGTTTAGCAAAGATTTGTCTTTTTAGCTTTTTTTCTTGTTTGGGAAATTGTTACCACAGGAACAGGCTTGTCTTACCCACATCCTGAAGCAGCCGGTATGTTTCTTCTGCAGGAAATTGTAAACTTTTGTTAGGAGTGTGTGAGCCGCGGGCAGTGCAGTTTATCTTGTTCATAGCCTTTCCTGTTTTTCTGGAAATGCACATTACTTTAGGATCCCTGATTTGTGTGTATATGCTTGACTCCTTTTGACTGCATGACGGAAAATGTACCGTATGCAGGCGTTAGGATAGACGTGCTGCAAACTGCCCTTTTAACTGTTCCCTATTGTTATTTAGAGCTTCTGGTCTCTTCAGAATCTTGTTAGATGTTCCTGCATACAAGTAAAAATTAAATGTTTCAACTTATAAAATATATTATTTGGCTGACATAGCCTTTCACAAGACACAGAGGGACAGTACGTCCTGCTTTAGCTGAAGGAAACAGTTGTCTGTATTTATCACTGCTAGATGTGCTCAGGCTTTTTAATGCTCAAGTCAATGCCTAATTTAGAAATTACTGTTCAACGGGTTCACATTCTTAGCATACCTTAGGGATGCCCATAAGTACCACCCTTAAAGATTGAATACCTCTTGGTTCTGAGCCCATGCCTTTAAAGCTCTGATAGAGTAAACTATCATGCTGAAATATTTTAACTGTTACACCTAGAAATTTTGCTCATGTACACATCGTAGGTAGCTGCCAAAAATTGGTCTCTTGTTTCTTAACTTTGTTTCCTAGCTCATCACACTCTATAGAATGGCTGTGCGAGAGAGCTCCAGTCCAGCAATGACCATTCCTTTGCCCCTTCCAGGAAGGAGGCCGGAACAGCATCACGGAACATGCCTGGGATCCCCAGGCACCTGCAGCAGGATAGCAATGAGTTACTTAATCCAGTAGCGAAGAGCCCTGAAAACGCAGGGGATCCCGGGCAGCGGGCTCAGCCAGGAGCCCCACTTCTCGGCTCACTGGCAGCACAGCCCTCCCACAGCAGCCAGGGGTCCTCCTCCTGGTAGACCCCCAGGTCCCCCAAAGGCAAGTCCCTCTCAGGGAGTCTCAGCTACAATGCACTGGGCGACTTGCAGAGCCCTACTGCGTATGCCTGCAAATGAGTTTTCGTTGGAATTCCCAAGATTTGGAAGAAGGGTGTTCTATGTGGGGCACATCAGCCATGTTGTTTTTAGTGGGCCAAGGTCATTGTTATTTTTGTTTTTAATGAAAAACTGTTTAAGTTTATGATCATGCGAGCTCTCTGTGTTCGTTGGGTTAGCCCTGGAGTGTGTGTTATAATGTGCTATTCTATCAGTAGCACTGTAGGTTTATGATGTCCCACTAACCAGACTTTAAGATGCATTTGTGTATTTTGTGGTTCAGCTTTCGTGTTCCTGTCATTATAGTGGTGCATGCACAGCCACCCCCAGATTTGTTTACGCGATGACATGTTGTCAGGTCCTTTTCCACTAGAGAGTAGGGATGCGGGACTGAACAGACCATGAGGCTATGTTCCTGTAGACGTCTCATCCGATTCGTTTGACTCAGAGCCCCCAGATACCATCTTGCTCTTATTCTCAACTCCAGCCTTTGCTGTTGTTCCAGTGGCTTTAGACTTATCTTCTTTTTAAAAAATAGTTTATTGTCATTCAATTACAGTTATCCCCATTTCCCCCCATTACTTTCCCCTGCCCTGCCCACCCCCCAGCTTCCATATTCAATCCCCTCCCCACCATGTCTTTGTCCGCTGGTCCTTTATACATGCCCCTTGGCTTGACCCTTCCCCTTCTTTCCCCCATTGTCCGCCTCACCCCTCCCCTCTGGTCACTGTCAGCTTCTGAGAGTGGCCACTCCAGCTTAGCTCTTGCCTTGCTCCCTGGCATCCCAGTGAATGACCCAGTCTTCATGGGTTGTTATTGAGTCAAGTTTTTTATAGGCAGAATATCAGTGTGAAGCCTGCGTCACTCAAGTGACATCACTAGAAAACCAACATGAACACCGTGAGAGATTTCAATAGTAGGTGTTAAGAAAATGTGAATGGACCATTTTTAAAAATTTTTTTAAAGATTTTATTTATTTATTTTTAGAGAGGGGATGGAGGGAGAAAGAGAGAGAGAGAGAAACATCAATGTGCAGTTGCTGGGGGCCATGGCCTGCAACCCAGGCATGTACCCTGACTGGGAATCAAACCTGTGACACTTTGGTTCGCAGCCCACACTCAATCCACTGAGCTATGCCAGCCAGGGCTAAAATTTTTTATTTAAAAGTATTGTCTTAGTCAACTCAGGTTGCCATAAGAAAATACTGTAGATGGGGAGGCTATAAGGAGGAATTTATTTCTCATACTTCTGGGAGGTCCAAGACTGGGGTGCCAGCAGATTCATTTTCCTGGTGAGGGCTCTCCTGCAGACTTGCGTATGGCCAGTTCTCACCCTGTGCTCACGCGGAGCAGCCAGGGAGAACTCTGATCTCTCACCTTCTGAAAAGGCCTGCACTTCTATCATGGGGGCCTCCATGCTGAAAACCTTATGACTTAATTACCTTGCGAAGGCCCCACCTCCAAAAGCCATCACAGGGGGCTTTAGGGCCCCAACATGCAAATTGTGGAGGGACACAGTTCAGTCCCTAACATACATGTTTCCTCAGGACACTTACAAAGTGCCTGATCAGCGTGCTAGCTTACTAGTCAAGTGTAAGAGCCCTTACATCCAAACAAAATGCCTGTTTCATTGCCTGTTTTGTTCCCTGTTAAGAAGTAAGTCTTAGCTCAAAGTGCCTTATTTTTGGACTATGAAGATGTGTTTATATCTTCCATTTTGAGATATGCAGGAGTAAGCAGTTGCTTACATGACGGGGGTTGAGATGAGCTGTCAGATCTTGGACTTTAAAGTCTGTTTGCCATTGAACCTGAGGTCACACATTCTCACCCCTGTGGACCGAGACCCCAGGGGCACCAAGGTAGGTGACGAGAATCGTGATCAGCCCCTAAAACAGGAGCTGGGAAAGAAGTTGGGTACTGACAGGAATTTTCCCACTGTGGTTCTAGTTTAATGTTTATGTGATGCACTTAATGGCTGAGATTTCTCCCACTTGCTTAGACCTTTGCCTCCAGCTCCCTGGATCCCTCCTGTAATGGTGACTCGGGCTGGCTGGCCCTTCCAGGGCAGGCCTCACAGTGTGGTGGGCTGTGTCTCGGGGGGTTACCATTATGCCCCAGAATACTGATCCATGGTGATCCAACATCGTGATACCAACGTACAGAGCAGAATATTAACACATTGCTTTTCAAAGGGAGCTATGCTTGCTCTAGGCCTGTGGTTGCCGAGAAACAAGACTACCTCCCACCTGTTGTTGGCCGAGGATTTCTGAGGTGCCGGGGTTTGGCGGGGCCTTGTGTCTATGGAGCAGAGGGACTAGAAGGGGAACTTGGGTCATGGGACCCAAGAAATCTCAAGAAACTTGAAGGGACCCAAGAGAGTCTCAGGATCTTGGTGTGGGGCAGCTGTGTTGGACTGAGAACCACAAACCCTGCCACCTGGAAGACCCTCCCACCCCACTGCTCTGGTCCAGTTCCTAGGGCCTGTCAGTGATGCGCTTCGGTACCCTGGACCTGGACTCATCTTTGATGCATTGGTCAGTGCTGCCTGTAAGCTTTTTGGGGGTGGTTTGTACCTCTTTAGGATATCGACTTTAGCAGTGAAACCAAGAACATAGAGTAGCAGTTGCTACTATGAAAGAGGATACTCTGTGTGGAAACACTTTGTGTGAATTTTGCCATGCCAAGACAGGGAGACCAACTCATCGTGTCTCCATACTTAGTGCCACCCAAGAAATTCCAACTGAGCCTGTCTCTCTGAGTGTTCCTGGCTAAGCAAGGGCAGCAGATAGGTGGCTTCAAATGTAGAAGTTTCTGGAAAGGTTTTTTGAGCAACACTACCATAGAAATCGGCATAGACGTGATCTTGAGGGAGCCCGCCACCTCCCTGACGAATGGAGCAGAGCTTGAAACCCTGAGGAATGAAGCCTCCTGTTTTTCTAAGAAAGCCTGCCTCCTCCAGGACTGCTTGGTGGCCCTTTCACAGGGAGAGACCTGATACAATGTCCAGTGGGGTGCTGCCCCCAGGCATTTGGGGGTCAGGAGAAATGCAGTAGCCTGAGAGAGTTCATTTGTTCTAGATGCAGGCAACTGCACTGTAAGGAGCATTGGACCAGCTGTGCAGCTGCTGCGATGCTCAAAATGTCACGTTCCGTGCCCTGGCAGGGCCACGGTGGCCTCCAGGGCCAAGAATGGGACCAGGAATAGGAATCTGCCATTTTGGGGTGAATAAGCCCTCCTCTGCTGACCTCCTCAGTGAGCTACTCGAGTATGTCTGGAATCAGAGCACTGAGCAGAAGCCCTTGGCCATGGTTTGCGTCTGATTTGTCCCTGAATTTCAGCAGCACAGAAGTGTAAGTGTTCAAGTCAGAGCACCTCTCAAAGTGCTTAGTTTCGCTTGCTCCTGGCAATCAAACCTGCAGGATAAAGTTTCAGCCCAGTTATTCTGTCTGCCCGGTATGTAAGCAATCAGTAGCTCAAGGTTTTGGGAAAAGGGGCCTGCCACTTCTCGCAAGTGCTGAGTGTTCCGAACTTCGGGACTTGTTACAGGCCAGGGTCCCTGGGTTGCACGGCGAGGCGCCAGGTGCTCTCGGATGTAGGCCTCTGGACTCGGTCAGTGATCTTCATCACATGCTGGGCAATTGGTCATGGCCCATTTGAACTTCCCCCCAAAATACACAGAAGGCAGGTGAAGTCTATCGTCTGGGTCTTCCTTCAGGACAGGCTAGAATGTAAGCATGTCTGTTTCCATAAGGTTAGGGCAGGGCAGGCTGGGGAAGGCCACTCCCGGGGCAGCAGGGCTCAGATTCTGAGTGAAAGCCGTTATCAGGGTTAGGACCAGGTCTTCAGATTTCCTAATGAGCCAGAATTAAGCTGGGGATCAACTGATACATAGGCATTGGCTACCCACAGTTCTGCTTCAAGCCAGAACCATCTGCAGCTCAGCATCCCCGGTGAAGCAGAGTAACCTCTGCTTTTCCTTGTTACCACGGTCATTGTTTGTACTTCCTGGCAGTGACAGGTGGCCCAGACTGAGCATGCTGGCACAGAGGCTCGTGGAACCAGGCCTTCCCTCTAGAGGTGCACCTGCCCTGCCAACGCCAGCGAGAAGTGTGCATCCCCGTGCCCTTGGAGCCTCTGGAATCTAAAGGCCAGGCTGGCAGGAAGGTGTGGCCAGGTAGCTAACCACACTGTGACAGGACTGGAGGACAGGTGACTGGAAAGGCTGCTGAGCTCACTGAGCTCACTGAGCTGGGCCAGTTCATCTTTCCAGGTTGTTCCGAGACCTTTAAACTGGGCCCCTTTGCAGAGCCCATTCCACGACAGCTCCTGAAGGAGAAGGCATCGTTCAGCTGCCCGCCGGTTAACCGACTTCCCCTCTCTTCCCCCTTGCTAAGGGCAGTACAGGGCCATGTCTGTTCTTCCCATTAGAACCTGGCCAACACACAGGTCCCGTACTGTGGTCAAGAAACCATGTAGGGCTGGCAGCTACAGGAACTGAACGCCCCATCAGCCAAGGTATCCGGCCACCCTTCCTGCTTCCCCTGAGAATCATGGGTAGCTCTCAGGAATTTTAAAGTCTAAATTACACATTTAGGCAGTTCCTCCAGATTCCCTTGGGTTTCTGGGTGGTTGGAGGAGAAGAAGCCTTGGCAGGAAAGGAAAAGAACAGAGGCTGTCAAAGCTACGAAGTTTTACCTTAGTACTTCACTGTGGAGCACGGCTTTTTTCTGAGTGCCAAACTCCCCAGCAAAACAGTTGGAATATAGTCCCTGGACTTTCCGTGTTGCCATAGTAACAAGTGCGCTTCTATAACATCTGATTACCCCTGACAGGAAGCAGGACATATCCAGATGGAAGGTCAGCCAGGACTGAATGCCAGAGGCTGAATTCTTGGAACTGGAACCAAGATGGTCAAGACAGTTTACCTGAAGTAGCCAGAAATGGGGAGAGGCAGAGGAGGGCTCGAGCCAAGTCCTTTGGATAGGCCAAGGCTCAAAGCCAAGACTGGTGAGAACCAGACTAGAACATGAAAATGGGGCTGGCAGGTTGGAAGCTAGGCAGAACTGGAACAGAACGGGGCTCAGATTAAAGGCTTGGAAGCAAAGTGAGGAGGCCCTGGGCAATGGCCATAAACTAAACTGGAACATTTGCCCCTTATTTTTATTATCTTCAGGTCATGTGGCTCATGGTTGTGTCAGCCTAGTTTAGGAGACCCAAGGCAAACATCCAGTTAGGAGTGTGAAATTCATCAAGTCACAGACAGCTTTCCACAGAGCGTCCCTTATGGACCCCTTCAGACGGGCTGCTCCCACCCACTCCAGGCCACTGTTAGATCTCTGGCAGCGTTTCTAACAAAGTCCACGTGCACCAGTTGTTTATAACGCATTACCTTTGAACTAAGATGATCTGTGCTGCCATCAAAAGGAGGCCCGGATTGAATGGACAAGCTCATTCGAAATCACACTACAGGCCATCACTTCCAGACATGCTTCCGGGAGCAGCTAATGTCACCCATGGTGCATGGCTTCTTGCTAACTTCCGTCTGTAATGGTGACACTTCTGATCTGGTCCCTAAATTGGGGGTTGGGTTTTGTCCCTCTGTCTTATTTGAGGATCTAAGTGATCTTGGTACTTAATCAAAATTACTAAAACTTAATATCCATGTATTTACTTATTATTCATCTCACATGTATTGAGCCTATACTATTGATTGATTCAGTAACGTAATCAATACATGTGGAGCGCCAATTATACGCCAGTGCTGCTTTAGGTATTGGCAATGTAAAGCTGATTAAGGTAGAGAGAGATCCTTCCCTCGTGGTGTTCACTGCCGAGTGGGAACAAGGGAGAGACCATTCCGGAGCAGGAGGCTGTGTGTGGACAAGCACACGAGGTCACAGGGCCACCCTGGAAGGGGTGAGTTTCCGCTGAGCTGTTGAGTGTGAGTGGACATTAGCTGCTTTAAAGGTATGAACTCCAAACTGACCTCACCCTGTGAAACGTGAGCTTACTTTTATACTCTATCTTTGTATTTTTTCATGACTACATTTAGTTTCAAGTGTGTAGACCAGACCAAGCTCAGAAGTATGTTTTGTGTGTCTAAGCATCACCCGTGTCATCAGAATTCTTTTAGGAACTGCTGAAGATATCAGTCTCGGGCATCACTGAAACACTTTAAGTGAAATGCACAGCCATCCAATGAGTCAGAACAGTGAGTTTTAACCAGTGCGCCACATGAATTTTTAAAATATGCAACACCTGACTGTTTAGTCAGGGGCACCGCCCTCCTTCCCTCAGATTGTCAAACAAAAAAATGACCACAGTCAACACAGCAATAGCCAGCCAGTGCAAATGAATCAAAATTATATACCTGTTTTTTGTCAGATGAGCAAAAATATATTTTTTGGTGTGCTACAGACTTTTAGTAATTACTTTGTGTGTGCCATAAGATGAAAAAGGTTGAAAATTGCTGTATTAGAATATTATAAATGGGCTAATAGGTTGTACCTCGTTAAGACATTATCTTTTGCCCAAGGTGTTTGGCCTTGAGTAACAAACTACCTCAAGTCCCATTTACAAAAACTTTTACTTTGTATACAAATTAATTATCAGTGGCTCTATTTTTAATAGGCTTGAAATTTTATTTAATTTTGAATAATCATACTTAATATTATTTGATTAGTTTTTAGTGATCTACATTATGAAAAAATGTAACAACAGTAAGACACTATAAGACACTGTAAGACACTATAAAACATGCAACCCATAACTAAGATCTAAAGACAGTCATACAAATAGGAGCTAAAAATGTGAGTAAACTGGATCTTTCAATCATTACTAATTATGAGACATTGCAGCTAGAAATATGTCACTGTTTTAAAAATATACTTTGAGAAGCCCATACTTGGGGACTGTCTGGGCAGAGTCACTGGTAGCACAAGGCTTTCCTTTCCCGGTGCGCAGGCCTCAAGAGGGGGATCCAAGATGGTGGTGCTCAGAGACAGGAAATCAGAACGGAGGGTTCCTGGCGTCTTGTCCTATAAAACATCGTTTACTTTTTGTTTTTCAAACAGTGGATTGAGGCTAGATTATGAAACTAATCTGTGTGTCACCACCATTATTTATTTTTAAAAAATGGAAACAACATCAGAAATCTGATGCGATGCTACACTGTAGAAAATAACGCACCTCAGCAGCAGGAAGGAGAGGTATTTCATAAAGCTTCTGTTGTCTGTTTTGCATACACTTGTACACAAACACCGGTGATAGTGCACAAGGTAGTTCTTACAGAGGGCCCTGGTCAAAAATGTTTGAGAGCCACTGTCTTAGAAAATGCAGTACAAGTGGTAATTATGTTTCAAGAGAGGCAGGGCGGGTCAAGGAGTGCTTACAGGTGTTCAGGACAATAAAAAAATGGAGAAATCTGGTGAAGTGGCTGACCTGGAAGGAAGCCATCTGCAGCTCAAGAGAGGTCTCTGGCGATGAGCATGAACAGAGTGTCCCCGGGAATCTGAGGACCGGTAGCAGCTGCAACCACCCCTGAGGCTGCAACCACAGCCTTAGTTGTAGTTCGGGCGTCAGAGATTGCCTTCCCTTCCTCGTATCCTGCACAGTGGCCATAGTGGATGCAGAGTGGGTGCAGCTTGAATGTCTGGGCAGGGCGGAGGGATGGTGCTCTGGCCACTGCACTCCAAAGAGAACGTAGCTTCATTCTGTGGACTTGCTACACGTGGTGTCTCTTGAGGTCAGCGTATTGAAGCTTCTACCCTAAGTTTTTGGCCATTATTTCAAGATAATCTGTCCGTTGTTGGGTTTTATTATCTATAGGTAAACAGATGGCATTTCAAGGACCCTGGCAGGTTTCAAAAATGGAGTAAGTGTTGTAACTTCTAGGGAGCTCTCTCTCTCCCAGAGAAAGAGGCGTTGCTCCGTGCTTCTGAATGCACCTGGAGTCTTGCAGACTTGGGCTGTCAGGGGCACTTCGGGCCACGTAGATGCTGGTGAACTCTAACCGTCGATGAAGACAAACACGATTGTGTGCACTTTCAGGCTAGTTCCACCACTCTACAATAGCCACATTGAAACGTCACTACTCAATATCAATGGCATATCCCAACCTTTGCTTGTTGAATATTGTGCTAGTGGAACTTACATATTGTGGATCACTGAATGCTTTCCAAGGCCCAGATTCTGTTATATGTATTCATCCAAGTGAACAATGTCTCCCCTCTCTTTAAAAGGATAGTTGAACCAGCTCTGTTCCCAGCTTGGATTTTTAGAAGGGGCGGAAATGAGGATGAGGCACATGGGCTTTCATCATGTTTCAACAGGGTAATCGTGTTCAGAGCAGCAAACCAAACATGCAGGGAAAGCCATGCAGTTCCACGGGCATCCTCACCTGACCCCTGGGCCAGCAATGGAGTCCAGGAGGGAATCTAGAGGCTGATCACCTGGAAGGTCTCAGGTGTGCCCGTGACGTGTGCACAGCCAAACACGTGGTGCTCCAGAAGGAGCCGTCTGTAAACGCTCATGATGCTTAGCCACAGTTAATAACAAGGGGACCAAGGACAGTGACTTAGCAGGTCACAGCAAACAAGGACATGACAGGCTGGCAGTAAGCAGAATGAGAAGTCTAGGGACCTCCAACATCATACAGAGAACTGTGTGTGCGTACAGGATCCAGGCTGGAAAGCAAAGTGCTAGGTCCCTGTAATCAGGGAAAACAGGAAGAACTGGGGGTACCATGGTCCCAGGAATTCAGAATTCAGTTTCTGGAAAGATCCTTGAAGGTCAATTAATAAACACAGTACTAGTAAAGAAGTTGTGACTTTTCACCAATGGCAGAGGCTGTTGACTCCATTGTGATTTCAGATCTTTGTTGTGGGTGGACAAGAGGTGTTGGTAGATCTTGAGTCTTGCGCTTGCACCTTCTCAAAAATACATATTGATGGTATTATACAGGCACAATAAAAATAAAGAGGTCTTATTTATTCATTATATAGGCATGTCAGTTGGCATTAATTCATGCTAGTACCAAAGAGCTTATCTACACACACACACACAAATAGTGTTTGACTAAAGTAATCATTTATACCAGGCAATCCTGGTATTGCCCACTCCAGGCATCAGAGCCCTGAAACTAACAGTCAGATGTGTATATAAACAGTAACTGAAGGAGTAAGAATTATGTATTTTATATGATTTTCTCTACTATAATTTTATTATATAATTATGTGAAATAGGGATCTGGTAAAAAATAATTCTGGTTCTTCTTTACTAACAAACTAGAAAATCTTTTTAACGCATTGTAGTTGAACTAGTCATTTTTATTCTGGTCTGAATTTACCTCTTTTTCCAGTTCTTCTGACCTCCTTTTCGCTCACCATGGTCTTGTTCCCACCTGAGATGTTTACCTTGACTTACCCTTTATTCTTGATCACCAGCTGAATTTCTCAGGTGGCTCTGAAAACCAGAGCAGGGGTGTCCTCCAACCCCGTGATCTGCTTGTTTCCACAGGTCAGGCCCGCTTCCTTTCCTGACCTAAGCATTCAGTTCTCTTCGTGGTCAACATTCTCTCCCATTGTCTTTGGCCGCATTCTGCAACAATGCGGTGGGGGAAGAGGGCTTACTCTGCCCCCTTTGCGAGCAGACACGCCTTTCCGATGAGGGTACACGCTGAATGTGCCTCTCCCACTGGGCAGGGTGGTGGGTGCTGTCACACCTGTGTGACCCCTGTGTGACCCCTGTCATCTCTGTGTGGCACTATCGCATGCCTCCAGCAGCTGCCTGAGAACGTCTTAATTAAGCATTTAGTCAGCAGTCACTTTGGCTGCACAGACAGCATTTCACTTGGCCTTTACAACAACCCCAAGAGATAGGTCCTATTGTCTTGCAAAGATGAGGGAATTGACCGGAGTGGGATGCACAGAGGCAGCAGAACAGGGTCATCTGATTAAGTCCCAAACTCTTTCCTCTAAGATGGGTTAGGTCACTGCAGGGCACAAAATCATTAGACATTGGAAACTTCCCATGTAAACTTGGCCTTGGCCTTACAGCTTCTTTTATTTTGAAATAACATAATCTGTCTGGTTTCTGTTGTTTTATTTGGTTAGTTTCTGATTGGTCACATTACATACAACAATTATCACTTATCTAATTAGAAATATAAATGATTCCAATGAATGAAAGCAGAAGCAAGTAATCAATCATAATGAGACCAAAAGTTATGCAACTCTTTCCAGTATTTAGTTAATTCTGGACAATCCATATAATTACTATGCACAATATTTTTTTTAAAAACCGAAGGCATTAAACTAAAACAAAATTTTACAAAAAAGGATAGTTTGAACAGAAGTGAGAAATATAGTTATATACTAATAAATTCTGTCAATTTGAAAGTAAAACATGTTTTAAATACTTTTTCTTATCTTCTATTGGTTTTTGCTTTAAAAGCATTTCCTTATCTCTTGCGTTGCCATATTAGAAATTCTGGCCCCCAGCCAGATAAGCCATCTATTTACCCACTTGGACAGTTTATTTTCTGAGCATTTTTTTTGTCAGGTGCTGAATAGATAGGAAAAGAATACTGACAAAAGAAAATGCAATAAATAGCATAGGCATGTATTTATTTATAAATGGCATGTCATATGTATTATAATAACTATTATAGTTATATATACATATTTATATGTGCTGTGCATATAGAATACATACTAATGTAAATGTAAATAAGTTTTGACATATAGTGAGTGCAAAGACATATATTGCCCCCCTCAAAAGGATCTGACGTAAGGCTGTGCAGGCGGTTCAGCCCAGCAGAGGTTGACTGATGTTTCTTAAAGAAACACAAGGTGCTCTGCCCTGGTTTTTGGTTCCTCTTTGGTTTTCACAAAAGTGTACATTGTTGGGGGTTTCTGTCTACTCCCCACGTGGGTGCTGCTCCTGCTAGCCCAACGACCCGGAAGAAGAAGCCTAAGCTGAGACGATTGGAGACAGGTGATACAGCAGAGGAAGTGCTGATAGAACCAATCACCTTTGGTAAGGTTTGGGGAAGATCCACATGATTTTAATAAAATAAGATAAGCTGATATGTCTCGGAATCCATAATTTTCTGCACCACTGAAACAATATGACAGTTTTTTTAAGTTTGAATAGTTTTACAAATAAGTTGTATGTACTAATTCCAAGTAATCTCAAAATATAGCAGAAATGACATATTTCTACTCTTTGTTTCTCTTCAATTGTGGATGGAATGTCTATATAATGAAATTGCCACTTAACCATGTTAATAAATTTGTTTTATATGCATTTGAAAGTAATTGTTGAAGCTCTTCATGTGACCAGAAAAATGCCACATTACCTACTTTTTCAATCAGTGATTTGTGTATAAGGTAAATGCTTCTTGGTCAAACTGATCATATTTTTTTAATTTAGCCTAGTAAGGTGGTATAGTAATAGGTTATCCGCTATGAAAGAACTGTATTCATGAAAGAACTCTGTATTCATGAAAGAACTCTGATTGGGTCACGGTGAGTCAGCTCCAAGGTGGTTGTATAGAGGTTGTGAGCACGTGTTCTGGAACCTGCGTCACTATTTGTTGTGAACACAGGCAAGACAGTCAGTTTCTATACTACTTGGGCATTCCTTCTGCAATATTGGAGAGATAGTAATACTTTTGTAAGAGTTGTGTGAGAGCCATGTGAGATAATTCATGAGAACGACAGTATATGAGACATGGTGTGTAGTAAATGCCAATTCATATCTTTATTGTCTCTTAATATAACGCTGATTTTGTTAATATTGTAGGCATAGTTCTTGAAAAACATTTCCTAGTGAGGCTGGCTTGTAATTTTCTTTTCGGATGCTATTTTTGTCAATTATTTTTGATACCCTTTGATAACGGGGTTATGTTGGTTTTGCCAGGTAAATTAGAAATTATCTTTTTTCTTCCATTTTCCAGAAGACAAAACGACCTTTAGATTTCTGTTTAATTAAGGAATGAAATTTTTTTCTGCAAACTATCATTGTATTCAAGGTTCCTATGGATACAGTTTTTTGACTTTTCCATTTCTTTCACGGTTTTCATCTTTTCAAATATTTCACTTAAATTAATTTTAATCATTTGTACTTTCCTAAAATATGTTTTTACCATACAGTAATAAATTCAAGTTTATTAAAGTTGTATAATATTTTGTTAAAAATGTTTAAGTCTCCTTAAAATCTGTCACTATCTTTCGATTATGTTACAAAATTGATATTTGCCATTCTTCACCTTTGTTCAGAACTAGTAGCAATTTTATTACCAGGTTTAGTACAGACAATTTCTAGAAATATATCAATAAAAGGTATCTCAGTAGTTTGCTCTCTATACATTTCCATTTTTTATGAGTCCCTTCCTTATTTCTTTAATTTCTTTTAAAGTTATTTTTTCCTATTTTAATGCTTAGTTTACTCATTTCCCTTCTTTTTAAATTTTAAGTCAAGGCATTTCATGTCAAGGAACTATGAATTTTCCTCTAAGTAGATTTTGATCCCATCCCATATCTTTAATAAGTCTATTGTCTTCATGTTCTTTTTTAACTTCTTTAAAAAAGAAGAATATCTACTTATCAAGAATAAGTAAAAAAAGAATGCTTTTAGTTTTTAAGTATCTTTTTCATATCTTTCAAATATCAATTTCTAGTTTTATTACACAGAGCTCAGAGAACGTGGTCTGTAGTTTTCCTTTTTCCTTTCCCTCTAATTGTTTGGTCATTTCAGCAAGAAACCTAAAAAAAAACAAAACAAAACAAAACTGGAAGTTAAACACAGACACCATATTGGGCATGAAAGTTTTCTTTTATCTTTCTGTCTTTAGAACAAATATGCAAGTTTAGTACTTGCATAAGATAGCAGATAAACTATGACCATCTTTTATCTGCTTACTGATGATTGTATCAAGTATCATTAATGTCAGTCCAGACTACAATTTGTCTTAGTTAACTCAGTATGCCTACTTTGATAAATTGTTAAGGATTTTAGAGTTGGGTGGGTTTTTTTTTTACTTCTGCGTGGTGAGCTCATTTTTCTGCTCTCTAATATGAAAATATTATTCATGTTATTACTCACTTATGTAATTTAATTATCTAAAGTACTGATTAGCTTTTGTTTGTTATAATTTGAGTTTACTTCCAATATTCAAATTTCTTACATGCCTAAATTCCACTTCTAAGAATATTTCTGTTTTGTTTGTTTCATCGTGATTTGTGTAGGACATGGTCGGAGATTGGGCGTTACCAGAAGACATGGTCGATCGCTTACCGCCCTCTAACAACTGCATACTGGGCCATGTGATTCACAGACTTGTCGAGAAATCTCTGCCTCCTCAAGTTGAATCAACAGAACCTGAATTACCTTCATTTGCTATTAAAGGGTGCATATTGGGGAAAACATTTAGTGGAAAAACTACTGTTCTAAAGTTTCTACAAAAAGGTATAATTTCTTTGTATGTTTGTATTTGTTAGGTTCTACTAACATTGACTATAGCTGCAAGTGGCTCTGTCTGTGGAAAATGTACATGAGGACCTGATGATATAATAGGAATATCTGTCATCAAGAATTTTATACTAGCCTGGCTGGCATAGCTCAGTGAATTGAGTGCGGGCTGCGAACCAAAGTGTCGCAGGTTCGATTCCCAGTCAGGGTACATGCCTGGGTTGCAGGCCATGACCCCCAGCAACCGCACGTTGATATTTCTCCCTCTCTCTCTCTCTCTCTCTCTCCCTCCCTTCCCTCTCTAAAATTAAATAAATAAAATCTAAAAAAAAAGAAAAGAAAAAAAAAGAATTTTATACTAGAATGATCAAATATTTTGTTGACCAAGGGAGACACTTAAGAATGTAGAGTCATAACCTGCGACCATCCCAGGCAAACCTGGTTTTAGGAAGATGCTCTGTAATGATGATGTATATAGTGTGAATAGAAGTAACAACTTGTAAACTCTTCCCCACAGATTTTACTTACTTTACTAATAAATGAAGTAAGATATTAATAATTTTGTCACAAATAACGAGAGAAATACACTTAAAATGTAAGGTTTTTTATTCTTAATATGTGTTGAGTTCTCTGTTTTTAATGAGCCTTTGCCTTGTTCTGTAGAAGCTTTTTTTTTTTCAGTTAGAAGCAGAATGATAGGTTTGCATCTGTTTGGTTAGTTTCTATTCACAAATCCAACATCATTACTGGTTTTCACTGCAAAGCTCGAGATTGGCACTGAGGCCAGTCCAGCTGGTACCATCCCTAGGCAGAGAAGGGCCATAGGTCATTACTGAGGTGTTAAAAAGACCTCCCTAAAAAGCCATTTGACAAAAGCCCAATGAGATACCACCACACATTTACTGTAAGAGTTATAATTTTTTAAAAAAAGGAAAATGACAAGTGTTGGTAAGGATGTAGAGATATGGGAATACATTACTCGTGGGAATGTAAAATGGTAGACCCATTGTGGAAAGCAGTTTGGTGGTTTCTCAGGGAGTTAAACAAAGAATTGCCATATGACCCCAGCAATTCCACTACTGGGTATATACCCAAAAAGATATAATAAACAAGTGTTCAAAAGAGAAGTAACAACAGCCTCGTATAGGAATATTCATAGCAGCACTATTAATAATAGCCAGAAGTTGGAAATCATCTAAATGTCCATCACCTGGTGAATGGATGACAAAATACGGCATATCCATGAGATGGAATATTATTTATCCACAAGAAGGAGTGAAATACTGTACATGCTACAAGAATGAGCCTTTAAAACATGTTACCGAGTGAAAAAAGTCGGACACACAAGGCCACATATTGTGTGATTCCACTGATATGAAGTATCCCCAATAGGCAAACCCATAGAAACAGAAAACAAATTAGTTCTTTCCAGGGACAGAGACGGGGAGATAGAAAGTGATTGCTTAATGGATCTCCTTTTGGGAGGATGAAAATTTTTTAGAAGAAGATAGCAGTGATGGTTGAATGACCTTGTGAATAGCCTAAGTACCAGTGAGGCGTGTCTCTTAGAACGGTTGAAATGGTTAATTTTATGTTCTGTGAATTCTAACACAATAATAATAATAATAATAAAAGAAGAAGAAAAGAAGAAGCAGCTTGATCCAGAAGACAGTTCTCAGGGGCCCTAAAGACAGTGTGGGGCGGGGGGTAGCCAGCCTAGGGTAGTGCTGTCAATTTCCTAAACTGCCTTTTTTACTGTAGACTTTCCAATCCGGGTACTTTCTATCGACACTCTTCTGCAAGAAGCTATCGGAGCCTTCCATGACCAAGAAACAGCCCAGGAGGCCGCACCCACTCAGAGTGAAGCCAAAGGAAGCGCTGGACCGGATCCGTATGACAACGAAAGCCAGGCAAGTGTGATTTTAGCTACTGTCCATGCACCTGCCACATGAGATGTGAAGCTAGGTAGAATCCAAGAGATCTTCTAGACTAGAGATTGACAGACTTTTCTGTAAAGGTTTGGAGAGCAAATGTTTTAGGTTTTGTGGGTCAGAAGGCAAAACGAAGGGTAGTATGGGGTCCTTATATAACAAGAAAGAAATTTGCCCCCTCTGCCACCACCAGCACCCCTGAGTGGGCCGTCCAGGGTGGGGGGCTGGCTTTGTGCCCAGTCACCTTCAGCTGGAGACTGTCTCCTCAAGGAAGAGCCACTGAAGGCGAGGAGGCGGAGGGGCTGAATGTCAGAGGTAGGAGGGGAATAGGGTATGAGGATAGATAGTGGGAGAGTTTACCAAGTCACCAGCTCCCGGAGAGAAATTCTGCTACTGCCAGCCCCGCAGTGGCCAATAGCAGAGTCCCCTTCGTTTAGTGGGAGCCCGAGGCCAGTGCCAGAGCTGAGCAGGGCAGGGGTGCAGGGCAACACGCAGCTTAGTCCCTGAGCTGCCACAGTGGTGTCTTGTGGAGTCTCATATGCCTGGGGACCATAATAAAACCATCACCCCCCCAAACTGTGGTCCTTGGGGCATCACTGACAGACGCCTGATCTAAACTTATAGATCTCAATTTGGGGAGGTGGGGGTGGGAGGGAGGCCTCCAGGTGGTCCACCAGCATCACATTCCTATCAGTATTGGGACTGGCTGCATTACTGCATGAAGATGCTAAGGAAGGAAACAGAGGATGTGGCCCCACCTTGAGAAGCACGACGTGGCCCAGTACCCTCATTTTATCAGGGAGACCATAGCAGCCCTAAGCGTGTTTTCACTGTGGCCCGAAGGCTCGCTAATGTCTAGGCTGTGATTGGGATCCCCGGTTCTAAGTCCAGTGCTCTTTCCCCCACCTTATGCTGTCTCCAAAATGGAATAAATTCACAAAGAATCTAATTCAGATCACATGCATGAGCTGCAAAATAAGCATCACTTGACCACGAACTCTGAAAGTAACTGGACGTTTTCTTCATTGTGGGCTGCTCTGTCTTCCATGTGGTTCTACTCTTCCTAATCTAACCTTTAGGGAGCTAGAGAGTGCACACGTCTGTCTTGATTGCCCTTACGGCTGGACCTGCCCGACCCCTCAGGGCTGATCTTCCTAAGAGGGGTTTCCATAAACCCTCACTCTTTCTCAGCTTCCAGTGTATTTTCAGAACGGCAGTGGCTGTGTTTTACAGAGTGACTGATGGCCAACTGAAAGACATTCCACCACAGATTACTGTGTTTCCACAAGTACTGTTACCATTGAACTTCACGCCCTCCTCGAAATTAGTCAGCTTCTCTGAATACCATGTATGGTTTAAATAAAATAGAACAATTTTTCAAACCTTACTTATAGAAATACAATTAAGAATGGCATTAAAATATACCAATATTAAAAATCTGTCCGTGTGTGTGTTTTCTCCCCCAAGGATCCACAAAGTAACCTTTCAGCCAATACGGGTTCATACGAGACCCTGCCGGACAGAGAGGATAACCCTACACTTAGTAAGTAAAATATCGAAACAGATCATCCAGCGTTGACATCAGAGGGACGGACGGACAGGAAGTGCGTGTTTGTGAGCACAAACGCGCGTTCGGGAGGAGAAAGGAGAGACGAGTGTCACACAGTCGTCTGTATGGTCCTTTGCCAGACAGAGCGAGAGGAATGCAGACATCCCTAACCTCTGTCCACAAGTGGGGATAAGAGCGATAAGGCACCTTTTCCCACTCCTTCAAGTGCCGTAGCCGCTCAGTTGTGCGGTTACAAAAACCACCTGGATGTGCCATCCTCCTCCTCCTCCCTGGCTTTGCAGGGAGGCGGGGCCTCGTTGCTTCCCCTCTCCGGCCCAGGTCTGGGGGAGGGGTGCTGTTGGGGCGCGCTCCGCGTGCTACTGCTCTGTCCACGGCATTGAGGGAGCCTGCGGGGTCTGGTCTCTGCAGCTCACCTGAACGGTGGTTCCTTAGGTGACCCCCAGTTTATTCCTAACCTCGGGCAAGACAAAGAGAAGCAAGCTCCCCAGACCTAATAAGCAATCACCTCCCTAGAAATCTGCCCTTCAGGCCTTCAGGCCTTTGGAGAACCATTGATAGGAAACCCTTTTAAGTCCTAAAAATATGTTCAGTTTGTGCTAGTGAAGGCCTTGCCCTACGCAATAGTTTCCTCAGGCTCTGGAGTGAAGTTCAGACCCGCCTCGCCATCACCGCTCTTGCCTTCCCCAGTGGGCAGGGTGTGGCGTCCCCAGGGGCGCGCCGCTCCCCCCCAGCAGTCAGGTTGCCCATCTTACAAGAGGAGCTCATCTTCCCCTTATTTTAGTTTATTTGTTTCTTCCAGATACCTTCATTGATCTTTAATCTAAGGCTGTACAACCTATTTTATTACAAAGTACAGTAATTATAAACAGATTTTGAAAACTTCGCATTTATCCTTTGAATTTAACCCAAACCTCCTCTGACTTCTAGAGTTTTCTCTCTACTTGTAGACTTTGTTGGTTACTTATAACTAGATAATCCAGGAAAATAAAATGTGAAGAGTTAAACTTTTCACATTTCTTGAGAAACTTGGCTTGTTTTCTGAAAAAAACAAACAAACAAACAAACCAAAAACCCAGCAGTGTTGAAGTATTTCTAGAGATGCCGTCCTGAGCGGGCCACACCGGAGGGAAGGGCCGCGGGAAACACAGAGCCACCCAGTGGCCGCGATCTTTGCGCCGGAGTGAGGGTGGCAGACAGATATGCCGTGGGGACTCCATTACTTCCTTCATCTGAGGGTCTCAGACAGAGCCTGGCCCAATGACCCATCCACCCCAAACCCTGGACAGCCAGATGCTGGAGCCTGTTCTCACCACTCTCTGTTCCTGTCACCAGGTATTGATACCAGTAAAACACCAAGAGCTGAAGTCAAATCAAGTGAAAGTTTCTCTAAAGTAAGTATTGTAATCTGATTGTGGGTACTAGTATATTGAAACGTGTCATGAGTGATTCCTTGGTTTTTGATGTATCTTCAAGTGGCATGAAACACCAATGTGTTCCTCTTTGGTTTGAGGTATGTATGATGGTAAAACATTAGCTGAATACTTGCTATTCTTTACATTATTGATATTCTTTATATCTGAAGCAGTGGACATTGATATTCAGTTTTGCCAACTAAGAAAGTGAACACATTTTTTTTAAATTTTAGACTTAATGCCAAATTTTTATTTATGCGTTGTTCTTTACCAGTTCATTTATGACTTTTATTTCCTTTCAGACTCTCTTTACTTTTAAAGAATTTTCCCAGAATTAATCCTTAGCCTTACTGATGACTCTACAGAATAGTTTACATATCTATCTGAAATACAAATGACCAGTAAGACTAAGTATATTTTTATATTTAAATTTATTGAGTTGCAAGTCTCCCAAAATTCCATATTCAGTTCAACTCAAAGGGCATGTTTTGTTTCATACACTGTTGTAGTGATTTGGGGTCTATCACTGAACAAAAAAAGACAGAGTTCTCGGGCTGTATGGAGTTTGCATTTTCCTAGAGGAAAACAGATAATATAGGCATGAATACACGAATGAATGAATGGCCATTATAGGCTCATGCCATCACATGGTGGTGATGCCAGGAGACAAGAGTAAGGAGTGGAGTGGGCTGGGGGATCAGGGACGCAGGCCGAGTGACAAGGGCGGGCTGCTACCTCACATGGGGTCGGCCTCCTGGAGAAAGTGAAGTTTCCGCAGGCTGAGAACAGATTGAGAGGGTCAGCCAGCCGGAGCTGGGGAAGCATTTCAGGCCGTGAGAACAGCCAGATGACAACCATGAGGCAGAAAGGTGCTGGCGTCAAGGTGGGAGAGGAGGGAGGGTGAGCTGAGAGAGCTACACTGGGAGGGACAAGTCTCCGGGCAGCCGGGGCCTTGTGGGCAACGCTTAGGGCATTTGGACCAAAAGGAGGAGTCTTTGCAAGGTTTGGAGCAGGGACGCGATGTCATTCTACATGAAACGCTCACTCTGGTGGCTCAGTTGAGAACAGGCACTAAGAAAGTTTGCTGTTGATGGAGAGTAGCTTTGTTGGGCCAACCCATTCTAAGGTAACGTTCTTAGAGAACATTCTAAGGCTGGGTAAAAGAAAAAAGCTTATTATTTGAGGCCAAAAGCGGGAGGCAAGTAAGTAAAGCAGCAAATAAGCGAGCAGCTAAAAAGAGACAGAAAATACATGGACGGTGAGCTTGGACGAAGAGAGCATTGCAGGGCAAGGGCTGTGTTTCCGCCGGTTACCCCAGAGGCACGCCCCGTCTGCGTGGTGGGAGTAGCTAGCACCAACCAGAAAGCCTCATTCTTCTTGAGTGGAAGTATTTGAGGATGAGGGTTGGGATGCCGAAAATTGAAGAGGAAGGTCTTGAAAGGGAGGAAGTCGCAAAGGGAGAACCTCAAAATCCGCATACACATTTTTCTAAACTTCCTTGGAAGTCTCCAGAATTATCAAAATGATCGGTGTCTTCACCAGAGAATATGGTCATGTAATGTTTTTTTTTTCTCCAAGTATTTGGAATCCAACTTTTAAACTAGCTTTACCTTGCCACCCACTGTTTATTTTCCCAGCTCACCGTGCGTGCTCAGCTTGGTTCGAAGTCAGAAAAGATGCTGAAGAAAGGAAAAAGCGTTTCTGACCTGTTGCTGGTTAACATCCTGGTAAATGCTATTAAGTATGTGTTATTGTTTATCTATTTAATAGAGTCTCTATCATACAGAGATGTATAAAACTAATATAGAACTAATATTTTTATTTTTGATGTCTAACGAACACTGCTTATCTACATAAGAAAACATACAGCAAGATCGAGATATATTTCGTGATTTACATGCCTGTATTTCACTTCCCCCTCTACCAACCACGACTCTGTTCGCCCAGATGCGAAGTCGTGTCAGTTGCTATTCCATGTGGGAAATGCAAGGAGAAACCAGATTCTACTTAGAAAAGCTGAGGGCCACGTGGTGGAGGGGAGAGACCTGAACTGCAGGTTCCCAGGCCAATGCGCTTCCTCATTCTGAGTTTCAGAAGGCGGGGGGAGGGGGTGAACCCCAGGGTCCAAAGGTTGGGCAGGGATGGGGGAGAAAGTAGAGTCGCACAGGCAAGAGATGATTATGAGCTGAGCTCAGAGGTGACATGCGATAGATAGGGAATGAATAAAGTCAGAATAGGCTGTGATTCTGTAATCTTCCTCCGTTCTAAGGATAGAGCATTCTCCTCGGCCCTCCATAGTAACACAGAAAAAGGACACATTAAAAGAAGCCGTAGAGGCTCTGCTGATATATATATGAGGAAGAGAAGAGGCTTAGCAGGGTGGGGAAAAAGAGTCAAAAAGGCTACCGAGCAGAGCTCGGAGAGCTGGGGCAGGACAGGAGATAGAACGGGGGTAGCTGTGCTGTGTGGGAAGCAGCGAGTCCGAGGGAGGCAGGGAAGGAGGTTTGGGGAGGTTTTGCCCTGCATCTGAGTGGAGCCCCTCCCGACTTTAGTGTTTCCTTGAGACCTCATCGAACTCTTAAGTTGCCTCTCTGTTGTTATGTGTCTCGGAACATTTTCTTCTCGAATGCCAGGCCGAGGAAATCGGGTCACAGAGGTGTTCCCCCTCAGAGCTGGAAGGGATCTCATCCTCAGAAGTGGCACAAATGTGTTTTTTCTGTGCGACTGCTTATTGAAACAAACCGTGTGGGGGGAGCCGTAATGAAGATCTTAGCTTTGGCTTCAGGGGGAACTAGCGTGTCGGAACCACCGAACCACCGCCAGAACTTCATCACCCTCCCCGCACGGTCCCATTGCCCCTGAGGCACCTGCCCAAGGCTGTGGTCCCTTTGAAATCCTTTCATCTAATGCAAACCCATCCCTTTGCAAGGAGGAAAAGGAGGCACGTGGCAGGGCAGCGAAACAATCCAGCCACGGGTCTGGTCGCAGTGTAGACAGCCCAGGCCTGCTCACTCCACGCCGCCTGGTGTGCTCCCGCTGCAGCGGCACAGGTGTGGCCTCGGCCTCCTCCGCCCTCCGAAGTGGCTGCTGAGCCTGCGGGTGGAGCCGCGCCCCCGAGGCCTGGGGAGGTGCTCGAGGAACCCCGTCTCAGGCGAGCGGAGCCACAGACCCAGCAGGCAGAGTGCTCCCCCGTGCTCTGCACAGGTTATACAAGCAAAGACGCCGTCTTTGCCTGCTCTTCGTAGCTCTAACAGAGAAAGAAAGAAGACCATGACTTTTAATCCAAACACCAAAATCTCCATTTTGCACAAATTAGAGGTTTAGAAGCAAAAAGTCAACATTTATGCCCCTTGCATGTTGTTTTCCAATTTAAAGAGCTAAAATGACTCTTAGAGCACCCGCTGTCTGTAGAGGATGATGCCGCACTGAGAGGCCTTGCCCAACTCATAATGGCATTGAGATAACTAAGGCTCACCGGAATTTTCCTGGGTTGCGGTAGAATACCTGCCAGTTGTGTGGTGAAGTGAACGGGAGCCAGAAGAGCTCACATCAGGCAGGCGGTGGGGGCTCCCTCCCCCGACAGAGTGACTCCACGCTGGCTGGGGGTGGAAGGGGAGGGAGAGGCTCCCAGGTTGGTGCTGTGAGCGTCCGCCACGTGCGAACCTCTGTGCCGGGATCTTAAAATGTAGCGTTTCAGTTCATTCTCACGACCCCCCTGTGGTGCGTCCTGCCACTCCGTATATGCCACGCGGTGAAGGAATGGGTTCAAAGGAGAAACGGCCTGTGAACACAAGCTAGAAAATGCCATTCATCCTAATTCATACTCACGTAACAGTGAGGAGAGCAGCTTGTTTGCAGTGCATGGCTCAAGGTCATGGGAAGAAGATGTTACTAGGTAAGTAAGTTGTGTCCGGCTGGTTTTAGCTACCGTGTTATGGCCTCTGGGATGAATTTGGTGGGCAGCAGGCACCCACAGAAGAACTGTAAGCAAGTGAATGATTAGTTAACCCAACTTTAACTATAAAGAAATAAAATTCATACAGGAGGAGATTATTATGGAATTGAAGGAAAGACAAAGGCAAGATCAATTGTACTATTATTTCCAAAGTAGTCGTGTCTACCGAAATACTCACGGCTTGTCCCCTTTCAATTCAGTCAGATACCGGCGGACCAAGGCTGGATCCTCGACGGTTTTCCCATGACGCTGAACCAGGCGCGGCTCCTGGACGAAGCTCTCACCGGCTGCAACCGCACCCTCGTGGAGCTGGAGAGGAAGAAAGCCCAAAAGCAGGCGCTGGCCGTGGACCCGACAGCCACCAAAGAAGTGCCCCTTCCCCCTACCGCGCTGGACTTCGTCATGCTGCTGGATATTTCCGATAATGTCTCGCTGGATCGCATGAATGAGGTCATGGGTAAGCTGGGCGCCTCTTTTTTTATTTCATTTCATTTCATTTCATTTCATTTCATTTCATTTTTTGATGATCTTGCTTACAATTTAAATTTCTTTAAAATACTGGGTGTCCTGAAATTTAATTCTTTTTCTGGCACAACCTGTCCGGAGTTGGTGCAGACTCGGTCCCACGAAACGGCCCCCAGTCACAGATGCAGGTCTCAAGTAGTGGATCCCCGTGTTCCCGTCACTTCTCTCCAACCTGACTGCAAACTTGGGGCTTCCATGACCTCTCCTCGGGTCGTGGCTCACAGGACTCAGGGAAACCCTTTCCTTACTGTTTCCGGTTTATGATAGTGGGTATTATAGAGGACTCAGAGGAACAGCCAGATGAAGGGCACGCAGGGCAAGGTCTGGAGGGGCCCTGTGGGGCGTGGGGCGCGCCATCCCCCCAGCCTGTGGGTGTGTTCTCCAGCCCAGAGGCTCTTCGGGCCCCCTCTTCAGAGTTTTTAGGGAAGTCCCAAGATGGAGGCCCGGTTGATGAAATCACTGGGCATCATCCTTAGCTCAGTTTTCTGCTCCCCAGAGACCAACGGTGGGCTGAGAATTCCAGACCTCTAATCACAACGTGGTTGATGACTCTGGCAACCAGACCCCAACCTCCAAGAGTCACCCCATTACCATCAGCTCAGATAATGGTGAAAGGGTCTTAATATGAATAACAAAAGATGCTCCCAACCTACTAAATATATTCACCAACGACACATCTGATAAGGGGTTAATATCCAAAATTTATAAAGAACTCATAGTACTCAACACCAAAACAAACAAACAAACAAACAAACAAAAGAACAATCCAAATTAAAAACGAGCAGAGGATCTAAAGAGACACTTCTCCAAAGAGGACGTGCAGATAATCAATAGAAATACGACCAGATGCTCAACGTCACTGATCATCAGAGAAATGCACATTAAAACAATGAGATGTCTCCTCACACCTGTCAGAATAGGTCCACAAATGACAAGTGTTGACGAGGGTGTGGAGAAAAGGGTCACGCTCATCCTCATTTCGAGCCTGCTTAATTTTGACATCTTGCTGTCATTGTTTACTCCAATAAAAAGACAGAACTGTTAGGTATCCATTCAGCTGTTGAGCCTCGCAGTATAAGCTGGATGCTGTTCATCACACCGCACAAAGGAGGAGGAGTCACACTGTCAGTAGCCAGGCTTCTGCTGGTCCAGCCAACTCCCCTTTTCTGTTTGAGGGACAGTGGAGGGCTAGCTAAGAACACTGCTGATCCACGGCCTTCTGCTGGCAGAACAGGGCTCTGAGCTCAAGGGAAACCTGACTTGAAAGTAGGTTGTAAAGTGCACACAGACATCTGTGGGTGAGAGGACCCCTGAAAGCTGGTTATGACCCTGCAAGGCCCCCAGAAGGCTGGCCTACCCTCTGGTGGCTCCATAGGGAGAATATTGCTGTGTGTTTCAAAAAAAACCAGAAGGAAACCAATTGGCAAAACTTTTAAAGAAATCTGACTCAATCCAGTGTGAGTTCTTTTAGTTCCCTGTCAAAATTATATAACAAATAATTCTGGTATATTTGGCAAAGCTGATGTTAGCATCTAAATCATTTCATTTCTTAATTGTAGATCCTTGACTTACAACTAGGCTTAAAAAGGCCCTTTTTCCCCTACTCCAGGGAGCCTTTCTCCTTTGTGGAATTTATGTCTATATGTATGTAAATAATATTTGTTTCTACTCTTAGAAACTGGTATAAAAGCATAATGTGATGTTTTTCCTTTTTATCTTATATTTCTAATATTGTATGTTTCTAGGTCTGAACTGAACTGAATCAATAGCTCAATCGGGGCTGTCCAAACCGTGAAAACTAGCATGAAGCCATTGAACTGATAGTTCACACTTGTTTGGCTTAGAACTGAGTGTGGTAAATAGGTGCCCTCAACTTTGAAAATCAATCCGCAGCTTTCATGGTCATGTATTTTAAGTTAAGAAAAAGTATTACTCCTTCATATCTTAAGATTTTTTCTTTCTTAAAATATAAGATTTGAATGGCCTTGGAGAGATTATTTTGCCAATATACTCTCCTTATCTTAGGCAAAAACCCACCTAAACTGTTTTTGGGCAGATAAAACACTATCCTTCTAAAATAGCTTCCTCACTCACAGCTTCATTTATTATTCACCGCATGCTGTGCAAGGCACAAGAAGAACGGCATCCTGCCTTCCAAGACTTTATTGGAAACTGTAGATAAAGAACCAAGGGGTTACACAGTACACAGCTGTGTCCCACATGACAGCCACTAGCCACACATAGCTATGTCAATTGATTAAAATTAATAAATTGAAAAATTCAGTTCCTCAGTCACACTGGCCCTATTTCATGTATGCAGGTGGCTAGTAGCTATTATATCAGACAGCACCTATGTAGAAGGTCTCCATCATCTCAGAAAGTTCTGTTGGATGTCATTTGTAGAGGGATGGGAGCTAAAATGCACCACTGGTAAATATTTAGCATTTATAAGGTGCCAGGAATTGATAATACAGAAGTGAAGGACAAGTCCTTACCCTCGAGGAGTTCACAGTGTGGCACGAGGAGAAACAGAGTAAGCTGCTTATTACAATACAGTCAGTCCTGTGCAATAGCAGGTGCGCCCAGCATGGAGGGAGGTCAGGCAGGCCGGGAAAGGGAGGAACATAGAAACGCAACTGCAAGCCTTGGTAGGTTAGTGTGGCCCACCTAGAGAACAGCAAGTGCACAGTGGGGCTGGAGGGAATAGGCCACAGAGAAGCAGCGGACAAGAGCCTGGGGAGTAGACAGAGGCCAGATGAAGAGTCTTGCCCCTGGCTTGCACTTTATCCTGAAGCCAGGTGAAGTCAATGCATTACATTAAAGCTGAGATTTAATGCAATTAAATATGCTTTCCATAATGCCATTTTGGCTTCGTTGGAAGGGGAATGAGATTGGAAGCAATGAAATGAGTTGGAAAACTATTACCACCCGAAAAACAACAAAGACAATAAGACAACCGTAAGAAGCAAGACAGGAAGAGTCAGCTTCAAGCAGCATTTAGGAGGAAAACCACCAAACCCAGTGACCAGGTGGGCTGGGGGATGCAGCGCAGGGAGAACAGGATGGCTTTGAGTTTCTGAGTCGCACAATTTTTTGAGCGATGATACCACTCACTTGGAGTGTATGGAAAGAACACGTAAGAGTCCCTCAGGAATATACTGAGCTCGAGGTGCCTGTGGGGCTTTTCAGCTGAGATGCTAGAGAATAGTCCTCTAAATGAGTCTAGATGTCAGGAGGAAAATGTGCACTACAGTTATAGGCTTGAAGGTAAGATAGATCACCTAAAAAGAAAAATATAATTTAAAACATATCCAGGATGCGACCCAAGAAAACATGAACATGTAATGGGAAGAGCAAAAGAAGCTCTCAGAAGCAGCAGCTCTAGAGAAAGGAAGAAAGCCAGGGTGAGTGACGTCTCATAACCAGAAGGAAGACAGACTGTCAAAATGAGGGTGTTGTACTCCCCTCCTTCCACACTGGTGGGGGCTGGGGTCCTGAGGGCCAGGCTGGGGGTCCGTCCCTAGGGTCTGGTGCAGCATGCCACCCTACAACGCTTGGGGTCCGTGGAGAAACCGGAAGAACAGCACCACGAGGAAGCAACCTACAGCCAAAGTCAGGTGGACTCAAAGGCTAGACATCAGTGCATCCAGGGCCGGGCAGAGAGGAAGGGACCAGACTGAAAGCCAGCAGACAGGAGATCAGAAACACCTGAGGCTTAAAGGAGACATCCAATGTGGGAGTGAGGAACTGTTGGAATGGAAGAGTGGGAGGCTATGCCTGGGTTTTTAGCCGGTACTTCGGGCCATCGCCAGCCTGGGGGGGAGCAGCAGTGTCCGTCATGTGGTGCGAGGCACAGAGAGACGGGGAGTGCAGACCCCAGATGCTTCACCCTGTGCAGCAGTGAGTGGAAAGACACATATCTTGTTTCTCCATCGGGGTGCCGTCTGTAGTTTGTGAGGTCGTGGGGCTGTGTATTAATGTGTGCATTCTGTTTGGTAGGTACAATTCAATAAACACCTTATGATTTAAAAAGACATCCGGAGTCTGGAGCCAGATTGACTGGAATCAAATCTTTTCTCTGCCATTTATGAACAGTGCACTTTGGGGCCAATTATGGAGCTATAATCCTGCTTCTCAAATTTTCTGTGTCTATAAAATAATGGAATATTGATGCGGACTCTGGTCAGCAGGGTCCGTGGTGTTGTGGATGCAATGAACAAAATCACACAGAATGAAGAAGTGCTGTAGAGAAAAGAGACAGCATGGCCACTCTCTGAGTGAGAGAGCGCCCCTACCCTTGCCTGGACAGGCTTTTATTGCTTTCTGGGAGCATTATATCAAGGAAGGTTCTCATTCATCATTGTCAGACAGTAACGATTAAACGATAGATAACATACAGAGAACTTTGAGGGCTTATTCTGAGTCAGGGTCAGTTAGTTAAAGGTCCATAAAACTTTGGGAAACAAACTCATTTCATGCTTGGACCTTTATCAGAAAATTGAGGACATTCTTAGCAAAGCAGGTTTCACAGGATTTTCTGCATTCTTTCTTAGGCTTGATCACCCAGGGGAACTCACCCTTTCCAGCACAGGGCTGCACCGCCCTCTGTCATTGTTTCAGCTTAAGTCAGGCAGGGGAAATAAGGCAGCCAAGAGATTAGGAGACTTCTTGCAGACAGAATGAGAACTCAGGCTATGTCAGAGCCGAGGGGTGAGGGTCCATCACCCCTTTTTCTGTACCCTCCCAAGCCCTTCCCTGATGGCCCCATCATGCCTGTGCCTGTCTTAGGTTGTCCCTCCCTTGAGGAATCTTACCCATCATTGGCTAACCAGTCATCTGCCTGGGGCCAAGCAGGGTGAAGTAAAAGGGGGCAGAGGTGGTGTCCCAGCTGGGAAGATAAGCTTTCTCTCCTTATTGGCCTATGGTCCCAAGGTCTCTTACTCAGTCTTAGCCATGGGAGGTTACAGCTTCTGAAACCAGCAGGGCAGTTCCCAACAGAATATGTGTAAAATATTTAAGAACTGTGCACTAACTTTTACCTATACATGTGACAGAGAAATATATAAAGACTGAAACTTATCCGCTGGCCTTGATGGCTTTGGTGGCAGGGCTCAGGGAGGTCTCAGAGGAGGAGAGGAGAAGGAAGGATGGACTCTGTGGCTGGGGCATGAATGGGCATTGGGGAGGTGGATGGAGAGTGGGTGGAGACAGCTCTCAAGGTGTTTGTCTCTGTAAGAAAAGGGACAGCCATGGCAAAAGTGTATTTATTATCACTTCTTTAGTTTTCTCTCTCTCTCTTTCTCTTCCTCTCTTTGAGAAAAGAACACATGCTTATCAAAGAGTTCAGGTGATCTTTAAGCCAGGGAGTTAGTGTGATTATATGTCACAGGGTTACATATTCTTCTTTGAAGATGTCTACCTTTATCAGTGTAAGTCTTGGAAACAGAGATGAAGGTCGTCTAAGGCTGGTATAGCCAAGAGACACAAAAATTGAAGTTATAAGATGGGGGAGAGAAGCTGAAGGATCAACCAAGCAATTCTGGTTTGCCAGAAAATTAAGTGAAGTCAGAATAATGCTAGTAATTTGGGGGGAAATGCTGTTAAGAGACTAGCTGGTGTTAGAGATGACTACATGGGAGTGTTTGAAAGAAAACAGGAGTGTAAGTCATTAAGACAGCAGAGATGGGGCCATTCAAGGTGATCACAAAATCCAGGACAGGGCCATGGCAGTGCGTGCTGGGAGCAGAGAGAATGGCAAGGGGCCACTGCCTGGGCGCAGCTGGCAGGGTGGGGGGGGGGGGAAGAATGCTCACCTGTGTGCTGAAGCCCCTGGCAAACACGAGAAAGTGGCCGTGACAGCATCCCCTGAGAAGAGCCCCCACAATTTTCTTCAGTCGCCCACTGCTAATGTCAGTAACCTTCGAGCTGAATCAGTAACCTGCGAGCATTGTTCTGTATCCTGGATCCACTTCCCCTCTCTCTGCTGGGAATGTAGATGGAGGGCCATTGGTCGCCACGTCCTGCGATGGTCCTTCGTTTTCCTGAACACCATTCATTTACTCACTCTTCAACGTTCTCTTTCGTAGACTGAGAAATTCTGATTTTTTAAACATCTAGTTCAAAGCTCTTTTCCCTCTGTGATTTTCTGTTTATTCTAAGTTCGTGAGTATCCTGGACTTTATACTATCAGTCCTGAATAGGAATCAGTCAGAGCTGTTGTGATTGTTTTTGTTATTGTATTTGGTCTCTTGTGGTCTATTCCTTTACATTTATTCTGTAGGGAAAAATCATAAAGTCTAGAAAGAGAGATAAATTACTTTATTGTATTGTAATATAATATTGATGAATAATCTTATGCATATTTGACTTTATGTCCACTTTGTTACTTCATTCTCAATTTTTATAGCATGGTGGTGACTTCCTAATTGTTTCCTAGTTTGTGATTCATGATGACCCATCATTTTCACTCTCATCTCTTTGTAGATACTTCCGAGACCCTCTCCATCAAAACCACAATTCCTCTTTAATGTTGTATTTTACATTTTCTCCAATTTCCAAGGAAAATTTAAGTTCTGATTCTCCAAACTATACTCATTCACCATCTTATTAAACATTTAAAAGGCAGGACCATATATCTATTTGAGTTTCTTGTATCAGTGCATTTTGACAATGCTACTGCAACTTTGACTGGTTTTGCAAATTGTCCAATTAAGTAATTTTCATGTCGTAGCTGAAGAATTTCCAACCCAAACTGTTTATGAAGATATCAATCAACGCGTAGCTGCTAAGAACCAAGATGTGAATGATGACCAGAATTTAAGAGACCAAATACACCACAGGTGAGTTTAAAAGTCAATGTCCTCCTTCTTGTCCTTCGAACAGACTGACAATTAGTCACTTTGGGACCATCAGACCTAGGGAAAAGACGTATTCCCTAGCATGCAGTCCTTTACAGGGAAAACAAAAGTGAGTAGCTGGGATGCCGAGTGAGACATCTATGTGCTTGCTTTCAGAGCAGAGCGCTGGTCACCAGGACCCGGGAGGGAAGAATTAAACCAGGCAGCACTTCCCTCTGTGGTTACGTGAACTTGCTAGTTCATTACATGGAATCCTAATTCGGCCCCTAATTCAGTCCCTATTCAGCGAATGCCAGCGAAGATCATGAAATTTAAAGACCTGGACGTCAGACTACAGAGCATAGTTCTAAAACTACTTCTGTTTTGCTAAAAATAAGTTAAGCTTAAAAAAAAAAAGAAATTGTTCTTTGGGTTGTATGCAATTTGTTCATGGGAAAAGAAAATTTAGACAATTTCATGAAATCTTGAGGAGTCTAAAAATACAGTAATTTACAGGGACAAGTAATTTGAGTGACGTTAAGGCTGTCGTCTCTCGGGGAAGACAGGAAAGCGTCATGAACCTTTCCAAGAATGCGTTTGACTTATGTAAAGCAACCACGAGCTCCTCTTACTCAAAGATCTCTTCCTTCAATTTCTACCCCTGGGAGGAGAGTAGATGAGGCGGGTGGCTCAGGCTGCAGCTGCCATTGAACTTGAACTCAGTCCTTCCACCAGGAGTGCAGGCGACGCTCCCTTCGATTTTCACTAAGAGAGCTGAACTACCGCCCAAGCTTTCCTAAAATAATTCCATGTTCAAATCTCTGTTTACCCTTCCATATACTTCAAAAGTATGGCTTGGTGGTGTTAAATAATTTCTTCTTTAAAATGAGCATTCTGCCATTGCCTATAGAGTTCTTAAGGTCAATCTTTCAGATTTAACCTTGTGGGCAGCTGATGTTTTCATTACGCATGTCCAACAAGTCATGCTTACCATTACTCAACTGTGTCATTCAGTACGTAATATTTATGTGATACTTTGGTTTTGCAGAATTACAGGTTTCTTGGACAACTGGCCCTTATTGCAGCAATGGTTTTCAGAACCAGAAAATATTGTGATAAACATCAATGCTGAAATAGATGAAGAGTCTTTATGCCAAAATGTAAAGGAAATATTTATGAATGAAATGGTAAAAAAAGAGAATCAAGGTAACAATATTTCTTTATAATTTTGAGCTTATGTGGGCCAAATGTGTGGTTTTAATGAATTTAAGGGGAAATGAAAGTGTGATCTCAAAGTTCTCTATTTGTACTATCTACAAATGTCTTCTAGCTCTAATTTTAGTTTTCTGCCACAAATGTTTCTAAATGGAAGATTTCCTTTCCTTGGTTTAATTTAATTTAATCAAAGGAGGTCATCTAGCTGAAATATTGTTTTCATGTGAGCAAAAAAAAAAATAGCACAGTTAAAATCAAGAATGTTACAGAGAAGGGTAAAGATTTCAAGTTGTCCGCCTCAGCCTTATAAAGAAACAGTGAGTGATTTCTCCTTTTAGGATGAAACTCTAGGCAGTTTATTTCCCCCAATCCTCCTGTGTCGGTATGAATTTATTGGTTACTAACTGCTCACTTATATGCCTGCTTCTGGGATATATATTACCCAAATCAAACCATCCTGACCTCCTTCCTCCTTCATCTAACCAGCGACTTCCTGTCAATTTTTCATAGTGTTATTGGAATTGATTATTGAAAGGGACGTGAAGTTCACACACTGCCAAGGGCAGACTTTAATAGTATAATTTTCCCCTTGAGAAATTATCTTAGAAATGTGTCCCTTTTATCAGTTGCCCCTAATGGCATCGGCAACTGCAGTTTCTTGGTGTGATAAAAGATGGTCAGAGTTAATATCACAAGGGTTCTAAAACAGCCTTCAGAGCAAGCTGCCTCCAGACACTGGATCTGTGACCTAACGACCCTAATGGATCAGTTCACTGATACCAAAATAGCGCATAGGTGTGAACCACAGTCACCAGGACCTCACACTTGGGAAGACAAGCTCCTCCATCAAAACATCTGCTTCCCAAGAAACACCCATGCAAAGCTTTCAGATGAGACAAAAACCAGTCCATCTATTCATATTATTTCAGAGGCTTAAAATGGTACCTGACTGTCAGGATTTAGTCTGAGAGGAAGAAGAAGCCTCCCACAGTGGTCTCAGAGTCTTGGTTGGGAGGCAAAACCCAACCGATTCTAAGCTGTAGCTTCATACATCCACAGGGTAGAATCAAACCCACTTCAACCTTCTCCTAAAGATTTTACATTCTCATCATTGATTACATCAACAGACTAAACTGCCACTTATTTAAGATTCATAGCCCTTGCCCTGGCTGGCGTAGCTCAGTAGATCGAGCACGGGCTGCGAACCAAAGTGTCACAGGTTCAATTCCCAGTCGAGGCACATGCCTGGGTTGCAGGCCATGACCCACAGCAACCGCACATTGATGTTTCTCTCTCTCTCTCTCTCTCTCTCTCTCTCTATCTCCCTCCCTTCCCTCTCTAAAAATAAATAAATAAAATCTTTAAAAAAAAAGATTCATAGCCAAATTGGTCAATTAACAAATATTTCATCATTAATATACTAAACATTTACTTAGTACTCGTTAAAAAAATAAAAGGATGTGGTGCTTTTATATATTCTGACGTGAAAAAAGTGACCACAATATGCTGTTAAATAGGAAAAGGCAGGTTATATATAAAACAGTCTCATTTCTGTCGTTAGAAGCATGTCTGTGTTAAATATGCGCAGAAAAGAATGGGGCAGCATGGACGGGCCTTGAAGGTCAGGGAAGGAGAAGGGCAAAGCGGGCCACTTCCCTTTCCACTTATTTGTCTAAATTGTGTGGTTTTCTAAAACAATAATTACCCATTGTAAGCATACGCCACGTGTTGTTTATCCGTCAGTGACATCTGTGGAAAATAGTTTACGTGCAGAAGGAAAACAAAACTCTTTAAGAAATGAAAGCACGTCTACAAGAGGCTTAAAGCTATGTATTTAAAAAGACTCTTGGAGATTGCTACTTAAAGAATAATTTGTGAATTCCCCCCAAACAATAATCATATATTACTTTATGATCAGAAAGGAAGTTGATTTCTACTTTGCATAAACGTGGAGTAGAACGAAGCTCCCTTGCTGGCTGCACGGAGAAGAGTAATGGAAGGGCAGAGGGAGCGCGTACAAAAGGAAATAGCCGAGCAGCAGCAGTGCGGGCACTCCTAGTCCGTGGCTCGGTCGGTAACACTGGGGCCATTCCCAGCACGGAGGGCTTGACGGTCAGGGAGAGCAGGGACAGTGTGCTGGAGAGGGTGAGCTTGAATCACGAAAGCCAGGAGGCCTTAGCAGTAACAGGAGCCCGGGAAGACACAAACCAGCCCCGCCCCCGCCCGCTGCTCTAAGCCCCGGCTGACTGTCTCCTCTCCCGGAAACCTCCTCCTTCAGATACCCACAGGCCTCCCTCCCTGACTCAGTTTCCATCTTTGCTCCACCCCCACCTCCTCGGTGGGCCCTCCCTGTTCAGCACTCTATTTAAAGCTGCAGCACCACCCCACAGCGCTCCCGATCCCTGTACTCTGTTCTGTTTACCTTCCCACCCCTTACATAAATCAGCTTACTCTCCATGCCCGCTCATCGTTTGCCTCTCATCGCTGGGAGGCACGCTTCACAAGCCAATGACCTTTCTCTCTTGTTTTACTGTTGTGTCTTTAGCAACCAGCACTGCGCCTGGTGTTGTTTGTAGTGCTAGTAGCACTAGCTGTAGTAGCACTAGCAGGAGTAGCATTAGCAGTAGTAGTACCAGCAGCAGTAGTAGTAATAGTAGTAGTCGGGGTACGGTAGTTTTACCTTATTGTTATAGGCCTTCCTTTCTGTCAAGGCACAATTTAGGTCCTGTAAATGGTTGGCACATGACTGAATGAACTGCTAAAACTTCCTTGAGTACCAAGTACAATTCTAAATGCTTCCTATCTGTCATGTCTATTCACTCGTAGACCTTGGTGCTACACATCTCATTCCCCCTGCATTTCCACCCCTCCCCCACCTCTTCTCTCACGCGCTCTGCATCTTCTCATCGCACTTTTCTATCTTGTTTTCCCATTGGAAATGTTGAAATAATCCCTTTTTCTCCTATTCCAATACACTAGCTACTTTTACATTTGGCACCCCTCAACAAGCCACACACACACACACACACACACAAACACACACACAAACACAGTTCCCATCCCGTTCCCATCCCCATCCTCACCACCAACACCGTCAGAAGCAAGGGAAATGGGATTTCTAACCAAGCGGAGAAGATGAAAATCTTAAAGACTGGACAATTTAAGGGAAAACCTTAACGTGTGAATTTAGCCTTAAATCAGTAAGGACAATTTATGTTAATTTAGGAGGTTTATCGTAGCTCAGATGAGGTAGTAGGTGTCTAGAGTCCCTACTAAACGTCCATTCTTATCATCCTTTTGAAGTTAAAAAGAAATTAGAAGAAAAGGAAGCTCAGAGGAAAAAAGAAGCTTCCCTGGCTGAGCCTCCAGCTTTGCCGCCTCTCCCTCCGCCTCCTGAACCAGAAAAAGAGAAGGAAACGCATCCTCTGTATGAGCGTTCAAAAACGCCTGCCAAAGGGAAACCGCCATCAGGTGATTGACAGCATAATTTATCACCCTGTTTGCCAGTTTCTTATTTTCACTTAGAAAGGAGTTACAAATCGCAGTAGCGGTCCATTAATCTAGACGCAGACTTTGAACAACCTCAATCACATGAGACCCAGCTGTGTGCTCAGATGGAGGCGGAAACGCCCTTAGCAGGTGGTCGTCATCACAAAGCCTAGGTGCCTCGCCATGGAGGGGGGACCCTGAAGTCCTCACACCCCTGATGAGAATAAGTCCGCGAATGAAAGGGGAAAAGGCACGGAAAATAACCAGAATTGAGCTTAGATTAGATCTAAAGGGCAGACTTTGGTGTGCTGATCCACAGAGTTTTACATAGCGTGGGAGCATCTTACGAAAACGAAAATGAGAATTAGCATAAACGGTTGTCCGTAAGAATAAGGGAACAAGCCAACAGTACTCTTTCGAGACTAGAATGTATGTGCAATTAATCTTCAGTGCAATGTGGTTATAAAAGGATAGACAAGTGCCTGGCATCTTGGTAAACATGTGTTTATAATATACAATATGTATGGATAAAGAGCTTGTGTATAGAATATTGTACAGCATAAGTTTTTTTTTCTAGATTCTAAACCACAAAGGACCATTGAGTTTTGTGGTAGACAATGAAAATAATGACGAAAGTAAAGTGCTTATTTGTTGAAATGCATGATGTGGGCAGAATATCATTATCACTTGGTGCTGTGTATATGAGACAAAGGTGTCCGTAGTTTCTGGCTTCAGCTTTATAAATGACCAGCTGTGCAGGTAGACCCTAGTCTACCAAGGTGTATTCTTCGTGGTGGATCGTTTTCTAAACCCCGCCATCTTCCCGCTTCACAGAGATCTGAGATGGGTCTGAATATTTTTAATTAAATTGAGTTACACTAAACAAGCACATTTGAAGACTTTAATAACACATTATGATCTATTAAAGACCATGGTATTCCAACCAAATGGGGCTAACTAAAGGCAAAATGTACAAACTCTAAAAAAAAACATTTTTAGCATGTAAACAGTAAAACACAAAGCCACAAATGAAATGCACACCCTTCCCCACTATCTCACTAGGAATTTAAAAAAAAATTCAGAGATCTGGAGGGAAAATGGAAGTCATTAAATGCCTCGTAGGACTGGGAACAGAGAGAGCCTGCAGTTACCCAGTGCGCACAGGCCTTGAGCCTGCGGCCGCAGCTCTCCCTCCGCTTCGTCCCGGCCTGCGCACAGGCAGGAGGGTCTGTACACCCGAGCCGTGCCCTCAGACCGGTCTCTGGAGCTTCTGGTTTTAACACAGTCCAGTCTGTACATTGCTGAAGTTTTCTTGCAAATTCAAAATTGTATTCTTGAATACTGTGCACTGGAGGAATAATAAAGCTATGGTTGCTTCAAAGAATGGTTGTATCCGTCTCTTTTTTCCACCAAGGACAGGGCTGGTGCCTGATCTTTAAAAATGTACAGAAGGGCTGATCTCCAGGGGCCTCGCTACTGCCTTCCAGCAAGGACCAGAAGGGGAGCTCAGGGCGTTGGGGCATGGTTGGGGCAACAGAATGGGTCTCACTGCCCACGTAGCCCAGGAGAGTTTGGGTAAGCGATTTTAGGAGGGAAATTTCCAGTAGATTTGCTTATGTTTATATAAAAATTTATAAATTTTTCAAAAGAGAACATTTCAGAACCAAAAACCTGAGGTTTCTGAACATGTCAATTTAAAAATCCAGTTACAATATCCTCTGGAACCTGAGATGGAGAGGGGAATTATTTACTTAAAAATCAAGGTGGAAATGGGGTGAGGAATGAGGCCTACTATACTGAGTGCTAAGTGATCTTTGTGCAAATATAGGTTTACTTTGGATGTGGTTCTGCATTTTATATGAGCTTCAAATGCACTTGGGATTAAGTCTGGAAACTTCCCAGTGTTGATCTATTAAAGAGTTTGTTATCAGATCTATTACCAAATGTCAGAATTTAACTTAAAACTAAAATTTTTAATGTCATAAAATTCAAAGTACTACCCATATTGCTATTTAAGAGTATTTTTTTTGAGATTTCAGAATATATTTTAGAACTGATAAAAAAACAGGCATAGTGCATGCTGCCCCCAGCAGAAATTAGGCTTGCCCACAATACTTTGTAAGTTCAGTGTGCTACGTATCTCTATTTTTTACTTTCATTTCTTTGTTGTCTTGAGCTTAGGTTTAAAGCTGGTTAAACAGTTGGTTTCCCAGAGTATTGTTATAAAAGGAACTAGAGGCTTATGTAGACTTTTATTATTATTACTATCATTATTATTAAGTTTATTTCTTAAAAAACAATGAACGCAAATGTTTGGATGTTTATGTATTTATTGATGAGTTTGGTGGTCAATCATTTTATAGAAATTAACAAAGTTTCAAGGTTACTCCTTCTCTGTGTCTTGTACTAGTCTTATTTCTATGGAACCTTGGTTGCTGGATCTGAGATGTTTAACTATAAGTGATACATGTTATGCATTTGCACATTCTTATAACTATCACTTCTAAATGCAAAGAATAGGTTCAAATGGGGTCTCTCTATCACGGGCATTTCCGTTGCCCCATATATCCATCCTTCCACTGAAGAAAAAAAACTGTAGCTCAAGAGAAAGGGAGCAAAATGATTGCATTTGTTTAGTGAATAATGCAGGATGTAGTGAACTTTTTCAAGGAATCGGTTTATTATTTGAGACATCTTATTGACCTCCAGATCATTAGTTTCCCATTTTCACCTTTCCCACGTATTTTTAAACTAGATTCCAGGGAACCCAAGATAAATGTATTGAATCAACCCTTTGCATTGCAAGTTATAGTCAACACAAAATGGAAATGCAAAAAGCACAAGGGAACCAAGTGCATGGTTCAAGAGAAGTTCAAGGATGCGCCCTATCAAAACAACGTGGTTATTTGGCTCTTCCTTAAGTAGTTTTGGCATCATTCTTATTACAGATCCGGTTGTCATTACATAAGGATCATTCCATTGAAATAAGTCCAAATAGAGACATACGCTTCAAATAGCTTTGTGACTGCCTTAAAACTCCGCCGCCCTCTGCATTGATGAATTCACTATCCGATCCACTACAAAACGTTAGTATTAAACTTAGGACTAAGCTCCTGTGTGACAGAATAGAATAACACTAATAAGGCTGTCTTTTAAGAAGTTTCAATCCGGTCTGTCTTCAGAAGAATTTTAACTCACAGTAAAGGCCTGGGCCATGTAATGTGGCTCACAAATGTAACTGTTTATCTGTGGGGAATAACATTAGATTGCTCATAAAGCATATAGCTCGGACTACTGAAGAAAACCAGCAGTGACATTTGTGTGTTGAATTTCGTTTAGAGCCCCTGCACGGTAAGAAAGAATCTCTTCAGGAAGGAAAAGGGAAGAAAAGTGAAACTTCAGTCAAAAAGAAAGGTGCAGCAGATAAAGGTAGATGTGGCTGAATATAATTCCGCATTTTCTAACTGTCTCCGTGCAAAAGCTAGATGTATATAGTAGGATGCACTAAATACTTCTCTTGGGCATTTGTAAATCATAAGACCCCGCTTCATGAAGAATATAACTTCAGTGTTTGTGCAGCCTGGCTCTTAGCAAAGGTCCTGCTGAGAAAAGGGATCCCTGTAAGAAATAATTTAGAGCATATCTAGTATACAGAATATCTACTCCTCAAAGACATTATAGGCATTATCCTCGGGCTAAGCTATGCCATCAGAAAGCTGCCTACCGAACTGTATTTCTTGGGTCCCCATGGAATTGCTTTCCTTGATAAGCACTTTGGTATAAAATCATCAACTACCTTTATGACATATTGCAGTGGGAGTGAAACTCTCATTACACCAAATAATCTGCTATTACGTTTTCTAAAAGGATAGCATGCCCACTACATCATTCAGTGGCTCCTGTGAAATCCCAGGTGAGAAATCTCATTTAGAATCCAGGCACAGGCAAATCTTTCTTCCTCTAAGTGGTGAGATAATTAGCTAAATAATAGCACTTCCTTTTTTCTCTTTTTCTGTCTAAAAGTTTAGAACCAAATTAGTGACTCAGATTTAGTATCTGTGCAAGGACCCCAATCTCAGTATCTGCCTTTTAATTCCTCCCCTGGTTTGGATCTTCTACTCTGAGTGGCATTTTCCTTCACCCTCATTTCATTTATGTTTTACTTTATTTTATTTTAACTATTTCTGTGAAACAAGGGGGATACATTTTTAAAGTAATTGACAGCTGGAAGAAGAAAATCCCAGCCTCTAAAAGCACATTAGTTAGATTTATGTTGAAGCTGCTATAACGATCAATTAATTAATTAGAGATTGAAAGGGAGTCATAGATACGGATAGTTGACATTTCTCCAGAGTACATTCAAATGGGTCGTGACGAAGCGTGTGCCTCTGTTTAACATGATTCACTACAAATTGCTAATGTAGTTGCCTCCCAAGAGAGTGTAACGTTTGCAAAACAATTGCTAAAAAGCAATCTTCATTTTCAGCATTTAAAGATACATAACCACGAATCTCTAAGAGAATCTCACCCTTCTCTGATTATATGACTTGAAGGGCTTAAATAACTAGAGCCATTTCGTAAGTTAACACTGAGTTAAAAATTTTACCTCAAATGTTAAGGGCTACAACTTATGCTCACTTCTCACCTGTTTATTTTAATAGGAGAATACTTTTTACATTTAAATTATTCATCCCTTGCTTTCTCGTTGTGATCAACGAAATCAGATGAAGGATTATCATAGAATCATCAAAAGTAGGAGTTAAATATACAGAGGCATATCAGGTGCTCAATCGTGGGGTTAGACGTGACAGTGCGCATGCTCTTGAGAACATCCTTAGTTGACAGTATACAGACTCCGAACAAACAGTGAGCAAGGCAGGTTCCACCAGTAAAATGTGTGCACTAGGGTGATGTAGTCAGCTGAATTGAACTCACTCCAAGGACTTTCAAAATCTTTTGCTTTTATTTTACTGAAATTGTAATGTGTTCAATCACATTTGAAATAGGGGAAGAAAAAGAAACATTCCAATCTCCCTTATAATGACACAGTTCTTGTTAGAGAAATTTGTCTTCAGGGGACCATAGCATTATCACTTTTATTTCACTAGAGAGTCAGGTTAAAGGATGAGAAATCATCAACAGAACAAAACAGAGGAAAACTTTGGTTCTTGACTGAACAAAGATTTCCTTAAATTTTTCTTTTTTTAAATTTTATTTTAATTATTGTTCAAGTACAATTTTCTATCGTTCACTCCCATCCCAGCCCACCCACCCAGCCCTGCCCACCTCCCTCCCATCTCCGCCCACTCTAGTACTGTCCATGTGTCCCTTATACTTGTTCCTGTAAACCCTTCCCCTTTTCCCCTGGAATTCCCCTTAAATTTTTCTAAATTAAAAAAAAAAAAACAAATACAATTTTAGACCTGTGGATAATGGATACCCTTTTTAAATACGGAAGTAGAGTCACTTAAACTTCCTGCAAGATACAATTGCCAATTTCCCCTCTACATATAATCCATATATTTTTAAATAGTATAAAAGTAGAAGGTAGAGTTAGTTTCTAAAGAGCATTATTATTCACTACTCATTAAATAAATATATTTTGGGGAAAGAACGTGCTCCCAATTCTACAGGCATCTATAAACGGCATCTAAAATCTCAATAATGAATCTGCAGATATGTAGAATTTAAATGGAATAAATTCCTTAACTCTGACAGCCTTGATACTTGAAGGAAATATCGGCTCCTCCCGAATTAGGGCACTAGGGTCAGTCACACAGTCTTTGAGGCCATCGAGGTGCCCCTTAACTGGTCTAGGTTCCCCTCTCGATGCTGAACTGAAAATCAGGCCTCTTCCTCCTCCTTTTCCTCCTCTTTCTCTTCTTCCTTCTTCCCCTCTCTTTCCCTCTTCTCCTTTCCTCTGTCTTCCCCTCTCTTTTCCTTCTCTATCTCTAATGTCTGAATTCAGCCAGGCTTATGGCACAACTACCTTCATCTGCACGGTCTGACAGCAGCAAAAAATATCTTCTTCCCCACCCAGGCCCAGTGTCTCATGCAGGGAATACGGGAATATTCAGGAGCTACAGTGCCCCTTCTCCTCCTCCCCCACACCCCTCCCCAGCTCTGGCTAACTCCTACAATGAGCTCCTTCCACCCTACTGCTTCTCTGGGCTTCAGGGAACACCACACACCACTCCCGTTACAGCTACCCTCTTTCTCATTCAGAGTGCAGAATTTAATTTGCCAATTTATGCAGCACAGAATAAAATATACCTGTCTCTAGACTCTAAGCTTTGTAAGAACCATATATTCATTGTGGAAGCAAAGACCGATGAGAATAAAGTATCAGGTTGCTTATCCTACCAAATGAGTAAGAGAAGTCATATTGCTTTTCCACAACTCTTATTGGTATTAGGGGTTCACTTCTGGGCTGTAGAGAATGAGGGTTTTGACTTTTTATTAGGTGATGCTGCCCAAAGTTGCCTAAAAAAGTAATTAGTGAATTGCCTGAAGTCCAAGGCAATCACAAGTCATTCATCCGCCAGAACCTGGTCCTGTTCACCTACTTGTAATGGAATGATTTCATGTGCATGTTCAAGGTTCTCCTAAAGGGAAATCTTCAGGAGGAAGAGTACCGGGAAAGAAATCCCCTGCTGAATCCGCAGTTGCGCCACCTGCCCCCGCAGGGCCACCGCCCCCCAAGCCAGGGTCGGAAGAATGGGTCTATGTGAATGAACCGATTCCTGAGGTAAGGCAGTTTGTGTTCAAGTGAGTAGAACGTGTCCTTTTTACTGTTTAGAGTTAGAGTCGCACTATAATTGGCAGCATCCAGAGGCCTTTCTTATATACGCACACATATATTCAGCAAAACACCAAGGAGATTTTTCGAGACTGCTCGTTAAACCACATCTCTTCCTTTCCCCACTCCCCCGAGTTTCTGAGTCGTGCTTTGAACTCCTGCTGAGTGCTGGAATGGGGGGAAGAAATGGGAGGGCGAACGATCTTCCCGCGGACAAGCAGAGAGGCAGTTTCCTGGGAAAATGACCTCCCAAGAACGCACACCCAGCAAATGCTAGCCCTCCTTCCCTGTTCTCATGCCCACAGCATAGTGCCCTCAAATGAAGTTTGACCTCAGACTTTTGGAACTAGAAGGAGTCTTTTGACGCTACCTAAACTAATAAAAGAACAGGGAATTATCTGGCCTGCGAACTTGAAACAAGTGCACTAGGATCAGGCAGGGTGATGCCCCAGGTGAGCCCTGGAAGCTCCATTCCGTTCTTTGACAGCTGCAGAGCCCAGTGCCCACCTGTGGCTGCCTCTGGCACACCTCTGGCTGCCTTCACAGAGAAATCATCTCGGGAAAATCACACAGCAGGGTCTTCCCTTTAGCTGACCTTCTGTGCCAGGCACTTGGGACCCAGTGAGGAATTGTAGTAACGATAGTGTTGCTGTTACCAGGGAGGTTTCCTAGGGAAATGTCTTATCTCCCCAGTCACCTCACAGACTCTCTAATTAATGTGCACGGAGGGGGAAATTTCAACAGAAAATATGTGAAGACGAGAACATGAAAGTACGTAATTATGAATGTGGATAACTGATGTCACTAAGCCAAACAGAAGCTACTTTTAAAAATAAACATATTTAAACACTGCCATAAAAGCAGAATATCGAAGTGGTGGTTGGGAAGGAGATAAAACTTAAATAACGTTATTCGGCAGGGGTGGAGAGTAAGGGACAAAAATATTGAAATCCAGTCTTGAATTCCAAACCTTGAAGCCCTTGAGAAGTAAAATCGTAGAGGACAAGAGAGGAGGAGAGGGCAGGAGCAGAAAAATAAACACGAACACTGCGGTGTGGCAGCAGCCGCCCCGGAGATCTCCTGGCGGTCAGGATTCTGGCAGGAAACAGATGAGAAATGAAGGCGAGTTGGAAAGGAACTATCTACATGTGTGCGGCCAGTAACTAAGGAAACCTACAAGGACTAGATTATTATCTCCAAAAGAGGGGCACCTGGGAGCCACAGTGGCCCCTCGGCTGAGAAGGAGAGGACCCTCATGGGGAGGGTCCCTCAAGAGGTATTCAGGTCCTCCCTCAAGAGGACCTCTGCATGGAGGGGGCCATCGGACAGGAGCGTGACCTTCAGCAGAGGGACGCAGCCGCCCACATGCAGTGACCCAGCAGAAAGGAGCAGGGACATACATCCCAGGCCTCCCGTTCTTCCCGCTCCCTCATCACTTGCCCAGGGGTTGGAGGGCAAAGGTGTTTCCTGAAGTCGTTCCCGTAAGCTGGTCTTCCAGGGCACTGAGCAGGGTGAAGAATGAAGGACAACAAGAAGGTGTGCAGCACGGACTTCTGGTTACCTAGGCAAAGCCATGGAGAAAACGCCTTCTCCACAACCAGAAGAATCCTGTAAAACAAAGCAGGCCACAGGATCCACTCTAGTCCTTTTCTCACTCTAGGCTTCTCATACAAGTTGCAGCGCTTACCTGCAAGGAAGAGGAAAGAGAGGCCCAGTTAAACTTGAATTTCAGATGATTGACAAGTTTAATTGGGCATCTTATACTTTATCTGGTAACACTAGTTCTAGGTCTGCAAAGGACCCCAGATCTATTAGCTCAAGAGACATGGTCGGGGCAGGAGAGAAAAGGAGAAAGAGAGATTGCTTCCATACCTGGCTCTCTCAGATAGAGTCAGCAGCCAAGTTCAAGGAGAGCCTCAGTCCCTCTTCCTGTGCCAGCCACAAGGGAAGGTGCAGAGAGAACCAAGGAGGCCATTAAAGTGAGAGGTCTTTGCTTTCCAGTTCTGAAGCTTTAGGGAGTATCTGCTTTGCCTACCAATTTGTTCTTATGCTTAGTCTTCTCCAGTGGCAAGGGTCATAGTTAATTGCAAAGGATAGATCTGAACATTCAGTCATGTCTCATGATTTTGAGTCCCCAGACCTAGAGACTTATATCCCAGAGACTGGAAGAATCTAGAGACGTGACATTATCAGTCACTCAAATCACAGAAGATACAGGAGATTCTGGAAGACCAGATGTAGGCAAATGCCTAGATATTTAGTGAAAGACAGATGAGATTTAGTAACACACAGACCAAAAATCTATATATTAATCCCTGACAAAAGTTGAGAGATAATGATTAAATCATGACTTCTGAGCACTTACAAAATACAAAGATAATCACCCAGAGCCCACCCAGGTTCATAAAGGCTCAGTCCTACTGAACTGGCTCGTTCCTTTTCCTTGGTTACAAAGTCAGATGGGTGAGTCAAGGAGGTGCCACAGACATCGTGCATCTGGATGCAAAACAGTATTTGACCATTTCTCATGAAGTTCTTGCCGATGAATGAGAGCTGCGAGTAAAGATGTTAGTTTGATTGGGTCCATTTTTCGGTGGTAACTCTTCGTGCAGAGTGTTAATTCATGGATTGAAGTCAAACAGGAGAGAGGTTTAGCAGTGGGCTCGTTTAAAGTGGTCTTCAGCACCGTTCTGAATACCACATCCTTTAGGAGAGATATGACAAACGAGAAACCGGAGAGGGTACAGGAAAGGAGATAAATAGTGCATGAGGAGCATTAATGGAAGTGTAAATATTTGATTTAGATGAAAGAATACTTGCAGTATGGTTGGGCATAGAACCATAGGCTTTCAAAACTAGGTGGAGTCATCCAGTGTCCTAAAATTTTAACGGATGATAAAATGGTTCAGGTGAGTCAACTTACATTCACATGCACATTTACTGAGTACCCATTGCATGCTGCAATGGATGCTGGGAATCCCAGAACAACCAGTTTTTTTCTGCATTCCAGCCTGCCTCTCCTCGGCAATGTCTGCGTATTTGACAGGCAGTCCTAGGGAAGGCTGTGCAAATGCAGCCTGTCCGTCTCCAAAGGGCACAGTGAGGCCGAGAAGAGGAAACTGCAGGAAGGCAAATTTCTGCTCAACACTGGGAAGAACTTTCCAGTAGCATGAGTTATGTGACACTGTAGGGGCTGTCTTAGAACATCAGGCTGAATGCGCCAGTGACGCCCACGGAGAGACGGGATAATCTGTCCGTAGCACTTGGCGTTTCTGAGTCGGGGAGAACATTGGCCCAGAGGCCCTCTAAGGTCCCCGTGCGTGATTCCCTGAGTAAACACAGGCCCAGTCAATAAGGAAATAAGTAGCGCTGCAAATTTATATTGAATTATCAGTATCTTTGGTTTTATTTCATTTTGATTATTTCTTGGTTTTGATTGTTCATTTGCATTATTAAAGACGACATAAATTTTCATGGCGCACAGAGCAAGGATAAAATCTCTTGGATGAATTCAGAGAAATAAACCCCTCATCACTGACATGAACACTAGGTGTTCCCCATACAAAGCGATTTTCCAGCTTAGGTGAAATGCGACATCTGTGACAGTTTATTCATTCAATAAATACTTCCTGAGCACCTACTATGTCCCCCAGACACTGTAGAAATTATAGGGAAAACTGCAAAGTGGAGAGTAAGACAACCATTGCCCCTGGCCTTGAGAGAAAGATACGCTCAAGGGTTAGCTGGGGAAGGAAAGGGAAAAAAAAACAAGAAGCCTCAGAGAGAACATTTTAAATACTAGCTGTTGTATCTTGATCTTCTTGTTTATTATCGCTCTTTTGGCTCAATTATTCAGGAGAATATCCTCTTTGAAACTGATGTGTATGCTTTACTCTTTAACAGGAAATACCTTCATTTTTAGTGCCTTACTGGGAACTAATAGAAAATTCCTACATAGACTCCGTCAAAACGGTGCTCAGGAGCCTGCGAGAAGACTGGCATGTTGTGGTTGCCTTCCTGTATGAGATCAGGTGAGCGAAGCTTCCGACGCTGGGAGTGTGGGGTTGACAGGCGGGACATGCAAGCTGCAGCTCATCCTCTTGATCCCTTCCAGAACAAGTTTCCAGCAGTTTCTAAGGCGCCCAGATCACAAGCAAGACTTTGTATCTCAATGGCAGGCCGACTTCAACTCGATCCCTGAAGACCTATGGGACGACGAGGAGACCAAGGCGGAAGTCCACCAGAGAGTGAACGTAAGGGAGTCTCTGACCTGCTGGGCCAGCTCTCCACACCCCCAGACCTCGCAGAACCCGAATCCATCCCCTCTCTTGCTTCCGTGAGGTGTGAGGGTGAGGAGGGAAGTGGTCTGAAGGCTTACTGGTTTTTTTTAAAGATTTTATTTATTTATTTTTAGAGAGGGAAGGGAGGGAGAAAGGGAGAGAGAAACATCATTGTTCGGTTGCTGGGGGCCGTGGCCTGCAACCCAGGCATGTGGCCTGACTGGGAATCGAACCTGTGACACTTGGGTTCGCAGCCCGCACTCAATCCACTGAGCTACACCAGCCAGGGCACTGAAGGCTTACTTTCAAGAGTGACTATGGAAAGGCCCACTGAGAAGGTTGGCATTTGAGCAAACTCAGTTCGGAAGCCACTGAGTGAGCCATGCAGATCCTTGGGGCAAGAGTGTGTCTGTCACAGGGGAAAACAAAGGCAAAGAAAGGCACTGGAAGTGCGGGGGAGGGGGTGCTTGGTGTGTGTGAAGAACAGCAAAGAGGCAGGTGTGGCTGGCACAGACTGAGCATGGGCCAGAGGGGTTGATGAGGAGGTCGGAGAGCCCCTAGGAGACCAATTATCTGAGGCCTGGAAGGCCATTATTAGGATCTGAGTGAGAGTTGGAGCCTTCAGGCCTGGGTTTAAAAGAGTCTATAGTGGAATGAAAGCAGCAGGGAGACCAGTAGGGAGACCATTTGAGAAGCTATTAAAATCCAGTGAAGGCATCACAGTGACTTGGCTGGGCAGGGCGCTGGAGAGTTCAACTCAAGAGGTATTGAATCAACCATTGTCCCAGTAAAGCCGAAGGATTTTACCTGTTCTTAGATGTTCCTCCGACAGTTATCAATTGCTGTGTAAATCCAAAACATATCTGCCTTTTCTATCTTTCCTGCTTATTCATGATGTCAGCACTCCTACAAACATCTTCCCCGTATCAGTCAGGTGATTGCTGATCAAATGAGAAAGTTTTTACACTTAAAATAGCTTATATGGGATTTTCTTTCTGAGTTCGACTGTATCACATTTGTTTAGATAAATTAGATAATAAAAAGAAGCAAAATTTAAAATGGCAAATCCATAATCCCATTGCCATTAGATAACCATTGTTATCACTTTGGGACAATCATTTTTGCAAAATATGTGACTGCAACATAGATATTATTTTGTAACACTCTTGTTCCACATAGAACATGTTTTCTTTCCCACCAAAAACTCATCTACCTCATTATTTCTTATACCTAAAAGATATTTCATTAACTGACTATATCATAATATATTTACAAATGTCTGTTGAGCACCAACTTTATATTTTAGAGAATTATATAGTAAAATTTAATCCAGTTAGATATTTACCACATCCTTAATTATTTTCTTGGGCAAATTTCAAAAAAGTGAAACTGTTAGATCTAAAATGATGCTTATTTTTTAGTATTTTTATTGTTTATTCTTCATTGAATTTATGGGGGTGACATTGGTTAATAAAATTAGATAGGTTTTTAAACACCTTAAAAACCTACAATTTTTACTCCAAGTAACAGATTATGAGAATGCATCAATTACTTGGTTCCATCTTTTTTGTTAATTTTTACCAATGTAATGGGCAAACATATGTACTGTATTTTGCCATGTATAATGCACAATTTTTTGCCCAAACTTTTGAGAGAATAATAAGGATGCACATTATACATGGGTAGTACTTTGTATCTATATAAATGTTTTTAATTCTTTTATTTATGCTTATGCATTAAAAGTGTAACTCTAGAAAGCAATAACAATATCGGTATGTTCAAAAATAAGTGCTAAAATTCCCTATTAATACAAAAAACAAGTATCTAAATACAAACAAATAAAAATGGAATTAAGAAATTAAAATGAAAGATTTTTTCCTGAAAGTTTGAGCCAAAAACATGGGTGCACATTATACAGGGCAAAATATGGGTAGGTATCTTCTGTAATTTGCATTTCTGTTTTTACAATAGAAGTTGACTATTTTTTCATACATTTATTGTTTATTTCTCTTCCTCCTGAAGACCGTTTATGATTTCTTTTGATTTTTCTGTTTGGAGTGTGCTCTTTTTTTTTATTGATCTCTAAGACCTCTTTCTAAATTGAGGACATAAACCATTGCTTGCTCATATATTATAAATATATTCCCAGTTTGCTGTTATATTATTATTTTTTAAAGATCTAAGTGGCTCTCCGAAGTGATTCATGAGTCAAGCAACATCCCACCCAGCAACTAGATGGGCACTTGCCTTTCTATCATTTTAGCTGAGTTTTAATATACAGAAGTCCTTTCATGTTTGTATAGATAAATATAGACATTTTTTCTGTACAGCTTGTCTTTGTGGTCAATTTAAAAATTATATCTCTAGCTGTGGCCAGGGTGGCCGCACTGGTTGGAGTGACATCCCATAAACCTAAAGGTTCCAGGGCAGGTCCCCTTTCGGGGCAACAGAAGCGCAGATGGGAGGCAACCAATCGATGTTTCTCTCATTGACGTTTCCCTCTCTCTCTCCCTTTCCTCTCTGTCTCATGGATGTTCCCCTCTCTCTTTCCCTTTCCTCTTTCTCTCATTGATGTTTCCCTCTCTCTCTCTAAAAAGAATGAGAAAAAGGTCCTCAGGTGAGGATAAAAAACACATCTCCATTCCAAGATTATATAATGAATTTATTTTAATATTCTTTGATTTACTTTAATTTTTAAATTTATTTTAATTTTTCAGTTGCCTAAGATATGAAAAAATTCTTATTTATTTAAGATGGATACTAGAAAATAACTCAGAGTCTCTGTTTGGAAGGTTCAGTAAGTTTGGGCCAAGTCAACCACATTAATATTATAATTCCTTTTAGCAGCAGATCCTCAGCAGGATAGAGTAAAGAAACCCATGAAGTTTAAAAAAATAAACCTGCATTTGCTTCAGGCCCTTGAGGTTTCAGATGGGCCCTTATATCACATTCAGTTTCTATAGTGTCATAGGTCACTCAGATTGAAGCAATTACTCTATTCTTTTTTTACATTCTTATACCTCCATGATCTTACAAAAAAATGATGAAAGTAAAGAACCTCTGTGACTGCTACATTTCTCTCCATTTCCTTGCTACAGTTTTTGACTTGCAGACTTTAATGCAGTGGCAGTATTTTTGGAGGAAGGGCTAGACCACAGAAAACGCAGCCACCACGAGTAAGGTGACCTGCAGTGCATTTGTGGCAGACACAGGCATATGATTTGGTGTCTTTCAGGTGGACTAGGAGGCAAATAAACATTTGTTGAATGAAGTGCATTAGGTGTAAATTTTCTTTAGGGACATTTTTAAGACAGGCAAAGGATTTTAGTTTTATCCCACTGAGGTCATTGGAGCCGTGCCCCTAATGCGTGACAGCGAGGTTTCTTTCTGTCCAGGATTTACGAGACCGCCTGTGGGACATATGCGACACCCGGAAGGAGGAGGCTGAGCAGGAGCGTCTGGACATCATTAACAAGAGCTGGCTGCAGGACTCCGTGGGAATAATGATGAACCACTTCTTCTCGCTCATGCAGGTAAGAGCGCCGGTCACCGTGACCCAGACTCTTCCCACCACAGCCACGTTGCTCCTGTAACAAGGCCTTGGGGAACGGGAAGGGTCTGTCCAGGGCTCATTTTACCCACAGCACTCTGCCCGCCCTGAGCTCCAAGCAGAGGAAGGTAAAAGCTGAAATAAATCTTTTTGGTCCCAGCCAAACCAGCTCCAGAACGGACGGGGTCTTGAGCAACTACTCACCAGCTCTGCTTCCAGACGACCTAGAGCTGTGGCAGGGGCTGTGGCAGGGACAGCAGCGAGGGGGACCCTGACAGCTGCTGCCTCGTTAGCCTCTCACAGTGGACGCCTGAAGTGGCCCTGCCCCCAGGAGTGGGCTAGGTCAGACTCAGCAGGCATGGGATTCCAGAAACAAGCTTGTGTCTGGATTGAAAAGCAGGCCATTCATCGGAACCTGATGGACTTAGATGTGCAGCCTGTTAAACAGACAGTCGCACTGGACACGAAGACAGACTGGTTTTATTCCCAGACGACTGTCAACAACGAGGGGGGGTGGGGGCACAGCCCAGGTGCGGCTACCCAGCTCTGCCCAGAACAAGGGTGGAGGGGAGGGGCGAGTAATCATCTACCTGTGCTCTCTAACTGGCCTTGCCTGAAGGCAGGGTAAACTTCCTCCTGTTCTCCTGATGGGAGGAAATCATACCGCTTGAAGCAAGTCACCCTCCCAAAGGAACTGAGACTGGGGGTCTCTGCCTCGATGCTTCCCAGTCCTAGAGGCGGCTGCACCTCCTCCCAACCAGCCCCCCAACCCAAGCCCCCCTGACAGCCGTCACTGTGTTCCATGCATCCGTGCCTCTGTTTCCATTTTGGTCTTCATTTCCAGAAAGTTTATTTCAACCTAAATGTTTTAGAATAGTGCTCACAGAGTTTATAGAGAAAATATGTACAGACAAGTTTGCTTTTTCTTGGGAATTAACATTTTATTTGCTATGAAAGGCAGAACTGAACCGTTTTCAAGATACGAAGAGACTCCTTCAAGATTATTACCGGGCAATGGAATGCAAAATCCCAATGGAAGACAAGAAATTCACTCACCTCCCGCTGCTCCAACAGGACAACAGAGACGCTTCGGAAAGCCACCTGAGGTAAGGCAGGCCACCGTGCTGCCCCGCACCTGCTCTGAGCATAGAGCTTCGTGCTTTGAAGTTGAATGCCACTGACACAAAAACACACCCCTATATCTGCAAATCCAAAAGAGCTCTAAAAACTGAAAACTTTCTCTAACTTCCACTTAAGACTATCGACGTGTGTCTTTATCCCACTTATCGGGAATATTGACTCATTTTTGCCACAGAGGTATAGTGTGTTTTGTTACGGAACACTTCCACAGGCCCTGCCAGGGGTGTTAGGGAGAATGTAGTATGTATGGATTCTGAATTCTGAAAACACTTTTGACCTCAAAGATTTCCAGTGACAGATAGTGAACCGCTGTCCCTTTATGAAAGGTCCCGAGCTGCTGTGTGTGTGTGTGTGTGTGTGTGTGTGTGTGTGTGTGTGTGATGTGATAGAAATGAAGATTGAAGGGGCTATGAGTCCTCTTTTACAGGTAAGAAAACTGAGAAACAGTGAAGCCTTAGTCATATGTGATTATGACTTTATGAGCCTCAAAGACATTAATAATCTAACATGAGATTTGTGCCCACCGGAAAGTTAACTTGGTGGTAAAGGTAGAACAAAAATTATATTTTCAACTAAACACACCTGTGCAATATGAAAGTTTTATAAATAATTTTTATAGACCCAGCGGGTAGGGATGGGAGAGGGGCAAGAACCCGAACCCTGAGAAGCTGTAAACAGGCAGAAAACTGTCTTTAAGAAAGAGGGGGTGAGAGTGGTGGTAAGTTATGTGATGTGGCTCCCAACCATAAAACATGGAAAGAGCAAAAAATAAGAATTAAAATAAAGTAATAAAAGAGAAAACACAAAATTTTAAAATTATCTGAATTAATGAAAAATAAATTAATAAAAATAGAATTAAGAATTAAAGTAGTATTTTCTTATGATCAGTCATCAGATCATGAGAAAGCAAGAAACTGTGGGTATGAAGGGGGGGAAGACGTTAGATTTTTTAGCTGATATACAGGCACTGAACATTCAATCTAATCTCCAAGGAGGTGAGCTATGTATTGTAGACTGAAAGTAGTGCACGTACTTTATTTTACAAGCTTACTCGGTCAACACAGGTGGCAGGAGCCACTCAAACTAAATGTGGGGCAGTGGGTGAGTTTTGAGTCGGACGGATCTGGCTTCACCCCGGGGTCCGCTATTTCCCAGCCGTACCTATGCAGTATCAGATAACGGGACTGCTTGGGCAGGTCACTGCAGCTCTCCTAGGCCTGGGTGTCCTTAACCGCAAAGCCGGGTTGTTGTGAAGACCACGGAAATCCAAATCCTCAGGGCACCGAGAACCATGTCTGGAATCAAAAGACCTGAGACCTACTCCCAGTAATTCTCACTAAGTGGTGACTGTTATTGTTATGGCACACTGTGACAGTTACACTGTTCCCACTGACCTGTACTATTTTCATTGCGAGCATTGCATGTTCTTGCTGTGTTTGTTTCGCCCTCCCCTTTCCCAAAAAGGATTCGAATGAACCTGGACCCAGTGGGGTTACCCGGTGCCCTGAAGCCCCTTTCTTCTCTCTCTAGACCTCTTCCATCTAGTCCCATCACGCCCACATCAGGCCCATCTGTAAGCAAGAAGACAGAAGATACAGACACAGGAGACACGATTAAGTCGGCAAGCTGCTGACGGGGAACTCTGAAATTAAAAACAATAAAAAATTCCAAAGGCAATATGAACCGTCGGAGCCATCAAGAGACACCAAGTTTCAGTGTCTACGGAAGCAGTGCATTCCGTCCTTAGCACAAAAATAGCAAGACGGGCACAATGGGAAAGCTGTTAATGTCGGTTAGGAGAACAACACGGGCAAAAGCACAGCCAGTTCTTATTCTCTGCAAAACAACACAGCACCAATCTTAACCTCAAATCACTGCTGGGAGTCTACTCTTAATCAGTGGATCAGCCAAGCCACCAGTCAACCACAGTCTCTCTAACAAGTGCAGGGAAGCCAGCACAGTGTTAAGCATTTTTACATAGCTTGTGTACTCTATCCCTTCAACAAACATATAATAACTAATAATTAGTTAATACCTAATACTTAGTAATTACTAGTAATTAGTAATAATCATATGATATTATTATTATATTTGCATATTTTAGGAGGAACAGAACCTCAGAAAGCTAAGTGACACGTCACGTTCCTGTCTACTGACAGCAGAAGAGCTAGCTAGACCAGCATTTCTCCCAGTCAATAAATCCTAAATTGAAATTCTTTTCTAAGTGATAGGCCCCCACTCTGTTCTTCCAAGCAAGGTGTTGGGGAATGCATGCTGTACTGCATTGAACATCTAGAGATGATCGTGCAGCTTTGCCTTCACTTACAAAACATATGAGTCCCATGTGTGTGGGACTGGGCTTTGGCACTGCCTGGCCACTGAAACGTGAACCGTCCTGTGGGCGGACATGTCCTGCGTGGTACGTAGCTCCTCAGCACATGGCCGTTACAGGCGCAGTCCTGACGGGACTCCAAGCACTCTAAGAATCAAAGAGCCAAGTTCAAGAAACCCTGTCTGATGCTTCAAAGCAAGGTTAGCTATTGTTTGCAGGGGTTCACGAGCAGCTTTTTGAACCACCGCTCGGTGCCCCAGCAGCTTGACTCTGCCTTAGCAACTGTGCGTTCTCGTTACTGCTCCGGACTCTCCTCCACAAGGCCCAGCAAAGGCGTCTCTGGAGCCCCACCCCTTGCCCAAGCTGGAAGCTCTCACTTTCTGTCACCGAGGCGGGTGCCAGTCACAGCAAGCATTCTGGCCCGTGGATCTCTCCTGCCCCTGTCAGCCTTTGAGACCCTGGGATCGTGAAGGAATAGAATGTTCCCGGGGCAGCCCTGAACTTTCTACGTGGAGCAGCAATATGATTGACAGAAGGGGGAGGGAGAATGTGGCTCTGCGTTCCCACATCACTTTACAGAACCAAGAGAGGGGCTCGGCTACCCGTAGACAAGAGGGGGGGCTCCTGGAGCTCTTCTCCACTCACGGCCAAAACGTTATCATCTCCCTAGGAAACCCCTTGCACACTCTGCTTTTTAACTGTCCACTTCAGGAGGCCAAATGCTGGTCATCTTAAAGAAGTGGTGCCCAGTTCCATGAGGTTTGCTTTCTTGTGGATGATTTATTTACTCCTTGCCGGCAGCTTATGTCCTGGATAAATTTCAAAATTGCATTTCTTCATAATTGCCATCATTGAATCCCCTCCTCATAACCACTAAGAATTAAACCTGAAAATTAAGTTTTGTCATTGTTTCTAGTTTCCTCTTGCTTTTAAGATATTCTAGACCACAAAAAAAAAAACCCATGAATATAGTCTTTTATAGTCTTTTCTTTGTTTAAAGAGTTTTACCGGGAGAACTTTGAAAATTGAGATTTAAAGCGAGACAACAAAATTTGCATGGTCATGAAAAGTAGAATCCTGTTAAATAAAATCTTTATGTTTCTTTTTTGTTTTCCAAAGAATTCCTCTAGCTTCTCGAATATCCGTTTCTCCGGATTCAGCTGTATCCAAATCCAAACCAAAAACCATCCTGAAAGGCAAGATTGACCACTCGCTGGAAAAAGTAGAGTTAAACCTCGAGGTAGACGAGAAGCTGGTGATGGACACCTGGCAGCAGGCCTCCTTGGCAGTGTCTCACATGGTGAGCTGTGCTTTCTCCTGTCTGTCCTCTCAGTAATGCCCGCACATTACATACCACTGTTGGTGACATGCTACGGATGAAAAATTTACATTATGTTCACAGGCATTGTATACATTTATATTTCAACTTCTTCCCAAAAGAAATATAAAGTGAAACAATTAAAAACAGCAATTACGTGAGATGAAGAAAGGAGTGAACCAACACTTAGGTTATTTTCTCTGCTGGGCCAGACAGAGTTCCCAGTGCAGGGCCCCCAAGGGCCAATCAGGAAACCTCAATGAGGTGGGTCGAGTGTAAGGCAGTAGGGAGGGCAGGCACTGTGGCCAAATGGAGTTGGCACCATTGTCTGCAGATGCATGGGATTCTCGGCCCTAACCAACTTTGCCATTTAAGGATGATGCTCAGTATGACTAGATTTTTAATTCTCTAAGAAAAGCCCGAAGTGCAAATTTTTATGTGAAATATGAAAATTCATATTTTAATATGTTAGAAATAAAATCGAAATTTTAAAAATCTACAGAACCAAGCAAAATATAAATCTGCCCTTTTGGACCCTAGTGTATAACCTGTGCTGGGCATTTTACCTGCATCACCTGTAAGGTGTTATTACCCTCTTTACATTGGAAAATGAAGGTGCAGAAAGGTTAAGAAACTTGCCCCAGGTCACACTCATCAGGTGAGTGTCAGAGATAAGGTTGGATTCTGGGTCTGTATGACTTCAGGGTTCACGTCCTTTCCACCTTCCCTAGGGGGTAAAAAGATGACAGTCCCTGCCTGAGCCCGAACCAAATGCAAGGACACAGGGAGGGCACACAGGCGACCGCAGTCCAGGCAGCAGCCTCGCCCACACACAGTCTAACTCGGAGGACCACTGTTAACATCGCCTGCAGCCCTGGGTCTGCAAATGCGGTTCCCACCTTCGTTCCTTCTGATTCTCCCTGAACTATCACATTTGAGCAGAAAGCAGTGCCAACTTCCCAACGACTTTATGGAAAAGGTGGAAGAGGCTCTCGCATCACAGTCTCCCTTGGAGAGCAGTCGGCACTTCTGATCGGGCATTGTCCAGGTCCCTTCCTGGCCACTCTGCCCCCCGGGTTCTCTCTCTGGCGGTGTCCCGCAGCACCCTCAGTGCCTCCTTTCTGCCGCACCCGCTTTTGTGCTGCTGTCTTTCTCTTCACCCTCTCAAGACTGATTGTCAATTCTTCTCATTGTCTTATTTCTTTTAAAAATCATTTGAGTGTGCATTTTGTCTCACATAAGAAAACTGCATGAAATGTAATTGAATGGCTTAAAGAACTCACCCAAGTGCATACTCATGGAACCACCGCATGGGGAAAAAGAAAAAGTCAGCACCTGCCCAGTCCTTCTTGTGGCCCTTCCCAGCCCTAATGCCCTTGTCCCTGCAAAAGGGAACCTCATTTCACCTGCTTAGTAATCATTTCCTTGATTTTTCTTAAGAGGTTTTTTTTTACCCATATTTACAACTCTAAACAGTATAGGTCAGCTTTGCTCGCTTTTGAGCTTTAAATAAACAGACTCATGCCTTTTGTCTCTCTGTGTCTTCTTTTGCTCCGTAGTATTTGTGAAATTCATCCCGTCCTGTTGAGTGTAGCTGTATTCTGTTCAATTTTGTTGCTGTGTAGTGTTTCATTATAAAAATACCTCACACTTCATTTAACTGGATACCCATCTGGGCTCCCAGTCTGGGAGCCTGGGTACTGCTGCGAAGCACACTCCTGTACATGCACACAGATGAGCATGTGCACCCTTGACCGTTGGGTATGTACCTAGGAGAGTGTGCCACCTTCAGTGTCAGCAGACAGTGCTATACGGAGTACTTCCACTTTCCTAGGCAACACTAAATCCTGGCCCCATTTGACTGCAGGGTCATCGTCGTCAGCAGCTAGATGACCACCTGTCATAAACGAGGCCTGCTGCACTGCTCTATTTGCCTATCCTTACTTACACTCAGACCACACCCACTGCACCATTTATTTGTTATCTGGATGAGCAAACCTTCCCACTTGCCATCTCTCAAGAGCATTCTGGCTCTTCTAGGCATTTTGGCTTTCCATATACATTTTCCCATCAGCTTGTCAAGACCCATGAAAACGTTGGTTGTAGATGTTTTTTCAGGTAGTGTTCATTAGAGTATGGAAATCCCTTCTCACTTCTAGCTTGCTATGAGGGTTTTTTAATGAACTGTGTTATCAAATGCTTTTTCTGCATCTGTTGAGATTATCAGATGATTTTTTCCTCTATTTTATATTATGTGAAATATATCAATTTTTTAATGTAAAACTTAAGTCCAACGTTGTGATGAAGCTTCATCCTTCTTAGACATTGCTGACTTTGTCTTCCAAAAAATTTGTTTGGGATTTTTGAATTTTCATTCATGTAACTTGTCAGCCATCAGCATCCAGGTAACACAAACCTCGTAAGTTGAATTGGGATATAGCTTTGGAAGGTTTTGTGGAAGTTGGAATTATTTCTTCGTGAAATGTATGGTAGCATTCAACAAGAAGCCACTTAGGCTTTTAAGAAGTTTGCAGGAAGGGTTGTTGTTGCTCCCTGCACTCAGGGACTCATTTTCTTCAATGGATATAGAGAAATTTCTATTCTCTATTTCTTCTTGGGGGAAAAAAACATGGATTGGGTTTGGTAAGTTTTATTTTGCTAGAAATTGTTCCACTTTTAAATTTTCAAATTCACTGGCATAAAGTTCTTTAAAATAGCCTCTTATGTTAGTGTTAACATAACAGTATATTACCTACTTGATGAGTATATTACCTTAGTGATCAGCTTACATGGAACTTTATCAATTATATCAGTCTTTCCAAAGAATTAACTTCCAACTTCATTTATTCATTTTACTTTTTGTTTCTTAATTTAATTTTTTCCACATTATATTATTTGGGATTATTTTCCCTTTTCAGCTTTCTCGTAAACTGATTAGATATTGCTTCTTATATAGTCAGTGGGCATTAACTATTTCAATGCCTTGGCTAAGGCCGTTTTTCTCTCCTAAGTTCTACTCCTTTTTCCTTCCATTTATGGAAACCTCATACTTTCTTTAAGTTTTCAGGACGAGTTCCTACCTGGAGTCCTGGCCAGTCAGTTAGCCGCCTATCCTGAAGCCCTAGCCTTCTGGAACCATATGCTCTTCAATCTCTTGTAACACTTAGTGTCTTTCCCATTTCTTTGGCCCTTATTATCTAGATTATGGTTTGTAGTTTATATTTTGTTGGGTATTTTCTTGAATACTAACTAGATTCTAAAACTTTTATATCCCTTACTCCTAGAATAATGCCCACATCTAACATAATACTAAGCCCTAAAGCCAGCCTTGGGAGGTTGCTGCTGCTATAGAGGTGGCGTTGATGTTCATGTTAACGAGGGCGGCAGTGACAGTGAGGGTCCCTGCAAAGGCCACAAAAGCTACCGAGCACCAGAGAGTGGGAAACCAGGGCTAGGGGTTCTAGAAAAAATATAAATCATTATTTGCATTGCTAATTGAGCTACATAAACCTAATTTACAAGTCTTGTGAGTCCCATTAAAATTACCTGGGGAAATGACGTTTTAAAATATGACATGTAGACATTTTCAATTTCTAAAGCACTGTTAGAAAGAGAGCATCCTACAACACACAGAGCACTGACTACCCCTCTTGATTAAGCTGTGTGACTTTAGGAAAATCTGAAGCTTCTATTCCCTCAATATATAACATTTTACTTACCTTTTTTTCTTGGATGGTTGAAACATTTAATGAAATAATGTATATGAAAGTGTTTGAGGCCCTGGCTGTTGTAGCTCAGTGGATTGAGCGTGGGCTGCAAACCAAAGCATGGCAGGCTCGATTCCCAGTCAGGGCACATGCCTGGGTTGCAGGCCACGGCCCCCAGCAACCGCACATTGATGTTTCTCTCTCTCTCTCCCCCTCCCTCCCTTCCCTCTCTAAAAATAAATAAATGAAATCTCTAAAAAAAAAGAAAGTGTTTGAGAACTTGTAAATATAATACATCATTATGTTAAGATATTTATTCAAAATTATACTATTTTCTTTGTGGAGCTTTAAAAACCACATAGGAAGCATAGGAGAAAGGATTGTTTAGTAATTACCATTACCTATATTTGAATCCTACTTCTATGTTTCCAATAGGCATTTTTGACTTTGATGTCCCATGACCACAGGGAGATTTTGAGTTGCAGATGAGACAGGTGTGATTCAGGAAGTTGTTTCAGGGAAAACAATAGCAGCTGAGATTAGAGCTGCCGAAATGAGAACACTTGGACTCAGGCTTTGTTCTACACCAACGTTCTACCTGAGCTAGCCATTTATCATACTATGTGTTAATTTTTAGCAAAACTTGCCTCTAATTAGCAGGTATGCAATGATTTCAAAGAAATCATTACTATTTCTAGCATTTCTTCAGCCTTACAAGCTAGATTGCTAGAGGTGTTGTGAATTGTGTGAATTCTTTTGAGAAGGACCCATAGGTCTTTGAAGGATGCAGACAGAACAATGAAGATGATGATGATTATAATCATCACCATCACCAACACAAGGTTGTTTACCAGGGAGGAAAATCCAATTTTAAAGGAAATTGCTAATTTACCTAGTGCTTTGCAAGAACAGATTAAAAAATGAATTGCTTGCAATTTAGGGGGAAGTGTTAACAAGCCTGCTTTCAGCATTGCCAAGAATTTAGAGTAGAGTATATATCATTAAATCCATTTTTATCAAAAGAGCATCTGATTTTTAAAAACAACATAATACTGACTTGCTCTTCGAAACCTGTCTGTATCCACGCAAGATTGTGATGCCATTAAAGAAGCTGTGGGTGTATTCTGCGGAATAATACTATGTTAAAAGAAATTCCATCAATTAACAAGCATTTCCCAGGTGTCCCCTATGAATGTAGCACAGTGCTATGTGGAGAATTCCAAGAAGCAGAACTGGCCCAACTCCCGGGAGCTGTAAAGCCCACACTTACCACTCACAGAACTGTAGGGACTCCACTAAGTGTAGGGAGTGTTAAGCGTAGCAAGAATTTGGAGTGGGCAGCAATAGGCTGGTCTATCCGGCCCCCATGACTAAGCTTCTATGTGGACAGAGATTGAGCCTTTATTCACCTTTCTAGTCAACTTCCTCTTTCTCCTCCCGGCCCCTCCCCAAGTTCTCCCCAGAAATGATGCCAGGCTTGGACACAGGAAGCACTTTAATAAATAAATAAACCCCTGTGGACCAGCATTTCCTCACCAGTGGTCTTGCTAAGACTTAAAAGTTGAACTACGTGTGGCTCCCGCCTCCAGGGTGTGTGCGGGTTTTCCTTCTTTATTTTGGGAGTCTTCCCTCAGCTCTCACTGCTCAGGGCTGCACCCAGGAGCACCTTGCAGCTCTCCGGAGGCAGCTGGACTTATTTCAAAGGTCCAGTCTTGCTAACGGTAGGCACAGCCCCAGCTGCACAAACCCCAGGAAAAGGTTTTGCTGCGGCCTGAAGGGTAGAGCCAGCCTCAGAGGGGAAGTGAGGGCAGCACCCCAGCTCTCTCCATTCATCAGCTATTATGAGCCGGCCACATAACTCACCTGTCAAACCAGGACACATGTAGGACTGAAAGGAGGGGGCTGCTGAGAGGGAGGGAAGCTGAAAGGCCCCCGAGTGGAGGGAGCTAAGAAGCAACACTGAGGCCAGCCTGTGGGACAGGTCATCCTTATGAGCACCGCACCTATGATGAAGCCCGGGATTCACGTGTCCGCGAGCCCAGTTAATAACATAGGGCATGCATTCCCTGAAACCGGTTAGGGAGCATGAAAAATGCTTGACCACTTTGTGCATAAAACACAGGCATAATAAAATACATAGACTGACACAATCTCTCCCACAGGAATAAAACTTCGTGGAGGGGGATGTGATTGGGAGAAGCTGGTTTCAAAATTCCAAAGGGGGTCAATAATAAAAAAAAATTGAGAGACACTGATGTAGGGGAATGACCCTGTGAAGGCCAAGAGATAACAGGAACTTGGAAGGACAAGGGAGGCTAAACCCATGGGGTCGGAGATTTAAAAGAAAGAAATGTTTGCCTCACCAGGGCCCTGTCACAGTCTGGAGGTGACAAGGAGGAAGCACAAGGATGCGCCCACCGCGGGCAGGGCTGGAGCAGCCCCGTGTGGCTGTGGCTGGCCCGGGGGAAGCCGTACCCCAGGACAAGGCCGGGCTTCCATTTCAGTTAAACATCGAAGTGCGCGCTCTTTGAGACCGAATAGGTGGCCTGGTTGTTTGCCCCGGTCTCAGTGGAATGGCCTGAGGACTAAATCCAAATGCCTAAATACCATATTTCATAAATGTTGCCCTAACTGAAATGTTGCCCTTATACATCCAGGTGGCTGCTGACATTCACCAGAGGCTCCTGGAAGAAGAAAAGGAATCCCAACCAGCAGAAACCAGAGAAAAATCTCCTCAGATGAATGCTAATAAAAAGGCCGCAAAGGAGCCACCCACACAGAAAAAGCCAGACAAAAAAGAGAAAGGTATTCGTGGTTTTGGCATCCAGAACGGGGGATGCTCAAACCTCACCGTGATAGAAAACCAGCATTTAACAAAGCACACCGACCTCTAAGCCACTAAATGCTCTTAACGACGTTTAACTTGGAGACCCAGGCTCCAGGGAACTGCGGTGTTAGCTGGCAAATCCTGTCACACACCTGGCCTACCTAACTTCTTTATCCGAACAGCCAAGCATATCCAGGGTCAGATTAACCTCGAAGACAGTCTGGACATGTCAAAGGGGCTCCAAGCTGACATTGCGTGATCTGAAAAGGGTGTGCAAGGGGGCCGACACTTGCTGCAGTGACCGAGAGAAGTTTAAAAGCTCATTATAAGTCTGTTGGTTTAAGATGCAATCCAGGTCTCAGGTTTTATCCAAGGAAGTCCTTGTCTCCAGGGGCCTCCTGGAAAGTAAAGGGAAAGGAAAACTCGGGTTGGCTGAGAACTCCTCTTCCCCTTCAGGATCAGCCCTGCCGCCAGCATTGTCTTCCCCTCCGCATGCTTCTTCCACTCGTACATTTTCGCAGTGCCTGGGGGCAAGAGAGGAAGAGACGGCAGTACGTGAACGCGAGTCACTCCATTCATCGAGTGCTTGTGACGTGTGTTAGGCGCCTGCTCTGTGAAGCACGCTCCCATGGGTGCTGAGAACACAGAGGTGAATTTTAGGAAGACAAACACCTGGCCCCCTACCCGGACAGAGCCGGAGGCTAGCAGCGGAGACACACACGTGGCCCATCATTGTTCTTCGGGAGGGAAGGGACAAGTCCCTTTAGAGCACAGTCACCTTCCCCCAGCTGAGGTGCCAGGGAAACCCTTCCCAAGGGGAGTCCATGGAAGCAGCCACAGGCAGGAGTTAGGACAAAGCCCTGAGAGGGGGAAGGGTGGGGATGGGGGTGGCACTGGAAGCAAACAGAAGAGTGGCTCTGTGATAAAGGACACGCCCCTTCGGTTCCTTGAAGATGATGGTAATAAATGATATAGGCAGCATTGGAAGGGAATGCTTTAATTTACTTTAATGAAATAACTAGTTGAGTCTAATCTCTTCATTTCACAGATGGTAAAATAGAAATCCAGGAGATTAAGCTCTCCTTCATCTGTGACTTATACATGCATCCTCCATTGCAACGAATACCTCTTATTATGGTTTCTTTGTTTACATTTATATCTTCCTCGAAAAATTTAAAACCCTAGAGGTAGGACCTTCAAGGACAACTTATTGAACTAAGTAGAATGATATAAAATGGGCCCATAGCCAAGAATCACACTGTCAAATTCTCAAATACCAACACATTCTTATTGCTTCGTTTTCCTATGTAACCACTGAAGTACTTGCAGTTAAGTACTCGTTGCAAGATAATTAAGTAGATTACAGATTCTTGACCATCAGCTGCATTTCAGCCATATCTTCTTGAGGTTATCCTCTAGTCTCCTCTCGATGAGGACCTGGGAAACCCATGGCTGATGTAAGTAACCGTTGCGGAGTGGTCCTTCTGCAGGTGGCTGATGGCACCCACAGTGTGCTGGGGTTTGCTAATATCTGTCCCCACGCTCTGAATTGCCGCCTCTTGGGGTCAGTGACCACGTCTGCATGTGCTGCATCTGTGGCCAACGCAGACACCACGCGGAGAGTTCTCAGGGCAAGGCCAACAAGATTTCATCACGCACATCATCAGGACCAGGGTTTTCCCCTTTCCAGATCACCCACCAGAGGTTCATGGCTCCACACGTTTTACTTTGTAGTCACTCTGTCCAAGTACCACGTGTGTGCACCTGTCCACTGTGAGTTTATTCGGTGGGTCTGGTTGGCCTTTCAGGTAAATCGCCATCCGTGATAGAACACACTCCTGCGGTGCAGTCACTGGCGGAGATTGCCGAAATGGAAAGGAAAAACGAACTGAGACTCAAGATAAAGGAAGAACATCTTGCTGCCCTGCAGTTTGAAGGTAGTAATGGGAAAAAACTCAGGCGATCCTTTTCTGTAGAAAATAGACCACTAAGCCAACAGCCCACATGCACAGCTCAACCATGTCTAGGAGAACACAAAGCGAACTGATTAAAAAGCACAGCATTCAGGTGGCTGTTTTCATGTGACCATATGAAGACTGGGTTTGACTGTCCTATAAATTATCTGCTTGTTTCTCAAAAAGGAAAAAAAGAGAGACTTTGGGAAGGGGTTAGAAGAGCACTCACAGTGATTATAATCTCAAAGAATAGAAGCACAAAGAATATTGTAGAGTTGGTGTCATTTTACAGATTGAAACAAGGCTTGAGGCTACCTACGTAGGTGGCTTTATATTATAATAAGGATAGTGTAGGCATCTCATCAGAAAAATAAACCCTATCCAGAGGTGAGCAGGCCCTGCAAGTGAGTTCTTGGGAGCAGAGCCCACAGGAGAACAAGCGACGGATCCATAACGTCCAACGGCCCCCTTCTCTCTGCATAGGAAAGACTCTAAAAGACAGTCCCCTTCTGGCTCCTCAAACTGTCTTTTAATGCATTTCAAAGTGGAATTTGAAAAGATCAGGAAACCGAGCAAAAGTATCCTAATCGGAAAGCAACCGTGGTCAATACATTAGATGACAAAATCATAAAATTGCCTCTTTGGGTCAGCTGGGACACATTAACTACTCAGCGACCATTAACCATGCAGGATACTTTCCATCCCTTGTTTCTCTCCTCTCCTCCCTTCCCCCCACCCCACTACCACCTGCCTCCACAATCCCGACAGTAAGTAAGTTGAACTCGGGAAGATCTGTGGGGTCAGGAGAGGCAGGACACGTCTTCTCCTCCACTGCCCGTCCCCACCTCTGCTTTCGGTAAAGTCTACTTCATCTCTCAGTACATTCATACAGGATTCCTGCTGTGGTTAAATTCCTTCACTCACACAATAAATATTTACTGGGTTTTCACTATGTGCCAACCCTGTAGTAGTTACTGGAAACACACTCATATATACACAGACACAAAACTAACAAAAATAAATCCCGGTCCAGAGGAAGTGAAATGTAAGCAATCCCTTATAGTATGTTGGGCTGTTGGAGGTTGGCTTACAGGACGAAGGGAGCATGGGGGCAGGGCTGGGGGTGATCAGGAAAGACTTCCCCAGCAGGCGAATCCATGCTTGAGCCGAACTGGATGAGCCGAATGTGGAGAAGTTTGCCCAGAGCACACATCAGAGCAGCAGTGGGAGGGAGAGCTGAGTGAACTACAGTGAGGAGCTCAGGAGTCCGGGCCACATTCTGGGAACAACTGACCAGGGACATAGGGAAGCCACATCATGGAGGGTTGCATAGACCCTGCCAAGAAAAAGTTACCTTTTCTCTTATGGCAACTAGGAGCTAGAGAACTCTGAGCACAAGAGCAACTGTGATTACATATGCAGGTGACACAGATCTCTCCGGAGAGTGTGGAGATAGATTTGGATTTGGGGTGGGGAAAGGAACCTAGAGAAAGCAGGACTGAGGCCATTGGGGTAGTTTAGGTGACATACCCAGGGCCTAGACTACACCAGTGGTAACGGAAACAGCCAAGAAGGAAGACTGGAAAGGTATTTCATAGGTAAAATCCACAGACCATATGATGTGCCAGGGACAGCAGTAAGCCCTGGGACACACGGACTGGACTCTGGTTTTCCCAGTGCAGAGAAAGACTATGGCATTGTAATCCAGAAGTTCTGAAGTAGGGAGATCAAGAGACTTTGTACACTCTTCCCTTTTGAAATTAGGAAATTACCTATTTGTGTTTTTCCGTTCCAATTTATCAAAGAGCATATTCCCATAAAGTGCAATAAGTGTAAAGTTTAACTACAGTTTTGGTTTAAATTATCAAATGACTCTACCACACATTTCGTTTGCTTCTCAATGAAAGTTTGAATGAGTTATACTCATCCATCTTTACAGATTAAATGTGTGCCTAAAGCTTCACAGATTGAAGGATAATTGTTTTAAAATTAAATTCAGTTCATCAGAAAAATGCATGTGTGCATAATACATTTTTTAAAATCTTTCTTTCTCTTTTTAAATAGAAATTGCCACACAGTTCCGACTTGAATTGATAAAGACAAAAGCACTGGCTGCCATTGAAGATTTAGTAACAAAGGTAGTTAATGTATACAAACTCATGGAAAAGTGGCTCGGTGAGAGGTACTTGCGTGAAATGGCCAGGTAAGTACTGCCTGACTTGTGAAAAATGTACTTTGACCCTGTCTGGTGTGGCCCAGTGGGCTGGAGTCAATTCCTGTGAACTGAAAGATCATGGGTTTGATTTCTGGTGCCTGGGTTGTGGGTTCAGTCCCCAGTTAGGGTGCATGCAAGAGGCAAGGATAGGTGTTTCTCTCCTTCTCTTTCTCCCACCCTTCTCCTCTGTCTAGAAAAAAATCAATAAGCATATCCTCCTGTGAGAATAAAAATAAAAATACACTTTGGTATTTCCTGAAAACCAAAGCTGGCAAAGATTTTTAAAGTGTGTACAAATGGAAATTACCTTTACAAATAGAAATGTTGACCTTTTAGGAAATCATGTGTACCTTTGTATTGGCCCTTTTCAAATGGTAAATCATGTTTCAAAAGATTGTATTGCAATACCCAGTCTTGTATATTATTTAAGAGTTTGGTTTTCACACTACTCAATGAAGACCTTCGTTTACAAGGCAAGATGATAGGTACTTTTAAATAGTTTTCAGAAGTGAGATAACGCTCCATATCTGTCTAATGCCAGATGTATTACCAGTCTGGGCCAACTAACGGAAAAGTGAGAAGCCGTGACACCCACCAGTCACACGGACCCCTCCGAGGGGTGACAAGGCCCTGTGCCGTTTTTCTGTTGGGTTCCAGAAGCTTTCCAACCCCCACTGCTCGCGAGGGGCAATGAGTCTCATCCTCCTAGTTCTCCCCTCAAAGGAGTAAAGAAGCACCCCAGTAGAGTGGAAATAGCCTTCAAGTGAGGCTCCGGAGGCCTGACCGGCCGGGAGACCCGGGCTCCCCATGGCGCACTCGTTAGCGGTGAGCCCGGTCCACTTGGTCTGGGACAGGACACACTCCAACCAGGGCACTTCGCAGGCTGCTGCTCGATCCAGGTTCTGATAGACTCCAGTTCACAATGAACGTTTACTGAAAGTTTGGAAGCTGCGTGCTGGAGTTGAACTGAAGGGTGTCTTTTGAAAGAAAGCAAGTCATACAATTTTTTTAAATTGTTAGTGCATGAATATTTTGATATTCCCAACTTAGGTAACGGCACATTAAATATGCAATTTTTTCTATGTTCAATCTTTGTTGCAAGCTACAAACAAGATCCTTCCAGTAATACAGTGATATTATGCATGTCTATAAAACTTCTCTGGCCTTTAAAATGGCCTTTAATTCGAGCCAAAATTATAATCCCTAGTACAGTTTAAATTCATGCCCTAGGTGATTTCACCTTAGTAGCCATAGGGTACGGAGCTCTGTGTGATTGGCTCCATCGCAGAGATAAGGACACTCAGCGAAGTCAAGTAATGTGCCAAGGACCCGTGGCTAGAGAGTGTCCTGAGACAGAGCACGGCGTCCAGGGCTCGTCCACTGTGCACAGTGGCCCCTACCTACTGCTGCTGATACTAAATTTGCATGTGCTTGTAGAAGTTTCACTCATTTTATAATTTATCCTGATTCCAAATAAGTGTATTATTCCAACAGTCATATGTTACAGGGTTTTTTCAGGAATATAACGATATTTTGGTTCATACTTACAATAAAATACAGAGTCTGGCACAAATAATGTCCCTTTTCATTACAAAATGATAACCATGTAATTCTGTAACACAACCATTTCATACTCAAGCACCCCATATGACACTTCAGGTGAAATGTTCAAAATTAAAACCATAAATTATTACACCCATATTATTACCCTACCAACCACACTCAAGCAGGCATTACTTCTGCTGGACATGGTGTTTCTTGACATAATCTTGCTTATGTGATAAAATATGTTCTAATATAAATACAACCATATTTAATGAAATATCTTCTTGTTTAGCTTTGTATAAAAGGTATGGCTATGAGCTCTATAATGAGCATGTGTTTTGATTCTAATCTACATTTATTTATTTATACCCTGCCTTTTTATAAATGGATTTCAGGAGAAAGGAGAATTTTAAACATGCAGACTAAATCATTTAACTTAGATATATAATATGTTAACTTTGTGTATGTATCGAATAAGCAAACAGTGCTAACCTAATAGTATCTTCAGTGGGGATAACCCTCTGCCTTTGATCACTTTCAGTGTGGAAAAGTTAACGGAGGTAGCTCGCTATCACATTGAAATGTCTACAAAAATCCAGAATGAACTTTATTTGGACCAAGAAGACTTCTTCATCAATGGCGACATCAAAGTCTTTCCAGACCCCCCTCCTCCGATACGCCCTCCGCCTGTGGAAAAGGAAGAGAATGGCACCCTGACCATCGAGCAGCTCGACAATTTCCGAGATCAGTTCTTAGAAATAGCACCTAAAGGTAAGACCAACAATGATTATGAAAAGAGCCCCCAGATGTCAAGATTAACCAGGAGGACAATCACCAGCCCACACATAAAATCAGCCCCCTGGGATGATGTGGCCCTAAAATGATCCCCTGCCTTCTTCTAGTTTATCTTACACTTGCTTCATAGAACCCAGATCTGAGTTAAACTAACAGGAGAAAAAAAACACGGGCTAACCCCTTGGCAGCATGGTGATCCTCACTCCTGGTAATTCTCCTCCCCTGCCTCCCATACGCCTGGCTGGCAAGCCAGTGCGTTTGAGCAGTGCTCCATCTGGCAATGGAGAGACAGCCTTCGTGCCTACTTCCAGGTAAAGCTTTGCATTGGGACTATGAGTTTGTGGAAGTGGATTTTGAAAATTATCAACCACTCTTAATTTCTTTCAGAAGGGGCCTTTGTAGTCATGATGATAGCCATAATGCACTCCTGGGTCCAACCTCAGACCCAGAGTTAGTATTTCAGCTAAAAGTTGAAAATAAATAAATAAATAGCAGCTCTAACTTGACATGTGTATGTCTTAGAGGATAACTCTAGAGACCCTTGGGACTGAAAGATATCAATGAAAACATTTATCTTATTTTCAGAGTATGGTAGAACACAACAGCTTTCAAAGTATGGTAGAAAGAGGAAGGAAGGGAGGAGAAAGACAAGGAAGAAGGGAGGGAGAGAGTTATATTTTTAACAAAGTCGATGTAAAAGGAAAACCAATTGCCCTGGGGACTTTAAGTGAAATTTGAAAAGGAAAACAAAAGAGAAGAAAATCAAAACGTCTATTTAAGTTTGTTCTAGAACAGAAGATGAACTTTATAAAAAGTGCTCAAGAGTGCAAAGCAAAGGAGACAATGTGCAGTGAGGCTGGTCAGGGAAGGCTTTGTGAAACAGCACTTTGCAGGGAGGAGGAACTGAAAGGAGTCGAGAGCTGATGGCAAGGACACAGAGGATGTTTAAAGTCGGGGCAGAGCCGCTAGGAAACGAATTGATATGAGGCGTGAGTTCAGGTGTTCCGGGAAAGGTCGGGAGCCCGCTCTGCTTCTCCTTCCCCACCCACACAAACTGCAGGTGAGCAGGCGAGGAGGCCCCTCTGTCGGGGAACCACCTCCGCCCACCCCAGCTGGGGACACAACCCAGACTTACGAATGTCAGTTGTCATTAATGCAGAATTTCCAGGGCTATGTCATACTGTGGGACTTGAGGAGCTTGTCTATGGGCAAGCGGTTGAAACCCTTTTCTGTATCCTTAACTCAGGACACTTGAAAAAATATCTATTGCACGTGTTGCTTCTAAGTCCATGTGAAATACTTAGCTCAGCATTTGGGTGGCCTACCAATGGGAGTAGTATTCACTGTTATTATTTATGCTAATGTTATAAAGGGAAGGCAAACCAATAGTCGTTCCATTTTCTGCATCCCGGAGTCATAGAATTAGAGGTTCTCTCATGACATCTTCGGAGTCAGGCTGCAAATGTCGACATGGCCCCTCCCTGAGCAAGTCCAGTGATTACCACTCACCCCTTTCCCCACCTCACCAGGCCTCCAAAAGCATCCTCGGACTTTCATCTTTCTTCCACATTTCTGTGGTTGTTGCTCGCTGCCTTAAGTGATACACAGGTCTCTATCTTTTAAGTGAAGTCTTTTGTCATGTTCTTTCCAAAAACTGGAAAACAAGCCTTTATGACACCTTTCATTGTGTTTACCCTGGAACTCGGCAATATCAAAGGGCGATCTTAGCTGAAGTGGTAACAGTTCTGACACTATGGAGCCACTGGCAGAAAGTGGTGCCTTTCTAAACATGTGACCTGACAGCACTTCCTGCTTGAATTTGAAAATTGCTATTATTTCTAAGTTTTAAAAAAGATGAGAATTTCCCTATACTATTTCATGCATGCCAATGCAACCTAGGGTATTTGAAATGAGAACTTCAAGGTCACTAAACTATATTAAAATAAGATGGACAGGTGGACTTTTTCCTAGGAAACAAGCACACATATTTGTGTGTGACGGGCTTTATGTTACTAAGCCTGCAGTGACACCTTTTAACAAATTTGTAGTGTTAATATTATTAAGTTACAATTTATAACTTTTAATTTTTACATAAATAAAATTATAGATGATCTTTGATTAAAAAGAGTGTCAGGTTATTTTAAATACTTATGAATAGGTGCTGTCAGGAGAGAAATGGCAAGAATTTAGGAGTTTTCTGCTGAGTATTAGCTAATCTACTTGAAAATGGAAAACCTTCATTAGAACAATTCTTACTGAAGATAATGGAAAATTGAAAATGCACCATACACTGTAATGCTTATATTCAATATTCTTCTCTGGTCAAATTCTGCTGCTTACGATGATTCTAAATCTCTTTTGGTAAAGCTATAATTAGACATAAAGTACCATTTCTTGATATGATTGTTACAAATATGCTGGGGAAAAGTGACCGTATGTGTGATAACCACACAAGGTCATGCAAAAGTACAACAAAACAACTTGCTGTGCTAGCAGTTTGTTTTTGCTGCCTAGTGAAACTTAATACTTTAGAATGTTAAGAGGAGCTTAAGTAAGAGGCAACCACTGACTCAGCAAAACATTCGCTCCATCAGCTATCTCAGGAGTCATTCCCACAAGCACCCTCCCAGCAGAGAAGGGACTTCGAGAGTATTTTTTGAATCATAACAGTAGCCAGTCCTGGCATGGCATCAGCAGCCATGCATCAAGCCCCACGCTAGCGTTTCCATGGTAACTCACTTCTTACCCATGGCTGGAGGGGTAAGAAGACTCATCCATGGATAAGAAGAGTCAGGCAGTTCCCTCCAAATCTACTTCTTGTCAAATGACAGCAGTATGATCTTGGGCAAGTCATTTAACCTCTCTATCTCACTGTCCTCATCTGTAAAGTGGGGAAACTAATGAGGTTGTTATAAGTATTAGAATAACAATATACAGAAAGTGCTTAGAAAGTGTCTGGTACATGGAATGTACAAATTAAGTGTAATATAAGCTGTTATTACTTAATCCCATGATAACAGTGATATATTATTAGAAAATATATAGCATTATAAAATATTAATGTTAGCTATTCTTATTATTGTCCAAAATGTTAGCTCAGCATCCTGCAGGTACACATACACTAATAACGCTTGCATCACCACCCTAGAACACTTCCAGGAGAAAAAAAATGTACCACCCGGTAGAACTAATCCATCCCCATACTTCCCAAACAAAAACACTCATCGTGTAAGCTCTGGGTAGGTACATCTTGTCTCCAAACAGTTAAGTGCCAAGCACATCAGGAAGATGGCCCTTCTCCAAGGAAGCTATTTGGGGCCTAGAGAGATTAGAACACTTTTGCAATGTTCCTCCATCCCCACTCAAACCCTAAGAACTCCTTTTTTCTTATAAGCCCGTCCGTACTCCACGCAATGCCTGGGGAGATGCAGTTAGTTCATAGCTATTCGGGCTTCTGCCGAGAGGCCATCTGGAGAGAACACAGTCCAGCTGATTCTGTGACCTCCCTGCTTCAAGAGAGGCAGCATGTAGTTGTTCAAGGCCTGTAACACTGTTATGAAGACTGACAAGGGGCTCTTCTGCAGCCCTGTCTTGGGGGCCCTTAGCAGCAGTGAAGGGTCTCAGAGGCAGACGGCACAGATGCAGAACTCTAGGCTGTAGTGGCTAAGCTAGATCATTCAGCTACACGGTTTTTACAGCAATTCAAATGAGACATTCAAATGTAGTTATTGCTGCCTGTGTGGGTCAGCATAAGGGTTAGCTTGTAGGATTTGGACAGAAGCTTCCAGGAAGAGGAAGAAGTCGGGGCAGGGCATTCCAAGCACAGGGGAAATGGGGTAGACATCGGTATTTTTGAGGTGGCATGACATATTTAGGGAACGGCAAACAGCAGCTGGGGCAAGAGGCAGGAGGTGAAGACCACAAAGAGGTTGTGGTGAAGTCACAAAGTCTCAAGTGGCTTGCACAGGGCACGCAATAGAGGGCTGTGAAAGATGCGTACAGCCAAGGGATGTGGAGGGTGGACTAGAGAGAGGAGACCATGAGAGCGCAGCAGATGCTACTCCAGCTACAACGCCTCAGCTACCCGAGAGGCAAGAGGAAGGGTGCCTGGCTTGTTGTCTGTAAGGAGTGACTAGAAAGTTCTGTGGCTTTGTGTAGGCTCAGTGTCTCTGAAAAAAATTATAAAAATATGAGAGTATATATTTGCCAGTAATTAAGCCCCATATTTTGATTTGAAAAGTGATTAAATTTGTCTGACATGTACACAAATCAAGAAATAAGGAAAGATTATTAGAAAAGGTGTGATAAAAGGAGAACTGATGTTATTTATTAACAGAAATATCTTGTCAAGGTGGCGGAATCTAAGGATCACAGTAAGAAGGAGTGTGGGCCCCATGTGCCTTATAGTTCCCTCCGTGGGTGAACTCCTTCCGCTAGATCAGATTCATATCACGGAAATGCAGTAGTAAATCTAGAAGCCTTTGGACCTGGTAAAAGTGTGGGCAGAGAGGTTCAGGTATGTCTTCAGGAAGAAACATAATCTCACGAAACCAGAGAATTTATGTTGAGCAAATGAACGTGTGAGCTCAAAATTCAAGATAACACCCTCTGAAAAATCTTTCCACACAACTAAAATCATCAAAGCGAACTAACTCATTAGTGAAAGTTCAAGTCCTTTGCTTTAGCAACAAGGGACTTCTTTTTTCATTCATTCTTTCACTCACGTCTGCACCAACATTCGCATGTACACAGCCGGCAGCCCCTGGGGCTGAAGGCCTATGGGGGGGACCAGGAAGCCGACGTGCAGGTGAGAGACGAAAGGCAGAGGAGGTGTCAGCTCCAGGGAAGGAGACTCATTTTAAATGAAAACAGCAATCGTTAGAATCTGGGGCAAAAAGGGTCCTGTTATAACAACAACAACTGCAAAAAGACTGAATCAAAGGCAAAATAGAAGTTAGATACAAATAGGTCAGGAAGGGCAGAGGCAGACTGACTAATGTCAAAGGCTTTCATTTAAAAGACATTAAGAGACGTGAGATTAAGAAAACCAATTAGGAAAAGAGACTTATTCTTAAATGCCTACCAAGTGCTTAGCGCCCCTCTAGACATTGTAGACACACAGGAAGCAAGTGTGTTTCACTCAGAAGAATTTAAAATCTAGTCTCGGAGTCAAAGCTGAGGACCCTGAGCGGTGAGATGAAACGATGCCCTGCGTGTGTGCATCCACAGGAGACGTTGTAATGTAGCGTCACACACGCACACGTCCCAACCTCCCATGGCACCACAAAGCGGGACCACAGGACGACCAACAGTGTCACAGAACTTGTGGGAGGGAGGTTGGTATATGCTCTAGGCTCTCTGCCTTCAGAGGGAAACTGGTGTTGTAGGACTTGCTTTTGTGCAATTCTAATTTTCTCTCCTTCCGTCCAGATAAGTATACAGTCCCCTCTCTGACAAATAATCAATCACATGTCACAAGTTAGACCTTTGGGGGAAAGACGACTATGAGGCATGAAGCGCAGCTGTTTTACAAACTGCCTGGAACGGGTCTCACAGCCTGACGCCCTTTCTGCAACAGGCTGGCTCTCCCGCTGCGGGAGGAAGCAGGGCCTGGCGTGGAGGGACGTCCAAGGCAACTCTTGCAGACAAACTGCTGTGCGTGCCCCGTTGTTCTCTTACCTCGCCCCGGGAAGGGAAGAACAGCAGAAACGGTGTCCTGGAATGCATGGAGAAGTGAGTTCTAGAGCGAAGAAGACCATAGCCCCCTTTACCCTTATGAGCAACCCAAAATAAGGAAGTCGGTAAACAAGGGGGGCTGTGGAGTAGGAGGTCTGCTAGTGAACCCCAACTCCACCACTTATGAGCACTGTGACGCTGGACAAATTAATTAACCTCTATTACCTAGTTCTTTTACCCATCAAATGGTGATAATAGTTAATCAGTCCATTTTATTCACCATAAAGGAAGGATTCTGTATTGTAAGGCTTACATTATATAAACCATTGAATACACTAACCAGAATGCCTGGTAAGTAGGAAGCACTCACTAGGAATTTTTCCAGAAATAATGAGCAACTGTGGGGAGCGGCCATTAAGCAAAACTGAGGGTAGACATTGATGAGTACTTAAAGTAACAATGTGGAGTTATTTTCAAGGCAGGGATTCTCCGGCCCGCATGAGTCGAGTCACCGCAAAGCAGAAAAAAGTACGTTCCCTTGACCATTACCTTCCAAAGAGGGACAACCAGTTTCTGAAAATCTGGCTGAAAAAATTCCCATGGCTCGTGTACGACGAGATGCTCAACCTCATGTTCTGCGGCCTGTGTCGCAAGCACGGAGTGACGTCCAGGGGGAGCCCACCGAGCCTCTCTCGCGGCACGGACAGCTTCAGCGCCGAGTTCCTCCGCGCGCACCAGCTCAGCGAGGCGCACGCCCGGGCTTCGCTGATGGAAGCCGCGCAGGGTTCCCCGGCGGACGGGGCCTCCTCGGAGCTGACGGTGAGGGCCCTGGGCAAAGTCACCCTCGGGAGGGTCGAGAACTTGTTCAGATCGTGCCACGCTCTAGCCAAGACGGGACGCCCGCTCCGGGATTTTATCTGGATGTGCGAACTGGATGACATGAAGGGTGTCGATATCGGCCCCGTATTCAGGACGCAAAAATCAGCAAGAACTTTTACATATTTCATTGCCGAAGCAGAACGGAGAAATCTGAGGGAGAAGCTGGAGAAAAGCCCGTTTTTCTCTGTCATCAGCGACGGGCTCTCCGCCGGGGCGATGGAGAAAGCCGAACTGGTCTACGTGCAGTTCGCACACGTGGGGAAGGTGCATTGCCAGCTCGTCGGGGTACAGACGGCGGACGAGAAGGATCCTCTGTCTGTCAAAATCGCCATCGAGAAAACTCTAGCGAGAAATCTTCGGCTCGGGCTGTCGGACCGAGGCTGGGCAGAGAAACTGGTTGGTTTCGGGCGGGCCGGTGCCCCTGGCTCAGAGGCAGAAAGCAGCGGGCTGGCCCTGATTGTGAGAGAAGTCCAGCCCCGCGTGCTGACCACGTGTTGCTTCGCACATCACCTGGAACTGTCTTACAAGGCGGTGTTCCAGAGCGTCCCCCTGTACGCCGACGTCAGGGACGTCCTTCGCGGCGTCCGGTGCTTCTCCCGCGGCTCATCGCCCCGGAAGCGCTCCCTGACCTCTGGGTGCCAAGGCCCGCGCCTGCGCCCTGCGGCGCCCGCTGGAGCGGGAGGCGGGACCTGGCTGCAGAGGCTGCAGGCGGCCCTGCAGAGCTTCCTCAAGGCGTACCCTGCCATTGTCCAGCAACTGCGTTCAGTGAGTAATTTTGGAATACAGCCCTCTTGTAGATTTTCAGACTAGTGGAAAGTAGTTTTACTGAGCAATTCGAAATGATACCTTTGAGAAGATAGACCACTCTTTTACTCCCAACCTGCGTTGCAGACAGGCGAGGGCAGGAGTGACACCAGTCGTCGGAAAGCCGAAGGACTGCTCGAGATCCTTCTGCGAGCAGACGTCGTCAGATTTGTTCACTTCCTGGCGGACGTCATCCACCTGCTTAGCATTCTGTCCCACGTCAGCCAAAACCGCAATTCTTCCATGGCGGATGTATTTGCTGCCTTGACATCAACGCTGGAAATGCTCAGAATGTATCAGTCAAGGTGAGCAGCCGGGGATGAGCCAAGGGAATTGGGAGACCATATTCCAGGGGCTTTTTCACCGAAGGCTTTACTTCAGCGGATTTTGTTTCTCCCCAGACCAGGGCCCAAAGAACGCAGGGTGGATTCAGTCACACACTTTCACGGTAACTGCCTCAAAGACAAGGGAAGCATTTCTGATGTGAGAAGCATGGTTTTAACACGTCTCATCGAGAGGCTGCAAGGCTGTTTCAGAGATGACAGCCACGATGTGGTGAAGGCAACCGTGATCGGGAACTTTAGGTCGTGGCCCACAAAGAAGACGGAAGGTAACCGATATGCACTCACTCTGAACTGACAGTTCTTTGAGTGCTTTTAAAAATATATGTGACTATTCGTTTGTACATTGATGGCAGATTTTGGAGAAAAGGAGGTGTCTATCCTGACTGCACATTATAAACCAGTCTTGGAAGCCGCCAATGTGCAAATCGATGAAGTGGTCACTGAGTGGAGCATGTTGAAATCAGAGATTTATGACAGGTGAGCATCAGTAAACTAGTTGATATTTATAAATATTGGGTAAAACTTGGGTATGTCGATCTTTTACATTTTTCACTTTTCCTCCTAGATTTCAGAACATCCGCAGACTGACATGGGATTTTGTGAATTCAGTTTGTTTACACAAGTATCCAAATATCCTGATGCTAATGGACCTCGTGCTGACCCTCCCTGCAAGTTCAGTGGAGGTGGGGCGGGGCTTTAGACAGCTACAACTCACCAAGTCACAAATGCATGCCAAGGTCAAGGCTGAGAGCTTGTCAGACCTCCTGATCATTCAGCTGAATTCTCCAGACATTAACAACTTTGACCCCAGGAAGGCTATCCATTTATGGAGTACAAGAACACCGCCTTCAAGCAGTGAGACAAGATCTAATTCAGATTGCTCATCAAACTCAGAAAGCCATCATGAAAGTGATTAGTAATATGACAGATGTTGACTTCATCATTCAACATAGCAGAAACGAAAAAAAATATTTTCAAAAGCCTGAAACTTAAAAGTAAAACAGTCAACAGTCTTCGCATCAAATGCAAAAGGCATTTGGTATCTTCCAGGCATACAAAGCAAAAGTCCAAAAGTTGGTTTTCCAGTAACTTTCTAATTCTACTTCTATATTTTAATCTTCTTTCAAAGTCTTTGGGTGAGAGGTATATATTTCTAAGCAACGGTGTTATTTTGATGTCATCTTTCCGAGAGTTATATGTAAGAATCGTATCATTATATGTTTGTTTATTTAAGTAACAGGTCAAATATTAAAATAGTTTTTACATTTCACACTAATGTTCACAGGTAAACAACTCCTATGTAATTGAAAATATTGTCTTACAACACTTTGCTTGTACCATGGTTATTAGAGAAGGAAATATTTTATACATCTATCAAAATTTTTAAATACTTTCAGCCTCCTCATGGTTTCGAAAGGGCTTACTTATGTTTTCATATTGAGAAACATGAATGATTTATTTCTAACTTATCTCTGAAAATTATACTACCTCAGAAAATATTTCTATAAAATTGAATACTCAGGTTTGATCAAAAAGGGTAAAGAATTTATTTCTGAACAAACATCTGTGTGGCCATTCATATCAAAGAAACAAATATTCTGCTCTTGCTACCCAGAAAGTTACCTACCAAATCTCAAAATTGTATATTTGGTTTGGCTTAAACCACTGAAATTTTAAAAGGATTATTGCATGTTCCTAAAGGTTAGAGAAAATGATGATGTTTATTTTGGACTTTTATAAATGCTAAAGATTTAGATGTAAAAAGAAAATTTGAAATGCTATGTCTATGTTTTTCACTGTTTGTATTTCTAAACAAAGAAGAATAGCCATATACTCTGGACCTGAAAGATACTCGATATGTGTAGGAGTCTCTTCTGGCTCAAGGTATCTCTGCTACGGGAATTAGACATGTTTAAAGGAGATTCATTTATTTTGCTTTCCTATTTCTTTTTAAATGCATGTGCATGCAATTTGAAATGAGAAACAGGCTAAGCAGATAGCTCTGTTGGACAAGGTAAAATAGGTTAGTATATAAGAGCAAAACATTTAAAAGGTTAGTGATCTTTTATATAATATTTTGGAATAGTGAGCCAATTGTATGATTAAATTAACTCTTCCAATCCAATAATTAAACAGTTCAAATCTCCCTACACTTATAAAAACCAATATATTCTGATCTAAAGAGTAAAATGAGGATAAAGGTGTTACCCTGATCACTCTAGTGCTGTGCATGCTCCTGAAATACCTTTATCCTATATTTACCAAAATGCTTTGGTCTTGTGTCCTACTGCATAATAGGAGAGCTTAGAATATTTTTTAAAGTTCAACTGATTCTGAGTAAAAGGTCAAAAAATACTCTAAACTAAAATATGAAGTCTCAGTAATTTGCCCAATCTGTAATAACATATTACTCAGCCAAAAAAGACATTTTTGACTTAGCTAAGAAAAAATAATGAGACAGCATCAGGAAATTGATTTTTGTTTTCATATTTTCAGAATGTCTTCTGCTTCGCTAAGGATTACTGCTTTAAATAATGTTAATAACATGATTCTCTGTCATGTAATTAAAAAATAGTTTTCATTGGATTATAGGCATAATAGGAAATAAAGTGTTCACTGACATTCTTCTTGACTTGGTGACCCTGAACCTCGGAACAAACCATCTTCCTAGTAGTTGGATGCACCTCACTCGACCTGAAGTAGGTATCAATTTTGTTTGGGATTTAAAGCTTTGAGAAGTTTTATTTGATCAAGTCAATAGTTTTAAAATAAACGGTACTTGCACAGTAGCCGACATTTAGTGGTCAACCAGTAAAAACTGAATGATTGAATGAATGAACTTGCACTTAAGACGCATGCTCAGGATTGGAAGGATGAGGGAAGATGCCATCAGTCAATGACCAGGAAGCTCAGCCCATGAGTTTGCATCTATTGCTGCCTGATGGAATGATCCTCAGTAGTAAACGTAGATGATTCTGGCAGTTCTTGCTTTTCACCATATTCTGTTTCTTTAGACTCTATCAGAAAACAAAGTGGTTAAAGAGTATTTCCCTGCCAGCAGGGCGGTGGGGCCCTTCCATGACCACCACTGTCACTTTTATCCTTCCCCTGTTGACAATGTGCAAAGTCAACTGGAGACACCGGTGTAAATTCCCTGAGTAACAGTGAGCAGAAACACAAATGTCAAAGAGGTGGAGGGTGAAACACATCCCAGGGACTGCCTGGTGTAGACTGGTTGGAACGTAAGTCACAACCAGCTCTAATCACCAGTCTGAGATCCTGCTTTCTTCGTGTGAATCTCTTCCTGAGAAACCTGAGCAACAGAGCTTCCCGATAGAGTCATACAATCATTCCAATGGCATTTCCTGTTTTCTCCCAGTTGCAGGAGCTAACGTCTTTACTGACAGTAAACTCAGATTTCGTGGACTGGCGGAAGTTCTTGTTAGTGGCTTCGCTGCCTTGGCCCATCGCCCTGGAGGAGGAGCTGCTGGAGACCCTGCAGAGGTTCAAGGATGTGGACGAGGAGCAGTCGGGCACCATCACCTTCCAGCAGTACATGCAGGTGGCTATCAACACCTAGTGGCGCAAAGACCAGACTACTTTTGGCCTAAGAAGTAAATAGAATCTAACTGGTGACCTTTACCAGAGCAATCCTGGTAGAGAACAGAATCTAGACCACAGAGGACTGGGGAAATGATGAGGCCTCTAGGAAATGAAGATAAGAAAAAACAACTCATTTTTGAGAAATTTGAGTAAGGAAGGAACGAGCATGAAATCTCCTAACTAGGAAGGGCTTGTATTGCTTATTTTGTGTCCATGAATTGAATTCATCCTCTTGCTCACCGTTTCACAGTGCTGGTAGACACAAAAGACAGACACAGGTATGGGGTGCCCATTCTGAAATAGGGTGTTACCCTCTAGGTGCCCGTATCTCAAATGTAGGCCAGCACTGAAAGCTCATGCCCCTCTGGCTTCTCTTTTTCCTTCCATAATTACTGGATGGAGTGCTCATCGCTGGGCCTGAGGTTCTCACGCTCACACAGCTGAGCCAGAGGAAATAGCACTTACATGTTGAGAAGGCTCCTTCACGGATGATCAAAAAAGTGTTCAGCTGACTAGGCTCTGATTTATCTCCCAAGAGGGGCAGTTTATGAATTCTATCACTGTCCTGGACTTACAACCTGTAAAGATGATTTTGTTTAAAAACAAAACAGCAAAGCAAAACTTACTCTGTTTTCATCATTGGCTTAAGACTTTAAACACTGGTCACTGGGCAGTTACCAGCCTTCACTATTTACAATATGTGCCAATTAACGCAGGATATTGATTTAAACATCCTTTTTCACAAACATGAACCAAACAAAGGGTGTTAGTGTTTTTCACCAAAGTGCTGCACAACACCAGAAAGTTCCCTTAGTAAAGGTGTGACTTTCTTAGAGAAAGCTGGGCTGCCGCATTTAATCGAAACTCAGAAATACTTCCTCGGGCACCGCCTATGTTTTGGGAGCAGTTGATTTCTGAGCTCTGCACTCTCCTCTCTCTCACAGCTCCCCGCACCCCCCACTCCTCGGGAGCCCCGAGACCAGCAGGCCATTTACAGAGGCACACTTGACCATCCCACGTCAGAACTTTTGCAGATTTCCAACACTCACCAGCTCACAAAAAAAAAAGACTATTTTCTGGAAAAAGTCCAAACAGCTTCTAGGGCAACATTTCGTAAGGTTTATTGAAAATGCCACATTAGAACAATAAAATAACTGCATTGCCGAGATGAAGTTTTGTGAGAGAAAAAGCCTCTCTACTCTGCTTTTTTATTTTGTCTGTTTTCTTTCTTTTCTTTTACTTTTTTTTTTTTTTACTAATTGCAAGTTCACCACAACAGCCACATAAGAGTGGGCTGATTTCCCCAGCTTCTAAAATGGAATGAGATACAAGGTTTGTGAAGTCAGCTGGGCTGCATGCCTCATCTAAGCCACGCGAGCATAAAAGCCCACATGCCCCGTGCTCCCATCCCTTCTGCAGCTGCTGTAGGCTGCCTCTGTGGTGCGTGCGTGTTTAGTCACACTCGGGCAGGATCCTTTGATGTTCGACTCTCAACTCATCTTCTGTCGGTGAGAATGCAGCTTATTGTAGGCTTACTGAGTCAGACGTTCTAGGATTCAAACAGTGCAGTACTCATTTTCTAAGGAAAGGAAAAAAATCTTTGGCCATATTTTAGCGAGAGAATGCTGATGACATTTCCATATTTTCGGGACAAACAGGCTAACTACCCAGTGAAGCAGGATGCGGTGGACTGAACCTTGCTTCATCAACTTAAACCCTGCTAACAGGTTCACGTTGACCATTTCATATCATAAACAATTTCATGGATGACTTTTCAAAAACCATAAGTTGGTTTCCAATCGAGTTATTTTTTTCTTTTTAATGTGTCCCTCTTATGTGTGGGACATTTTGAAACAGTTTTCTAGTTTATGAAATATTATGTTTAGGAAACTAATAAAAATGAGTCATTGGTTTTAAGAACCAGGGAAGATGTCTGTGCTTCGAAACCACTGGATGTGGAGTTGATAGTGGCTGAACTATGGAGGAGAAGGGAGGGATCCTATCTCTGCTCTTTGTTTCCTCTCTGGCTTCTCTTATCATTTCCTCTCTGTTACTGGTTTTCAGCAATTTGATTATTGTGTTCCTCAGTCTAGTTTTTTCTGCTTGGGGTTCACTGAGCTTGCAACTGTGGATTTTTAGTTTTTATTTAATTTGGAAAATTTTCAGGATATTTTTTGCCAAATACTTTTCCTGCACCTTCTGCCTCCTTAAAATCCAGTCACATGTTTATTGCCCTACAGGTCACTGATGCTTAGCTCATTTTTTCCAGGCTTTTCTCTGTTTATTTTGTATTCATTCCTATTTCTGTGTCTTCAGGTTCATAGATTATTTCCTCTGCAGAGTCAAATCTGCTATTAACACCATCCAGTGTATTTTTCACTTCAAATATGTATTTTTTATCCCTAGAACTTCAAGTTGGCCTTATTTAACGTCTTGAATTTCTTTTTTATTGTGTGTATATTTTCCCTCATGTCCTTGGACAAAGAAAATATATTCATAATAGCTAAGTGAACATTATCTTTATTCATTCTGTCATCTGTGTTCATTTCTATTGATTGATGTTTCTCTCTACTATAGGTCTTTTTTTTTACATTTTTTGCATGCCTAGTAACTTTATGTTACATGCCAGATACTATGAATTTTATATTATTGGGTGCCCAGTTTTGTATACTTTAAGTATTGTCAAACATGTAGTGATGTTACTTGGAATCAATTTTATTATTTCATGGTTACATTAAGAGTTATAAGGATGTGTCAAAAACCACTTGCCTATATGTGTGAAGGTTAATTTCTGGGCTCTCTGTTCTATTCCATTGATCTTCATGTCTATTTGTATGCCAGTACCACACTGTTTTAATAACAGTAGCTCTGTAGTAAGTTTTGAAATCAAAAAGTGTGAGTCCCTCAGCTTTGTTCATCTTTTTCAGTATTGTTTTGGCTATCTGGTGTCTCTTAAAATTCCATATAATTATTAGAATGGGTTTTTTTTAGCTCTGCAAAAAAATGTCTTTGAGATTTTGATAGGGATTTTATTGAATCTGTAGATCACTTTAGGTAGTATCTGCATCTTAACTATGCTGTTTTCCATTCCATAAGCACAGAATGGCTTTCCATTTATTTCAGTCTATTTCACTTTCTCTAAGCAATGTTTTCTAGCTTTCACTGTACAAGTCCTTCATGTCCTTGGTTAAGTTAATACCTAAGTATTTTATTCTTTTTGATGTTATTGCAAATGTAAATGTTTTCTTGATTTTCTTTTTATATTATTCATTGCTAGTCTACAGAAATGGAACTAATTTTTATGTGTTGATTTTGTTCCTTGCCACTTTGCTGAACTCATTTATAAGTTATAATAGTTCAAAAAAAGAAAAAATGATTTCTAAGAGTGGATCCAGAGCTGCCTTTAGTGTGGGCCAATCTGGCCCAACCACCACGACCACATCTACCCAGTGCCTTACATACATATCAGGAGGCCCTCTCACTCTGCCTGTGGGCAACATGAGCTCTTCCCAGCCCTGTGTGAGTCTCAGGACTTGTTCAGCCTACTCCCTTATTGTGCTTCTTTCCCCAGCTTCTGGTATTTTACACACACACACACACACACACACACAGATTGGCTCTTCATCGAGATGTGGGGAGATCCCTCTGCAGATCTCAAGGCCGCTCTCTCTCTTTCTCTCTCTGTCTCTGTCTGTCTCTCTCTTTCTCTCTCTCTCTCTCTCTCTCTCTCTCTCACACACACACACACACACACACATTATGCCCTGAAACTTCTAGCCATCTTGGCCTCCTTCAACTCCGGAATGTGTCTCATCAACTCAGCCAGACCTCCAGGCTCTGTCTGGACACCCTTCCCGGCACTGCAGCCCGGAAGCTCCCTCTAGGCTGGAAAAGTATTGGGTATTCTCTTCTGCTTTCCTTCTGTCAGCAACTACTGCACTGTGTTGTCTGTTGTCTAATGTATGAAAACACATGTTTCATATATGTTGTCCATTTTTCTTGTTTTTTTGAGGTAGGAAGTTAATTCTGAACTCTGTTACTCCATCACATTCTAAAGCAAGATCCTACCTGTGCTCCTCATCTCTCTCTTCTCCCAGAAAGTGGTACCTACCCTCCAGATTAGTCACTGGGCCAAGGTCGCCTCCTGGTCAGTGCAAAAGCACTTACATCTGAAGCCAGGCCCATGCTGGACCACAGCTGGTCCTGAATCTTCTTCCTCCTAGGCTTTCACATAGCCAGCATCTCCCAGCCCAGCATTCCTCTGTTCCAAGTGAAAATAAAAGTCAGTCCTCACCTCTGGGGACTACCCAATGTCACTGCAGCCTCCTTTCCTTTCAAAGCACAGGTGCTTCTTAGAAGGAAGGAAGGCACAGACCAGAGAGACCAGAGTCAGGCTCAGCAAGCCAGTGGCTCTTGGCAGTAGCAGTGCTGAGAGCAGGTTGTCACCCTGGGGGATGGCAAGGGAGTGAGAACTGGCAACAAACTCCTTAGGCAGATGAAGTGCTTACCATGTATAAAAATTAGGCTTAATAAGACACAGTCTTTAAGCCAAGGAATTTAATAACTGATCTTCAACAGCAGACATGAATTACAGCACCCAAAGGAATGAACTAAGAGTAAGATTTGAATAAGTCAAATTAGGTCCATAGCAGAGATCAAGGAGGGCCTCCTGGCAGAGGTGTGATCTGAGCCAGTGTAAACTGTGTAGTTTACATGGGTAGACAGGAGGTCACCTCACATAGGAGGGTGACATGAACGAAAGAGCGAGAGTAGGAACCAGTCTGAGCAGAGGCTGACACGACAAGATTAAGGTTTTGAGAAGATTGATATGGACGCATGGTACAAACTAACACAAATAAAAGGAAGACTAGAAACAAGAACAGCTCTGAGGTTACTGGTGTGGCCTGGATGGAGTAATGAGGCTCTGCACCAGCGTGGGAACAGATGGGAGGGAGAGAGGGTGAGGCACTGCCCAAGGGGAACCAAGGGGTTTCATAACTGGTGTTAGATACAGGCTGAGAAAAAGCGATGTCAGTAAAAGGTAGGCCTTTGAGCTCATGAGTCAGTCAGTCACTCAACAAAGATTTTCCAACACTAGCGATGTGTTCCAGCACCACCCTGGGCCCTGAGAAGAGACAACAACACAGGTGGGCGTGTGACTGGTGAGCTGCTGTCACAGGTGCAGGGCCTCCCCCCACAAAATACTGCTATGCGAGCAAAATCTAGGGCAGTGACCTACAAGCTTCATCCCATATTCCAAGTTCGAATACCACTAAAATCCCTAGTATGTGGGTTTTCCCTTATACATTTTACATGTGTACTATTGCATTGATATATTGGGTTGGCAAAAAAGTCCATTTAGTTTTTTTCATAAAAGAAAGACACATTTTTCATTTTCACCAGTAACTTTATTGAGTTGGATATGTTGAGTATGTTGGCTATCTCCCACTATTGGCTTCCAGTGGGCAGAAACCAGGGGTGCTGCTAAACATCTTCCAATGCACAATACAGCCCCACAGCAAAAACTCTTCAGCCAAAATGTCAGTAGTGCCAAGAAACTTCCCACACCACATTTGACATGTTTGATCAGTCACAGCACCTTCTCCATACACTGCACAAATCTTTTTGGCATTTTTACCTTCCTTGAAATAATAAAGCATAACAAGCTGAAAATGTTGCGTATTCTTCCCATCTCCAATATTAAATTCACCAAGTTACCAATTGCACAAAATTCACCAGTTTTGATAGGTTTTTTTTTAAATGCACACTGATATGACAGCTGTCACAATACAATCAAACAAAACTGTTTCAAATCAAGTCAAAGACAACTAAGCACTCCTGGAGTCATTGTATGGAAAAAACTAACAACTTTTTGGCCAACTCAACACATTAGCACATTTTTAAAAAGTAAAAATTACAAAAGACTCAGCTCAAAATACATGTGAATGTTAGTTCTAGAATTTTCTCCTCCATCCCATGGGTTCTCCAGCCCGCTGCAGACACCTCCCTGCACCAGACGGGTTCAGTCTCTGTGACTTCTAAAGGAACAATTACATCTCGGCGTAACACACGAATAATTTTCTTTCTTACTTTGTGTACAGGCCGGTCTCTGGTTCACGGGGGATGAAGATATAAAAATCCCGAAGGACCCTTTTGAACCCCTGCCGTTCAATAGGCAGGGGCATCTTATAGAGGTAACTACCGAGGTCACTGCGACACTGACCGATTTCTTTGTCGTTTCTTCCACGTGTGTGACTTGTTTTAGACACGCCGCCCCCCCCCCAGCTCCTCTGCTGTGTCCCCAGAGTACAGGCTCAAACGCTCCCTCAGCGGCAGCACAGAGGAGCCCTGGGGGAGGAGCAGGGCCGAACTTTCCAGATCCTCCCGTCCCCTCTCTGACTGATCTCGGTCAAGTTCCACCACCTCTCAGGCTTCTCTCTTCTCCTGTGTCCAATGAGCCAAGATGTTACCACATCTTCTCCAAGTGTCCTTCTAGTTCTGAAAGCCTGGGATAAAAAACTGTCGTTTCACCAATGTACATTTTGGTTCATTTCTTTTTGGCTTTGACTAACATGTACAACATACCAAGGCTTTGCCTACAGTATGGCCCATGGCCTATCAGATTTTGTTACTATCAAAAATGTTATTATCATCAATAGGAATTATTGATGATGATATTATAATGATAGTGGTAATATGTTGACAATAGTAATAATGTGAATATTATTACTACCTTTTATCCCTGAAGCCACAATAGAAAGCAATACCTTAAAATCTAAACATTACTCTGACTTGAGTGTAAATGTTTAAAATATAAAAATATGCATAACACAGCCAAACTCAGTAAGATATGAGCAGAGCTGAATGGTGGATGAGGATATCACAGCAAACTATGCATATCGATTATTCCATTTCCAGCCAACCATTAGTCCAAAATTGCAGTACAAAATTGAGCACGACTCCAGTTATAACCTCAAAGTGAGCAATTTCCTTCAATGGGATGCACATTCTTTTAGCACCTCTGCTACATGCTAGCAGAGAGCAGGTAGGAGAAAGGGTCAAAGAATGACCCTGAGGGTCCAAGACATGAGGCTACAGGGGCAGCTTTTTGTTTGGGCTGTCGCTGACTTTTGACGATGTGAACCCGGGGGACTGAGACCCATTCTCCTGTAAAGCTTTGGGAGGCTGGCCAACTCTAAATGGTTTTGTGAACAAGTCTGCAACAACATAAATGGGTTCTTTGTTCCTTGGGAAGAAGCCAGCAGACTGAGTAGCACCTTCCTTTCCAGACAGAAGTTTTTAGAATGCCAATCGAGGGCAGAGCCTTTAGCTGCTTTCCCAGCTGCTAAAGCCAGAAGGCAGCCGGTGCGAGTCAGCCTCAGGGATGCAAGGCAGCAAAGCAGGGAAGGACCTTTGGGTTCCAAGGAAGGCGGGGGCCCCCACCTGTTGCTGTCCAAACTGCTGAGAAGTGACAGGGAGGAAAGGGACAAAGCTAGGAGCAGAGAGGTAGGACTGTGAAGCCTGAGAAGGAAGCGCTCTTACAGGTCGAAGGATGGCTGATGTGTGCATGTGTGTGTGCGTGGTGTGTGTGCATACGTATGGTGTCCAGAGGACCTAACACGAGGGAGGAATGGTGTTTCCCGTCCCTCCCTGCCTCGGGCTCTGGGTGCACAGCCTTTTGTAAATCTCGGTGCTCTTAAACCAGGGCTAAAAGCACAGGCTCCACTGCCGACAGCTTCTGGGGTCTTGATGGAGTCACCTAAGCTTCTCTGCGCCATTTCGCCCCCTCTCTGAGGGGCTGTTACGGAGAGTGTGTGATTGGCCCTGTAAGCTGAACAGACACTAACCACGCTACCTACACGCGGTGGAAGAGCGGTTAATGGTTAACACACCGAAGGAAGAGGTGCAAGGAGAAACCATGCGGCAAGTTTACTCCATTGGCTGCAACTCCAACAGAAAAGCCAAATCAGGAAGAAACAAAGCCCGTGAGGAGGGAATTCTGAGGGCAGGGACCCTTGGGGTCTGTTCTCGGCTCTGTCACAACGCACTGCAGGGCCTCAAGCAGGTCCGTCCGCCCCCCAGGGCCCCTGCATCCTCTCAGAGAGAAGGGCCGGGCTTCCGTCTAAGGTTCCTCCAGCTCCCCTGCCTCGTCATCTGCGCTCTACACGACCCAGGGCCTGTCTCAGGCCACACGCAGCAGGGGCCCCTGGGGACAGGCCACGGCCACTGTCCAGGGGCTTGGGTGACTCAGAGTGCAGACCCTGGATGGAAGGCCCAGCAACACCTAAAACAGGAGCCCCGAGGCACATCTATGCTGCAGTCACACCATTGTCCCCCAACAGTGACAATGCGCAGCGACTGACGAAGGTCAGCAGCTCTGTGCTGGCTCCCCAGCTCCCCACGCACTTGACACCCAGAGCAACAACGACTCCTCTGAATAAACTGTCCCAGTGTTCTAAAGATCCTTAGGGATTTCCTGAGAGAAGTCCATTGACTTTTGCTATATTCAAACTCACAGCTGTTGTCTTTATCTGTCCTCTACCACTCTGTCCCTGTGAAATTCTCCCATTGCTCTGTGTATATTCGTTGAAGCCGAGCCCATGGTGTGAAGCACTGGCCATTCGCTGGCAAATCCCAAATGTCTGTTTCCACCCAAAACTCTTATAAATGTTAGTCTCCTAGGTGACATTCGGCACCCCCACTTGAGTGTCCTAGCAGACGCCTCCCACTCATGTCCCCAACCAAGCACCCGATCTCCCATCCCCGCTGCCCCACCTTTCCCATCTCCACCTAAAGCTCTGTCCCTACAGCCAGTGGCAGCTCCGCCCTTCCAGTCGCTGAGGCCAAATCTCCAGGAGTCATATTCAGTCCCTCAGGAAATCCTGGTGGACAGAATACAGGGTCCGGCACAAACAGCGCCCCTTTTTTATTACAAAATCATAAGCATTTAATTCCGCAGCATAGCAATATCCCACTCAAGCACACCATATGACATTTTAGGTGAAATTTCCAAATTAAAACTACAAATTATTACTATTACCCTACCAACCACATTCAAACAGGTATTACTCCTGCTGAACCCCGCATATCCAGGATCAGACCACCCTCCCAAGCCCCATTGCCGTCACTGGAACAAGCCACAGTCAACTTCAGCTGGGTGGCTGCAAGAGCTTCATGACGTCTCCCTGTCTCTCCCTCTCCTGGACTCGGATCACAGGCAGACACGCAGCCTCTTCACACCACCCCGCAGCTCTGCCTGTTGCTCCGAGGAAAAGCTGAGGTCCTTAGGAGGCCAGCCTGGCTTTGCGTCTTCTGGCTCTTTGTCCCCCCCTCACCCCGTCTCCTGATGTCCTGTCCCTGCCTACTCTGTCTCAGCTGCGTGGGCCCGCTCTTTGCTGAGCAATGGGCAAGCATGCACCCACCTAAGGACGTCGGCCTCAGCAGTGCCCTCTGCCTGGCACGCTCCTGCGTGGGCTGTCCTAAATCCCTGCCCCTTCCAAATCTTTGTCCAAATTTCAGCTTCTTTCAATAGACCATATTCTGCTTCTTTGTTGACAGACATAATGATGTGTTAAACCTGCATAGAATTTATCAGACCAATCCAGTAGAAATACAACTAAAGTTCAGTGATTCGTGTAAAAGAAATGGGAGATAAACACCCAAGGACAATGTCATCTCCCTGTTAGTGTTAGTCCCCCTCGGCTCCTAGTCCTGCTGGAAATCCCTGCAGTAGCTCAGAGGCGGTGAGAAGACGAAGGAACTCACGGTCCTGGGTGAACCCAGCCTTCGTGTCGGAAGGAGCATGGAGCGTCTCAGCCAGGCCCTATGCCCGACTGACAGCAGACACTCAGCAACCGTGTGATGATAGGGCGGCTGAAGGAATGAACTTATGGGTCCCATCCACCCCGATTCTTTTTTGCTTTGTTAGCAAGACAGCTTTTGTGCGTTTCATTTTTTCTGTGAAAGTTATTTGTATTTGAATTTTTATCAGATCTGTCAAATATCAGAAATTTCTTCTTCCGGCTTCACCTGTGTCTAATTAAATTTGCTCTCGTCATCGTCATCAGGATCGCCGGCGGCAGAGCACAGCATGGTAGCTCTGGATCAGGGCACACGCTCCTCACAGTGCAGGCCAGGACCAGGCGCCGTGGCATCACCTAGGCGCTTGCTAAACACACAGAACCCTAGGCTGCCCCAGAACCACTGCTTGATTGGAGTCCGCATTTTTAGAGGGTTCTCCAGGTGACTGTATGCACGGGTTTGAGAAGAGCCAGTCACCTCCCCAGATGGCACCTTCTCGGCTTTTGGTGTGGCCTGTGCGCCCCGGGCTTCGGCCTCGGCTTTGCGGGGCCCCTGGGGATGTTAAGTTCCCAAGTCCCAGCTCCCCATGCTGACAAGCGCACAGGACACTGTTCACAGAGCTGGCCGTCCCTTCTGTCCCTAGAATGAGGGAGAGACTCGCCAAACAAAGTGGTGCTCAGTGGCCAGCATGCTCTCTCCCTGGAGGTGAGCCCACACGTTACTGTCCGGAGTTGACGTACGAAGTTCAGAGCAAGGTAGGCCAGTTCAGAGACGTTTATGGCGGGAGTCCTGATGTGGCAATGTCCTCCCAAAGAGGGCATCGGTCTCTTCCTGTCTCCCCACCCCCACAGAGAGGGACGTACCAGAAAGTTCATGTTCCGGAGTCAGGGCCCAGTTTGTCAAGACAGCACTGAGGACAGATAGAGGGGTCATTGCTCTTGGGGCCCCCTTTCCCTGCTTTACAGGGAGCCCCACCCTCTTCGGTGACACAGTCACTCCTAAGTACGTTAATACCATTGATGCGCACATGGTTTTCTTTACCATCAGAATTCCACGACCTAGTTTCTATGGTTTTTTACTTAGCATAGTCTTCATTCAGTGCCATTTGTTATGTTGGTTTCATTGATTCAGTCCTCAGAAAGTGACCTTATTCTAAAGCTTCTGAAGGAAGGTCTTCATTGCCTGTCTGTCTTTTGACTACTGTGGGCATGCATTACACGCTTGCTGAAACTGCTTTTATGTGACAGTTTTTCTTTAGGCTGTTTGCTGACTTTGAGACGGATCCACCCCTGCTCGACTACACGTGGATGCTGCTTTATTTTGCTTGCCACCCGGATCCCGTGGAAGGGGTCTACAGGGCCCTCAGCGTGGCCACTGGGACTCACATCTTCCAGCCAATCGAAACTGCGACTGTCATTGCAGAAGAGGTAACTGAGTTCCCGAAAGGGACTCTCACTGGGTTCCAGAGGGGGTGGCCAGAGACCCTAAACTTCCAACAACAAAGACTGTGTTCTTTGCATTTTCCTGTTTTCTTGGGTACCTAGCACAATGCTGTATATATATATACCAGGTCTCCAAGAAAGCCTTATCCAATTGGACTAAGAACTGGTGCCCACTGTCCAAAAAAAATGCTTCTATAGTAAAGTCGAAGTTTGCTCGAAGCTCCTTGCTGGCATCAAAGTGTCCCTGTAAAGGACAGCCTTCGCTGGCAGGCAGTGCTCATCCTGATCAATGAGGAAGAACTGGATAGTGATGCAATCGGTTTGTCACACTTTAGGGGAATTCTGTGTCAAACGAATTCAGGCCCTAGACGCACCCCACATGTCTGTCCCACGGATCGCGTCTCAGGCCAAAGCCCAGCCACCTGCAATCCGCAGGCACTTGGTGTCACCTGTATCCAAGGACAAAGAAGCTTGATATCCAATAAAATCTCCGTTCCCCTTAGACTTCTAAGGGGTTGGCATTTCCTGGCCTTTTCAGGTGGGGACGCCCCAGAATAGGGTAATTAATGTACTTATGAGGTGCCCGCTGGCGTGAGTTTTTACTCTTTAGTCTTCCCAGGCCTGATCTTTTGGGGATAGAGCTGTGACCCTCAGGGTGAAATGCTTTGTCCTGTTCTTCCTTGGTAGACTCAGAGGGGCGGGGTGACCCCCCAGTCAAAATCTCTTGGACACCCTAGCTACACTTCTCTTCCTTTCATGTGTGTTGTCGGAGCAGGGTTCATGCGTGTTGTCGGAGTAGGGTATGCTGGGTCCCTCAAGGGGCAGGGGGTGGAATGGGACATCCCTGTGACAGCTTTCACATGTGGGAAGAAATACACTGTCTTGGACACAACCCTAAATTGTGTTGTCCCTGAGCAGATGGACAGGCTGCCCTTTCCCTCCCATCAGGGCCAGCGTGAGGCCAGAGAGACGCCAAGTGTGGTGACAACTCAGGTGTCTCTGTGGAGAGCCACATAAACAGAGGCCTGGATAAGGGGAAAGAATCTTGTAGGTCTCTGGAGGAAGAACACTTCAAGTGAAGACAGCCATTAATGCAGAAGCCCTAAAGTGGCGTCATGCCTGGTGTATTCTGAGAAACAGAGAGTCAGCCGCTGTGGCTGGACAGGAGTGAGTTGGAGGAGTGGCTGGAAGGGAGGAGGGATAGGGAGAGAGCTCAGAGGCCTGGACTCTGCCAAGAGTCAGGAGAGAAGTCACTGAGGCCTGGCCGTCTCACAGACAACGTGTGAGTTCTCTCTGGCTGCTGTTTGGAGACCAGACTGCAAGGGGGCAAAAGAGACAAGAAGGAGAGCTAGCTATTCAGGAAGGAGTTTGCTTATCTATCAAATTCTTCTGCTAAGTTATTTCTACCTTGAGTTGGGGGCACCACGTTCCCCCAAAGTAGCTGCCATGTAACAACTGATGTTTGTAAACATGGCGGGAATGAAGGGAGGACGAGAGAGGAAAGGGAGCAGACTCCCATCTCGAAGGGAACGCGGAGGAGAGCAGACATTCCAGGCAGAGGCTAACACAGGATCCAGGAGTCTGCAAGGAGCCAGACAGAGCAGGAGAAAGAAAGCCTGTCCTAGAACTGTTGCCACAGCAACAGACAGCTGCCGTGGTGGGCAACAGCTAGTATGGAGCCCTGAACCCCTCCTATCCCTGAATCGCTCATCCAGAGCCAGCCCCTGCCCCCACCCAGGAAGCAGCTCCCCGGGTGGGGGCGTGCTTCTCTCAGAGCTCTTTGAGAGCCCAAGGACACTGCCACACCAGAACCGGCCCACGGCCACTGAACAACGGTGAACCCGTGAGAGGTAGGGGATGGAGTGCGCGTGTCCTGCACCACACGGACAAGCCTGCTCATGGCTTGGAGTGAATCTTAGGAGCTTCTGACGTACAGGATCTACCATCTCCCTCACCCTTGCTCCCGCCCCGTCCTGCCATCCTGTCTCCAATTACAGTAGCTCTGTTTCTGTGCCCTCTCCAAGCGTGTTCTAGTTTCCCGGGCAACCTCGTCCCAGGAAGCCACAGTGAGCCTGCTCAGAAATAACGCCTCCAGCACATCCGCATTCATTCCCAAGGCCCGGACCCAGGTCTCTGCTTTCGCTTTCCACATAAACAACTAGAAACCCCCCCCCGCAGTATTTCAGTTTTTCTCACTCTGCTTCTGAGACTCAGGCTTCTGTTCGCTGTGGCACAGAATTCTTGTTTAATCCACGTCTCCTTGGGTAATTTCAAAGACATTCAAGAGCAAAGCATTAAGAAGCATGCCCTAGTCCCAATGAAACTTGTAATGAGTTGACATTTTCAGAAATGTTTTCCTGACCCATGTGGTGTGGGTTACGGCGTTGGGAGTCAGTAAATCGTGAGCTTGAATCGTGCACATTTTCAACATCCTGTTGAAGCACCTCATCAGAGTGTTTGAGACTCTGGGTTCGAAACACAATAATTTTAGATAGATAGATAGATATCCTTAATTCTAAAATCTTCACCTGATGGGGAATTCTCTCTCTTTTTCTCTCTCTCCCCACCCCAATTAGATTTAATTCCCAATTTACCAAAGGATATAGAAATCTGACCCACACAGAGCTAGAGGAAATACAGGGCTACCAGAAGCTTAATTTTGTGCTGTGTCATGATCTTTATACACATGGGACTTAAGGAGCTATTGGGAAAGAACATGTGTGATCTATACACTTAACGTTTCTCCTGAATTGAATATGTAAAGACATTGGCAGCCTTCTGTTATTTTAAGTCTAAATTAGGACTGTCCCTTCCTAAGGCAAAGGAGAATCAGCACTCAGGTGTCCTCCGACATCAGGCCAGCCAACATTCCGATAATGCCTATTTTCCTACAGCAAATCTCCAAATATCAATGGCTGCATCATCAGAAACACACACACATAAGCAAACACGCATTTACTACAGTGATGCAGTAAATACAATTCCACTGTGGACAATTTGGGAAGAATAAAACAAAGTGAGAAAGAAATCACATATGCCCCCAACCACAGGTAGCCACTCTTAAGTCTTTAATGTATCTGTTTCTTTTTTCACTGAGAAGTGTAGACATACAAGAAAATGAGGACCCTGGTGTACTCACTACTTTGTGTTCTGTGATCTTTCTGTACTCATTCTGAATGTTTTCTGATGTTACCAGGTATTCAATTTCTGGACCAAAATTTTCACGGCAGCATAGTCTTCCATCACAGAAATAGACTACAATTTGTCACCAATTCTACATTTTTTGAATTGTAGGTTTCCTATGTTTTCTGTAAACAACGTTGCATGTGAATCCACATACAAAAGTTTTGTGCACATGAGTATTTCTTTAGAATAAATTCCTAGACCTGTAATTACTGGGTCAAAAAGTAGTAGTTATTTCTCAGGCTTTTGCTACGTAAGAATTTACCGCAGAGGCTCACGCCCTCTGTGCCGCACTCACAATGCCCGCGCCTGAACCCACGGCTGTCGGCCAAGTTTCCAAGAGCAGCAGTAAGAACCCCAGCCTGACTTTCCGTATCCAATTGGTTTTCTCTTTCGCCTGCTGAATGTTTACTCAGGTTGAATTTCCAGTATCTAAACAAAAGTTCATTTCACTTGGAATCTAGCAAACTTGAGAAGTGAACTTGCCGTGGCCTCTCATCTGCGGTCAGTTTCTCAATCAAATCCTGCTAGGAGTTTACAGCAACGAGAAGTCTGACACCAGCTACAAGAATTCATTCCAGTGTCCGTTTGTTGGGGAATGCCACGCACCTGGCAGTGAGCCAGCGCATGTGTAGCGATGGCTAAGTCACACCCCACGCCGGGGCCTCTGTAAACCGCCAGCACAACCGGTCTAAGATTTTGATGTGATTTTCAGTTCAGCCAACATAGTCCATTCTCAGCTTCGTTCAGCCAGCTTGGGGCAGGCACTGTCATTCCACGGCACCAAAAGCGTGAGACAAAATCGGTGGGGTGTAAATGTCTCCATTCTGGCAAGACCTCGGTCTAACTTCACGTTCCCTTCATCTGTTTGCGCAGAACTACTCCTTTACCGACATGTATCCGATGCAGGAGTATCCTGAAACCGAGGGAATCGGTGAGAAAAGGGAATTAAGATGGGAGAGGGAGGTGAAGGAAGAAGAGATGCCTGCCAATGCCAACACGGAGAAGATCTCTATGGAGACGCTGCTCCAGGTGTTCCAGGGAGGAAGCGAGGGCCAGGGCGCCAACCAGCCGTCCAGTGCCCTGAGGAGGCAGAACATCTATGCAGAGGTCAGTCGGACTGGGTCAGGGGGCAGCCTGTGCCTAAGGGAAGTCGCCCCAAACTTGAGCACATTTTTTATGGAATTTCTTCCTTAAGTCAAAACCATTTTTTAACATTTGCAGGATTGGATAAGTTAATGCATTTCATTTTTTTTTTCCTTTTTTAAAGAGCTTCATAAAAGTATTCCAGGACCTGGGTGCCAAGAACCTGGAACCAATGGAGGTTGCTCTTCTTTTGAAACATCCCTTCATTCAAGACCTGATTTTGAGTTATCCAGACTATAAGATTCCCGTGAGTGTCTCCCAAGGGCATCCTAATTGGACTGGGCGCAGGTTCGGAGCATCGTGGGCCATGGGAGATGCGGACTAGCAGAATGGGGAAGGAGCTGGCCTTGGGCAGAACGGGGTCTGGGGAAGCTAAGCTGGTAATAGCGCTGGGTCAGACAGGCCAGCCTACAGTACCCAAGGGCAGCAAGATCAAGTACAATGGAGATAGCTACCAGTAGTAGGGATGCTCTCAGTACTGTAGATGGAACTAGAAATACTAGGGATAGAACTCCCTGTACTATGGATAGCACTAGAAATACTAGGGATAGCACTCTCAGGACTATGGGGCTACCTTGGATCTACGACAGAAGGCTAGAGGTAGGTCACTAAAGCCGGCTGGACGGCAGTGTTAGTGTTCTGGGTCATTGCAGCCACCTAACGACCCTAGCCTATGACTGAGAAGTTTGAAGAATGAAATCCCCCTTGCGGAAGAGAAGTGAGCAGACCATGGTCCCCACCCAATGCTGCCACATCCGTGGTGCATACTGTCTGTGTAGTTCATATGGTGTCAGTGCCTAAGACAGCTTGGCCGCCAGTTCCATCAGGGAAACAGGGCTCAAGACGGGGAAACTGAGGACAAAGCCCATAAAGGCTGGACCAACCTGGCTGAAGGGAGGGAGGGAGGGAGAAGGGAGGGAGGGAGGAGGGAGGGAGGGAGGGAGAAGGGAGGGAGGGAGGAGGGAGGGAGGGAAGAAGGAAGGAAGGAAAGAAGGAAGGAAGGAAGGGAGGGAGGGAGGGAGAAGGGAGGGAGGAAGGAGGGAGGGAGGGAAGAAGGAAAGAAGGAAGGACTAAAGGAAGAACTGCACCTCAGAGCTCACTCGGTAACCAAACAAGGTCAACTCCACATGCTGAGCGTACCTCCCTGGGACCGGTCCCGCGTCTCCAACAGCAAGGGCTGAGGAAGGCAGAGTGAGGCGGGTCGCTACAGCCATCTCACGTGCCAGTTCAGCAGCACAGAGCCCCCTTAGCTGTCCCCTGCTAGCTTATTAGTCTTCCTTAAGACTTGTCAAGTGTCCCATAAGTTGAGGATCAAAGCACTTTCACTTTGATAAACTACAGGTGGTATAACAGGCATTTCTCTTGGCTTCTCAGTGATAACTAGCCATGCCCAGAAAGGAGACTGTCTAGACTTAAACCTCTTTGTATCTGCATGTATTTGTTCTAAATGGGTGAGCCTTTTTCATACACGTTTTCTTGCAGAGGTTGAGAACCACTGACACTGATTTCTCGTACGCTAGCAGGCCTAAGTGCTTCCGGTAGTAAAGCACGTAGTAAAGCATTGAAGGACACCATCTCTGGGATCGGAAAGTCAGGGGACTGACTCGGGGCCTACCACCCCCGAGATGCCTGACTTGAACTTTTCTGGATTCTGGCTCTCTCCCCTGTTCCATGGGGACAACAGTCGTTGCGGCTGAAAGAGTTTTGGTGAGGATTAAGTGAACCTGTGCATCTAAAGCGCTTGCCATGGTACCTGACACGTGGTAAGCGCTGCAAAAACAGTGGCTGTTACGAGTTCTAGTCAATACCGAGCGCCCACTACCGATGCTACTAATGTCAGGACCCACGGGAGATGATAATGAGGACCCGATTCCGTTGCTGCTCTCAAGCAATCCACTTTCGTTTGCAAGGGAATTTTGTCATGCAGGAATTACGTGAGAATGGCCTGAGATAAACCACCCAAGTGTGTAATTATAGGAATTCAGAACCTAGGGCTTTTTTGTATGCATGTGCTAGAAGCTGACGCTTTAAAGACGGCCAGGGCTTGGAGAGTGGAGGGAGAGGAAAGGGAGAGGAGGGGGAGTCTAGCTGGCTCTGGGTGTTGGGGTGGAGAGGAGGCAGCGTCCTCGGGGAGAGGGGAGGCCTGGCCACGTGCTTGGAAGCAGGACTGTGTGGGAGGAGTGTGATGCCGGGCAGCGGAAGGGCAGTCTGGGAAAGGGGCACTGACCCCCTTGGAGCAGTGAGACCAGGCCAGACTGCAAAGGACCCAGGGGTCACCCAGGGGTCACCCACGGGCATTAGGGCTCGATTTGAAAGGCAATGGAGAATGAATACACTTCTGAGCAGGGCTGTGAAATGGTATCCCTAAGTGTTTCTTTGTCTCTTAACCACATCATATCCTTGTGTCCCTCCATTTAACAGGACGCTTTTAGACATTATTTGTGTCTCTTTATTTAAATAGGTCTGAAATATTTAGAAACATGGTCTGGCAGTTATTCTAAGCTGTTGTATTCACGCATTCCACATTTATTGTTTGCACCGCAACTAGTATGCTACATGTCCCTTTTTTTAAAGATTTTATTTATTTATTTTTAGAGAGGGAAGGGAGGGAGAGAGAGAGAGAGAGAGAGAGAGAGAGAGAGAGGGAGAGAAACATTAATGTGCGGTTGCTGGGGGTTATGGCCTGCAACCCAGGCATGTACCCTGGCTGGGAATCGAACCTGGGACACTTTGGTTCCCAGTCCACGCTCAATCCACTGAGCTACGCCAGCCAGGGCACATGTCCCTTTTCAACATCTTATACTTGATACATTCATCAACAAAGAGTAGCTTTCTTCACCGCTTTGAATGAGGAGGGCGCAACCCTAGAATTACTGGGGACAGCACACACCAGAACTAGACAAGGGGTGGTGAGAGGCAGGGAGTGAGTGTCACACGTAGGGTGGCAAGTGGCCAGCTGTGGAAATCTGCCCCGTTTTCTTTCCCCTGGACACGCATCACTCTGTGTAAGATGGATCCCTGAAGCCCACCCCTTTAGACTGCATTCCATCCTGTGTGTTTTTCTTCCACATCTCAGGGAAGAGCCCTTTTATTCTGACCCAGTAAAATAGTTCCCAAAATCCCTTGCAATTAGGGATAACGGGATTCATCTTATATTGCTAAGAAGCAGGAGCACAAAATAACACAACAGGTCATTTCTTCCGACAGTGGGAGAAACCCTCCCTACGAAGCCAGGACAATTTGGGATCATCCTCACCCCGGCCAGAGTGACTGCGTAGGAGTAACTTGCAGAGGAGATTCTGTCTGTCATTTTCCCCGAGAAAAGAACCCCACCCACCGATGACTGCCTCGGACGGCCAGCCCTTGAAGAGGTGCCCTGACTCCGGGAAAGCCGGAGTCTGGAGTCCACGAGGCTCTTTGCAGTTTGTGCACGTGTCTCGTTTTGGAAGGAGTTTCGTCAGCGTGCAGCGCACCTCAGAGGAAGTCCTGCTGCTGTTCTGGAGAGCGTGGCTCCTCTCTGCACAGGACTGCCTCCGGGGTGGCAGGGTACCTGACATTTCAGGCTGCTGCCCACCGTGTCCCAAGAGCACCTTGACGTATGGAACTCCCCGGGCTGCCACTGCACCTTCCCCAGGCTTCCCTGGCCGAGGGCGTCTGACTCCAGGGACCCTGTTCCACAGGACCAGGATGGCCTGACACTCCAATTGCAGAAAGAGGGTTTGTCTGTCTGCCAGTCAGTCAGTCTGTCAATCCTCTCTGTCTTGTTCCTCCATTGCCAGAGCGCCTCTGCTGAGTCAGCATCTTCAGCTCTCCTCCCCTCGACCTTCACATCTCCCTGTTGCTCCCCCCGGCATCTAAGGAGAGGATGACGAACCATCATAATCGGGACTCGCCTGTGATCAACAGGGAGCTGAGCCTGCAGCCTGAAAGGCGTAATTCTGATATTCTAAAGTGAAAGAAGTTTCCTTTCCAGTAACGTGATCTATTCTCGTTTTCACTCAGCAAAAAAGGGAAGACAGACAGAAAGGGTGAAAGAAAGAGAGAAAAAGAGAAAAGCGTCTCTGAAGACTGAGGCTCTTGTCATCATTTTTGGTTCCAGAGATCCATGGCCAAGTAAATAGATCACATTTTAAAGTGAACTTTAACCACAGCGATGTTATTTGAAGATCTCTCAAGATAAGCAGCGCAAAAGCTAGAGTGTGGTTTTTCTGGTTAAAAGTTGTTTGCTGTTATAAACAGTGGGAAGTGAAGGTTGTTGCCTAACAGCCCTGTTGGGCAACAGCTCTGTTTACCGGGTTCGTATTTGGAAGCAGGGACAGTTTTTAAATGCATCTTTGAGAAAGCTGAGTGGGCGTCATTATTTTCCTATGTCTCATTTGTGCCCCTGCTAGGGGGTGGCCTGGCTTTGTGGTCACAAGGGCAAGCTCAGGACCACACCGATCGTTGGATTCACACCCACACACTGCGTGATCCCAGGCCAGCGACCCCGCCGTGCCTTGGTGTCCCCATCCGTAACATGGGGTTACCTATCATACATACTCCATAGGGGCCTTATATGGATTAAGTGACTTAATCCATAGAAAAGTGCTTGGCAGACATACGTCGCTCAGCAAGTGTTAGATATTATTATTATTACCTTATTGTTAGTGGAGTGCTGGCAACTGCAGTACACAGGAAATGCTTCTGAGCTGCGTAACGTTGTTTGTGGAGGAACGAAGAAGCCGGTGTGCCATCTCTCGAACTCAGCACCTGCCCCAGGAAAGACAGAAAGCTGTCCCCGGTGCAGGGCCATGGTGACAGAAGGTCCAGACCGAGGCCCCAGGACAGCCTGTGTGGGAAACACCTGTGTGGGAAATCCAGATTTCATGTTGGATTTTATGGTTATTCAACGGAAGTCACTCATTGAACTTTGACCTTCATAAATCTTACGCAGCAAGTTACCTTAGTTTCCAGTAGTGTTCCCAAACTGTTAAGAGAATGCTCTGGTGGAAGGAGACAAGGCCAGTGAGAGCGCTGCGGCTGGGCTGTTAGTGAGTCGAGTCAGCCCCTGGCCCACGGCACGGACATTTACGATGCAAATGAACACGTGATTCTCTGCACCAGCCTAGGGAATGGAGTGTTGTATCTCGAACGCGTGCTGAGTGCATGCAACCTTCTTTCAGCAAACCTCTAAATCGAGCGCATCGCCTTAGAATTAAGGTTTCCATTCAGTAAGAGGGAATCTTTTAGTGTTAAAATCGGAACGTTACAGGAAATCTTCTGTAAAGATCAGATGACATGAGGCCAAAACACCTGTAAACTGTAAGTGCGATTTGAAGGGACTTCCATCCTATTTTGTCTTCAAGGTGGTGTCTGACTTCAAGTGCGCTCCAACATCCTTCTTTGCCTTGATACCAAAACAGTGGACATGGCGGCTGCTTTAGTGCTTCGTGTTTTCAAAGCCCCCAAGCCATATATGTCCACTCCCTCAGCTAACGTGTCTCAGTTAACTGCTCCTGAGACTAACGGCCCGGGATTTCAGCTATAGCTGGGGTTGGTTTAAATGTCTGGCATCTGTCCTTCTGCCCATGCTACAGAGCAGCAGATCGTCACAGGGCTGCTCCACCCTTCACCTCCAGGCCGACAGTCCACAGCTTTGGTTCCTGTAAGCATCTGTTCGCAGAAGACTCGCTCTTCAGAGCAGCCATGGGGAGGGCCGGTCGCAGCGAGCGACCTTCCTCTTTCACTCACTTCACCCCATAGCAGCCTGTGGCGGTAGAAGATCTGTGTTTTCAAAGAAAAGTTCCCTCAAGACAATGATTCATTACGATTCCTGGCAGGGACTGGTGTCAGCAATGTGTGTGTCACCCGGCAGAAGTAGCTCAAGTCTTCATGAGTGCAATGGCCACAGTCAGATTGAAACCTCTGGAACTCAGCTCTGAAGAGAAGAAACTCATACCCTTAAAACACTTCCCTAAGCTTGTGGGGGTGCGGGTGGGGAAGAGACCTAGAAACCGTGTAAACATAATTCTACATTTTCCACACATGTTGTATCCCTTCTCCACTGTGATAGCATTGTAAGTTTATTTTTAAAAATATCTGTGATGTAAAAGGTAAGCAAGCTGGGTATTTTAAGTGGAAAAAAATATATTCTTCTATCCTGGATGTTTTTTTAAAAAAACATGAAGAAATGAGGGCATCCCCAACCCCTCAATAATCTGCTGGCCTAAAATTCTACAAGTCCATAAACAGGATTAACTTAGCATTAGAATTTTCCTTTAGTAGAAGGTGAATCCTGGTTTTTACTTGTTAATGGGGAAATAACCTTTGACTTACCCACTATGTGCCAAACTCTGTGTAACTGCTTCTGTCACTGTTATTTAATCTAAAGTGAAAATGCTATTATCAGATGAGGAAAAACAGGCTCCAAGCTCTTTAATAGCGTTCCTCATCTACAACGAGTAAGTTGTAGGGCAGGATTCAAACTACACAGAGAGCAATTTTATGAAAGGGAAAAAATAAAAACCAGCTTACTGTTGAAATCACCGCCGTATATTACACGATCATTAATCCTAAATCCCTTACAAATGTTTGAACCTTCTCTTTGAATCTCTTCTCTTAGGACATTAGGATAATCCTGCAAAGGAGCGAGCATGTGCAAGGAAGCGATGAAGAGCGATCTCCTTCAAGATTTATGGAGGAAAGGAGATGAAGGCCAAGGACTAGGGTGTGATTTTTAGAATCCAGCAGTGAATCTCGCATCGTCAAATCTCAACATGGTGCCTGTCATGTATGTTATTGTTGTAAGTGTAGAAATGACCCCCACCGGGTGATGAGGGGGCGAATGGATCTAAGGTCCGCTTTTTTAACTCACAGAATAATGTTCTGCAATAAATCTGAAATTTCTGAGCAAAACTCCAAAGTAAGAAAGAGTGCATTTTATAAAGTGATTCTGAAAGCTAGAAGGCACCAGAAGGAGATGTTCAGACAGGAACACACGAGCAGTCCTTATGCGAGAGACCTAGGAGAGGCACGGGCAGTGAAAACTCCCCAAAGCCCCACGCCAGGGCAGGCGCATGGTGGGCGTCCCGCAGTTCCCCGTCTGTGTGCGGGAGAATCCCAAGGTTCGCTCCACCAGCCACGGAGAAGGCTCCATTACCCACCGCCGGTACAGCCATGCTCCCGTGTGCTTCTCCTAACTCTTTCACAACAGAATATAATGTTTCCTGGATAGATAGGTGTAAAATTGCATCTCTTGGGTTGTATTAATTAGCAAATCAAATTCAGTGATACTTATCTGAAGAAAATGTTTGTGTTTGGAGGGGGTGGTAATGTATTCTCAGGTCTGGGCTAGGAAACACCCTCTGGGTCCCCACACGGGCCACTCCTTCCGAGGACGGCTCGCCTAGCCCTTCTGTTGTAGACTGACTGAGTGCTGGACCTCCTCCGTGTCGGGGGCACCGGCACTCAGCCTTCCCTACCTCCAGTCCACCCCTGCATGGGTCGTCCCGCTCCATGACGCCTGGATATTGGTGTGGCCGCTAACTGCTCTTCCCGTCTTCCCCGCAAACCTCCCCTAACCGTGCACATGAGTCCCGCACGGGCAGGTCCTAGTCCCCACAGACACAGGCCCACTGCTGGCGGAAGGAGCCTTTTCTACTGCAAGTCAGGCCGTGTCACCCCTCTGCTGCAGTCCCCGACGGGCACCCCATCTCGGGCAGAGTCCAAGTCCAAGTCCTCGCCTTGACCCTGCTCCCCCTTGCTCCCCCTCTGGCCTCACCTCCTGCCGTGCTCCCTCTTGCCCACGCTCCTGAACCGACAAATCCACCGCGTCGATTCTGGAACACTCCCGCCTCGGGGTCTTTGCACTTTCTTTCCTCTCTGCCTGGAATGGCTTTCTCCCAAAATTTCTCCGCTGGCTCCCTTCAGGCCTCTGTTCAAATGACACTTTGTCAGTCAGGCGCTCCCCCAACACAGAACACAAAGCGGGAGTAACCCACCACGCCCACAGCTCGACCCCGCTGCAGCGCTGTCCACCGTGCTCAGCAGCGTCTGGCAAACACGCATTTACTCTTTCGCGCGTCTGTGCACTAGATGTCAAGGTCCATGCTGTCAGGCACTTTGTGTTATTTTCTTCCCTGCTCTGCCCCGTAACCAAAGGCTAAACTAATAGCCAGCTTTCAGTTGTGTTGACACATTCCTGCAGAATGCGTGGCGATGTCCGCTTTAGATCGCTCAGCAAAGCAGTGAGCAATGCAGAGACAACTTCCGCTGCAGGTGGGAATCCTGTTTCTAGAGAGAAGCACAGCTCACGGGCTTCGTGTGGGCCCAGGCTCGCCCGAGGCCGTGTTCCCGAAACCCCTGTCCTCGGGAGGAAGGTCAGCGCCCCGGGGGCAAGCGTGGGAACTGGAGGAGAGAGCCTGCCGGGGATTTCAGCACGTCAGCTTCGCTGACCCTCGTGGAATTCTGATTCGTGCGGGAAAGGTCCGGTTGCCCTGGAGAAGGGCACGGAGGAACGCAGGTGTCCCCCGCGAACCCGCAGTCACACTGCAGCGCCTCACTGCCGTGAGAGACCTACGTGAACACCGCAACAGCTGTTCCAAAAAGTAAAAAAGTCCTTTTCGGATGTTGTTTTCTCTTCTCTTTCTTCCCCTAAATAGGTCTTTCTGCCTCCTTCACACCTGACTCTCAATGTTCATTTATCAAAGATCCATGTCTTCATCTTGACTGAAGACTGATGCTTTAGGTTAATTCCTGGGGAAACCTGCAGGGGAGTCACCACCTCCCGTCGGTCACAGGCCCAGGAGGCGTCCGCAGGGACTGCTCAGAACCCCTGCTCCCAGGCCCCGTCCCGCCAGCGTGACGTCGGCCTTGTGGGAACTTCGTGCCAACTACGGCCGCCTTCTCTCCGTCCCCATCCAACTCGCCCTCCAAACCGGCATCCTCTTCAGCATCTCCTCCTGTTTGCAGCACCTCAGCATCTCTCTCTCTCTCTTCTCTCTCTCCCTCTCCCTCTCTCTCCCTCTCCCTCTCTCTCCCTCTCCCTCTCTCTCTCTCTCTCTCTCTCTCTCTCTCTCTCCTTCTCCCCTCTCTCTCCCTCTCTCTCCCTCTCTCTCTTTTCCCCCCGCCTCTCTCTCACATGAAATACTACCACATCCTCCAGCTTTTGCTTTCATGCGCTGGGCCTGAATTCTCCCCCTAGTTGCTCTCCTCTGGACATCCGTGTGGCATTCTACAGGACCATTTACGCTGTCTTCATATAACCTTGGGAATGAGGTAAACAAATACAGACTGGATAAAAAGACGAGGGAATTTGTGTTAGACTGGAGTATTGGTGGAATGACCAACAAGCACGGAAGACTCATCACAAGAATAATTCATTATCTCTCTTCCTCAGTGGACGGGAAACTACAGGAGATACCGACCCCGTCTGTCCGTTCACCTCTGTGATAGAAAACGTCAGAGAATTTCGAAGAAAGATATAGAATCCATGCAAATTATAATCACGGTTGACACAGTGTTGGAAGAGATTTGAATTAAATTACATTTAATGAGAGAAAGAAGACCCGATAACAAGGCTAAGATATTACTACTAAGTAAGAGCAGACACAATAATAATAGCAAATACCGCTGAGGGCTCACGAGAGCCCAGCAGTGTGCCGAGTGCCATGGTAGTCACTGGGCCCTGTGGTTCTCACGACTCTGTGGAGCGCTTGCTCCTCACATTGCCACTCACATATAATGAAAATGACACGTAGAGAGGTGCTGTCACTTGCCCAAAGTCACACCGTTGGTAAAGAACAGAGGCTAGAAACCCAGCACAAACCTCATTCCTCTTACCTCGTTTGCTCGACTTTGGTACAAATCACCAGCTACCCAAGCACAGAACAGAGGAAGTATGGCTTGGCGGTGTTTAAAAATAAAAACAAAAGGTTGTGGGCCAAGCACATTGAAGCTACTTTGCTGCAATGTGGCCCCTAAAGAATCCAGCGTCCTCGTGGTCGTAAGGGAGACGCAGATTTCCCTCGGACCCATGACGGTCAGGCCTGAGCTGCGGTTCTGCGAGCAGCTCCTGGCCACATACTCTAATCTGAACTGAAGATGTGTGTATTCGGAAGTGAGGGAACTCAGAAGTCCCTTAGCCTGCACCTTGCCTAGAGAAGCTTCCAACTTAAAGGAAGAAGGAGCCATCCCAACTAGTTTGAAACGCTGTCCAGATCGAGTATCGTTTTTGTGGTCCCCGGGGCTAAACCAATACCGCGGTAAATGTCGCGGCATGACAGATGTCAGCTGACCACGTGGGTCTACATGCTCCCTGCTGTCTGAAGTGTTCTGAGAGAAGCAGCATGCGCTGTGGCAGGGAAGGCGGCAGCGGTGACAGAAGCCCAGACCTTGACCCTTTGTCCTGCTCCTGCTGCAATCCTCTCTCTCCTGAAGCTGCTTCTCAGCTCTGCCACCCCAACGTCCAGCTCCCCAAAGGGCCCTTGAGGCTGGGTCCCCGTCACGTGCAGCTCTCCCCTTTCGTCAGAGCACTATGACCAGGCTCAGCCCACCGTGTGGGCATACCCCATGGTTCTCTGCAGGAGGATTCTGCTTGTAGAGCCCAATGCCACCCTCCGGCCCCTCCGCTGCTCCCCTGCTCAGGCCAGCCACGGTTCCCTAAGGGGGGGGAGGGGGGTTACAACAGGAGCAGGAGGGACGCAGACATTGGGTAGGGCATTTGGTGGAATGAATGTTCTCCGGGAGGAGCCCCTCCTCCCAGCTTCCCATCCCGTATTCACAGCATGGCCTGCGGTCTCCCGCTCTCCCACACTCAACCCTTTGGTCAGCTCCTCGCCTCCTCATGCACTCCCCCTCTGCACCCAAGTCTTCCTGATTTCTCCTTACAGATGTCTCTCTCGTCTCTCCCCTCTCTTTGGTCCCCGTAGGGTCCACCTCATTTCAGAAGCCCTCCACACCTTTCTTCCGGACACTTGCAATAGCCTTCCATTACCCACCCGCTTCCTGCGTCTTCTCCCAAGTCCCCCATTTCCTACCCCAACCCAGCCTCCACCCTGCTCCCAAATACCTGGAAGGTGCTTTTGCCTAAAAACCCTCCCTCTGAGCCCTTGCTAGCAAATATACTACACATCTCTTAGAACGCCCTTTCGCAGCTGACTCTCTTCTATGCCTGTCTCTTTCTGGCGCTAAAGTCATGCACACCCGCTCAACACAGCTCCTCCTACTCTTCAGATATTCGATAATGGCAGAATAAATCAACCCATGAAGAGGGATGTCTCCTTTTAATAGAAATGCTGGGGGGTGGAGAGGACCTTTTCACAGTAAAGTTGTTCCTATAATCTTGTGCATCCCTCATGCTAGCAATGTAGAGAGAACTGATTTAATCTTTCAGGATTGTGTGTGTGTGTGTGTGTGTGTGCACGCGCACGCATGAGAGAGAGAGAGAGAGTGTCACATTCCTCCTCCCTCTGCATTCTGGAGAAGAGAGGTGAGTGACAGCAGGTGCACGTGCCACAGGCCTACTGACTCCCAGAAGCTGACGAGAACCAAGACTTCCACTACAGTCGGCTCCTTTCAGGGCCCGGAGCCCGGTCTAATCCTGACCAGGTCAGCCTGATGGCCCTCGCCATCTAGACCCCCTCTGGGCCCCCTCTGGGCTCCTCCCAACTCCCCACCCATTTCCTATCTTAACAAAGGCTGCCCTAACTCCGTCCCTGCACCTTGCAGAACTCAACCTGACTCTCCTATTTTACTGGTATATTTTGCCTAAATAACACATTCCCGTTGCCCCTTGGAATCCCACGGCCCCCAGCAGTTTTCCTGTCCGGCTCTCTGACTCGGACATGGCCCGGCGCCCTCTCTCACCAGAGGCGGCACCGAAAGCTCCTGGTGAGCTAGGGATAAACAACTGCACACGCACGTTCACTCTCAGAGTCTCAGCTCAAGGGCAGACTGAAATTCTGCTTTCAAGCCCGTGTCAAAACAAATCTGGAAAGAGACGCCGCTCGAGTCTCGTGGCTGTAGTTCAAAGCCCCAGAAGGGCCGCAGCACCGGGCTCAAAGCAAACCCTGAGCACCCGAGCTCCAAGCAAACGCTGTTGTGTCTCTGCTCCCTTCACGCTAACCGCAGAGAGACAGCGGCTCCGAGCGCTGTCTGAACGGCCTCACCTTGCTGTGCCCCCACAAACCAGGCTGGAACCACAACATCCTTCTCGCCTACGGCACACTTCACCGTGCACGCCGGAGGGCAAGGACCTACTCTTCTTCCACCAGCCTCACCCTTTGGGCCCCTTTCCTGGTCAAGCCCCCACAAATCCACACATCAGGGAGAGCCTTCGCCCCCATTCTCCTTGCAAAAGACTCTGCCAGAAAAGTGCCCTGGATGGGAAAACATCCTTTAACATTCTCATGCAGACGGAGCCCTTTACAGTCTCCTTGGGAAGTTAGCCGCCCTGCGTGAAGTTCACCCGTTGTGCCAGTGGGATCATTTGGAAAGTTTCTTTAAATTGCTAAGATGCCACTTGTAAAGATATGCTGCTGTTATTTCTTTCAGAGGGCAGCTTCCTCCCAGCTGATAATCGTGTTCCTAAACATCACATTTTCCTGAGGGAGGCGAGAGAGGAGCCCCAGGCAGTAGTAATACATATTTCTTGATCATCTGGCACATGCCAGCCACTATTCTAAGCACTTTCTAAGAACTGGCTCATTCAATTCTCATTGATAGGCAACCTTATAAAGTAGGTATAATACTATCCTCATTATATAGCAAAGGATCTGTAGTGTGAAGGGAGTAAGGAGCTCATCGGACTCACACAACTAGTAAGAGGCTAAGATTCCCATCCAGGAGGGATGGGATCTGTCTCTGGAGTCTTTGCTCTTCTTAATTAAGCCTTCCTATCACCTGCGGGTCAGGTAGAGGCATCGCAAGGTATAACCGCGTGTGTCACGTCCCGATGGCCCCCCTCAGCTACAGATTGCTCTCTTCAACATCCTTGGGTCTTGCCTTCCTCCTGACAGCTCTTGGCCACCAGGGTCCGGCTTATTGACCCTGACTCCACAGACACACACACCTGACCTTTGGTGGCCACCTGGCTTGCCTTACCTGTGTTTCTATTTTCTCTCTTCTTCCTCACCTTCATTGGGATCTTCCAATGTCTAATCACAATATCCCTCTGACCTTTGACCTCCTCCCATGTGATCCACTCACCCTGTAGCCTCCCAGTCTTGACAAACACTTTAGACTGAGGACTTTAGGGACAGGTGAACCCCCCAAATACACTTCCCAAGGTAAGTCTCCACTGCAGAGGGGTCAAGATAAATCAAGATTGTCCTCTCAGCCCAGCGGCTTAACTGAATGGCCAGGTGAAGGCTCCTAGGCGTTAACGGAATTCCTCCAGCCTCCCTGAGTGCATGGTCATGAGACAACTTGACCGTGAGAGCCCAGGCTGCAAATAATAAACTAGAGGGACATGGCGGGCACTTTAAAAAGACTCAGCAGCTCAGATTTTTGTTTAAAAAATGGATTCTCAGCCTATCTTTAATTTAAAAGAGAGCACAGGGTAGATTTCACTTCTTTATGAATTCTACTGAAGAAACCAGAGCACGGGGATGAGGCTAAACCTCCATGAACCTTTATCTTCAGTATTAGTGGTGCCACAGGGCCAGGCAAGGACTGTCACACACTCACTGACTGCTACTAAATGTCACCCAGCAATGGCAATACCATGGGACACCAGGAATTCTGGCCCTTATGCAAAAATCTCTTACACTGTAAATAGTGACAAGAAATTCAAATAGCTTGAACTTCTCTGTGAGCCAACTCTGTGTCAGCCCCACAATCGTATTCACAGGCCTTGTGTGTGGCCCACGGCCACTTATCCTTGTTCCACTATCGGGTTTCCAAAAGAGGGTCACTCTGAGCGAGCCAGAAGGGCTGGCCACGACAGCAAGAACAGGCCGCCAAACCCAGGGCTTCACAGGCAAAACCATGTGCCCAGGGCCCCCGCTAGCTCACAGAGCAGCTTCGCGAGACTCTGCTGCAGACTGGGACAGCACCATGGCAGGGCACAACAGGTCAGCTAACGGTACAGTCAGCCCGTCTCCTCCCAGCTTCTTGCATTGTCGCCATGCACAAACCTCCCAGTCACGTGCAGTGGTCTTGATGCGGCCCCACCCAGCGTAGCTGGACACTCAAACCTTGTGGATGAAACCAGAAAACAACCTGAAGAAGGAAGGCAGTCAGCATGCAGGGCTCTCCAGCTGGTGTGTAGCCATGCTTAGGCTGCCAGATGTGTGACCCCCTAGGAGGCTAGGGGTGCAGAGCTCGACCAAGATCAAAGGGACAACCCTCGCTGCAGCCCATTTTCTCATCACCTGCTCAGCCATCCACGCCGGACACGAATAGAAGAGTGTTATGCACACGTGCATGACACAACGCTGAGCCTTAAAGAAACCTGGAGGTGGTGAACTTGGACAAGTCCAAGAATAAGCGCGTGGCCTCATCACACGATCCGTTGATGCCTTTGCCCACATGTTCCTTTGTATATGGAGACTGAATCGCAAGGCACATTTTACCTAACGCTCAATGTCATCTGCAAGGCTAAGCTGAAACGGAAAAGCCAGCACTGCTTCCTGTAGCCATCCCTCTCGCTATGACTAGGCCCAGGGCAAAGCCACTGAGGTGGCGAGTTTACTGAAAACTCCCCTATCAGTTGTGATGAAACTGCTGTTCCCAAACCACAGCTGGCGGGCCTACTTCCAAAGTGGCTGCAGTCCCACTTCCTAAGACCGTCCCTTCCTCTCGCAGAAACTCCCAGAGGTGGAAGAGCATGGTCACAGATGTATTCCCTGTGCCCAGCCCATCATCCTGTCCCCTTTCAATGCCACCATCACACCCCCTTTCTGCTTTAGGAAAACAAAACTTTATGAAGACCGCTTTACTGATTCTAGGGGTGCTCAGGTAAAAGCACTCCCCTGTATCTCCTCCTATGCTCTGGCTCCCCACCTATCCCAGCACCCACCCAAACGTCCTCACAGCTGAGCTGCACCTGGGCAGAAGCTTTGAGGCATCAGAGGACCTGGGAAAGAAAACAATCCCCTCTCCCTCAACTTTCCTGGGTGGGATGCCTGCTGCTCTTTCCCACAAAGGACGAAACTGATCTCTGTTTCCATGGTGGACAGAGCAAGAGGAAGTGGCTGAAGGCCAGGTAGGACCGGGCTTGCCACGGAGCCAACGAAGTACAGCTGGCTGGCCCCTGGCCCCTGGGAGGGCTCTGGGGCCCAGGCTCCTCAGGAGTTCCGAAGAGGGTATCCAGTTAGCCATGGAACCTTCTTCTTACTTAGTGTAGGGCCTGGAGGTGTCCTGAAGTAGACCACTACTTCTCATGAGCCGAGAGTTTCTGCTGCGAGCGTAGCAGGAACTCAATCTGGGCCTCAGAAGCCCATACACAAAAGATAAAGTTCTAAGATAAAACATACCTCAAGCACAGAAGGAGCTAGAGCGGCCAGATTCTGTAACAATGTCATGGCCACAGCGGGTTTTCTGTTGCTTAGATTTGTTCTCTGGCAAAACTGTCTCATGCCCCTGGTCTCGGCACGGCAAATAAATGCTCCCAGGGCTGCTTCGCCACAACCCGGAGGGAGACAGGACGCCTCTCACAAAGACTGACACCGCCCTGGCTGGTGTAGCTCAGTGGATTGAGCGCGGGCTGCGAACCAAAGCGTCGCAGGTTCGATTCCCAGTCAGCGCACATGCCTGGGTTGCAGGCCATGACCCCCAGCAACCGCACATCGATATGTCTCTCTCTCTCTATCTCTATCTCCCTCCCTTCCCTCTCTAAAAATAAATAAATAAAATCTTTAAAAAAAAAAAAAAAGAGTGACACCAGAAGAAGACAACCTTCTTCCCTCCTCTCCGGGAGAATTTCATCCCCTCCCCCACCACGCACACACCAGGATGCCAACGTCCCAGGTGCCGCTGGAGAGGGGTGACCACTAGAAGAAAAAAGACACTCTGCAGGAGGAAAAAAAAATCCTGGCTGAGGTGGTGATGCCCAGAGGAAGAGAGAAAAGTCAATAAAAAGTAAGAAATGGCAGATTCCTTGGTGGCCAACCTCCACTGTTTATAAGCACATAAAAAGACCACCCGCACCCTCCCAAAAATTCTCCCCAAATATCTGGGCAACATTTTTCAGGAGGCTTCTGGTTCCGAGAGTGTGGGGGGGTTCAAGGGCCACAGAAGTTTCAATTATTACTCTCAATGAAAAGCCATTTAGACCCATAAAGTGGCGACACCTGGAGAAGCTAGATTTAAGAGATTCATGTATTTTGAGCTTCAGAGCCTGCTTAGAATTTCCATATATTTCCCATGTAGCCCGCAGGAAACATTTTCTAAGAATAAGTTGTGCACGCCTGTACAACGGACAGTCAACGGAGCAGGGGGATTCTTGTTCTAGGAGGATTTCCAGGAACTCACAGAGTGGTCAGGACGCTCTGTCTCCAACCTTAAGAGGCAGAACTGCCTACCCAGCTTTTTCAAACCTACCCCGCCCTGGAGTCAGCGGATCTCGCATGGACTCCGAAACTGACAGACCCCCATGCCTGCGCGCCTGCTCTCTGACTCCTAAGAAACCCGAGAGCTCTCATATTTCACGAAGTTGAATTCGTGGTACTATTGTTAAGGCAACTGTCGAGTGTTGGAAAATTGTACCTTCCTCCACAGTTAACACTGGGATGGTGATCTCAACTTTCACACTAGGGGGATGTCGCAGAAAAGTTTGGAAGGCTCCCTATGACATTGACTCATGGTCATTTGACATTTGCCCTGTCAGATGTTCCCTGGTCAGGTCACCCCACTGATGTCATTGGATTTTCATATCCTCAAAGCACAAGCTGTGCTGCTTGGAGAATTTTCCTTCACCGCTGGGCTTCCTCAACTGCGATACAACAAAGCAGCCACGCCCAGAGCCACAGGGCTGCCGTTTCCCTGGAGACCTGAGGGTGGAAAGTAATCATTCTATTTGCAAGGAGCTGCACCAACGCTTTTTTAAACGGCACCTGCACAAGGAAATGTACAAAGGTCACATGAATACATATGGCGGGAGGCAAATTTGCATCTCGGTCCTGTCTGCCAGGCCCACAGTGCCCCACCCAAGAGTTGACTGCTGTTACTAATTTCCCAATCATCCTTCCAGAGGAAGATATGGGACAGATATGCCCCCTCTCAATGGAACACAGGTTGCAAATGATTGAAAACATCAATTTGCAAACGGTAAAGCGTGTGTGAATCACCCACGGATCTTATTAAAACTCGGATGCTGGGAGTCCCACTGAGACCCTGCAGGGCTCGCCCCGGACCTCACACTGACTTGCAAGCACTTAGAACATTATATTATATTTATTCTGATACATCTTGGGAGAAGTGCGAATCAATACATGCTTTTTGGGAAGCAATCTTCTAGCATTTATTAAAATTAAAAGTATTTAAAGTCTTTGACCCAGCAATCCCACTCTTAGACATCAGTAGAAACAGGTGGAACAGAAAGGCCCCATTACAGGAAATGAGTGAGCCGATGGTGATACATGTAGACCAGGGACACTGTGTAGTCAATTAGAAATGTTCTTACATACGAAAAGGGATAAAAATTAAGCACAGCAAAGACAAAAGATACACAGAGAGAGAGGGAGAAGGGGACTTCAGGGGTAACTAGTTGGTTTAGGGACATTTCCACAAGGTACTGTTGAGCAAGTAAAGCCAGATTCAGGGAAGTATGTCCTACTGGATTCTGTTTTTGTGAAATAAGACACAAAAACTAAATGCATATGCATGTGTGTACTTACACACATGTGTAGTGTATATACATGTCCGTGTGTGTGCTGTGTGTATACATACATATATGCATGCTATATGTGTGATTCTGTACTCACATGGAAAAATATGAGAAGATACCAACTAAGTGATTAGCCCGGAGTTAGGTGGTAGGAGGTGATGATGGGTGAAAAGGGCAAACAAATACGAAAATGAGAGAAACGTTGTGTTAAAATAGCGTGTATGATAGTATCACATTCATGTAAAATTGTATGTATGTGTGTAAGTAAGTTTCCACATAAAGAAATTCTCAGAAAGTGGTCCTCCTCTCTTAACTTTCTTAAAATGACTTTCCTGAGAATCTGTCTTTAGCTCATTGGTGCCTCCATGGTCTCCCCTGGTTTGGTTGCTTTCAGCAGACAAAAGAAATCAGAGTAAAAACTTTGGTATCTCCATACTGGCTAGGGAGGACAGGACTTGCGGTGCCTAAAATCTGCTACCCATAAGGGTAGACACCACAACTGCTATTAAATCCCCCAAGGACTGCATTGAGAAGTGTCACCAATTTCCCTTTATATAGCTCAGAAATTGCCACCGGTCTGTGACAGTGGTCCCTTCAAAATTTGTTTCCCCCAAAGAAATAGACACCGTTTAGCAGTATTTACCCCACATCACGGTGCATTATGTGGGGCAGGTTACCAAAGTACGTGAAACATATCTACTTTAAAGTCTTTTTATCCGCAGAGTTAAGAAACATTATTTTTTCCTCCCCACCGCTTACCCACATCTGAACGCAGACAGACACTTAAAATACACATACAGCAGAACGGCTTGAAAAAAATACAGACACACTTGCAATTTTTTTGAAGATTTTCAGATAAAACCAAAGATTGTTTCCAAGCCACAGTCCTGGTTTTAGAGTCCAAGGCAATGCCTTAACCGTTGCAGAAATGGGGCAGAAATACAGGTTTCTGGCCCTTTCTGCTTTTAAAAGACAGATTTTCATTTGACTTCCATGGCAAAGCTACTAGACCTGAACAAATATGTAATTTAATATGTTCAGTTGCATCACCCGAAATGTTTATTTTTATGGGAAATTGAAAAGTATGAGACACCTAGACATCCAGATATCCCAAACATTGGCTATCTGCTTCCTTCTTTCCTGAGAAGTTTGCTTCCTAAAAGAAACTTCTAACTATGAAATAAGACAGTCTTGCTTTTTTGTCACCTTCCTTAGCTTTTCTGACAGTAGTGTTGGGAGGTGGTGTACTGTTGACTTATGCTTTGTTAAGGCGAGTCTGCAACAGTTACTGTTCTGCAGGCTTCTGACGACAACCAGACGTCCGCACGTAGTCTTCCTTGGCAAACAACATCGCGTCCCTCTCCCCTCCATCTGCGGGAACCAGGTGCCCTTCACCAAGCAGACGAGCAACCCCCGAGCCCTTATGAATAAGATGGTGGGGAGGGGGGGCATCACCAAGGCAGCTGGGAAAACTGTGGCCTCTGATCCATCACACCGTCTCCTTCCAGACAGATATCGAACTGCCACTGGGCAGGAAGTGTGCAAGCCCGCCCTTCCTGGACAGGTCCCGAGGCTCTCTGGGATGAGATGGCACCAGAGAGGTGATGTCCCATTCTGCCTCCCCCCGGCACTTTAAGATAGGGTCAATTGGAAACTCCAGATGCTAAACCTGTTGGTGGTTCCTGGAAATGCAGCCAAACAGTATTGCAAGGGGAGAGAGGGTGGCCTGTGGAGGGACAACCATGAAGAGACCTAAGACAGAGAAGCTAAGTCAGGTGCCTTGTGTTGGAGTGTCTCCCCCTCAAAATCTCATAGCACCGTACACACTAGTGGTATTACTTAATAGGTAATCTTTGCTGAATCTGAATTCAGAACAAGAATAAGCAATCTAACATCCTCTAAGCAGTTAATTCTACTGTTTACAAATATTGAAGACATGCATTTATAGGAAGTAGGGTGAAAAAGTATATCCTGATTAAAGGCCATTTTTTATAGGATGGACACCCCCCTACTGCCCCAAGTTAGATTTTCTGCAACTGGAATGAACCTTACAATTAATGTCATCTCGATTTGGTGAACTGAATTAAATAAGAACAATATCAAATTCACATACAAGTGTTGTTGGTTCAAAAGCAATTGTAAGAACTTATAAGTTCTCTTAATCACACCCTCTTGGGTTTTTGATTTTTTTAATTAATCATGTATTGATCTAGAAAGTGTTTTAATTATTTCTTAAATATATTTTATTGATTATGCTATTATAGTTGTCCCATTTTCCCCCTTTTTTCCCTCCACCCGGCACACCCCCTCCCACCTGCATTCCTTCCCCTCTAACAGTAGTGTCAGTTCATGTCCACAGGTTGTACATATAAGTTCTATGGCTTCTACATTTCCTATACTAGTACCTAATTAGGCATCCCTCTAGGTTACCTAATTTACCAGAATTCTGAAGTATTGGTGCCATAGCAATGATATTTTGCTCTAAAGATAATTTTTACTGTTACTGCAGCCATCAATCTGTCACCGTGCCCAATCCCACTGAATGGATTCCAACTCACACTGCATCACTTTGGAAGGAGGGCTCCGTGGCCCTACCTTGCCTCCCTTTGTTTTCAAACGTTACATAGATTTTTACCATGAAAACCGAACTCCACATACACAAGCAGACTCGTGCTTAGCAGGGCACTGACCTGACCTACTTTGATGGGAATGTGTTGCACAATTTCAAATCACTTACCAACACTGGCTGACCTATTTCTAATTATAGAAGACTTCTCTGCAACACTTATCGAGCGAGAACATGAATTAAACTCACTATGGAATTGCTTCTTCAATCAGGCAGGACCAAAATGACAGGAAATGCTCACCCAAAATCCTATTCTACCCTGCTCTTCAGAGAGAAACATCTGTTTCCACGTTCCTCTTTTTTCTTCTTGAGTTTCCTTAATGATTTATTAAGAACTGTCCTTAAGAACCACACTGCTCCTTTAATCAATTCTTACCTCCTCTTCAGTGACCAGTTTAATCCATTTTACTAGAGTGATGACTCATAGCTGAATGAAGCTTTTTTGAATCTCCAGGCTAAATAGCTGTTTTCAGGACCGAATCAAATTATCTGGCAGTTTTTCTTTTGCATGAGTCAGGGGTGGGGAGTATCGTGCCAGGCATTACCGGGATACCATGTTTTTGATACTGAATCTCTCCCTACAGAAAACATTCTCGATTTCAGATGCATGGACATACAACTCAAAATGGCACAAGACTAAGCTTTTGTGGGGGTCCAGTGTTTGCAAGTTCTAGAGTTACCCAGATAAAAAAATATCCATCCATTCATTTATATTAAATATTGCCAAACTGCTAATGACATGTAGTTTGGGTGTTTCCTTATTGGGGAAAATGTTTTAACACCTATAAACCACAAGCAGAGTGTTAAGCAAAGCTCTTTGTTCCCACAATTTGTTCAAGGACAATGTGTATCTGTAAGCAAAAATTGATATCAGCATGGGTCTGGCCCGAAGTGCTGACTGAGACCTTGGGTTGGCCAACTGCTCGCGAGGCAGACCCGCTGGTCTGCAGAAATGAAGGGCTTCGGATGCAACTGGCTTCAGAAGCCAAGCAGGAGAGAAAAGTGCAGAACGCTTTTAATTTCAATTCAAAACTGGCTCATGATTTTCACGGTGTTTTTATTGCCTGGAAAACAAGACCTAATCCTCCTTGTTTGAAGTCAGCCTTAGAACACACCCCTACTTCAAAGTGGCTGAGACAAAATCAACTTCTGGCGTATCACAAAAATAAAAACCAGCGTGTCAAGATAGAACTATTGTCTAAACTATGTAAACAGGAAAACCTAATCTCTCTAAAGTTTCCCACCTGAACACCTTTTCTGTTGTTTAGCAAGCGAGCTGGTCAATGATCAGGAAATGTCAAGGGGCTGCCTGGCGTGGTTAAGACGCTGCTCCTTTGACATGGGAACTCACAGCGGGGTAACACAGATGAGAATAATCGCAGCCAGCCAGGACTGAGCCTACTGTGTGCCATCTTCCCTCTTGGTAAGGGACCCAAGAGGAGGAAAGATGAGCAGAAAAGCTATGCCGAAGACTGTGCCTTGCCCTCCTTGGGAATCCAAATAGGAATGAGCAGGCATATTGAGCCTGATTGATAAACCAATTCAGTCTTCCTTTTAAACGTGAAGTCAACTCATTTAAAATTTAAGTGAGAAGTCACCTCCTCCCTGAGAAACCAGAAAGGTTGCTCTTTTCTTGTTTGTTTCACTGAAATAACATCAACACGTGCGTTTGTCCCCATGGAAGGCATGGGACTATTTTCTAGACTTTAGCAAATGCGTTAGGGCTCTCAAGAAAGTCAGTGCTCACAGGCGTTTGCCGGCATCCCAGGCCCCTTCTGTGATCTCAAACTAAGCGGGATCAGAAGGGCTTGCACAGACGTCAGAGAACCCTTCAGAGAGCTAGAGGTCTGGGAGATGGTGCCACATAAAAACATAGAGGACTTGAGGTTCGCATAGAACTCAGTAATGATCTGTGTGTGTGGAGGCTCTTCCGCGAACCCATGAGTAGCAAGCAGTCTTTGATGGTTATTGACCTCGAAACAGAAAAATGAGCCTAAACCATTGCATGAGGGAATTAGCTGAACTTTCAAGCTTGCTTACTTCAGGGAACGTTTATGAGGACTTAAACTGGAAAAAAATCTAATGATGTGCCATGCAGGTGTGATTCCGTGGCTCCAGCTTTACAACCCATACTACAGATCTCCACCCATGCCTGCGTTTTCGCAACACAAATTGACTGCCACTGTGTGCCTAGTACTATCATGATGATACAGAAATGAATAAGACACCAACCTCCCTTTCAGGAACTCCTCACTTAGTGAAGAAAACTGACTAATAACTAGTGTCTTCTTTACCATGAACTCCCAGGAGGCTATGGGAAATGCAGAGAAACAACTAAAATGTGTACCTGCTCATTACGGGGGCACTGCCCAACTTTAAAGAAGCTTATGGAGTCTCTTTCTCTGCAACAGGGTGGAGGAGTTTCCTTCTCGCACTGTGACAGTTTGGGAAGAGGCTTTTCTAGGTCCAAACTAATATTCGGAGTTTGACTCATCCCAAGCGTAGAAGAAGAAACAGTCATTTTCTTTCCACCTTTCCAAGTTCTTCTAGCCAGGCTAATGATGAAATTAACGTGTGGCAGATTAACAGGAGAAAACAACCAAATTCAACATGCACATACACGCAGGGGTGTCCTGAGAATAGCAGCCCCGAGGAAGCACTGGACTGAGGAAGTGAGGATTAGATGCTGTTCTGGAGAATAAGGGTGTGGTTTGGGACTTCAAAGGGCAGGGGGGCAATTCCCCTGGAGGTGAAAAGCAGATGTTTGGTAAATAAATGTGTGCCGGACCATCTCTAACAAGGGGACACAGGGAGCACTTTGCATGGGCCTTGCTGAGGTTCCTGTGCATCACACACTAGCTCATACCAAACTATGGTTAGCTACAGTGGTATCTCCCTTCCTGGAGATGTCCTCTATCGAAGTTCCCTTTAGATAAGGGGAAGTGAAAGGTTTTCCTGAGTCTTCCGTTTCTTAAAAATAATCAGCTTAAAATAGACAATATCCCAAAAGGCCTATGTTGCCGTGGCAAACTCTGCCCTCCTCACAAGATGTATCATCTCTAAATTTTGTTCTTTGGGGCGATTAACGACGGGATGGATTCAGAATCACACAGACCTGCATCCTCCTTAACATAGCAGCACAGCCCTGGGGAGGCTGGGTAAAATCGCAAAGTCTTGTTTTCCTGCTAAATAAGGTTGTTGAAATAAGTCAATGAAATACAACAAGGTGTTCAGCATGTATTTGCAATGAGAGCGAAGATAGTGATGGTGATGTCGGCGATGATAATGATGATGATGATGATGATGAAGGATGGATAATGCGCCCCTAGTATATGCATTTACGCATTTGGCTCTTCTAGAAGCCTTTGCTAATCAAAGGCCTGCTGAGAGCTGCCCCTCCCCCACTGCCGCGGCTTGCTTCCTCACTGGGGCCTTTCCTGCCGTGAGACCTGTATCTCTCTCTCCAGCGGAGGTTCTTTCCATCTCCCATTCAGAACGTTCAGACTTTTCTTTTGATTAATGGACGTCCCCCTCAATTCCGGGCATTGCCATTCCTCGCTGCCTGCTGGCATCCACAGTGGATTCTTACTTTACATCACGGTCATTCCCTCAGTCGCTTCCCAAACAAACAGTTCTTGTAACTGCAAAACATCTACCTAGAAAGTTGAGGGAAAGGGGTAGCGATGTTGGTTTTTAATTTTTTTTCAGTGTTAATCAGAGAAAGACTGAAAGTGATGCTTTATGACTAAACTTTTGAAGAAATGACACAATTCGAGTTGATGAAGTTTTTGTTATGAGTGGGAGGTTAACATTAAATACCTAACTTCTAACATTCTGATTTATCGTCTTGACTAAATTTTTGATTTACTTTTCCAAGTGGTGAAAATTTAAATTTCCAGATAACTATAACTTTAGACATGATGAAAACAGATTTGGATCCCATTTCCTAGTTCCTCTGCAAATTGTGAAACACCCTGTGGATTACCATCTTGATGACCAAAACGGAGAAAACATTCTGAGCAGTCATGAGCCAAAAGTGATGGGAACAAAAGGAAAAAAAAAAACACAAAAAATCTTCTATCTCTATAGAGGAAAAATGAAAATTAAAAAAAAATCTTTCCTTGCCAAACGAAGAGCAAGTAAAGACTCACGCAAGGTAAGAAGAAGAGATGAACGCTGGGCTGCAGGCAGTAGGGGAGATCGCACTGTTCACACTCTTCTCCCATCACTGAGGTGAGTTTTTAGACCACTCGAGAGGGGAGTGGGGAGGAGACATTGGGAAGAAGGGTTTTCGGAAACTACTATAAAAGACACACGGACAAAACCAAGGGGGAGGGTGGAAGCAAGGGACGGAGGTGGTTGGGAAGGGGGTAGTATTGGACGGGGTTGGGGGAGGGGTGAGGAGAAAATATGGACAATTGCAATTGAACAATAAGATAATTTAAATGAAAGAAAACAACAAAAAAAATAAATAAATCGTTTCAGAGAGGGAGTGGCTTTGCCCCTTCTTCCCCGGCTCCGCATCGCCCCTAACCACCCTGACCAGGTTACGTTTGGGGACAGTGCTCCTGGACTGCGTCTACAGAGCAGTATGTGACTGACCTCCAAAGACTGATCTGCTTGCCTTCATTTCGAATTGCCTGACTTGGCGGATTGGACAGAAGCAGCCCAGGCTGGCATGGAATCGAGCCAAGGAAGCTAAGTAGCAGGACAACAGAGGTGCTGAGGCCAGCGAAGAAAGCAGATCTAAGGGCCCAGCTGGTAACAGCATAACAGCGGCCATCGTTGACTGAATACTTGTTATACGTTAAGTTTTTGCTAAATGCTTTCAGGTCCTTATCTTGGCAAAGTGTCACATGCATTGTCTAAGAGCAAACACTGGGACTCCGAGGAGTGGCCTGCACAGCCAGGTTCTCTGCACCATCCGACTGCACCTGCACCGTCTCTGTGCGGGGACCTGGAGCGCTCTCGGGGCACTCAGCCTTCTCCATGTTGTAGTTTAGTTACCTGTGTTCACGGCTCTATCCTTCTGTGTTTAGAGCTGGTGTGTGACAATTTCAGAATTGTGTCTATGAAAGAGGGTTTTTCCCAATGATTCAATTATTTATTTCTTGCTGTGAACATTCCAGTTGCATAACTTTGAGTAGGTCTTTTAGACCCTCTAAGTTTTAGATAATTGATCTGCAACATGAGAATAATACTACCATTTAAAAGGGCTGGAGTGAGGCTTAAGTAACACGATAAATACCTGCACCAGGTAAGCAGTAACCAAAGTTATCACTGCAGAAGTTCTCCTATCAGAAGTGGGAATTGGTTCGTTAGCTGAAAATAAGGAAGAGTAGAATCACTAAAAATCATAACCTAAATGTTTTCTATTTAAAGCAAATTAGTATTCATTTACCAATATAGTTACAGAAGACAAAGAGTTTCTTTTTTTTAGTATAGGTCTTCTTATTGGAGTCTGACGTTATTGTTCATGTACACTCAGATGGCTTTATCCAATAGTTTCCAGTTTCTCATTCTTGTAAGTGAACCAATAAACTCATGAGACTTGTGAGATTGACTGAAGGACGTATTTAGATGTTTGTGATTTTTTTCTTACCAATCATTAACAGTTGTCACACACTTAATTTGATTGCAATACTTCAATGCAATGAATGAATCAACTTTTTTTAAGTAATTCAAATGTGCCTTCATAAAAATAATGATTTTTGTACTATATGGATAGGTCATGAGTTTATATGATATTTAACTAACCTGAGTAATTATGGTAACAAGTACCTCTGGCCAACACAAGTTTGCAGACCAGTAAACTTTATCTTTGGTAAATTAGCAAAGCCCCTGGTCAGAGCAGTGTGCCTTGGAGGTCCGAGTTCCACCTTGGAGGAACGAGAGAAGATGCAAAGGAAGACAGAGGGGAGATAACTCAGGCAGGGGAAAAGCCCCAGAATTGAAGGACAGGATTCAGAAGTTACAAAAGTGAACTTTGCCTCTGTAAGACTTTAAATTGTCACTTCCTGAGTTTTCACTGCCCCCATCTGTTCCTCCTTCACCTGCTGTTAAGAATATTAAGTAAAAAATGCTAGAAAAATCAAAAGGCCAGATGTCTCTTCTAACTTCTTTATTTAATCCGGTCACATTTATTCTGCAACTCCACAGAAATGACCTTAGAGATCATCTAGTCCCATGTTTGTCAGTCAAAGGAGTAACATTTTCACTTCAGAGTGAAATTTGAAAGAGAGTTGCAATGTACTAATTGTGGAGGAATAAGGTAGTGTCATTGCTACCTTCTCCCACTGCCCCCCAGGACCTGCACAGAAGCCTAGGGCCATGAAAACCACCAAATGCCTTCCATAACCTTGTTCCTCCCTTACAACCAGTCTAAAGGTAGTCACACACACACACACACACACACACACACACACAGTAAAGACACTGATAACTAATGTAAATTTTACTGCAGATTTCTTGGGAACTTAGAGCAGAGCTATTATATGGCATAACACACCGTAACACAGCCTAAGATTCTCCGTGTACCCAAAGGTTGATGCCATGTAGCACTTCTCACGTCTGTTCAGTGTCTCTCTTTGATTTCTCACCCCTCCTCTGGCCCCTCAAGCTGCCTGCATCCATGCCCACGTTTCCCCCATGTACACACATCGGCCAGTTCTTTTCTTGCATAAGGGAAGTCCACTGCCCACCAGTACTAACCCCTGTTTCTCAGCCGCGCGTGCCGCCCTTACATCTCACGAGGCCCTGGGACACCAGCCCCACACTGATCTCGTCCCACTGTGAGGGATACATGCTTTCTACTGTGCAGCTGCCACGAAATAAAACACAGCTCAAAGAATAAAGATCTCCACCCCTGTGCACATCTGTGAGCAGATCATTTAATGTGAAATGAGAGATTTTCTATCCATCTCGCTGGAGTCCCATGAACATATAATTCTTTCAATCACAGCGTCTGAATTACGATCCACCTCTCCTTGTATTTGTGCTGTGATGCTGGCTAATCACACCAGAACACTAGAATAGGACTCTTGTTAGCAATACTTTCCCCACTCGCACATAAGACTTTAAGGGATATTCTCCCCAAGATATTTCCCTCCCCTCTTCTCTCATCTCCACGATTTTCTGAAAAACATCTTATTACCTATGGTAGATAAGAAAGATGTTTGAAAAGATCAACAAAATTTACACACACCTTTAACTAGGCTGACCCAGAAAGAAGAAAGAAGATTCAAATTACTAAAATCAGGGATGAAAGAGTACACATCACCACTGACCTCACAGTAATAAAGAAGAATTATAAGGAAATACCATAACAACTGTATGCCAACAAGTTAGATGACCTATATGATGGGCAACTTCCTAGAAATGTGACTGGCAGCTTGCTAGGCAGGAAGCTACAGCTTCACACTCCAGGGGATGATAGCATTCCCTGCCAGGAAGATTAATATTCCTCCCCTCCCCCACAGTGGGGGAGGGAGCAGGGTAAGGCAGGCGCATGCTCAGTAAAAGTCAGAATGGTGCAGGGGAGGTGCTGGGCCAAAAAGGCGTGTGAGTCTAGCCTGGGGAAGGAGGTGATTGGTTGGGAGTTGTACCAACCTGAAGTGTGCAGAAGTTTGGGAGGCTGATGTGTCGTTTTGAGAAAGTGCCTGGTCCATCCCACAGCCAAGCTAATATAATCCCAGGGGAGCAAAGAAACTCTTGCCCCGGTGACCCACACTTGCCCTCTGCATTCACACGCCCCCTCTCTCCATGGATGGCCTTGAGCCAGCAGTCCGGAGGCCCCCGGCCGTGCAACCCCTTGTACAGGCTCCAGGAGGAGGCCTGAGATGGACCCCAGCTGGAAACACGCGCTCAACCCCCTGTGCCCTGGACGGTACTTTAATACGGAGCAGAAACTTGAGACACTGGCCTTCATCTCGGCCCTCCTGAAAAGAAGACTGGACTTTTTCCTTGGCAAGACAGACAGAGACAGGTCCCTGGGAAGTTAGGAGGGGAACCGCCTTAATGGTACTTCATCAGTAAACCATTCCTCAGAGCCACAGTCTTCCATGTGGGTCTCAGGAAATCCTGTTCCTTTAGATCCCACGTGCGGGGATCTCGTAGCAGAAACACACAAACTCCAAAACGGATTCCCTGGCCTCAACAACCTACTGCAAATCCTCTTGGTTTGGTGGAGTTAAACTGTTTTAGAAAGGGATCCTAAATGGGGAAATACTTTGAAAAGGAGTTCACGGAGCTCAGTTTGCTCTTCTTCACTCAGATTTCCTGCTGTGGTCTGAGGAGCAGCTGACCAGCAGCCACTGAGCTCGGGTTGCTTTTCTTTGCCTCCCTCCAACCTGACTCAAGCCCAGGGACTTTCTCTCCCTTCTTTCTAGTCCCATCTGAATATCCAAGGCTGTGTTTTTCTCCTCTGGGTTTAGCAATTATCTGAAACTTCACCGAGGGCAAAGCCAGACCACATTAGAGCGTTGCGCCTCTTGGGCAGTCAGAGGGGAAACGGACGGCTGGGTTGAAGTAGGTAGGATGGCTGGCCCCTGGGGTGGTGTGTAGGGTCCCCGGGGCTCTGGTTGTTCCAGCAAGGAGATCCGAGGGGCTGACACATGGGTTGTAACTACGGGCTCCGTCTCCCAGTCGCCCCCTCCTGGCCTTGGGAGCACGCCCTGGTTTTCCATTCCTTCTCTCCATTCACTCCTCCCCCAATACGAATGTTTTCTTAGACGGAGGGATGGACAGAATGATATTTTAGGGGACAGAGAAGGTGAGAAGCCTCTCTTCTGTGACCCTCTTCATGCCACTCTTCTCTTGACAGCTTCCAAGTGTCGGGCTTTTGCAATTCAAAAGCCAGAAGAGGCTCGTTTCTTCAGTGTTTTCAGCCAGCACCTTTCCACCCTGGGTCAAGAGTTCAGCATGCCTGTCCCTTCTAGGAAGAGAAAGGAATGAGAAGAGCACAAAGGGGAAGTAAGACACATGGGCAGGAGCAGGGAAGGAGCAGTGATTCAGATTTCTAAACATCACTGTTTTAGAGGTAGGCTCACCCCATCCTGTCTCAGCCTCCTCCTCTCCCTCCTACTTTCTGTGGTGGCCTCTAAGATCTTTGTGAAGGACCCTCTGAAGACTGGGGCACAAAGCGCTGTCCAGAAAGACCTGAGATTTCTCTTACAATAGGACTCTGCCTTTGTGGGAGGCATTGTGAAATGATGGGTGCAGGCAAAATTTAGCTTCCCGTGATGAACTGGAAGGAAACCCGGAGTCCTTTCAGTGAAGAAACACACGCGCCACGCGCCCGCGTACGACATCTGAGTTCCCTGCCGGCCTCTGCCGCCTTCACTATTCTTCATTTAGAGAAGCATGAAAACCCTCCTCTCTGCATCCGGCAATGGAAGACCGCTTGGCTTGGAGAGCACATATTTGGGGCAGAGTTCGGGAATAGGCTATACTGTTTGTAGGAAGGAAAGGAGTCGTGTTGGAAAAGGCAGAGGCGATGCTTAGAAGGAAGAAGATGATGAGAAACCTCGCTGCAGTGTCTGGAGATAGAATAAGAAAGGACAGCTCCTCCCTTCGGCCCCTGAATTGGGCAGGTAAAGACCGCCACAAATGCTCGATGCTGCGTTGCTGGACTTATTGCCCCTCACCTGCCAGGTCTGAGGTAAGAGGACGTGCTTGGATCCTGCAGCATCCCAAAACCCAGAGATGCATCTCAAAAGACAGCCGCCTGGTTTGCTCACAGACCACAGTCCCCATGATAACAAGTCAGTTGCTTTAGCACGGTGTCTCCCACTGCGTCAGTGTATTAGCATTTAAAATTTTAGGCCACAGATCCTTTTGGGAAGCTAATAAAAGAGAAAGCCCTTTTTCCTCCATGTATTCCTTAGAGTTTCAGAAGATTCGTGGCGCAACCAGATTAGAACCCTGGCTTCAGAGTTCTGATTCTCGTTAAAGTCTCCTGGGATCGGGGATCTCAGAGGAGAGAAAATGAGCCTGGCACAGATATTAGAAGTCTTCCCCAGGGCCCAGTGCAAGCTCACCCTGCCCAGATCTAAGTCCATCACCTGATAGGTCATTTCATATTCTTGTATCCAAAGATCAAGTGCTTGCTCTCTCCTCCCGCCAGTGGGGACAGCCACCACTACCTACATTCTTCATGCACGTAGCTTTGCCTGACAACTGAGTGCATAGCTCTGGTGGAGGCTACTTGTTCTCCCCAAAATGCATCCTCCCTTCTTCCTTTTACTACCAGAACCTCCAGCTTTATTTGGGCCCATACTTCCTCATTTTCAGACTACATTTTTCTTTCTTCCTTGCCGCTAAAATTCTTATGGTGACTACTTTCTGGGCAATAGCATAAGAGTAGAAGTGATATTACACAACATTTAAATCATGTCCTCGGAAAAGAAACTGATTTCTCTCCACTTTTTTCTGTCTCCTTCCCAAGGGCTGCCACGTGCTGGTAAGCTGGCTTCAAACACATAGGCAAGAACAACCCCTTGGAAAATGAAAGACGAGGCCGCACTCCTCACTGAATGAAGTCAAGGAGCTGACTGCCCCAGGGATCATCTACTGCAGGAAGCAGCAACGTGCACCTCTGTTAGAGCCACTACAGTCTGGGGTCTCCTTGTTTAAGCAGCATAATGCAACCAACACTTACCAGCAACAGTGAAAAATTTCATATTAAATTTCAAAATGTTCTGAGACTGATAAGGAAGAGGTTTACGTGTAAGTAAACAAAAGTAGGCACTATTTCCCCGTTCGCTTGAAGAGTTTCTGGAAGTGACTTAGCCCAGGGCCTGTGGTCTGGCGACAAACAGACTCTAAGCCCTTCCTCCTTTTTCAGGGACGCGTGCTACTTCTCTGTGGCGATTCCAAGAACACTGTCACTCGGGGCTACTTCTTATGTCAGCTCTGTATATTTAGTTGGGAAATTATGACATACCCATGCTGTTCTTGGGGACTCGATTTACACAGAGGCTGGGTTCTGAGAGGGCAGGGGAAGCGTATGCTATAGAATTGAGGGCCTTTATGAATTTTCCCAATTGTCTGGGTTTCAATGCAGGCATAGCAATCAGCCCTGCAATCCCTTAGAAAATGGATTGTGGGACGACAGCTCACACCAAGGCAAGGAAATCTGTGCAGAGCCATGGGCCAGGGTCCAGGATGGCGCCACTTAACCTAGACTTTTTCTCAGTGGGAGCTACGCCTCACATGGGGGTTATAAGCAGGATCCTACCATGAACTGTGCACCCTGAAGGGCCTGAGAGAGAGGCTGTGAGTGACAGTCAGACCCACGCCCGCTCCGGCTGCTCCACCGGGACCTGCCCCGGTGCCAGAAGGCATGCCACCTCCAGAAGGCACACCACCTCCCCCAAGGATGGAGACTCCTGTCTACATCTTTATCGAAGTGTGGGCGTGTCCTGACATCACAGTACTCCCTTTCTGGCAGCAATGTCTTCAGCAAAGAAGGAACAGTTGGCACTCAAAGATTCCATTTTTGTTGTATCCAAAGACCCAGACTAAACTCACGTAGAGGCAACACAACTGTGACATTTCAAACTCTGCCCAGAAAGAACACGAGTGACAGCGAGACGTGGGGCTGAAGACATGGGGTAGGGAGGAAAGGGAAATGAAAGAAGAGCCACAACAAGGAAAATATTATGCACCTGGAAATGAAACTTTGCGATGCTGGGACTCCCCCTCGCAGTCCCAGGGACTGACTCAGCACACACTGATAAAATGCTAAAAAAGATTCATTTAGGACTAGACCCAACTTAGGTCTCCCTACACCAGCCTCACTTACTTGGCTCCCTTGGGTGCTGTTATTTCTCTTTTCCCACAGCTCTTGGGGGTCCCAGTTACCCCACTGAGCTGGCCTGGATTTTTGTTTTTCCAGCAGAAGGCAGGGGTCCAAGATTACTTCCTCTGTTATGGATAAAAGCTAACTGTTCATTTCAAAAGGTAAGTGACTGTGGGGGGAGGGACAGTTAATACAGAGGAGATATTACAAGTTTTGGAACTTTGTGAGTATTTTTCAAACACCAGGTTTTGCCCAGGATATTCCCATAGCAACAGATACTGCCTAGTATTATTATGGTTGTGTTATTGTCTCACTTTATTGTCTTTCAGTCTTCAATCCCAAGGTGCGTGGCTTTTCAATCTTTCCCATTGAAGGCAAATTATTAAATGTGTAAGGGTTAGTTTGTAAATTTCATCTGAAACCTGACCCAGAGATGCACTTGAGCTCTGGAAACAGCTCGCTTCCCAAAGGCGCCGAAAGGGGTATTGCATTGGCGTCTGTCCCACAGCTTTGTGATTGATTTCTGTCGAGGGAGGAAATGAAATTTCTGTCCCTAAGAGAAGAGTCCACATGGTGAAGATCAGTGATAAGTTCAGATGCTCAGCCTGAATTTTTCCAGGGAGATTTGTGTCTTTAACCCATGGAGGGGGAAAAAGGGAGGAAAAGCATGGGACTTCCTGAGTCGAAGTCAACAAACCACAAACAACCAAATGAAGAGTGCACACTCCTCCAACTCCAACCTTCCAGAATCTCGAATCTAGCTGCAAGGTCATCTACCTGAGCTCTTTATTTTAAATATTTTATTTTATTTTATTTTAGATTTTATTTATTTATTTTTAGAAAGAGGGGAAGGGAGGGAGAAAGAGAGGGAGAGAAACATCAATGTGTGGTTGCCTCTTGCGCTCCCCCTACTGGAGACCTGGCCCACTATGGAGGCATGTGCTCTGACTGGGAATTGAACTGGTAATCCTTTGGTTTGCAGTCCAGAGTTCAATCCACTAAGCCACGCCAGCCAGGGTTTATCTGAGCTCTTTAAATGCAAAGGACACATAACTTACCACAGTATGAAAAGGAAGAGAAAATCTTTATGCACTTTGTTTAACAAGTGGTCTGAATGATCACAAAAATAGGGAGGAAGAGAGATGTGACTAACCGATCGACACTGGGAGTCTTACCAGGCCCCCGTGTTCTACTCGTACCTGGGAAATAACCAAATGCTTTTCATTTTTTATGATTCTGCATATCGTGGCAACTCACAAAGGGAAGACAAGCTACAAAAGAGGGAAGAGGGAAGGCGGCGGTGCAAGGCAGCCACCAAAGAAGGATGCGCTCCCCCAGCAAGCTGCTGCGTCAGGGCTGGCTTCGCCCACAGTCCAGCTGACTGCACAGCCGGAGGCTCAGGTGTGCTGAGTGCCCTTCCTGGTCTGCCCTTCTCATCTCTCCGCTTCTCTCGCGGGGACAGGTGGAGCGAGGCTGTCCTTCCTCGGGTGGTCTAAGCTTCCCAAGGACCAATGGGACCTGGGTGAAGAAAGTGGAGGAGGCACCAGGGTTCCCCATCACCTCCACAAGGACAAGGGAGCTCTCTCCTCCCTTTGAGCGCCCTGTGCTTTTTCTGGGTTTCTCTCCGAGGTCCTTCGGCATCTCCTGCCCCACCCAAAGAGAGCAAGCACACCAGTGGAAATCCCCTGAGCAAACCAGCACATGCTGTACCAAAATATTGTGCCTGGGCTTTGTTCTTTTACATCTTCACAACTAAAGGAAAGAGATACAATCAAAATGATAGTCCACTTACATGATAAACAAGAGAATTTAAAGAGACATGACCCAATTACTCACCCATGGAGTGACAGTCGGTGAGCAGTTCATGAGATCTGTGTTGGTGGTAGAATTTGTGATTTCTCCTTGAACACTTATTTTAGCTCATAGAAATTCATAATTACAACTTTCTTGAAAGGGTATTCAACTCAACACACAAAACACACCACCTTTTGTGAATCGGGCTTCCGATTTTCTAACCAAGCTTTAAAAACAAGATTAGAAACAAGAACATAAATTATTATCTGATGCACCAAATTGTCACTCTTTATTTGGTTTGGAAGATGTTTCTAAATAAAGTGCCAAAAAGAAAAAAGAAAAAAATGGCCTCAGCAGAGGAAGAGGAAAGATAATGTCCTGGTCACTTGGCTTCTTGCTCTGAAATACCCCTTTGAGTGTCTAGTCTGGGGCGTGACATCATACATAGGGCACCCCATCTCTCAATGGGCCTGCCTCAACCCTGAAGAGGGGTTCCCAGAGACTAGCACAAATGCCCCATCTCCCTTCTCCTTTGACGAGATGGTCACATGACTATCATGATGAGACACAGTCATGCAGCTTTCAAAGAACTACCACTAAGTGTAAACACTCTGGGGGATGTTATTTATCTTTGTTAATGCCACCATTTTTACAGGCCCAGGGGACCAGCTCTCCCCAATAACAGTGAGTTGAACAGAAGCTCACCACTCACTGTCCACTCCCCATGGGTGCCTGCCGTACCGCCACATTGTAGTCACGGGGCTTTGTTCCCAGAGAGAGCTCCTGGGAGTCAAGAAAGGGCAGCTTTACGGCTTAGAGGCAGGTTAGATTAGTCGTCCAGTGAGCAGCAGTCTGTCCTACAGCAGGGGCTTCTGTCCTCTAATGGCAGGACGGCTCCTAACCTGTGCCTCCAAGCGCTATCGGTGGCTCACGGACGAAACTCCAGGGATCACCAAGAGGCCAGCCAGACTTAACAAGTATCAGTGCTTTAACCCTGAGGCCAAGGTGGGAACAAGGTTGCTCGGTGGACAAGCCTGGGGAGAGTCTGAATCATTGCTGTCACTGCCTCGGGCTTCTGCCCCACATAAGCAGATACTAGCGTGGTTTACTGGGACCACGCATTCCTGAGGGTTGTGTGGCAACCAGGTTTTCACACACAGAATCCTGTTTTATTTTGTTATAATTTTTTACTTTATTGTTTATTGACTTTAGAGAGAGGAAGGGGGGAGGGAGAGAGAGAAACATTGATGTAAGAAGGAAACATCAATCAGCTGCCTTCCATGCACACCCCAACCAGGGATGGAATCCAAAACCTAGGTATGTGCCCTGACCGGGAATCAAACCTGCAAACTTTTCTCATAAGGGACAATGCTCCAACCAACTGAGCACCCCGCCAGGGCTAGAATCCTATTTTGAATTCATGGAGAAAATAGCTATTGTATCCGATAAACAAGGGAGCAGCAAACTTTGTCTCTAAAGGACCAAATGGTAAAGATTTTACACACCTCGTGCACTGTACAGTGTTTGTCTCAGCTACTCGGTTCCCCTGCTGTAGCACAAAGGCAGCCGTGTTTCAATAAAGTTTTATTTACAAAACAGACAGTAGGCCAAATTTGGCCCCTCGGCCACAGTGTGTTAACTCCTAAAATAAACAAATAACTCTGATAGGTGAGGTATAAGTAACTACTAGGGCTACACAGAGAACAAAACAGAAAAATTGCTCTTCTTGTGAAATTCTTTATGTTCAGAGATTGCAGGTGGAGCATTTAACATACACCTACAATAAATTACCTCATTAAGTGTACAATCTTTCTTTAGAGCTAAACTTATCCCTGACAATCAGGCGATTGGCTTTGTAAGTTTAGATTTTTGTCCCACGATTTTTTTAACACGGGCCCAATTCACACTCTAGTCTAAAGTGGTTTGAGTCTACATTGGAATCCACCACCTTCCTTTCCGATAAGCACAGTAAGTTTGGGGTTTCCAGGAGAAATACCAGAGTAGGACAATAATTTCAAATGCTCTATCTCTTCATTTCTCCTACCTCTGCTTAGAACAGCAATATTTTTACTCTGGCTTCCTGTTTCTGGTACATGCCTTCTTTTTTGCCATGTTTATACTTCCCCCCTGTCTGTGGTTAAGTAAGTATAAAGCCCTATAGCTGTAGCTTTAAGTCTCTCTTACTCAATCTCGCGCGCTTTCTCTGTCTCATTCATTCCTACACCCAGGCTCACACGCCTGCTTTTCTCTGTTTGTCTCTCTCAGAATGGCAATTCTCAGTACAGCTTTCAGTATTCTCTTCTATTTACTTCAAGTCGTTTCTGGAGAAAGTGGCTATGCACAGAATGGTGAGTCATTTCTAACTTTTCTTTAGGATTTCAGATTACCTTGAGAACACGCTTCAGGTTGCTCAGATCCCGAGTAGACCTGAGCCGGGCATTGGGTTGGAACGGAGAAGTTGCCACTGTTCTCTCACTGTGTATGTTCTAACCACCAGGACAGGGGGCTGGGGGTGGCTTATAAACTCTTGGAATTTTCAAGAGAAAGGCATTTGTCTCTCCAAATGTGGATCTTAATGCTGGTTAATTCCTTCGATCTTACCAAAGGAACACCCATTCAGATGCAACAGCTGAGCTTGCTGGTTAGACCTTGCTAAGAAATGAAGCTAGATTTGTTTTTGCTTAGCTTTTCCAGAGGTTCCAAACACATAGCTTTCATGATAAAATAATGTCTAGAAATAACAGCTTTGTCTGCACCTACCATTGCTACATCCCCAGCACCTAAAGAGTGTGTAGAACACAGTGGATGTTCAATACCTATTTGAAAATGTCTTCAAAATACTTAAGTTTCGATAGATTTCTGTGAAATTCCTAATAACCAAGCCTAGAAAAAGGTCTCAATGAGTTGTCTCGTTGAAACATATTTAAGTGTCTTCATATTACCAAATTTACTGTCATGTAATAGTTCTCTACGGGATCCTTGATGAACTTAGTACTAGAAGCAGATGCTGCCTACTCAGTAAATTGTTGTAATTACAACAAAACTAAACACAAACGCACAGCAGCAGCCGAGGGTGGGGTGGGGGAGGGGCTGCCTGGGAAGGTGGACCACCAGCTTGTTCATGAAAATGAAGCTTTTTCACTTTAAGAGTTAAAACCTATTTTCCTGTCAAAGATATCAAACACATCAGCAGCCTAATGACTCAGCTTAGATTTTTAAGTCATATAACTACTAAGGATGGAAATCCCTAGAATGCTTTCATTACAGGAATTGTCAGAGGGTTGACATTTTTCACGGCGTGACCGGGTGTGAGTCACTTTGTGGAGGACGGTGGTTATTCCACAGTGAGCACTGCCCTGTGTGTGGCACGGAGAGGCTCGGCAGGCAACACACAAATCTTACTCTTTGGAGGATAATGTATTCGTTCCCTCTGTTTCTCCCTGGTGACCACACGATTTTTAAGAGAAATAAGAATTGTAATGAAAGCTGAGTTTTCCCCTCAGCATCTTAAATTTCAGACATTTTTTTGAGGAGGTCTGTAACCACCCCTCCCCATGATGACGTCGAGCCACTTCCCAGTTTGGTGTGAAAACTAATCAGCTGCTGTTTGTCGAAAGACAAGTTAGTTCTCCGAGAACCACAAGGGTGATCAAGAGGAGAAGTAGCTACTTTTTAAAAATTGAAACCACTTACACTTTTAATCCACTGCTTCTTTTCAGCAGGTAGACTTCAAAACCACACTACCTTGTCTGTATATACTGCACATTCCTAGAGAATTAAATTTTTGTGAAAAAATAAGCTTAGGTAATGAGCATCTAAAAATCATAGGTTAACTCACCGTTGTTCAAAAGCTCGATGTAGTTTCAAAGCCCAAGTAATAGCACCTTCGGCAGAGAACTCTTTTTCAAAGGAGCACCAAAGTTTTCATGTTCATATTTCTCAGAATTCGAATTCTTGTTTTACCTTTTCATTGTTTATTTCTCAAAAATGAGTATGATAACAGTCACAGATAACCCTTGTTGAGGTTTTACTGTGTTCTAGGCTAAGTCTTTGTAGTCGCTCCTCATAATAACATGAATTTATGTATCAGAACCCTGAGCCTTAGAAAGAGTGAGTAATCTGACGGAGGACCACAGCTACAAAGCAGGATAGCCAGGATTTGAACCCACATCTGTCCAGCTCTGGTGTTGGGGACCTTAACCACTGTGTGTATTACTCTTACCTAAGAACTGTCAGCTTAGATCAGGTCTAGCATTCCCTTTGTAAAATGACATGCAGTTGTGCAAGGTGTTGAGGGGAATTTTTGTTGGTTATAAGGCAACTTTGCCCAGAAATACCTGCTAATGAGTCGATGAGATCTAGGCACTTTAATTATGTGACCAATGCTCTGTATATGGCATGAGAATACACAGCAAACTCACTTTGTCAGCCTCAGTGGCTGGGGGCGATGGGCATGCTCTGTTCTGCCAATCAATGCCCAGCATCCCATACCCTGTTCCCTCTCCGGCTTATCTTATATGTTAAAGTATTTTGGAGACCGAGCTGATCCATGGATGTCTGAATCCGAATAGTAATGCAGGCTCTGCTGCATAGGATGGGTGGGAGTCCAGGGAAGGGAAACCATCGAGACACCGTGAGACTTGTATGTGAGGGCAGGTTGAAACTGCCCAGAGCCTGTCCGCTGAGACAGGCGCCGGCTCCCAGGAACCGAGATTCACGTCTGCAAGATTACGAATGAGCATGCTCTGGGAACCTACAGGGGAGGCTGCCGCGTTATTTAAAACTGTCATCAGGAGGAGGACCGTCCCCTGCTGCAATGATATAAGGAGCCTTTGCTGGGAGCAGACCCGTGAGCCAGACGGCTTCTAGGAATGTTCAGGAAGAGCCGTGCCCACAGACCTTGTCTAGCTGTGGCCTCCCCAAGTTTGCTGCTTTCACTGAACTGACCTGTCGCCCAGCTGGCTGGCCCTCTCATGGCCAACTTTACCAACCTCCCCACAGGCCGACTGGATTATTTAAATAAAGGGGCTGCTGTGTGTACATCTCTTGGCCTCTGGACCACTCAGCTGGGGCTTAATTTTAGTATATTTTATATCTGATTTAAAGTCCTAGAAGCATCTACTTTCTAGTACCAATGGGCCCACAAGCAATCATAAGCTCACGCTCGAGTACTTGGAATGCCTTTGGTTACTACGGGTTTGCTCATGTTCCAGTATGAGTACACTAACTGACAGGTTTTTCTCTCTTAATATTGTGCAATATACATACAAAATGTCTGTTCAAATTTAAGGGCTTCACCCCAACTTAACAAATTAAATACTACCTGTGACAGTATTTCCAAAAATGACTACATAAAGTTTATGGTTCCCCACATACTTCCAGAATTTGCTCCTATCTACGAGATATGGTAGCTATAGAAGATCAATAAACACAGAAGCATTGTCTATAAGATGTGCAGGAAGGTCCACAAGATTTAAGTCCCGTCAGATCTAATTTTTTTACTAACCACGTTGGCCTCAGTTAGTAGCTTAAGACAAACTACCTCAAACAAATATCCACACAATAGAAAGAACCAATGGTGTTTTCAGTTGGGACTCCTACTTAGGCAAGGGAAGGCTACCCCTCAAAAAAGTAAACTTCTGATTGTAAGAATTCTATCACCTTCCTTCATTCAAAAAAAATACTTGAGCCCTGACCGGAGTGGCTCAGTTGGTTGAGCATTGTCTTGCAGAGCAAAAGGTCGCTGGTTCGATTCCTGCTTGGGGCACATGCCTGGGTTTCAGGTTCAGTCCCAGACAAGGCGCTACGAGAGGCAACTGACCAATGTTTCTCTCACACATCGATGTTCCTCTCTCTCTCTTCCTCCCTTCCTTCTCCTCTCTCCAAACATAAATAAATAAAATCTCCAAAAATAAATAAATAAAATCTAACTGAGAGGGGAAAGATTGATAATGAAGTCAAAGGCTAGATTAGGCAACATGTGAATAATGGGGATAAAGTGTCTATTACTTGAAATGTACAAGCTCACAGAAGAAATCACCATTTAAATAAAGGAAAGACTGTGGTTAGTGCTTCATTCTGGGTCTCTGAAGCACTGAACCAACAATAGAAGTATCTGGAGGTTACTTCTTAATTGCAATGATTTTTTTTTATTTTTAGAGAGGGAAGGGAGGGGGACAGAGAGAGAGAGAGAGAGAGAGAGAAACATCAATGTGCAGTTGCTGGGGGCCGTGGCCTGCAACGCAGACATGTGCCCTGACTGGGAATCGAACCTGCGATGCTTTGGTTCGCAGCCCGCGCTCAATCCACTGAGCTACGCCAGCCAGGGCTGTGAATTATTTTTTTGCTACTAGAAAAATATGTGCTCATCAGGCTTTGTTTTGGCTTGGGGTTTTTCTTTCGGCGGGGGTGGGGGGGGTGGTTAATTTTGAAGACATTCTCATTTCTACCCCTGGGCTTTCCTTCTTGAAATACACTACAATCACTTCTTCATTCCAGCACCAAAGGCTGCCATTTCACTAGAGTGACGGCAGATTTCAAAAGCAGGCACCCTCCCCCCTAAAAGTTGGTACTTTAAGTACTAATACTGTGAGAAATGAAGTGTCCTTTATCTCTGAGAAAAAAAAAAAAAAGGAAAAAGAGCAGGCACCCCCTTGCCCCGCTAACCGCGGCAGGACTGTCCCCGCCCCCGACAGGAGACCTGGAGGACGCCGAGCTGGAGGACTACTCCTTCTCCTGCTACAGCCAGTTGGAAGTGAGCGGATTCCAGCACTTGCTCCGCTGTGCTTTCGACGACCCGGACATCAACAGCACCAGCCTGGAATTCGAGATATGGTGAGAAAGGGTGGGGTGCATGGGCGCCGAAGAGCCCTCTGCCTTCCTTTTTGCACGCCGGGCAGCACTGGTGGCAAAGGGAGGCCTGTGGGGGCTAGTTATCAAATATCAGTACAACCCAATGCATTCCACGAGCTTTCGGGAACTCCTGTCCTTCCCCAGAAGACGCGCGCAAAGGAGTCCTCTTGGGTCCATCTTTCAGGTCTGGGGGCTAAGTCAAAGGATGGTACGGATCGCAGAGATCCCATATGCCTCCCGAATTTGCAGCAGAATTTGAATCCCTGTTTGCCTAAGACACTCCTTAGAAAAATCTCCTAGCCTGACATGAGACAATCTCGTGTCTTCGCATTGCATCTGGAGCACCGTTGCCTGGTGTGTAATCTCCACGCCGACACTTAGCAGCTCTTTAACCCAGAGCTAGTTACGTAACTTACTTATGCCGGTTTCTTTGCCTTAGGAGATACAGTACCTCACAGGGAGGTTGTGAGGACTAAATAATTTAATGCTGTAGTAATTTAATGAGCAAGCTCATCCAGTATGTAATTACGCAGTGGAAAATTGGCACTAAGTCAAAAATCTATGGATAGAGACCAAATGTCCACCTTCTTGACACAATTTGACTTTAGATGATACTCCCAGTATCAGCCTTCCACAAACCCACAAAAACAAACCGGCTCTTGGTCTCAGGGGGCCTTGGAGAAAGGCCGAGAGAAGGAGAAAGTCTCTGCCTTGAAAATGTGGGGAAATGCTCAGACAGCTTTATCTTCTCCCTCTTCCACGAATCCCCTCTCGCTGTTGAGGGTTACTATTTCTTATGACTTAAAAAAAATACTCTAACATGAAATTCTGACTTGTGGTTCTCTCCAAATTCCTATCAGGTTACCCTAATTTTAGTTACCGTGGTTTCTTAGTAAAGAAAGTGGGTCAAGATCCACCAGTAGTAAAACAAAAAAAAAGCTCCTTAAATTCCATAGACACTCAGACGTCCCCCGGGACACGTGGCCTAGGCGAGCCCTGCGTTCCGCGTCTTACACTAATTTACGGGAACCTCCGGCCTCTCCTCCAGCGCTGACCCCTGCTGCAGTCACTGGGTCAGCACGGTCTTGGACTTGAATACCATAGCATTTCCTCCATCCGTCTCTGTCAGTTCACGTCTTTAACACACTTTCCAGGAATAAAATATGTCAAGAGCAGGAACCCACAATATCCAGAATCTGTGCTGCAACTGGACTACCTTGAAAACAGCCAAACAACTCATTCGAACTCTGCACTCATTTTTGTGGGCAGAGGTTTGGCTTTGGGCTGTCCAACCCACCGACTGGTGGCCTTCGGTGATCACTGCGGTTTCTCTCCAGGAGTCCGAGGCTGACCTTTCTGTCCACTTTCACTCACACAGCGTCTGCCCACTTCCTCACCCACTTCCTTCAACACGTTTCTTCCTATGTCCTGCCATATTTTAATCTATCCATAGCTTCCATCTGGGTTTCTCAACTGGATTCAGGTATTTCCATTGGAAAGGAATTACCTTAGGGCGTGTTTTTGGTATGAAACAATAAGTATGAGCTCCTTAGTAGGTTATAGTGTTATTTTCATAAACGTGTGTACGTCTTGCGGAGGGATTAGCGCAACTCCTAGGTTCCGAGAGAGCAACGTATCTGAAATTAAACGCACTTAAACAGAGTGCTGGATTTGCTGGTTAGGTTGAGTTTCTGCTCCACACTGAAACTCGCTTTGTGGAGCTTTCTCTCCCATTTACATAATGTGTAAAGAAGAAACTGGAAATTGCGCTTTCTGCTAAAGTCACCGCAAAGGTAGGGTTGTTGCTAGAAACCCCGGGCTGTTTCCCAGAGGCCTCGCCTGGGGTGTTTTTCTACACAAACTTATCACCTGCCTGATCTGGCCGTCAGTCTCCCAGGCTTGGAAACCTAGTTGTTTAGTATTCAACATGCAGGCCCATCTCTCAGGGATGAACTGAATTATCCAAAGTCACAGAGCTGGATTCCCAGCATCCCACCTGGCTGCTTCACATGGACCAACACGACTACCGTAGAGACCCAAATATTCACCCTGGGCTCAGAGGAAGGAGGACAGAGAGGGCCAGGAGGTTCCGTTTCCTTGTAAATCCACTCTTACTGGGGGACCTGGGAATATTCCATTTACCAGAACTCACCAGCTGTCAGGGACGCAGAGCGACAATGCAGAGGTGCTGGAAACAGGCACCGAGGCTGCGACCCAGCGGGTTACTTCAGCAATCTGATCCTAACACTGCCTTGCATCGGGGTGGAAAGAAGCATTAGTGTCTGACATATGGGCAGTGTCTATAAATGGTGCTTAATTCTCTCGATGGTCGGATTTGCATTACAAAGTTTACCTTTCCATTAAAATTTTACCTTGTGTGACAGTATATGGGTGGACCCGGAGAACTCTATGCTGAGTGAAATAAGCCGGTCAGAGAAAGACACGTGCTGTATGATTTCACTTGTATGTGGACTCTAATGAACAAACCGAACTAATAAACAGAACAGACACAGATGCACAGATGGAGAGCAGGTGACAGCGAGGGGGGCGGGAGGTGAGGGGTGCAGGGACTAAGCAACAGAGAAAGAGGACTGGCGGACATGGACGACAGTGTGGTGAGTGTTGAGGGGAGGCGGTACAAGGGGGCTAATGGTAATGGAAAAAAATAAACTTTCAGTAACAGAAAAAATGTGATCAAAAGGTGGTTCAGTAAATATAGAAGCAAACAGAGGAAATTTGTCTGTTGACTTTAAGACTAGAGTTATTTGGTTCAGATCTCAAAGTGGTTACATTTTTAGAATGAGTTGCCAGCCTTTACCTATCTAGGTATCTGTTTAAAAAATCAGGTTTTGTGATGCTGGGCTCATCCAGCAAAAAGTAGAGGAACGGAACTCTGGCTGCTTCGCGACAGGTGGGGACCAAAGTGGCAGTCCTGACGCTGGGCTCACTTCATGTCACCTGCACGGGGGCTTGCATTCAGGACCCTGCGTTTCAGGTGTCTGCGTGACGTTTCTCGTCGGCTCTCAGAAGGCCATCATATTTCCCTCATTTCCACGTTCTTGGGGGCACCACCGTCGCTCCCATGTGCCGCCTGCAGGTACCACTGAGGACCTGCCGAGTTTTGGTTTCCTCAGTCACCGGCAGCGTCACAGCTGCGCCCCGCCCTGTCTCCCTCTCGCTCTGCGCTCCACCAGCGCTGTCCGTCACGGGCTGTCACTGTGTTCCTCCCTTCAGGACACAACTCGGACGTTCAAGGTCTTTCCGTATGTTTGAGATAGACTCCGTCTTTCAGGGCCAAATAAGAAATGAAAACTACAGTGTATTTTTGCTTTTCATACTTCCAGGTAAATACCATCACACTGACCTGTACACGACTGTAGGAAACTTAGGCAGGTGCAGGTGGGGTGTGACCCCGGCAGCCTCTCCCCATTTTCAGAACAAGGGACAGAACGATCACGCACATTTAACGGCAGCTTTGTATGATTAATACAGTCCTGGCATAAAAAGAAAAAAGAAAGAACAAGGAGATTTGTGTTGAGCGGTTTAGGGTTGCTGTCCCCAAGGACGGTCCCACAGGGTCACATTTGTTAGCCTATAGAACCACTCAGACACCTGCCCTTAAATTCCCTGGAATGGCTCTGTTCAACAGAAGTGCAATGCAGCTCACAACTGTGGGAGCCAGGTGTGAAATTTTAAATGTTCTAGTAGCCACATTTCATACAGGAAAAAATAGGTGAAATTAATTTCAATAATATAGTTTATGTAACCTAATATATTCAAAAGATTATCAATATGCAATCAGTATGAACAAAAAAATGTTAATGAGATATGTTACACTCTTTCGCATACTAATCCTTCAAAGCCCGCTGTGTATTTCATATTAAGGTCACATCTCAATTTGGACTAGCCCTGTGTTCCATAAGCACGTGGGGTAGTGGCTATTGTGTTCGACCGCGCGGCCCCGGAACATCCCTAACCCTAGCCACACACACGGGTAGCCACCAAGGAAATTGCTGTAATTTAATTAAGTGGAACAACTTGGATTGAATTGAGTCGAACTACTCTGGGGGGCACAGTAAGTCTCCTCCAGTGACCTAAAGCGGTCACTTGGGTCCCTGGGGTCAGTGGCACGAAGCAAGGACTCCCGTTCCAGCCACATTTTTACCTGAGTTTCCTGCCAAGGCTCCCCCCACTCCCCTTCCCCCGCCCTATGAAGCAGCTCCTGGAATTCAGAGCCCTTAAAAGGATGCCCAGGCCCACAAGCCAGCCAAATAGTAATCTTTAGTTTTTGTGGCTCGTTAATCTCATCCCTCCAAAAGTAGAAATGAACTGAAATTACCATTTTGGATTCTTCTTAAACCCCCAACAGTGCCAGGAACTTGTTACGTGTTCAGGATCCGTCGCCAAGTGTTTCACGCCCTCTTTACTCACCAGTCTATTTCACACTCAAGACTGAATTAAAAGCCATCATCCTTCTCATTCCTCCACATCGCATGTTTACCTAAAATTCAGGAGTGGGATTCTGCCCCCATTCATCCCTTCTACCCTCATTCATCGAATCACGACAATGTCACTAGTTTCAAAACTTCCCGTCTGGCACTCCGCCCAAGGAGTGTTCCCTGGTATGCCCCTGGCTTGTACTCTGCTCCCAGTGGAAAAACCCAGGTAGCCCCAAAACAACACGCCCCTGAGACTCTCCAACAAACACACATACACGCACGCACCCACATTCAAGACCAGAACAGCTGCATGCCCCTAAAAGACAGCAGTTAACTAAAAAGCTGCATTTGGGGGGAAGATAGTTTTAAGGAATGTCCCACAAAAAGTAAATATATTTAGCCCATTAGTAAAATAAGGAGCTTAACCAGTCACTCGAAGACCACAGCAGCCCGAAGATGAGTGACCCTGCTCCTAAGGTTGAGGTGTTCTCCGCACCTTGCAGCCCCACGCCCACCTCACCTCAAGCCACAGAGCCCAGCAGTGATGGAGCGCGGGCTCACTCGAGCACGTGCAGAGAAAGGCCACACACGCCCAACTCACCAAAAAGAAACAAAATGCATTCCGGATTGGAGGTAGTAAAAGGCCTGTTCCCTATGATTTTTTAAAAAAATGTATCTTATTAATGAGAAGGATTCTTTTTACGTAAGCAAACTTACACCAGGCTGCTTTTTTCTGCCACAATCCCCACTTCCAATTTCACCCAGCTATGCCTCTTTTCAGGGCTGTTTGGCAGAGTTTAAAGAGCATGTAGGAAAAAACAAACTGGTAACCATGGTTATCACAGGAGAGGGAAATTAAATGGAGGGTCAAGGAAGGCAGAGAAATGAGTAATTTTACTTTATTCTGCGTTGTTGAATTATGTTTACAATGAGCACACATACTTTGCATTACTGCTTTAATTTTTATGCGCTTTATTAATTTATTTGGTTTACTTCCTTTTTTGATGATAATTCATTTCGGGAGTAGCATTTACTTATGGTGAAATGCAGAACGTAAGTGAGTTCTGAGAAACAAATCTGATATACAGTAGCCTTTGCCTCTGCCAAGATACAGAACGTTTCTCTCCCCCTAGAAGGGGGCCCAGGTCCCCTTCTAGTCCCTCCTCACCTGCCCCCACCCCCCGAGAGGGCAATCACAGTTTTCTGAATCCTATCACTCTTCGTTTTTGCCACTTTCGGATAGTTCTTATAAATGGAATAACACACTGTTCACTCTTTTCTGACTCACTTCCTCCACACACAATGTGTTTGAGGTTATCCATGTCGATGCATGTCTCATAACTCATCCTTTCAATCGCTGGGTATTAACTCCACTGTATGAATGCATCACAAGTCTTAATCCTTTCTCCTCTTGATGGACATTTGAGATTTATGTACTTGGAGACGATTATTTTTAAGTTGTTATGAACACTTTTGTACAAATCAGTTTGTCCATACACATTCGTGTTTCTCTGCAGTAAAAACCAGAGTGGAATTGCTGTGTGATGTGGTAGGCATGTACTTCACGTTATAAGAAACTGCCCACCAGGTTTCCACAGCGGTGGTACCATCCTACCTCCTGCCCACACTGTTCGAGCTCCATTCATTGCTAACGTCTGGCTTTGAAATAGTATCCAGTTATTTGCATTTACATTTCTCAAATAACAAACAGTGCTGACCATCTTTTCACATACTTCGTGGTCATTTGTACATCTTTTGGGGGGCAGATTTCTTGTCTTTTTTATTGAGTTATTTGTCCTTTTATTATTGATAGGTATAAATTCTTTATATGTTCTGGATGCAACTTGTGCGTCAGCTATATGCATCAATGTTATTTTCTTTCAGTCTGTAACTTGCCTTCCATTTTTGTAAGGGTATATTTTAATAAGCAGATTTCCATTTTTAATGAAATCCAATATAATCTCTATTTTTCTCTTTTATATTTTTTTGTGTCATTACTATCTTTTTTATTGCCACAGTTAGGAAGACATTGCCCCCTGTTTTTTCCTAAATATTTTATAGTTCTAGACTTTACATGTAGATCCACAATCCATATCTAATTAATTTTGAGTAAGACTAGGATTTATATCTTCCATACATTTGCTCCATTGTTCTAGGGTAATTTGCTGCAAAGGTTTTCTCTGTCCCATTGAGTTGATTGGGTACCTGTATTTAAAATCAATTAACCTTACATGTGTGAATCTATTTCCAAACTCTGTATGCTTTCTATTCACCAATGTATCTATCCTTTAGTCAGCACTAAACTTTCCTGATTATCACAGCTTTATCGTACATTTGAAATCAAGCAGTGTGAGTCATATTTGTTCTACTTTTTCAGCATTGTTTTGGCTATTCTTTGAATTTCCACATAAATTTCAGAATCAGCTTGTCATTTTTTAAAATCTTACCAGGATTTGGATTAATATGTTATATGCCCATTGGGGGAATTTTTCTGTCTTTTCATTATTGGATTTGCTAATTCACAAACGTAGCTCTCCGTTTATTTAGATTCTCTTTAATAGCTCTCAGGAATGTTTTATAATTTCCATTGCAAAAACCTGAAGCATCTTTTATTCATTTTATTTCTATGCATTTTATGTTTCTATTGCACACATGGAGCTGTTATTTTTTATTTTCCTAATTGTTTGATACTAGCCTATACAAATTTAACTGACTTTTGGACAATGACCTTGATGAATTCACCTCATTATTTACTGAAATTGTATTGGAGAATATGATTTTCCATGTAAACAAACATGTTGTTCTTCCTTTCCCGCCCAAGTGCCTTTTATTCGTTTCTCTTGCCTAGGGCTGGCTAGAATGTCCAGCACACTGTTGAATATAAATGGTGAGGTATTCCTGCCTTGTCCTTATCTTAGGTGAAAATATTCACAATTTCACCATTAAGTATATTAACTATAGACTTTTTGTAAATTCTCTTTACTAGATTAGGGAAAGGTCCTCCTATTAAGTATCTGCTGAGAGTTTTTATCATAAATGGATATTGAATTTTGTCAAACACTTAATCTGCATCACTTGAGATGGCCAGGTTGTTTATATCCTTTATTCTGTTCATTTGAATTATATTGATTATCTTTGATTGCTGAACCTAACTTGATGTTCTGGGGTATATTCTACTTTTGAATTAAGTATTAACATGAATGTGTTAATATTTTCCTAAGGAATTTTTACATATACATTCTTGGGGGACACTTATTTGTAAATTTCTTTTCTGTAATATTTTTTGCCAGCTTTGGTACTAGGGTTGAGCTAACTTCATAAACTAAGTTAAAGAGGGTCCATTTCTTCTCTATTTTCAGGAAACCTTTGTATAGAATTGATACTATTTCTTATATATTTGACAAAATTTACAAGTATATAATCATGTGAGGTACAGTTTTCTTTGTAGGAAAGTTTATTAATAATAAATTTAATTTCTTTGACAGAAATGGAACTATTAAGATATCCAGTTTCTTCCTCATTTTCACTTTTGGGCAATATCTCTCTTTAGTGATTAAGGATTGCAATATTCAACTTTATTGTGTCAGAGTTTACTTAGAACTAATAATGTACTGTTTCATGTAAAATATAAGAAATTCTCAACAATGTAGTTCTACTTATCACATCCTATGCTTTGCACTATTATTGCCACATATTTCACTTCTACATGCTTTATAAATGCCACAATAATGTTGTAATATTTGCTTTAATTAGTTATCTTTAAAGAACTTCAGAGGAAATACATATTGTCTTTTATATTTACCAAAGTGCTATTTCTGGTACCCCTAATTCCTTCCTGTAGATCTGAAATTTCATCTAGTGTCATTTCCTTTTGGTCTAAAGAACTTCCTAAAACAAATTACTTCAATTTTTATTCATCTGGAACTATCTCTACTTTGCCTTCATTATTGAAGAATATTATGTGCATACAAGAATTTAAGGCACACATCTTAAGGTTTCTCTTTCAGAGATTTAAAGATATTATTCCACTGTCTTCTGGTTCTCATGGTTTCTGGTGGAAAGTGGCATTTTTCTCCGGATGCTTTCAAGATTTTCTATTTGTCTTTGTTCTTCAGCCCTTTGGCTACAATGTGCTTGGCTTTAATGATGTGCTTTTTTTTTCTTTTCTTTTTTTTTTTGGCCTGCTTGTATTTGCTGAGTTCTTAAATCCAAAAGTTGATCGTTTTTGGCCACATTTGGAAAATTTGGAGACATTATTTCTTTAAATATTTTTTAGCCAAATTCTTTCTCTCTTTTTGTTCTGGAACTCTAATTACATACAGGGTCTGGCACCAATCATGCCCTTTTTTAGTTACAAAATCATCAGCATGTAATTCTGTAACACAATAATGCCATGCTCAAACACACCATATGACATTTTAGGTGAAATGCTCCAATTAAAACTGTAAATCATTATACCCATATTATTACCCTGCCCACCACACTCACACAGGCGTCACTTCTGCCGGACCCTGTGTTCATCCTTACAGGCCACCAACACTTTCTCTTTCAGTTCACACTCAGTAATGTCTCTTGGTCTATCTTCATGTTCACTGACCCTTTTTTCTGCCTCCTTCAATCTGCTGTTTAAGCCTACCCATACATTCAGTGCCTTTTTTAACTTTTTAGATATGTGCCTGTTATATTTCATCTGGTTTTCTTTTATTGTTTCGACTTCTCCATTAATATTAAACATCTGTGTAATAATCATGACATTGTTTTATATTTAGCCCTTAAACATGTTTATAAAAGCTGCTTTAAAGTCTCTTTTCTGCTAGTTCCAAGATCTGAATCATCTTAGGATCAGTTTCTATCAACTGCTATTTTTCTTTTCCTGGTTAATTGTAATAACTTTTGAATGTAGGAAAAACCCTCTTGATAATGAGGGGGTGGGTTCTGTTGTACTCTGGCGAATGTTCATTTTAGCTCTGTTCGTCAACTTGCCTAGATTAATCCAACTTCTTCTTTGGAGGCAGTGTCTAAAATCTATGCTTAGTTCCCTCTAAAGCCCTATAGCTCCTGCTACCTCATGGCTACTGTGCAGCCTCCTCCACACAGACATAATCAAGGGACATACAATAACTGGAGTGGGTTTACATGCTGACTTGGCATTTCCATCTCTCTATTTTTCTCATCCCTAGACACTTCCCCCAAAATTCTTTCTTCTGATTCCTTAAGACAAAACTGGGGCTCTTTGTTATGTTGTAGATTCCTATCACAATGTGCCTCAAGGAGTGCCATCAGGCAAAAAAAAAAAAAAAAAACGAAAAAGAAAAGGGAAAAAAAAGAAACATAGATCTTATCCAACCTTTTTAAAAGGATGAAATTCCTTCTAGTTTCTGCCTGCTTTTGGTTACTCTCCAATGCTTTTAAGTAGGATTTTCAAAAATATATTGTCCAAAGTTTATAGTAGTTGTCTATTAGATTAGTGTGATATACATCACTCGGCCATTACTGGAATCACTACTGGAACTAACTCTTGTACATTTTTTAACAGGGAGTTTTTGAAAGAGTACAATTTGAAGCTTTTGATGTTAGTTGCATGGTAGGAAACATTCTCCCTTCCTCCGTTTTCTGGAAGCCTGATCTTCATTGGGAACAGAAAGTTACAGAAGCGACAAAATTCTGAGCATTGCTATTGCATGTTAAGTAGGGAGCATGGCTGGAAGGGTTGGTTTTAAAATCTGCTGATGAGTTAAAAGTAGACCACAGTCAAAATTACCTATGAAAATCCCTAAATTACCCATTAAATATATATGGTTGTATGTATATAATCATTTAGACTATTTCATCATTTCCCTTAAGACTTTTTGGTCTTAAGGATCTTTTTAAGACCTGTCTTTATAGGCTTTATTTATTTCATTTATTCCTGTAGGGCATCATAAAATGAAAGTACTTTCTCACCTAAGCAAAGGATTTGTTTTTCAACGATCATTTATTAAAAATAGGAATTTCCCATTATTTTTATGAACATGTTTTGACTACTTTAGGTTCAATTGCATCTAATGTTGAGTAAATCATCACTGATAGTGATGGCAGCAAAAAGCTACATTATTTTAATTGTTTCTCTCCCTTTCACCCTCATTTACCCACTCAGTTACCTATGGACAGAGCTGAAGTCACACAACTGAAGTGTACCATGACGCCGTAGCACTGTGTACAGAAACTCCTGCTTGTATTAAGACAGACCCCATTTTTTCTTTCAGTGGGTCCCTTGTGGATGTAAGTTGCCTGAATCTTAATAAACTGCAAGAGATATATTTCATCCAGACAAGTAAATTCTTATTGATTGGAGACAGCGAAATCTGTGTGAAGCTTAGAGGAAAGAGCTTAACCTGCAGGAAAATGAAGATAGTCAATATAGGTAAGAATATTGGGGGGGATGGTTGCCATTTTTCAGATGTCTTAAGATATTGATAGTGTCTGGATTATCGGTATTTCATGAGTGGATAAATCATGAAAGTCATTTGCAATAAAGGACATCAAATTCTCTAATACAAATAATTCTTATTGTTTTAATGTATTTTATTTTTCAACCACAGTTTACATTCAATACCATCCTGCAACAGTTTCAGATTTACAGAAAAGTAGCCAGAAAACCACACACTCTGTGGAGTGGTCCCCTCGCTGCCCCAAGCACCCACCTGACCCCACACCCACTAATCTTGACATTATTGACTGCATTCCCCACACTGCAAACCGCATCTCTGTGGCTACTCTGAAACTACCAATTTGCAGCACTTAACCTTTTCACCTTTTTCACCCGGCACCCCAACCTCCCTCCCTTCTGACAGCTGTCAGTCTGTTCTCTGTACTTACGGGTCAAATCATTTTTAAAAGAAATGGAACATTTTAAGCTCATGCCATTAATTCTTACTGTGGGAGTTCTCTGGATTTCCACACTCGGAATGAGGGTGATTGGCCCCTACTGACTGATAGAAGAGGTCATCTATATGAAGTGTCTAAGTGGGCCTCCTGTCATCCCCTTACCCATGTCCTTTCCTTCCTCACCTTACCTTCACCTGAATTTCCTGCAGCCTTCTCACCCTATGTGTGCTATATTCTGAGTACGTTTAGCTAAATAATCAAGTTATTTCAAACAGTCAGCATGCCTTCTGTATTAGAGTTCCCCAGAGCAGACAGTAAGGGATAGATGGAGATGTGTGTGTGTGTGCATGTGTGCATGTACAGTGGGTGTGTACACACACACACACACACACACACTGGCTCACATGACTGTGGGGCTGGCAGATGAAATCTGTACAGTGAAGGTTGAGGTTGGAGTAGAGACTATAGTCTTGAGTCCCAGTTCCACGGGGCAGACCGGGCAGTCCAGAAACCCAAGCAGGGTTTCCATGTTGCATTCTTGAGACAGAGTTGCCTCTTCTTCAGGGAATCTCAGCCTTTGCTTTTAAGTCTTTCATCAGACCAGATGACGCCCACCACATTCTGGAGGGTAATCTGTTTTACTCAGAGTCTACTGTTTTAAAGTTGGCTGTGTATTTTTTTAAAAGATATCTTTAGGCTAATGTTTGCCCAGACAAATGGTTACCATGTTGATACATGAAGTCACCATCATGCCTTCCTAAAAGACCTGTCATTGAGGGTCGATGCCAAATCTGAGCTGGCCTAGAAGCATATATTATACTTTGGCTAAAAATGATCATTATATTTTATGTAAAATTATAACTTGAGTTACCAAATGCATTGGCATGTTTTCTTGGGCTCTATATAATATCCATATGCAAAAATAGTACAAATCAGTAGATCCACTCACGTAGCTGCTTCTAGGTCAATATTAATGACCAATTTACCATTTGGTTACCAGGCAAGTAAATCAAAACGATTAGAAAAATTGGGAATTTAGACACAAAAATTTCTTTGATTACTTACAGATTTATGACCCTGAGGTAAATAAAGTTCTCTTTCAAAACCTGAGACAACCTGCTATAGAAGAGAGTCTAAGTCAATTATGATGTATCAGTGCAATGGGAGACTAAGTGCTTGTATGTGTTCTACCTATGCAGATTTCATAACCATATGTGAAACACTGTTCAAAGTGTTTGAACATATAAATCCTTTTGCTGGGTTTGAATACTATGTCTCTGTCTCTCCAAATTCTCAGACCCCTCCCCCCCCACCACCACCTTTACCCTCAAACAACAAAATCAAATGTAAGAGCAATACTCATCAGAGACAGCAAAGAGAAACGTGGAACCTAGTCTCAGCTTTGTTTCACTAAGATGGTAAAACAGAGTAAAAGTAAATTTCCATGGGTGAATAATTATCTTGTGAAAAAGCAGAGGTGGTAGAAAAGAGACATGGACAGCACAGGAGTGAGAGTGCTGGGTGGAGATGACCATCACAGGGTGTCTCTGTATACAAGACACACGCTCGCTGGGTTCGCTCATGTGGAGACCAGGCTGCTACGGAAGGATGTTCCGGGTGTGCAGTGCCCAAGAGCACTCTGCCTAACGGTTTACCATTTACACGGCAAAGCGACATTCACTATGAGAGCAGGCAGAGCAGGCAGAACAGGCAGAGATGCTCAGTCCTCTGACAGGGTCCTGGAGCTGCAAGGAGACCCCTTCTCCCAGTCCCCTACCCCCCACACAAGGCCTGCAAGCATTTCATAGAGCGAGTGCATGAACATGCATGACACACCCATAGCTCCGGGAGGTGCCCTGCCCCATCCAAACCCCCAGATCTCACATGCCCAGGGCTTTCACGGGTCCACATTCTGTAGCCCCTGCAGACCATAAACCTGACAGCCTCATTTAAGGGGCATGGAGGAGATGCAGGATATGCACACAGACGGTAGCACAGGCCCCTGGAAAGGGGGCTCATCGGAGCACCTCCGGGTTTGGAAAGTACCCTGTGCAAGAAGAGTGAGAAGTGGTGGAGGTGTGTCTCACGGTAGCATCTTCTGATTCCTAATGTGACTTTTCACTAATAGGACTGACATTTAATTAAATTCAAATGGATGCTCTTGATGGAACCTCAGAGCCAGCACTCCCCGGCAGCCGCATGCCTCCTCCTTACTTCCCCATCTTCATAGATCTAGAGAGAAAGCTTCCCGCCTGCCCATTTTTCTTGGCAGGGTAAATTTATATACTTGTCCGGGTTGTGCACGAGTAAGTGAACGTGCTTAAGTGTTGCTTGAGGGATGAGCATCTTTTTTCAAATGGGCTCGGAGACAACATTTAAGCTAGAGGCAGACATATGGGCGAACAGGCCAGTGGGAGCTAGCGGGGCCCAGAAACAAAAACTACACAAAGAAGAGTGAGCCTCAGATCAGACAGAATTGAATTTAAGTCCTCTTAAACCATCCCACAGGGATCTGAGTAAAAGCTAACCAACCTCTTTGAGGCTCAGTTTCCTCATCAGCAGAGTGGCCATAAATGAGTGTTGATGGTGGATGGCATAAGTAAAGCACTTGGCATTTAGTAGGTATATAATCAATATTATTCTAGTCTTCCCTTAATGCATCCTTTATCTCCCTTGGGAGATGGGGATAGAACAAGAAACTCAGTGCGGGAGGTTCTGTGGAGAATGTAATTCTTAATTATTCCCTTGAAGGAAGGGCGAGACGTGGCGTGGCTGGTGGGAAAGGGCTGACAGTTTTCTCTGTTGGCCTGTTTGTCTGTGCCCATCTCTGTCCTGCTGCTTCCCTTGAGAGCGTCCCCTCTATCTGGTGTATCCAAGGATTCACCTTCCCCTTTCACGAGACATCCAAGGGCAAAGAACAAGCCACTTCCTCTCCTGTAGGGCCTCTGGAGCAATGCAGGAGAAACTCAGGCACTCACCACTATGAGAAGCTGATGGCAACATGTGGGCCAAACTCCACCACACAAGCCAGTCTTAACGTCCAGCTCAGATGGCCCAGAATCAGCTCAGCCTACTGAGTGAAAGTTGGATTCTCTCGTTAACTGCAGGCTTAGGTTAGATTTTAACCTTTGTGTCCTCCCATCTCTATCTGAGGTCAGCCAGGCAGAAAAATCACCACCCCCTCCCTAGATAATTAACCTCGCAGGCTTTGGTGAGGGAGCAGCTAAGAGGCCAAGACCGGGAAGGCTCCGGTCACGGTCACGGTGGCAGGGAGCCTGACACACCCCCTCTTCTAGGAATTCAATACCTTTCTCAGGGTTTGCTCTGCCTGAACCAATACCTCCCTCCCTCCAACAGCATTTCACATAAGATGCCTGGGATTCTAACAGCACCCCTGGGAGGCAGGGAAGCAGAAGGAAGAGGCCAGAGAGGGGGTTGCAGCAAATGCGAGCGAGGTTGAAGCGGGAGACAGTCTGAGGTCACCCTGGAAGTTTCCAGCCAGGGCCAGGATGCAGACCCTCAACTTCCCTATAGTCGAAATGAGGTGGGAGTTTGTTGCCTGATCTCAGTGGGAATAGTGAAGACTCAAAGCTTAACCACTCTGTTTTGGGGCTAGCTAATAACAAGTGTTCAAAAAGTGAAGACATGTGCTTTTGTATAAAATTAGCACTCGCTGCTGTAACAAATAAGCCCTAAAACATATGGTGTCTCAAACATCGTTAAATTTATTTATTGTTCCCCTGAGGGTGAAATAGGTGTTTCTAGCCTGTGGGTGGAGGTCCTCCAAGCCACATTCTGGGCCCCTTCATCTTGTGGCTCCACTGTCATCAGTATATGACTCCAAGAGGTGGAAGGGGAGCAAGCCTGGGGTCACGCTGTGGGGTTTGTGGGCCAGGATAGGAACTAGTGCACCTCGCTTCTGCTCACACTGCTCACTAGACCACACCCAGCTGCAAGGGATGCTGGGAAATATAGTCAGGGCTCCAACTGGGAAAAAAGAATAAATAATTTTCTGAACAAGAGTGTGATTCCCAGGGCAGATGAACTTCAAACATTATAATTATTTTCTTGAATGCTGTATTGGCTGAGCTCATTTCTTTTTCCTTTCCAGTTAAACCTGAGGCTCCTTACGATGTAAGCGTTGTCTACCGTGAGGAAGCAAATGACTTTGTGGTGACATTTAATACATCGCACCTGCGAAAGAATTATGTAAAAAATTTAATACATGAGATAGCCTATCGCCAGGAAAAAGATGAAGCTGATTGGATGGTGAGTCAACTAGATTTATAGGTTATGAAATGTATAAAGGTGTGTGTGTGTGTATGTATTTAGTAAATAAGTAACACCTATACATTAAAATGTATAAATGTACAACACTATAAAATAGAAACTTCATAATGTTACATATTTTATTGTTCCAGAGGTACACGTACCTGGGGAGGGCCCTTAGCAATTTTATGTTCAAAATTCACCTTTTTGCTGAAAGAAGCTCTAAGAGTAAATGCTTCAGTTTCTACAAAACCTGGGTCTCCTCTGGCCCACGCATTCCTCTTCTAACTCTGTTTTTTTTTTTATTTTTCTTGCTCTATTTTTTTTTTTTGTTTTTGTGGTGTCTCTAAATTAAGCTGTGGGCTAACAATACAAGTCAAGACTAAATCAATCCTCTTTACCTGGGGACCTCAAAAGGTAACCTGTGTAAACACAACTTTCACAGGCAGATCGAGGCAAAAACATCACCACGTGGTAGCCAACACTGATCAATGGAAGTGGTAAGAGCAGCCGAATGGAGTGAAAAGAGGAACACAGAAATATACGTCTGGGGAGAAATGACTTTTGCTCATTAAGCTGACCATTCCCTTTCATCCCTTCTTGGGATGCGAAAGGAGAGAGAAGGAAAAAGAAGAGATTGAAGGGCGGGAAGAGAGGCGGGGGCCAGGGAGTGATTGACATCCTCCCGGAGTGGGAGAGCCCAACCCACCTGAATACAGACCCATCGGGCCACTGCCCTCCTTTGCCATTTGTAGCCTCGTTTAGGAGCTCAGAGTCTCTGTCCCAAAATCTGCGGTTGACCCCTCCGCGTATTACTTCCTTCTTGTAACAAATATAAGAAAGCTTGGAGCAAATGTCCATAGGACAAAAGACACCCAACTTCAATGACTTGGGGGATCTGGGAGTACCCCTTTTTTTATCCTAAAACTGTAGTGGCACTTTTTGCTCTTTAGCGTGTGAATTTATCCAGTACGAGGCTGACGCTCCTACAGAGAAAGCTGCAACCTGATGCAATGTATGAGATTAAAGTCCGGTCCATCCCCAGTCCTGACTATTTTAAAGGCTTCTGGAGTGAATGGAGTCCAAGTTTCCACTTCCGAACTCCAGGGACCAGCGGCCAAGGTGAGAAGTGGGCACCGTCTCTGGGCCACCCAGAGCACGTTGGCGGTCCAAGTGCGTGAGTGAGAGCGAGAGAGATGGCTCCCTGGAGGGCTTCCTTACACTTTGCAGAAGACCTGCCATCTTTGCCCTTTTTGTGAAGAACCAGGAAGTGCTGGGACCCAGACCCTCGGCTGCTGATCAGCTGATAGAGGCTGTCTGGACTCTACTGTCCCGGGTGCTCCTGGGAGCTGCTAATAATTCTGACCCAAATCCCCACGCACTACCTCCCATTTACCAATCTCACTGGGATCTCCAAGGCCCCCCTAGGGAACACCTTTGTTGATGGCAGGCTGGCAGGCTGGTGTGGCTCTCCCATGCCCCCTTTTCCAGAATAATGAAGACACCCTGGTGGTCTAGGAAATGAGAGTGTCCAGAAGAACCAAAGGGGATAGCTGAAGTAGGCCCCTGGGGACCTGAAGCACCTCCCCTTTGGGGACAAAGGGGGACTGATTGGCCACACTAACCTCTCATCGTCCCCTTAGAAATGGCTGAGACTGCAGGGGGAGAACATTTCTCTCACCTCACTCCCCGACCTTGGCTTCTCTCTCCTGGTGATGGTAGTCGGGGAGGGAGTGCTGGGATCTAACTGCTAGGTCACTTTTACATTCCAAATGACAGATGTTCTGGACCTGGTCCCCTAAGTCAGTGCCGCGTTAGCCAAAATTCCCCCACAAAACCATGAGATCATCCTGTTCACTGAAGAGCCGTTTCCAAGAAATAGTGAATGAGCCTGAGTTCCTAAGCAAACTCAGACCATCCTGAAGTCTCTTCCTCAGCACACTTCGTGTAAGACTGTTGACCTCCGACTATCCTTGCATTCCAGGAAAGACGGACCCTATTCTACTAATCATCAGCATTCTGAGTTTCTTCTCTGTGGCTCTGATGGTCATCTTGGCCTGTGTGTTGTGGAAAAAAAGGTGAATTTCTTTCATCAAAAGGGTGGCTATGACAGACAGTCAGAGTTCTAACCCTATTTATTGATGAGAAAGCTACCAGGGGGAACAAGGCATTTCAGGAATTACACTGCCCCACACCCTCCTCATCCTCAGGCACCTGTGAATTTCCATAGTCAGTTTCCGAAGAGGTGAGCTATATAAACTGGATATCAGGGGAACGCTCCCCCCCAACTTTTCCTCCTGGAGGAGTAGGAGCCATGCCCCCAGAAGGCCTGGGCAGCAAGGGGCACCCCTGGAAAATGCGGAATATATTTGAAGTCCTGACCTGTAGCACACATTCATGGGACTTTTGCATTCCACCTGGGATAAGGCCATGTTTCTTTCATCCTAACATGATGTTGTAGCTGCTGACCCATCAAGCTGTTCATGCTGTAGGAGATGCCCCCAGCACAGGGCCACATGCCTCAAGAACCGTGAATACTCCAATGTGAAAAACCCCATCTTAAACCATTTCTCTGGGTAATTTAGAAAATATTTCTCACTTCTACAAAAGCGAGAGAGAAGGGGTTGCTGTCAGTAAAGAAAAGGAATAAGATGACTATATATATATATACATATATACATATATGTATATATGTATATATATATCGGGAAGAGATGAGCAAGTCCAACTGTAGCTTCATAACTATACCAAACCACTTGGTGGCCACGCCTCATTGTTCCTTTTTCCCGGGGTTCTTTCCCAGAGGGGCATCATCGCTGTATCTTGTTCACAGAGCAGGTCACTGAAAACAATCTCTGGTCCAGCTCCTCCTTGGATTGGTAGGACACTGGGGCCCAGATAAAGCAAGTCACTTGCCCAAGGTGGTCCCCATAGCTGTGGCAGAGCCAGGACTAGAAATCCATTCTTCTGATTCCTGGCTCAGGATAGGTGGAAATACCTATAGAGCCTTCTGCCTCTGCCATCCTTTTCATCCATCCATGTCCCCTTATTTCAGAATTAAGCCCATTGTATGGCCCAGCCTCCCGGACCATAAGAAGACTCTGGAGCAACTGTGCAAGAAACCAAAAAAGGTGGGTTGAAGGCATCCTAATAGCCAAGAATGATATTGGATGAGAAAGAATAGTTGAACCTCAGGTTTTGGGGGGGATTCTTTGCATTTCCAAACCAGGGTCCCCCGTAAGAGTCTAGTGGCAGCTACTAGAGGTAGGAAACTAAAATGAGATACAAGTTTCAGAATTTCCCAGGCCTCCCCAGGGCTGGAGGGCACCTCCCGTGGTTATTTCAGACCCTGAGGTGCCAGAGCACCTCCCAAAGCAATGAGGCTGCTAAAACCCCAGGACTCATCCCTGACATTCCCCGTGAGCCCCCTGCACTAGTCCCTCGGATGTCCTCCTGAACAGAACACTCAGTGGGGCACTCCCCATGCCTTCTCTCTCTCCTGCTGCAGAACCTGAACGTGAGTTTCAATCCCGAGAGCTTCCTGGACTGCCAGATCCATAAGGTGGACGGCATTCAAGCCAGAGACGAAGTGGAGGGCTTTCTGCAGGACACACCTCCTCCGCAACCAGAGGAGCCTGAGAGGCAGAGGCTCGGAGGGGGTGTGCAGAGCCCCCACTGGCCATCCGAGCACGTAGTCATCACCCCCAAAACCTGCATAGAAGATGCACCCCTCGGGTGCCTGGCTGGGAATGTCAGTGCGTGTGACACCCCTGTGCTCCCCTCCTCCAGGTCCCCAGACTGCAGGGAAGCGGGCAAGAGCAGGCCTCCTGTGTACCAGGACCTGCTGCTGGGATCTGGACCTCCAAAGGTCACCCTGCTCCCTCCATTTCCTTTCCCATCGGAAATCATGGCATTGAACCCAGCTGGCCAGGGACAGCCCCTCCTCACTTCCTTGGGATCAAATCAAGAAGAAGCGTACGTCACAATGTCCAGCTTCTACCAAAACCAGTGAACTGTGAGAAACGCGGGCCTGGAACCACGTGAGCGCCTACTGCCCCTCACAGCACGAAAAAGACAAACTAATGTGACTCTCCCCACAACCTGCAGGATCCTGAGACGTCACCGTCCTCCCTCCTCCCCACTGTCAGCACCAGGCGGGAGCCATCTGCTCCAGGTGATCCAGGTGATTCCATTCTTTCAGAAAGTTCGCAAAGCAGAAAAGAGCACAAACAGGGTGGGGGGAAAGGTGGAGGTGGGCGAAGGGATGGGGAAGGCAAGAAAGGAGCGAGGAAGAAAGGGGAGGAAGCCAAGAAGGGCTCGCTGGTCTCCCTGCACCCTCACCATAATTCAGGGGGGTGGCAGGCCTCGCTCTCCTTCTCCGTGTGTTTGCTGCAGATGATGAAACTGAGGCTTAGAGTAGCTCGTCCACGTTTCCCACTCGAGATCTGACGCTCGGGAGTCTACCAGCAGCCTCCCCAGAGCCACGGGCCTTCCTCTTCACTAGGGACTGTCCCGTTCTCAGGCGTTCTCTATTAACCTTGCTAATAACACGGTGACTGTATACTTCATGTCCACCCTGGGTCACTTTTGAAAGTGAAAGGAGAAGTTGTAAGTCATCACTCCAGGCTAGTAAGTATATGCTGGAGACGTCTCAGACAAAAACTATGAGGGAGAAAGTTGGGGAGAAATGGTCTCACGATGCGCCAAGTGAGACCGTGCATGGCCCACCGTGTCCACAGGAAGTGAAGAAAGCAACAACATGCCATGAAGACCATGTCATTTCATTTTTCTGAAAAGTGCTCAGAGGGATAAATCAGGAGCCCAGGATTTTGACTGTTGGTCATTGAGAGCGCAGCCCCCTTGCCGCCACACCCAGCCGCCCCCCTGGGTGGAAGGCAAACCCGTTGCCCGCTGCGGTCACTGGCCCATGCAAGCAATGAACGGGGAACAGCCCTTCTGTGCGCACGGAGATGCCCAACCCCAGTCCATCCACCAGTCGCCCCGAGTTCTCCAGCCGTGGACGTCGCCACAAACTCCAGGGAGACGGAGTTATCACAAGCACACATCACACGGGGCAGTAAAGACGGACACACGTTCAGGGTTTTGGGGCGGCTTGTTGTCATTATTGTTGTTTATGTCTTGTATTTTTTTCTTTGTTTTGATTTTAGTTTGTTTTGGGGAAGACTGTTTTTCATTTTTTTGTTTGTTGTTGGTTTGTTCTGCAATGTCCGTGAAGGGAGTTGATGGAGTGACTAATAGACCTCACCTGCTGGTTTAGAGACCTAACAGTACTCACATCATCTTATTCTTCACTTGGGTTAGACTTCCCAAGTCCTTTTCTCTGAATCCGTAGTAATGTGTCCGAATCAGTAGTAATGAATGTAATCCCATAATCCCTTAGATTTGCTTCGTGCTTATCGATTTTCGAAGCAGCTCCATAAGCATTATCTCTTTCATTTCCTCGAGAAGTATTTACGAAAAGCCTGCTTTGTACAAACCACAGTGTTAGGAACAGGAGACATAAGACAAGCAAGGTTGGGACCCAGCCCTCACTCAGTGAAAAACTTAATGAAGGTGGCAGCTTTGTGAGCAAATGATTATAATAATATGAAATGCTACAATGGAGGCATGCTCAAAATGCTCTAGCAGAGACAGGGAAGAGACCACCAAGGTGACATACAAGTGGGCTTGTGCTCTTTCCCCTTTGTAGAAAGGGGAGCCATGGTGACCTCAAGAAGGAGGTCGACCCGGAAAATCTCATCCCAACCCAGCACTCTTGTGCCTTATTCAGAGAGGCTCTCTGACGTGTTTGTGGTCATTGTCTCCGATTTTTGGACAACCTGAGACAGAGAGAAGACAGGTTAAGGACTCAGCCTTCCATGTTAAGTCAGGACTAGAAGCCCTAAGTTTGCATCCCTGAAAAACGAGACAATCTCTTAAAGAAATGAGGAGAAAAGTCAAGGTCCCTCCAGCGTCAGGGTCTTCTATGTAAGTATTCTTTTGCATAGGTTATCATTGGAATTTAGTGTGTGAGTGTCTCTCTGTTACTGGAAGCATTTAAAATCCATGTATGATACTCATAATTATAATTGCTGCTAATGCTTGATCATGTACTCAGCGACAATGTATAATGTAAGGATGCAGATTTTCTCTGATCAACCACACATTGGATGTTATCGAGCAGGAAAAACTTCTGGTCAGAGATAAGGCAGAAGTCAGAGATGGAAACTGCCGGTTCTATACGGCACGAGATGGAAAGAAGACTGAGGAGTAGACAGCTAAACGTGGCCAACTACACAACCACATCTGGGTGCAGGGATCCCTGGCTTATTTGACTGATTTCCCATGAGCCTTTGCCTCTCCTGTCAGCCTGGTTTCCACGGGAAACTGCTTCAGGAAGCCGTGTATGGGCTGTCTCGGATGCATGTACTCATACTTTCGTAGCATCGCTGCAGGGGCCTCAAGACAAGGCCAGCCAGGGAGATGGAGACAACGTACATGGAGGGCCAGTTGGGACAATACAGCTCAGACAGCATTTCTGCCAGCTCGGTGGTTTGGGGGTGAGGGGTTAGTCTTAAAGATATCCATTGTTCACTACAGTCAGCGTTTCTGATTTGACGATGTGCTTTCCACACGCATTACACACATTTCTCAGAGCTGCTAAGTATGTAACTATTCAATATGTTACCATCTCGTATTTAATTAAATGCTATGAAACGCTCTGTGGCTGTGTTTGTCTGCCTCAAGAAACGTGGATGGAGGGATTCCTACAATGGGCCGCAGGTCTCCGCGGCCACTGGGTGGTGTCATCTGCTGGCATTACATGGGTTTGGATTTTCAGAGGAAACTTTTTCATCAATTAAATGATTAATTCTCAAATTAAGGAATGAACAGGAATTTGTCGAGAATCTGCTGTACATTACTTTGCACTGTGCTGGCCACTGGGCTCACAGATGAGGTGGGATGGTCCCAGCTCGCAGTCACATGGGGACAATGACACACAGGAACAGTTACAATGTCACACCACTACTTTAAGACATAGGATCACCTGGATTCGTAGCTTTAAGTGATAAAAACCCATGTGGCGAACTTGAGCAGGAAAGGGATTGACTGAAGGCTCTAGAGGATTCGCAGAGTATCTGGCGGGGATCAGAGAAACAAACGTGCTGGCCACAGAGCCACCTCTTGTCTCTCCTACAGGCACCTCTGGACACTGAGCACAGCCACCTCCACGGCCACCACCGGCCCTGGAGCAGACTCTCGGCAGCAGTGGGGAGCCTCCCGGACTGGGGTGTTCCCCAAATAAAGGAAGGAGAGTCTGCTGTTGGGTGAGACACACATGCACGCACGCACGTGCGCACACACACACACACGGATGCCTTAGGGAAGAAGCTCCAAGGGTAACATGAAAGAAGTCACACCTAATGCGGTAGCACGGAGTCGGTAGGTGTGCGCCAGAGGGAGGAGCCTGGAGTGCAGAGAGGACATTCCAAGCAGAGGGAACCGAGTGTTCAAAGTCGGGAGCTGTGACAAAGGATGGAGCATTTGGGGAGTTACAAATACACTCGGCAATGTCTCCTTGTCTGTCTCAGTTAGAAACATTAGGGTGTCGGTGGTTACCCCCGAAAGTCAGGCACAGGGCACTTTCATAAAAAATAATCCATATCTGCCTGTGACACTTTATTTTAATTAAAAAACATATTAAAAACATATGTCCATATGCCCGCTCACCATTCACCACTCTTCCGTTACAAGGCCAAGGCTGTTCCTTCAAGTGAGGGGACACTGATTGTAGTTTCATGTTGCCTTTCTCAGGTAACACACACCATATCACATCACCTGCTCTTTCTGATTCCACTGTCTTTAAAATGGAAAAAAAAAACTGCCCTGGCTGGTGTAGCTCAGTGGATTGAGTGTAGGCTGCGAACCAGGCATCACAGGTTCGATTCCCAGTCAGGGCACATGCCTGGGTTGCAGGCCATGACCCCCAGCAACTGCACATTAATGTTTCTCTCTCTCTCTCCCCACTTCCCTCTCTATAAATAAATAAATAAATAAATAAATAAATAAATAAAATCTTTTAAAAAATGGAAAAAACCTTTCAAAATAACTTAAGTGCAGTTGCCTAACTTTTAAAGATACCCCACCCCAATCTTTTACCATCCCTTTTCCAACCCTACACTAGCAGAATTCTTTCAACATGGTTTTATCGAGTCTTTCCAAACCATTGAAAGTCGTTCTCAGAGATCAACATCGGTCTTCCTTCGCATGCTCACACTTCATCAGCTTGCATAATATAATCACAAGAACAAGGGCAGCTGGCCTACGTGAGTTCGGAGCACACGCAACTGACTTGGGTGAGTCCGTGTCTCATTTGCTGGTTACAGGACACACAAGGGAATAGCCGTCCAGCAACCGAGTGTCCACACGGGTGCCATTGAATGTCTCGGCGAAAACGGAGAGTGCCGCGTCATCTGGCAGGAGGCTCGGTGGAAACCATCTGCGGGCATCTGCTTACACCCCCAGTCCAGAGAGTCTGCCGATCGGTGGCTGAGACGACACTTGGCAGAACTGGTGGGGCCAATGGTTCAGCGCTTGTCGTGCCAGCCTAAGAAGCTTTGATTTAGTTGGAAGGGAACGGGGGCGCCTAGCAGGAGTGTGGCATAGTGAATTTCATGTACATATCAGGGTTTATGGAGGAATCCTAATACACCTTCTACTTACCCCTAATGTCGGCACACTGATTTGCAATTACCTAATTTGTCTGATTCCCCTCAGAGCTTTTAAACACAGAGGACTATGACATACTGAGGTTTGTGCAGTTTGCTAAACACGGTATCTAAAATCTAGAAAACATACAATCCTAAATGCGGAGCGAATGAATCCATGTATTGGTGAATGACGTCGCATCTGTTTATGTGCTTGCTCATGGCTCTTCAGGATCGAAGAATGCCAGGGTAGGAGGCTCAGGAAGAGGCAGATACTGCACCCCTGAGAGACTGCACATGTGCACCCGTGTGGAAGGAGTCGGTTGTGCTCCCCATCCACAGTTACCTCCCCAGCTGCACTCTTAACCACTGTGACCACAGAAGTGGGGAAACGATAGGGTGGGGTGAGGTAGGGTGGGGAGAGAACTTTGTCCAAAGTTTCAGCTCTCTGATAACTATCTGCCTCTAATTTAGTTTGTTCATTTATTTACTTTATTCTAGATAAACTTTACTGCTACTTCTGAATGTTTATGGCTTGTGGCCTTTGTGTGGGATTTGTGTATAGCTTGCAATGAGGCAGCTGCTCAAAGAAAATAAAGCCCAGTGGGTCCAAGGAATGCACTCACCCTCCTCAAGACACTGGTAAAAAAAAAAAACAAATGCAACAGCACGCAAAGCCCCTGAGGGTTGAAAAATAACGTTTCAGTGCTGAGTTCTGCAGAAACGCTTGCGTTAATCTGGGGGGCCCCTCAGCTGAAAATCATGAGGGCCTGTTCTTTCTCTCCTCGGGGCAAAGATCTCTTGTCAAAGAGAAGACCTCGCAGAGGCTGAGAAGGATTTTTTCTTTTTGCAACAAATTAGTTGCTGCAAAGTGTAAACTGTTCTACTCATCAGACAAAAATGCAAAATAACCAGGAAACATTTTAATATTAAACTAGAGATGCTGTTATTCTCTAATAACAGTGAAGTCGTAACTTGATAGCCTAAGGGATATTTTGTTTAATTAGATAGCGTTTTGATAAATGCTGTAGCCTAAGACGGATGAATTTGCCATAAAATCCTTTTTACATATCAATAAACTTTCAGGAATTTAAGTGGAAACTGCCAATGCAGATGTGAGTGATGCTTACGTTTATTTCTGAACATAAAAATTTAGTAAAATAAGTATAGAACACAAGCCAAGGTCATGCTCAGTGGTGAAATTTATTAAAAGTACTTCGGTAAATTTGGAAATAAAACAACAAAATTCCACTGTCACCAATCTTACATTGTTCCAGAAATGCTAGGAAATGCAGTTAGACAGGAAGACTAAGGAAAAAGCATAAATATTAAGCAAGAGGAAACCGATGCTCACAACTGGCGGGGGAAATGGTTGCATGTCTGGGAAACGTGAGAGGACGGAGTGGAAAGAACACACCAAAACACGCAAAGACTTCGTTAAGGTCCTTGGTTATTACAATGTTTTCATATGCTGGGTTATTTCTTTAAATCTTCATCGAATCTTTACTACTAAACTAATACTCACTTGTTCTCAAAAATTCAAGAAACGCAGCTATAAATGATGGAACAAGGAAAGACATCATTTCCTGATCCCATTCCTCAGAAATAATATTTAATATTTGACATGCAGCCCTCTGCATTATATATGGACACGTACTATTTTTCTAAATACCATGTAGAAAAATAATTCTGGAGAAACAAAGAATTGAGAAGAGACTGTGTGAGTGATTTTAACATTTTGTTTACTTTTGAAGACGATATAAATTACTTTCACTTAGAAGTGACAAAAGGATCATAATTATTGCAAAAAACCCCACAAAATTATTGCCTAATATCACAGATATCCCTGGTTATATTTTCTTTATTCTTTTTCTTTTTTTTTCACAGAGCAACCAATGAAATAGAATAGAGAAATTATGTATCTAGATCCATGTACTTACAAAAATTTCAGGCATTTCTAATAAGCGGAGAAAAGGTGAATTATTTAATAAATGAGATTAAAACAATGCACTAGCCATTTGTAGATGAAAAGCATTTACTTCTTATTTCAAAGTAAACCCCGTATCAATAAAGATACAAATGATTTTTACAATGAAAACAAATAGTTTGTCTGCTAGTAGACATCGGTGAATCATCGTATACTTTTTGGATGTGAAAATAATTTCTAAATAAAACATAAAATATACATATAACTCAGACATCAAACCCAGAAGCCACTGAGAAAAGACTGCTATATTTGACTGATAAAGAAAAAGTGTCGCCCTGGCTGGCATAGCTCAGTGGATTGAGCGCGGGCTGGGAACCAAAGTGTCCCAGGTTCAATTCCCAGCCAGGGTACATTCCTGGGTTGCAGGCCATGACCCCCAGCAACCGCACACTGATGTTTCTCTCTCTCTCTCCCTCCCTCCCTTCCCTCTCTGGAAATAGATAAATAAAATCTTTAAAAAAAAAAAAGAAAGAAAGAAAAAATGTCTACCTTTAACAAAATTCTGAGCTATTTTGTCAAAAGTTTTCAGGAAGAAGAGACCCCGCAGAGGCCTCCACTTCTCCATTACTGCCTTCCTTCATCAGTCTCACGAGGAGGAAAGAAAACAGGTTGAGCGTGTATCTGCTAGCTGAGGCTACAGCAACGCTCAGTAACAAGCCATGCTGAAACGCAGCGGATTGAATCACGAACCCAGGTTGCACCCCTCCCCCACCCCCGGCACTACAGGTCTCAGAACCATAGAACAGCCTCAGGGGCGAGTCCCAAGTCAGACTGAAGCTGCGTTGTCTGCCAGCCAGCTTGACCGGGGGAGTGAGTGCTTCAAGTCCAAAGGTACGTTAGAGAAAATAAAGTAGTATTTATCACACATCTGACTCATGGACTAGGGTATAAAGATACATCCATACACAACAAAAGAGGCATGGAAGGATGAAAGAGCAAGTCGATCTTGCTAGGAGACTGAGGAAAGCTTTGCAAATGCTTTACCTTTTGAATTGGGCCCTGAACTATGAACTTAGGGAATAATGACTTATCTTGCCGCTGTGTTCCAGCTCCAGCCGCTGGGTGAGCTCCAATTACTGTCCTTCATTCTGGCCCGCGCCGCCCAGCCCAGCGTCGGGGCGGACTGCGCGAGGGCACGCTCCTCAACCAGAGTTCTCTGACTTCAGATGCCCCCTCTTCCTTCGTGGGTCCTCAGGCCACTCGCACTTCTGTGCCAGCCAGGGCTCTCAGAAAATAGAACCAACGGCGTGTCGATGTGTATGTGTGTTTAGAGAGAGAGAAAGAGAGAGCGAGAGACAGATTTGCGTTAAGGAATTGGCTCACGCGGTAACGAGGCCGGCGGGTCTGAAATCCGCGGGGCCAGCTGGCTGGCTGGAAACTCGGGCACGGTTTCTGCACTGAAGTCTTGAGTTTACAGCCAGTTGGTTAAACACGCAGGTCCTGTGACCTCCCTCGTTCCAGCCATGTATCACAATGACTCATGGAACGCAGCAAAGCTACCCTGTACTCACAATTACAGTTTTAGTAGAGAGGACACAGACCAGGAGGACCCGCCGGACGGAGCGACCGACCGACAGGGCGCAGTCAGAGAGAAGAGGTGCGGAGTGCTGTCTGCTCCTCTCCCGGAATCCAGGCCCGGCACCCCCAGCGCTTGAATGTGTCCCCCAACCGGGAGGTGCCCCCTGAGCTTCGGCGCCCGGAGTCTGTACTGAGCTACCTTAGGTAGGTGCGCTTAACTAAATCAGTGTCCACACGACCGAACTCGAACCCCAGCGCCCCTCCCCCCGTCAGAAGTCGGGCTGGCCCCAAGTTGCAGGTCTCCAGACAGTGGTGACCTTGCTGGTGACCAGCCCGGGTCCTGAAACCATCTAGGTGCTCACCCCAAGTCCCTTCCTTCCTGTGATGTATTAACCCGTGCTGACCAGTGACATTCCCCTCTGATAGGAAACAACAAAGTGCCTGATTTCTGTGACCCATGCACTGGAGCCACCACAGTAAGGTGCACTCCCAGTGACAAGGGAATAACACAGCCCTGGAAACGACACTAAATTGCTGGGACATTTTGTGCACGGTGAATGAGCAGAGTATACACACACCGCCAGGCGGGCCAGGCAGGCCCGATCCGGGGGGCTTGCACTGGCGAGCCTAATGAACTCATCTGGAGGGCAGAGTGTCCCCCTGCTGTGGGCTGTGGGCCGGCTGTAAAGAGCTCAGAGAGGTCATCTTGGCTAGCCCTCTCCAGAGCCTGGTGGGAAAGGAGCGTCAGGGTCTCACGGGCAGGATGCATGCAATACACTGTCGGCTTAATTTCATTGAGCATTCTAATCTCCAGGCCCTTTGTTCTGATTCCAACTGCCAAACAACCTCGTAATTATAATGAAGTTCCCAACAAGAGATCTGATTCGAGGGCAGGGGTGTCCTCACTTACCAACGTCATAACTGGCTTTGGCACATGCGATAGGACAGAAGTCCCCACAGAAAGCCCCTGCAGAGGCACGGCTGGAAAATCCCTCGGCCCCGTGTCACCGAGGTGGGCAAAGGATGGACGGCCTCGGGGGTGTGGCAGCACAAATTTCAAGGAGTGAGAGAGGAGCACGAGTCCACGGACTAGAGAATTACTACCTTACGTAGTTGTAGACGTTGTTTGCTTGACTGCTAACAGGACTGGGAATGGGGAAACCTCAGTGCCACACTTCTCCAACCTGGCAAACATCGTGCTCCATGTGAGCTACCAAGACCACCAAGCCTGCCTCTTAAAAAAAAAAAAAAAAAGAAAGGCAGTAAGGACTGTTATTTCAGCTTTCTCTGGTTGTCTGCCAGACTTTGCACTCTTCTGACATTAGATAGATTTTCACTGTCAATATACTTCCTGCCTGGAAGTACACTTCCCGGCCTCCTTTGCATTTAGATGTAAACATGGGACTAGTTATCATCAAATGGAATGCAAGCAGAAACGTGATGGGTGTCACTTCCAGACCAAAGCTTTTCAGAAAGTTTGCAGGCTCCTCTGCACCCTCCAACCCTGCAGCCACACAGTTGCCATTGGTTGCAAAGCCCTAGAGAGCAGCTGGACCACAGAATGGAGCAACCCTGCCAACTGGAATCACTCCAAGGAGGAACCCTGGTCCCTGATGATAAAGGGCAGATACGCAATACTGTTTCGTGAGTGAAGAACAAATATACTGCTGTTTCGTCAACTTCATTCCACCGTGACATTGATAAGACGCTGTAGGAACTGAAGTCTTGTTTATATCAATTAGCCTGTTGTAAAACTGGTCTCATTATGCATCATTTCACTTGAAGCCCCAGAGCAGAACATCAATGGGACTTACTGCATTGTGTCTGAGCTTTTATGAACGTGAGTGTTCATTTGTTACATCAGGTGGCATTACCCTATCACATCATAACTATATCCTCTTGCTCAGCTTAACAGTATCTGGGAATAAATGGCTAAAAGCCACCTGGTACCGGGAGCTACACTGTCATTCTCGCATCCTCAAACCTCGGTAAGTTCTCCGACCTGGTCGAAGCACACATGAGAATTGCATTCTCCATGGTAGATTCATGGCTTGGTGTTTCAGTTTTAGCATCCATTGTTATAAGCTTGCTCAGTGTAGGTCTCTCTAAAGTTAGGGACCTACTGTCTCGGTGGGCGGACACACAGGCCTTTGCATCCAAGCGCTTCGGGGCTCCGTGCTGGACCATGAGAAATTTTCCGTTGCCACCAGACAAAGCCTTGGGAAGTCCCATTACTCTCCTAAATGTACTGGGAGGCACATGCATTCTCTTAGATGCTTCCTTCATAGTTTTATGATTTCAAAGACAAGAAGAGACCGGACCAGCTCTCAAAAATCATAAATGATAATGGTCAACCAAAGGTAGGCAAATGATAAGCTGGCACTGGCAATGTTCAAGCTGACCTCTCCTGCCCCTTGCTACTCCAAGTGTCAGTGGAAGACCAGAGGCATCAACTTACAGGGGAGCTTGTTAGAGAGGCTGACGTTCGAACCCCTCCCCAGACTTCTGAATCAGAATCCGCATTTTAACACGATCCCCACGTGATTTGCACTCTCGTTCACATTTGAGAAGCACAGTTTTTTTTCTTCCATCTCTTCCCCCACCCTCTCCTCCACCCCTTTTCCAAGGCAAAGGGTATGTGGGTGTGTACCTGATCAACTTACATTTTTGCTTCCTGGGGAGCAGTGAATTCGAGGAAGAAGAATGGGTCAGAAACCCTGACATCACCTGCCTTGTACAGGCACCGGGAAGTGGTGAGAAGATGAATTCCCAAAAATAGCTTCAAAGTGCTCCTCCCCGGTTCCCCGAAAGCTCCAGAAAGCCTGCAAGGGTTCCATAGGCCCTACCTTTCCCCTGTGCATTCTCCTCCGTCCTCCAGGCTGGTCCAGGGAGCGAGACCCGCCGTGAGAGCGCAGCTGCGGTCCAGCGGGCCCCCCCCACCGGGCTCCCTCACCCTCCTTTCCTCTCCAGCTGCCCTCTGTCCGCTCTTCATGCGAGCCTGGGGATTGACGGAGTTTACAAGTCCCTGAATTATAATACAAAAGAAGCCCCAAAGTCATTACATTTTAGAATAAAATCAATTTTATTTATGAAGTATTCACTAAGAGAAACATTAAAATAAGTAAGCTCAGGACATTTTACAGTCAAACGTCCCTCCAGTATTTTTATGAGCACCTCCTGCTACAGGCCCCCAGGGCAGCAAGTAAAGGGGAGGTGCAGGGAAGCAGCTGTGTTTGCACCTGGTAAGAGGAAGGCTCTAATGAGAAGTCTGTTGTTTCACCTGAGAACTACCTCCCAGCCTCACTTCATGGTCCTCTCCCTCCCTCCCTTCCTTCCTTCTTTTGTATTTCTTTATGATTTAAACATATATCTTCAGGCATTTCAGGAAATGAACACATTCCCGGTAGTTAAGTAAGACGAGTGAAGTTCCATCGCCTTGACAATCCCAGGTCTTTCAGAAACTTTAGCTTATACCTTATTAAAATCTATAGCCTTGGACTTCTTTCGAACTCAGCCCACGCTCCAAGAGTCCCCGATTTCCAGGAGAATTAATTAACAGACAGAGGTCATAATCTCCAGGATGTTGTCATCATTAAAACGAAATAGGCATCCGTGTCGATAGAGGCACTAACACCAGCGTAATAGTTCAGAAAGTCGTCTTCTGAGACCTGAAGGGGATACAGGCAAGGGAAAAAGAAGGAAATCGTGTCAGAATGTGCACCGTAGGAGAGCATTTCACCTTCTTCCTCAAATATTTTATTTGGGGTTGAGCCTGATCTGCCCCCAGCAGTTAAGCTGGGTCAGGTGGGTGGGGGTCCCCGGCTTGCCTTTCCCCTCTGAGGAGGCTCTCTGAGATGGGGCATTCACAAGGGCCACCGGAGACTCGCCTGCCCGCTGGCCAGCTACAGCTCCCCATAGGCATCATGTTTTTGGATTAAGATAAAAATCTCTAGACTTGTGCTATCCCATACAATAACCATTAGCCACATGTGGCTTCTTAAAATTTAAATTAATTTAAATTAAACATAATGAAAAATCGAGTTCCTCGGTCACATTTGCAGCCACTTGACAGCCACGAGGTGGCCAGCGGCTGACATTGGAAGAACACAGACACACCACGTCTCCGCCTTCACAGAAACTTCTGCAGGACGGCGCCGCTCCGGATCAGACTTTGTCTGCTCCTTCTCTGCTCGTTATCACTGCTCTAGGACAGAGAAGGCAATGACTGAATGAATAGATAAAAACTCTTCAGGGGGAGGGAGTCTGGACCAAACACAAAGGCAGGGACAGAACCAGCGAATGGGGCATGTCCCAGAGTGCTTGGGCCTCCGGGAAGGAGCAGTGATGCCCGGCATTCATTCGGCACCAGGGCGTGGTGACTAGCCACAGGGGAGTTGCTGAAGGCCAACTCTTCCACCTGCTCAGCTGGGCCAGGACATGTGTTAGAGCTTCCCCAGGGGCCCCAGGCTGCCTATACTGGGCAAGGCAGTTAAAAGCAAAGACACAAAGAGCAGGAGTCAGCCCCAGGGCTCCATCTCTCTCTCCCTCCTCTTACCCTCCTCCCCTGTTGCCTAACACCAGCCCATCAAGCAAGCCATTCCGCATGGCCCCAGAAGATTACTGAGTGGCTCAGCCTTCTGGGAACTGGCTTGGCCGGCCGGCTGGGCAGTCCAACCCTGCAGGGAAAGGAATGCTGGTGTCAAATGTCCAAGCTCTCCTTCTGGCCTGTCAAAAGAACGGTTTTGTGGGTAATTACATTTTGTTCTTTTAAGAGCACAAGAGAGTACAGCCTGAACAGGCCCTTGTCGTTTTCAAGGAAGGACTTTTATCACCTGGTACTGAAACATCGCACAAGTAACATTTTTAAATGGTCCAAAAGCACCATCGGGGAAGTAAACTTTCAAAGAAGCATGGCATGTAACGTGATAGCTAATAAGAAGAAGTATATTTGTTAACACTTTCATGGTGTTAAATACAAAGCTAGATGAACTTTTTTTATAACAAGTGTAGCTAATGTTTCAAGACGTAAATTGAGGAAATTCTCTTAAATCAGAACCACACCGATGGCAAAGCAGAATCTGATAATACAAAAAAAAATGACATGGTTGGTATTATAAATTAAACTTCGTCCCTTAAGAACTTAATTTCTAGTTCTAGGAATGATGTCCCACAGACTGCCCGTAGCGACAAGTTCTTGCTTTCAGTGCATGCATAGCTTACCACTAGGAGTCATGTATAGCTTTATAAACAAAAATATGTTTTAATTCATAGGACAGATATCTTGGAAATTCTGCTTTAACCTTATTTTCGAGCATCATTTCTATTCAATTTCAATTTTGAAATATTATCAAGATAAGATTGACACAGAGGAACATCACCCTACCTAGAAAGTAGCTGGTGTTACAGTTATGCAAATAAAGTGTTGTCAGCTAAAGAGGGACCTGGGACTGTTTCAAAGAGCATGTGGGAAATTTTTATGACTAACATACTACTTATATTTACATGCAAATAATTATCTCTGTGCGTCTGTAAAACACGTAGGAATGTAGTTAGGCACAGCCTTCATACCCTTGTTTAAATGGCTGACTTGGTTCACAACCTCCACCCTCCTTTTTAGGATGGATAAAACAAATTTTCACTCCAACTCTATCTCAATGAACTCAATTAGTAGTAATCCGCCATGTTCACTTTGAATTAGCGGTAATTTACCACATTCACTTTGCAGCTTTAAAGAAAGGTAAATGGATATTGAATGATGCCGCCAAATGAGATCTTAGGCATGACTAGGTATGAAACGTGTGGAACGGCGTTTTATTTCCCAGTCTCCTTAGAAACCAGAGGGGCGATCCGGGTTTCCGGAGGTAGCTAGTGCCTGACCTCCGATAATGGCCTGCGTCTGCACAGCGCTTTATCCCATCAGCGTGCAGCCACTGGGAGGCTCGCTGTAGCCCTGGGAGAAGCAGCCGCTCAGCCACCTGTCACTTTCTCTCAATTGCAGGTCTTCCTTCTGTTGGAAGGCTCTCTCTCAGGCTCTCTCTCAGAGCACCGATTAGCATCAGTTCTGCAGGTGGCCTGAGCGTTTCTAGGAAACTAGCGACTCAAACCTTTCAAGTTCAAGATCATGATGTTCCCAGAATCGATACCAGTCTCTGAGGGCCACGTGTTAAGGTCAGTAAAGAAATGGCAGGATTACCAACTAGATACTCAGATCTTGCTTCATCCCAGGCACTTAGGTTCTGGGTCCCTCATAGCTTTACCACGGGGCCAGACCTGAAGGAAGTTGTAGGTGGATGCTGATGACGCGGGCGGCGTGATGCAAAGCGGGCTGTGCCCCTCCGCACACTGCAGCTGCTTGTCACCGGTTCGGTGTTGGAAGCAAGAACAGCAGCTGGAAATTCATGGTGCTCACAAGCTCTTTGGTGAAACAGAAATTGCTGCTGGGGTTTGTACCACACTCCAGGGCAATGCTAGATAAATCATTTCCCTTTATGATGAAGAGGGAGAAGCCTCTGGAACAAAAGAAGTCGGCTATCACACGTTGACATTTTCTTTCCCTGGTGCAATATGCCTTCCCGGTAGTTGCGAGATCCCGCATTAAAACCTCGGCTACTGGTCGGCTACTCGTGTTTTCAGTGCGTCCCCCCCCTGGGGAGCACCTTCCACCCTGTTTGGCTGAGGGATCACACTGGCTTTGGCGGAGCAGGTGTGAGGGGGAGACCAGAAGCCGTGCTCGTCTCAGAGAGGAAGAACTGTTTCACCACAACCCCTCACCACACCCCTGAGAGGACAGAGAGAATGCTTCTCACACAGCAATGGTCTCAGAAGCCCCATCAATCATTTGTTTGGGTTTCTTTCAACCCATTACACTGGGATCTGTTTCAGAACAAAATTTTAGGGGTTTTACTTAGTGCGGCATTTTTTATCACAGTAAAAGAACCAGCTATCTCCATCGATGTTAAGCAGTTCTCATATGAGCAACTTGGAGAAGTAAAACCGTGCTTAGAATCATTGGCTTTCAGAAGAATTGATTACACGCAGACAACGTTATGTGGCAGTCTATCGGTCCCTCAGAAACCTGGCTTTTCCTGGAATCACAAACATTTCTAAAATGTGAAAATGCTGCTGCTACTTTCAACAGGCTCTTTATTTAAAAGAATAGCCTATAATTTCCAGAAAAGCAAGTTTGTTGACTAATCTTGGAAACTGGAATTTCTGAGGTTTTTTCATGTTATGCCAAAAGAGGTAAGCATAACTCCAAAAAGGTACACTACCCAGAGGGTGTTAGTAGAATTTCCTGGAGGAGGAGGAGGAGAAGGCCCCCACCCACCATCCAAGAATACATCCGTTAATTTAACGTCTCCGACAGATTAAACATCAGCAGAGCAGATGACACCCCTGGGTGGCCTGATGGGGGCGGAAACATTTCCCACTTCTACCCTCGTGGCTCAGGGAAGCACCCGCATTGGCCAAGAGAAGAGAAGGGCCAATATCTGCCTCCAAGGACAGAGGGGGACTTGCCTTGCCTTGTCCTGATAGATTGTCTACATTCAACAGATGCATTACATATTCCCCAACACGCTGCCCTATGAGCGGCCACCCCTGTCCTGGCTCCGGAAGCGGGATGAGACTCAGAGAGGGGAGTTGAAGAACCTATGCTTCCCTGCCTCTCTGATCGCTTAATAACCACGGGCTGTTAGTTTGGTTTGAGAGCCAGTGGTTTTGGTTGCATTTGTTCTAGCTCATAGGTCTACCCTCACAGCCTGGACTAGAACACGGCACGTGGCAGCGGCTCAGTCAGTGCTTATCGACGGGATGTATTTTCAACCTAAAACCTCGATGTGTGCAAAGTCGATCTGAGGCCTACTTGCAGGAGGCCTCCCGCCCCGCCTTCAAAGCTGCTTGCTATCAGGGTATGCAGTGTGACCCCCACCTGCCATCCAACCACAAAGCCACACAACGTCCTCCAAAGTGCCATCTGGGTCTGGGAAGAAATCCTGTTAAGGTGAGAATGTCTGTGGGAACCAGCCCCACAGACTGGCTGGAATTCTGCCCCAGTCTACAATTCAACTCAGCGACTGTTAGATTTCGCATCCACATTATGAATGGAACTCAGGCAGGGTATGAACCAGAGGCTGAGTCGGGGTCCCCTCCATCCTTGCCTAGGTTGCCCTGCGGGGAGTTAGAACCTGGATTCAACGCTGATACGGGGGGCTTGTTCTGACCAAACCTGGTTCTCAGAATTTTTACACACATTGTTCCTGTTTCATAAAAAGCTGTTAATTGCATCCTCTTCCCTTTGTTCTTTTGTTTATTTCTTTGATCATTTACTTCCTATCTGGTGTCGAAGCCCAAAAGGTAAGGTTATTCCAAGGGTTGCTTTGCAAACTTTGTATTGTGTTTTATATTTTAACTCAAGTGTTTACTTTTTAAATTGCAGTGGGGCGATGTTTAAATTGGGTGGGTTAAGTAAACAGAAAATAGATCCAGAAAAGCATTAACAAGTGATCTTTAATGACCTTTCTGTGTTCCTCCCACCAGGCCGTAAGGTTGTTAGATCTCCAGCACAGAAGGCGAGAGGGCCTCGGTGGAATCATTGCTTGAGGGCCCAGACCAAATCCGCTAGCGGGGAGGCAACTGAATGGGACCAACTACACTGTGAGGCACGGGTTATCTCCAATCTGATAGCTGTGCCCTGTGCCCCAACTAGACAGGAAGCCAATGCAACAGGGGAAGACGAAGCTGATAGCTGCAACCTCATCCCTGTTCAGAGTCACATGCTACCGCCACGGCCCGAGTGAGGCAGAGGCATGAGTCATCCCCAGAATCAAAGACACAAATCTATCTGGAGCAGTAAGCTTCAAATCTAGCATGTCCAGGAAACCGGGGACCTCTCTTTAGCCATAATCTGCAAGGTGCAAGCTGCAGAAAACGTGGATATTTCTTCTACACATTTCTTCACTATTTCTTCTGCATTTCTCCATCATGTCTATGTATTTCCTTGTAACACTTGGCATCTCTAGCCTGCCGACCTCTATAGAAGCCTAGAAAATAAATCCAGTGGAAAACCAGACCTGTGCAATTAATTCCCAAAAGAGCTCGCTCCTCCCGGGAGGCCCCTGTCCTCAAGAATAAGTCCTCCGTCCAGCCTGTGAGCATGACGAGAATTCAGCTTCTCAACAACCAACAATGCAAGGCATCCTCTTTAATGACTGTGCTGGTTCACATCTGAAAACATCTATTTTAGCCCCGGCAGGAGTAGCTCAGTGGATTGAACTCAGGCTGTGAACCAAAGTGTCACAGGTTTGATTCCCAGTCAGGGTACATGCCTGGGTTGCAGGCCATGACCCCCAGCAACCGTACATTGATGTTTCTCTCTCTATCTCCCTCCCTTCCCTCTCTAAAATAAATAAATAAAATCTTTCTTTAAAGAGTAAATAAACCCTTTTAAAAAAAACATCTATTTTCACAGTTTTTAGATCAGTGTCTATCCTGATCTCAACTTCCAAGTCTCAGAAGTGAAAAGTAAACAAGCGAACTGATACAAAACATGGCGACTATGTGCAGATGCTCAATCCAGAGTCACTTAAATATGGAAGATCTTAAAGGATACCATTGTTGCAACCCATGTTCCCCAACCAGGGCATGAGTGCAGCCAGGGACAGAGGCGCTAAGAAGAGGGGCTGCCCCTGAGGAGCAGGACGGTGTGGCCATTGCGTCCAGCACCACAGCCAGAGGGCCGGCCAGTCACTGTGGGTTTTTCTCTCTGGCCCCGATACAGAGCACCAGTGCTAATGCTGTAGTTTCAGCCTCTATTTTCCAGTAGCTCAGGCTGCCGTGGTTCACAAGACTTTCCTAGGGTGATCCTCACACACTGACAACATGAACCCAAGGCTGAGAGCTGCAGGGAGAATGCTTGGAGCCATGAAGTGTCAGGACAGACAGTCTGCTTCGGAGTGTGCCCGTGATGCTGGTCTACGCCACACTGACCTCTCCGTGCCTGTGGGAACTTCATCACCGCTGGCTGGCTGCAGGAGCGGAGCGAGGAGCATTCCTCCAGCTGTGGGCCTGGGGATGTGGTCTGCCCCCTCCCAGGCAAGACGCCCCACCTAGAGTTGGAGAGCGCAGCCCAGCCTCAGACTCCAGCCACAGAAACACTTTGAACGGTTGTGCTCTGCTGCTCAAGGAAACAGCCTTCCGTCTCGCACCAGCCTTTAAAATGACCCCCAAATGTCATTGAAACCCGTTCACAAACCAAGGCTTCCCTAAACCGTGGGCAGAGAAACTCAACATCTAGTGATGGGGGCTGAGACCAACGCGTGGTCTCCTTCTGGTCCCCAAACCGGGACGGAAGCACCGAAACACTGACAGTCATGAAGACAGACGAACTCTCCCACCTGGAAACAAACCTTCTAAAAGGAAGTGGAGAAAGACTGTGGGCACCTGGGCGGGAATTATAATTAAAATATTCCAAATCTTATCACTGGCCAAGGAAGACACCTCGTGTGTATTAGACACCTGCCATCTAATCATTCAACGACTAGACATCGTCAGCCTGGTTCGGGGAGCTTTACAGACCTTATTTCAGCTCATTTCTGTCTTAGATCTAAGGAAACAGGCTCAGAGAAGCTGGACCACATGAACTACTCAGGGTCTTTATTTCTGCCCTAGACAGTGCTGTGGACATGGAAGAAACGCTGGGATGCCCGTGAACTCAAATATGATCCTGTTTGGGGGCTGACACTGAGTCATTTGGAGCCACGTGGCTGGCCCCAAGGCCTCGGCCCCCAGTCCACACGGTTAGAGCTTCCAGGCGGTCCTCATCATGACGATGAAATACACATCGGTGTCGATGGACGCGCTCACCCCCGCGTAGTAGTTCATGAACTCCTCGGGGGTCACCTGCAGGGGAGAAGTGAGAAACAAACACGAACTTCGCTTCTCACCATTTCAGGGGGGGCCCACCTCCAGCACCTGGAAACGAAAGGGAGATTTCCATCAAGGGAGCTTTTTCGTGGCCATCACTGAGGGGTTAGATCTAAAGGAAAATGTGAAGGCGAGCTTGGTGGTGGCAGCGGGCCCAGGAGAGGAGAGGAAGAAAGTCTTGAAAATTTCCAAACCGGTAACCTAAGTGGAAAGTGAGATACAGGTTCTCTCTGTTTCTGTGAGACCCGAGCCCATCCGTCGTGCAGAGGAGTGAGGCTGAAACGCAGAACAAGAATCGAGAGTTTTTAACCATAGCTAATACTCTCTTCTTGTGACATGTCAGAAATAACATCTCGTGTCCCTGGTTCGGGATAAATAATGTTTTACCTTTCAAACAATGGAGTTCTGTCCTGTGGGTAAAGAAACAGATTTCTAGTTAACCATTTCATGGCTTCATGTTTTTTAAAAATACAAATTACTTGTTCAAGGTTCAATAAGAGTAAAAAAAAACAAACAAACAAAAAACCGTGCCCCATGCTTCCTGTCTCCCCACCGCACTGCCCTGGGAGGGTTTCTCTCTGTCCTATGCCTACAACTGTCCCTTTGGAATATCAACTAAGGCTTCTATCTACACTTGGATTTCACCTTCTTTCCGTGGAGCAGCTGGGGGTGACGCCTGCACTCTGACCCTACCGGCCGACGGGATTGGCTGGCGCAGAGAAAAGAACCAGCTCCTGTTGGGTGTCTGCAGCCAGTCAGCCCAGCCCCGGGCGGGGCCCCGCCGGTGGGGGAGGGCGCAGACCCAGCTCGGGGGCTGTATTAGCTGTCCGTGGCTCTCTAGCTAGCCCTCGATTTCAAGTGTCGTGAGGGATTAAAAAGGTGACAGATAGTGAAATCCATAAAAAATTCAAAACCCCTTTGTACTCCGTAACTGCTGACTCCTCTCCCACTGAGCACCCCCCTAGCTCTTCCAAGAATCATATGAGCTGACTGACCCACTTACCCTTTTTTTCTGAAATTATTAGTAAACAGAGAAACAAGTTAGAGGATCCACAGCTCTCTCTCTGTACCTACCTCCAGCCTCAACAGCCTCCCCCCCCCCCCCGCCAAGTAGTAAAAAGCAGTAGGAAGAAAGGCATTGGACAGAATTAATATTTAAACTGTGTTTATCTGTGGTCTGGGAATTGAAATAAATGTGTATAGCTTTTATTAAAATTACAGAACCGTTAATGTCCTCCTTCCTTAAATTCCTTCTTATTCCTGTCCTTCACACTCCCCACTCACGCAGCCTTAAACCCCGCATGTAAGTCAGACTACCTAAAGCCGGGCGTCGGAGCTTACAGACCGAACCGTTCCCAGAAAGGCTGCCGCTTACTCTTGGAGGCTCGGAGCCTGCTTGTTTCCAGAGACTCAGCTTACGCTGGGAATGGCCTGAACTACCAATTCTGTGATTTGCCCCACTAGGTGGTCCTCACTGTAGTCCATTACTTTTTTGTAGTAATAGCCATTATTAATTGTTTTTTTAAAGATTTTATTTATTTATTTTTAGAGAGGGAAGGGAGGGAGATAGAGAGAGAGAGAGAGAAACATCAATGCGCAGTTGCTGGGGGTCATGGCCTGCAACCCAGGCATGTGCCCTGACTGGGAATCGAACCTGCGACACTTTGGTTCACAGCCCGCACTCAATCCACTGAGCTACGCCAGCCAGGGCTTAATTAATTGTTTTGTTTGGCATTAGAAAAAAATGAGAGAATGGACACCCCTTCTTTTGCAAGGCCTCTTGCCTACACTACGCCTAAGTGACAGAGCGGGTGTTACTTACCGGAGAAGGTCCCTGGTGGGAACAACAGAAATTATCTGGGTCGTGACACAGAAGAGTGTCCCCCTTTTTCTCCGCTCCCGCCTGATTAGCAAAATCATACCAGAAGTTCGGGGCATCTACATACACTCTGTAATATACTTAAACTATTTTTAATAAGAAAAAAAAATTGCTATATGAGATAGACTCATATTCCTTCAAAGGCTAATATAGTCCTCAGAGATTTGTCTTAAATATTTATAATTATAGCATACACACGTGTAAACTTCAAAACCTAGATATTTAAAGAAGAAGAAGACGACGAAGACAAAGAAGGAGGAGGAGGCGGAGAAGAGAGCTCCCCCAGCCAGGGAGCACGGTCTGCCCCACCCAAGACTCGGTTGCTGTCCGTCCTCCCGCTGCCCAGCGGCTTCTGCTCACTGGCTGCTCTGAGAGCTGGGGGCGGGGCTTGAGCGCGGGACCTGAGACAGCCAATCCCTGGGCTGCCACAAACCCCCGTAACTTTATGCCGGGTGACCGCTAAACCTAACTTATGGAGAGGTGACAAATTTGAGCATCAGTCTTGGCTAAGGGATATGCTAACTTGTTTATCTTATTCTAAATGCTGTCTTACTGGGGTACCGACTGCATTTTATAAGCGTAAATGAGCGCACTGGCTTTAAGTGTAGCTATAACTTCACCATAAGAAGTCTTGATACATAAAACAAACCAATTTGGAAGATATAAATTAAGGGCTAATTATTCTCTCTCTCAAAGAATTTACACGGAGTTTTTTTTACATCGACAGGTCCTTGTGTGTTTAAAATATGATTTGACATACAAAGGTTTAAGTCACGCATCACTTTCCAGGAACATTGCCATTATGTCTATTAAGTGAGGCATCTCTGTAAAGCCCTTAACACGGTGTCCAGTGGATAGTTAAGTGGTCTGTAAGTGGAGCCCAGATCCGTAATTACGCTAAATGAGGTTAATGTGTATGTTATATTTAGTAATTAAACAGGCATTTCTGACTCTTCTAGAGGCCAACATCTCAAATGTGAACATGAATAAAAGTCATCTCAGGTGCTTATTAAAACTGTACATCCTTGGGCTCCTCACACCCCAAATCAGATTCTGTGGCTTTGCCGTGCAGACAGAAATTTGCATTATTGACACAAACCCCAGACGATGATCACGCAAAGTCAGAGTCGGGGATCAATACAGAGTCTGAGACACTCAGGTGACAGTAAGAGCTGTAAGTGCTAAAAACCCCACTGACGTTTATGAGCTTAACGTGGCATTTTAAGATAAATGTCAAAAGGGATGGGGGTGGGAACTTTAAATCAGCTGAATCACAACAACTGGCTCTATTGACTTGGGTTACAGCAAAGGGCAGCTGAGGTTTCCCCCGGCAACGGGGAGGAACCACCTGCAGAGGGGAGGCGAAGGCACCCAGGGGTCCCGTGCAGAGCTGGGCTAATTTGGGGAAACGGCAGTTGACTATTTTTCCACTGCCGTGTCACAGATCAAAGACTAGCGACGACGCTGGGAGGTTCTGCTGCTTCTGTCCCCAGGCAGTTGGCTGTTCTGCGGAATCCAGGACCCTCCCCCCACCCACTTGTTAAAAATCTATCTCTGCTATCCCTTCCATCTAAAGTGGAGGGTGATTGTGGGTCCCTGGCAGGAAAACGTCAGCAGAGGGAAAAGAAAGCTCCCCTTCCTAACCCCCTCGCCTCTCGTTGACAGGACTCGCCGTGAAGTTTTGTGGAAAAAGTTGGGGGAAATTCCCTTCAGAAGGGGAAGGCTTGTTTCCCCCACCTATCACCACCATCTCGTCCTCCCGCCCATTGTCCCACTAAAGTGTCCTGTGTGGCACAGGGTCAGGGGGAGCCTCCCCAGGCTTCTGCTGCTGCTGCTGCCTATCAAGCCAGGAGGGAACTCCCTTCCCCTTCCCCACAGCCTTTCAGGCACCTAAGTCCATTTACAGCTGTGGAGGAGACACAGGACACTGTGGTCTCAGCCTAAACATAGTTATGGAGATGCCTAACCCCACCCAGTATGCATTTGTCAGTCCAAGATAACAGTTAATGGAGAAGGGGTAGTTGCTTGTCTTTGTGTGTGTGTGTGTGTGTGTGTGTGTGTGTGTGTGTCTTTAAACATTTTTATTGAATTTATTGGGGCAACATTGGTTAATAAAAATATATAGGTCTCACCTGGCTGATGTAGCTCAGTGGGCTGAGCATGGGCCTGTGAACCAAAGGGTCACTGGTTCAATTCCCAGTCAGGGCACATGCCTGGGTTGCGGGCCAGGTCCCCAGTAGTGGGGCGTGAGAGGCAACCACACACTGATGTTTCATTCCCTCTCTTTCTCCCTCCCTTCCCCTCTCTCTAAAAATAAAAAAATAAAATCTTTAAAAATATATATATAGGTCTCAGTGTACTATTCTATAATACATCATTTGTATCTTGTATAGTGTGTTCGCCACCCAAGGTCAAGTCTCCTTCTATCACCATCTATCCCCCTTCACGCTCTTCTCCCTCCCCCGACCCCTCCTTCCCTCCGGCAATCGCCGTACTGCGGCCTGTGTCTATGAACTATTTTTTCATCCATTCCCCCGCTCCCTTCTGACAGCTGTCAGTCTGTTCTCTATCTATGAGTCTATTTTTTTGTTGTTGTTCATCTACTTGGTTCATTAGATTCCACGCAGAAGTGAAATCGTATGGGCTTTGTCTGTCGCTGGCTGGCTTACTTCCCTCAGCTTTAAGCTTACTGTACTTTAACAGGCAAGTTGATCTCAAAGCCTACCGAAGATTAAATCAGAGCAAATTCTGTTATCTGACATTCTTTTCACTGAAAGCTTCCCTTAAATGGCATTTCCGCAGAGCGTGGTGTGACGACAGATGCGAATGCATGTACAAGGCGCAGTCCTGAAATGCCTTGTGAATCATGCTCCAAAAACCCAAGTTCTGGTCTCATCGTGGAATTCATTTTTTTTCACTATAGCCTGCTTCATGGGAGAGTGGCGAGCTGTGCATGGTAAATATGGCAACCGTGGACTGGAATGTGTGATCAAAGCACCACCTTTTCCAGGCGTGGACACTGAGCTGTCTGCAGATCCCCTACTGACACACCTGTGTGTGTGACACACACACACACACACACACACTTCTCACTGCTTTGTTTCTCAACTCTCCAGGCAGTCACTAAGGAAGTATCTGCTTCTCTTCCACAGATAACAACTGTAATATAAGTATTTGTTAAGGCTTTGAACCTATTTCCTACCTATTTAATGGTTACAGATAGGATAGAAGAAATTTCACTTAGATGAAGCTCTTGTACTCACCAGTCCGTCTTTGTCGTAGGGCGAGTCAAAGTTATCCAGAAACTTCCTGAATACTTGCTCCTCGGTCCATTCTCCGTTCTGGTACTTGGGGTGGTGTTTGGCGTTGTATACCCCACGGAGGTCTTCAATTGTTATGACACCGTCTCCGGTCTTGTCTAGCTTTCTAAAAGCTTGCATAATTACCTCTTTTCTGGCTCTGGACATTGGAGGCTACATAAATAGGAGAGAGAGAAAAAAAAACCACAGCGACATGCACAAGCAAATGAGCCATTTTGTATGTTACGTGATAAAACATCTGATTCCCCTCAACGATGTGCAGCGGTTTGTGGGCCGTGAGTGGCATGCATTGTGATCGCTCCCCACCAGGTCCCCACATCTGTTCTCCTTCTCCTGCCCATCATGTTCGTGGGGTGCTAACAGCTTCTGAAAACAAAACCTCAAGATAGCCAACCCGAACCATGTGAAAGCCAGACTCGGCAGACACGCTGACTCACGGGGCCACCTACCCTTAAGGTGAGAAGAAACTCATTGAAGTCAATGGTCCCGTTTCCATCCTTATCAAACCTCCGGAAAAGCTCTTCTGCCTCTTCCTTCTCCATGACCACGGCATAATCGTTTAGCCCTTTCACGAATTCTTTGAAATCGAGACTTCGGTTGTTATTGTCATCCATGATTCGGAACACTCTGAAGAAAGCGCGTGCACACACGCACGCACACAGAGGAGAGACCCACAAAGAACAAGGTTAAGCATAAAGATTTAAAAACAAAACCACTCTCAGGGGGGTTTTCAAAGTAAAATACAAGTCTTAGATTGTTCTCTGAACCCTCCTCCTGAAATTGGAGAGCCTCTTCCCAGCGTCTCATACAAGGCTACAAACCTTTGAAAACAATGTACTGTGTAATTCCAATTAAAAGGCATTTTAGCCAAACTATAAAAACAGTAAAAAGATGGGGGGAGGCAAGAAGCATGGGAGAGTTCTAGGGCAATGAAACTGTTCTGTATGATACTATCAGGGTGGATACAGGGCATGAAGCTCTTGCTAAAGCCCATAAAAATTTACAGCACAAAGAGTAATCATTAATGTCTACAATTTTTTAAAAAATTACTTAGAAGGCCTGGAGAGCCCAGGAAGGAAGGCAGGCAGGCTGTGACAAGGGAATCTGACTGTCCTACAGGGGTCTGAAACAATCTCACTGAAAGGAAGGGGTGAGGTGAAGGCACTGCCTCAAGCGACTTCGGAAGTGAGTCGAGTCAGTGAGACCACAGGTGAAAAGGGCCGCAGGTGAGCCCTGCGCACCAGGTGATGAAGGTGTTTCCCAGGGCCGTGAGCCAACAGTTCTGACGTCGCGCTCCAGGTATACTGGAACTGGACAGTTACGTAAATGGGCGGCAGCTGGTGGGAGCCCGCTTTCTCGCCACTGGAACGGGAGGGAATTGACAGATTCCCTGAGGAGGAGGCTAGAATGATCGGATTCGGGCGGTAATAGATGAGCGTTGCAGACGTCGGTATGAACTCAAGTTTAGCTCCATATCAACGCAGGTGATTACGGATGAACACGTGTACATAGATGTGTATGCATCTCCAGGTGTAGAGCACCTAGAAGTAACACCCAGGAACCACCAGCACATCCAGAGCCTAGATCTGGGTTTCTAACACGACCCTCCGACAGAAGGAACTGGGCTTCTTAGAGAGATTGCTGACTCCGAGACTGGAGCAGAAAACATGTGAGGGAAGCTCTGAGTATTTGGTACCTCAGGGTGAGAAAATGCTCAAACACACACACACACACACACACACACACACACAACCTCGCACTGCTGGGGACACATGAACGGGGCGCAGGAGCCGAGTGGGCGAACTCCCAAGGCCGAAACTGGAACAGCGTGAGCCACAGAACAAAGCAGTGTCGCATTATAACCCAAAGTATGAAGTAATTTTCCATGAGTCCACACTGATTTAAATAAATGGTTAAATAAATAAATGTAGCAGAAGAGATAGATTTCTCTTTTTTCTCCTGTTTTTTTAATTATGTTTTATTGATTCTGCTATTGTAGTTGTCCTGATTTCCCCCCACTTTGCTCCCCTCCACCCAGCACCCCCCTCTCCCTCAGGCAGTCCCCACACCATTGTTCACGTCCACGGGTCATGCGTACAAGTTCTGTGGCTTCTCCATTTTCTATACCTCACCTTACACCCCCAGGGATGCTCTCTAATGACCTATTTGTACTTCTTAACCCCCTCACCTCTTCACCCACTCCCCCACCCCTTCCCGTTTGGCAACTGTCAAAACGCTCTCTGTATCCATGATTCTGTCTCTGTTCTTCTTGTTTGCTTAGTTTGTTTTTTTGATTCAATGTTTGATAGATATACATTTTTTGCCACTTTATAGTTCATACTTCTGATCTTCTTCTTTTTCTTAAATAAGTCCTTTGACCATTTCATATAATAATGCTTTGGGGATGATGAACTTTAGTTTTTTCTTGTCTGGGAAGCTCTTTACCTGCCCTTTGATTCTAAATGATAACTTTGCTGGGTAGAGCAATCTTGGATCTAGGTCCCTGCTTTTCATGACTTTGAATATTTCTTGCCAGTCCCTTCTAGCCTGCAAAGTTTCTTTTGAGAAAGCAGCTGACAGTCTGATGGGAACTCCCCTGTAGGTAAATGACTACTTTTCTATTGCTGCCTTGAAGATTCTCTCTTTATCTTTAACCTTTGGCATTTTAATTATGACGCGTCTTGCAGTGGGCCCCTTTACATCTATCTTGTTTGGGGCTCACTGTGCTTCCTGGACTTGCATATCTATTTCCTTCACCAAATTAGGGAAGGTTTCTTTCACAATTTTTTAAAATAGATTTCCAATTTCTCCATAGAGGTTGTTGGTCAGTGATCACAGCCAATCCCTGCAGCTGGCTGGCCAAGGCAAATCTCTCCCATTGATCTGCCAACAGCAGTCGAGGCTCAATTACAAGAGGAGGGTGTCCTCAGCCCACACAAAGGATGTACTTCGAGTATACAGCTTGGGTGATTGGGGAGGCTGTGCCACTGGACCCTACAGGACACCTACTACATTAGGCCACACTGCCAAGACACAAAGTCTAAGCCCTCCATGGAGAATCAGCTGTGCAGGGGCAGGGGGTGGTGCTCCAGTGTGGTCTATAGCTAGCCACTATGTGCACTGGTCCTGGGGTTTCCTGAGCTGTTCAGACCAAGGTCAGCCCCCATCTGTGTTTTGGTAGGAGGCCACCCTGCCTGAGCTGTAAAGGAGTCTGAGATGGCTGCTACTTGTGCTGGACTTGGAGATTCCTAGGGGAAGCCAAGCTGTGAATCTAGGCTGGTTGCTGCTAGTGCTGGTCCTGGGCCTCGCCACCTGTTTCTTTTCTTGTTTGATAGGATTCAGGAAGGTGTGAAGCATGAGCAAGACAAGCCATTCATATGGAAAAGCTGGGTGGATGGGGCCATAAGCTGGGTGGGGCAGAGTCTCTGGGGATCTCCAAAGCAGATCAAACAGTATTAGCTGGGTTGATTAAGGAAGGTTTCTCTCACTATTTTTTCAAATAGATTTCCAATTTCTCACTCTTTCTCTTCTCCTTCTGGCACCTTTCTGTGATGTGAACCTCTTGAAGTTTTCCCAGAGGCTGCTTACACTATCCTCATTTTTTGGATTCTTTTTTCTTCTCATTGCTCTTATTGGTTATTTTTGGCTCCATTATGTTCCAAATCAATGTCTCAGATATGGCACCAGCTTGACGGCTCTATAGGGGAAGAACTTAGAAAAGGGACAATGGCCTCTGCTCACCTTGGTGCCAGACACTTGAGTTCCTCCCTTTATGTCACTGGTGCCTTCCAGGCTGCTCCCCGAGTGCTGGGGATCAGAGGACATGAGTCTGAGTATGTGAGCCCGTGTGTGGGTCCTTTAAGAGAAACTGCTTGGGGCTCCAGAAGTTTCTTCCACCGACTCAATCCCTGCTGGTTTTTTCAGCCAGAAGTTATTGGGACTTCTCTTCCTGGCACTGGAACACTGGGCTGGGGGGCCTGGTGTAGGGCTGGGACCCCTCACTCAAGAGATATTCCTCCCAAACTCTTATCTACCTCACGTAGGTGTGGGACCAGCCTGTTCTGCATCTGCACCCTCCTACCAGTCTGGATGGATGTGGTTGCTTTAATTCCGTAGTTGTCAAACTTTTGTTCAACTCAGTTCTGATCGTTCTGAGAGATGGCTGTTATATTTTAGTTGTGATTTTGATGTGGTTGTGCGAACAGGCGAGCCATGTCTTCCTGTGCCGCCATCTTGACCAGAAGTGAGATGGATTTATAGAAGCATTCCAAAGATGTTACGTTCGTGCACTGCCCTCAAGGGGGGAAAGCATGCTCTCCACAGTTTAGTGGCTTTGCATAGAGACTTCTTTCCAAAGAGAGGGGGTGAGTAACTCACATTGAAAGCCACACAAACACTGTCTCAGGCAAGCGATCAAGGTCAACATCAATAGTGAGAAATCGTGTTGACAGTATGCATCCTTGGTATGATGCTATGGAAATGGTACTTTCCTTCTGTGGCCCCGAAAAAACCATAACTCCAGCCTAATCGTGAAGGGAAAAAAGAGGGAAGGAACCTCCACTTGAGTTGAGAAAAGATTTGGGGAAGGGCAAGACCAGTAAGGGGAGGAGGCAGAGGACACACTCCAGCAAAAGGCCGAGGATGCGACAGGGTCTGTTCACAATAGGCTAGTTCACTGTGAAGGGGCCGCTGGGGCCGCTGGGGCTGCTGGGGCCGGCGGCAGGAGGCACTGGACGGAAGGGCCCGGGGGTGGAAGGGAGGGTGGCGTTCCCGAGGGGCCTGCGCCAGGCGTGGTGATGTGGGCGCAGGATGAGAGAGGGAAAGCTCAGAGTGACAGGGCATCGCAGGGAGGTGGGCTGGTCTTCCTGCTGGACCGTGGCAGCCTGGCCACCAGGGCCGTATGCCCACAGCCTGGGCTCTGACGGAGCTGGCGTTAGTCTGAGAACGCAGGACTGTTGACGACAACATCCCCGCCGCTCCTTCGTACCTTGTTGGAAGCGAAGCCCCCGACAGCCTCCAGACGTGAGGCTGGATATCCCTGCCATCGCACCCTGCACACTTCTTACATGTTTTTATTTTTTATTTTTAGAGAGAGGGGAAGGGAGGGAGAAAGAAAGGGAGAGAAACATCATTGTGTGGTTACCTCTCATGCACCCTGTACTGGGGACCTGGCCTGAAACCCAGGCGTGTGCCTTTACTGGGAACCAAACCGGCGACCCTTTGGTCCACAGGCTGGTGCTCCATCCACTGAGCCACACCAGCCAGGACGCACCCTGTACGCTTCTGACATACACTCTCTCACACTGCAGAGATTCCTGTCTTGGTGACCCTTGGCCTCCTTGTCTAAGCTCTGCATGAACCCTGGGGGAGCCTGCTCACGCATGCGACCCCAGTGCTGTGCACAGTGCCCGGCCCAGGGCAGGCACTCAGTCAGCAGGGTCTACGGTCCCTTTGCCCCTGGCCTTCTCAGGCCTGAGGACTGCCCACCCTACCAGGGGGCAGCCAGAGCCCAGCAGCGACAGAGCTGCAGGGCCCCATGGATGTGAGCTGTTAGTTGTCCAGCAGGCAGTCCCCGTGCCCCCGGATGACAGAGAGACAGGAGTGCCTGAGAGCGCAGCAGCCGACTCTGCGACTGTGTCTAAATCACTGTCCCTGCCTCCCCGCTCCCCTCAAGCACCCACGCACGGCTCTCCTTGTCCTGCTAGGTGCCACAAGCACCGATCAAGCTTCTTCCTCCACCTCAAGTTCCCCAGCAGCTGCACTTTCCGGTAGCAGACACGGCCCCTGCTGACTCTGGGACTAAGAACCAAAAATGGTCGCAAGGGACCTCAAAGAGCAATTCTTCCAAGAGCAATTCTTCCAAACTTTGTCTTGACCGTCGAGGAACTGGGAACCCAGGAGCCCGCACTGGCATCGGCCTCACGGGGCTGTGTCCTGCCTCGTCCTCCATGTCCCCACCACCCCAGGGCCCTTGTCCTACCTGCCAAGTCCTTTGATGCCCGCAGAGCCCCTGGCCAGGCACTGCAGCCGGAGTCTTTCGATGGGGTCGGTGGCCGTGGTGAGCTTTTTCTTGGCCTGCATGGCCATCTCCCGGTCATGGCGTGCTGTCCCTGCCATCTGAGAGAAAATCCACAACCCGTTAGGAGAGCAAAGGCCTCGTCACAGGCCCCCCGCTGGCCAGGGTGGTGGCAGCAGCCTCCTCGAGGAGAACGGGATTCATGGCACACTCTCTCATCCGCTCCCTGAGGACAGTCGGAGACTCCCAGAGCTCCCCGGGCTGGAGGTCTGCCTACTGTGTGCTGTCGTCGTTCCCACTCACCTCCCTGGTCCCGAGGACGTCAGAGTTCTCCCGCCCAGACAGCAGTTCCAGAACTCCGGCCGGTCCTCAGCTCGCCCTCCTCGCAAAGCAAAGCAGCGCCCTGTCTCCTTTTGAGCCAACCATCTAGGCTTTGTTCTTTTATTTCGAATTTCCTTTTTTCCTTTGTGGACCAACCACTAGTTTCTGTGGCTTCTGTCTTCCCTGAGACCCTCAGCACTCGAGCCTCAGTGACCCCTACCAGTAACTTGTTCGTTTTCCTTGGCGGACAGGTTAACGCCCACTGAACACTGAGCTACACTCTCCGCCCAGGAAAAAGGGTAAATACACACACACTCTCTCTCTCCTGACCAACAGATTTAGCTTTTTCCCTACAGTTCTGTAGGGGACCGGTTTGTTTTGGCCTGGCAAATGTGACTCAGCTCTGGATGGAAAACCTGCAGAAGTGAGGTGGTGGGCAGGAGCCAGACCTTCAAACTGAGTTTTCCCGTGGGAATCGGGCCTAGAAGATGCATACTGACTGTTAGGGCTTGCTCTTGCTAAAACTCCCTCACCCTGGTCTGAAATAACATGTGTATTGTCTATCTTCAAGGTGATTCCCAAAGCCTGTGTGAATTCTCCCAAGGACAGAGCTAATCAGCTTGCTGTCACCGCCATTCCCCTCTGCACGTTATTTTCACGTCCTTGATTGTGCCTAAAATGTAGACAACAATATTCTATGTAATAGATAATAAACCTTTCTCTGATGTAAGACCCCAGAAAAACAGTAAAGGCCTGTCTAGGCAAGGGTCAGGGTGTTCTCTCCCCTTGAGAGAGTGGCCGTCCCCCTTTTTCCCCACAGGATTGCTGTCGCCTGTGCATTTATTTTCCCTTTCAGCCACAACAGGCGGACTCTGCTGGCCGGAGTCTGCCACAAGTTTGGCTTCTGTGCTTTAAATATCCAGAAAAAGGAGAGAGGGTGGGGGAGGCCCATGAGCAATATGCCAGTTCCTGCAGGGGTGCTTGGGTTCTGAGAACTGGCACAACAGTGGAAACACGGGGCTGGGAGCCTGGGGACCCGGGTTCTAGGCCTGACTCATCAGAACGCTCCTGGTGACGAATCTCAGGCCCTCCGATTCCTCCTCCTCCTCCTCCTTCTCCTCCTCCTCTGCTAAATAGAGGGATGTAATTAGGTGATCTTTAAGTCCCATTTCTGCCCACCAAATCTTCATATGAGCCTGCTCCCCCAATAAACGGACCGTTCCATATATTAATTACTCTTTCGTGTGAGCTGTGAATGAAAAGAGCAAGAGAGCTTGAGGGACATACAAGAAACAGTATTTAAGGTGCAGAAAAATGGTGTGAGCATGGATCCAACCTTGACTCGAGGGCGCCCCCTGAAGGCCACATTAGGATAAGATTCCAACTTGCACCTTATAAGTTTGCTCTCCTCCCATACAACCCGTAAGAGCGCCCCACAAAGTTCTCCCTATTTAACCTTAGAGAGGAACCTCAGACAGAAAACACACCAACCTAGATAATTCAGGGGTGCACATGCTTAACTGCTTCATTCCCTACAGCACCTCCCAAAAACCAAGAGCTAGGCACCCTGGCTCCTGCTCCTTTTTTTCAGATTCCCATCCCCTATCAGGGTTGTCCAAGCTTTTGGCATCTCTGGGCCACACTGGAAAAAGAATTGTCTTGGGCCACACATCAAATACATTGCAACACATAATCCATTCGTAATATATCGCACCCACTCACGGGAGGGCAGCCGAGTTGGGGAGACACCCCCTCCGGCCCCCTCCTGCAGCCAGCCCTGCCCAGTGACGCTGTTTTGCCACGTTCAGAAACAGTGCTCCCTACATTCTCTCCTGGCAGTCCACCATGACACCTAAAACACCCTTCTTAAAGTCAACTGTACTGGGGTAACACTGGTTACTAACATCACACACACTTCAGGTGTACACCACTGTAACCAGACACCTGGGCACTGTGTTGCACGCTCCCCACCCGAAGCAGAGTTTCCTTCAATGGCCATGTATTTGACCCCCTTTACCCCTTCTGCCCCACCCCACCCCCCCTTCCCCTCGGGTGGCCACCATTCTGTTGTCTCTATGAGTTTGTTTTTGTTTACTTCGTTAGTTTGTTATTTTTTGTTTGACATGCCACGTATAAATGAAATCATGGTTTTTGTCTTTTCTGGTCTCTAGTGACCCGGCTCATTAGCAAATGGCTATGTATTTTGTCATGTATAATGAGCACTTTTTGTTCCAAATTTTTGAGTGAAAAATAAGGATGTACATTATACGTGGATAGTACTAATTCTATACCTATAGAAATGTTTTTAATTCTTTTATTTATGCTTATGTGTTACAAGTGTAATTCTAGAAAGCAATAACGATATCCATATGCAAAATAATGCCCTGAATACGATCATCTGTTTTGTTTCTAAATATAAATAAATAAAACATTGGATTAAAAAATTAAAATGAAAGATTTTTTTTCCTGAAACTTTGGGCCCAAAACGTGAGTGCACATTATATACGGGAGCACATTATACTCGGCAAAATACGGTAACATTTATTGCATGCTATTTTCAGGCACCGGGGCTGGAATGGGGAGGTTGCTCTAAGAAGCATGCCCTTGAATAGCTTAGAATCTTAAACTTGAGTACAGAAGTTGCTGGTTGGTTAAGCAGCACCGCAAACATAAAATTTACTTTTGAAGAAGTTGGGATGGCTCAGCTAGCGTCTTGGTAAAGAAAGGAGGTACTCAAGAGCTTCTAAAGTTTGCCCCAAGGCACCAGGCACTAGGGCAGGAGTCTGTCCCCACGCGTGCGCCACCAAGATCACAGCACTGCACAGACCACGCCTGATTCCAGAAGACCCCGTCTGAGCAGCCAGCTAAGCCGGTGCAAGGGCGGGAATAGGCTGCCCTCCCAATGCACGTGGCCGCAGCGCCACCTCGTGTTGGCGTCCTGTCGACACAGTTCCCCCGGCCAGGGGCGCTATGGGTCCTTCAAATAAACGTCTACAAAAGATGAATGCCCGTGCCCTGTGCTAGGGAAGGTGAGAGGCGGCGAAACAGCGCGAACAACCTGTAGGAGGGGGAGGTGCGACCCCAATACGGCAACAAATCGAAATAGGGAGGCTACCCCAGCCTTGAAGTGGGGCTTTGGGGGGACCTCGCAGAGGAGGTGGTGATGGCTAAGCTGTAATCCTCCAGGAAGGTGGTGGTTACTCAGACTTGGGTCGTGGGGATGGAAGAAGGTGCGTTAAGGTGCCGTTTCCGAGCGCTAAGGGCAAAGCGGAAGAGAAAACAGTATAATGGGGAAATGCAGGTACGTGCAGTATGACTGGAAAATCCGGGCTGTGTGTGCCGGGTGGAGATGGGGCGGGGACGTGGAAAGGGGACACTGGCAGACCGACCCCACGGAGCCTGGGACGCGGTGGTGCAGGGCTCTGCACTGCGAGCAACAGGAGCCCGCAGGCCGTTCAGCTGCGGGGCGACAGTCTGCTTTGGAGAAGACTGTGCAGCTGCGCTTCACGGGGTTGTCTTTGGTGCCCCCTAGTAACGGTGAACTGAATCACACATCCTAAACTCCCCCCTACCCCCGCCAACGCTGGGTTGAGTCTGCAGCCCACAACCTGCAACGGGGAGGAGGATCTTAGAGTCAAGGAGCACGCCCCCCCCCCCCCCGCGCCCCACTCCCACCAGGCATACGTAAAGAGAAAACCCCGAGTGCTTCCACATCCTCTTGGAAGCAAAACCCAAAGGAAACCTCGCCCTCCACCCTCTGGAGGACCCTCCCCACTGTGGGTTCTCTGACACTATCACGAAAACGAGGGTCGCCTGGAGGAGCCGGAGCCGGCGTGGTGAGCTCCGGTGAACTCCAGAGGGAGTTGGCCTGTGTAAGAGGGGGAGGGGCAGAACTAGGTGTCAGGAAGGCACTGAGAGTATGTGGGTGCCCCCGGGGAACACAGGCAGCCTTGTCCCGCCCCACCTGCGCCCCCCACCCCCGGCTAAGGAGGGAGGGCAGCTGCGCAGGGATGCACCTGAACAGGCCTTCGCACCCACCGTGAGGAAACCGGCCGTTGGAGCGGATGGCGAGTCCCGGCCTGTGAGAACTGCCCGCAGAGCAGCCCCGCCTTTCCAAAGGCCTCTCCCGCCCAGGGGAGCCAGCCATTCTGCCCACACCCAGCCAGGCCATGTCATGACCTTGACCTTAACATCGTTAGGCACGCCTGTGAGTAAAATACCTGTGCCGTCACATCAGCCATCTCAATCTGCCTGGACCTTCTGTAATAGTTCCGTGCGGCTTTAGAACACAGTCTGTGATTCAGAGGGAAGAAATGAGAAAGCCAGTGTAGCACGTAGCTCCTCAGGACACTTGTGGGGCTTCGCTCTTGTTCCCAGGGGGTGGGACCCGTGCTTGCCTTCTATCAAGTTCACATCCAAGTCAAAACTATTCCCATCTCTGCTAGCTCGGTCTTGACCCTGAGCATAGGGACCAGTCCCCATGGGAATGACAGACACGAGATGCTTTTACTCTTTCTCTACTTGGGAACTGGGTGTGAGGCTGGATTTTGGTTCGACACAGTGGACCTTTCGGTACTTGAAAGGCGACACCACGACCACGGTTGAAGGCGTGGGTTTCCCTCCCTCTGGCTCGGTTCACTCACTAAACGAGTTACTACTACACGACGGGTGACAACAACTGGGCTCTTCCAGACGTTTGCCCTTGGAAGGTGCCCCTCTGGGATAAGCATCGGATCCCAGGGTGGCCGCACAGGTGACCAGGATGCCCCTCCCCCGAGTGAGAAAGGAAAGACGAGGACACTTTGAAGAGACATGGTTTCTGCTGGGAACACCAGGAAGCCCTCCCCCTGCAGAGAGACAGAGAGACAGAGACAGAGACAGAGAGAGGCAGGTCTGTGTCATGATAAGAGCTCTCTCATCAAACCACCTGAGCCCAGTCCATCTAAGCACACCCCAGGCACCTCGAGCCTCACGAGAGACAGCGCTAATTTGTCAGGTGATACTGCAGAGCTGCGGCCCCAAATAGGCATGGTTTTTGCCGCCGCGCCCCCCCCCCCCTGGGGACATTTGACAATGTTCAGAGGCAGTTTCGGCTGTCAGAACAGCGAGTGGGGCGGGGGAGCTACTGCGGTGAGCAGGCACAGGCCAGAGATGCTGCTAAACGTGCTCCGAGAGCCCTCGGCAGTGACAGCGAAGACCCTCCAGCCCCACGGGGCGGCGGTGGCACTGAGGTGCTGAGGTGGAGGAGCCCGGCTCCAGAGGAAGGCCTGGGCCTCCGGGGGGGCGGTCAGGATCAGAGCTAGGTAAGGTAGGCGCCTGAGGCGCAACGTGTAAGGAGGCCCTCGATCTCAGGACTTTGCACACGCACAAGCCTGAGAGTGAGTGCTTTCTTAATTCGTTCACCCCAGGTGTGTCTGCCTTGTCTCACCCTAGGCCGGGCACTAAACTCAGCATAGGTTTCTTAAATACGTATTATGTGCCACACCATACCAATGAAGGAGGTATTTACCCTCCTCGGGGTAGCTTTAATTTTGTTGAATTTGACTGACAGATGGTTTTCCAGACACTGGGGATCCAAAGGTCATTCCCATGTGCTTTCTTAGATACATTCCAGTTTTAGCGGAGGCCGTGCGAGACAAGTGCTGGCCAGAAAGATTCAACTGCAAGTGCTGAGGGCTCTGAGAGAGCAGTCTCGTCTCTTTGCCTCCTTCTGCTTTGAACACAAGTGCAATGTCTGGAGGTATGGCAGCCTTTATGCAATCATGAGGCAAGGGCTAAGGGACTCAGAGATACTGAAGTAGAGCCCTGACATCATTGGGCTACTGAGTCATTTGTAACCAACTGCCTAACTTTACACTCCTGCCATGTGAGAAACATAAGCTTTTGTTTGTTTAATCCATTGTTGGTCAGGGCCACTGTTACTCGCACCCAGAAGAATTCCTAACTGTTACAACTGGCAAAAGTCTATTCCTGCAGTGTTTGGGTTGGCCCCAGATATTGACCTGTACCACCTGGGTAGAATAACTACCAATCCAGTGAGGAGAGGCTGAGCTCCCCCTGAGGGCTGGGAGGAGAGGTGGGGTAACTCCATTATAACCTCTTCTCTCGGCAACAGCCTCTCAGCACTTGCGGCTACGAAAGAGAGCGGGAGACACTGCTCAGCATGGCATTCACGGACCCGTGTAACTAACACAACGCAGTAGAGACCCAGGTCTAATAAAACACAAGAGGCCCCAGGTTTGCAGGGCCCTTGCTGTGACGAGCTTCCCCGGGGCGTCAGCCGCCACCGGCGCTGTCTCAGGAGCATTCTCCTCGCTGCCACCTCCATCTCGCCCTTCCCCTCTGCTCTGCCCTAAGTCTCTGGGGGTTTTACCGGGAAATGTCTCACAATCTATTCCGAGGCAGGCAGCCAGCCAGATGGAAGGTCTTAAAGAAGTAGAGTAAGAAAATATCCAACCTACCCAAAGCTTTGGCTGGATTTGTTTTCCAAAAAAGGAAAAAAGAAATAAAACGTGTCTTCCAGGCTCCCTGGCTTTAGTGCCTCTACTCTTAGAACCAACCTACCAGGTATTTTTTCCTTAATTTTCCATTGTTTCCAGTCTGACGGGGCCTTGGCCTCAGTGATCTCCAGCCCACTGGAAGGACAGACCCCGGCTGTGCCTGACCCTCTGACCCTCTGCTCTGGGGCGGGAGCAAAGGCCACAGCCCTGCCCGCCTTCTGCCCTTTCACAACATTAGTCACCAAAATCACTAACTTAGTAACAATTTCGCAGTCACTTTCAATGCTTATTTTGGAATCATCTGTCTACTGAGTGTTTATTTTATAGCTGTTTAGAAAGCCAGCGATTACTTGCATCCTTCATGCTCTAAACCACGAGTTTTTTGCCGGCGCACCGGTGCACCGGGAGAAGTTCTAAAACACGCAACACCTGACTGTGTAGCCAGGGGCGCCGCCCTCTTTTCTCAGATTGTCGAGTGAAAAAGTAACAACTGCCCACACAGCAACAGCCATCCAGTGGGAACGGATCAAAATTACACATATTTTTTGGTGTGGGAAGAAGTGTAGAAATTAGTTTATACGTCATGAGATGGGAAAAAGGTTGAAAATCAGTGCTTTGAGCAGATGCTTCCAGAAAAAATCACAAAGTGGTCCTGGACAGACATTCAATCCCAGAGGGTCAGCCTCGGTGTGGGCTGGCCTGTCGGGCAGGTATTCCATCCAGCTACCCCTTACAGAAACACGCTGTCTTTGGAAACGATAGATGTTTATTTCCCGCTTTTGTAAAAGAAAGTCTAGAGGCAACTCAGGTAGTCATCCAGCTCCAGAGAAACTACTATCCTTCTGACCGTGTTTTTTCCCCTCAGAGTTGCCTAAAGTCACAAAAGAGCCCTGGCAGCTCCAGCCATTACATCCACATTCCAGGCGACAGAAAAGAGAAAGGGGCGGGAGCAAGATCACCCTTCCCAGATGAGTCGGCTCCTTTTAAATGGTTCCTGGCAGATGCCACCCGACCCCTTCCACTTACACCTCACTGGCCACTCCTGCAGAGAAGGCTGGAGCTGTGGTCTGAATGTCTGTGTCCACCCAGAATTCAAACGTCGGTTGCCCCCCTCACTCCCGAAGATGACAGCATGAGGAGGGGGGGACTTTGGAAGGTGCTACCTGTGTGCAGGAAGACAGCCCTCCCCCCAGGCATGCCGGTGCCTTGGCCTGAGACTGTCCAGCCTGTAGGATGGTGAGAGATAAACCTCTGTTGTTCATAAGCCGCCCGGTCTGTGTATCTTGTCACGGCAGCCTGAACAGACTGAGACAACTGGGAACTCTGGTTTCAGGCTGGGTACTTTGCCACCCCACCCCCCCAAGGTTCTGTTTACAAAGAAGAGGAGACAGCCTAGTAAGGAGGCAGCTGGCGATTTCTTCCACTTTGGGCAGAAGAACTAGTGTCCTTCCAGAAAGTGAGGGTGTGAGCACTTCCAAATCAGCCCTCAGGACCCTGGGGCTTTCGGAGACACAGGGAGCAGCCAGCGTGCCCCCGGATGGAGTGTCCTCAGTGACCCTACTCAGGTAGGTCCAGGGAGCAGAAGTGTACACCTGGATGATCCTTCATTTCTCAGTCTCTGCTCCCTCACAGCAAAGAAGATCCACCTCTCCACGGACGGAGATCGAGGGCGCTCTGAGTTTGGGACAACATGACCTAAGGTAAACCCGATCTGGGGACACCCAGCCACAGCCCGCTGGCCGGCCGCGCCGGCCCACCTCACTCTGTACATAAAGACAGTCTGGGAAATGGCACACACCTGTGCATGCGCTTCAGTGGCTGCGAAAGGGGTGGCCTGGGCTTTACGAGTCGTTCACAACCAGCGTGTTTGGGACAGAAAACGCGCCTGTATAAAGTAAATTTCGATAGCTCTTACAGTTTGCAAAGTGCTCCCACATATATTACAGGGCGCGTGGCTCCTCCCATGCGATCAGACGAGGACACCGCGGAACCAGGAGGAGGGGCAGGGCCGTCCAGGTGTGGGCAGCACAGCAGAACGAGGTTCTGAGCGGGGTCTTTGGAACCTGCCGCTTCCCCGGGGGTGTTCTGTATGTCACACACAACGTGTCAGAAAATAGTCGTTTCAAAACAAAACAAAACAAAGAAACAAGCAAAATATAACCAAAGACACTGAAATAGAGGATAGTCTGACAGTGACCAGAGGGGAGAGAAGAGGGAATTTCAGGGGGGAATGGGAAGGGTTTACAGGAACAAATTTGGAGGACACATGGACAAAAACTAGGGGTGGAGGGTAATGGGGGGGAAGGGGGGAGGGTTGGGTGGGTGGGCTGGAATGGGAGTAGGGGGGAGAAAACTGTACTTGAACAATGATTAAAATTTAAAAAATATAAATAAATAAATAAATAAATAAATAAATAAGAAAATAGTCGTTTCTACAACGAGTTGCCACCAACCGGTCACACATAAAAACTAGGACAAGCTGGTTAACAGGACTGAGCCCAGAAGCATGTTTGGCAAGAACCCGGACATGGTGAGTCACTGGAGAGCTTGCACCTGGCTCCCTCCCCTGGGAGGCTGCTGCCAGGGCCAGAGGCCTTGAGGAGGCGGTGACACACCCAACCAGAGCTTCCAAAGACAGTGGGAGCTCTCCAACCCACCTCTCAACCCCAGGCCGCCCTGCGCTCTCCAGCGCCACTTTTCAGTTTGCAGTATACAGGGAAACTTGCGTTCACTTCAGGTTATAAGATGTATTTTAAAAAATTATTCTAGGACCAGAGGCAATGGCATTGTGGCGAGAAATGTGCCAGGGACTTTGCTGCAAAGAATGTCAGGAGCGCTGTGCATTCTCACGGCGTCAGGGCCGTGAGAGGAGCAGCCCATGGCCCTTTCCCCAACGCAGTAACCTCCCTGCCGCGCTGTCTTCTCCCAACGCCAGCGTGTTTGCGGGAGATACGGAACGCTGCTCTTAGCAACTTTGGTACGTTCCTTTGTACGAAATTGTCTGAGGTTAGAATGGAGAGCAGCATTTTACAAGGGAAATTCAGTAGGGTAAAGCCCTCATTCATAAATGAACACCATTAAAGCAGTGCTTGAAGCCGGGGGTGTATTCCCCCAGCTGCACACCCCCACTCCTTGCTCCTGGGCACCCCGTCCCCAGCACAAGTTACTGACAGAGGCGTGGCCCCCCGGAGACCAAGGTCACCTGCCATGAAGAGACATTCAGGCGTTCTTTAATCCCTGTCCCATTATAAATCTCCGAAATCCCATTGGCTGCTCAACAACGGACAATCTGCACAGCTGGCCCCGTGTTCTGTTTGCCCAGCTCCCCACCCCACCCCCTTCCCCATCCACACCTGGGCCCTGGGGAAGCTGACCTCTGCCAACGGGCCTTCACCAGATCTTTGTTCCCTGGCCTCCTGCTGGATCCAACCAACAGCGGGCGCCAGCAGGCACTCAGAGAGCAGGAGGAGCAAGACGCTGGAGCGTTGGTGTCCCCAGCTTCCCTTCTGCCCAGCGACAGTGGTTGCTGACCACGATCTTCCACCGAACGCAGCCCTCCCTGCAGACCCGCACCTGCTCCTCTTCGGGACCGGTCAGGCCCAAGGACGATTTTCCCCCCTCCCGGTGGCAACCCTGCCATGCTCCCTCATTCCCTATCGGTATCGCTGAGCCTCGCCCACATCTTCGTAAATGGTCCTTAATTGAACTCTTCTCCGCTACCGCTTTTGAATGTGCCACCCATTTCCGGCCAGGAGGTGCTGCCTGGTGCAATGTCTCCATCCTGGGCGGTACCCGAACCCGTGTAGGAAACTCTACCTCTGCAGTCTTCCCAGACGGAGGCACTTCCTGCCCCCAGGTCTAAGTGTAAGGCAGCGCGGAGTCTCTGAAATGCCGCCGCCACGTGGTGACCCATTCTCTGCCCCCTCCTAAACCCCCCCGACACTCTGAATCCTGCCTCAGAGACGCCCTCTCCATGCCAAGAGTCCCCAGTGACCCGAGCCACCTCAGAGGCCATGGGCGATCCACCCACGCAGCCGTGAGGTCCCGGAGCGCTGTGATTTCTACCCCCCCCCCCCCTTCTGCTTGCGCTTTCCGCACGCGCTTCCCAGACCACCTCACTCTGCATCCCCTTCCAGTTCCCCTCTGCCAGCCACACACACCTGCGACCCAACGAAACCTCCAGAACCCGGACCCTGCATTTCCATCGGAGCCATCACCTGCCTCATTCTCACAGGTATTTCCCTCCCTCTCCATTCTAGGCACTTCTGCCCATCATCTGGACCACCCTTTCCAGCACCTTCTTCCTCAACCCTCCCTTGTCAACCTCCCTCCTCCCTTAGTTAACCTGCCCGAAGCTGGGGTGTATCAGGGGTCATGCAGGCCAGGTAGAGCAGGTCACCCAAACACTTCACAGCCAAGTGCCCACTACACAGTGACCATTCGATGGTCTTCCCATCCTTCCCCTCTCCCGAGTGGGGTTTATCCCTGAGCGTTTGTGTCTCAGCCCCTCCTCCCAGAGGGCAAAGCCTCCCCTGGGGCCAAGCTTTCCCCCACACCCCAGACTGACAGCCAACAATCTCATCAACCTTTAGGGTCTCCTTCTGAAATGCAGCATCTCTCTCTCTCTCTCTCTCTCTCTCTCGGCTAAACATAAGAAAGTGATTAAATCAACATAGGAAATTTTTTAAAAATTGATTTACCTTAAATGCTAACCTGTTGCCACCAGTTGCTTGGAACTGAAACTATGGACGCTGTCTTTTGCCTCTGGGAAGAGGTCCCCTCCCCTCCCTGGGCCTTCTCCCTCTTACCTATCCTCACACCTCCTGGCCTGCCCTCCTCCTGCCCATTGGAGGGCTTGGAATCACTGCTGCAGACTCCTACAGCCTGATTGGCTCAGGTCGCTGTCAGTCCCTACCCTGGCCTCACCCTTTCTCAAGTTTACAAGTCGGTTGCCTAGAAAACCCAGGGACTGTGGAAGCCCAAGCTGTTTGCCCTGAGAGGGAAGCCAGCGGGAAATTTTGCTGGCTACTCTTTGGTTTCTAAAGCTATCAGGACTCGCCTCACATGTTTCATAAGAGAATGTTCAGCAAATTCTCTTAATTCTTTTAGGCAATGCCTTCCTGCCCTTCTGTTGTCCCCATGGCTCACCCAGGTGACACTGAGAAGCGCAGCACAGGGGAGCAGGCAGGTGTGGCTGCCAGTGAGGGAGAGTCCTCCCCCCCGCCCCCCCACCCCCACGACACATCGCGCACCGGCAGGATGCCATTTCCACCTGTGCCTACCGTACACTCCCAAAGACTTTCTTCCAGAATTCTTTTTTTTAAAGATTTTATTTATTTATTTTTAGAGAGAGAAGGGAAGGAGAAAGAGAGAGAGAGAGAGAAACATCAATGTGTGGTTGCTGGGGGCCGTGGCCTGCAACCCAGGCATGTACCCTGACTGGGAATCGAACCTGCGACACTTTGGTTCGCAGCCTGCGCTCAATCCACTGAGCCACACCAGCCAGGGCTCTTCTAGAATTCTTATGGGTCTATGCGTCTATTTTTAGGTCTATGATGATGCACTTTGAGTTACTTTTAGTACATGGTGTGAAGTCACAGGCAATGTCCTTCGTGCACGCTGTGTGTTAAGCAGAGATCAAACCCCACTCAGACATACAAGTGTTCTGGCACAACTTGCTGAAATGATTGTGCTTCCCCCACTGAGTTCTCTTTGCACCCCTCTCAAAAGTCACCTGACCCTGCAGGTGGGATTCTATTTCAGAATTTTCAAGATGCCCCTGGAGGGGCAGCCAGAAGTCCTGTGTTCCCTGTGATGGAACCAGCAAAGGGTCTTCATTGGGGATGATGGCACCAGGTTCCCAGGTCGCTAAGGCCATGGGGTCCCCAAGGTCATGTCGGCAAGAATCCTATCCGCAGTTGAGAGAGGTGGCCCCTTCACCTGGCGGAGTCCCCAGACCTTGTCTGTGGAAGCTCCTCTTCTTTGCATTTGTTGCAAGACAACAGTTCTCAAAATTCATCGGATCTTTAAATCCGGGGTAAATAAATCCCTAGAAGGCTGAATCATGAGTGCAAGGCTTAGCTGATTATTACTTACTGTCCTCTGGAGATGAAATTCAAAGGCATTGGCAGAAAACCCGTTCTGATAGGTGTTTTTCTAACGTTCGCCCCCTTTGATTGAGGACGTACAAAAACCAGGTGATTACTGACCAGCCCAGCGTGCAGAAAGGAGCCTCCTTGGGTGTCAGGGGCAACGATGCCCCTAAGACAAAGTATCCCTAGATGTCTTCTTAGCCGGAGGGCATCAAACTGCCCTCCGCATGCGTGTGCGTGGGTGGGAGGGCCACACCAGCCAGGACCACCATGGGGCGGGGCAGGGCATTCACAGCCCAGGCTGCCCATGGGAGGGGCCTGCGCGGGGCTGCAACCAGGCAGCCCTCACTGGCCAAGCCCCGAGCCCTGGCTGGCGGCTGCAGCCTCCGCTCAGGGGCAGCAGGCTTTGCGGCTCTTACCCTGATCTGCACGGCGGCCCTCCTCTCCCTCTGGGGCTGTCTCTGAGGGGCTTCCCCCCTTTCTAAATGACACGGCTATCCCACTCAGCAACCCTAAGAAGATGAAAGAACGTGGAAGGTACAACCCACCTCACAGTGGCAGAGGATCACTGCCCGTGTTTAGCACATTTGCCCCTCCGACAGGTCTGCTGTCCACCCACCGCTGTGCGCCGCGGGCTTCAGGCTGCCCTTGAAGTCACCGAGTCACAGGGTCACGGGTGGACCTAAACGTCTAACCCAGCCCCTCCCTGCCTGCCCTCCACACGTGATCAAGGCTCTAGTTTCTACCCGCGACCCATGGCCACGGGTCATTCATTTTCTTCCCAACACCCCTCCCCCACGCTAGTGGGGGTAGTGATGTCCCCAGCTGGGCAGTCGGGGCTGGGCGATGTTTCTCGGACACCCTGTGCAGCCGGGAGTGCTCGGGCAACTCGGGTCTGGCTGACGGGGTTTACCTGGGAGACTCTGGGTAGAAGAACCACGTGGGAAACCCCTTTAAAAAGAGCATGCTCAGCGCCCAGGGGGGCTGGTTTCACTCTCTCTCCAGGTTTCCCTGTTCTTGCCCCAAATTCCAATGTGATGACAGGATCCCAAACGACTACCCTGAAATGTCAGGGTGAGCTTACATATATAACTTCTCGGACACGAGACACAGACGAAAGAAACCCTGAGCGGCTCCAGCCTCTGTTTTTCTGGTGTTTCTACTCCCAGTGACTGCGGCTTCCAACAGCGTGCCTGCCACGCACACACAGAAAGGCGCAGCTATCGCAAGGCACAAAAGCACCATTAGTATAAAAACAAATGCACTTCTTTTTCATGACTTCAATTTTTTTTTAATGGAAAGACTCAGAAGACGGCGCACAGGGATGGGAAGCGGACCAGGGCCCCTCTCGGCCACAACCGCCCCACCGTCTCCGCAGCGGGTCTGCAGAGACTTGGCAGGGCTCTGCAGGGGCACCAAGGCAGGGGCCGGACATGGACCCCTGCACAGCCGCGCATCAGGCCCTGAGGGCACACATGCAGGCTTCCTGAGCCTTGACAGTTTGCAAGAGAAGCAAACAGAAAGCACAAGACTGAGCCGAGCGCCTGTCTCGGGAGTTATTCTGTGACAAGTGGACGATGAAATGGAGCAGTCCCCGTCGGTGCCCCAGAAAAGGGCGTGATGAAGAGAGTGGGCTCCAAGGGTCAGGGGCCCAAGCTTCCCAGAGCCCCTGGGCTCAGACACCGAGCCCCGCGGACCGCCGAGCGAAGAAGGCGGCAGCGCTGAGTAAGGAACGTCCATCGTAGGGAGGAGCCATGAGCAGGCATTTGTAGCAAAATTAGCACATGAGCGTGATGGGAGAACAGGAGCTCCCAGAACTGGGGGGAGCCCCCCGAGACACAGTGGCCCCCACACCAACGCCCGCCCCCCACCCCCCGAAGTCAGCACCGCGCCTCAGGCCTTCTTCAGCTTCCTGGCCCCGCACAGCCACCTGGCCGCCAGGCCCAGCAGCTTCCCACAGAGCCACACGGTGCCCAGGGTGAGCACCAGCAGGAACAAGGCGACGTCCAGCAGGTACTGCTCATACCACGGCTGCTGGAAGGCGTGGGGTTTGAGGTGCGCCGCTCCCCCCGTCTGGAGGATGTGGTCGATCCAGCCCACCAGCCGCTGGGCGGGGGTCTGGGGGTGGGAGCGCCGGATGACACTGGCGGCCACCGCCGCCGCTTTGTACCTGTTGGCAGAGACACACACACAATAGGCATGTGTATTTCTTTGTATGTATATCTCTTTTGTGTATATACACAATATATACCTATTTTGTTTATATATACACAGATAGATATACACACATGCACATACATACTCTGTACATATCCATGTATGTACACACTCTGTATGTATGCATGCACCCACAGGGTGGGCCAAAGTAGGCTTACCATAGTTCATATGGAAAACAATACAACAGTCAATAGATACTAATACGGGAATAAGCCCTGAGTTTCGCCTACGCATGACTGTGACCCTGCCTTGGCCCCACCCCTGTCTGAATGCCATCCTCAGGTGGGAGGAATGTCCAAGGCCACGGGTTAAATATTCAGCCAGTTCCGAGGCCAGAGTTGATTCTGACCATCATGGAATGCACTTCTGAGGGATTCCCAAATTGGACTTTTCTTGCAAGTGTCATGACCTGTGTGAAGTTAAATCGTTAGAAAGTAAATTCTAAGTTAGCAAGTTCTTTGGGTTACAATTCCTGGAACAACAAATAATTTTATAAATTTGAATAACGATAAAATAAAATCTCTCTTATTCTTCCTTGTGTTTGTTATTCAAACTTTTACCAATGTGACATGAAAGGCACCTATATTTTGGGCCCGATAACCGAGAACAATGGAGTCTCGATTTACGGAAGTGGGGAGTATCCGGCCAGCAGGTTCAGAGTGTTGAGAGCAGCCCAAAGCTGGCATCTGGTCACGGCACAGCTGAGATGCCGGCCTGACCATGAGGAAGAGATGCCAGCAGGAAGGCGAGAGATCACTGTAATCAGCAGAGAGGTCTGGCTCGTAGAGGTCAGTTTGGAAATTAACATTCGTCTATAGAGGGTGTTTCAAACCGCAAGATTGGCAAGAACCCAAGAGTTAAGCGTGGATTAGCAATGAGATGAGACCCAAGGACCAGGCCCTGTGGGGGCAGCCCCACGAAGTCTGGGGCTTGTGGGACTGAAGAGAAATTGACCAAGGAGACTTGGGGGGAGCAGCCAGTGAAGGGGGAAAACAGACTACGGCGTCTGGGGCCACTGGAGTCCCCGTTCAGGGGCCAGGCAGTGACCAGTTGGGAGGAAGGAGGCTGGTGGGGTGAGCAAGATGGGGACTGACAGTGGCCCTTGGCTTTGGCAGCATGGACACCCCTGGCGCCCTGGCTGAGAACTGTCTGGTGCGGTGAGGGAGCCTCCCTGAAGCGGGCTGATGACAGGTGGGACGAGGGGAAGTGGTGGCAGAGCAGGGACGACCCCTTGAAAGAGTTTCCAGCGAAAGAGAGCCTAGATCTGGAATACAGCTGCAGCGCGATGAAGGGTCGAGGAGGCTTGTTTTAAGTGCAGGGCCCTTCGGGGTCAGAGTCCTGCGCTCTGATCACTGCATTGTGGTTCTGCCGGAAAACGCTTCCTGCACAGGGGACGCGGGCTGAAGTCTTTACAGGGACAGTGTTACAACATCAGCAACAAATTCTCAAAGGAGTCTGCCCTTTCTACACACATAATATTCTGCAAAAAAAAAAAAGAGAGAGAGAGAGAAAGAGGGAGAGAACACAGTACACAAAGCAAAAGGTAAATAGTGATAAATAGAGGCAAAGGGTAGGCAAGTGCTTGTTGTATTATTCCTGTTACTTTTCTGAGAGTTTGAAACGTCTCAAAATAAAAAGTTGAAGAAAAGCATGAGAATTACTACAGCAAGTTTTTTTTTTAACTGATAAAAGTGTTCCAAAAGAAAAGGGAAAAAAGCACATGATGCAGAAGAGAGCAGGGCAGATTGCAGAGGCAAGCACTTGGAGTAGGCGAGAGGCCGTGACCCTCCACCCCAGGGCGGGGCCTGGCCTCCACAGGGACGCGGACACACGGGTCGGGAGAGAAGAGAAGGCAGGGAGGGGGGGAGGCGGCAGGAGGGTCAATTTGGTGGCGAGCACATGTAGAACTTCTTTGCTGACAGCTTCTCTGTCTTCCCTTTCAGTAAAATAAGACGAAGAGCGTGCACTGAGAGCGAGTGAGAAAAACATGCTGGAGTTTTGAGAAGATAAAAGGGAAATGGAATAGGAGGTGGGTTGGGGGAATGGGTGAAAAAAGGGAAAGGGATTAAGAAGCACAAATTGGCTGCTACAGAATAGCCACGGGGATGCAAAGCACAGCGTAGAGAGAACAGTCGGTAATGTCCTGCTAACGACGTACAGGGCCAGGCGGGTGGGGGATCTGTCGGGATGATCACGCAGTGAGTTCTGTGCCGTCTGACAGCCGGGGTGTACACCTGACACTAATATAACAATGTGTGTTAACTGTCATTGAAAATAAAAATAACCTAAGACAGCAAGAGGAAGGTGGGTAAGGAAGATGAGTAGGAAAACACAGTGAGGTCACCAGGCCTGCTGAGGCCCACGTCAGGCAGGCCTGTGGCCAGGACCAGAAGGAAGCTGCAGCCAGGCAGGGCTCCTTCCTGGTGCGGAGGTGCCAGGAACCGCGGGCAAGAGCAGTCAAGGTGTCTGAGAACCTCTGGGGCAGAGGAGGGGAGCCCAGAGAGTCGTCCGGACCACAGACCCACCCCGATACGCAAAGGCCTGCCCTGAAGCCTTGGTTCTAAGCAGCCTGTGCCACTTAGTGCATTCATTTGCGAGCATCTGACAGCCAGGAAGGGGGCTGGGTGCCGGAAGCGTCACTCGGGGCCCGCCCTCCCCTGGGCATCGTGCTGAACGACATCCAGAGACCACTCCGGGGATGGAGTGACCCCTCCAGATGAGCAGTTCCTGGCCTCTCCGGACCTTAGTAGACTGTGCTGAGCATCTGACGAACATGATAAAAACACCTTCTGCAAAATGTGTATGTGCAAACACATGTTTCTTTTTTACCAGTTCACAATCCAGGGACTCACAGCCCTTGGGCACCAAAGTGAGTGTCTTGGGCCCTGATTCAGAGGATTCATACTGACTTATTCTTCCTTCGTCCGCCAGTTTCTTCCTGGCGCCTGCCCTGGGCAGGGCAGGGAGGTAGGCCGTGAGAAGTAAGGAAGATACGGGCCCCCTCTGCTCATGGAGCTTCCGTGCTCGTTGGAGGGAAGGTCAATAAATAAGTAAGTGAATAGGTAACAGGACTATAAAGTGTGAACCACGTCATGGGGGAAGTTACACAGGGTGCCTGGGGTGGACCAGCGAAGGCCTCTCTGAAGAGGTGTCCTTGCAGGCGAACAGAAAGGATGTTCAGGAATAGCTGAGGACAAAGGCCTCTACAAGAAAGAAATCTGTATTTGAAGAAGTAAAATGAACCCCACCCCCCACCACCCTGTATTGGGTTCCAACTGTGCATTAAGCATGTCAAGAGAACAAAAACTCTGAGAGAGGAACCTGTGTCCAGTTTCTTTTAAAGGCACAACATTCTCCCCATCATCTGTCCCAGATTCCTCTTACTGAAACAGAAGGATCACTCCTTCTCCTTGGCCTTGGGTGAAAATAAGTCAGTAGGCATCTTAAGGCTGAGTTTTAGCTTATTTGGGGGGCGGGGGGAAGGACCTCTGGCCAGGTCCACTACGCACCTCTTGTCTTCGATGACTTGTTTCATTTTAAGAGCCAGCGTCTCCGCCGTGAGCTGCTCTGTCCGGATGTAGACACCCAGATTTTTGGCTTCCACGCGAATCATATTTCCAGGCTGGTCAAAGCGTAAAGGAATCCCCACCATGGGCACGCCATGCTGGATAGATTCCATCACGCTATTCATCCCTCCGTGAGTGACAAACAGGCGGATGCTGGGGTGAGCTAGAATGAAGAAGAAAGAGAGCAAGGATAAGGCTTAAGAAAGAACCACCGGCACTTGGGCAAGCGGCATCATCAGGAAAACATGATAGCAGAAGAGTCCAGAGGCGTTTGGGAACCAATGGAAAGAGTCGATCACCCAAGCATCCTCAGAAACAGGGGTCTGAGGCCTGAACCAGAGCCAGGACCGAGTGCGCTTAGCATTCACCTACTGATCCGCCCACCGTCCTCCACACCTTTGGGGAGCAGGGGTTTTTGCCTCCTGCCTCCATATTGCCAGTCCCTGTCACACTGCCGTCTCTCATCTGCAGCAACACGAAGCATTGAGGAAGCATTTATGTAGCCCAGGCCCAGAACCCCCTAATGTGCAGTTCTGGGGCTCTGCCACAGGCCACTGAGATGCATTTGCAGGGGTAGAACCAAAAATTTGTATTTCCAGCTCACTCCGTAACTCTGGTCCAATCTGCAGCTGTGCGCACGGGGAGTCCCCCGAAGGCGGCGCAGGCCGGAGAGGGAACCCCTTGGAGATGCCGTCAGGACATCTCAGACAGGACAAGGAGGAATTTTGTCACATCGGAAGGACACCGCGGCCCCCCGAGTCCCTCACGCCTCTCTGGTGAGGGGGAGTTAGCTCAGTGTCTGTCCGCATGTGGGTCTACGTGTGACGTGCAGGTGGCTCCGGGCCACTGTGCAGCAGAGACTGCCCTCCTGGCGTGCACAGGGACGCCCCCGGGCATGTACAGGCGCTTCTTGGACGCATTGGCTGACCCTGATCACCTGCCCGTTGCAAGAGGCCGCAGTCACCTCACCGCGATAGCGCTAGTGGCTGCGGGTCACGGGTCTCGCTTACGAGGGAAGGAAGTGACCCCGAAGGGCCGGCCTGTTCTGATGCTTTGCCTTTCATCACCAGAGGCTCTCCTTTCACACAAGGGCGAAGTGCCCAGACAGCGGTGAGAGCTGCAGATTCACACTGAAGCAAAAGGAACAGGGGAGAGAAAGGTACACCTGGCTGCTGCCTGCCGAGAGAGGGCGCCCTTACCCAGGAGGTCATTCTGAGGAAGCCAGTCCACGATCTTCACGTTTGCTGCCAATGTGACGTCTTTGGGCCAAAGAGCAGGGCTGCACTTCCATATCACCCCTTGAGGTAGCTGGCCGAAGGCCCTGTTCATCTCCTTAAGAACCTGGGGTTGAAGACTGCTCACCAAGGAGCCCAGGGCCACAAGGACAAAACCCGCATCTCCAAAGCTGGCAATGAACTTCTCAAATTCCTGGAGACAGGAAAGACAGTAAAGTTGCTACCTGGCTGCCAATAAGAGTTACACTGTCTACAGAGCACACTTTTCCTGTGTATTTCCCCTGTTCCTGGTAAATCAAAGACTCCCCTTTCTGCAGGCTTCCATCTGCTGAAGCCGGCTGGCCTGAGAGAGAGATTTTCTGCGCCTTGATTGGTCAGGATCACAAGAGTGGTATACCCCTTCTCTCCAGGCTTCATAATTTGATGGGTTAAATTTCAAATTCTTCCCTCATGGGTCCCAAGGGAAGACAGAGGTGGTTTTTATAGCACTCTCCTGAGGGCTGTATCAACACCGGCCCTCCCCCTGCACCAGGGCTTGCCCCAGCGGAACCTGGGAGAGAAGCAGGACCGCCGCGTGGTCTGCAGCTGGGTCTCACCTACCCGCTAGGGAGGCAGCAGAACTATGTAGTGCTGGAGGACAGTTAGAGGGAAAGACACGTGGTACAGCGTCACAATGTACAGAAGACAATCTCAGGGTCTTCCCAATCTTCTAAGAGTTCCCAGCTTGCCAATGGCAAACGCCTTTGCAGTCTTTGCCAGAGGCCAGCTGTGAAGTTCAAGGGCATTTGTGCTCCTCTCGACCTCTACTTGACTCAATGTTCTCAGAGTGTGCTTCTGAGAGGGTCTCTCTTCCCCACTCCCTACATTTCTCTGCTCCCCAAGCTGCTCCTCACGGTACTGAAGCAGGAGACAGCATAGGAAGAACTCTGAGACTGCAATACTGTCACTGGCCGGCATTCAGCACCCTGGTTGCCAGGAAACGCCCTTTATCAATTAGGTAGCATAAATAGTAACCTGAGGCAGGGAGGAGGAAGGAGACAAGTCTCACACACTAACTCAGCAGTCCTAAGCCTGGTCTGATAATCTTGCCAGATGTTACAACATCACAGGAAAAAACTACGTTAGCAAGAAAGAAGAAAAGTCCTTGAAATTCCTGGTAACATTTCCACTATCTGGGAAAGAAAGCCTTGAAACTGGGCTTTCATCCCAAGGCCTGAATGTGGGAGAGGGTCCCTGGTGCCCAAAGAAAGAGCCCATAAAACAACTTTGGTTAATTGCCTACCTCTGGCCACTTATCTATTTTAGAAGGGAGTCCCTGAGGCTTACAGAAAGAGCCCATAAATAACTTTGGAAAGTGCCCCAATTTTAATTAACTGCCTCCTGTCACGTATCTGTTTTACAACAAGATGAACAAATGGGGTCTGGAGCAAGATAAGGATTTGGGCTAACAGGCCCCCACACATCCCTGAGTTTGGGTAGTCACATCCCCCCAGGAAAGCTGGCGCCACATTTACCCATTAATCAATATGTAACTTTTTCCCCTCCTATCCCACCAACTATATAAGTCCTGAGAACAAAAGATTCGCTCTCTCTCTCTCCGGGGCACCCTGGGTGCTCTTGGCTCTCGGGACACAGGGCCTCTGGCCACCCAGCCTCAGGCTGCCCAGGGGCTTGCCACCCTGGTCTCCAGCTGCTCTTGTTTTTCTCACCCTGCTTTGCCCTGAAACTCTGCCTTTCACCCCCTCCTCTACTCAGTCCCGTTCTCTTCCGTGGGAATAAGCCACTGATAAACTGATTGCATACTAATTGATTGCATACTACTAGATTTGCTGATACGTAATTCTGTACGTGTGTCAGCAAGAAGAACGGGGTGTCTCCTGTCAACAGTTTGAAACACTCCTTCCCGCTGCGTGGGCTGCTGTGGGGGTCGGGGAAGCCCGGGTGGAAAAGAGGGCGGAGCTCTCAGGAACGCTTGGAAAGCTGCCTGCGACCCAGCTCGCAGCGTCCAGCATCACAGACGCGGGAGCAGCGGGATCCTTGCCCCCTCCCCCCCGCCCCGCCCCCGCCCCCGCCCCGTAAAAGCCCTGCATCAGGTTTTCCTGCTCCTGTTCAAGGGCCACTGGCCACCGAGAAGGTGTAAGAACAGCAACGCCAGCACCGGTTAGCCACGCCCACCACGGGCCAGGCACGTCCTTGGAACCCTTAAAAAGTCTCATCCAGCCATCCATCCCAACAGCCCTGAGCACTGCCGTTACTCCTCTGACACCCCCAGGCGCTGAGGCTCGGAGAAGCTGACACTTGTTTGAGGGAATCCAGCAAATCAAGGACAGACCCAGAATGCCCTGAAGTCCGAATTCTTCCTACCACACTACAGCAAAATGGAGCAACATTTAGGGAGAATAAAGATTCTCCTCTGTTGTTGTCTTTTTCTTAGAACAGTCGTGGGCGGAATTCATAACTTTTAGTGAAAATAACTTTTAGTTTTTTTCATTTATTTCAGGACACGGCACAGACTGTGCAGAGAAGAGTAACAAATAATGGCAGCCTCTCAGTCAGTCTCGCGTTCTCAAAGACTGAGTCTGCACAGACGCCACAGTTTGGGTGTTGTTAAACATGTCCATCACCGGCCTTGACCACTGCAGCTCGGTGGGTGGAGCATCGTCCAGGCCCAGTGCCCGGGTGGGGCGGTGCAAAAGGCAACCAAGATGTTCCTCTCCCTCTCTTTCTCCCTCCCTTCTCCTCTCTTTAAAAAATAATAACAGCTTTTTAAAAATATACATAAATTACCAGGATCCATATCTGAAGATTCTGGTTTAGTAGGTCTGGCGGGGGGAGCCTGGAATCTATACTTTTAACAACGATCCCAAGAGAATTGACAACGATGAGCTAGGGACCACACTTGGAAGAAAGCTAACCCGAGTTTGAATGCGGGGCTCCAAAGCACCAGTGGGGAGGGGCCCAGCTCGCTGGAGTCGGGTGTATTCCGGGATTGGTCTGGGAGAGGCCGACAACACGGCAGCAGACGGAATTGATGAGGCATACCCATAGCAGCCGCCAGTCCCCACAGGTTACCTTATTTCTGAGAGGCAGGAGCTATTTGGTTGTTAGAAATGTTTCTCCCCCCCCCCCCATAGCTCTGGCCCCAGGATCAGGCCCAGCCTTCTCAAACCTCCCCCACTATTTCTCTAAGTCAGTGGTTCTCAACCTTGACTAAAAAGTAGAATCATTTGGAGACCTTGAAAAAATTCCCAGTGCCCCCTGGCTGGGTGGCTCAGACAGTTGGAACGTCACCCCGCACACGGAAAGAGGGGAGCACATGCCAGGGGGCGGGTTTGATCCCTAGTCAGGGCAAGCACAGGAGGCAACAGATCCATCTTTCTTTCCGGCATCAGTGTTTCTGTCCCTCTCTCTCTCTCAAATCAGAGAGCACATCCTCAGGTGAAGCCTTAAAAATAAACCTTCCCAATGCCCAGGCTGTACTTCAGACCAATTAAGTCAGTATTTCTGGGGATGGGCCCTCAGCATTGGCAGGTTTTTAAAACTCCCCAAGTGATTCCGATATCCGGGCCGTGTCTGAGAACCCCGCAGTGAGAGCCAGCAGGCAGCCGTTGTGAGAAGTTTGCTGGCTGACTACACACCAGAGGCTGCAGGATGGGTGGGGTGCGGCTTTCCCGGGGCTGAGGTTCAGAAGCTGGAACGCGGGCTCTGTGTTTAGTAAAGCTACGGGGCTGGGGAAGAAGCAATAGTTAGAAGACAGAATGCGAGTTGGGTTTCTCACTAGCCCCACCCATTCGTAACAGAAGCAACAACCATTTAGTGAGCAAGTGTTAAGGACCTAAGCACTTGGGACTGTGTCTTAGAGAAACCAGGAAGACAGAAGAACAACTGACCATTGAAGAAACATCACAGACCTCTCCATTCATTCATGCGCAAACATTAACTCAAGATGGATCATATGCCTAAATGTAACATCTGACACTGTGAAACCTAGAGAGAAAGAAAGCAGAGGAGAGTGCCCTTATCACCTGGAGACAGACAGAGATTTCTTAGATCATACAAGAAAAAAAATCAATAAACCAGGCTTCGTGAAATATATCAGGCTGGCCAAAAAGTCTGTTTAGTTTTTTCCATAAAATCAAAAAACGTGGTTTTCATTTTTGCCAATAACTTTATTGATTTGGATATGTTGACTATGTCGGCTGTCTCCCACTATTGGCTTCTAGTGGGTAGAGGCCAGGCGTGCTGCTAAACATCTTCCAAGGCATGAGACATCTCCACAGCAAAGAATTATTTGGCCAAAATGTCAACAGTACCAAGAAACTTCGCAAACCACTTTTGACACATTTACTCAGTCACAGTGCCTTCCCCACACACTGCACAGATCTTTGTGTGTGTGTCTTTCAGTTACATTTTTACCTTTCTTGAGATAATAAAGCATAATACACTGAAAATGTTGCGTATTTTCTTCCATCTTCAATATTAAAATGACAGCACAAAAATGCACCAATTTTAATAAGCTCTTTTTAAAATGCACGCTGATATGCCGGCTGTCACAATACGATCTAAACAAAATTGTTTCGACTAGAGTTAAAGACAACTAAGTGCTACTAGAGCCATTGTATTAAAAAAAAAAACTAAATGAACCAAAAAAAACTAAATGAACTAAATGGCCAACCCAATAAAAGCTTCTGCTCATCAAAGCACAATGGTAAGAAAGTAAATAACAATCTGCAGATTGAGAAAAGTATTCACAGTGTAAAAAGATCTTTATGAAGAACATATAAAGAACTTTTATAAATCTACAATCAACGAACAAACAGCCTAACTAAAAATGGGCTAAAGACCAACAAACAATTCAAAGGGGAACATTTAAAAAGGACCATCAACAGACAAAGAACCGTTCAACACCATCGGACAGCACATGGCGTGAGCGTGGAGAGTGGCCGTGCCATTGCGCCCTCCCCAGAAGAGCCAAATTAAAAGGACCGACCGTGTCCAAGGTTGGACGTGGGGCAACTGAAACTCTGGGGCACTGCTTGGCGCCGCACAAAAATTGTACAATCATTTAGCGACGTCTTTCAAAGATAAACCTGCATCTCCACGACGTCTGAGTACGAAGGTTTCACTTACCACGGGTATCGGTTTAACAGGCCTGTCCGTGATACCTCCGATGTAAACAGTGTTGGGAAGCAGGGGCCGGGCAAAGTCAAAGGCAAAGTCAGAATTAACAAACCACAGTTCTGCTTTTTGCCGAACGTGAAGTAAGTCCGGCTTAGGGTCTTCTGGAAAATGCTCGCTTATCAGGTCGTCGAACTGGGCACTGATAGACCACTCCACCCAGGTGGCAAAGAGGACCATCAGGGAGTTGCCCACTCGGCCCCAGAAGCCCATGCGATCTGTCAGGGGGGAATAGAACACGGGGACGTAGGACACAGGCTCGGGCAGCCCAAAGCTCAGGCCTCCGAACGTGACAGGGAGCACGGCCACCCACGGCCTCCCCAGTCTCTCGGCGATCAGGAGGGCACCGCCGTCGGCGCCATCCACCACCACCAGGTCGAAACTCTCGTTTTTCAGGAGGCCCATGGTGTCTGTGCTCCTCAGCAGGTGACTGCACCAAGTCGCGTGCATCCCCATGAACTTCACCAGGTAGGTAAACGAGTCTCTGAAAAACAGAAGTGAGGGATACTCCATGTTCATGGGCAGGGTTCACCTGAAAACACCCGAAAGACTCTTGGCACAGGAGGAAAAGGCCCCTCCCTCGGGCAGCCACCCGCCCGCTGTGCTGCTCTTGCCAGAGAACTTTCTGCTCCGGACCCTGGTGTTTTTCTGACCTCCAAGTCCACCGTGCCTTCTCCTTGTTTTTGTCCTTGCTACAATTCTTTTGGATGCTTAGAATGATTCTGCTTTCTTCGCTCTTCCTTCCTTCTCCTCCTCCTACCCATATTTTGCTGCCATTTTTGCTCTGGGAGACCTTAGCAACGGCCAGCGTCTCTGACCTCTAAGGGCTGAAGGCCGAAGCGCACTTGGGATGCTCTGCTCTGTGTGAGCCTGCGTGACCAGCTGACTTGGTTTGCTCTCAAGCGTACCTACCTGTGTGTAGGACTGGTCTTCCCGGGGACGTGAGCACCCTGATGACAGGGGTCCATGACCTCAAGGGGAGGAACAGCGTGTCCCATGGGGACAGCATTTTCCTCCAGGAGCTCTGTGCCTGGGGACATCGGCCAGTCGCCCACGTCCAGCTCTTGGGTCAACAGATGTCTTCACACTCCACCGGCAGAAAAACCCTCCCAAACGGTCTCTGCTGCCAGGGGCCCCTTTGAAAGGCCAGTCAGTAAGGACTTGGTACTTTGCTCCATCCCTAAGGGCCTCTCCTGTGATACAGAGCCTTAAAACCCCACTGAGGACTAACGTTCTGGCAGCCTTTCCTCGAGGCTTTCTTTTGTTTGGGGGAGGATTCATTTCATTTTCTTATAATAATGTTTACACGTGTGCCACAATCAGAGAGAGTATCAGCCGGCAAGCGATACTCCCCTTTCCCATGCCCGGGAATCGGGCAGTCAGTGCATGACCTAAGTCAGCAGTCGGCCTTTTGCCAAAGCGAAGGCCTGACTGACCCTTAGAACCCTGCCCTCTGTCCTCCGGAGGTGACATGGGGGAGGGGGGCAGAGACATGGCAGGCCTTTCCCCTGACTGTTTCCTTTCTTCGGAGCTTTACAAACACATCTGTGCCTGTGGGGCACCATAAGTAATTCACGTAAGACACTCTGAAGGCGGAAGGCAGACCGAAGTGTGCTTTCCGAGCTCCTCGGGCAATTGTGATGCGCAGGCAGGCCTGGGAGTTCCCATCCTGGGGGGAGGGAGAAGGCCAGTGTGCGTCTGTCCTGACTGGAGAGCAGTGGGTGTATCGTCACCCGTGTACTTTTTAAGGGTTCGGCTATATTGAACACTCGTTCAGAAGGAAGAATAAGGTGAAGCAAAATAACATTGGGACAAAAGTTGGGACAACGTCGGTGGCGATCAAAAAAATCTTTCCTGTACGGATACGTGCTGATAACTGTTGCGGGCCAGCAAGAGAAGCTTTTGCGGCTTCTCAGCAGCATGATGGGCCAGACAGGTGTCTTCCTAAAGGACATGACATTATGAGGGGAAAATAAATGTGACCGAACACATAGTCAGCTTAGGTGAGAGTAAACTTGATGAAGGTGCTCTGATGGGATCATTCCAAAAAAATTAAAATAAAAAAAACAACCCAGCTAGCTAAAGCCATAAAGAGAGTAGCCTAAGGAGCTTCTCGAATTCAATGCTCAAGTCAGGATAATTTTCCTAATTATATATGGGACAACTCAAAGGTTGCAGTAACTGTCAAAAGCTAGTCAAGAAAGATGTGACACATTATAACAAGTTAAATATTAATAAGTGTTCTCAGCGCTTCAAAAAAAAAGAACTAGGCATTGTGAAAGCGTAGAAACCAGCCACTTAGTTTAGCAGCCAATATAGTGGGATTTTTTTAAAAATTAAACTTCAGCCCTGGCTGGCGTAGCTCAGTGGATTGAGCGTGGGCTGCGAACCAAAGCATTGCAGGTTCGATTCCCAGCCAGGGCACATGCCTGGGTTGCAGGCCATGGCCTCCAGCAACCGCACATTGATGTTTCTCTCTCTCTCTCTCTCTCTTTCTCCCTCCCTTCCCTCTCTAAAAATAAATGGATGGAATCTTAAAAAAAAAACGTTGGAAAATTAAAAAAAAATAAACTTCAAAACAAAACATCTGAGGTAACACATGGAGTAGTTTGGAGAAACTGAGGGCATGCAGGATAAGTTTTGGGAAACCAGCTCGTGAAAACACAAACATCAGCTTAACACGGGGAGAGAAAAGACCTGCAGAAACCCAGTGCTGGGCTGTGGGGGACACACTCGAAATGTGCGTGTTCCCCGCACACTTCAGTAGAGAAGAGAAGAGAGGGAAGCGTTGGGGTCAGTTGGGGTATTTTTGTCGTTTATTTGGTTTTTTCAATCTTTTTCATTCTCCGCCCTGTCTCTAATACCCACCTCGCCTGGCACATATGAAGTCTCCAGTAAATTTTTTTAATGAAAAAGACAAAGGACACACTTACGTGGTAAGACAGTGGCGTAGAGAAGTTTAGAGAAATGGAGCGAATAAAATGGGTTTTATGGAGGAGGCAGTACGGAAAAACGCCTTGACTGCGGAGTAGCGTCTTTGCGCAGAAATGAAGGAGGGGCGAGAACAGTCTAATGAACACAGACAGGCAAGGCTTCCCTTGCAATGATTTCGTACTTAAGATGAGCAGTGTCTTCGTATTCTGAGCTTCAGATGGGTGGCATTTCTAGCCGTGAGCCTCACGACTCACTCTGCGTAAGGCTGCGAGTGAGTCCCCAAGTTCTGCACTGAATGAACTGTGAATGGCCAGGTTCAAGTTCTGCAAAAATCAATCTCTGTAAGGGACCTTATCATCAAAAAAAAAATTATGAGAAGAGAAAGGAACAGAAGGAAGTGACAGAGAGTAACCATGACTTTATGCAACAATGAAATGAGGAGTTGCCCATCATTAGTCCTGAGCTGGAGAGATTAAAAGCAAAGTGAGGAGTTTGTTTGTTTGTTTGTTTGTTTTTTCATCGATATTTAGGGTGACATTCCCCTCACCCCCAGTTCCTAAGGATAAATTTTACTCACTGAGGCTTGAAAGCTGAGCATGCTGGGAATGTTAACCAGAGTGCCACATCCCCAAGACTGTCTGAAATGACAGGTTCGGGGTGATGGAGATATTCCCATCCACCCATTCATTCATTCATTCATCCATTGATAATCCTCAAATATAACTGCTTTACATTTACTGAAAATAAAAAACTATTACCTTCCATGCAAACTTTCATGTAAAAAGAAATCAATGTATTTCTTGTATTCCTGCGTGTAGTCTTCAGGAGGAAACCAAAGGACAACTCGGTATCTTTTCTCCACTTCAAAACCTAAGAAGAGACAGAAGGGAAACACTAATTCAATGCCACACGCCTATACCTATTCAAAGGAATGTTCAGACCCAGTTTAATCCTTTCCCTTACTTCTGAGAAAACATCTTCTCTAAAACATCTTTATTGCAATGTAATTCACACGTCATACATTCACCCTTGAAAAGTGTATGATTTAGTGGATTTTAGTAAGTGTGCAGGGCTGTGCAACCATCACCACGATCAATTTTAGAACGTTTCTCATCCTCAGGAGGAAACCTCACACCCTGGCCAGATAGCGCAGCTGGTTAGGGCGTCCCCCCAGTACACTGAGGTTGCATTTTGATCCCTGGCCAGGGCACAGACAAGAATCAACCAGGGAATGCATACGTAAGTGGGACAACAAAGTGATGTTTCTCTCTCGTGCATGTGCTCTCTGCCTCTTTTTCTCTAAGATCAATAATAATAGAAAAGAAAACCTCAAGCTTATAAGCAATTGCTCTCGTTCTCATACTTTCATTTAGTTCTTTAGATGCAACTTTCTGTAGTTCCTTAAATAAATTTATAATCACTGATTTAAAGTTTATAGTCTTTTTTAAAGATTTTATTTATTTATTTTTAGAGAGGGAAGGGAGGGAGAGAGAGAGAGAGACATCAATGTGCGGTTGCTGGGGGTCATGGCCTGCAACCCAGGCATGTGCCCTGACTGGGAATCAAACCTGCGACACTTTGGTTCGCAGCCCACACTCAATCCACTGAGCCACGCCAGCCAGGTCATTTAGCTCTTTAAATGCAACTTTCTGTAGTTCCTTAAATAATTGTATAATCACTGATTTAAAGTTTTTTGTCTAGCAAATCCATTGCCTGGGCTTCCTCAAGCATAGTTTCTGTTCACCGCTTTCTGTTGACATATTTTTCTTGTTTCTATGTGTTGTGTGTCTCATCATTTTTTGTCGTTGTTGAAAAGTGGACATTTTGATTAGTATATCGTGGCAACTCTGGAAATCAGATCCCGCCCATGCCCAGTTTATTATTGCCGTACTCCCTTACTGTCGTAGCTATTGCTGTTTAGTGACTTTCCTGAACTAATTCTGTAAAATCTGTTTTTCTTATCGCATGAGGCCCTGAGGGTCTCTGATCAGTTCGGTAGTGGTCATCTCACACTTCCGCTGAGATTTCCTCGAATGCCTTGCAACTAATTGCCTTCCCTTTTTGTTTGTTTAGTTTTGTTTGTCTCATTTTGTTTCTGGGCCTCTTGGTCCCTCTCCCAACTCCCTGCGATATTCTCCTAATGCAATGTTCAGTAAGGTCAACTTATTGAATAATTTTTTTTTCCCAGAGATGTTCCTCCTGTATCCTTTCATTGATCCAACCTTGACCGACCGTTGTCCCGGCCAACTGCATGGCTGATATTTTACAGCAAATCTTCTAAACTTTTGCTGTGTCAAGTCTATTCTCTGCCCCTTGGACTCCTTCTTTCGTGGTTAGCCTGTTGTTCTGGTCAGACTTAGCGCTGTAGTTACTTATTGAGAAATTTTAATTTGTATGATAAGCAAAGACTTTAAGACCACTTTATCGTAAAATCTTGTTGATTCTCTGTGTGCAATGACAGTGCTAAGAAGCTTGATGTCATTTTTAGTCTTAGTCATCACTGGAGTATATGAAAACTCTTAGGATGGTTTTTATTCATCATTGGCATTCTGAAATTTGACCATGATTTGCCCTGCTGTGGGTCACTTTTCTATTCTTTGTGTTAGGCGCTAAGTGGGACCTTTCCGTATGGAGACTCGTGCATGTATTAGTTCTGAAAATGTTTCCTGTATTCATTTTTTGATAAGTTTCTTTTGCAATTTCACTGCATTCTTTTTTTGGAATCCTTATCAATCAGAAAACCATCTCGATCCAATCTTCCTAAAGCAGAGGCAAGATTTCAAACCACATAAACAAAGCAGCATTTTAATTACGGGACTGTGTGGAGCATGTGCCCGGGCAGGCGGAAGATGCAGGTGCGGGCGTGAGGAGGAGGCATCCCAAAGGAGGGGAGCAAAGCCAAAGAGCATTTCACACTCCCTTTTGCCGAAGTCAGGGTTGCAGATGGGCCTTTACGCAAACATGCACCAACGAACATAACCTTTTTTATCATAATAATGCAGAGGGCTAAAATGAACTTTGGCAGAAAATTTAACATAGGCAAGGCACACATGTCTTATCGTCCATGGAAGGAGGGTCCAAACACTACTGTCCAGTATGGTAACCGTTAGTCACTTGGGGCTACTGAGCACTGGCCATGTGGCCAGCGCGGACTGTAAAATACGCATCGGATTCCAAAGACTTAATGTAAACAAATGTGAAAGATCTCATTCATGATTTTTGCATTGTTTATATGTTGAAATGGTATTTTGGGCCCTGGCTGGCGTAGCTCAGTGGATTGAGCGCGGGCTGGGAACCAAAGTGTCCCAGGTTCAATTCCCAGCCAGGGTACATTCCTGAGTTGCAGGCCATGACCCCCAGCAACCGCACATTGATGTTTCTCTCTCTCTCTCTCTCTCTGTCTCCCTCCCTTCCCTCTCTAAAAATAAATAAATAAAATCGTTTTAAAAAAAAAAAGAAAGAAATGGTATTTTGGATATATTGGGTTCAATAAAATATATTATTAAAATTAGTTTGACCCGTTTCTTTTATTTATTTATTTTTTAAAGCTGGCTTCTGGAATTCTAACAATGACATTATGGGGCTTATATGTGTGGCTCATGTTATATTTCGATTAGACAGTACTGGTCTAAAGAATAAGAAGTGATGATACCTGGCCCTGGCTGGTATGGCTCAGTGGATTTGTTACAGGGTGCAGCCAAGAGGGGGGACCCCAAATAGGCATTTGAAATGGGGTCCAGAACTCAAGGTATCCAGAAGATTTTAAGATGCCTTCACCCCTTCCCCCACAGGTGTGAGTTGGGGGAAGGGGCACACAGAGCAAGAACATGCAGGGCAGCTTTGCAGCTAATCCATGACATCGTCATTTAACATACCTATAGCCTTTGGCTGGTCACTTAGATATGCTGAATAGCTATGGCCATGCTCAAGGCCAGGGGGATGGAAAGGGACCTCCCCCCCAAGATGTGACTGGGGGGCAGGTCCCCTGAGTTACAGCGCCTGCGTGGGAGCTCAGAGAAGATTGGCTCCATGACATGGGGTCACACCTGCCCAGACCCACAATGGCGACCAGAAAAGCTGGAGAAGACAGCAGATTGAGGGCAAGTGTACCTGAGTGTAGGAGTCAGAAATGGGGCTGCAGAGGAAGATTGGTGCGGGGATTTAAACCCAGACACGGCAGCCATTGGAGGGAGAAGCATGCGGTTTGGGCTGAGTGGGGACTCTCCCTTCCCACAGATTTGTAGGGAGGGAGAAGCACACAGTTTTGGCTGAGTGGGGACTCCCATGGCCCTGGGAAAGAGGACCACGTGCCTTTGCCAGAGTGGGGACCCTGCAGCTTTAGAAGGGGGAACCACCACCTGGTTTTAGTAGAGATCCCGGCAACACAGCTGAGGGTGCTAGGACCCCAGGGAGGTCTCCAAGTCAAGACAGAGTACTAACTGGGAATAACCAGAGGACTGCCTGAGCCATGGACTTCTATTTCCTTTCCTGAGATACGGTACTCTGAACTGGGCAAAGGGGGAAGGGAGGAAGGACTGTGTCTGTTTGTGGGTGTTTTAAGGGACTTTAGGATTTTTTGATATAGACATTAGGTCACTACTTTAAGTTTGTATAGCATTAAATAAACATTTCCTTTCCTTTTCACGAATCTCTGGCATTGAGAGACGTCCTTTCTCTGGCGGCGGACATAACAGACCTGGGGGCTTCTTTCAGTAATAGTATATCGTCCCAGCCCCCCCCCCCCTTGTGTGTTCTGTAACAGATTGAGTGCCAGCCTGCCAACCAAAGGGTCCACGGTTCCGTTCCCCATCAGGGCACATGCCTGGGTTGCAGGCCAGGTCCCTAGTGGGGGGCATGTGAGAAACAACCACACACTGATGTTTCTCTCCTCCTCTTTCCCCCTCCTTTCCACACTCTCTAAAAATAAATACATAAAAGGGGGGAAAAAAGAAGCTATGATACCTGATGTGAAACTCAGTCCACTAGGTTGAAGAACGGTCACATCGTGCCCATGATCTTGAAGAATCTGAGCTACCCGGTCCATCAGGAGGTAATGGCTCCCCCCTAGGAGCAAGGCATCAGTGTTGTGAGGTGCACAGAGAGGAAAGCCAGGGTGGGGGGAGGGGGGTGGGGCAGCTTCCGAATAACGCCTGCTTGGACGTGAACGAAGCTTCCTCCTGCCCCTCCTTTCCTGTTTGGGACCTCAGAGTCCTTGCTGATTGACTGCTGGCTCTCCCAGCAGAGCCTCTAGCAACTCTCTACATGGTTTCCCTGTCCTGTGACCCAGGGGCTAACGTCAACGCCACGAGCTTTGGTGGGCATAGAGCTTAAAGCATTCCCCCTCCCAGGAAACAGACATTTTAATGAGGGCCGTGTCCCTTAATCGTGCACCACTCGGGATGGAATATAGGTGGCCTCTCCCAGCAGGCAGCGAATCAGGGCTACTGTTGAGCTCCTTCTCGCCGGATTCCTTTGCCACAGAGAAAACCAGAAAATGGCTAAAAAGTAAAACGAGGAGGCCACCGTGCAGAGACCCAGGTGGAACTAGAAAGTTCCTTGTAGTGGAAACACTTTGGGCAGGAGGCACTCGTTTGGGGCCTGAGTGTGGCTCCACTTGGAAGTCAGACGCCTTGGGATACCTGGAGCTCACCGCCCAGACCCCCTGAAGAAGTCTGCGGGCCTGGTTTGCACGGAGGAGTAAGGAGAGACCTACAGAAACTTGGTGCTAGGACTGCGGCTCGGGCAGGCTGCCCGTTCTTCCCGGCCCGTGCTCAGCTTCAGGGAAGCCCTGGTGCCTTCTCTCGGGGCAGCTCTCTTGCAGCCAGGACCGGGCAGTCCCAGAGAGGAAAGTCCCTGTCTGTCCAGCAGCCCAGGAGCGAGCTCCGTGACGCCTCCAAACACTCACCGAACAGGGACAGCGTCAGGATTTTGGCGCCTTCCAGGAGCGGCAGCCAGGACAGCAGGCAGACCAGAAGCCGCGCGGGCCGCCCAGCCATGCTGACTCGCTGCGTCCTGCCGCGCGCCGCGCGGAGCTGAGCCAGAGCGCTGCGTCTACTCCCACGGGATCCCAGCGAGGGTGTGTGGCCAGGCTTCCTTCCCACCCGCCCCACCTCTTCTCACCCCGGTTTCCCGCTCTGCCGGCCCGTCACTCGGATCCTGCCAAGAAATCCGGGGCTGGGCTGCAGAGTGTCCGTGAAAATCACCTGGAAGAATCGCCCCCCTTGGTCGCGGGCAGGTGACAGCCGGAGCGGAGCTGGCCCCCCGCCCCCAATAGCAATTTTGCATGCCCAGTCTGCCTGCGGTATTCCCCCGTCCCCTCCTCTGGGCCTCTCTCCCGACTTTTGAGTGCCCCGTCAAGCACCCTTCTTACTCATTCTAAGAGTGTCGCCCACCGAATCTCCAACGCCGCCCCCGCCCCCCACAGAGAGCCCTGGAAGGGGTGACGCTTAGGAGGCGCCGCTATTGCTACGGAGAACCAGTAGCTGCACAGACCGCTGCGGGCCCGGACCGACAGCAGATCCCTTCCCTTGTCTGCTGGGTCAGCACCAGTTTGGTGCGCACCTGTCCTGGGCCAGGCACGGGCGTTCTGCCTGCTCGTGGAGCTTACGGTGGGGCAGAGAGATGAATATTATCAGTAAAAAAAAATCTTTCCATCCTTCCTCTATTTGAAGCTATACCCTCTTGCTGTTATTTTAGTGGTTACCAAATGGCAGAGTGCGTCCTTAACAAAGTCCAGCAATCTCTCTCCTCCTCCTGGATATTACCAGGATCTTAAAACACTGTAATGCAGCTTCCTCCACGCCCAACTTACATGCAAGTTACGTAACGTACTTCTCTGTGTGCTTCAACTTTAATACGAAATAAAGTGGACATATAACAAAGCACACACAAAAGCATGTCCTGCTCAGCAATCCGATACAAAGTAAACACCACTAACCTACAGCGCCTAAGAAAGAGAACACAGGAGGTGATCCAGAAGCTTCTCTGGTGCTCCTTCCCCCTCACTAAGCCCTTCCCCCTCCTCAAAGGTAAGCGGTAGCTGAATATGCACGGAAATATCTTCCATGCGTTTTTTTTTTGTTAGTTTTACTCCAGTGCATTCATTTTTTTTATGAATGCTTCAGTTTTGCCTGGTTTTGAACTTTATCTAAGTAGAATCACACAAAACTATTTTTTTATGCCTGGCTTTTCTTGATCCACATTTTATGCGAGTTTCAGCTGTGCTGTTGCATAGCTGTAATTAATTCATTTTCCATGTTGGTATCTATGTGTTTATCATGCGGAACAAATAAAGCCTTTCTGTTGATTGAATCGTTCATGGCTGAAGCTGTTATGACTAATGCCACTGTGTACGTTCTTCTACATGTCTGGTGGTCCACATGAACATACATTTTTGTGTGATGTACTCATTGCTAAGCCCAAGGTAACTTTGATCTCTCCTATGTCCCCTTCTCCTAGTTTCCTAGTTTGCTGTTAAAGTATTAGGTTTGTCGTTCTTTTTTAAAATCCCCAGCCAAGGTCATGCTTCTTGATTTGAGAGAGAGAGGAAGGGAGACAGACAAACATTAATTGGCTGCCTCCTGCCTGCACCCGGACCAGGGATCAAACCCACAACCCACGTGTGTTCCCTGACGAGGAACTGAACCCGCAGACTTTTGGTGTACGGGATGATCCCTGGCTAGGGCAGTGCATGATCCATTTTGAGTTCATTTTTGTGAACGTTGTAAAGTCGGTGGTGTCTAGACTCACTTTTTGTACGTGGTCGTCTGTTGCTCCAGAATCACATGTTGAAAAGTCCCCTTTTCCCATTGAATTGCCTGTATCCCTTCGTCAAAAGATCAACCGCCTGTGTCTACGTGGATGTACTTCTGGGCTGTCTGTTCTGTTCCATCGGACACTTGTCTGCCTTTTCACTAGTCCCACACTGTCCTTATGACTGTAGCTCTACATGGAGTCTTCCAGTGGGGTGGTGTCAGCCCTCTGATTTTGTTCTTTGCCTTGAATTTCGAGTTGGCTCTTCTGGGGTTTTGGCCTCCCCAGGGAAACTTTAGAATCAGTTTGCTAATATCCACTAAGTAACTTTTGGGATTACATCACATCTACAGATCCAGTTTGGAAGAACTCGACATCTACGAGGTCTGTCTGGAAAAAAGTCCAGCCATTGTTAACGTAATGAGAACGGTTTGCCTGACGCCAGTGTAGCCTGGCAGCCAAGGAGAGTGGCCGGGGATGCTCATGCCTGAACAGGGACGACGTCACTGTGTTAGCAAGTGGGGGCAGCACATGAAATTGAGTGAGCATGTGTACTGTGTGGCTATTGCACTCAAAATGACAGGAATGAATCAGCATCCAATTTTGTGTCAAGCTTGACCATTCCTCGGCAGAAGCTGTTTAGATGATTCAGAAGGCCACAGCTATGGGCAACTGGTGATTGGCAGCTTCATCACAGCAACGTGCCCGCTCACGCATCATGTCTTGTGCAGTTTTTTGGTGAAACATCCAATCACCCAGGTGACTCAGCCCCCCTACAGCCCAGATTTGATACCCTGTGACTTCTGGCTTTTACCAAAACTTAAATCACCTTTGAAAGGGAACAGATTTCAGCCTGTTGATGAGATTCAGGAAAATACGATGGGGCAGCTGATGGCAAGTGGGAGAACTGTGTGAGGTCCCAAGGTGCCTACTTTGAAGGGGACTGAGGTGTCATTGTGCTATATAGTGTTCCTTGTATCTTTGTCGATAAATGTCTCTATTTCCCACAGTATGTGCCTGGGTACTTCCTGGACAGACCTCATATTTTTTCCATGCAAAACAAATACAATTTAATCATCTTAAGTGCAAAAGTAGAATTAAAAACACAAAAAAGGCAAAAGAAAATGAACAGAACTCAAAATGTCAAGGCAGTTATGAAAACTTTGAAGGTGAATCTTTGAAACTAAAGGTCAAAGATTTTTGCTAATCTTGTTAACTGGCAAGAAATAAGTATTTTTCTGCTGAGTGTCCACATGAAGTTTCAAAACAAAACCCAAAATAGAATAAACATCTGGTATTTACAATAAGGGGTATGAGAAACAAAATGCTCAAATGTCTGTTATTAAAAAATAGTGCGATTGTATTCCTTTGAACTACGTTGGATGCTCTTGGAACTGGAGAAACAACTGTGAACAACGGGATCCAATGTGTGGGCCGCCACGCAGGCCGTCATGGCCAGGAATTGGGGGTGTCAGAGCAGCAACGTGCTTAGCCCGGACTGGCGCTCAGGTCTGACTGGGAAATGCCCGGGGTTCCCCTGAAGCCCGGGGGGGTCCCCTGAAGGCCAGGGGTCGATTCCCAGCGGCGCCTGGGCTTGGGGTGCACGTTCGCGTCCCCACCGGAGGGCTGGGCCTGCCTCGGGAAGGCTGCACCCAGCATGAGCCCCCCTTCCCTGGTGTCGGACCCCATCAGACGGGCCTCTGGGCACCTCCAGGACCCCGGGACTGCTGGACGAGGAGGTGGCAGCGAGGCCTGCTTTGGGAAGCAACTTCATGTCAGCCGAAGCAGAAGTCACTCAGTGTTGGAGTGACTGGGAAAATGCGCGCTCGGCATCTAAGAACTGACAACTTGGTGATACTGAGTCTCCCTGCCCATGAACACGGACCCTCTCTCCATTCATGTACTTCTTCGATTTCTTTCAGCAGCTATGTTTTTTTCCTCGTATACAGCTGATGTATTTTTGTTGTTGTTGTTAAATGTATACTCAAGTTTTTCATTTTGGGGGTGCTAATTAAATGGTGTTGTTTTTAATTTTAAATTCCACTTGTCCATTGGCAGTATATGAGAAATGGACTGATTTTTGCATATTAACCTTGAATCCTACAAACTTGCTATAACCACTTATTGGTTCTAGTAATTTTTTTTGTCATTTCTTTTGGATTTTCTACATAGACAATCACGTCATGTGCAAGCAGAGAGTCCTTTTTTTGTCTTATTGCATTAGCTAATGTTAATGGTGGTGTTTTTTATTTCAAATTTCGGTTGTTCTTTTTGATATACAGAAAAACAGCTGTTTTCTTGCTCACCTGACTGGGGTTCCATCAATTTTATCTTTTCAAACAACTGGCTTTTGGTTTTGTTGATTTTTATTGTTTTCTTGTTTTCAATTTCAGTGATTTCTGCTCTAGTTTTTATTATAATTCCTTATTTTAGTAACAAACAGGATAAAGTAATATAAAATCTAAAGTACATCTTAAAACATTAATTTTTATAATATCTGTTAATAAATTTGTAAGGAACAAAGAATGCTTTAGTCTACTTAATAGAGTTTGATCTTAAAGATGGTAAGATGCAAAACACATAAATAATGAGAAAAATTATTAGTAATTTGTAGAAATGTACTTTATTTCATGCAAAGCTACATAATTTTCTATATTTTAACAGCAAATCAAACATTTCAAAAAATGTATTACATCACAATAAGTTAAAACACTACAGAGCAAGTGCAAGTCCATGAGCTTGTCAAAACCAAACTGAGAGACCATTATGCACAGATGAGGCCAAAGATGCTAGTTTACCTATAGATAGCACTTTGCAGCGTTTTCCAAACACACATTTGAAAATGTAGTGAAAATATGCAGAGAAAAATAGTTAAATCCACAACCCACTGATCAGATATACATATCAGGTAGCAATGGCTGATTAAAGATAAATTTGGCATCATGCACCACAAAAAACATAATGAACATTTTGAAAAATTATGATCAGATACACATTTGAAAAAGACTTATCTTTTATTTCAACTAATCCACTGAATTAGATAATTTGCACATACTTTATTAATGCAGCACAGAAATTAGGTGTTTGTATACTTTGCTTGGGTACTGATATATATAAAAAGATACTGAACAGATATAGCAATATTTCCAATTCACACTGGACTAATGAACTTTTAGAATATTGCCCTAAGGAAATAGGTTCTGGGCAGAATTTATTTGAGAAAGGGTTTTTTTTTTTAAACTACTTAAAAGCAATACTACAATTAGTTACTTACAAAACATTTTATAAAAATTAAATACTAGGAATTGACAACATCAATATCAGAACTCTTTTTCAATGCTGTAATTTATAAATATATATTAGATTACAGTAATTTAAAAGACAGGTCCACATGTTCTCTACCTTCTAAAATGAGAAAAATTCTTCAAGCCTGTTTTCAAAATATGGACAAAAACAAATCCATTGGATTACTTTTAAAAAATAAATACACAGTCTCTCCCCCACAACTCTGCACACCAGCAGGGAAGATGCTAGCCAGCTCTCCTTGGAGAAGCACAGCGCTAAGCGACTAGGTTGATAAGATTGACGTGAAGTGTCAACTTGAAATGGTGTTGTATAGTCAGATTAATACATTTCGACTTTACCCTGTATGTCTGCCACAGTGAGCCATTCTTTCTATTTTTTTGAACTAAGGACAGCAAAATTTCTTTTTGCAAAAAATAATCTGAGATCAAAATAACCACATAAGAAGAGATTTTCAGAGGAAAAAAGCTAATTTCCCCCAGGGAGTATATTAAAAACAAATGTCTTGTTTTTAATATAGAAGAGGAGTGTGTCATCATTCTTGCGTTATTAACAAGCTTAAAATTACAATAAGGCTTCCATCAACCTCAAAGGACAGATCTTTGGAAAATGAGAATAAAATTTTAGGAAAATCAGGCTGAGCGTGAAAGACATTAGCGGTGAGGGCGCGTTCCCACGGCAGTGGGTGGGGCCAGGGCAGGGCGGGGACAGGCCGGCTCTGATCGGGGAAGGGGCGCACAGGGCCAGTCCCCCTGGGAACCCGGCAGGGAGCACCACCGCAGGCTCTTCCGGGTCTCTGAGTAGGAAAAAGTCAGACTTGGACGAAGGACCTTCTACAGAGGGAACTCCTATTTTAGAAGGCCTCCAACCCTCTCACACTGTTTCAACCTCTCCTAATAAAAATCTTAACAATGATGTTATAGTTATGAGTTCCTCCCTTAAAAAAAATCTCAAGGGCTTTTTTTTTTTTAAATCCTCACCTGAGGATATTTTTTTCATTCCTTTTAGAGAGGAAGGGAGAGAGAGAAGTGTCGACAGGAGATAGAAAGATCAATTGGTTGCCTCCCATAAGCACCTGGACCAGGGATTGAACCTGCAACTGAAGTATGTACCCTGAGCAGGAAGCGAACCTGCAACCTTTTGGTTACAGGACAACACTCCAACCAACTGAGCCACTCCAGCCAGGGCAGTCTCAAGATTTTTAACATTTTTTGCTTTGTTTTTTAACAATCACTGCTTTTGGAAATCCATTTTTATGCTAGAACGTTACACTGAGAATAGTTCGTTTCGCTGAAGTGCCCGCCTTAGCAATCGAAGAGACAACACACCAGCGCGCACAGGCCCCGCGGACTAACAAAACCTGCTCCACTACTTCGGGTGCAGACCTGCCATTTCAGCAGTGGGGTCTGTGTGGTTGAAACCATTTCCTCTGAGTATACCGAGGATCATCACAAACAACTGTGCACACAAAACCACAGAATGATGGGGAAAAACACAATGAGGAGTCAACAAAAAAAATAAACAACAGAAGAAAAATCTGCCGAGACTTGAAAAGTCATCCTCTACAGAGAGGCTTCGTAAAGGAAGGGAGGTGTAAGCTGAATGAGAAAGGAAGAAAGACAGATACACCTCTAAGCCTATTTTCTTCTTACATTTAGAATTTAACCCAATCCAATCCAATCCACTTCGGAGACTCAAGCATGTTAAGATTTTTCAAGAACAAGGTTTATTCTTTTCAAGAACAAGCTACTGGTGTAGCTCAGTGGATTGAGCGTGGGCTGCGAACCAAAGTGTCGCAGGTTCGATTCCCAGTCAGGGCACATGCCTGGGTTACAGGCGGCAGCCCCCAGCAACCGCACATTGATGTTTCTCTCTCTTTCTCCCTTCCTTCCCTCTTAAAAAATAAAATCTTTTAAAAAATTTAAAAAAACTTATAAAAAAAAGAACAAGGTTTGCTTCTTAGTGTCAATATATTTATCCTTGTGATTTTCAGGCATGGTCCATTCAAATCACAAATATAAAACACAACTGAACAGAGTGTATTATAATCACAGAGAGGATATTTTTTCCTTTAAAATGGTAACCAACATACCATCAACAACATTCCCTAAACCTATTAAAGTTATAAAAAAGCGGTTTTCTATTGTACATACATGAATTCCTCCATTTATATGCTACAATATACTTAAGAAAACACACATCGCCTTTCCCATCCACATTTAATTTTATTTGGGTACATAGACAGCATAAATTTAAGAACTGATCATCTAATCAAATAGTGGAGCCCAGAAACAAACCGACTGGCAGCGTTTCTTTCTGAAGGTTTGGATTGTCAAATTCTCTGATCTGTTTTTTGTAAATAAAGAACCATTGGATGTTTCGATTTAGCTCTTGTGAAATGAGGGCCTCTTGTGTGATGACATTATTCCAAAGCCCTTGTATTCATTTGGTAAGGGAATCAATTCTAATAATTAGGCTTATACCTTATTTCTTATTTTAATAATGATTTTTACAAAACTGCTCTATTGATAATAATAGATTTTTAAAAAGATTTTATTTATTTAGTTTTAGAGAAGGGAAGGGAGGGAGAGAGGGAAAGAAACATCAATGTGTGGTTGCCTCTCATGCACCCCCTACTGGGGACCTGGTCCACAACGTAGGCATGTGCCCTGACTAGGTATCGAACAAGCAACCCTTTGGTTTGCAGGCTGGCACTCAATCCACTGAGCCACACCAGCCAGGGCTATAAAGGATTATTGATGGAGTAACAAAAACAATTTGCAACTTACAGGTGATTCATGAAATTAGATTATGAATTATTACTTTCAGCAATGACTATTTTGAATTATTGGCTCACTGAATATCCTTACCTAACAATTATAGAAAAATAATATACAAAATTTAATCAGATAACTATTATTATGTAAGAAAGGCATCAAAAGGTAATTGCCAGAAGTAACACTTCAAGGAATGTACTTTGCATGTACACTGTGTTAATTTGGTAGTGATGTTTTACAGTAGATGTTATTACATTTTAATAAGCTTTTCAGGAAAGAAATCTTTTGTACTTACTGTTTTTCACACAGGTGGCTTAATAAATATTAACCTAGTCCCCTAGCAATAAACTCTTGGTCTTCAGTGATTAAATCACTACCTTCCAAACTCAAATTTGTCTAGCCAGATAATTTTCCAAAATGATCATATATAAGATCCGGCAAGATAAATTCTGCTTAAAAAGTTGACTATGCTGGATCATTTAACCAAAATCATTTGGGAAGTAACTCAGAAGTCGTAAAGGGATCTACTGTTTGTGAAGTATAATACTTCAATTGTTATAATCATAAAAAGTTAAAACTAACAGAAAGTAGTACATTTCCTGATACTTTCCTATCAAGTTATCTTAGGGCATTGTAAGGTATAAAAGTAATTGAATGATTTCTTCTCTTTTTCTACTTCAGCTTCTACAAAGCATCTGAGTTTTACAAGAAAACCTGATGAGAAACATTTTACGTAAGGGAAATATTCCGAAGACTAAATAATAAGACATACTACTTTCACAGGACTTTGGGTGAATTTTCCCGCAAGAGCTGTCGCTTCGGAGACATGTAAGATTCTCTCTAACAACGAGACTCTGGGTCCCTCCGTGGGGTGCTCATCTCCCGTTCCGAGCCTTCGAGCACCACCAGGCAGAACGGGACAGCTGGCGGCTGAGTCTGGGTTCTCCTTCCGCCCCGCCACACAAACCTCAGCCCAACGCCCTCACAAGAGCTCTGCGAGGTAGATCAGGAGGTAAAGAGCGAGTTCCACCTTCATTTTGCAAATGAAGAGTTTGAGGCACTGAAAGGTTACGTGACTTGCCCAAGGTATTCAGACGTCCACCACGAAGTTACAGATAGCACTGAATTACCTCCGCTCTTGGCCGGCTGCCCTCTAACCACACTTCAACACATAAGGCTGTGTGTGTGTGGCCTCAAGTGGACACTTTATGTGACCTTTGATTGACAGTAAAACCTATCCATTGATAGTTATTTTAAAAGGGAGCTAATCTAAAAAAAAATGGAAGAAAATTAGATTAACTAAGATACACCATTCCTGTCAGCGTCTGTCTGCATAGATCTGTGTCTTTAAACACTTACATGATAACACTAAAGATGAAAACTGAAAAAGTATGCCTCGGGGAAAGACTGTTTTTAAGAAACATATAATCACACTGTTAGAGTGACTATGTAATCCGTCTCAGGCCGGAACACGTGGGAGTGAGCGCGAGCACTGGGAAGATGACACAGGGCGGTAGGTCCCTAGCAGCGACTGTCGCGGGCAAGCTAGAGCACAGCCACCAGGGGGCGGATCCACAGCGTGGGCCTCTGAGACGTGGAAACGTTTCAGGGACGTAAAAACTCTGCAAGCATGTTTCGCCTAACTATATTCACTGTGTAATGTGATGATTTAAAATATAATCCCTAACAACTCTGACTGAAACACAGAGGTTAAAAAATCAATCTAATAAGCACGTTTAACCAGCACGTTATGACACACTTCCGCTCCAGTACACAGGCACAGCTCACTGTACTGTGCTTCGCCTTATCTGTCCCACAGATGTCACTGTTCTTATAAATCGAAGGCAATGCCCTCCACCTGCAAAGAGATGACAGCTCACTTTACTTAAGACTCACTTTACTGCTGTGGTTTGGGACCGAATCCACAATATCTCCAAGGTCTGCCTATAGTTTTCTGTTTTCTACAAACCACAATTAAAGTGTTAGTATTAATAGAAAATGGATTCACTTTTTACCTTTGAATAACCAGATATTCTTTTTCAAAAAGCCTAAACAGGTACCTTAAAAATTAGAGAATTCTGGGAGAATCTTTGGTTATTAAAAAAAAATCCTACTATTTACAATTAATGTGTAGGATTCTCCCTAGATGGAATAATCAAAACAAATCATCATGCTAATGATAAAGATGAAATGAAAATCTTTACAAAGCAATACCAAAGGCATACAACAGTTTCCAGCTACTACCAAAAAATGAAAGAGCTAATCGTCACCCGGTCAGAGCACACATGCTAGAGATACTACCACCACCGGCTGAAGTATAATCCTAATTGTACGTGCAAAAACCGCACTAATAACAGACATACAGAGTTGAAAAAGAGCTTTTTACATTCAGGTATGTTTGTAAGTGAGCCTTGTTTTAAGACATGGGTTTTGTAAATACGGTTATTATTCGAGGTCTCCAATTCTGTGGGAAACAGAGGATGAACATATTCTTTAAAAACAGCAAAAAAGTAAATCAAAAGAGCTGTATGACGTTATTATTAAGTTTGACTTAGGGCTTCCTTGGAGCTTCGAATCAGCTTTCCTGGGAAAGGAAATCTGAACGAACGGAGCTACTTGCTCTCAACATACAGCGATCCTGATCACAAACTCAACCCCTCCGACCGCACCCCTGCTTCTGAGGCAGACCCTTCAGAAACGGCATGTAATAAATTCTACGAGAAAAGATGCTACTCTATCAAAGCAGAATGAACTGTTATTACTAAGCTGCGATTAATTTTCAGTGTCTTTCTCATCCTGACATTTCACTGAGAATGCAGTGCAAATTCCAGGGTATAGAGATGCCCACAAAGACTGAACTGACGTGTCGATTTTGGTTGTGGTTGGTTATTCCACGGATTCTTCCAGACTTTAGACATCATCAAATATTCTGCTGCGAGACATCGAGAGGTATCGTCCACCAGGCTGATACCTGAAAATGGATAAAGAAATGATCTGAGGCATCAAAAATAATAAAGGAAAAGAGAAAAATAGGAACGCATTAAAAAGAAGTGGCTACATAATTCGTCAGCACTGTGACATCTCCCCAGCGGCTGCAAGTAGAAGTCTCTTCTCCAAGGCTATTACCCCAAAGGGATTCACATGGTCGTAAGCCAGCCAGCCACTCCCTGTTTAGGGCCTGGAGTGCACGTATGGACCGGGTGAGAGCTGGGACAGAAAAGGGGGGTGGGGGCATAAAGCACAGAATGGAACTCACGAGATTGAACCACCACTCTTGACTGCTGAATACAAATAGAATATTTTTTTGCTATTTATAGGCAGTAGTATAGCAAATACCTTCATGTGCATCACATTTGCTTTTGTTTAATAATTTCCACATAGCATCGCTGCTACAAGCACAGACTCCAGCCATACAGAGTCCTGGGGTCTGAATACCCGACTTGGCCGTTTACAAGCTGTGTAAGGGACTGAGCCTCTCTGGATTCCAATCCAGCTGGAGTCGCAACCATAAAATACAGTGTCGTTGTAAAAGCGCTCAGAATAGTGTCTGACACCTGGTCATAGCTAGGTGGCTATTGCTAAACATGATAAATTCTATAAATGAGATCGTCAGAAACAGGTATTGTGAATTGATGACTCTTACTATCATAGCCAGTGCTTGCTTATTTCTAATGCCACTAGCAGTTTTCAATTACCACCCCGGATGCTATAATTTAAAAACAAACACATTAGAAGGTAGAAAAAGGTATCAAAGGCTGCTTAATATGCTTTTTATGAGCAGTGAAGATGGACCTTTTCCGTATATTTATCTACCTTGTCAAGGCAGCGTTATTCAAACGTCAGGGGAGTGCTGGGCACACCGTGACAGAGCTGGGGCTTACCTTCCTGATTCAGGTTCCAGAGGGTCATCGGTAAATGCTTCCGCGTTAAAATCCAGGGGTTCCGCATCTTGTAGGAGTTCTATTCGGTCCCTTTCGGTCCTATTATTAGCCCGGGTATATTTGGATGCTGCTGCTGAAAAAAAAAGAAAAAAAAATGCTTGCTTTTCTATTGTCTTTATGGGTCACAGTCTATGAACCCAAAGGAAAGTCAAGGATCTGAATTTCGATTGTGACAATATTGAGAAAAGATAACCACCTGGTTCCTTACAATCAGATTAAAATGATATGATAAGTAGTATGAGGGAGCGCTTTCAGAAAACTTAGGGCAAACCCATTCCATCACGCCTTGGACTCTGCCCTGCATCCCGTCTCTCGCTCCCTCAGCAAACACTGGCTGTCCGCCGCCTGCCAGGTGCCCTCTAACTCTCCATTCTGAGGCTTAGTGTCTCCTCTGACCCGTCCGTTCTCCCGTACTCTCAGACCCTTCTACTCTGCGAACTCCTATTCCATGGTAAGCAAGCTTCCAGATCCTTCTGTAAAGTGTCCCCTCTGTTTCCTAGCTTCATCTGAACTTCAGCCCCCCTTCCCCTGCCCTCGGTGGCATTCACGTGCGCCCTTTCCGCTTCATCTGCAGGCTCACTGCCATTCCAGGCCCTCTTCCTCCCTTGGCAGCGTCGCCAAGGCAGATGGCACACTGGTTCCCGGGTCTCGCTTCCCTAAAAATCATGAGTTACACTGCTGCCCAAATCTTTCTGGATCAAAATTCTGAGTGTGCTTCCTTCCGGGTTGAAATCTTATGTTTGGGATAAATTACAAACTTCTGAGCACAGTAATATCTGTGCCCAAACTATTTCTGTAGCCTCCTTCTTTCCGGGCTCCTCCCAGGGGGTCCCACCCTTTGGTGTCTCTGGGCTGCACTGGAAGAAGAAGAGGTGTCTTGGGCCACACATTAAATACCCAAACACTAACAAATACTGATAAGCAAAAACAAAAAAAAAGGTTTTAAGTAAGTTTACAATTTTGTATTGGGCCGCATTTGCAGCCATCCTGGGCCAGAGACACTCCTGCTTTAGGCTCTAATCAGAGAAAAACTTGCATTTCCCCAAAAGTTCTCTCCTGCCACTCACTACTACTTCTGCCGGAAACACCTTCACCTGGAGAATTACGTCCTTCATCACAAAAATCCCTTCCCAGTAAAGAACTGGGTCCAGCCCTGCGTGGGGCTCCCTCAGCACCAGGGTGCACCGCTGCGTCTCCTCCAAAGACAGAAGGCCTCAGCCCCTCACTCAGTGCTGCTTCTGCACACACACAGGCCTCCTGCAGCCCTTCCGGGGCAGGGGCCAGGGTGAAGGACGTGGGGAGGTTTCTCAACCTGATGGCAAATGTCTCCTGCCTGGTATCAGCTCCTCACTGATCATGAGCCCCTCGAGGACGGAAATTCATGTTCTCTGTATCCCTGTATACCCGGGAAAGTCCCCGACACCTATGGGTCGGTCAGTAAACTGTTATAAAAATTAATTTAGGCTTAAGTCCAGTAACACACAAGTAAAGAAAAACATCTTGGCAACTAACAGAAATAATCAGGACCTGCCCAGAACACGCCTGGGTAAGTGCCATTACTTAGGGTGGCACGATTGCAACTGTTCACCCACATCCCTGATGTCTCCTTCTGCTGCCAGAATGTGTATGTGAGTTTCCCTCCCGCCGATACACTCCCCCAAAAGTTCTGGGGGACAAAAAAGGAAGCTCACTGCAGAGCCCCTTTTCTGAATGGGCATCGGAATCCTCAGTCTCCATGCAAGCACGCATAAGGAAAAATCACTCAGACAATAAACTACTTACATCGGTTTGTACTGGTATCTGAAAAACTCGACTCTTTTGAATCAACATGAACATTTCTGTTTCTAGTGGAATCTTCTCTATTATGCCCATAACGTTCTTTCCACTCCTAGGAGAGAAACACAGATGAGTATACAACCAAAGAACTCACTGACAGAAAATAATTCATAGGTATCACAGATTATATATGTATTGAGTAATGTAATTTAATTTTTTTTCATCAGAAATTCATTAGATACTCAGTGTAACTAGCACAGTGTGTTTAAAAATCACAGGTCGCCCCGACTGGTTTGGCTCAGTGGACTGAGCGCCAGCCTGCAAACTTGAAGGTCACCAGTTCGATTCCCACTCAGGGCACATGCCTGCAGGCCAGGGCCCCAGCTGGGGATGTTTCAGAGGCAATGGATGTTTCTCTTACATCAATGTTTCTCTCCTTCCCTTCCGCCCTTCCTTCCCCTCTCTCTTAAAATTAATAAAAATAAAATATTTTTAAAAAGAATATCAGAGATTCTGATATTATAGAAAAATCACAGGTCAATAATTTTTTTATCTTTACATAATTTTAATAGTTTCCAAACCTAACTTTCACAAATGAACACATTTATAGACATACTTGCTAGCTATAATTATTTCGTCATTCAGTTCTTTTAACCAAAATGTCAAAATATCACAACTATAATAAACTTACCTTGACGACATAGAAGTTATGAGAACACACAATTAACGAGATGTTGACAAAATCCCCCTTCTACCCGAGTTAGCTACAAATTCAGAGACCTCCAAAGCCACTTCTGCGAGCCGAGTTCAAGCTGTCTGCGAGGACGGTCCGATGACGACTCGAAGGGCACCGCGTGCAGTCGTCACTCACTACACCCGCACCACCCGGGAGCCTGCGCACTACGTCCCGACAGCTGACCCCTGAAAAGGGCGTGGCGAGAATTCCGCCGCCCACGCGGGGCAGGGCTGCATGGGCGGGGGGCCAGCCACGCCCGGTGCGTCCTGGCTCTCTCTCTGGATGACACGGGCGCTCGCTCGCAGGGTCACCCTGCGACTGCGGTAAGCCAAGGCCACTGTCACAGAGGGGGGCTCCGTCTCCAGGGACGTCCACCCTCGGGCTCTGGCCCCGGCTCTGCGGTGAAGGGCAGAGCGCGTCTCCTGTTACGAGACGGACTCCACAACCCGGGAAGACGAGTCTCCCGTCTCCCGGCCTCCGCTTCCCTGGTACAATCCGCCTCGGGGCTGGAAGTGTGTGGCGGCTGTGACCGGTTTTTCTCATTTCTTGCCTTTTCACTCTCTAGGAGGAGGTCAGTTTACCTCAGCAAACGGAAGAGTGAAAAAAACTAGTAACAGTGATGTCATATTATTTAAAAAGTATAATTTGCCCTGACTGGCAGAGCTCAGTGGATTGAGTGCGGGCTCGGAACCAAAGTGTCGCAGGTTCGATTCCCAGCCAGGGTACATTCCTGGGTTGCAGGCCACGGCCCCCAGCAACCGCACATTGATGTTGCTCTCTCTCTCTCTATCTCCCTTCCTTCCCTCTCTAAAAATAAATAAATAAAATCTTTAAAAAAAAGATTTAAATAGGTACACAAGTACCTATTTAAAAAAAAGTATAATTTTAAAGCAATCAAAATTACTTCACCATATGTAAGACTGATGAAGTGAGTCATTCGCTTGGTAGTTACTTAGTGAGCACCCGCCCGCTCCAGACCGGCTGGACGCTGGAGGGCACTGTCACCAGCGACTTTCTAGAACACGTCTGACCAGACACCTCGTGTGTAGGTAAGAATCTAGTCAGGTCACCTGTCCGTACAAATAGACCAGGGCTTTCCCAACCATTCTCTGGTCTTAGCCAATTATTCTACGTCAGTGAAATTCTCAGGATATTTCACATTCATGTTTAGGTTGCAGCAATTTAATGAGTACTATACTTACTCTTCTTCGATTTTCACCTTCTTCTTGCCTTTGCCTTTTTCTCTTCTCTAGAGACAGAAAAGGGGTGTCAGATTTGGTGTAACAAGGTTTAGTTAGATGCAGAGCAACTGCAGTCAAGTACCAGGCCGTGGCCACTGTCCCCTAAATTACTACAGTGTCAGAGGCGGTGGGCTGTTGCTGGGAAGGCCCTTGGACCCCCCTCACTGCGCAGTGGACGCCTCCTGCACTCCTGCCGGCGGCGGCCCCGAGGCTCTGCCTGGTCCCGGTGGGTGAGCAAACAGTTCTCCTCGGGGTGACCTGAACTTGTGTCTCTGTAGCTTCTCTTTTCTCCGTGCTCTATCTTCTAAATGAAGTTCACACTTCTTTCCGCGTGTTTCGCCCCTACTCCCCTCTGGCTGTCTACCCAGTGGTTTTGTCCCCCACAGGATGTGCTGTACAGACCCATAATTCTGGCCTCTAAATAGCTTCTGACTTATCACTCTTGTTCTTGAGAACCTTACCAAGGACTGGATAAGATACTCCAGATGAGCTCTGATTAATGCAGAAAGCAGCAGAACTGTATATTAACTAGACACCGCCGTCCTATGAGAGCTTGGGAAGGCTACACCAACTTATTTTAGAGCCACGACACTGGCTTACGTCTGACTAGTGATCGTATAAAAGCCCCCGGCCCCAGTAGGGAGAGCAGCTAACAGTCAATGTCCCCAGGCTCAAGTTTTGTTTCTCTTGTTCCCTGTGCTACCATCACCTGAACATCAGGGAATTTGATACATTCAGTTTGGAAATTAGATTGTAGTAGAGTGCCGTGTACTCTAACAGGTTGTTAACGATATTCACCACATTGTAAAAACCAGCCTTGGCTTGAATTGATTTCCTGTGCAGTATTAAACCGATCTTTTCTAAATTAATGAGTTTTACCGTTGTACTGAACCTGGCATATCTGCCTCAAAGTAAACATAAAGATGACTCCAACACAATACAAGAAAATACTAAAAAACTTCTGCTGCAGAATTTCTTAAAGGCAGATGAAACAAGCATTTATGTTTTCCAATTATTTTTGCTATGAAGGCTTTATGTAGGTTTTTAGCTAAAATATTAATTTCTTAAGATACATATTACAAATTATACAAATATTAATTTTGTATTTTGAGTCTGCACTTTCCCTTCATTTATTTTAAAAGACAAGTCTTACCTCGCCTGATTAATTCTTTTCCTTCATCGACTAAGTCTGAGGTCATATCATTGTCTCCCATGAACTGCTGGAAACCAAGTAGATTCAAACAACGAGTTCCCAAACTAGTAAAGTAGATTTCCAAAAGAAAAAAAAGCATTATTTCACATTGTAAACATGCAGACAAACTGTTTTTAGTGCCGCCGCCCTCAAAGAAGCCTACATTTCATTTTTAGCTATCACGGCAGGTTAACAGAGTCACATTTGTCTCTAAGAAGTGCCTACTTCCCTTTCTAAGAAGCTCAGTGCATGCGCAGGACGGCACGGATGAGGGTATGCAACACATGCAGATTTCTTGAGGAAACAAACTAAGGTAGGCCATTAGCACACCTTTAGAAAATTATTATGCTAGGATGCTAAACCATAGCTATAATACAAAAGCAATTTATTCTTGTCTTACATCCACACAGCAATTTTAATACTGCTAGTTCTGTGATTTTAAGCATTCCCTTGCCATCTTCATATCCTGTGGAAATACTATACCCCTTAGGGCAGCGGTGTCAAACTCACTTTCACCGGGGGCCACATCAGCCTTGCAGTTGCCTTCAAAGGGCTGGAATAATTTTAGGACTGTATAAATGGAACTACTCCTTAACTGTTAAGGAGTTGAAATCACATTCGGCCCTTTGGAGGCAACCGTGAGGCTGATGTGGCCCCCGGTGAGAGTGAGGTGCACACCCCTGGTTCAGGGTGAGAAGCCCTACACTACGTAACTGTCTCTGGAAAGGGCTTAGCTGCGTGTAAAGTGTCAGTGAGCAGCCTTACCCTCTCTAGACAGTTAAATCTAAAAATCAGCTCTGGGTATGGCTATGTCGCTAGCAGTATGGGTATTATTTACACCAGTTATGGCAGCATTTCAAAAAAAAATGGACCTATAAAGTCAAGTTACACAACTAACTAAATAAATGAAGTCAAGTTACTAATGAAATGCCAGCAAGACATTGCTTCATATATTCCTATAATGGAACATCTTCTTGGATAGATAATTTGAAAATGGAGAAATATAACCTTTTTTTTTCCTTAAAGACAAATTGACACTCAAGGTTTATTGTAATGAAATCTATAATAACACTTTTAAGGAGTTATTTTGAAGTTTAACAGTTTTCCTTTGAGACTAATCATTCTTTATATTTAAGGTGTTAGAGTTGACAGAGCCCTGTCCCACCCATTCTCTGGTCCAGCAATGATCTACTAAGGCAAGAAGAGATACTAATCCAATCCACGTAACTACTAACGTGACATAATTTACACATCACAAGCTCTTCATGTTCCATTCACAGTTTCATAGACTTTTCAAGGGAATAAGCATATAATCAAAACTTAGCTTCAAATACCAAAAAGATGGCCGTTTTCTGCCTATAATTCATGATGCTCACAGCATAAAGCTAAGTCTTTTCTGCCTGACAGAAAATCTCAAAACAATAGATTTATGATCCGTTCATATTGACAGTTTTATTTTAAACTATAATTCTTTAGCTCCTTTGCTCATGAGAAGGCAAAATACAGGTGCTTTAAAAAATTCAATAGAGAATTGATTTCAAACAATACTTGGGTATTTACTCCACAGCCTAATGTGAGCACATACATATTATTTGTAATAACCACATAATGGTATTATAAGATTTAGATAAAAAACGGTTGGATAAAACTTACATTTTTGTCAGGAAAGCAAACTCACACCAACAAAATGTTCCTTAGAAAGCGGCCCCTTTGGCAGCCAAGCAGTGTTCACGCGGTGAAGGGGGGCGGGGGGCGGGACGAGGGCCCCTGACACGTGCAGGTGGGGAGGACGGGTGCCGGACGCCAAGCACCCCGTCCTTTGCTCCCTTTGAGTCCTACCTCTAGGACCCTGCCACTTCTCCCAGCCCCGCACAACACTGCAGCCCAAGTACTGCCCAGCCTTGCGGGCACGGCCCGGCCTTCTGTGCTGGCTCCACCTGAAGCATGGAGAAGCCCGGCACTGACCGTGGGTCAGCCCGAAGACTAATCTGTGTCACTGGGCAGAAGCCGGGCGTGGGCTATTTCATAAGCGACACTGGCTGTCGGTGCTGACGGCCAGGACTTTGAGTTGGCATTCTGTAATTCATCCCATCACTTTGTAGCCTAGGTGTTTGTAACAAATAACTCTTGGCCTCTCTTTTCCTGAAAACATCTTCGGAGAAAGAGCCTTACCTTATCACTCAAGCAATCCTTTTAAACTATTCCCAGCATCCCCATTCAGATTTTCAGGGATCTGAAGCCACAGTAAAACGAACAATAACCAGAACCCGACCAGTAAATATTTAAAAGAGCTTTAAGAAGAAAAGATATCCAGGTCAGGCTAAGAGTGTGTGGAAACATAAATGATGCTAGGTTGCTTACCTAAAATAAGTAGCAATGCAGAGAATTACTACCAGCATAGGATAATATATATAGAATCCATCTGCAATAAAGGATAAAACTTTCATGGAACCCATAATCTGAGGAGCAAGAGAAAAGTGAAATCAGTACAGTCTATATTTTTTATTTTTTCTATCATTAGAAAATTCACACAAAACCACTTATATTAATAAGTTTGGACTTTTCAAAAAGTATAAATAAAACACTGAGTAATATTTAAGTTCTCATAAGAAAAAAAAAGTTGTTACTGAAGTGATGAATATTGACTAAACTTATTGTGGTAATCATTTCACAATACATGTATATATCAAATCATTATGCTGTACAACTTAACCAAATGCAATGTTATATGCTGACTATACCTTAATTTGCTTATTTATTAAGGTTTTCTCCTAAAGAAAATTAATATTTTATAAACATCACGGAAAATTATCCTCTACACTAAACTATAAATATAAAAGTTTACATTATTATAGGTCAGGTCTATTGCTACTACTCAGCTGGATGAGCTACAGGAACCATTTTTTGTAACAGAGTGGGGAAGGGACTGGACAAAGAACATGCACGAATGACCCGCGGGCATGGGCAGCATGTGGGCATGGACCGTGGGAACGGGGGTGGACTGGGCGGAGGAGGCCCAAGGGGGGACACTGGGACAACTGTAACAGAGTAATAATAAAGAAGTCTTAAGAAATAAAAATAAAAATAAATAAAATTTAAGAAACAAAATCACTTTTATACAGTCATTAGCAATTATACACACAACCTTTAAAAGAAAGTTTTAGTTATTTAAAAAAGGCCCAAGTCATGCCACAGTACTTTTCTGCACCCCAAACCCAGAACAGTAACATCCCATATGGACAGCGAACCCAAAGAACGCGGCTCCCCGGCCATACGTACAGACGTGTAGGCTGTCGGCTGCGTGTTCTGGTGAGAGATGGAGGAGTCCATGTGCGTCAGACCCAGGAAATTAAGACATAAGGGAGGAGTCAAGCGGCAAAATAACCTGCAATAAGCATGTATGAACAGAACAGATGAAAAATGAAGCAGCGAAATTACTTTACATTATATTGAACTGTATTAAGAACATTTCAGATCATTGTAACTGTTATTATCCTCTGTCTGTATTATATATATTTTGAATTATTAATGTGACTCTCCCCTACTTACTTGGGAGACACTCTGGAAACCCTATTAATCACATCTTCCGTAAAAACATCAACACCTACAAGGCAAAGCTCCAGTCTCAGGCTGCCTGCTCTCGTGGTGTTGCCACTGCTCTACCCCAAGCATCCGTGGAGTGCCTGCATGTGCGCCGCTCCCAAACCTACCGGCTGTGCGGCCTGCCCCAGCAGCACGGCCAGGGCAACAGCTTCCTTGGGGCGAACTGCACTCGCTACATGACAGACCTGCAGTACATCACTCTGATAGCTACAGGTATAAAGAACCGTCAGAGCTCGGTGTGTCCTGATAAAAAGAGAAGCTCACAGAACCACAGAGGCGAGACTAGGGGAGAGGAAAATGGAGGGTGGGCGAAAAAGGTGAAGGGACTAAGAAGCACGAATTCATAGTTACAGGACAGCCACAGAGATGCAAAGGACGTCACAGGGAACGTAGTCAGTGATGGTGTAATAAGGATGCACGGAGCCAGGTGGGTACTTGAAATACTGGGCGGGACCACTCTGTAAATTACACAGCTGTCTAGCCACGATGCTGTACATCGGAAACTAATACAGAAAAATACTGAATGTAAACTGTAATTGGAAAAAAAAGAGAGGTAACAGGAAGAATGCTTTTGTGGTGATAGAATAGTTGTGGTTACAGAAATCATACACACACACACAAATAGAGGATAAAAATGAGAATTAAATAAAGTCTGTAGCCTAGTAAACAGTGCCAATGTCAATTTCCAGGTTTGGATACTGTAGAACAGCTACAGACAATGTCCCCACTGGGGGGGGGGGGGGGCTGGGGGAGGCAGGTGGGGGAAGGCTCAGAGGAGGACTCTGTATGATACCTGGCAGTTCCTATGAATTTATAGTTATTTGGGGAAAAGGGTGAAAAAAAGGCTTAGAGAAGTTTTGTTTACTTCCTCTCTATGCAGATTCCTCTGCGTATCTGCATATCTAGTCCAGCCCTTACAAACATCCCCAATGCGACTAATTGAACAATATGGACAAATAATAAACAGTGTAAGACAATATGGACAAATAATAGATTGTTGAACCTAGCCCAAGCTGAAGCACCCTCTTGAAATTTGTGAGGTCTCTCAGTAAACGTTACTCCCATTGGCTTTCTCAGCCCACCACAATTCAGGCTGAGTCCACTGGATCTCAAACTACTTTCTAGGTCTAATCCAGGGGCGTCCAACCTTTGGGCGTCTCTGGGCCACACCGGAGGAAGAAGAGTTGTCTTGGACCACATGTTAAATACACAAACACTTAACTAAAACTGATGAGCTAAAAAAAGGTTTTAAGTAGGTAAGTTTCCCATTTCATGTTGGGCTGCAGTCACAGCCACCCTGGGCCACGCTGGGCCGAGGGTTGTTTCCCTCTCAAATGTTTCCATTTCTTTTACTAACCGATTTACTGACTCTCCGATTGGTAAATCCAGGTTCACTATGCCTTTCTTTTCAATTCTAATCTCGCATACCTATTTTTAACTTCACACTTCGTGTTGTTTAGCTAGCAATCAACAAACAACTAATTAATATTCAAACCTAATCAGTTAGTTCAGAGAAATACAGGGGTTAGTGGCATTAACATTTAAACCTAATCAATTAGATCAGAGAAATACGGGGGTTAGTGGAAGCCCCCAAAACAGCAAGAAATAAAGGAGAGACGGCCCGTGTGCAAACGCAGTCTACTCACATGCCACTGAAAAGGAGGCTGTAAGCGTCAGTCTGGTGATGTGAGGCCAAGTAATAGTAGTTAAACACACGGATCCTGAACACAGTAGAATACACACAGATACTCAGGAAGAAGATGGAAAGGAAGCAAGCAATCTGAAAAAACAAAAACAAACAGACAAAAAAGCCCAGGTTGAGACTAATGGGCTTCAGTACTTCGCAAACTGTCAGAGCATTAGCCTTTATTGCCAGCTACCAAGTGTGGGCATTCTAAAATTGAAATATATTAGTAATGGATTTTTTAACCACTTAAGAAAACGAAATTGTGAAAAGAAAATCTACAACTCAACCATGTCGCATCCTATCGCTAAGCTCCAAGTCTCCCTCCGGAAGGGGCCTGCCCTCCCGCCCCCCGGGCAGCTCTTCACGTGAAGATTGAGAGTCAGGCCGCTCCACTGGCGTGAGGAGGAGCCACACAGCCTCAAGCGCTATTTTGCCCTGTTCTGTATCTTTTCACTTCTCCTCAAATACGGTCCTTGTTTCTTAAAAAAGATTTTATTTATTGCTAGAGAGAGGAGGAGGGAGGGAGAAAGAGAAGAGCAGAAACACTGACGTGCGAGAGACACATCGGCCAGTTGCCTCTCGCACGCCCCCAGCTGGGGACCTGGCCCACAGCGCAGCCTGTGCCCCAGCTGGGAACTGAACGGGCGGCGCCCTTGTGGCTCGGGGGTGGGTACTCAATCCACTGAGCCACACCAGGCAGGGTGGTCCCTGGTTTTTATAGTCTGGGTAAACTGACGAAGGTCATTTCTGGAAGTCTGAATGACAACACCGTGGGAAGCTTCACTGTTTTCATTACTGCTAGAAGAAATACATGGGGGCAAGCTACTGCTGTTAAGGACTGCACTATAACTGACATTTACTGATAGCGGGTTTAAAGTAAACTGACCTCGATGTAAATATAATTGTACGTTTTCTCGGCCAGCTGGATGAAGACTGCAAAGAGGGACAAGACAGGGGTCGTGCTGAAGAACGTGCACTCGGACCACACGACAATCACAGAGAATATGGACAAGACCACGGCAAGCATCCTATGAAACCACGGTCGCAAGAGACATTCCCAGTACCATTCTGGAAGATAAAAGAGAAAAACGATTAAGGAAACCATACGGGAGTAACAGGGCATTGACAGTGTTTCAAGATATCTCCCTCTCAGATGCACAGTTACAAAGGGAAAGACGGCAGTCTTCCAGCGGAGGAAGCAGCAGGCACCGCCCCAACCAAATGACCACGGGTCGCGGGGCAGGCAGCTCACGTGCCCTCTGCCGTGACGTACGATGAGAACACAGCATCGCTGCTGGGGCATCCCCTCCCCCCAAAACACAGAACCTGCACCTAATCACGAGAAAACGTCAAACTCAAATTCAGGGACACTAAAAAAACCAAACTGGCCTGTAGTCTCCAAAAACATCAGTGTCATAAGACACCACAGATGGCAATTGGTCCAGCTCAAGGGGGACTAAGAGACATGACGACCGAATGATGACTGAACGCAGTGTATGGCCTGGGGATTTTCACACACATTGTTGAGACAGTTAGCAAAATCTGAGTAATGTCTGTAGGTAACACTATTGTTTTGATGTTAACTTTTTGACCACTGTATTCAACACTTGGTTATGTAAGAACATGCCTTTATGTTTAGAAAATACACCCCGAAACATTTAGGGGTTAAATGGCATCATGTCTGGATTCAACTTGGAAAAGGTTAAGGGAAAACAGATATACAGAGAGAAAGAAAATGAATACGGTAACATGTTAACATTGGGAGAGTCTGGGTGAAGGATATGTGGAAATCCTTTGTTACTATTTTGGCAACTTTTTGTTAAGCCTGATTTTAGGGAAAAATAAAAGGTAAAAGAGAAGAAAGCTCACAAAATTGAAAAGGCTGTGTTTCACTTCAATCAATGAAGAGCTGGCCGGCAGGTGGGCACTCAATCCACTGAGCCACACCAGCGAGGGCGGTCCTTAGCGTTTATAGTCCGAGCCCCCGGCCCACTCTGACCATCTTCAGCCCTACTCTCAGCGCAGTTCCTGGTGAGGTCAGTGTCCACACAGGGCACACTCCTTTCAAAACCCGGGTCTTTCGCTCCTTTGACTCTGTCCTCCACTCCATCTCAACTACTCACTGCCCAGCTCCAGCCCTTCCTTGTCATCTCATTGCAGCTTCCTGTGTCCAAACAGCACCTTCGTCTGTATTCCAACTCCACTGACTGCCTCAGTCTGGAGCAACTGTCCATTTATTCTTCCTTTTCATTGCCACTTAACACCCCCCTGCCCTTGACTGTCTTCTTCACTGGGCTCAGATTCCACCGCCTTTACGGGGAAGCACTCTCTAATATCCCAATTCTTCTGCTTCCTCTCCCTTCCCTGTGCTGGCTAAACTGATCCATACCCTGCTGCCAACTCCTTGGCTACCCTGAGTGTGCACCCACGGGGCTGCACACTGCAGGCATAAGACACAACTTTGTTGACTCGCCTCACTTTTAATTCTTAATCACTGGCTTCAAGTGGACCCTTAGCAGTGCCTGGCTAGCCTGCTATAATTCACCAATTTTCTCCATGCACCAGCTCCCAAGTAACTATTTTGCACCTTTTCTTCTTTCCTCAATTCTCCAAAATGTCCTTCCTTATAGTTACTCCCAGCACTTCCACGAGCAATAAAAGCTGGCAGAAGAAAACCTCCCCAAGCCTCCACTGCTACATCTTCTCACCTGCTCGGCTGCCTCTGCGCCTCATCTCCCAACCTGAGGCTTTCCCCTTCGTTGTTCACCACTTCCCGTCTCAGCTCCCCCGTACGCGAGCAGGGTCCGAGCCGTCCTCAGTCTCACCAGCCTACCCTGAGACACCCTTCTCGAATGACGTGCTACGATTTCTCTCGACCCTGTCGTCCTCCTTCAGCTACCACCTCGTGTTTCTATTCCCTTTTACAGGGAACATCTTGAGTTTTCTGTTCCTACTGTTTCCACCCGCTCTCCTTGTTTCTTTGAAACTCCAATCAGGCTTTTTTTTTCACTCTTACCCACCTCACCTGTCTGAAATCCAGTGGGCAAGTCTTACGACAATCAACCAACTTGCAACACCTGAAAAGGCACTTTATACACCCTTTTCCTCAAAAGACTCCCCTGTCCCAGTGGCCCTATCTCGTTGGCCACTCGTTTTCTCGTCTGCTCGGCTGACTCCTCCTCACCAGCCTGGCGTCTGAATTCTGGGTGCCTCCCGCGCAGCCCTCAGAGTATTTCTGCTCCACCCCAGTCACTTCTTTGCTGATTTTGTCCAGACCCACGGCCCACCTATCCTTTAACAACGCCCTACTTCACGCTTGGAGACCGGACTTCTCCTCTGAGCTCCCATTTCTATAGCCAACTACCGACTCAGCATCTTATTTATACACTTATGTGCATTGTACATTGCTTGTTTTCCTCGCTGCACAAGGGCAGAAATTTTTGTCTTTTCTATTCATTGATATATTCCAAGCACCCAACAATACACAGCATGTAAGAGCACAAATATCTGTTGAATGAATAACAAGTGTCACACCATTCCCTCATTTAATTAGGAAAGTTCTTCACCGAAGACTTCTAAGATACTTATAATGACCACCACTATGTCTTCATACTGAAGATCAAACATGCAGAAGAGAATCAAGTGAACCTACGTATCTGTTTGAATATCCAAAGTACACAGAAGTTTTGATACTGACACTGGTCTTTTCATTAAATTCTTCATACTAAATTTGACAACAGTGAAGAAAGTGTCATATATAATCATAAAGGAGAAGGCAATAATTATGACTCTTGAGTGTAGGTTTTATAAATAGACTAATAAATGTAAATAATCAAGGAGTATTTTCTAGGGGAACAATTTAGTAGTATGTCAAGAATGAAGGATCACAACTATCAACAACTGAACCTAAAAAACAAAAACTAAAACTAAACAAACAACTAGAACAGTAGAGAATCACAGAAATGGAGATCACATGGAGAATTATCAGGGGGAGAGGGAGGGGAGGAATAGTGGGAAACGGCACAGGGAATAAGAGGCATAATAGGTAAGCACAAGATAGACAGGGGGAGGTTAAGAATAGTATAGGAAATGGAGAGGCCGAAGAACTTATATGTACGACCCATGGGCATGAGCTAAGTGGGGGGAGGGGACAGTGCTGGAGGGTGGGGGGTGCAGGGAGGAGGGGGATAAAGGGGATAACAAAACTGGAACAACTTAAAAACATGATTTTTTAAAAAAAAAATTTAAAACAAAGAATGAGGGAGAGATCCAAGCTTGTGGTATAAAACTGCTTAGAATTCTAATTATTTAAGTATGTATTATATGTACAAAATATGCTTGATATATTGCATATATTTCTGCGTAGAATTTTGATTATCTGTGAAGTAACAGTGCAGAATGATAGATGATATGTTATATGACAAGTAAAATAGTTTTTTTCAGGGGGGTGTAGTTTATCAGTTACATAGTATTGCCACATAGTATAAGTCAAATAATATAAATACAATTCAACTCCACACTGGTGAAAATATATACATTTTTCTTAAGAAAAATTATCATCATTAAACTTTGAAATTTATGTCAAATTACATACCAACTGTAGGAGTATAAAAATATTGGATAAATCTATTTTCTGGCTCTGGTGATTGAAAGGTGTGAACAAATTGATGAGTAGCACTAGTTTCATTTTTTGCTACATCTTCTAGATAAAATGCTTGTTCCAGAAGAATCTGCCATTGTACCTGAGTTCGACGGTGCCTCTGAACTGAATAAATAACCTAAAAAAGAGAACAGGGTATACATCTGTCCAGTGTTCTGACACAACGGCGGTTCAACTCCTCACTAAGGAGCCTGTCTTCACTGTCACAACAGTTGGAAGTATTAGGGACATTTCCTGGGCGGGGCCAAGGGCGTTGCCATTCTGTAATATAAGTGCTACTACGTTCAGTGATTAATCCCCTCCCCCAAAGGCCAGGAGTACCCCTGTCAAGAAACACAAAGTTACAAACATTTCATTCAAAACTCCTTTCTTGCGGACAATAATTATAAATCTAAAATATTGGTATGTAATACAGTTCTCAGTAATAAAGTTACCTGTTTGTGTAGCTTCACCAGACTCTTTTCACTAGGATAGGTATTATGCTTTTCATCAAAATCTTCATAATCATCCATGTTCCTACCCATTTTTTCTTGATATTCTGTGGGGCACTGAAAGGAACAAGCAGATTGGTAAAAATCTTATTTGCAGAAAGATGAAATTTTATTTTTATTGAATGTCTTTCATTCTTGGGCATTTCTAATTTTCTCAAATATATCTTTCTTATTGTCATCTCTAAATAGTTGGAATTTCAGGTGATGATATTTTCTTGAAAATGTTTTAACAGATGCATTGGGTTTCTCCTTACCTGTATTCATATGGACCTTTGTGCTCAGCTATACAAGCTGGGGATGGGTATAGGGCACAGTTGCTCACCTACATGAAGCAACTAGTATTTGAGAGGATTAGTCTAGGTAAGCACCTAATGAAACTGTCAGTGATTTTCCCAGCTAAATAAAGAAGAAGAATCACAACAAACTGAAGATGTTGAATTTTTGAAAAGAATAGTACAGAGAAACAAATACATGATTTGAAGTTATCTGTCCTGCTATTAGTCATTTATTATCTATATGAACTTGGGCAAGTTAGTTAACTTCCCTGGATAGGTCTCAAAAGGTAGCAAATATACGAGAAATGATTAGAGAGAGAACTGACTTCCATGACTATCATCTTAGCCGCAAGGAACACTAGCTAACCACCAGTCTAGTGAGTTTAAAGTACAGGCAGAGAGAGAGCTCGGGGGTTCCGTGGTTGCAGAGAGGATAACTGGGGAACTCAAGTTGTGAGTAATCATTTTTGGAAGTATATGGATACTCCTAATTCAGTAACAATACATCAAACCTTAATGGTATGGCTTCTTATTAAATATGCATTAAATATCTCAAAGGGCCATTCATTTGACAATATGTGAAGTATGCCTGTAGGGACCACATGCGATGACACTTTTATAAACTGTAAGGGCCCATCTCCATCACTGTGTCGTGGAATACTGCCAATAATTAATGTTTAACTTGTAATCACAAAGGGACAAATTCTATGTACACATTACAACTGGTTTATATGGTCAATGTTTCCAAGAAAATGAAAAGGAGTTGGGAAGTCTTCAGTTACAGGCTGTTTTCATACTTACAATATGGAAACTTTATTTCTCAGACAAACAGATGCGAGTATGATTTAATTACCTTTTTAAGTATTGTGTCAACACATTTTCTCAATGGGTGGTTATACTTGATGCTTTCATTCACTTTACGAACCTCCTATACGACAGTAAGAAAAATTAAAATATTTCCATTTCTATAGATTGGAACATTTCAAATGAGACTGCTCTAGGTACTGTGTAAATATATATATTCTCACAAGTTTAATTTCAACCCAAATTACTTAGCATTTACGTGAAGCTCACTTAGCTGAATAAAAGTTCTTAAGAACACAAGGAAAAATGCACACCTTCTATACAAAGTTGTGCGGGCTGGGCAAAAGTGGGTTTACAGTTGTTCGTGAGGAAAATAATACAACAAGAAATACTAATACAAAAATACTTTTGCATACTCACAACTGTAAACCTTTTTTGGCCTTACCCTGTACAACCCTTACACTTTGCATTACTTTGTAGACTCACTCCCTTATCATTTGTTTACTTGGTACACAAAGATGAATAAACATAAAGAAGCCACACAGGATCAAATTTTGCAATCCTGAAAGAATAGGACTGTGCCCCTTCACCTTGCTCATCAAACTGAATTATCTCGTTATCTAAACTTCAGGGAAGAAACCAGAGGAAGCAGAGCGGTTACCAACGCCACAGAGCTCCTGCTCCTTCCCAGCGGGAGAGGCTCCACAGCGTCCCCACCAATGGCTCATGCCGTGTTTACTAAGGGCACACGAGAGGCCGGCACTGCGCTATGTGCAAGGTCACCACCATCCCCAGTAGAGGGTGGAGTGGGAAGACATGTTGTTATAGATGTTCGACTAAGATTAGAGTCTAGTGATGAAATAATTAAATAAGCAATTGAATGAGTATGAAAGGCATAAAGGGGTTACAGGGAGGGATCTTTAGAACCAATAGTACTAAAAGAATTGTAATACTCTATAACAGTAATAAAATTTTTAAAAAGTTGAAACCAGCCCTGGCTGGTATGGCTCAGTGGATTAAGTACCAGCTTATGAACCAAAGGATCACTAGTTCGACTCCCAGTCAGGGCACATGCCTGGGTTGTAGGCCAGGTCCCTAGTATGGGGCAAACGAGAGGCAACCACACACTGAGTTTCTCTCCCTCTCTCTCTCCTTCTCTTCCACTCTCTCTAAAAATAAGTAAATGAAATATTTTTTTAAAAAGTTGAAACCACTGTTCTAGATAGAATAAGTAGCACATTCAAAGGCTGGGAGACAAAAGAGAACTGACCAGAATATTAAAAAGAACATTCTGATTGTAGGGTAGAGAATGGCCTTGAGGTACACAGCACTGGAGGCAGGGAAGCCATCTGGCATATCATCAAAGTTATGAAAAAAATACTTGTAACTTATATGGCAAAAAATCAGTATCCTTCATATATGAAGAGCTCTTGCAAATTAACAAAAAAATGGCAAGATGCAAAAGAAATACAACTAGATGATAAATGTCTGAAAAGACATTCCAGCTCACTGAACACAATTACAAATTTTAAAATGACAATTACCTTACAAAATTATTTTAAAAAAGATATCAGGTAATGAGGTAAGATTATGGGGAAACAGGTCCTCCTATATCCAGTAAAATTTGGAAGGCAATTTAGCAATATCCATCAAAACTTTAAATATGCAGACCCTGTGAACAGTGTGTGTTACAAGACATTGGTCCTGTCAAGGTGCTTAGCTTCATGAGTGTGAAAATACCTTCTTCAAAGAGAAATGGTGAGGGGACGGCTCTGTAATTCAGTGTGCAAGACCGTGATGCACTGACTATGTAAGCTGCAGTGAAAAGCGTGAGGAGCCAGCCCATCAAAGGCGCAAGAACACGCCAGGCGGAGGGACGGCACGCAGGAGGGCCTCTGAGCAGAAAGGAAGGAAGAGTTTCAAGGAGCTCAGAGAAGTCCGGTGTGAGCTGGGAGGAGGCGGGGCCTGCGAAGCCCTCGTTCAGGCTGAAGAACTGCTTCAGCCTTCCAGCGGAAGTCCCAACAGTGCGCCTGAGGTCAATGAGTGCGGCCTGAACACGGGAGCAACGGGACAAGCCCTGGGTTTTTAGAAGGCGCCTGAAGCACCAGGATGTAACACTTTTCCATGACTAAGCTGTCCTCAAGTTTCATCGACTTGTTGGCAAAACTTTGAATGTAAACTACACAGTCTGGTTATACACTTATGTATGAAATATGCATCCCCTTTACATTCTTTAACCACATTGAAATAAGTACTGAAACAACTATTTACATTTGCTGTATTTATTATTATAAGTTTCCTTCAGAAGTTCATAACTGTTACAAAGTGTGGAAAGCATTTAAAACATCAGCCTGCTTTCTTCATAGAAAACAACATGAGCTGGAGCTCCGTCACTGCAGTGCCTAGCGGGTTCTCTCCCAGGCAGGTCAGACAGCACCCACGCAGTCAGGAGAACAGGCGATCTCGGCATTAGTAAGTGGCCGTTCCCCCTCTCCAAAACCCTCTACCCTAGAAAACGACACAGGCTTCTCTGCAGACACATCAGTTACGTCCATGTGATCTAGTGCGTCATTCTGTGCCACAGCGTTCTCGTGCCTATGTCGTTTGGCAGGTCTGCCCATTGTTGGCAGTGGGGGGTTAAGATGCCCTACTACAAGCGTGTTGCTGTCTACATCTTTCTTGAAGTCCTCCCAGGTTTTCCTCATATATTTGTTTGCGCCTATCCTATGGTTTAACTTTAGGAAATTGGCAGTTATCTAACTAAACTGGGTCTTGAACAGAAAGGATTGGGAGAGAAGAGAAAAACCCAGGGCGCAGGAGAGGTAATGGAAGGAAATGAATGAATGGTGATTAACATTAGTAGTTATAAAACAAATGCATCTGGGAAACTCGAGTTTATAAAAATATTGGGAACATCTATGTATGTCATGACAAAGTAATCAAGACATTATTAATAGGACATTGGCTTGATTTACGGTCAGTCGGTATGCTTTTCTGAAATAACTAACTTGTGTTAAGAACATGGTCTTTAATGTTGAGACAGAGCACACCTCCCAGACAAAAGTTTACTGAACCTTAGCCTCCCATGTTCCAAATTTCAATGCACTACTTAATTGTATCTGATTAAATTACTGATGATGTTACAACAACAACAAAAATGACAAAAGGTAGACGTGATGTCTTTGGCCGTGCAGCAAATACCCTGTGAATCGCTTGATATGACCTGTGAGTTTTATTAATGCTTCAAAGAAAAGTAATAGATAATCACACAGATGCAGTACGCATTCACTTCAGAAAGAAACTGAAAAACACTAAAATGCTTTTTATAAAACTGCATTTGGAAGATTTAGATGGCTAAAAATATAATCACTATTACAAAAAAAAAAAAGACGACTGAACTTTGTGGTCTGTTAAAAGGTGCACTCAGCCTCCTCCCCAGCAGACGACTCCTGTTCCGGTTCCGGGCTCCCTCCCGCACACCTCCCTCAGACCCACGGTTCTACGCCACAGAACCACGTCTCTTCCCTGCTTGCGAGGTGTCACCGGTTCCTCGCTGCCGATCCCTGTCACAGCATCAGCTGAAGGCAGACTGCCTGGCTCTAGCACTCACTGGCTGTGTGACTGTGGGAAACTTAGCCTCAGTGTAACTCATTCTCTTCACTTATAAAGTGGGAGCTGAAAAAAATGCTCCTTCATAATGCTGGGAGAACGAAATGTACTAGCATGTGTGAAGTTCTCAGAGAGTCATTAGTAAGTCAGTCAGTCTGCACAGTTGTTGGCTCTTGTCCTCCCCATTATTAAGTTGGAGGAGCCAAACCTGACCAGTGTGAGGGAGAGAGAGGCTTAAAGGTAAGGGTAGAGACCTAAGCACGGGCCAGACTGTTTCTCAGGAGGCCCAGCGAAACACTCTGGGTTCACTCCAACGTGACTGCGAGGCCTCCGGCCTGAGGCTACAGTGGAGGGTGACATCATAGTATAGCGTGTTTCCCAGCAGAGCACAGTGTGACGGGACCACAACTGTCCCTTTTAAAATCAATAATCAAATTGTGTAACAGCAAAGTTTTATAATTTATTATATGTTTTTATGTATATTATTGAAATTTATACTTTCATCAACTTGATGAAGTTAGTTCAAGTCACCCGCGTTTATTTATTATAAAATAAATGCATCTGGGGAACTCCTGGGTGAGTTTATAGGAGTACTGGGGAAATCTATGTATGTGATGATAAAGTAATAACGAGTCAAGTGAAGTGCCTTATTAAGACTACTTAGAGTAATTAAGACCAAACGAGTTATTGACGCAAATTCCCACGCAAACTGTTCTCTAAAGAGGTTTCCAGACGTGGTGGGGTCACTTTGGGTTAAACTTTCAGTAAGAAGTGTCTTGTGACTCCTCATTTCCACCCCCGCTGTGTCAGGGGAGCCATGCAACCCCACCCAACCTGAGAGACTCGCGAGTGAAAGAGGGCACCCCAGGGTTTACCCGAAGACAACAAGTGTGGCCCTGCGCGGGCGGGTGTGTTTTCCCTGAATCTCTGTCAGTCAGAAGATGCAGGTGACCTCTCACGGAGCTGAACTGCCAATAAGAAGCCATCCTAACGGATGAGACCTTCTTAAGAACTGCAACGCGCCAAGAAATTAAGTCTGAAGTCCTTCAAGGCGTTAGCCAGGACGATGAACCCCCCCCCCCCGTGTACCCACAAGCAGACACACACAACTCGCTGTTGACGCTCAGGGGGAAGCCGCCTACCTCCATGACATCTTCCAAAGTCTCCTCCGCGTCTGCTTTCTCGGTCATCAGTTTGGCTGCCTTAAAGTAAGTCTTCATAAGGAGGTAGCCTCTTTTCGCTCCGTTCCAGTACGACCGAGGGATTTCCACCAAGCCGTAGCCCAGCAGCAGCACCAGGAGAAACAGGCCCCAGGTGTTCGCGGCGGCGATGCCAATGGTCTGGAGCTGGTTCCTGCGAGAGCAGACGCAGGCCGCTGTGACGGGAAACTTTCCCCACAACAAGGTAAAATCAAACTAACGAGTGTTAAATGGTTTTTCAGAAAAACACCACCCTGAAGGACGGCTAACATTTTATATGAAAAAATTAGACTTTCACATCCTCAGCTACCCTTTCAGGGACAGCAGATGCTATTCTCTATTTTCCATCTTAGTAATACGGATTACTCAGGCATTTCTCTATTTTCCATCTTAGTAAAATGAATTACTCAGGTATTTTTTTGAGGCATCTATAAAATATATAACTTGTTATGTTTCTTGATGAAATATATGTTTACCTACATATGTGAGATAAAAATTAATTTTATAAAATGGAAATATAAAAAGCAGTGCTAAGAAGATGATTTTTCTTACCATTCTAAGTGCAAATGTGGGTTTACAGCTACATAAATTAAAAATGCTCCAAAAATCAGCAAATAGGTGCCATAGTAGATTGCATTCTCTATCAGTGCAGTCTTGATCTTCCCAGTGATGGAAAAGCCCCCTGATCTTGCATAGGACTGCATAAAAGGCAACAGGATCCTAGACAGGTGGAAAAAATATGATTAAATACACTTGATATATCTTTTTAATCTCAAAATACCAGAAATATGTGAATCTCAACTATAATGTATAGTTCTTTTCACAAACAAATGATTTTGAGTAATTATTAATACCAAACAAACTAAAACAGGGGATTGAATATTTCTGTAATATTAAATCTGGGGTAGAACAAAGCATATTCATGAGAGCAAAGGAGATCACAATGCCCAGCTGAGAATACAACAGTGAGTGATTTACTCTAAGTCTAAAAAAAAAAGGTTTTAAAACCTTTATGAAGAGTTTGGACTATATCCAAAGAATAGAAAGGAACCACTTTCTTGAACAGATAGGAGACATGATAAAATTTCAGTTTTCTAAAGACTGATCAGGTTTCAGCATGAAGAATGGCCTTAAAGGGAACAAAACTGGAGCTATCCGTGTGGTAAAGAGCGGGAGGGGAGAAGACCGGTGGTCAGTGTGCTGATGCTGAAGTGCCCGGGACACATCCCAAAGGAGCTGCACGGGAATCGCTGGCTCTCCAGCTGCAGAGGTCAGAAGGCGGGGTTAGAAGCACACCCAGACTCAGAGTCGTCCCCACATCAACCATACTGAAACAACGTCAGCACGAGAGCTGGAAGGGTGAGTGTGTAGAGTGAGAAGCAAAGAACTGTGGCTGACCCCTGAGAAATACCTACTTTTAAAGGAGAGCAGAAAAACGGGAGGCGGAGGGGAGGCCAGCAAAGGAGACTCTGACAGAACAGGAGGGAGGCATGGAAGGAAACTCAGCAGGATGTATGGAGCAGAACCCAGGAGAAGCACGTGTTTTAAAGTGGAGACAGAGAGCAAGTAGAATCAAATGCTGCCAAGAGGTCAAGTAAATCAAGAACCTGGGAGTGTGCGTGGAGAGGTGGGGGTAGGAAAGAGTTCAGTGAGTTGAGGAAAGAGTAAGCAGTGAGGAAATGAACACACTAAATGCAGACAATTCATTTAAGATGTTTGGCTGGGTAGCATAAACGATGATATATTTAAAAAGTGGAATATTTTACAGACATGAAAGAGAACCAATACATTTAACACAACACAAAAGAGTCTTCCAAGTCTATAAGCAAAGAAGAGAGACAAAAGTATGTCCTGTATAATGCTGTGTTTCTAAAGGTCAAAAACAGGCACACTCACCTGTGGGATGAAGTGAGGATCATGGTCACCTTTGGGGAGGGCAATGACTGGGAGCGGGGTGGGGGCTTTGAGGGAAGCTTCTGGGTGATGGGGGAGTCAAGAGTCAGAAAATCTTAGTTTTAGGAAATAGTTAATAAGCCTAGTCATTAATGCATGTGAAGCTATTGTTTCAGGAACTGCAGGGTGGCCCCCCGACTCCAGGAGACCACAAGCAACTGGCCTCTGTGCTCCAGGAGGGACAGGAAGCATCAGGGAGGTATGCGAGCTTTGTGTTCCAGGGAGACGGGACTCGGGTGAAGACAACCACCGGTCAGCGGTCAGCAGTCAGCGGATGAAACGATGCTGGGGAAACTGCCGACTGCGGCTTGTATCTGACTCACCTCCCTCCTGAATGCCAAACCCCTCACCTACACTTTTGCCCCCTTATAAGAAGGCAGCTGGAAAGGAAACGTAAGATGGTCTGTTAGGGTACAAACCGACCGTCTTCTCAGATCCAGGGCCATCTCAATAAAGCGCCCACACAGATTCAGTCCCTGTCTCTGCTTATTGGGTCCGGCAAATGGCAGGCCACAGGAACGCCGGCTTTTCCGGTTTCACGCCGACATTGTTAATGCTCTTTATCATCATCTGAGTGCTGGTTACATGGCTGGTCCACTTTCAAAAACGTCAAGCTAAACACAACCTGTGCACTTTTCGATACTAGCTTATACTTCAGTTCGTCTCCAGAACAATTTAACTGTGATGAGGAGCAGATCATTGAGGTGGAAGATAGAAAGCTGGAAAGGGTTGGGATTTGAGAGACTTTTAGTTTCTTTTTTTTTTTTTAAGGATGAGAGAATTGTGCATGCTTTGCACAAATACAGGTGACTGCAGGTAAAAAGGGCTGAAGAGAATGGGTCCATATTTCAGGAGGAGGGATTAGTTTTAGTAGTGACGCTTCCATGTTTGGTGGGCAAGGAAGGAAAGATGGGTAGGTGGGAAGGAAGATTTGTTGGTGATGAGCTGACACCCCTGCCGTCTGATGACTCCTGTTTTTACTGTGAGGTAGGAAGTAAAGGAGTTCAAGTGGAGAGGGCAGTGTTCCCGGGATATGAGAGAGAGAGAGAGAGAGAGTCACAAGGGGAGCCGCAGGGGTCTGAAAGCGAGTGGAAAGACGTGCTGTGCGGAACGAAGAGCACACAGCCTAGAGAAACAAAGGAGCGACGTCTGGTGGCGTGGAGGGCCCAGCTGAGTTCAGCGAACATCAGTTCACAAGGGCACCACTCTACTCCGCTGCATGACTTTTCCCTTGCAAAGCTGAAGACCTCTAGTGTTAGAGCTCCGCTGCCTGCAGAGTATCTCAAGTGCTCAGTACACAGTCAAGTGCGAGTCTGGAGCAGGGCAGAAACACGAAGCTGTAGCGGGTAGAAGAAAACATCTGGAATGAGCGCATCACAGGCAACGAGAGCAGGGCTGCAAGGAAAGCTGTGCAGGGAGAGCCAGGTAACAACAGGACGACCAAGTGCGGGGCCCCAGAGAACGTGAACGTTGAGCAAATGGACCGCCGAAATGAAACGGAGCCCAGGAAGGAGTGCAGAAGGCTGGGCTAAGGAAACCAGGACCGGGCACAGCGGTGCCCTTCGCAGGAGCAGTTTCCCACAGTCCCGCGACTGGAAGAAGACTGTCCAACTGAAGGGCGAGAGAGAAAGCAGTAACTGGAAGGGAACGGTGGCAGGGGAAATGATTTATTCTAATTTCTTTCTCTTGTTTGTTTTTTCTTTTCATTGCTTTTCTTTTAAGATGGCAGAGACTTGAAGAAGCAAAAAGGCAAAGGATAAAAACTTAAGAGGAAAAGTAAGTGACATAAGTAAATTCTAAAATACGAAGGTTCACTGAAAAAAATCACTTCTCTTATTACTTTAGCCAGAATTTAACAATTTTATTCTTCACTGCCACTTACCATGTCAGAAACTGTGATGTCCAGTACACTACCCTCCAGAAAATCGGCATGATCCCGTCGGGAATGTAACTCCACGGCTTGAAACATGGGTGTTGGCTGTTGGATAACAATTTAAAGAAAATTAAACCTAAGTGATGACTAATTAAATGAACTACACAACTGATTTGTATACGGCGGTTTATTTACATTCAGATTTTAAATTACTGACTCCAACTTATAAAACTTCATATAAAACTTAAAATCCAAAGCTGACTGTCAAACTACACAAACACACACAAAGGGAGAAAAGCAGTTTGAGGACGTAATGTTCACCGCATAGACTAATAATGACACTGTACCTAAAAACAAATGCGCTGGGAAATCAAACCTCTGATATGATTACCCTTAAAATTGAAGACTGCCTTTAAAACACACACTCACCCCATTTGTGGAGTTGGTTCTTTGGGGAAAGGGAAGCAAGGAGGAGAAAGACATTAGGTGATCAATTCCTGGAAATCAGAAAGCTAACTAATAGTCACCGTAGCACAGCTCCTCTGGAGATATGTGCCAGCACCTACGTATAATTTTTTCTGTTTGAATTTTCTGATATGTGTGTCTGACCGTAGACTCTTTCATTAACACTGTCTTCCTAGACTGGGGGGCATCCTGCAGTCCTAGGGCTCCCAATAATCCACAGTTGCTGCTGATCTGTATCCAATTTTTAATGATGCTACAAAGGGGAGTATCTGTGTTTTAAATTTACCCTTACTTGTTAGATTTAAAAAAATAAAAGCCACATAAAAAGCATGCACATACTACTTAAAGCAATGGTAAAAACTGTAATAAATATTTATTAGCTTTTCATCTAAGCTAGTGTGTATTTGAACAATAAAATAACCCATGGTGCTAGAAGTCAAACATATTTAGCTAGCTTTGTAATTCTATTTGGAAGGTAATTGCTATGAGCAGAAGTGAACCGACAATTTTTCAATGCAAAAATTAAGAGACAGCATTGAGATCAATGATGGAAAACTAACGTTAGCCCAACATTTTCCTAAGAAAGTCTGCCACACCTTGTGTTTTCTATTATGAGATTCTCTGCTGGATCTTATCTTTTGTATGTGAACGTTTTTGTCCTATGAGCCGCCGTCTACTTTAATACTGGCCAGGTATTCTTTAGATTCTCCTCACTAGCGTATCTGGTGGGTTGAAGAAAGTATACAATACACATATAAACATACACTTCTCTCCTACCTCCCACACTGTTTTCTCAGTAAGACCCACTTATAAAACCATGTTTAACATTTTTTTGAAGTAAAAATTCATTTTTGAATTGAAGGTGAACAAACACACACACATAGAAAAACATCAGTTTTTTTTCACTTGGAAGTTTGATATGAAGTCAATACAACCTTTTGATAATTGGAATTTTATTCATTCTCTTTGTAAAATTATGACAACTTCAAAGGATGTGCAATATGAAAGGAATACTCCCAGATCCAAAATAACCTCCTTGTGCTTTAACACACAACCTTGTATATTAGGCAGAAGAGAAAATGCATGCCCCACATTATAGCTCAGAGAGTGGCTGAGAGGAAAAGAAGTTTTCGGAAGTCACGTTCCTAGTAAGGGGCAGAACCAGGACTAGAGAACCAGGCCTTCTCCAAGCTTCTCATTAGCATCTACTGAAAGGCCTTGTGCACCAATAAATATTTCAAACTGATTTAAGATTTAAATTTAAACAGAATAAAATGTAACTAAAAGTCTAGTAGCAAAGGATGGAGGGGTGGGTAAAGAATGAACATAAACTTTTATAAATATAAAACCTGGTTATAAACTGACAAACAGATGGTTAAAAACTGACAATTTTTAAACAATTTGGCTTCTATTATATGGGAGGAAGGAAGGAAGGATGGAAGAAGGAAGGAAGGGAGGGAAGGAGGGAGGGAGAAAGGAAAGAAGGGAGGGAGGAAGGAAGGAAAGGAGGGAGGGAGGAAGGAAGGAAAGGAGGGAGGGAGGGAGGGAGGGAGGGAAGGAGGAAAGAAGGAAGGGAGGAAGCGAGGGAGGGAGGGAACCAGAGAGAGAAAGGATACCTTGGAGCTGGGGTAGCAGTTGCGTCCAGTCCGGAGCCGTTGCTACTCTCCGGAGGGCTTGAGTTGGCGGCAGCATGTTTGCAGCGGTTGTATATCGTCTAAAGCAATGAACATGTGGTTTAAAAATGAAAATCAAAAGGTTACCAAGTACTGAAGGGAGACTGGAGGGTATCAACCTATCTATCCCAAACCACCTTCCTGGTTATGCTTTTTAGTGATCAAATTAACACAGTAACATTTAAATTCAAAATGTAAGTATAACCTTACACAATTTAGCTGTCTTTGGACCTAACATATCTCAAACATGCTGATTACAACTGTCTTTTCAATTGAGAAAACCAGTGTCACCTCTTACCGTACTAACATCCAACGGCAGTATGAAGACAATAAGAAAGCAGAGATACCAAGCTAGCAGTGTTCCAACAATTACAAGTCGATGCTGTTTCTTAAAGTCTCCATATCGATGAAGCAGAAATAACGCCAGAAAAAAGACAAAAACAATCTCGAGTCCCAGAGCTGCACCACTCATTATTGAATGTTCACTCTGACTGACCGAAGTAATTCACGTGCAGGGCGGGACCATATCTGCAGAGTGAACAACATAACGCAGGGTTAATGCAGGAAACGACCACTTGGAAATGTACTAAATGGAGTTTATTAACATATGAATACATTCTTTGGAAAACTGTCAGGCTTTACAGTGGACTACAAATAAGATGAAAAGGATAATTCCTGCCCTCAAGTTCTTAAAATCTTACTTTTAAAGCATATCTTAAAATTTTACGTAAATTATGTCTCCAGGAAAAAAAGGTATTTTAACTAAGATTACATCACATCTAAAAACAGTACAAAGTAAGAATACTAGATATGGACAGTTTCAGTATAGAGTCATTTGGAGCTTGACCCTTAATGTCATACACCCAATGAAGCATTTTACACAAACACGCTACCTACTGGATCCTAGGGAGTTAGAGGTTTCAGAAAATAAAGTCTCTAAGTCGCCCACAACCCATTACTTAAAATTCTCTAAGAGAGATGGGGGAGAGGTGATGGCTAGAGATGGAGAGAGACCACTGAGTAACACAGTCCTTTTCTTCACTGCTAGCCTCGTCTGCCGGCTTTCAGAACTTGAGACTCCTAATTCACTGCTGCTTCGCAACACATACTGATCCCTTTCCATTCATCTCTATAAATCTTATTTTCTTTACAGAAACTTACTTTACCTATTTTATATGTATAAAAACTTATCAATGATTATTGAATAAAGTCACACATTGAAAGTATTTTTATTATAAATGCTGGTAATACAGGCAGAAGCAAATGCTTTATTTGCTGTAGCTCTACTCATAAAATAATTGGCCTTTCTAACTGAAGGCAATATGTAATTTTCACCTTTGTAAAAATCAATGTCAGATATATTTTTAAAAACATTATTTATTCATTCATTTATTTATAGAGAGGGGAAGGGAGGGAGAAAGTGGGAGAGGAGTATCAATGTGAGAGAGAAACATCAACTAGTCAATTTTATTCAGCACTACATCTCAAGTCTCTAATATAGTGTCTGGCATAGAGAAGACATTAAAAAATATTTGTTGAATAAATAAACAAATGAATAGAAAACATTACTGTATACTTGTATACTATTTTTAATTACTGCTGACTTCAAAGGCAGCATAAAACTTGTTATAATCTCCAAAACTGATTGTATAAATACTTACTACAACTCAAAAGGCTTAAAAACATGTTCACTTACTACTACTCAAAATTTCAAATTTCACAATCTATTAAAAAACTTACACCACCACAAAAAGAGTGAGTCAGATCTTATTTTGAAGACCAGATTAAGTGTTAGGAAATAGCTTGATGTAGGATGCTAAGGAAAACCATAACCATCTTCAAGATCTAGCTCTTAGGAAAATACTATTCAATATGAATGAACATAATACCTGACAAGTATTTTAGGAATTTGTCTGAAATTGTCCAGTTCGAGGAAGGTGACAATCATAAAAAAAAGACTATCAGAGCTCTGGCTGGCATAGCTCAGTGGATTGAGCACGAGCTGCGAACCAAAATGTCGCAGGTTCGATTCCCAGTCAGGCCACAAACCTGGGTTGCAGGCCACGGCCCCCAGCGACTGCACATTGATGTTTCTCTCTCTCTCTTTTTCTCTCTCCCTTCCCTCTCTAAAAATAAATAAATAAAATCTTAAAAAAAAAAAGACTATCAGAGAGTGCCAAGGAAATGCTACATGAAGTATGGCAGAATCAAGTGATAGAATATTACTGAAGTATAAGAAATGGTGTTTATTAAGATTATTTAATAACATTACTACATTACCATACCATTAATTGAAAAATAGATTCATGCATTGTCATATAATGTGCATAAAATGAATAAGACAATAATCACATATATGCAGATATCAATAATAGGTGGTAAGATTATGGGCATAAGCAAATAACAAAATCACAATTATAAACTTGCAACTAGCTAATAATATAGTTTTTTTTACAATGTTTCATTTTTTGGTCTGCTTCATTGCCAGTACTTTAAAATGTTATAGATGAGTGAACAGAATTAGGGAGCCTTTATTCTGGTGATAAAAACATGACTTGTTGCATCTCTTCCCATACTCATTAGTCTCCCACTGCTGTCATAAGCAGATATTGTAACGTAGTTGCTTAAAATAACACCCGCATTTCATAGTTTATGTGAGTCAGATATCCAGGCCCAACATGGCTCAACCGAGTTCTCAACATTGAAATTTAGGTGTCAGCAGGTTTGTGTTCCTTTCCGGAGACTCTGGGAAAGAATCTAAATTCACTCAGGCTGCTGGGAAAATTCAGTGTGCTATGGTTAAGGACTGAAGTCCTTGTGAGCTGTCAGCTGGCCTTTGCCCTTAGCTCTAGAGGCCTTTCTCCAGTGTTCGCAAGTGGCCCTCCATATCTCTGAGCCAGCAACAGATGCTTGCCAAATCCTTCTCGTTCTAGAAGTCTGACTTCCTCTTCCGCCTCTGCTGGGAGAAAGCTCTGCGTTTATGGGCTGGGCTGGTCTCACTGGGCCCACCTAGATAACCAAGTCATATTTACTGGTTCCAAGGATTTAGGTGTCGAGATATCCTCAGGGGCCTATTACTCCGTTTACCAGAGTACCTGCTTCTGTCCAGGTTGAACTCCTGTTGCCTTGTTATGACACAAGGTGATAGGCCTAGGGGTGCCACGAAATTGAAGATGAAAATTGGGGCTTCTCTAACCTGAGATGAGAAGAGTAATAGTTTCAAAATCCATATCTTGACTTTGCACCTAAATTCAAGTGAGGAATTTTTTTTTTTTTTTTTACAGTCCAGAATAATAACACTTTCCAAGGGTCCTTATGAATTTCTGGAGCCTGTTTTTGCTATTTCATCTGAATACTTCAACTTTCTGCTCAAAACTAGGGATACCTTATTCTCCATCTGATTTAGTTATTTGTATATTAAATTCATAAAACAATTGTCAACTAAAATCTAATAAAATAAACAAAGATTGATCAACTCATTTGGCTTATTAAAAAAAAAAGAACTCATTGCCAGAGATGGCAGCAATTTGGTGATGTGTATCAAAGACCTTTAATAGAGTACATGCTGTAACTCTGGTCCTAGCAGTTCCTCTTGAAATAACTTAGAGCAGGGGTGTCAAACTCATTTTCACCAGGGGCCACACCAGCCTCACAGTTGCCTTCAAAGGGCCAAAATCATTTTAGGACTGTATAAATGGAACTACTCCTTACTGTTAAGGAGTTGAATTTACGTTCGGCCCTTTGAAGGCAACTGCCAGGCTGATGTGGCCCCCAGTGAAAAGAAAATCAGTTTGACACCCCTGACTAAAGAAAAGCCAAAATGGGAACAAAAATTTACCTGCAATGCTACCTTTTACGGCGCTATTATTTAAACATGAAAACACAGAAACAACTTAAATGGCTGTACTAAATAGACCAGGAAGTCTTAAAACTATCCATTAGTCTCATTGTGGTCCATTGACTCTTGAATCATTAATCCTGCTGACCTGGCCAAGGCCGACCTGAGCCTTGGCCTGAGACCTGTGCCCCAGCCAAGACTGCCTCACTTCTAGAAATGCCCCATTGCAGGGAGCGACAGGAGGAGCCCGTGGATCCCACCCTTCTGGGGGAAAGTGAGATCCAGGAGGACACGAGATGCCAAAGGGACATGGTGGGATCTGAAGGAGGATGCATAAGAAACACACACAAAATGCTAACAATGGTTGTCACACAGCAGTAAAGAGATGGCTTTTACTTTATTCTTTGTGCTTTCTTGTGTGTGTTTTTAAACAGTGAACATACATTATTTTTTCATTATAAAATTATTTAAAAGTCAACATAGTAATATGAGGATAAAATACATAGCAATTAGAAAATGAAAATTTTTGCTATGATGTTATTAAGTGTCTAAAGTTAAAATATAGCCCTGGCTGGTGTAGCTCAGTGGATTGAGCTCAGGCTACAAACCAAAGGGTCTCCAGTTCGATTCCCAGTCAGGGCACATGCCTGGGTTGCGGGCCAGGTTCTCAGTGGGGGACCACGTGAGAGGTAACATATTGATGTTTCTCTAACTCTTTTTCTCCCTCCCTTCCCCTCTCTCTAAAAATAAATAGAACCTCCAAAAAAAGATAAAATGAAATGAAATACAAACGTTTTATTTTACCATGGTAAACGTTGTTTCCAAATCCCAACTCTCTAATAATTGTGTAACTTTATGCAATTGAAACTGTTAAGTGAGGATAATTATCCCACACAGGTCGCTATGAAGATGAATCGAGACATAAACGTGAAACACCAAGTAGTAGCTCCAGACACAAAGCAGGTCTTCAGTAATGCTTGTTGCTAATCTCCATCTCCTTCATATGCTGTGCTTCTAGACAATAACTAGTTGCCTCAATGGTCTCGAAGCATAGCTTTACCCTATGTTCTTTCTCCCCGTCCTCCACAAAAACTCTGCTTTTTGCTTCACATTTTCTGTGGTTCCCACATCCTGGGTCCACCCAAATTCATATAAAACCAAAACTGATCTTCACTCGCAGAAATTGCTCCCCTTGCCTCACCCGACAGATTGGGATTACATCCCTAGGTCCACAAGGCAGCCCAAACGCCCCTTCCCCAGATGCTTGTGAAGAGACACAATACCTCTCAGAGCCATGTCAAGGAGGGGCACTTGACATACAGAGAGACAATGCCATTCTTCTAGGAATATGCACAAAATAGAGGTGGACCGAGACAGATCATTTGCTGAACTGTGCACATGCTCAGCTGTGCAAAAATCCATTCAAAGGCAAAAGATGAAATAGGCCTCTGACGACGACAATGGTCCTTCTAATAATATTCTTCAAATATAAACATGTTTAGGCTAAACGACAAAATCTGGAGGCAAATCAAAACTGTCCTATGTGATCAGAAAGGAAAAAGAGATATAAAGCTATCATAGGTGGGCATTAACACCTCAGCAGTAAAAGTAGACTTTACTCAAAATCAAAATGCTAATTCATTCACTCGACGAGATTCAAGTGCCTGTTATGCAAGCATAGTCTACCTTGCAAAATACCGATTCTGAAAGTCTTAAACATTTAAAATCCAACTCAATCTTTTACCAATCATCAAGATACTGTACAATATTACTTTCAAATGCCTTTCATTTGAAGTACTCTTTCTTAAGTACTTTATGGCTGATAATGATTTTCCAGGCTAACCACACTTTAAGTGGAAAATTTAGAGGTTAAGGCAATTTTAACATTTGAAGCATTCCAAATATTTTCAAAGAGAGAGAGGGAGAGATAAGGAAAAGAAGGAAGGAAGAAAATAAAAGAGGAGGGAAGAAGGAAGAGAGGGATTGAGGGGGAGAGAGGTGGCAGCAACTGAACACAAAAATTTTATCAAAACCTAAGATACTGAAATTGAATGAAGTTTCTAAATAGAACCCAATGATTCATGAGAATCAGACTGTGTTAAATATGTATCTCCACTCAGCTGTGTGAAATAATAAGCAGGAGCCAACTCAAGATCCTAATAATGAAAAAGAATCAAAAGTAGATGTAGTGATAAAAGTCAACAATTCTCTACCCCCCCCAACCAAAATGTACATTTCCAAAGATAATTGTTATTCTCATGTTTAAAGATTTCAGGTACAGAGAGAATTCAACTTAGAATACAGGTGAGTCTACCACAAGAGAATGTCATCCCCCACTTCAAAATGCTGAAGTCCTAACGGAGTTGGCGAACGAGCCAGGTGAACTGAATTCTAAAGTCCCACAAGCCATTCTTCTGAAGAAAGACGGACACATAAAAACGGTTTCACCCTTGGCAAGGCAGCAGAGGGGCAGGTAGCAACCATGTAACCAGGTAAGAAGACGACAAGTGGAATTGTAATGGATTCTTAAAGACTTTAGGTAAAGAGACTGTAAGACTTATTATTGATAATTAGAGAATGATCCTTAGAATCCTTCCTAATAACAAAATATTTTTTTAAACAAAGGAGGAGCTAACAGTTAGTATGCATTTACTAGATTCCAAGCATGCTTTGCTGAATCAAACTTCATAACCCAGCAAGAAAGGACGCTAGGACCCTTGTTTAATAAAGGAGAAAACCGCAGAGATTCAGAGTGGAGCTTCGAACCCAGGCGCCCTGACTGCTGAGCCTGGCTCACGGTGAGGATCCTGCACAGTCTCTTCTCCCGTCCGGACATATCTTCCTAATGGAATTCAAACTGTTTAAGTGATTTCTTTTGTTCAGTTTTCACAGTGAACAAATTACAAACGTCCTGCTGTTAATTATTCCCTTAGGTAGAATGCTAAGAAAGTCATGTTTAGTATAGAATTTAACTAAGGCTCTTTACCTTGCAGGTAAGACTGCCATTACTTGGGTACTATATGACTCTAGCTTACACGGGAAAAGTAGAAAAGAAAACATAGAGAAAATTAGAATTGGAAAAGAACCCTTCTTAGTCTTTTGTTCCTCTAAGCTAAATAACATTTAAAAAACTACAGGACTCTTAAGATTTACCTCGTGCTGTGATGGAGCTAAGGAAAAACACACCCTCCTTCTATTTCAATAGAATCTCTTTTTTCATATTTCATATTCAAGCACACTAATATACTACTGAATACAGATGTAGCTTATAGTCAAATGTAATTTCCAGTCCTTTTTGGCCCTTCTTGTGCACTGATCTTATAACTAAGTTCTTCCCCCTTTGTATGATAAACACTTCCCAGTTTACAAAGTCATTTCGTATTCTATCTGAAGCTTCCAAAGAGTACCAGAAATTACTTACTCTAATGTCATTTGTAGATACAAATATATATATAAATATATATAGTTCATCTGTCCTAGATAATGAGCTAGTAATTCTACTTGTAGAAATATGGTATATCCCTCTCACTGAAATGGACATCAAGTGTGCTGAGTAAGATTAAATGAATAAATTAATCAGCCCTGGCTGATGTAGCTCAGTGGATTGAGCACCAGTCTGCAAACCAAAGCGGCATCAGTTCGATTCCAAGTCAGAGCACATGTCTGGGTTGCGAGCCAGATCCCCATGGTGGGGGAGGGGCGCATGCGAGGCAACCACACACTGATGTTTCGCTCCCTCTCTTCCCCTCTGTCTAAAAATAAATAAAACTTAAAAAATAAAAAATAATAAGGTAAAATTAGTCAGGAAAATAAAATAATCCACATCAGTTGCAATCACAATGCAATTCTTAAAAACATGAGACATCTATCTGCATGTAGCCAGTAATTTCAAGTCTTCAGTGGATACAATTCCCTGTATCAAACAGAACCACATGTACCAATTTAAACTTTTATATATATATATATATATATATATATATATATATATAGACAGAGACAGAGAGAGAGAGAGAGAGGAGCCATGATTAGAAGGAATGAAGAAAAAACATATTCCCGTTTTAGCAAGCTAAAGTATTCTGTTACCAGGGCAAACTATTAGTGAAGTATCTATTCTAGAATTTGAAGACTGACTTTCCAGGTTGACAGGCTCTCTCTGAGATCCTCGCTAGGACCGCACCTTCACCAGCTCATGAGTTCTCTGGGAACTAGAAATGCTCCCTAGCTCTCGGGCACTTACAGCCAACCCTACCACAAAAATATTCCTCGTCTTTTAATTTAGACCTTCCTTCCTTTAAGACCTATATTCAAACACCTCTTCAAATTACTTTATAGGTCAAAATGTTGTTCTCATCATAGTATTTTAAAGTTTTTCATGTGTATACTTTCGCCTCCATTAAGTCCATCTTGCTTACTTTCTTCAAGGAGACAACAACTTTTTTGTTAAAGTTGCAATTAATGACTTGCAATTTTAAGGGAGAGGATGTAATGTCAAGCTAAGACAACTACTTTCCTCTTAATCAACATAACAGAAAGGTAAGTTTATGTAGGCAAATCACAATATTGCATTTAAAAATATTTTCCATAGAACATCGGTTTAATGAATTCTGAACACTCCACCTAGTTATTCTCAGCCTAGTTTCAATCCAAATCAATCTGTGAACTGATCCCTTCTTTGCGCCAGTTTCACCTACTTTTCAAGAACAAACTACAGGTGTGTGAATACATTTCTCTGTCAAGAGGTGGCATTTACTTTTCAAGCTAAGCACCAGGCATGAAAAATATCTCATACCTGGGCACGGGAGTTTTAATTCCTGTATAAAGTGAATCATTAAAATAAGAAGGTGTGTCATACAGCGTACTGACGTAATTTTTGTGATGACGCTGGCCTGTTTACTTGTTAATAAATCCTTCCCATTTGTATCAGGGTTGCAATTTACTCCCCCTCTCTTCCACTGTTTTGCCGGGTCACGGTTATAGTGTAGTTCGCACAATGGGTTTCGCGTGGTCATCCTACCTGGAATACGGCACACTCTCTACTCTAACCGCCTCCATACTCTTCTCTGGGGAGACAAGCTAAAAGCAGCTCCCTTATAGGAGGCGAGGCAACCGGACGCAGCGGGCAGAACGAAAGCAACAGAAGGGCTGTCTGTGCTGGCGGCCCTAGCGCTGCAGGCTGTAAAGCCCTTTGCAAGCACAGTCACCTTTATCTGTTCCGGTGCTGGCATTTACGAGCCTTGCCAAGGCTGCAAGGGGATGCGCCGCTTTCCCACTGCACCCAGCGAGAACCACTGCGGTTTCCTGCTCCCTTAATTAAACCACCGCCTCCCGTTCAAACTGCGCTTTAATATACAAAACGCTGTCACACGCGTCATTTGAGTTGACCCTCCCTCCCAGCCTGTGAGATGGGCGCAGTGCCTCTTTCACGGACGACGAAAGGATCTAGTCCACGGACCCGGTCCCGTAAGGGCCGCGGCTTCCGGGCGCGGGGGAGAGCAGGTGCGACGCCCGCGGCTCGCAGCCTTTCACCTGGCGGGCGAACCGGATCACCGCCTCCGCTCGGGGGGGGGGGGGGGGGGGTGCGGACGTGGGCCTTGCGGCGAAGGCGGCCGCCGCTCGAGGTTCTCGGGGTCCTCTCTCTTGCCACCGGCGTTGGGCCCCGGACCCCAGACCCCGAAGTGCTTCACGCGCCACCCCACCGTCTCACCTTCCGATCTCGCCAGACAGCGTCTGGATGGACCGGGAAACTCCGCCTCCACCACAGCGGCCCAGGGTCTGGGACCCACGCTCCGAGGTGACGATGGTGGCGGTCACCAGAAGGCCTTCGGGCTCCCGGGAAAGGAAAGCCCTATCCCGGTCCAGCCGCTGACATGTCCAAGTCAGCCGAAGCACCGCCCGCTTCCGCTTCCCCGCCTACCCCGTGGGCGGGCCGGGCCCGCACCCGCGGGGGGTTGTGGGTATCTTGAAGGCTGGCTGAGCAGCCAGGAAAGGAAGTAGAGGAGAGCCAGGCGAGCTACGAGGCGGGGCAGAAACTACATTTCCCAGCAGGTAGCGGGGCCGCAGGCGGGCAGCCGCGGAGATCAAGTAGAAGAGCCCCGCGCGCGCGGTGGGGATGGAACGTTGCTGGAGTTGGCGGGGCTGGTTGCTGGGGGCCTGAGCCTTACGCCCTGGGACCGCCGCGCGCCAAAGCGGGAATCTGGCTGGCGGGCAAGTCTGCAATTAATGCACGCATTTAAAATCCCAGAATCACTGGACGCCATGCACCGGTAAACCAATTACAAAAAGGGACAGAACATGAATGGACCGTCTTAATTCATTTAGGCCACGATTATTGCTACTTGCTAAAATTGTTGCTAATGCTGTAATGTGAATGGTTTCTTAGCCCCTTTTGGGGAAAGCGTGGATGGATGGATGGATGCTTAGTTCGGTAATCAGAGTGTGGTTTTATCTTTCTGTAGTGGGCTTTCCTGCTACTGTTGGGAATCGCTGTGGGCTTTCTCTCAGTCTTTCCTTGTCTGTTCCCTCCACCTTAAGAAATGCTTGAGGCCTTCTCTATAATCAGGACCGTAAATCAATAAGCCTTTTGGATTTGTTCGATTATTTTTCCCTTCCATTCTTGGGAACTCGCGGCAGGCATGTAAAAAATGCAGTTCTGTTAGCTGCTGTGAAAGTTTTCTACATTGCATAACTTGCAGTTTTCTTTAGGCCTACCAAATATCTATGGGTGTGTTCCTCAAAGGAAAGGGGCTGTTGTGCATTTTTGCAGGAAACACCTCCAGGAGATACCCGACCAGACTAGCAACGTTTCAACTAGCTTCACTTGGGGATGGGATTCTAGCAAGACTTCTGAACTGCTCTCAGGAATGGGGGTCTCCGCCCTAGAGAAGGAGGAGGTGGACAGTGAGAACATTCCCCAGGAACTGCTCTCAAACCTGGGCCTTCCTCAGAGCAGCCCCCCACGAAAACGGCTGAAGAGCAAAGGGAATGACAAGGACTTTGTGATCATCCGCAGACCCAAGTTAAATCGAGAGAGCTTTCCAGGTAAGGTATGAGAGTCAATCTGTCAGTCACCAAGGGCTGGGTTGAACTATTTTGTTGGTAAACCTTTGTTTGGGGATCTTTAGGGTGGGGCCCTTTAAAAAAACGCCAAATCCTGAGGTTATTTTCTAAAGAAATGGAACAACTCATTGTCAATGAAGTCTATCAGCATCTTGGTAGGTATGTATCTCCTAGTGCACAATTGATTGTTAACCCCTGTGACATTTCAACCCATGAGAAGGCATTCCTGCCTTTTTGTTTAGAAGAGGAATCTGCCTGCTCGAAGGCAGCTCAATGCCACCGATGAATGGGAACACAAGCAATGAACTTATAGGACTCTTTTTGTTTATATTCTGCTGTTTTACGCCCCTGGTTGAGCTTCTTGCCATGATCACATTAGTTACTTGTTGAAGGACTGCTGAAGTGGATGATAAACTTGCTGGAGGAGACTTAAGCAGGTCCATTCCCAAATGGGATTCTTCCATTATGTTCAGTCCCCATTACTGTTAGCATTATCTGTTCAGTTGCCCAGAAACCTGAAGGTCAGTCATACTCCCACCATTCCCGAACATCCACCCAGTGACTGAGTCATTCCTTCCTGTCTCCTAAATATTTTTCAAGCTCTCATTACCTCTTACCTGGATACTGGAATGGACTCATCATTCCAGCCTTATCTTCCCCGGACCCATCCCCCTGAGCTAGAAGGGACTGACTGAAATGTAGAAGTCACCATATCATTACCCTTTTAATAGCTTTCCATTCCTATTCTCAAGCAGGTGAATAGGTGCCTCCCAGAGTGGGTCAGAACCACAAGAGTACTCGAAGCCATAAGATAGACATAGTGCATTGACCTGGGTTCATCAGTTTTTCTTGCTAGTAAGTCATTTAAGATATTAATTCAGCAAGTATTTGCTAAGCACATAGTATGTGCTTGACATTGTTCTAAGTGCTGGGGAAACAGCAATGAGCAAAACAGAAGCATTCCCACTAGAGGACACACTAAACATAATAAATATGGTATGCAGTATGTTAGAATGTGCTAAGTGCTACAGCTAACAACAAACTTTGTACAAGCCAAGAGGGATTGGAAATCCTGGAGTGGGAAAATGGATGAAAATTTTAAACAGCGTACTGGTAGAAAGCCTCACTTGGACAGTGAGCTTTAAGGAAAGGCACAAAAGAGGGAAAGGAATGCACCATGCAAATATCCTGCAGAAGAGAGCCTTAAGCAGAGGGCACAACCAGTGCAAAGACCCTGGGGCAGGAGCGTGTCATGTTTGTTGAAGAACAAGAAAGCCAAGTTCTAAGGGTAGAATGAGCAAAGGGGAAAGTAGATCAGGCTAGAGGTGCTTGCTTGCTTGCTTGTTTTTCTTTTTTAAAAAATGTGGGTTCTTTTGGCTTTTGAACCTTTTTTAAGGAAAAAAATCTTTAAGTTATTGTCTGGAGTCTACATCAGGAGGTGAGTTAGAAAGGCAGCAAAGGAGTATGGTGAAGTCAGACAGACCTGGGTTCGAATCTCAGTCTTGCTGTTTACTAGTGTTTTGGGCTCCCTGTGCCTTCGTTTCTTTGTGAAATGGACAAATAATACCCACTTCATAGATTGCTGTGGAGACTAAATGCACCCTGGCAGGTGTGGCTCAGTGGGTTGGGTATCATCCAGCAAACTGAAAGGTCACTGGTTCGATTCCCAGTCAGGGCACATGCCTGGGTTGTGGGCCAGGTCCCCAGTGTGAGAGACAACCGTTTGATGTTTCTTTCTCTCTTGTTCTGCCTCCCTTCCCTTCTCTATAAAAATAAATAAATCTTTAAAAAAAAGAGATTACATTTAAGAATGCCCGTGAAACTATTAGCATGCACTCTGCACATAACACTCAGTAATAAGTAAAGCTAATTCATTTGGTCAGCAACATTTCTGACATCCATTTGGGAGGCTACTTCCCTTTTTCTTTTGTCCTTAATACTATTAGTCTGACCCTGTTAGTGTCGGGGATTTTATTCTTCAGAATTTAACGTCACTGCTCTGTTTGGTGTGTGGAATGTGGCACTAGCCATTTGGTGCTTGACCACCCAAATCGGTGAAAGACGCGTTTGCTAAAGGAGCAGTGCTGATAGCTTTTAACACAGAGTAGCTGCTGTGTGTGCTTCCACATTCACACGCACAGGTGTAAATTACAGACATTTTTTTTTAAGCAAGGCCCTCTGGAAACTGAACAAGATTCAGGGACGGTTGCTGGCTTCTAGGCGATCACAAGCCCAGCTGAGGAGCAAAGACTGAGACACAGGAAGAGGAGCCCACAGCAGAAGGTGGCAGCGAGCCGCCCGATGTGTAGGAGGCCAGAGAAGGGCTGGATCGTTAAATCCGACCTCCGGTGTAGGTCTGAAGTGAGAAGGGAGAGGCAGGGAAGGAAGCAAGAGTACACATTGTGCATCTGTGGACTCGCCCACAGGATGGACGGGTTCGTTGGTGTGGGGGCGGGGCGGAGAGGGACAGCGGTGATGCAGGAGGACGGCAGCTGGTGTGGAGGGTCCCCAGGGGGCCTCCAGGGGCCTGGGCCGCCAGCGTACTGGATCAGCATTCCGGGGAGTTTTGTGTGCTGTTGTCAGGACAGGTGGCCAACAGCTCTGCCAGGGCTAGGGCAGCACAGGCCACGCCTGCTTTGTGTAGAGCTCTGACAACAGTGGCCCCGGACTGTGAATTTTCCTTGGTTCTTCACTCTGCAGTCTCTCCCTGTAGGCCCTGAGCCAGGCTCACATCTGGCAACTGAATCCTCTTTATCTGCCTACTCTGGAAGGTAGAAACCACGCGACCACCCTGAACCAGGACAGGTCTGATTGGCCCTCGGGGTGAGCGTGTGGAAGGGGTCGGGGAGAAGTGGCCAGTTGCGAGGTCGTTAGTAGGCAGACAGGGGACAGCTGCATGGTATCTGTGGGCACTGAATGCCTGTCCTGGCCCCATCGTCCCCACTTCCCCATCCAAACGGAGGACAGCCGTAAGGACAAGGTCGCAGTGATTGTTGATTGTCTCTTTTCGTGGCTGTTAGACTGCTTGAAATTCCAGACCCTGCACTGGTTCCCAGACTGGAGACTCCAAAGTTTAGAGTAGACTGATATCCCCAAGGGAACTTGTTCAAAGTGCGAAATTCCTGAGATTCCGACCCAAGAAGCCCCACCTTGAACCTGGGAATCTGCTTAGTAGCCCCAGGCAAACATAGTTCTTCCTTTTTTTTTTTTTTTTTCTTTTTTTTGCCCATAAGAAATATATTTTACATTGCAATCCCGGGTGTGTGTCCGAAACAGAAATTTCACAAAGCTGTATCCCCCTCACTGAGGTATTTCCTATCCTGGTCCGGTCCATTCTTTCAGAAACGGCGCTGGTCAAACTGGACCGATTTTGTAACTCACCCGTGAATCCCAGCCTGCAGCTCTCAAAACTCAGCTCTGTTAGAGCCTTTATGGGGCCCTCCCATGTGCTTTCTTTGCTCTGTAGCTTCCATTCATTCATTCATTCATTCAGCACAGACTGCGCATCACTCTGGAGATTAGGAATATAGCAGCGAACAGAGCAGGCCGAAGACCCGGCTCTCACAGAGCCTGTGTACTGGACCTTGTTCTCCAGTCCCGGTCTCTGTGGTTTGTTGGTCTTCCTCCACTCCAGAGGTGAGCAAGTCTCAGAGAAATCTAGGAGTGTGGGGCAGAGGGGATCATCGAAGACCCCTGGCTTTGTGTTGCTTTTTTTTAAAAATTTTTTATTTACTTATTTTTAGAGAGGGAAGGGAGGGGGAGAGAGAGAGAGAGAAACCGAAACAGAAACATCAAGGTGCGGTTGCTGGGGGCCACGGCCTGCAACCCAGGCATGTGCCCTGACTGGGAATCGAACCTGTGATGCTTTGGTTCACAGCCTGCGCTCAATCCACTGAGCTACGCCAGCCAGGGCTTTGTGTTGCTTTTTTCAGTGTTGCCCACCTACTCCCCTCCCCACCCCAAAACCCTAAAAACAAAAATCTGAGAGCTAGTGTGGTCAAGTGTATTCTCTTTGCAGTTTGTGGGAGGGGGAAGGAAAACTCATCTCAGAGGGCAGAATCTGTTGCTCCCCAAAAAGGAAGCGTGCGTTAGTACTAGTTACTTACAATGAGCAAGCAGAAGCAAACATGGGGTGAGCCCCCACCCTTAAAAATGTGCTCACACACACACACACAGTAGATCCGAACGGTGGGGCCTGCTTCTCCTTAAGGTAACGTTTATCTCTGTTGAAAGGGAGGCGCAATTTTAAGAGGCACAGTTTTGTTTATGACTAAGATGACCTCGGTGCTTTGAGTTGACGCTGGGTATAGGTGATGTTCCGAGAAAGAAATGTGCCCAGTGAGAGGAGTTCCTTCTTATCCTGCAACGATCTAACACGTAGAAAACTCTTCACTGAGCCGCTCTGTCCCAAGGAGTTTGAGAGGCATGGGCAGCCCTGAGGCCACAGGTGTGGGCGGCTGGGTTTGCCCCCAGGAACAGGTGGAAGTGGTGGTGACCGCGGGTGATGACTAGCAGCTTCGTAAACCTGGTCTACTGCTTCCCTGTCGTTGAAGACTTCAGGCCTTGGGCTGAATAATTACTTCCCTTTCCGTGCAAGGCTGCTGTGCAGCCCTGGGGGGCCAGCGGGGGCCGGCGAAGGAAAGGCCTGTTCTGGCCTTTCTCATCCGCTCTGGGCAAACAGACCAGGTCACAGCGTAGTCAGGAATCCAGGAAACAGATGGCTGATGTTTTGAGAACTAAACAGGGCAAGTGAAATTAGGTTAAGCATATCACAGGCCTGGATGCCAGCCGCCAGAGCAGCTCTACGAAGACAGACAGCTGCCCCATCTGCTTGGACAGCAGCCAGGTTCGGGCCGGGAGACCCCACCCCGGGGGCCTGAGAATCAGTGTCATCCTGTGGTCAGCCCAGGGGGGCGCCCGGGTGCTTGGCTGCTCGTGCATTTTCCCGGCCGTGGCTCCTTCCATCTGGCAGCCGTGACCCTGATATCCTTCAGCGTCTTCGTTTTATGCCCTCTCTCCTCCGCCTCCCCCTCCCAGCCCTGGGTGGTGTCTTTTTTCCCCATAGAAAGTCAGGTTTAATTCCCTCCTCGCTACACTCGTGCAACATCGAGTACTCAGCGTGGAGAGAGCACCAATCGGAGCGCATCCCAGCGTGGAAAGAAGAGGGCATGAGCTGGAGTCACACCCAGGTGGGAATTCCCACTGGGCCAGCAGCTGGCTGTGGGACTTCGTCCTTTTTGTCACAGTTGCATCTTCCTCTGAGGCCCTGTCCCCCGCCTCAGAAGCTGCTCGTGTTCTCGCAGGGGACATCTCCTTTGTGCCCTGAGTTGTCTTTGGGCTCAACCCTCCCAACGCCGACAGCACCACACGGGTCCTCTGCAGGCGCTGTGTCCCCACCTGCAGCGCCACCTGGCCAGCCTTCCCACGCCCACTTCTTTGGGCTCCACGCCTTCTCTTCGGGGCGTGGGGTTCGGAACAGGCAGAACCACCTTTGACCTCTGGCTCTGCCTCCTGATGGTTGCTGGCACCTGGGTGAGGTTCGTTCGCCTCGCTGGGACAGGTTTCCTCCTCTATCGACCGTGCTGTGTTAGTGCCACTCAGCACACGGGGTTGCAGCTGAGGCTAGAGTCTGCGCTTGAATACGGACGAGAGGCTGACTGCTAGGGCTTTCCGGAAGCGGCAGTTTTAAATGTTAGGTAACGTATCTGTTTATTCGTCCATCTCCCAGTGAGGCCGTCGGGCGGGGACTGTGCCTTCCACCCAGCTCCCAGCGCTGGAGCATTTATTAGGCGCCCAGGAATGTTTCTTGAAGTGGAGCCATAGGCCAGCCTTGTCATTCCACAAATGGGGAAACCGGTTTTAATAGGCCAGCAGTGTGGTCGGCGTGTCAGACGCAGCCAGTATTCTTCTCTTGGCTCTTAGTCGTTTCTTTGGGAAATACCGGTCGAGCGCTCTCCAACCGTCGTTGCCAGGCTCTGTCCTGGGCACTGGTCTGTAGCAGTGAGCTGGTTAGCAGAGGGCGCAGATTTAGCTCCCTCGCAGTTTGCGTGAGGGCAGAGTAGAAGGAACAATGCATTTAGCGAAGGTTTGGCGAATGCCTCTCATGTGAGCTCCTACCCGAGCTTCCTCCCAGGTGCAGTAGCTCTCCCGCCGGCTGCCGGGCGGGGGTCAGGCACCTGGTGCCAGGATGGGCTTTGCAGATCACAGTAAAATCTTGACATTAGATTAGAAATAACTTACGTGTGTAATTTTTTGCCAAATCAAATGCTAGAATCTGATGTATGGGTACAAGAGACAGCAGGGTCAGGGAGCTCGGAAGCATTCATGGGAGTAAAACTTGAGAAAAATTGGTCCGTCAACTTCCTTCCAATTAGGGGAGCAGAGCAGAAGTCTGGTTTGACGGTGGAGGAACTTTGTGGCAGTGACGAGGGTGGCTGCCCTACGGTGCGGTCTCCACCTGCCTCCTCGGGCCAAGGCCAAGGGTCTGCATTGATGATCTGCCTTCATCCCTCAGCCCCTAGGACTCAGAGTCTTTATTTTTGTGCTCCAGAGAGAGGGGAGCAGGCATTAATTGAGCAACAGCACACCTCCTAACTCATTCTTCAATAAAAGCCCCTTCCTCCAGGAAGGCTTCCCTGACCACTGCTGCGTGCTCATATGCTGCAGAGCACCCTGAACCCTACCTGTTGCAGCCTGTCGTGATATGCTTCTTTGAAATTTCCTCCCTCGTCTGTGTGTCTCGAACTCGGAGCAGGCAGTGCCTTGTGCATCCTTGTATCCCTAGAACAGACCCCAAAATGTCCTATGTGTTCAATAAATACATGAGTGGATGGATGTTTCAGACATTGTGCTTGTTCTTAGAACTACGGAGATCTTTTTTTTTTTTAATGAGTTCTTGTTCTCAAGAACTTGTGGTCTAGTGAGGGACTAGAGAGATGAGTAAAGAAATAATAAAGTGTAGAAAAGTGGCCAGTTTTGGGTGCTGCCGTGGAGGCCTTCCATAAGAGTGGGGCTTTCACAGCAACTTGGTTTTAAGTTACTAGCAGCCGAGGGTGGGTGCAACCTACACAGAGACGGGAGGTAGAACACAGAAGGACCCATTCGGAGAATCGCAAAAGAACTCTAAACAGCTGGAACATCTTTCTAGATGATGAACCTAGAAAAATGTGTTGGGCTCTGACATGGAAGCTTTGAACTTCATGCTATTCAGTGTAGACTTTAGGCTAACTATTAGGGGCCACCAATGAAGGGTTCTCATTGAGGGAAGGATCGAGAAAATTGCCCAGCAACACTGCTGGAAGGCAGCACCTGCCCTCAGGTCCCCCTCTCCCTCGTGTCCTTGCAGGGCCTGGTGTCGTGGCTGGACTTGTCCAGAAATACTCCTACCTCTTCAGTGGGGGCGCGGTCGGGGGTTGGGTGGGAGGGCATTACATTAGGCTTCTCCAGAGACACAGAACAAGCAGGAGACGGGCGGGGATTTAGCCTAAGGAACTGGCTCACACAGTTAGGAGTCAGGAGGCTGAAAAGTCCACTTGAGCTCTGCAGTCCAGGGGCCTGAGAACCAGGGCAGCTCCAGGCGTAAGTTCTGGTCCCAGGTCTGCAGGCAGGAGAAGACACAGGCCCCAGCTGAGAGAGTCCTTCTCCCTTCATGAGCCTTTTCTAATCAGGCCCTGGATTGGGTGTGGCCTGCCTGCACTGGGGAAGGCCGTCTGCTGTCCTCAAGTCTGCGTATTCAGATGTTAATCTCATCCTGAAACAGCCTGCAGACACACCCGGAACACCCAGCAGAGTGCTTCACCAGCTGTCTGGACCTCCCTAGACCCAGCCTTGCTGACACGCAGCGGTACCCACCACAGAGGGGAGAGGATAGCTGTGGGACTGGAGCAGATTGGGGGAAGCTGGGAAGGAACGGGAGGCCAGTGACTGAACGGTGCTGACACCTCTTAGTGCTTCTGCTTCTTGGCCATCGTCACATCATCCTGATGGGTTTGTTCACCTGTAAGCGTCGCCTCCTTGCTGGACAGCCATGAGAGACTGCTTTTACAGGACTAAGAAAACTGGTCTTCCTGTAGCTACCTGCTCCCTCTGTTTTCATCTGAACACAGCTGCTAGAGTGATTTTTACAAACTTGAGACTTTGTCACTCCTGCCGTTGGAACCCTGCAGGGCTCCTCCTCCTCCTGCGCACATTCAGAGTCAAAGCCAAAGACCTCGTCTCACTTCAGGAAGCCCTGCACGACCTCGTCTTTTGCCCCTCCCCCACACAGGTTTTCTGTCCTCACAACAGGTCCCTGGCACCCCGGACACACCCAGACCCTCACGGGCGACTCCCTACTTCCTTCCAGCCTCCACCCAGTGACCACCTCTGTCGTAGGGTCCTCCCTGACCGCTGTGTTCGGACTTTCAGCACCCACCCGGGCTGCCCGTCCTCGCCTGGACCCTGCTTAGTCTTCCTGCGCAGCACTCATCAGTTCTCACCTGTCGTGTCATTTCCTTTTGTCTACGTGTGAGTGTCCGCTTCCTGCCACAGTCGCGCACGCTCCGTGAGGGTGAGGCAGCTTGTCTGCCCTGTGTGCTGCTCCCCCCCTAAAGCGACCCCCGCTCAGTAGATACCTGTTGGTTAATAGAGGAGAGCACCCTTTGATGTTACACTTTTTAGGTAAAATGGACCTCTGAGTGCTTTCTGTCGACCTGAAAGAAGAGGGAGGAAGGTTCACCTGCCTTTTACACGAGGTCACTACTGGGTCGACGCTCCCTGGAGTCCTTAGCGCCCCTCGGCGACCAGGAGCGCTGCCTTGCCGCAGCCCCGCGTGCGCTGTCTGCAAGGCGTGCGGACTCGCCGCTGCTGGTCTATTCTTGGCTGCGCCGAAGGACGTGCCGAAGGACGTGCCGAGAAGACTGCTCAGGGTTTTCCCTCTTCTTCTTTGCTGAGAAATGTGGGCCGTTCTCCAGGGCACCTGCGCGGCAGGGACAGGAAAGCAGTTGTGAGGATGAGTCATTTGATCAGCGTGAAGTTCCTGTCTGCGGCCAAACATGAGTGTCCTCCGCGGGCGTAAGGAGTCAGGAGACTCCACGGTACAAGCGCGGCGACTGGGAAACACTTTTCTCTTTCCTCCAAGGTGTTTCCTGGGACTCCCTGCCAGACGAGCTGCTCCTAGGCATCTTCTCCTGTCTCTGCCTCCCCGACCTCCTCAAGGTCTCCAGCGTTTCTAAGAGGTGGTATCACCTGGCGTAAGTATTTCTCACCCTGTTTGGCATGTGGGGGAGGAGGGGGAGGGAGAGTTATTTATTTATTCATTTGGGTCTGATGAAAGTAAAGCCAAGAAAAATACAGTAGCACAAAGCAAAGTAAGGATCTTCATATTTCTCTTGACTACTTAGAGCCTTATTTCACCGTGAATGGGAAGAGTCTCCTGGAGGTGAAAAGTCACCCGTTGCTGAGACGCTGTTTGCCCTGGTTCGCTTTAGCACATGTTTTACTGGGCTGTGGTCTGTGGAGGGAGTCACACGGGAGGCCCAGCCGGTCCTCCCCGCAGGGGCACAGAGTGCAGGGGGCAAGGACCTGGGGCCCTGGTGTTAGAAGGAGTGTGGACCCAGCCCGTGCCACTACAGCTCTGTGTGACCCTAGGGAGGTCCTTGACACTTCTGAGCCTCATTCCCCCCCTTCCCCCTGTCGATAGAATGGGAATAACAGTACCTTCGGGGCAGGACAGTTGTGAGGATGCACAACGAGGATGCCGCCGCCTGTGCAGTGCCTGGCTCTGCGGCTGTTCAGCACATGGCAGCCAACCGTTGTTGGTGTTTCGTTGGTTTTGGGGACAACACCTTTCAGGTGTGGGCAGTGAGCTGCGTTAGGAAAGGCTCAGTGAGCTGGAAAGGCAGTAACAGGCCAGACGCGGTGAAAAGACTTGTTTTTTTCAGTTTGAACGTTTCTTCCATCTCCTTCCCTTCTCATCCCCACCCAGCCCCTGGCTGTCTACCCTCTCCTTCCCCATTTCAGGGACTCTCGCTGGGAGACAGGAGGACCCCCTTTCTTTCCATTCAGGGGCGTGCCGGCAGTGAGACGCCCCTGGTATCTACAGTTTCGCTCATCCCACCCAAGTGACCCCGTCTTAATTGTCTTCTTCCGCCAGCTGCCCTTGCCAACGCAGAGTCTGTTGCTCTTTATCTCAGTTGTCATAAAGTAATAGCGGGCGAGTATGCAGCACTGCTTAAGTGCCTGGCACTGCAGTCTGCCTTCTTACAACAGGGGCCAGGTAGCATGCTGGCAGTTTCTTTACATAGAATTACTTCACCACCCGCGCCAGTGGTCTGCTGACTTAAAGCCGTGTTTAAAAAAAAATAAAATTCTGGTAGGCATTTCAAATGTTCCCTCGTGTGCTACGTCTCTGTTTTCCTGTCGAATTGAATTAATCTGGTTGTTAAAGCTCCCTCGTTGTGTGTTCAGTACTGGCTCCTCCTTTAGGCTTTGGAAACACTGTCCAAAACCTAAGTGATGTTTTCCCCTTGTCCGTTCGTGTTAGTTCATATGTGCACGTGTATTTCTGTGCATGTGTGGGGGTGCGTGTTCAAGCTTGAAGGGCGTCACCCAGCAGAGTTGGACTGTAACTTCTTTCTCCTAGTAGATGTCCAGGAGGCGCATCTCATAATAAAGTAGTGCCAACTTTCCTACTTTTAGTTACATTTGCATGTTATTGAGGGTAATCACGGAAACCCGTTTATACTTAACAGAAATGGCAAGTGGGGGCTCTGGGGCCACGTGAACCTACTCACCTCGTCAGGAGTCCATTGAGCGATTTGAGCAACCATTATTAAAGTTACCAAATGGCATCTCGCGTCGGGATTTTAGTGTCCGAGTCCCCATGCTGGCCTTGCTGATGACAGCCTTGAGCCCCCCAAATCAGAGATCCGTAGAAAGAGGAGCCTGGAAGCTTAGGCACGACAGAGCCAGGAAATGTTCACTGGTGCCTTCAAACTGTCCCTGCTGATTCGCCGTCACCTGAGAAACAAAGGTGTCTTCAGTATTTGCTTCCAGGGATTCGGTGGCCGTGTCCGCCTTGTCCATGATGGCATTGACGGCCTCCAGTGTCTGGTCCCCCCCAGCTCACCGAGTCGAGTCCCCCTCTTTTCCAGGTTTGACGAGTCTCTCTGGCAGTCCTTGGACCTCACAGGGAAAAACCTGCACCCAGATGTGATTGGGCGGCTGCTGTCTCGAGGGGTGGTCGCCTTCTGCTGCCCGCGGTCATTTGTGGACCAACAACCGGTTGTTGAACATTTCAGGTAAAAAAGAAAAATTCTGGGGAAAAGCTGTTTCTAAATCTTGCAGTGGAAACAGATCCAAGCGGGTTTTTTTCCCCCTTTGCCCAGCCTGACACAGCCTGGGACAGGCAGGGTGCCTGTGCAGCGGGGGCAGGGGTTGCATAGTTGCTCTGTAGTCCCAGAGTTTCCGCGACCCCTCCCCTCTAACTCAGGGTGGCCAAAGGGCTCCCGCCCGGCTCAGAGGTGTCCTCTGCCGCCCCCGCCCCCCAGTGCCCCCGTCAGAGGAGGAAAGGGGCATGTGAGGAATCTTCACTGGGGAGCACTCGCTTTCTGGTCCCGTCACGGACGACGGGCCGCCTGAAGAAGTGTCCCCTTTTTGTTCGCTCTGTAGAATAGTGGGGGAAGCTGTTTCCCTGTTGCTGAGTGCGGTAACAGGGCGCAGTGCTTCCTCGTGCAGTGCCCGACCAGAGTCACTGGGCGCTGAACGGAAGGATATGCTGCAGACAGAAGAAGGAAGGACGACGCGTTTGTCCTGATCCAAGCGTTTTCCCGCTTCTCTCCGTGGCCCGGGCTGGTTTCCATCCTCCTGCTGTGGCTGCATCTTCTCATCTCCTTCGCATTTCCTTGGGCCACTCCAGGGTCTGTCCCCAGCTGCCTTCTTTCTCGGTCCGCACACTGGCCTGGGACAAGCTGTGTCCTGGGTGCCCACCCAATGGGACCCTCTGGTCCTCATCTGCAGCTCAGCTCTTTCCTTCCCACAAGCCCCCATGCCAGTGACCCAGAAACTTCGACACCTAGACTTCCTCCAGGCCCTTCGAGGTCAGCATATGTGACATGAACTCAGCCCCCTTTGCGACTTGCTCGTGGTCATCTTCCCAGTTTGAGTGAAATGCCGTGGCCGGCCACGCCCCCGCGCCAGTCCTCGCCAGCCGTCGTCCTAGGCAGGAGCTCCACGCGCACACCCAGCTCCTTCTTACCGCGCCCACTGATTAATTTTTAAGCGGGACTCTGTTGGCAGCAACTTCTTGACTTGGCAAAAATCCTCTGGGGCTTTAAAGTGAATGAGAATGGGCATTAGCCAGGAGCAGTTTGTTTTATGGCAGAAACTATAGGGACTTCCTGAAATGCGCATTGAGCGTCTAGTTGGTGATTGGCTGCTCGTTTGGGGAGGAGGCGGGTCGGGTTTGACCTTGATGGACAGGCTGCCTGGCAAGCCTCTCTTCTTCTCTCCTGGGTCCAGCCCTTTCCGTGTGCAGCACCTGGACCTGTCGAACTCGGTCATCGGTGTGTCCACCCTGCACAGCATCCTGTCCCCGTGCTCCAAGTTGCAGAACCTAAGCCTGGAAGGCCTACAGCTGTCGGACCCCATTGTCGAGTGAGTGAGTGGCAACCAGGAGCCTGTCACGGAGGCCGGTGTTCTGACGTGTGTTCATTTTGCTTCCTGAGCATAACTGGGGTGCCCTGCTGTCCACGTCCAGGCGGACTCAGAAGCTAGCCAGTGCAGTGCATCAGCTTCGGAAACTTTCCGGGACTCGTCTAGGCAACCCAAGCGCGCCTGCTAGCTGGATGCAGCCTGATGCTAGGTGCTAGAGCCGCACGCTGAATGAAGGCACGGTCCCTGCCTGGTGCTGGGAGAAACGGGTGGTTACAGTGCCCTGTGTTTGTCCATTTTATCAGTAACTATGTGGCAGCACACAGCGAGACCTAATCAGATGTAGGGAGGGCCGCCTTCCTGGAGGAAGTGACTTGGGATTGCGGTCCAGATAAAGCTGCCTGTGGCTGTATACTGGTGAGGAAGTGGGAATTGCCGGAGCACAGGGCTCAGGGGCAGAGGGTGGGGGGGCGCAGGGAGGTGGGACAACAGGTGCGGACGGGATCAGATCACAGTGGGCCCCACCGTGCTGGGAGAAGTGTGAGCTCCACCACCGCAGGCTGTAGAGGAAATGTGGTGAAGGTGTGCTTCTGAGAACGGAAGGAACACGGCCGAGCTGAAATTAGAAAGTCAGCTCACTGAGCACCTCGGAGAGTCAACCAGACATTGGAGGAAGAGATGAGGTGGGACGTGCTCGTGTCCACTCAGGTGGGAGACGAGGAGACCGGACGTGGATGAATAGTGATAACAGCAATGATAGCAGCTGCCATTCACTGAGCGCCTACTCTGTGCCGGATACTGAGTTCTTTAAAGGTCGCCTCGTTTAATTCGCACAACAGTCCGACACAATGGGTTCTTGTTGTTCCCATTTTACAGATGTGGAATCTGAGGCACGGGCTGAATATCTTGTCCAAGGTCACACAGTTTGTAGGTGGCAGAACCAAGGTTTGAACCTGGCAGGGGTGATTCCAGAACTCTTGCACTTGATCACTAAGCCTCACTAGCGTGAGGCGTTTGGGAATGTGGAGCAGAGGGCAAGTCTGAGAGACATTCCACTGAAAGAACACTGTGACTACAGGTAGAACTTTCCCTACAAGTTAATTCCAGTTATGTGTGGGATGGAAATATGTTTATGCTGTTGCTTTTAAAAAAAAAACTTAAAAAGTACATTGAAGAATGTTTCTTGTGCATTTACTCTGTGCCAGGCGCTGTGTTAAACTCTTTATTACGTTATATCATTTCATTTCAACCACAGTACCAAGAAGATACTGATCCTGCCATTTCACAGATGAGTAAACTAAGGCAGAGAGCGCATCCTGCTCAGTGCCGTACACACAGGGAGATGTGAATTTACTTATTTTATTTTAATGGTTAAATTACATGTGTTGGGGTGGCACGGATATGGCGTCTGTGTATTGCATTGTGGGTTCACTGCCCAGAGTCGGATCTCCGTGAGGCGTGAGCCTCGCTTCTGACTTGGAGGAAGCCTGTCGTTGCTCACCTGCCTCTCTAGCCTGCTTCCCTCAGAACGCTTGCTGATCGAGCAAGAGTCTCTTACTGTTACTCTTCCGACATTTTTCTCTTTTCCCAGTAACCTTGCACAGAACTCAAATTTAGTCCGACTGAACCTTTCTGGGTGTTCTGGATTCTCCGAATCTGCCCTGAAGACTTTGCTGAGTAGCTGTTCCAGGTGGGAAAGATTTGACACTTGATTACAGAACTGTCGTTTCAGCTGTACAATTGAACTCACAACTGAATAGAAGTGGGAAATTTTTTTTAGTTATTCCTAACTCCGAGCTCTTGATTTGGACAATGCAGTATCTTTGCCCTCTCAACTTTCTGTCGGAACTCAGGAGCCAAATCCAAGGAGTTTGCAAAGGATGATTGTGTAGTGAGCCCTTTTTTCTTGTTTCTATTTTAAAAGGGAAAATGTAGTGGTTTGTTTATCCACAGTATGGTTGAAAGAAATCTGTTTTTACCTGACTATACAGTCAGGATTTTTTCCCCTTTAATATCTGTAGACATAACTTAACAGTTTTTGAGTAAATTTTGTACACTTGAAATCTACACCATGAATTTGGGTGATTCCATTAAAAACATCATTTATATTATGTTAATAATGTCGGTGTCAACAGAGGCTACAGAGGGTGCAGTGATTGCTGAGAGGGGACATGAGTCACAACACACAGTGCCGAGTGTGTGTGTGTGTGTGTGTGTGTGTGAGAGAGAGAGAGAGAGAGAGAGAGAGAATATATCCCTGGGCCTCTGCATGTGTCCCACACTGCATTGCACCTCTGTCTCCTTAAGGATCTATCTGTTGAAAGTCGATTGCCTTTGGATAACAATGTTATCAATGAGATAAACTACCAGCCCTGCATTTTCTCAGGAATGCCAGGAATGGGGTGTGTGGATTAACGGTGGGGTCTTTTCTTTGAATGCCTCCTTTGCTAAGAGTCCAAACAGGACAAGGCAGGCGTCTCTTTATCAGGGAACAGGGATGTCAAACTCACGTTCACCAGGGGCCACATCAGCCTGGCGGTGGCCTTCAAAGGGCCGAATGTGATTATAGGGCTGTGTAAATGTAACTACTCCTTAACTACCAGCAGGGAGCTTGGTGCTGCCGCCGGGTAGAAACAAGGTATTGGGCAGATAAAACAAGGTGGAGGGCCAGATTCAGCTCGTGGGCCTTGTGTGTGCCACCTGTGGAAAACATGTCAGATGATTGTTCAGTCTGTGTAGTTGTTTTCTAACAAGCTGGGTGGCTGAGAAAGAAAACAGGCTGGAATTTCTATTTCCAGTTCTGGAATGAGGTTTGAGCTGGCAGGAAGGGAGGAGAGTGCTCCCCTTTGTTTCCACAAGGGGGCAGCATTCACTCGGGCCTTGGCTCAGATCCCCTGGCCACTGTCTGGGGCCCAAGTGGAGCAGGGGAGGATGCCAAGGGGAAGCTGGGAAGAGGGGCACACTTGTGGGTGAGCAAAGGTGGCTGCTGAGAGAGGCAGAGGCTCTGTGCATGAAATGGTAAGGAGTGCCTGGCTCTGTACGTGCTTTGCAGCCAGAGGCAGGGCTGCCTGGAGACTCGCTCCTGTGTGACGGTCTCGTGCTTTCCTCGTTGCCCCCCTGGTGCGCAGATTGGACCAGCTGAACCTCTCCTGGTGCTTTGACTTCACTGAAAAGCACGTGCAGGCGGCCGTCGCGCACGTGTCGGAGACCGTCACCCAGCTGAATCTCAGCGGCTACCGGAAGAACCTCCAGAGAGCAGGTAAGAGCGCGGCTGGCGGGCCCTGGACGGCAGTGGGCTGCTTCAGGGAGCCTCCCCTAAGGACACCCTGCCTGAGCCGTCTCTCAGCCCGGCGCCCGCGTGTTTTCCCGTTTTCCCAAAGAGGCAGCAACAGATCAAAAGGGCTCCTCAAAGGCAATCAGCTAGCACTGAAGTTTGGATCCAGAGTCTAGGAGTGGAGATCTTCTATACTTTCACACTATTTACTTACTTATTTATTAATTTATTATTTTAATCCTCACCCAAAGATATGTTATTGATTTGAGAGAGAGGGAGAGAAAGATTGGTATGAGAGAGAAATACCGATTTCTTGCCTCCCAAACAACGCCCTGACCAGGGATCGAACCCGCTACCTGTTTGGTGTCCGGGACCGTGCTCCAACCAACCAAGCCACCTGGCCAGGGCCAGACAGTTTTTTTTTAAAACAGAAGAATTCTTTTAATCGACTAGACTTTTATTTGAACTCCAACGTAACTCCAATATAAAAATAGATAAATGCAGTCTTTGATTAATATTTAGCAGTGGTTTCAACCAGGGATCATTTATCCCGCCAGGGGACACCTGGCCAGGTCTGGAGACGTGTCTGATGGCCGTGGCTGTGGGGGTGCTCCTGGCATCCAGTGAACAGAAGTCAGGCGTGTGCAGAGCCGCAGAACAACGCACAAGGAATAATCTGGTCCAAAATGGCGAGGGTGCCAGGGTTGGGAAACCCTGTTATAAGTTGCTCAGAAGCCCACACCTAGAACTTTTACTCGCGAGTTCAGTCTAAGGGCAGGAGGTTATTTGGAGGGACACAGGCATTTGAAATCAAGGGCAATACATGATGGTTACAGTCTTCATGAGCCTCAGCTTCCAGCTACGGTTTGGTTTGCTTGTCTAAATACAGAGAAAATCTTGACTTGCAAAGGTAAGTGTTTGCAAATGGCAAGATTTTCTTTAACAGCTCACCTTGCGACCTCGGGCCGTGAGCTGCACAGAACCCAGCGGAGCTCACTTGCTTCAGCCCTGTCGTGGTGTCTTGATGCTGCTGTTGGCTCATCTAAGCGAGACTCTGTTATTACAGTTCTTGTCATACTTGAAAAGATTTGAGTCACAGGTTTGCAGAATATATTTGTCTAGAAATGAAGCAGTATTTGAAAACTTTTGTCCCCGGACGTGATATGCCCTCCAGTAAGATCCATCAGGGTGGAGACAGTGAGAGCTGGGTTCTCTCTCGTGAGTGGCCCGGATGTGAGTCCCTTTCCCGTGCCTGGGTCCAGGTACCCGCGTTTTCAGACAGCAGGGACATTGTCTTCAGAGACTTGTGAAAGCAGCAGGGATATCTTTCCCACCACGCCCCTGCACAAACCGTGTTTCTCTGTTCTACTTATTTCCCCTTTAAACACTGTTTTCACCCTGGCCGGCGTAGCTCAGTGGATTGAGCATGGGCTGCAAACCAAAGCATCGCAGGTTCAATTCCCAGTCAGGGCACATGCCTGGGTTGCAGGCCACAGCCCCCAGCAACCGCACATTGATGTTTCTCTCTCTCTCTCTCTTTCTCCCTCCCTTCCCTCTCTAAAAATAAATAAATAAAATCTTTAAAAAAAAACACTGTTTTCTATCTGATTACAGTATGTATATAGTCATTCTGAAAATATGGATAAACACAAAAACAATCCATAATCTCACCAACATATTTTCCCTGTAGAAGAGTCATTTATCTATTTATTTATTTTTGGAGAGGGGAAGGGAGGGAGAAAGAGAGGGGAAGAGACATTAAAGTTCGAGAGAAACATCCACCAGTTTGCACCCCAACTGGGGACCAAACCCACAACCCAGGCATGTGCCCTGACCAGGAATCGAACCGGTGACGTTTCGCTTTGCAGGAGGACACCCAACCACCTGAGCCACATCAGTCAGGACGAGAGTGGTTTTTAGAATGGGACACAGTGTATTGAATACTTGGTCATATGCTTTTTTTCCAGATCACCCTCTTTTGGGGGGCTGCACCACATCATTTTCAGTGGCGGTATGGTGCTCCGCCCAACAGGCGTGGGGTCATTTGTGTTGGCTCGATAACAGTGTACTCACTTGACCTCCTTGTAATGGGCTTTTGGAGTCTCCAGATTTTTTCCTTTTATAAACAGCTTTGCCATGGAGAGGGACAATTCGTGGAGTGTACTTCAAAGGATGCAGCCTTAAAAGTGGAATTGCTAAGTGAAGGGTGAAGCTTTGTTCTCAAGCTTTGGATAGTTCTTGTCAAATTACCTCCCGGGGGTTTTAAACTCCAGTCGGCAAGCTCCGTGTGCACCTGTAGCCCCGCCCCCAGTCCTAACGCCAGTCCTAACGCCAGTCCTAACGCCAGTCCTTCCCCCAGTCCTTCTGCCACCAGTTCTTCCCTGTCCATCCCCAGGAGAGGAGAGGAGAGGAGAGGAGAGCACAGTGCCGGTTCAAGTTTCCTTCTCCTATCTGCATTTCCCATCCCTTCACTGGGAATTTTTCTGAAACGAACCAAGTGCAAGTTCGAAAAGCTCTGCTGTGGGCAAACTGCTGTTAATTTTGTTTGGCTTAATCCTTTCTCTTTGTCCCTCTGCAGAAGACTAGCTGGCCTGTTTACTGAGTTTTGGCAGCGATAATAGGTAATAAAATCCTGCTTGCTGAGCATGTTCAGGACTACAGCAAAGATGCAGAGTAATATTGAAGTGTCAGATTTCTTAATTATACAGTGGGAATCAGATTTTTTCATGCACGTCCTAACAATAGCATAGTGCTTCACTATATAGAAGGCACAGACTTATTTTAGCTCCTAGACTAGTACCAGATTTCCTGGGTTCAAGTACCCACTCTGCCGCTTACTGGCTTCCTTAAACAAGTTGCTTAACTTCCCTCTACTTCTGTTTAGCAATCGATAACATGGAGGTAACAGTGCAATCCCCCTCTCAGAGTCACATGAGGCATGCTAAATTGTTCTTGGTACACAGTGAAAACTCAGGAGTCATTGGCTGTCATCGCCACCCCACCCACTTATCACTGCTCCCCCCACCCCCACCCCTTTTGGGACCATAGGTAAGTGCTGGAGGAGGCCTGGGCGGACCTGGCTTTTGGTCTTGCACTTGACCTTGACTGAAATTGTCTTCCTGTAAAATGACAGATCCGATTCGGTGGTTTCTCAGGTCCCTTCCCCTCGAGTGGATGTCCAGTTTGTGGTGCAGTGAAGGGGACAATGAGGAGGGAATCTCAGCAGTGACTGAGGGTCACTAACCCCCCCACCTCGCCCCCCCCCACCAAGGGAGGGCGGGGCTTAAATCAGGGCTGGAGATGGAAACTAATTAACGAGTTTTACCCCCCAAGGGTTCCTTCTTTCCTAGGTGCTGCCAAAATACGATTGCATCTGATTTTGGATGTTATGGGTGGCTGGTGGGCCAGCTCAATGACGAGTCACTCAAAATTGTATCGTGCGCTTTCTTCGTTTCTTTTTAGTCATTCATTAAACTAGTGTTTATTGAGCATGTACAAAGCCTGTCCCAGGCTTGGGTGACGTGGCCTTGAACTCAGCAAATGAAGTCACCCCTGCAAGAGTACCCTCTAGTGGGGGAGCCGGACCGTCAACAGAGAACTGAACATTGTGAAAGAAGATGGAAATGCGAGGCGGGAGATACAGCTGAGTCATCAGGCGGACACAGCGGGAAGGGGCTGTTTTTAGGTGGAACCATCGAAGTGAGGGGCGCTCTGTGGAAGTGACACTCAAGAGCAGAGACCTGAAGGAGTGAGCTGCACAGATGTGGGAGGGAAGAACATTCTAGAACTAAGGACCAGCAAGTGTAGACCCTTGCAATGGGAGCCAGTGTGGAATAAGGAATGAGGAAGGCAGTGACAGGAGATGAGAAAACCGAGGGCTGTACAAACCAAGGAAGAGCTTTGTGCAGATTTTTTTCTGAGTGAGGTGGGAGACCGTCAGAGCAGGGAATATGATCTGACTCACATTTTACAAGTCCTGTTCTGCTGTGATGAGTGGAGGTGTAGGAGGCTAGAGTGGTAACATTCAAGGTGCTAAGAATGGTCAGACCTGTGTCTGACCTGTGTAGCTCGGTTGGTTGGGTTTCATTCTGTAAACCCAGAGGTCGCCGGTTTGATTCCCCGTCCAGGCACAGGCCGGGGTTGCGGGTTTGGTCCTCAGTGGAGGTGCCCCCGAGGGACAACTGATTAATGTTTCTCTCTCATATCAAAGTTTCTCTCCCTCTCTTTGTCCTTCCCTTCCTCTTTCTCTAAAAATAAATAAATAAAACCTTTTTTTTAAAAAAAGGAAATTAATTGTATTTCGGCCCTGGTCAGTATGGCTCAGTTGGCCGGAGTGTCAGTCATCCAGTAACCACAATGTCGTGGGTTCGATTCCCTGTCTGGGCGCTTATGATCCTCGGTCGAGGCCTGCACCCGAGGCAGCCAACCCATGCTTCTCTCTTGCACGTGTGTTTCTCTCTCTCTAAAACCAATGGGAAAACGTCATCAGGTAAGGATTTTTAAAACAAAGAAGAGCAGATTTGGGGCACATTTTGAAAGCAAACAAAACTAGACTTAGGAACAGATTCGATGTGTGATGTGAGAAAAATAGTCGTATGACTCCCAGGATTTTGAACTAAGCAACCGGCTCAGTGCAGTTACCACTTACTGAGATGGGAGAGACTTAGGGAAGGAGCAGATCTAGAAGGGAAATCAGGTGTTTGGTTTTAGGCGTAAATTTAAGGTGCCTATTACCTATCCCAGTGGGGATGTTGAGGAGATGGTTGAAAATTCAAGCCTAGGGTTTAGGGGAAGGGAGGGGTTGAAGATAGAACTGTGAAAAGAGAAAAACCCTCAAACATTAATGAAGTTTTTTGTTTGTTTTTTTTGTTGTTGTTGTTGTTTTGGGGGGGGTTTTTTAGAGAGGAAAGGGAAGGAGAGAGAGAGAGAGAGAGAGAGAGAAACATCAATGTGTAGTTGCTGGGGGCCGTGGCCTGCAACCCAGGCATGTACCCCGACTGGGAATCGAACCTGCAACACTTTGGTTCGCAGCCCGCGCTCAATCCACTGAGCTGCCAGCCAGGGCTTTATTTGTTTTGTTTTCTGTATTGGTTTGGGGTGCACAGCTTAGTGGTCAGCTATACACCTTGCATAGTGTTCCCCTCGATTTCCGGTTCCCCAAGCCATACTCAGTTACAGTGTTACACTGACTGGGTCTCCCATGCTGTACTTTCCATCCCTGGGACTGTTCTGCACCTGCCAGTTTGTGCTGCTTCTTCTCCAGCTCTTCCACCCCGCCCCCCAGCCCCTCCCCTCTGGCAGCCCCCAGCTCTTTCTGTGTGTCTGTGAGTCTGTTTCAGTTTGGCTTAAAGTGTGGGGCAGGCATTTATTTCCAGTGTTCCGACACTTCATTAATTCTGTTTTCATTTTGCTTTAACATGGTATGGTTTTAAAATTTTCCTGTACTACATTAGCAGTGTTCCTTTTTATCAGTGTTTTTTTTTTTTTAATGTTTAGAAACTCCTTATCTATCCTAAGATCCAATGAGTAATTACCCAAATTTCTGCATTTAGAGCTTTTGAGTATTTTCCTGCATTTGGAATTTATTTGGTTCTATTAAGTTGCAGAAATGGATTTTTTTCTGGTTGTGGTAGCAGTATTTTTTTTTAAATCTGCTGTCTCCCTCGTGGAGCTGACGTGCCGCCTTCACAGGGTGGTGTTCGGCTCCACAGTCACGCCCCGTTAGGTGATTCATGCTCTGGCGAGCATCACAGAGGGATGGTGTCGCCCGCTGCGTGCCTGGGCTGTGCGGTGCAGCCTGTTCGTTGCTCCTGGGCTGCAAGCCTGCGCGGCGCGTCCCTGCACAGCACAACTCGAGACTCCATCAGGGACAAGAGACGTGACTCAGCCCCGAGGCTTAGCAAGCACGCGGTGTGTAAGGCTGACGCCTGCGTCACACGACGTGCTGTTCTCCTGCAAACTTTGTCTTACCAGGAGAAAGAGCGCGCTGTGAAATAATCCAAAGTGCAGAATAGTAAATGCGTGAGCCACGTCATCATCATCATCGGTATTGCGTACCGTGCGTAAGTGCACGCGCCGTGCTTCCACCACACGGCTGGCGGCGTGCGGGTCTGTTTGCGCCTGCACCACCGCAGACACAGGAGCAGAGCCGTTTGCGTGGGCGGTCTCGACGACTGTGTCGTGGCTGCTGGGAAACTGTCACCTCCCTTATAATCTGTGGGACCTTCATCGTGGATGTGGTCCGCCTTTGAAACATTATGTGGCCGGGACTGGGGATGGTGGTGTGTGGTCTTGCCTTTGCTGCTCCGAATGGCATTCTTCCAGGCTTTGGGGACTCAGGGATAACGTGGCTGTGGATTGTTGGTAACCGCTCGTTTCGCACAGTTCGCCTACTATTTCCAGTAGCTTTCGAGCGGCTCGTTTGGTTTTTTAGGGGAGAAAAATCTTACGTGCCAAGATGACAATTTTGTCTTTCTTTCTGACAGTGTGTGATTGACAGCATTGCCCGAACTTCCCGCACAGCGGTAAAGGATGGTGTTGAAAGCGGACATCCTTGTCTTGTTCCTGTAGAGTAACCGTCATTTTTTTTTTCTAGATCTCTCTACCTTAATTAGAAGATGCCCCAGTCTTGTCCACCTAGACTTAAGGTATGTTTGCATTCATTTATTTTAGGGGAAAAAAGTGAAGAATCGTGATTACTCCTTGAATGGGAAGAGGATCCTCATGTGTGGCAGTGAAGGGACTCAGCGGCAGGCTGCCCCCCCTGCCCCTCCGGACAGGACGGGCGGGCGCTGACCCTCTCTTCCGCTCTGTTGCAGTGACAGCGTCATGCTGAACCACGACTGCTTTCCCGAGTTCCACCAGCTCAACTACCTCCAGCACCTGTCGCTCAGTCGCTGCTATGACATCATCCCTGAAACTTTACTGTGAGTATCTGTGTCTGTCAAAGCTACTGGGACGCAGGGATCACAAGAGATGCCCCTGGGGGTGAAATCCATTGTTACGAACGGCAGATGTTTAAAACGTAAACAGCGATATCAGTGTGCCAAGGGCCGGTTAGGAAAGACCAGCAAAATAGAAGACCCAAGGCAACACGGTTCGCTTAAAATGCCTGGTGACGGTGAGTTCACCGAAAGAAATTCGCTCCCATTTCTTGTTTCGCTGTGAGCAGGTCGCAGTGTTCGCACACTGTGCTAGCGTCTGGTGGACGTGCTGCGGAGGAGGGTGGCCTTCACGTCCAGGGAGCTCGGGGTGTAACTGGAGAACAGACGCAGTGGGGTGGCTTTTGTTGGTTTTTTTCCCCCAAAGTTTTCAAATCCACTCCTGATTCCAAAAGCCTTCATCTGAGCTAGAGGGACAATTCCGTCATCCTCTAGTGATGTCTGTCCTGGGTGGTCCAAGAGGGGGAAGAATATAAATAGGTAAGGGGTAAATATTGTAAGAGTCTGACGCTCTCTTTGCAAACGGAGAAGGTTGAGGTCCTAAAGAGGGAAGTAACTTAACCCAAGCTGTGTGGCGAGCTAATGGCTCAACTGGGTCTACAGCCCGGGTCTCCTGCACAGATGCTAAATGGTCTGCGTCCAGTCTGGTGGCTATTACAAGGGTTCGTTCTGCCCCAGCTCAGCCCCGTCCACAAAACCAGGGACTGCAAAGGAAAAAGGAATCTGCTCCATCCTTGTTTTTGCAAGGGCTGTACCGATGTCATGCTGGTAGTATCTCTTGCTTTTTTTTTTTTATTACTCTTTTTTATCCTCACCTGACGACATTGATTTTTTAAAAGATTTCCTTTTATCTCAAAGGGCTGGAAAATTCTTTCTCATATCAAATGTAAACGTATAGCAGATTTACTGAAAACCCCAAGAAGCCAGTATCTTGGACTTGGCCAGGTGCCCCTTCCCACTCCAGCCGGGGTGCCTGGAGTGAGGCTGCTGACCTCATGGAGTTCACTGTCCCAGTGAAGACGGTCGAGCTTCTGGCTTCTACCACAGACGGGTGGTGGATTTGAACAAAGAATTTATGTAGTCCTCAAATCATTGGTTCGGACCTTGTAGGTTAGTTTCAGGAATTAATGAATAAATCAGATACTTCATCTATACAGGGCTAACTAGTAGAATTAGGGAGTCCAGTCATCATATTTTTAATTACTCACTTCAGTCAATCTTGGGGCTCAGGGTCTGAGCTGGCCTCTTACTTGGAAAAGCATTGCCCATGTGGGAAGCTGGTGGTTACTTCCACGGCTCTTAGATGTTGGGTCTCCATTCATGTCACACTGGGGCTTTCACTAGAACCCCCTGCCCCCTCCAACACCCAAACCCCCCCGAGCGTCTAGTGTCTCCCCAGAAGGTGTCTCGGTCCTCGGTTCTCTCCAGTCCTTGCCACCCCGGCTCCAGCTTCAGCGCCTGCGCGCCCCCTGGGGAGTGCAGAGATCATCCTTTCTTGGTTGCTTTTCTCGGGACAATCCATCCACGCGTGTTACTTTCGTTCTTTCTCTGTAGAGAGAAAGAAGCTAAGCAGGTAATCCCCAAATGCTGCTTCTGGAGCAGAGGGTAAGGGGGGCTGTGAGCCCTCCCATTTTGTTGTTCTGTCCAGTGGGACGCTAACACGTGCTTCATGATAACACATGCTTCGTGATACCTGCGGCCGTGTGATGGGGTCTGAAGTCACACCTGGGTGTGAACCCCCACTGCATTGTTATGACATATTTATCTAAATCTTGTATCCAAGTTAGAGAAACAGGGGCATCGGTTTAGTTTTAAGTCAGACCACCCAAACAGAGTGAGAACAGAAAGAAGAAGAAAAGATGCTGTCCTTGATCTTGAAGGAGAAGAGTATGTTTGTTTAGGCACACAGGCTTACCTCGTGAATCCAGTAAGGTTTTGCCAGGACTCTGCGCCTGAAAGTTTCTCATCTGGAGGGAAGATGTCTTTCCCTCCAGCCTGAGTCTTCCTGGCAGCCGTCGCGTTTGAACGCATAAGGAGAATTCTCGTGCCCTCAGCAGTAATTCCCAGAGAGCTATTGTATGCCGAACGGTTTTTATTTCTCATCACAGACGTAGGGGGGTAAACTTGGAGTGTCTTTCTTCTGTGGTGATAATGCATTAAAATACTTGTAAAACTAGATTTTCTTCCTCAGGACGTGCTTTCATTGTATTTATTCCTTTACTCTTTAATTGGTCTGATTCCCTACGTCTAAACATTCTTCTAAACTTTCTTCTAGTTGTCCAGTGTTTCTCACTCAAGTGAGAAACTCCAGCTGGAGGCAGTGAACTGGTCTGGCATTACTCGGGGCTAAATAAGAATTCCTGTGGTGGGGGGATTTGTGGTTGAGGGATTTCAGGTTTTATAAGGAAAACAGGGTCATGTAGCTGAAGTGAGGAGGGAGCCTGTGAAAGGTTTACCGATACCTTCTGTTTACTAAAACTAACGGAAGATACCCAAGACATTCGTAATGCCATTTTCTACTTAAATTAGACATAATGGCTCTCATGCTATTCATTTCTATTTACTATTCCTTAGTTTGCTTTTCAGTCTCTTCCACTGTATATTTTTAAAGAGGCGCTTATAAATGTGTAGGCGACGCACACACTGAGGCTTTTTTTTTGTCTCCTTAAGTGTCCAGCCCATGGGCTGCATGTGGCCCAACACAAAATCATAAATTTACTTAAAACCTTTTTTTGCTCATCCGTTTTCCTTAGTGATTGTGTATGTAATGTGTGGCCCAAGACAATGCTTCATCTTCCAATGCGGCCCAGAGACGAGAAAAGGCTGGACACCCCTGGTTGAAAGACTTGCTGGTTTTTCAGTTGGGAAATGGCCCTTCGTCCTTGATCTTACCTTACACAGCTCGCTCCCCCTCCCCTAGGACACCTCATGTCTTCTAAGAGCCCAGTCCGGTTTCCTTCCTCACCCAGGCTCCTTGTCAGTGCGGCCCCGAGGACATTTCCTCTTTGGCTGTCTGCTACATCTCACCCCACCGTAGTTTCTTCCTTTGCACACTGTCACTGCAGAATGACTTACAGTTGGGCTGATCTGGATGTCCCAGAGCCAGACTTCTCTTGGGTGTCACAAAGTTCTTACACACTCAAATTCCACACGCCAGGCGTGGGGCGGGATTGCCGAGTTCTCACGTGATAAACATGACCGTCGGGGCGCGATGGCCCTTCTCCACACTCCTGCTTCTGTGCTCCAGAGATCAGTTTAAGAACAACGATTTGTTCCTCTTGCTTTTCTTTTAGGCCTGTTGTGACCTCCATGTCTTACTGTCCCCTCGGGAACACCAGGCACATTCCTTCTATTTGGATAGCACCGTTAGTTTCTAACTCACCTTCCCTGTTGCATTTAGCTAACGCGTAGTGAATACGTTTGGAGTCTAAGACGCTTTGTCGAACGTAGAATAAATGCCCCCAGAGGAGTGGTGGGAGGACCGGACACGCAGGTTCGGCAGAGAGGGTCTTTGGACGAGCCGAGCAATTCGAGCTCCCTAACTACAAGGGGAGCACCAAAGGTTTGGGGGCAGGGGGGTGACATAGCCTGAGCCCGGCTTTCGGAAGATGCTGTGGACTTCGGTATCTAGACTGGGCTGGAAGGAAGGAAAATCGGAGGCAAGGTGACAGTTATTATGAGACGAGTTTGCTCTGGAAGTAACTAGTGGCAATGTGAAAACATAGAAGATGCTTCCAACTCGAGGTCGTTGCTGTGTCCATTGATTTGCGGTGAGCCTTTGTTGGAACTCCAAACCAAACATTCCCTCTCTGAGACTTTGTACTGTGTGCCCCAGTCCAGAGCAAATACAGGTCAGAGAAATGAAATTTCTAAGCACACAGAGCTGGATTAAGAAAGAATCATTACCAAAAGCTATTGACTTTGGGTAAATGAGCTCCCCTTTTCTTATGAGCCAGAATTTCACTGCTGACAGAGTTCCATGTCAGCGCCACCCCTGAGAGGATCAGCCCACGTGCGCGAGAGGCAGGCGGGATGGCTGCGGGTCCCCGGGAGGCGTGCATGCCCACCTCTTTTCCTCGCCTGTGGACCCCACCACATCACCCTGCCTGAGAATCCCCGTCCTGGTGAAGTCACCCATAGGCTCTGTCACATGTAATGAGCGTGTGGACTGTTAGCGGTTACTAAGGAGTTGCCAACCTCGCCGACATCCTTTGAGACGAGGAGCCTGGGATCGAGTCTGTACCCTTACATCGCATGTAACCTTTGGTGATTTCCAGTCAGCGCCACAGTAAAACACTTTACTTCTCCCATCGCCAGCTTGCTAGCTCGTCCTCACAACCCAGTAACGCCTTCCAGCCCAAATCAGGAATGGGGAAAGGAAGTAAATGTGGTTGCATTTCAAACAAACCCTGGAGCTTTTTGGCTGTTAGAAATTGAGCAAAAGGCACTGCCTCATTTCCCAAGGCCACGTGGCCCCAGCTGTGGCCTGTGCTTTGCTGTTGTATTTTCTTAAATCAATTGCCATTTAAGTTTTCAGTTTGTATTGTGTAGCGTGTGATACGAATGGTCAAATTTGGGTCACGTGACTCTAACGGACCGGTTTCCGTAGATACGGCTACTCTGAAAGTCTGCCTCTTCCTTTGCAGTGAACTTGGAGAAATCCCCACACTGAAAACACTACAAGTATTTGGCATCGTGCCCGACAATACCCTTCAGCTGTTAAAAGAAGCCCTTCCTCATCTCCAGATTAATGGCTCCCATTTTACCACCATTGCCAGGCCTACTGTGGGCACCAAAAGCCACCCGGAGATATGGGGCATCAGGTGCCGACTCACGCTGCAAAAGCCCAGCTGTCTATGAAGTACGCGTTGCAAGGTGATGTGTCCTTTGCCTTTGGATCAGGGAAAGTAGGTAGAAGCCTGATTGCTGGAGCACTCAGCTGTTTTTATTCTTGGTTTTCCCTTTGCCTTCCTTCTTCTACAAGTATATTAGAGAAGCATTTGAGAGAGGAAACGAAGCGTTTTTTTGTTTTTTGTTTTTTGTTTTTAACGACGATAAAAGCTTCTGTTACTGCCACGCTCCTAAGGGTCTAGTCGTGGGCCTTAGGGAATTTCGGAATGAGCCTATAATTTTGAGATCCTTCAAGAGCCAAACCTGAGGCATCTCTTCCAAGTGCCCTTCTTATCAAGTCTGTTTAGAAACAAGCTTAAAAATCACCAGTAAGCAAATCATTTTCTTGATCTCTATGGTACCTTAACTTTCCTCTATTTAATTCTTCAGTGTTGCTTTATAAGTCATAGGCTGGGAAAAGGATAAGCTATTCATATTGGGAGCTGAAAGGAGAGAATCATAGGCTAGTCTATTTGAGGCAATCATTCTGGGGATAGAAAAAGAAAAAGACACATTTTAACCTTGCCTTTGGGTTTTTGCAGTTAGGTTCCAGAAAACAAATAAAACCTAAACTAAAAAAACCACCCACTGGAGACACAGAATGTGAAGGGCCGGGAGGCAGTTTTCTATGGCAGGGTAGGCCGATGGGTGCTGGGATGCACATCCATGCAGTGTCCTCTGGCGTGCTGTGCTCCCAGGATACTGAAGTAACTGGGGAGCGATGGCTGTGCTCTTCGAACTGTATAACCAAATGATGTCAGCGCGGGTTCCCTAGCTTTGAAGATGCCCGGGTTTGTTTTATACGGTGGTAGTCACCAGTCCGTTTGCAGTGTCGGAGGGAATGCTGGACCGAAGCTGCCTGCCATTTGCCTTCGTTGCTGAGGTTCTTGAAGTTATTTTTCTATTACTCTGGAATCGAGTCTTTTAAATTGTCTTTTTCCTTTTTTTAAAATTTTTTTAGTGTTTCCCGCAATCGCTCTCTTACACTACCCACTTTGTCAGGTTCCTGGACCTGACGTTCCCTGAGAAGACTCGCGCGCCCCTCCGTCAGGGACACGCCCACTAGAGCAGGTGCGTGTCCCTCGTGTCAGAGCAGCGAGCACAGCTTGCACCTGCGGGAAAGCGAAGACTCAGGTGTTGAACCTTTTGATAGCATCAGTGGTTTTTTTTAATGACCCATAGAAGCAAATGGATTACATTCTACTTACAAAAAAAAACACACATGAAACATTTCTTATTTAAATTGATCTCCCCACATGTTCAAAACAGAACAAGAGAGCCAAAACCCATCATGTCTATGAACGTTGGATTTTTAAATCAGATTTTTTCAAATGTTAGAAACAGTGGCATCTCCCTAAACCTAAGGAGGAACATTTTAAAAGTAGTTACCCCGGAAATGATGGTGTTTCAATTTTGTCGTAGTTCAGAGGTGCTAAATACTACTTGAGATCATTGTTTACAGATCAGTGACCAGGGCTGGGGACAGGGTCCGGTGGGGCTCTGGCCCCGGGTGTCCTCAAACATGTCCTTCCACACTCGAGTCCAGCCAAAAGCTATTTTGCTAACATTTCAGAGTAATCTGTATTTTTGTATGTGATTTCTACTTTTATAAACTTGTTTTAAAATAAAACACATTTTTAGAAAAATGAGTATTTCTGCTAAGTTGGATTTCTTTTTTCTTCCTCTTTCCCTTACGTGCTGTGGTTAAGGTCGGAGGGCATCTGTGGGGGTGCCCTGTGTCCCGGCCATCGGGGTAAGGAAGGCTCTTCAGAGTGAGCCCCGGCCTGGTCCGCTTTGCCCCGCCTAAGTCCTGTGCTTCTTGGCAACTTAAAATGATAGTTTGTGATACTTCCTTACCAAGGTGCTAAATACTAGCTTATTTATCTTTAAAGCGCTGTAAAAACAGCCTTTATAAAACTTTGAAAATGTAAATGATCGCTGAGATTACTGAAGTGCCATGAAGGAAAGTCGGCTGCTAGCACTTTGTAAATCACAGACTTGACTTGAACAGCCTCTCCGGTGCATGTGATTCTCAGTAGGAAACTTGGGATTGTTCGCCCTGTACCCAGAAGTCTTCCGGGAATTCGGTTCCTTTTGATCCCACCCCTTTGAATAGAAGGGTGACTCTTGCCAATTTTACCGAGGTTTTTTTTTGTGGTTTTTTTTTTTTTTTTGCTTCTTCGTTCTCATTGTCACTACTATGCTTCCTTTTCTGTTTTTAATTATGAAAACATTAAACAGATGCAAAGAGCAGAGACTATGGTGAACCTCGTCATCCACGTTCAACAGTCGTTAACTCGCGGTGAATCTCTTTATCCCTCATCTCGTGAATCCCTTTCCCAAGCTCCCCAAACACCAATTATTTTGAAACAAAACCCAGATGTGACTTCCTAAGTGTTTAGGTACATGCCTCCAAAAATAAAGATTCTCCTGGGTTCATTCTGAAACATTAGCTATCAAGTTGTTTCAGGTGTTTTCTTACATAGGTCTGTTTTGAGCAGGCTGCAAACATGGTCCACGTACTGCCTTGATTGGCATTCTTTTGTTGGCGAAGGTTTAATTGGCCGACATTGTATTAGTTTCAGCTGTACAGCATAATGATTCAATACTTTTAAGTATTGCAAAGGGATCACAGTGAGTCCAGTTAACATTTGTCACCATACTTACAGAATTTTTTGTGAGAACTTTTTAAAATCTCTTAGCAACTTTCAAGTATGTCGTACAGTGTTATCAACCATAGGAGCCCTACTGTACGTGATATCCCCATGACTGGAGGTTTGTAGCTTTTGACTCTATCCATGTCACCCACCCACCCACCCCCAAGCCTCCGTCAGCCACCCATCTGTTCTGTACTGTGTGAGTGGCATGATGACATGGCGTTTGGTTTTTCTTTGACTCTATCACTAGCATAACGCCCCCAAGCTCCATCCACGTCCTTGCAAATGGTAAGATTTTATTTTTTTTTATGACAGAATATTCCTGTGTGTGTGTGCATGTGCATATACACAACAGAAACACTGACTCGAAAGCTATACGTGCCGTGTTCATTGCAGCATCATTTACGATAGCCACGATATGGCAACAACTTACGGTAAACGTCCATTGATGGAAGGATGGATAAACCAAAGGTGGTATATATTAGTATCTTCTACCCATTTTTAATCGGACTTTTTTTGCTATGAATTGTACGAGTTCTTCACATATTGTGTATATTAACCCCTGTCAGAGGTGATTGTAATATAGTTTGAAATCAGGGAGCATGATGCCTCCAGCTCTGTTCTCGATGTCAAGATTACTTTGGCCACTCAGGGTCTTTTGTGGCTCCATACAGATTATAGAATTGACTGTTTCATTTTCGTGAAAAAATGCCGTTTTGATAGGATTGCATTGAACCTATCGATTGCTTTAGGTAGTATGGACATGCACAATATTAATTCCAAGACCTCTGGCCAAGATGGAGGCATAGGTAGACACACTGTGCCTCCTCGCACAACCAAGATAGGGACAACAACAATTTAGAAATAGAATAACAACCAGAACTGACAGAAAATTGAACTGTATGTAAGTCGGACAACCAAGAAGTTAAAATAGACCCATTCATCCAGACCGGTAGGAGGGGCAGACTCAGGCAGCCAGGAGCAGGTCCAGGTGCAGAGAGCAGAGAGAGTTGGGACTGGGCTTGTAAGGCATCTGGGGCACGGCAGCAGGCAGACCCTGGGCACACAAGTACCAGCTAGCAGACCCCGGCCGAGGGGTGGCAACCAGCAGACCCAGCGAAGCACTGCACACAACCCCAGCGCTGGGAACTAGAGCCTCGAGGCACTGATTGAGGACACCTGTGGGGGTTGAGGCGCAGGGAGAGACTCCCAGCCTCACAGGAGAGGTCCTTGGAAAGTCCCATGGGGTGCACAGGCCCACCCACACAGGAATTGGCACCGGAGGGGCCCAGTTTGCTCGGGGGAAGCAGCGGGAGGGACTGAGGTCCGACGGACAGCGGAGCAGGCACCATAGTTCCCTCTTAGACCCCACCCCCACATACAGCGTCACAACCCAGGGACTGGGGTGCCCCGCCCTGGCAAACACCTAAGGCTCCGCCCCTCATACATAACAGGTGCGACCAGACTAAAGGGAAAAAAAACAAAGATGGCTCAAGCAGAATTGAAAGCCTCAAAATACTTTTGCAACCGAGAGATAGCCAAACCTATCAGATGCAGTTCAAAGCACTGGTGATCAGGATGCTCACAGAATTGGTTGGTTTTGGGCGCAAATTAGATGCAAAAAATGAAGGCTACAATAAGTGAAATGAGGAAAAACGCACAGGGAACCAATAGTGATGGAATGAAAGCTGGGTCTCACATCAATGGAGTGGACCAGAAGGAAGAAAGAAACATACAGTCAGAAAAGGATGAAGAAATAAGGATTCAAAAAAATGAGGAGAGGCTGAGGAACCTCCAGGACCTCTTTATAAACATTCCAACATCCGAATTATAGGAGTACCAGAAGAAGAGGAAGAGCAACAAGTGGAAAACTTAATTTGAACAAGTAATAAAGGAGAACTTCCCCATTCTGGCAAAGGAAATAGACTTCTAGGAAGTCCAGGAAGCTCAGAGACTCCTAAAGAAGTTGGACCCAAGGAGGAACACAACAAGGCACATCATAATTACGTTAGCCAAGGTAAAAATGAAAGAGAATCCTAGAAGCAGCAAGAGATAAGGAGACAGTTACCTACAAAGGAGTCCCCATCAGACTGTCAGCTGATTTCTCAAAAGAGACCTTACAGGCAAGACGGGGCTGGAAAGAAGTATTCCAAGTCAGGAAAGGCAAGGACCTCCATCCCAGATTGCTCTATCCAGCAAAGCTTTCATTTAGAATGGAAGGGGAGATAAAGTGCTTCTCAGATAAGGCCAAGTTAAAGGAGTTCTTCATCACCAAGCCCTTATTTTATGAAATGTTAAAGGGACTTATCTAAGAAAAAGATAAAAAACATAGTAAAATGACAGCAAACTCACAATTATTAACAACCACACCTAAAACAAAAACAAAAAGAAACTAAGCAAACAACTAGAACAGGAACAGAACCACAGAAATGGAGATCACATGGAAGGTTATCAACAGGAGAGGGGGAGGAGGAGAGAGGGGGGAAAGGTACAGAGAATAAGCAGCATAGATGGTAGGTAGGAAGTAGATGGGGAGGGCAAGAATAGTCTGGGAAATGTAGAAACTAAAGAACTTATGACACATGGACATGAACTAATGGGGAGGGAATGTGGGTGGGAGAGGGTGTGCATGGTAGAGGGGAATGACGGGGGGTAATGGGACAACTGTAATAGCATAATCAATAAAATATATTTAAAAAACTATTAATTCCTCCAGTCCATGAACACAAAACATCTATTTGTCTTGTTTAATTTCTTTCATCAATGCCTTATATAGTTTTCAATATATAGGACTTTCACCTTCCTATTTATTTTTAGGTATTTTATTCTGTTATACACTTATAAATGGGATTTTAATTTCTGTTCAGAAATGCAAGATTTCTATGCACTGATTTCATATCCTGCTAAAACTTTACTAAACTCATTTATTCTAACAATTTTTTTAGTGAGGTCTTTGGGTCTTTCTCAGTGTCATCTGCAAATAGTGAGTTTTACTTCTTCCTTTCCAATTTGAATGCCTTTTCTTTTTCTTGCCTAATTGCTCTAACTAGGACTGATCGACATTATCCACTCTCTCAATTTGGGTTCCTCTCCCCTTCTTTTTTCTTGCAATTTATTTACTGAAGACACTAGGTTCTTCCTTCTGTTCTAGGTCCTGGATTTTGCTGATGGAAACCCTGAAGTGATGCTTAACTGGTTAATCTGTCTCCTATTTCCATAAATTGGTTAATTAGGTCTATCAGCAAACAGGCCTAGATCAAGGGTGCTTTTGTACCCTAGGAGGTATTTGGTAATATCTGAAGACATTTTTGGTTGTCAAAAGTGGAGAGGTGTTATTGACATCTAGTAGGCAGGGACTAAGGATGCTGGTAACCGTCCTGCAATAAACAGGAAAGTTTCCCACAACAAAGAAGTACCTGATCCAAAGTGTCAATAGTGCAGCATTGAGAAACCCTGATCTACAAGGCTTATGTTGCCAAGTCGGTTTGTTTTTTTAAGGAGGAGATACCTGATGGGTAGTATTACATTCGTCCATCAAGAGACAGAACATCAGTCTCTGGCCCTTGATTCCTCCCTCTGCTATACCCTTGCCACAAGTTGCAGAGGTATGAGGGACACTCTGGCCAAGGTTTTGATTTCTGCCTGAAGTGACAGCACCTTCCATACTGGTGAACCCAATCGCAGTCCCACGTGTACTGAAGAGCCACAGCGTGGAGGATGCTGTGTTTGAACAATCACGTGGGGGAAGCTACAGAGCACTTAAGCTAGAACACTTAAGGACAGGTACCAGGTTTGGGGGACGTGGAAACTAGAACCCCTTTCCACTGGATGCCCTAATCCTGAACAAGCAGAAGGCAACTCCCTCCTGCATTACCACTGCTCTCCCGTGATTTGATTTACTGGGGCCAGAAATATAAATACATACAGGTCATCAAACACATCAAGTCGAAATTATCTGAAGAGTCTCCACAGCCACAAGCTAAGTGCTTCACCCTCTGACTGTATAACAAACCGCGGTTCTGTGTCAGAGATGAGCAGTGAGTGAGGGCAACAGGGGAAGAGTAATACCCAGCAGGAGGGAGCAAGACTTTGGAAACGTAACATTTTGGGAAAACCAGGTTTTCAAATAATGACCCTATAAGAGTCAGTAAATGACATAACAAAGAAGAGATAGTAACAGTTTAATTTTATTCACATCTCATTGCCATTAAAGGTTGCTTCATAAAAACATTTTTGCTATTCCAACATCCTTTGCCTCTCAGCATCTCTTACAAATAAATCCTCACCACATAGCAGAAAGATTAGAAGTTATACTGCAAATGGAACACATTAGGCATTTTTAAACCTTTAAAATATGGCTTATGAACAATTTTACACAGAAGTTACCTGTTAATATGTTACATATGAACAGATCTATAATACCATACGGACAGTCTGATTTCCTTGATACTGAAGATGAAGTTGGCATTTTTGTCAAGAAGGCATCTTAAGCCTACTAGGGGAGTTCTATAGTGTGGAATTTTACTTCGTAGCGTAGACCTTAAGTATATTATGTTTAAACCAAACCAGAAACTAGAACCAGCGCTGGGGGAATGCTAGTTTTTACTGTGCGCATCATGCGAACTCTTTGCTAGTGAGTGTCTCTGCAGACACGCCCAACTAAAGAAAAACAGATTCTGGTTCTGGAGATACAAGAAACCCTAGATTACTTCTGTGTGGTAAGGTTTTACAGAAAGTCTGACGAGAACACAGTGCACGTTGACAACACCAGGAGCACTGGATCTCACTGTGCATCCCAGCTTTCACAGAACGCACTTCTGAGCTTGCTCGGCTCAGGTTCCATCAGGACAGCGTCTGTTTTCTTCGTCAGGGTATATCCGGCAATCAGTACAGTGCATGGCACAGAGTGGATGTTTAATAAATATTTCAATGATTGAATACAAGTCTTTAATAGCAAATGAAAAAACGACAACTTGGAATAAATGGCACGAGGCTACCGACGGTCTCATGAGGCAGCAACAGGTGCCTTTTGTGAAAATTCTAGGATTCCATATAAGTAGATCAAGAACTAGACAAAAATAATGTCCTCCAAAAATAAAGAAACTCTCATGGGCAGGCAGAGAAAAGCTGTAACGTTTACCCCCCAAAGCTAATGTGTGAAATTTGGAATACGGGCGAGTTGAAGACTACCATGATATTGAAAGTAGACGAAAATACTTTTTAAAGGTTTGACCAAACTCCTAGTGGAGTATGTCTTGTCAGTCCATCCTTTTAGTCTTTGAATCCATGTTAGAGTTTTAAGTAAAAACTGTCTATCACTAAACAGCTAATGGATAGTAATACATCTGTAAAAGCATCCCGATTTTGTCCCATTATATGTACTTCAATTAACTCAGCACTGTCAAAATTAACCTGTGAGTCAAGTAAAACTATACATTTCAAAAGTGATTGCTTGAACTTCTTACACCCATAGCCATACCGGTATCAGTGCGTTCTCAAATTAGAAAATTCACAGCACATATAAAAACACATTCACCTACTTCAATTAGGTCAATGTCAGGGTTTATCAAAATTCTCCATCATATTTTTTTAAATCTTGATTTGTAGGTGCTATAAAAAATATACACTAGTCAAATGAGCTGTGTGTGTTCTGACCAATTCCGCAAAGTTAGGAGGAAAGGGAAGGAGAAGTTGTACAGTTAAATTACAAATCCTAAACATTTAATCCTTTATTTGCACTTATCTCTCTAAATCTAAAAAGGCATCAGCACTCTTGGATACCAACAACAAGAAAGATAGAAATTTCACTAGTATCAATCCCAGACGCGTAGTCCATCCATTTTCTTGCCCAGTGAACATCTTCTCCATCAGAATCCAAGAGGGGAATACAAATCTCAGTTTCTTAGTCACCTTCGAGCCCAGGGCCAACCGGTCTCGACAATAACCAAAAAAGGCAGCTTTATGACCGGTCGCCTGTTTCTGCAGTTAAAGTATTTTTCGGGTAATCAAATTTGTCATCGGAGGGTACCCTTCACTGTTCTAGAAGGACAGTTCGAAGCTCATCTTCTTTATTGATCATCATCGAAGCAATTGCTCCATCGTTAAACTCAAAAGAAGTTCCTCCGTCCACAACCATACAGGCATCCCAACAACGCGAACGGACGCAAACCCTGAGCAGAAAGGACAGCTCGTTAAGAAAGTTTTCTTCACCTGAAATAACAGTTTCTTTAAAACCCCTAAGTTTTATCAGAAGTGTCAGATGTGGAAGGGAAAAGAGGTGAATCCTACTCTAAAAGGTTTACGCTACCCAATTTAGGTTTTATATAAATGTCTGTCCTTTTTATTCCACAGGCACGTATAAAAAAGTTGCTTTGCAGTCAGTTTCTTTTAAAATGGCAGCTCGATCTTGTTGTAGGCTAAATGCATGACAAAAAAAAGTCCACATCACTCTGTTAAGGAGCTATGTTCCTTCTATTTATTTAAATTTTAGCTTCTCTAAAACGGCACCTGAGGTGTCAAAGGAAACATCACTTTGGCCGGGTCAGCAGGACACACCTCATTGGTCCCACAGGTCCTACCTCCCCCACCAGATTGAGTGTCAGGGAAACCGAACCCGTTTGTTTAAGACCAAGTGTGCGCGGCAAGCACGGGGGACGCAGACCGCCCCGTCGGGCCCTGGACGCCTACTTACTTGGAGGTGAAACACCGCTGCCGGCTGCTGGAGAAGACTCTGTTCGCTATGGGTTCTCGGATACTGAAGAGTATCTTTGGTTCCTCTGGACTGTAGAGCAGCGATTCGTTGTATTCATTTGTTACTGTGAAGGAAGGAAAGCAAACATGAGCGCACTTAACAACAGCTCCTGAGAAGCGCAAAGCGAAGCGGGGATGCTATCCCCAACGCAACAGCGGTCTGTCCCAAAGGTCCGCTTGGTATCAAGGACCTGGGGGTTCACTTCCATTTAAAAAAAAAATATATATATATATATAAAGCAGGATTAGGTTCCCAGATTAATCCACAGAAGCCTACATCACTCACAATATAAAAGAAATGGGTATATTTTGGGAAAAAAATTCTAGGCTAATAATTAAACAAAAAGAGAGGAACTAGTTTATGGCACTCAAAAATGGAATTTGAGTTGCCACAGCCCCCTGCCATGTTCTTTTCCAAAAGCCACATTGAAGAGTTCGTGAGTGTGGTGGTAAATCAGCGGTCTTGTGTAACCCACGATCTAAAACAGTGACCGGCAACGTGCTTTCGCTGCTGAAAAGGCTGTTACTCAAGGTAGTTCTGGCAATCCCTGGGACCTGCTTTCCCTTTAACCAGGAGGCAGTGAGACGTGGCAGGCAAAGCACACACTGGTTCAAGGATCGCAACACAAAAGTCCAGTTTTAAAGGTTTTATGGCTTAAATAGATTTAAAGTGATATTAAAAGCATGTTTGAGTCAAAAAAGTCCTGTGCTTTGCTAGTCAGACAAGAACATGTCACAATAACATCCTAAAATCAATGCAGAACTTAAACGAAACCATTAGCGATTCTGATCGTTTGCCACTGACCTTTCTCTACCAGTTCCCTGTTCAGTGGGAGACTTACATTTCCTTGTCGTTTTGCTATTGGAAAAATGGGAGAAATATCTTGATTAAAATGTTTCATATCATATAGTAGCTAATATCATAAAACATATACACTGTATAGTATTTTATAATTATAATTATAATGGCTATTTTGGTACTCACCAATATTTAAAACATCTTCCACAGCCTGAGTTGCAACCCTGTTAATATTGAATGACCTAGAAACAAACACCACATAAATTCTTTCTTGTTTTAATTCTAAAAACATACTAAAAGTGAAAAAGGAGTAATCTAATTATTATACAAAGAACTCAGAAACTAACAAGAAAAACAACCAAAAGACAATAGCCACCTCACCCAGTTTTAAAAAGTAGGCAAAGTATGTGGACAGTTCATAGGCTTCAATGAAAAAAGGGTCTATCTTACACTTTAAAGCAATACAAACCAAAATGAGCTTTTCCTCAGATGTGCAAGGATTATAAACTGATAAGCAGTGTACTGGCACAGGTATGGAAAAAGAAGTATTCTCATACATTGACAGGATTATAAAGTCGCAACAAGTAATTCTGAATTCTGCACTATTAAAATTTAAAGTGTAGAAAATGTGTGAGTCCAGAAATCCTGTTTTCTGAGTATGTACACACAGCTCACCTCCTCACACAACCACATCAAAATTACAACTAAGCTATAAAACAGCCATCACTCAGAACCATCAGAAATCAAGTTGAATAGAAGTCTAACCACTATAAAATTAAAGAAACCACATCCATGCAGACTGGTAGAAGGGGCAGAGCCACAGAACAGGCTGGTCCCACATCCATGTGTGGCAGACAAAAACTCAGGAGGGATAACTTGGGAGTGCGGAGTCCCAGCCCCACACCAGGCCCCCCGGCCCAGCGTTCCAGTGCCAGGAAGGTAAGTCCCCGTAACTTCTGGCTGCAAAACCCAGCAGGGACTGAGGAAGTGGAAGAAACTTGTGGAGCCTCAAGCAGTGCGCCCCTTAGAGAACCCACACATGGACTTACTCAGAGTCACTCCTTCTGAGCTCCAGCACCAGGGTAGCAGTCAGTGGCATACGGGGAGGAACTTGAGTGTCTGGCAGCAAGGCAAGAGCTGGGGGACGGCTTTCCCCCAGACAGAAAGGCAGGCAGAGACTACCATTCTCCCTTTTCAGAGCCCTCTCCCCACAGACCCACAGAGCCAGCAAGCAGTCGCTATATCTAAGGTGCCATCGACACAGCTAACACTGTTTGCCCCACCCTGAAGATCCCAAGATTCCATCCCACCCAACTTACAGGCCCACCCAAGCTGTTGACAGTGACTTTTCCATACAAATGGACGGTCTTGGGTCATGCTTCACAACTTCCTTCACAACTTCCCCAATCCTCTCAAACAGGCAACAGTCAGCCTCAGTGAGCCCTTAGCTCCTATACCACTTGTTATGTGGCCCCAGGCCAGGCACTATTAACAGCCGGCCTAGATTCACAGCTTGGCTTCACATGGGAATCTCCAAGCCCAGCACAAGTAGCAGCCATCTCAGATTGCCTTATAGCTCAGGCAGGGTGGCCCTGGGTAGAACACAGGTGGAGGCTGAACTTGGCCTGCACCACCTAGGAAATCCCAAAGCCTGTGCACCCAGTGGACAGCTACAAACCACATCAGAGCACCACCACCCTGTTCCTGCACAGCTTGATCTTTAGAGAGGGCAGAGCTTGGTGGTCAGTGGTCACAGCAGGTCCTTGCAGCTGATGGGCCTGGGTAAATCCCTCCCATTGACCTGCCACAGCAACCCAGGCTCAACTACAAGAGGAGGATGTACTCAGCCCATACAAAGGGTGCACCTCAAGTACCCAGCTTGGGTGATAGGGGAGACTGTGCCACTGGGCCTTACAGGACACCTACTACATTAGGCCACACTGCCAAGACACGAAGTCAAAGCAGATCTACCTAATACATAGAAACAAACACAGGGAAGCTGACAAACAAGGAGACAAAGAAACATGGTCCAAATGAAAGGACAGATCAAAACTCCAGAAAAAGAGCTAAACGAAATGGAGATAAGCAATCTATCAGATGCAGAGTTCAAAACACTGGTTATAAGGATGCTCAAGGAACTTAGTGAGGACCTCAATAGCATAAAAAAAATCTAGTCAGAAACAAAGGATACATTAATTAAAATAAAGTACAATTTACAGGGAAACAACAGTAGAGTAGATAAAGCTCAGAATCTAATCAATGATCTGGAACATAAGGGAGCAAATATCAACCAATCAGAACAACAAGAAAAAACACAAAATGAGGACAGTGTAAACAGCCTGTGGGACAACTTTAAGGATCCCAACATTCACATCATAGGGGTGCCAGAAGGAGAAGAGAAAAAGCAAGAATTTGGAAATCTATCTGAAAAAATAATGCAAGAGAACTTCCCTAATTTGGCGAAGGAAATAGACATGCAAGTCCAGGGAGCACAGGGAGTATCAAACCAGATGGATGCAAAAAGGCCCACTCCAAGATACATCGTAAAAAAATGACAAAGGTTAAAGATAGAGAATTTTAAAAGCAGCAAGAGAAAAGCAGTTAGTTACCTACAGGGGAATTTCCATAAGGTTGTCAGCTGATTTCTCAAAAGAAACTTTGCAGGCTAGAAGGGGCTGGCAAAAAATATTCAAAGTCATGAAAAGGAGGGACCTAGAGCCAAGATTGCTCTACCAGCAAAGATATCATTTAGAACTGAAGGGCAGATAAAGAGCTTCCTACGTAAGAAAAAACCAAAGGAGTTCATCATCACCAAACCATTATTATATGAAATATTAAGGGGACTTATTTAAGAAAAAGAAGATCAAAAACATGAACAACAAAATGGCAATAAATACTTATATATCATCAATTGAATATAAAAAGCTAAGCGAACAAGAAGAACAGAGACAGAATCATGGATACAGAGTGCTGAGACGGGAGGGGGTGTGGAGGAATGGCTGGAGAGGTGAGGGCATAAAGAAGTACAAATAGGTGGTTACATAACAGCGACGGGGCTGTAAGATACGGTGTAGGAAACGAGTAGCCAAAGACTTACACTCGTGGCCCACGGACATGAACAACGGTGTGGGGATTGCCTAAGGGAGTGGGGAGGAATGGGTGGAGTAAAATATAATTTAAAAAATGAACATATTCTTTAATCTAGTAATTTACCCTAAAATATACTTGCATATATAATACACCAAGACATATACAAGGATATTTACTGAAGTACTGTTTATAATAGCAAAATTCTAATATATATATATATATATATATATATATATATATATAGCAACAGGAAGCTGGTTAAATTATGGCAACTCAGCAGAGTACTACATATATATTAAAGAAAGTAAAACAGAACTAACTACATGTGCTGATATACAGAGATAACCAAGATCTTAGGTTAAAAAACCAAAGGTATTATATGGTGTATATGTTACTCCCTTGTTTTATTTATATTAAAAAAAAAACAATTATACACATATATATAGTGATTGTGTCTGGAAATTAGTACCAGAGATAGGAGATTAAAGAGAGACTACCTTTTCACTGTATAACCTTTTATACTATTTAACATATTTTAACATGTGTATTTCTTTAAATCATAAAATAGCTTCCTTAAAGGTGAGAAATCCTTTGCCAGTATACTGCCTTACTTAACCACTTAAAAAAATATGTTAACCCAAACATGAATAACTTCTCTCTCAGAGCAAATAAGTTGCTCTGTCCTGGGGTCTATGAAGATGCTTAAGGAAAGGCAGGTTTTTAAAAAAAATCTTCTAGGAAACAGAATTATTCTGCCTCACTGTCTCTCGCACGGCATCAGCAGACAGTGCTGATGAGAAGGAGCAGCCTGATGAGTCACTCACTCACACAGCCCCAGCCTCACTCGGTGCCTCTTGCCTTTTCTGGGGGGGGGTGGGGGGGTGGGGGGGGTAATAAACACTCCACATACCTGACAATCCTACATCCTTCACATTCGGAGCAATGTGAAAATATGGTGAACACTCTCTTCAGAAAAATGCAGCCTTTTTACATGACCAAGTTTTTACATTCAGAATTTGGAGTTATCCCCAACCCAAATCTCTCTGCTACAAAAATCCAACATCTGGCCCCTCTTGCTCTACCGTTCCCCACTCTGCCCCCTAACGTCACGTTCTGATCACGCCAAGCTCACTCGGGCCTGTGCACCTTTGCTCTTACCATTTGGTAAGAAAGCCAAATAGTTTCAGTGTCCTGAGTTTCTTACTGTTTCGTATCAAGTTTTCCATGTCACACACTATGAGACAGAAAGCACTCAGGTCACGACCTGGCTCATGGCAAGAACGCTACACAAAATGAGAATGTCTAGCGCGAGGGAAACGTGTGAGTTATATTCTAATTCCTGCGAATACCTACCTTATTGGAAGACACTGTTTTAAGATTCTATTTTACATCTAAAATTCACGTAAGTATGAAGTATGTTCATTAGACTTAAAATATATAAAGGGCAAAAGGTTTTAGTAACTACTGATGGAGTTAAGATTTAACCGAAGAAAACAAAAGGCTGAAGAGACTTGCTGGAATATTCCCACATTTCCCTTATGAGGACTGTCACGTTCCTATTATCAGGGATACCACAGACCAACCAAAAGCAAGTCCTCTGAGCTGTAATTAAATTAGGACTAATTTCCTGTGGTTAGAACTTGGGTCGCAGCCAATTCGCATCAAAGACAGACTGTATGACTAAGCAGCTGTTGCAGCCAGCACAGGACGCTTTTGTCCATAACCTTCGCCATCCTAAGACTTCCCAGGTGAAATCAGATGTACCTTGTGCTACAGAGAACCAACTTGAAAGACAGATTGAGTCCATACCTTCATCAGCTAATAAAACTTTGTTCACTTAAGAACACCCCCTCACCCTTATTTAAGTCTGCTAGGATAGCATGTATGGAGGAGGAGGACTGGGGGCAGTCTTGAGAACAGAAACAGAAACGCAAGCGTATATGATCTCCCAGTGTATGCAGCCAATCACGGCCCACCATGAGAAGGGGACCGAGACGATACCGCGACGATTCAGAGACAGCTGTTCTACAACATAACCCCTAACCCTGTGTGTCCCGTGGAAGAAGTTTCGAAAATGCACAAATGGGACAGCTATCGCCCTGGGCACACAGGCTCTGTGTGAGCCACAGGCCTGAGTTCCAGCCACAGGAATGAGAGTGGGCGCCGCGGACAGCACTTCTCAGCCTGCCCCCAAACCTCCCACCATGACCTGCCTGCCCCCCTGCCCCCTGGGACTTGATGTGAATGAGCACAGCGGCCTCGGGAGCCACGTTTAAAAGATGGCAGAGCTGCAGGATGGAAGGAGTCTGGCTCCCGGGCTCACTACTTGGAGGACGGCCACCTGCCCATTGGGAACGCCCACTCAGGCTTTACAAGAACAAGTAGTGAACTTCCACCGTGTTAACCCACTGAGAGCGGGGGTCGCAACTAGCTTACCCTACGTTATTATACATTTCCACATTCCATATTCAAAGCAAGGGCTGAGGAGGTCACAGAGCAAAACAAACTTGTATCTATCTGTATCAAGAAGGAAAAGAAGAATAGTAAAGGAAACAGGCTATCCTATTCTTTTTCCCCAGTGATTTCTCAGGGGGATCCAGTTTAGTTAAATCTAGAATTTGAATCCTGCCTTCACCATTTATTGGCCACGTGACTTTGGGCAGTCAGTTAACTTCTGAGACTCTTTACTGATCTGGTCTCCTAGTTCCAGAGTGTTTGAGAATTTAAATAACAGACTTAGCTTGGGACAAAGAAAAGGCTAGGAAATGGTGGAGGGAGGAGATACAATTATTAACGTATAAAAATGCACATCTTTCCCTTAGCCCTCAGGATCCTTTTCTCCCCCTCCATCTTCCGAGGAGAAAAAGGACCGGAGATGAATGCAAAGTGCCGTCGGCAGTGGGAGGGCGCGGGTGGAACACGGTGGAAGGAAGGAGCAAGACGCGCAGAGCTGAGTGGTGAAGACACTGGGTAACTAAGGTGGCAGGGACAGATCACATTAGTGACACTGAGAAAGTTCTACACCAGAGCACAAGAAACAATAGGAGACTTTAGTAAACAACACAGAAAAGACCAACATTCTAATCTAAGCCACGTTTCTCCAAATGCACCATCAACAGAGGACTCAACTATCAGGTGTGCGGCAGCTGGCGGGGGCGGAGGAGGGGAGGCACACTTTACAACTTAATGGTTCTTACTGTTTATGCTCGTCTCACTGGTGAGAGGCTGAAAACTAAAACCATCAAAATCACACACACGTGCGCTCACAGCAGAAGTCAAAGCCCCCTGCCTTTTGCGTACATAAGCGTATTTCTCCAAGACTGGTTGAGTTTACCTTGACAGTTCTTCAGTACAACCTACTGACTCATCTTTCAACTGTTTAAAGCTGGCAATGAAAAAGGCATTGGTTTTATAGCCAAGCACACCTATGCCTGTGTCCAGACTATGACACTTGCGTCGTGACCTCAGCCTAATTATTTGTCCCAAGCCTCAATGTCTTCCTTTACAGAACAGGGATACTGCTACTTTCTTGCAGAATTTCTGTAAGGATTACAGTCCATGTACAAAAAGTAGCTAGCACAGTATACTCAAAGTAGCAGGGGCTAACTAACTGATAGTCTGCATTACTATTACAAAACACGACAGAACTACAGAAGTTCAGAGGATCAAGTAATCTCACTCATCCGTTCCGTTTCCCTTGTTCCACAGAAAAGAGAACTTGTACATGGTGACAAAGCCCGTCAGCGGTGTAGCCGGGTCTCTAACTCCCAGGCCAGTTCGTTTCAATTACACCGTTTTGCCCATTTTCAAAGGACGAGAATACCAGGGGATGAAAAGGGAAAGACATGGAAAAGCATTTCTATTTCTCAGTCCAGTTTCCAACAAGTGACGTGCCACGCTGAGCAGAAAGAACAATGTTATGATAAACTAAAGCTGCTAATTTTAATGTTTTCAATTTACTAAAAAAAAATCTATAGCATATATGATTGCATGTATCATTTCAAATAATTATTAGAAAAATCATTTTAGAAATCTAGTTCTCCTCACTGGCCCTCAGGGACCTAAGATATTAACCAATCTTTTTAAAGGATACTTCTCATTTTTTCCTAAAGGTTCATTTATTTGGCTAAGGCGAGGATCGTTTTTTAAAGATGTTAAAGCACTGAACACAGGAATGAAGCGGTATGTCTGCAAAATGCGTCAAAACAATGCGGGATGGAAGGAGCTATAGGGGGACAGAAAAAACAACACTGGACACGCATCAATAACTACCAGGTCTGGCTAATGAGTACGCAGGCCTCTTGTAGATATTTAAAATTCTGCACATCAAAAAGCTTTAAAAAGTAATGCTAAAAAAAATAGGAAATAAAATTCCATTTCAAATTTAAGATCACAATTTGATCAGCACTATTTGTGAGTATGAAGTCATTTATTCCAAAAGATATCTGCAGGAATATGTACTAGGTATTATGCTATGCACACAAAAACAATTAAGCAGGAAAAAAAAAGACAACCACTAGTCACTATCCTAGATGCCTCAAGTTGCTCAAACTTGGATGTTAGCTTATTAGATAACTAGCAATGCAGTACGTGCCGTGGAAAAAGCGCTGGGATTAATTATGCTTGTGAGAGGAACTAGGTCTTATTCAAGTTCTCCTACCGAGACTGACATCTGAAGACTGCAGTTTCCAGCCAGTGGACAGAAAGTGGAGTGTGTCCAAGTACTCAAGGCAGAAAGAAGATGCATTGAGCCAAGACAAAAGCCCAGAGAGAACATGACTTGTGCCGGGAATTGCAAGTAGCCCGCAGTGCGTCCAGTGTGCTGACCGGTGGGTTGGGGCGGAGCAGTAACAGGCTGGGAAGGACCTGAGGTCCTAGTGAAAGGACCTACGTCATCTGAACAGAGTTAGGAGTCAGTGAAAGTTTGAAAGCACACAAGGGGTGGAATCATATTCTATCCACACTGTACAAATATGAGTCTGTTGCTGGTACGGATGACAGCCTACAGAATAAAGGGCAAGGAGGCACCAAGAATATTCACTAAAAAGATAGGGCCCTGGGCCAAAGAAACAGCAGTAGGAGCTGAAAGAAGGGGCAAGGACTTCAGAAACGCCACTGGCTGGATTTAGAGCCTGGTGTGTGGAGAGGGGAGAACAGGGAGTCTCAAATGGACCAGGCAGGTTTGAAAGAAAAATTATTTTTCTCTAGAGCACGAGCTCAGCACAAACAGTGAAACTATCAAGCAATTCAAGAACACAGGCAGAAGAACCGAAGACAATACACTCAGTTTTTTTTTTAAGATTTTATTTGTTTTTAGAGAGAGGAAGGGAGGGAGAGAGGGAGAGAATCATGAATGTGTGGTTGCCTCTAGTGTGCCCCCTACTGGGGACCTGGACCTCAACCCAGGCATGGGCTGGGAATCGAACCAGCAGCCCTTTGGTTCAAAGGCCGGCACTCAATCCACTTAGCCACACTAACCAGGGCATACATTTTTAATGCACTCAATTTGAAAAGCCATGACTGTTTTATCTACTAGGTGATTTGAGAGTACGATCTGTGTTCAGGAGAGAAGACAGCTACAGACAGAAGCCGGGAAGGCAGTCACACTCGCGCTAGGAAGCGACACCCAGAAGAGGCTACCGGGTAAACTCTGGTTAGACCTTTATCAATGGACAAACCTCCAGCAGGTGGCTCTTGTATTGTACATTGTTTTCACTTCTTTCTTATTTAAGACACCCTTCGTTTTGAAAATGTGTAGTGCCAAAAAAACATTTTTCATTTTCTTTTTTCTGTTCGCAAATCGAGCGAGGTAGGCTAAATCATGAGCAAACAGGGACCACAGCTAGGCTGCAGCTTCAGTCTGAGAAGCCAGGGCAAGGCTTCCAGACCCAACCCAGGGGTGCAGCAGAAACCCAGCCAACAACCACCCCCACCCCCGGCTCCCTCCAGTGCACCAGAGGCCTTAGAGAGGCCGGTCTTCTATAACGAGGAAGTCACATTACTTAAAATGTTTCACAGAAGTTGATAAGCAACGTCCCGGGTTACTCACCAGGCCTTTGATCCTGTTCCAGTACACAAATTGAGCCCTGAACTCTTCTGTTTTTCCCATGGACCATCATCCACTGAAATCTCATAGTAGGAAGCCCTATGAATTGAGAATACAAAACTGGATTTGCTGAACGTAAGGCTCACAGTAAGGAAGACAAACAAACAGTCTTTTCTGGAACTGATGAACCCTCAGTAGGCCAGCCTGCCTTAGACATGCCTTAGCAGGCACACACGTCGTGATGCTAACTCTAATATTAAGTGGAAAAGCTACAAAAAATGCTGCATGTCTGCATCCCTCTCTCACCGGTATGTTCCTTTCTATCCATGCTTTAACATTCAAACAGGCGCTTCTTCTAGATGTTGACCTAGCATGGCCGCTGCCTTCGTTATGGCCTCTAACATACACAGAGAGAGCCTTATTTCAGAATCCGAAAAGGAAACACCATTCTTCAGTGAGTTTCTTGGTAGCTAATCCTTGATATATGTAAGTCTATATATAATCCTTCAAGTGACTAAGAGTTTCTGCTAAAATTTTGTTGAGTTACATACTATTGTGCCTTTTGAATTGGTAGTAAGCTAACAAGGTCTAAAGAAAAATCTCTACCAGTACTGACCTAGTGGGCAAAACTAGAGATAAAACTAAAAATGTGGTTTCTTTAAGGATTTTTATTTGAGTATTTCATAAAATGAAATCAAATCGGTTTTCTAACACCAGCAAGAATGATACTACTCTTTAATTGCATGAAAGAATAAATGATTTGCAACTATTCAAAGAACTTTTCAAACATGTGAGAGCCAATTTTGTAAATTATATCTTAAAATAATAGTGTCGCTAATCGATACTGCATTATTTTTCTCTAGCAAATAAAAACATTAAAATAAACCCTTAATAAAATATGGCTTTTCAAAACCGTGAATTGAGACACACTCGCAAACAGTAACACTTAATGGACAAGTTAACTCTTCTTCTGTCCCTTCCAACTTCCTGCCAAGCCCTGACTCCGTGAAGGTTTTATGTGATACAACTCCTTTTCATTTTTTCTCTGAACTCAGCATTCTTCATAAAAGTAAAAAAAAAAAAAAAAAAGCAGGCTTAATATTCACATTTTATCTATTTCATCGCTTTATTATGTCTTCTTAGAAAATTAGTGATTTTAGTCTCATTAGGAGCCTGTTAATCGAGTGGAGTGGCTGCTACGAAGCCAGAATCACATACAAACAGATTATTAGCAGTTAGTGGTGATAAACAAGCAGAGGTGGAGAGGGGGAGAAGTACCAGTCAGGTGAGGGATGTGGAGCCCAACACAGTGAACAAATTTAGTGTCATTGTCTCATGCAGGTTTGTCAAGATTAGTCAACTCAGAATTTTTGTTTCAGGGGGATTATTTTTTAAGGCAGCAGTAAAACTCACAGTCCCTTTAGAGTGGGTATACTTCTTCTTAAATTGTCCACTGCCACAGCCCAAGAATAAGACATTCTAGGTTAGAACAAATAGGAGAAAGGAAAAAAGTTGGGCTTTTAAAATGTTCTTAAATCTAGCCCTGGCTGGCGTAGCTCAGTGGATTGAGCGCGGGCTGTGAAGCAAAGCGTCGCAGGTTCGATTCCCAGTCAGGGCACATGCCTGGGTTGCAGGCCATGACCCCCAGCAACCCCACATTGATGTTTCTCTCTCTCTCTATCTCCCTCCCTTCCCTCTCTAAAAATAAATAAATAAAATCTTTAAAAAAATGTTCTTAAATCTAAGAACATTATAAATGAGGCAGGAATAATATTGCTGCACTTGCTATTTTCCAAGCCAAGCACCTAAGTCTTCAGGATCTAGTGAAACCTAACACAGGCTCTGGAGCCAGAAATACTAGCTTTATGTGGCAGTTCTGATATCAACTAATGCTGTGACCTTGGCCACGTTATCTGAACTCTCCAGATCTCAGCCTCAATTTTTTTTCCACCGGTAGATACAACTACCCTTCTCAGGGCCGCTTTGAGCGCGCCTGTGATGACACGCCCCACACAGTGCCCGACACAGCAGGCATCTGGCAAGTGTCCCCCACTTCCTTTCTGCCTAAGGGTCTGTCTATGTCGTAGAATCTTTTTTAAAAAAAGTTCTATGCATCTTCAACAGTAAAACCTCTCCCAATGGCACCCCACTGCTGCCCTTGCTTAGTGAAGATGTAGGGGGAGGCACCGACGAGCACAGGAAGCAGCAGCAGCATCAGGTACGACTCAGGAGGTGAACCAACCAAACATCTACGCCACAGAGGATACAAGCATTCGATCTAAAAACTCCTGCTGGGACTGCACTGAATGCCCAAAGCCTACCGCTTTATCCCAGTTGTCCTGCTTTTGTATGTTACGTAATTTTTTGGTAAGTACGAATTATAAAGCAATGGTAGCAGAAGCTCTCAGAAGTTACAACCTTGAAAATATACAAACAAAATAGTATAAGCCATCGAATGGCTCTCCTAGAGTAAAAGCATGAACTCATAAAACATTTCTGCCTTTGTCATCTATTTATTTAGAGGACAATGCCTATTCACTTTAATAGACTTTCTCCAATCTCATTTAAAGTTGTTACTCTCTGTCTTAAGTCCTTAGCAATAAAAACTAGATTGTGTTACTAATTAGTTACGTTTTCTTCCTTCTCCCTTCTATCACATAAATAAATGTATCCATTATTCATTTCTAAACTGCTTCAAACTTGAGATACAGCAAAGGAAAAAACTTTATATAAAACATGTCTAACTAATATAAATATTTATACTTTATTAAGTTCTTTAAAGAATATGTTTATTTCTTTGAAGAATCTTATTTTTAATAATTTTTTAAGTTATACATATTACCACTACCCTCCAAAAAATAAAGATAACACTGCCTTTATCTTATTCATCTTTATATTCCTAGTGGCCCCCATATTACACACGGCAGTGCATAATATATTTTTATTGAATAAGTTTAAAATTGCATTAATCAAAATTATAATTACTCAAAAAAAAAATGTTCATGTCTTCCTGTTGAATCAGGTCTTTTTCTTTTCAGTGCTACCTAAGGTAAGTCATTGGCTAAAACATGGGTATCTTTTTAAATGGAGACAAATTTTTCCCACCATCATTAAACTCCTTGTGAAAGGGTATGACTTACAACACACAGAATTTTAGGAGAGGTGCCACCCTCCTCAGTAAACTCGGAAATCAGCTGCACGGCCTTCAGAAGGTCACGTGGCTCTGGGAGCGGGAAGCTGGGGCGCGGACCGCCTCCAGGCTCCGCCCCTGGCTGACTCACACACACACACACACACACACACACACACAAAAGGGAGTAGGCGAGTTCTCCAGGGCTGCCGTGGGGCACCTCTACACTGCAGCAGCCATTTCATAACTGGCCACACACACAGACATTCTGCCGACAATTTAGGCCTGAGTTACAGTCAACTCCCACGAAACAGACTTCATCCCTAATAAAACACATGCTGTATATTTACATATTTTTAAAATTTAATTTTAATTGTTGTTCAAGTGCAGTTTTCTGCCTTTTACCACCTCCCTTCTCCCATTTCCGCTCCCTTGTTATTGTCCATGTGTCCTTTATACATTTATATTCTTAAGGAAGAACTTTATTAACCTCAATTTTTTACTATTGGTTGCAAATCTTAAACTGTCAATAAATACACTTGCCTTATTATGTCTCACTAAGAAGGATGCAATCATCACTTAGGTGTATTGTCAAAAAAAAGTTTAACTCTAATCATGCAGAGAAAAAAAAATCACACAAATCTAAAATGAGGGATGCGCTTTTCAGCAAACGGGCTTAGGCCACTGAAAACACTATGATCACGAATGACAAACCAGGGGTGCAGCTAAGGACCTTCCTTAATTCTAAAGGAAGAACGGCCAAGTGCAATGCGTGATCCCTCACTGGATCCTGGATCAAAACGAGCAAAGAAATCAGCTTTCAAGGATGTTAAGTCAGTCGGTTAAGTTTTAATACGACTGTCTATGAAGGCTGTGTAATAACTGCAAGGGTACTCCTGCTAAGTACATCACTCCCTGCAGCATGCATGCGACCAACGTGAAGGCACCTGAACGGCAGGTGAGAAGCCCTGGGAACTACTGCAGTGAGGAAACCTGGTGTAGCCTGCGTTCTCACACACTCTTTGGGCACAGAACTTTCTTTTCCCTTAACATGAATGAAGGTGTCAGAAATAGTTCATTACAAATGCCACTTCTATTAGTTATACAGTGTTAATTACAAATCTTAGGTTGTAGAGATTCAGTAAATATCTAAAAAACACTAGGACATTCAATCCCAAACTGAGGACCACAGGTGTAGGCGTACCTGGACGACAGACTCTCCCCAATGAAGACCTCGTTCAGTGCTCTCACTGGCAAAAGCTGGGGTCCTGACACCTCGGGCCCTGCAGGTAACAAAGGGAAGAAACCAAGACAGCTCTTAAATTTTAGCAGTGTTATGAGATAAATGTCTGTAAAACATTAAAATATTCGTATTTTTGTTGTAATAGAATCTATACTTGAACGTCACTAACATATAAGTAGTTCTTAAAGAATTCATAATATAAACCTCAAAGACATCTAACATTATAGCTGCCATGAAGCCTCTGACTCTCTAAAATAATCCTTAATTCTGCTTGAAACAGTTTTTCGAGAGTGATAAAATATTTATCCATCTCATGAGATTCGTGTTGTCACACTTAACTTGGGTTTACCGTGGAAGCTTCAGAGACAGAAATGGTCAAGCACCTCCAAAGGCGAGCCATTCTGGATTTCAGCAGCACACTGCATGCACGGCTGATGTGGGAGACCAAGTCAGTTATGTTAAAGATCAGGTCTGCTCTCTTAGGGAGAAACCCTCAACAGCGGTCAGCAGCAGCAGCAGCTGCGCTGGAGGAACTCTGCCACATCTCCTCTCATGACTCCTAAAAGATGTTCCCTTTTCTTTCCCTCTATAAGCTGGGTGCACAGGTTAACGAATCTTCCTGGGCCATTCTGGCCCTGGCTGGTGTAGCTCAGTGGATTGAGTGCCAGCCTGCGAACCAAAGGGTCACCAGTTCAATTCCCAATCAGGGCACATGCCTGGGTTTCAGGTCAGGCCCCTGGCGGGGGCAGGGTACTCGAGAGGCAACCACACATTGATGTCTTTCCCTCTCTTTCTCCTTCCCTTCTCCTCCCTAAAACTAAATAAATAAATCTTTAAAAAAAAAAAAAAAAAGACATCACTCTGTGTCACAAAATCCTCCAAAGGATTCTCACTGTTTTCTGGATCAAACTTGTGACTGTCACAGCAAATGGTTTCTTTTACTTTTTATCCTTAATCTCCAATGAGGAATGCCAACCCCGTTTTCTGAATGTCACTAACAGCAGACTCACTGCACCTAAGAACCTCCCACTGGGCAACTACCATGGCACAAGCTCCCTTTTCTGTCTCCTCACACCTCTGAAGCCAAAGCTTCAACGCCCGCCCAGTTGCGGCGGCCAGCCTCCGAGACGGTGCCCAGGGACTCCGCCTCCCGGTCTCACATTCTTGCATGACTCTCCCCCTCACATCATGCTGGGGCTGGTCTGTGTGACTAATGCACGGCAGAAATGGCGTGTCGCTTCGGAGTACTAGTTAGAGAGGACACCCTGGCTTCTGCCTGAGTGGCTCACTCTCGCAGATCACCTGGTCTGGGGAGGATGTTCCATAAGCAGTCCAGTGGGGAGAGGCCACCATGGCGAGGGACAGAAGCTTCCTGCTGACAGCCACGTGATGACCTGGGACCCAGATCTTAAGTCCCAGTCACTCTTCTGATACCGCTGTCCCAGCTCACAGCTTGCCTGTCACCTCCTAAGGGACCCTAACCTATTGCTAACATGCTACATTTGGGGGTAATAGATGTCTAATACACACTAGACACTTAACACGATACAAGAGTAAAACCTGTCAGCATCGCACCAGTATCACCACTGCTCTCGTCTGACCTGCTGGCCTGATTGTTATATTCTTCTGTTTATATGTCTACTGAACACTAATTACATGTATCTTATTTCCTTTGACTTACAATTGCCTAAGGGGGACCCAATATCCCCTATTCTTCAAATATAACAATTTGTCATTACAACGTCAAGTCCCCTTTGAAAACCTGTTATGTGAATGAATTATACAAGTGTAATGGGTTAATATTACCAGCTCAATCGTATAATATAGTAGAAGGAACTTGACACAAAGAGGTATATAAAGTTTGATGTATTTAATCCAATTTGATTGCCCTTAAGACTGTAAAACCTCCTGGCTAGCATAGTTCAGTGGATTGAGCGTGGGCTGCAAACCAAAGTGTCACAGGTTCGATTCCCAGTCAGGGTACATGCCTGGGTTGCAGGCCACAGCCCCCAACAACCGCACGTTGATGTTTCTCTCTCTCTCTCTTTCTCCCTCCCTTCCCTCTCTAAAAATAAATAAATAAAATATTAAAAAAAAAAAAGACCGTAAAACCTGCTAACTTTTGAAACTTAGTTTGGTACTAGTTATATATACATTCCCATACCTGACAGATTTACAATATAAACATAAAAGGCTAAAATGTATTGCTTGTATTTTACATAAGGTTAATTACTAATTGAATTTGTTTTACATCTCCACACAGATTTTCTACAAATGTCCAACTAACAGTAGATACTCACCAAATATTACTAATAAATCTGAATTTTCACCATCAAATTACAACCATGTTTTTCTTTTATATGATTATGACTTCCCTCTACAACCATGTTTCCTCATCCTAATTTTCCTTTCCATATTGCATTCTTATCTGTACTTGCTGAATTTCACCTGAAATCCTCTGCCAAAGGAGGAAGAGAATAAGTAAAATCACTTCAAGTCTCATTAATCATCTTAATTCTGCTTATGTGTCCTTTCGTGCTGAGTACCAAACATTACCTGCTCACTAAACTACGCATGCATAACTTGCTTCAGTGGGGTGTTAAAAAAACGGACTCAATGACCCTTCACTGCCCCAAGTCCCTCCTCTCTGGTCACCCCCCCCCCGTGTCGTCTATATCTGCGCTTCTGTTAGTTTTCTTCATTATTCATGGGTTGCTTTCAGTTTTGTAACCCACGTATGAGTGAAAGCACACAGTTAACTTCTTCTGCCTCACTTATTTTGGGGTCAAATATTGGTGAGAGAAGATGATCTGATTTTGGCTTGTGGGCATACAACACAATATACAGATTATGTGTCACAACAATGTACTATTGAAATCTACATAATTGTATTAACCAATGTCACCCCACTACATTTCTTTAAAAAATAGACTCGATACCAATTAATGCTTTTCTATGCAAAATAATAGGTTACAAAAATTAATTAAAATCTGTATTTTTAAATGAGCAAATGTAGTGAAAAGGCCTGGCTCCTAAACTTCCCTTAAGGTTCTCTTCACGTCTTCACTGAGCTCCTCCACCCACAAGCTGGAGAAGATCCAGCAGGAGACTCTGAGGCCTTAGACGACGGTGGGAGCCACCGTCTGGAAGTGGCCTGAACACCTCTTGGGCAGTGAGACGAGCTGAAATAAACTTGCATATGTTAAGCCACTAAAATTCTGGGCATGTTTATCAAGTCCATTCACTTATCCAAATCAATATAACCAACCTTGAAAATAAGTAAGCTACTAGTTTAAGTGATTTAAAAAATTGTTTAAAATAATAAATTAACCCTACATTCCTTTGATGGTATACAGGTGATAAAAATGAATTCTTCATTAACTTGCATACAAATACAATCTGGCTAAGGATAGGTTAACACTACATACAAGGAACATTTTTATTTGTTTAAAGTTACATCATCCCTTTTTTAAACTGAAAAGTAAAAAAAAAAAGTTTTTCTCTGTAGTCTTTTGTTCTAATTTAGAAAGCTAAATAAGGGATCAGCCCTGGCTGGTGCAGCTCAGTGGACTGAACGCAGGCCTGCGAACCAAAGGGTCAGTGGTTTGATTCCCGGTCCGGGCCCATGCCTGGGTTGTGGGCCAGGCCCCAGCTGGGGGCGCATGAGAGGCCACCACACACTGATGCTTCTCTTCCTCGTTCTCCTCCCCTTCCCCTCTCTATAAATAAATGAAATCCTTTTTAAAAAGGGGATCAAACCCAATGATATATTTATAACTTCAAACCTACTCATATATTCAAAAATCCCAATGGCAGCTTAGTAGCTTAGTAGGCAATGTTTCCTGCCAACCCAAAGAGAATTTAAATAGGAAGTATGAGCTATACCTTGAAATCTTCCTCAATTTTGTCTCAGAAAATAAAGCTGTCAAAAAACACAGTCAAAACTAGTATCTAGACATGGTAAATATGATTGTTAATAGCAAGTACAGCCATTTCCGGTATTAATATTAAAAATGGGAAACTCTCCCGATTCCAGGTTCTTCGTGCACTGAAAACCCTGCTGTGACCACAACCGCACCCCCCCCACCCCCCCCGCTCCCCCCACGCCCTCCCGGGAACGTGCAGGCACTTCCTCTGTCTCCAGCGTTCTGGCGTACCCTGGGTTGGACCCCTCACCTCAATTCAAACACTGGGACCTGAGTTTTGAGAAATTCTCTTGTATGACTTTTCTTGTAATGTTGAGCATTTGCTCTGTTCTTTTTCTAAAACTATCCTAAGTCAAATGTAAACACCACCTGGGTATTTACTCAATTTACATGTCATTCTGTTTCTGTATACACCCTTGATTAACTTAGTTTATAAGCTGAAAACAGTGAGTCCGAGATAAAAGTCTGAGCACTGAATCTCTGAACACCAATCTCCATCTTCCCTGTATGACTGTTGGTGAAAGGAGCCAAATTCCGAACATCTGCTGATTTTCTTTTGGTGCAGGATGAAATAAAATCTCTATCTAAAGATTTTTAAATATCTTACTGAATAGTTACTGCAGTCTTTCAAAATCAGTAACAGGCGTTCATATACATGCAATTACTTAAACTATTTCTAAAACCAAATAATTTTTCACGAGGGAGAGAAGGAACATCTTCAAAGCCCGACGTGCACACACACGCACAGGCCAGGAACACGCGGACCCGTGAGGCTCTAAACCGCCATGGAAAACTCCCACGCAGACAGAGGGCAGACACACACAGGGAGCTTCTCCGGGTAAGTTTAGCCAAGAAATGAAACATCAGAGAAAAAAAATGAATCTATAACTATTATGAAATCTTCTACTTAACTAATTTTATTTCTACTGCTTTCTTTTTCCCTTTTGCCATTTCAAAGAGTAAGGCCAAGAATCTTTCCTTAAATATCGCTTATCCCCTTGGACAATTTCTAATCCTTCCCTCATCATCTAGCTTTCAGATCCGTCCTAGAAAACATTCCCTCTAGAAACGTGCTGCGTTTCCTACCTCCGTGTCCAACAGTAAGCTCTACGCCTGCGGTAGGTCCCTGTCCTTTCCTGAGCGCGGTCCACGGCACTACAATCCCCATGTAAGTTCATTATAAAGGATTACTTTTAGAAATTGGCCATCAAAAGAACTGTTAAGTTAAATACTGCCCCAAACATGTCTAACTCCCAATCCACCTACTTTCATCATGAACTCTTTCGATATTGAAGGCTCTGCTATGTTGATTCAAACTTAGCTGCTGTTCGTGGAGGTCCACAGGAATGGGGTTTATGCCAGTCCCTTCGAGGTATAACCTGATTCGCTGCCTCCACAGCCACCTTGGAAGAATGAAAAGCAAGTTACGTTAGGATAGAATAAGTTAAAAATTAGACATTATAACTTTACCAAATTAAAAATTCACTTAAAAAAAAAAACAAACTAGTTATTCTAGAACAAATTATTCCAGAAACCTAAAAAGCACAGGTTCCTGCTTAGAGACAGATTTAGGGACGGGAAAACCCATCCCTACTGCCTAAGAAACAGTTTATTTCTCTGTTCAATTATAACAGAAATATTTAATGTATGTCTACAAAATCTCCCAATAATCTGAATTCATCAAGTCATATTCTTTATCAAGGATCCTGTAAATCTAAGATGCTGAGCCAGATATAATTGTGTTGTGCTCATCAGAAAGTATAAGATATGCCAAAAAAGGGGGATTCTGAAATTGAAATAATATTGTGTTGAGGTGGTCAGATTAGATAAAAACCCTTCACCTTAAACTTAAATGACATTTTTGGTAAAAAGTAAAGAAGAAAAGAATCAGGTTCGATTAATTTCAAAACCAAAAACTGATGTATCAAAAAGCCGATGGGACACAGTCTGCCAGACCCGCATACAAAAACATACTCTCACTTGGTAGCTATGGTCACTTGTAGAGGTGCCCAACTTCTGAAATGACCAGAAGCGAGAACCGTTATTATTAATGACGCCAGAAGTCAGAAACATGCACTGCAGTTATCCACATACCCAGAGGGAAAGCTTTCTCAAGCTATGAATTCTGGTCCAAGCCAGGGAGTCAAAAGTGGTGCCACTGGGCTCTCGCTAATACATTCGGCCACCCCACCGCCACTCCTCCCTCACCCCTCTCCTCTTCTGGGGGCAGTCTGACCGCTGAACAGAGTCAGTGCAAGAAATACGGGAAAAACCCACCCCAACTGCCTAAGAAACAGGTGACATGTAAGACAGCCATCTACCAAGATATCTCAGCAGGGCTGGAGTGTAAATCTAAGCCTCTGTCATTCTGGATGGGAGAAGATGAGGATGAGTGCTCTCAGCAAACTGGAACACTCAGTTTTAGCCAATAGTGTTAACTGTCTTTCTACCAAACTGCCAGGAACATGTAACGAGGTGGAGAAAGTGGAGACAGGACCTCTATCTCACCGAAGGAGAGAAACGTCTACCTGCAACTACTCCCTAGGCCACCTGGCGTCTGTCAGGGTTCCTCTGCCGTGGTTCCATCGGACTAGGGGAAGGTAAGCTGGGTGTGGTTCTGACCCAGCTGTTGACGCACGGCTTCTCATGACTACTGTTGTAACTATGGGCTAAACCAAATCTCATCTAATCCAGTGTCACTGCATTTTCATGGCACACATTTATTACCAATAGTAAGAACTTCCTACCTGAACTCACCGCGATAGAACTTCTGTAAGGCTTCTGGGAAGGAATGTGTGTATCGAACAGGAAGACATAAATGACCCTCAGACCTGTATTTTAAAGGGGATTTGGGGTGGTATAAAGGGAAGAAGAAAAAACAATTCAAAAAAATCACACGAAATTTCTTAAAACTTCTACTCTATACTCAATTTTTTGCCACAGAAATTGTCTATATTTTCAACAAGGACAAAAAAAGAGCAAATAGTTTAAATCCAGCTTTACTGCCATAATACACAATACTACTTAATTTCCACATCACAGAGAAACTGAAAAGACAGTAATTTTGCCACTGATTGGCTGCCCTGCAAAATCACCTGATAGCACAGCGCTGTCTGCATCTTACCTGTAAATTATTTAACTATTAACTGTGGGCACGCCACTTTAACATCAGCTCCTTCATCTCCACGCCGCAACAAAGGCCACCAATCTCAAAAGTTTATTCTGAGGCATCAAGCTATTTTTATGTGAAAGTGTTCTGAACTATAAACCTCTTTTAAGTGTCATTTAAAATACTCCAAGTCATTAAAAGAAAACTCAGAAAGTTTAATCCAATGTAATGCTTCATTTACCCAAAATGCATCAGGATAAACTCCTTCGAGGAGTTAACAGTATGATGTAGACAGACAGTTGTTGTTGTTTTTTCATTGCAAATTACAGAGTGCTAAGATTGCCTATAGGCTGCTACAGGAAGAGGAGAGAATGTGGCACCTAACATGAGGAAAGGAGTCCAGGAAGCTCAAGGAGCATCAATCTTGAAGGAAAGGTTGAGAACACCCTTTGCAGACCACACTCTTGGTAATGCCTGTAAGTTAACTTGTGAGCGTGAAGAGCAGGAAAAAAGGTCTTCACAAAGCTGTGACTAGCCAGTATCTTTGCCCAAGAGTTGGGTCAACACTGAGGTCTAAGACTTTCTGTTCTCTGCAGTACCTCACATAGTGCTAAGTAAATAAAAGGTATCAACAGTCACTTGACAGAACAAGCCCTGCGGCCAGCTGCAGGTCTAAAGCACCCTGGGGAGCAGAAGCTCGCCTGAGCCTGCGGTGAGTCAGACACCAGCTAGGGCCATCAGCCCCTGAAAGCCTGCCCCGGCCTGGAGGGCGCACTTCCCATGTGACTCGCTCACAGGGCTGGCAAGCCAGTGCTAGCTGTTGGCAAGAGGCCTCGATTCCTCTCCAGTGAGCCTCTCCATGGGGCTGCTTAGGTATCTCACACCACGGTGGCTGACTTACCCCATAATGAGTAATCCAAGAAACTGCAATATGAAGCTGCAATATCGTTTTAATACCTAGCCTTGGAATCCATACACTGAACTCACACACCACGGTGGCTGACTTTCCCCACAATGAGCAATCTAAGAAACTGCAATATGAAGCTGCAACACCATCTAACACCTAGCCTTGGAACCCATACGCTGACACTCCATATTCTATTGGTCACACGGGCCAGCCCTGATTGAACATTGAAGAGGAACCACACAAACAGGTGTAAATACTAGGAAGCTCCTACCTTGCAGGCTGCCTACCACATGCCCTCTCTCTCTCATTCTGATTATTACGCATTCAAATGTCACATTTACCAGGCTTAGTAGACTGAGTGCAGAAAGCAGAAGGGACAAGCAGAAATTACACATTTAATTTAGATGAGCGTGCATAAGGATCTAGTAAGAAACAGATCCTCCAGCCCAAGTCAAGCCTTCCATGCCTGAAGCCCAAGACGGCATCTGACTACAAACTCATGAGAGACGCCACACCAACGCCGCCCAGCCCAGCTGCTCCTGAATCCCTGACACACAGGAACTGTGAGAGATAATCGGTGATTATTAGTGTTTTAAGCCTCTGAGTTTTGGTGTGATATGTTATGCAGCATTTGATACTTAATACACAGGAAAAGAAATTTAAGTTGAGCATAAACTTCTGGGCTTATGTAAGGATTGTGAAAGACCATAGTGCTTAAGAAAAGAAATCAGGCAGGCTGAGTTACTCAGCAAGTTAGCAGGCTTCACCCACTTCTACCTGAAGGCAAGAGAGAAACCAAAGGACCTGTGAAAGCTATTATTCCTGGTGAAAGTTAGAGAGGCGATGCAGTCAACTCAGCATTCCAAAATCCCCACAGTTCATGAGTATTAAGTCATCTTTTTAAAGGAAAATATACTGTAAAAAACAATATGAAATTTCTAGAATCTCTTAATGATATAAAAATATGCCATTAAGAAGTTCTAAAATACATATGCATCATTGCAACAATGAGAGCAATCAAAAAAATAATACCTGAACCAATGATGTCAATTACTTATGCTTAGGGAATCTTAACTCAGCTAGGTGGGGGTCCTCACCCTCCTCCCTAAGATCATTTAGTGAATCATTCATTTCAAATTCTAGTTTCCTACTGACTATACAGAACACTGTAACAGCAATAGAGAAATTAAAACACAAAGTCCTATACTCGGGGAATTTCGTCAGGTGGAAGGAAGAAAGAAATCAAGCAGGGTATACAACACGAGGGGTAAGTGCTCTGTGTACGGGGCACTTACAGTCAGAGCCCGGGGCAGGCGCCAGTCTGGAATGAGTGAGAACCACCGAAACGAGGAAGTGGTGGTATTAGGGCACTCCGGGCAAAAGCACACACAAAGGCATGAAAAGAACATGGCCAGCGGAGGACTTACTCTTTCCAGTCCTGCTATCTTCAGAACCAGCAAAGCTCCTCACCAGCAAAACCCTCCACGCGTGAGCCTCCATCCACGGCGTCAGCCTACGCTCACACACTACATTTGCACTTAAGAGCGGCCGTTAGGGCGGAGGGTGGGGGAATTAGACGAAGGTGGTCCAAAGTGCAAACCTCCAGAGCTAAGTACTGGGGACAGAATGTACGACATGACGACTACAGTTCACTCTGCTGGATGGTGTATTCGAAAACAACCAGGAGAGTAAATCCTAAGAGTTCTTCTAACGGGGGGGGGGGGGGGGGAACTTTTTTTATTTTTTTTCCCTGTACCTAAGAGATGACAGATGCTAACTAAACTTATTGTGGTAACCATTTCAAAACATACATAAGTTAAACCATTATGCTGTATACCTTAAACATATACAGCAATATATGTCGATCATAGCTCAATAAAACTGGGAAAAATACAATTCCAAAAAAAAGAACCGCCTTTAGAAAGGACTGCAGGCTGTTCCCAGAGGGGCAGCAGTGCTATCTTTTAAGTGAAGAAGGTATGGTATGAGGAAATGAGGCTAGCTGCAACTACACAAGCACACAGGCAAAAGCAGATGGTAAAAGATCATGTGTACTACGCTAAGAAATCTGCAATGTGCCCAGAAGGTCACGGATTTCAGTTACAAGATTTTACTTGAGCCCTGGCTGGTGTGGCTCAGTAGACTGAGCACTAGCATGTGAACCAAAGCGTCGCTGGTTCAATTCCCAGTCAAGGCACATGCCTGGGTTGCGGGCCAGGTCCCCAGCAAGGGGCACACGAGAGGCAACCACACATGGATGCTTCTCTCCCCCTTTCTCCCTCCTTTCTCCTCTCTCTAAAAATAAAATCTTTTAAAAAAAAAAAGATTTTACTGGAGGAGTAGACACAATCAGACCTATACTTTGGAAGGAACAGGAAGGCACCGTGTAAAGGATGGGCTGAAAAGGGTGAGACTGGAAGCTATTACAATAAAAACAAACTACCAGCGCCTGAGTTGTGATTAGGAGCAGTGAGAGCAGTGAGGATGGCAAGAGGCGGATCTGAAGGTAGGGTCCCTAGAACTCAGACTTAGCTCCTTAGACCAATCTGATGAGAGAGGCGAGGGTTGGGCGATCACAGCTTCAGCACAGGCTACGACTTGGCTCATCAAGTGTGGAGGGAGGGGAAAGGACACAGCTTCCTCTGTAGATACGGCACCTTAGTAACGCCACCAGGTATATTTAGGTAGGGGACAACATAGCCAAAGTGGCAGAAGGAAAAGGGGAAAAAGGAGATAAGGACACAGAACAGTCAAGGACCAGGTATAGTCTTATATGTCACAGTTAAGGGGACCAACTGTCCCACTTTGCCTGGGACTGACAGTTTTCCCGGGACCTAGGAGTTTTAGTGCAAAACTAGGAAAGTCCCTGACAAAACAAGATGAGATGGTCATCCCAGCCATAATAAAGAACTAGATTTTTTTCTGAGAACCACCATAAGATGCTGAGCAGAGAAGTCACACAACAGTATCAAACTTTCATCAGATGATCGCTTCGGCTGCAGTGAGGAGGAGAGACTATAAATAAGAGTAAGAAAGGAAGCAGAATCAATGTTGGATATCAAGACTTTGGAGTCGCCAGGATCTAAGTCAAAACCATAGATATTAATCAGTTATTCTAAAGACAGTATAAAGAGGAGGGAAAAACCCAGAGGATAATATGTGAAAACACCAGTAGGTAAGCAGTGGCCAACGGACAAGATCCTTTGAAAGAGACAGTGACAAAGAAGTGGCCATAAAGGTAGGGAGAAAGGGGCATCCTAAATGCCAAAGAGGCGCAGATGCGACAGGGGAGCAGTCAGCACCGGAAAGTCCCCAGAACGCAAGCAGGACCAGACCTAAAATGTCCAGCGGGCTCAGCAACCACAGCAGCACCAGTGTGCGAGGCAAAGGCAGCATCAACAAGCTGGCCGGGGGCAGGTCCAGAGAGGACTGCAGAGGCTGAGAAAATAACTGTCAAGGAAGGAAGTGGAGACACCAAGCTTCAGGGGGAAAGCGAAGGAAAGGAAAATAACCAAGACAGTGACACCGGATTAAGGACTTACTGAATTTTCTTGAAAGACGGAAGTCTTAAGTTTTTAGCCTAAAAGGAAATCATGTGTGGAGGGAGAGAGGAGGAAAGGAAATGACAGAATAAGGTTGTTAAATTTTAAGTGTGAGAAAAGCTGCAGTTCTAATCCAGCGACTCCGTTTCCTTTATGGGAGAAGCATGTGTTGAAGGAAGAAGGGTAAGAAAAGCGAGGAGGATACCGAAGCTGAAGAGCGACCCCTGAAGGAGCTGTCACAGGGAAAGGGAAAGAGAGATGACGTGGGCCAAGTAGGAAGCTTTCTGAGCGCGTCTGCGAGTGCAGTCCTAAGTGCTGGAACCTCCACATGGAAAGTAAGTTTGAGCCACCAAACTGGGCCGCCAAGCACCAGTGCCTGTGAATTTTCCCCACCTGGTATCCACAGTGCTCATGTAGGAATGGAAAGGATGATTCACTGATCTAGGATTAAGCAGAAAGATAACAGTACAAAATATTTAAGAAATCTATCAAGAAAGTAGGGAAGAATTAAGTGAAGAAAATAGAGGGCATCAACTTGGTAAAAACCAAAGAGTAGATTTAGCAGGATTGGGGGAATAAGGCTGCTGTTAAGGTAGGAGGCTGCGGTTAGAGTGGAATTAACATCGGAGAGACGGGAAAATCCTAGATGACCATCAAGCCCAGGTATGGTCATGGCTGTGGGTTAGCTGCAACAGAATGAAAGTCAATGTCAGTGAGGCTGAGGAAAGAAGGGAAAACGATGATAAAATGTGGCCTATTCATTAAGTCAATGAAGTCACCAGAAATCAGCGGAGGCATAACCAGGAATGTAGATTGAGAGTCATAAGAAAGAACAGAAGATGGAACACTATTAACTCATCCCTCTTCAGCAATTCCAAAGGTCGCTAACACTCACCTGGGTCAAGGGTCAGGTCTCTTCTGTCCCAGGTACTACTCCCAAACTACCTGGGAAGTCAGATGTGAGGACTCGTCTGTCCCATATCAAAATTTTCTACCACCAATGCCAGTTCAATATACATTTCTCATGCCTGAGCTAAAAACAAGAGCTGTGTTCCCAAAAACAACTACACAGAAGAAAATTCTATTAGAGGTAGAGATCAATTCTATATGCCTAAATTCCGTCACTGAATGTTTTCGGAACATGGTTCTCGTGTTCACGATAGCCAGGAGCAACGATGCTTCCAGTTAAACATTATGCACCACAGTCAACTCCTTGGAGCAACAGAACCCAGCAACAACTACTGTGCAGACAATTAAGAATGTTAAGACTTATCATAAACAGATACTATGCAAAGCAAATCATAAATGTATGCATTACACTAAAAAAAGCCAAACGAAGGAATAAAAACAAAACAAAACATGTTTTTCCTTACCGTTCTGGGTCAGTGTTCACTCCAATAACTGGCTTAAGTCTGTCCAACACTTTGCTTGCTGCCAGGAGCATGGTGCCATCACCTGAAGGACAGACAACACGACCAGGCTTATTACAAAACCACATCATTTGAACACTAGTACTTTTGTTTGAACAAACAAACAAACAAAAAAATGGCCCAAATGAAAGGACAGATCGAAGCTCCAGAAAAAATACAACTAAGCAACTAAGAGATAGCCAGCCTATCAGATGCACAGTTTAAAACACTGGCCATCAGGATGCTCACAGAATTGGTTGAATTTGGTCACAAATTAGAGGAAAAAATGAAGGCTGTGCTAAGTAAAATAAAGGAAAATGTACAGGGAACCAACAGACAGGAAAGAAACAGGGACTCAAATCAACGGCGTGGACCAGAAGGAAGAAAGAAACATTCAACCAGAACAGAATGAAGAAACAAGAACTCAAAAACATGACGGGAGGCTTAGGAACCTCCAGGACATCTTTAAACATCCAAATCATAGGGGTGCCAGAAGGAGAAGAGCAAGAGCAAGAAATTGAAAACATATTTGAACAAATAATGAAGGAGAACTTTCCCATTCCGGCAAAGGAAATAGACTTCCAGGAAGTCTAGGAAGCTCAAAGAGTCCCAAAGAAGTTAGACCCAAGGAGGAACACACCAAGGCACACCATAATTACATCACCCAAGATTAAAGAGAAGGAGAGAATCTTAGAAGCAGCAAGAGAAAAGGAGACATTTACCTACAAAGGAATACTCATAGGGCCTGTCAGCTGATTTCTCAAAAGAGGCCTTGCAGGCAAGAAGGGGCTAGAAAGAAGTGTTAGAAGTCATGACAGGCATCCAAGATTGCTTTATCCAGCAAAGCTTTCATTTAGAATGGAAGGGCAAATTAAGTGATTCTCAGATAAGGTCAAGTTAAAAGAGTTCATCATCACCAAGCCCTTATTATATGAAATGTTAAAGGGACTTATCTCTAAGAAAAAGAAGATAAAAAACATGTACAGTAAAATGACGGCAGCAACTAGAACAGGAAGAGAATCACAGAAATGGAGATCACATGGAGGGTTAGCAGTGGGGAAGTGGGTGGGAAGAGAGGGGGGAAAGGTACAGGGAATAAGTACCATAAATGGTAGGCAGAAGACAGGCAGGGGGAGGGTAAGAATAGTACAGGAAATGTAGAAGCCAAGGAACTTATATGTACGACCCATGGACATGAACTAAAGGGAAGGAATGTGGGTGGGAGGGGGTGCACAGGGCAGAGGGGAATGAAAGGGGGAAAATGGGACAACTGTAATAGCATAATCGATAAAATATATTTTTTAAAAAACCTAACCCTCTGAATCATACTTGAAGTTAAATGCACAGCTTGAACAGACACACAGAAATATACACTTGGAACCTCACAGTAACATCATTCACTTAAAAAGGGAAATGTTACATAAAACAGATCTCTTTAAACTTGATTCTAGAAATCCAAGACTGCCTTATGGGAGGAGGACTCTGCAGGCTTCGCCACAGCTGGGCCGCAGGGTACCCGGGGTGTGAGCATCAAGGAGCACTTCCGTGGTCCCTTCTTTATCCCAGTGAAACTATTACCTCCTGCGGCTATGACAGCATCTGCCCATCGAACCGTTTCTTCGTCATATTCTCTCCTCTTCACTAGCCGGACCTCAATCCCCTCCTTCCTGAGACAAAACACAAAGTATAGGTTGTACGGAAGTTCCACTAGCAACATAAAGGAGTGTGTTTCCTGAGAGGCAGACCATTACAATGGAAATACAAAATGAACACTTTTGTTTCATAAACAAATGTATGTTTAGCTTTGTAAAGTAAGCTTCCTTTTATTTTAATTGCAGCAGCCAGTTAACTATAAGTCAGGAAGCATATGAACAAAGTCAAAGTTAATGTTTTCTCTATTTTCTCTACTGATGTTAAAATTCATTAATACAAAAATGGCCCAGAAGACTGACACCTTGAGACATGATTTTTAAATTACAAAACGGAATAGCCATTAATTTAAATCCAATAAATATTCATTAAGTGCCAGATGCTGAAATAGTGACTCAAGTAATTTCTAATTTGCATGTTCTCACGCTGATCCTCCTGTGTACACATAAACACATTCCCTAACTACACTGGGCCCCAAATTAACCGAAGTTTCTATAATGATAATTTTTAGACAAATATTATAAAAAACACCCACATGATTCAGTACTGTTTAAGAAATAAAACATTACACAGTTGAATTTACACAATAAAACAGTCGAAGCCTGCTCTGTACAGAAATAGCCCTTTGCAGACAAACCACTCCTCAGACAGGCCAAACAACTGAAAATCTGTGAGATTTTCAGAGTACGGTAAAAATTTCCTTAGAAACACTTATCAGGTCCATTAACCACAGTATCATTTTCTGAAAGTGATTTTATAACGACAATCTTTACTGAAAACCTAACGATTGCCCTGGCCAGTATAGCTCAGTAAGGTGGGCATCGTCCCAAACTTAAAGGTCACGGGTTCAGTTCGAGTCCCAGTCAGAGCACACACCTGGGTTGCAGGTCCAGTGCTTCCGCTCCTGCCACCTCCCCACCCCACACCCGCCCCTGGTTGAGGGGGGTATGTTAGTTTAGAGGGGGATGTTGAGGCACACACGGAAGGCAATCAATCAATGTCTCTCTCACATTGATGTTTCTCTCCCTCTCTTTCTCCCTCCCTCCCCCTCTCTCTAAAAAATAAAACATTTTAAAAAAACTGAAAAACAAATAAGGATTAGCTTCTAGTTAGGGAAAAACTGGAATTCCTAACTACAAAAACCCACCCAAAATCCAATCCCACAGACTTACCGTAAACTATCTAGAATATGCTCAACATTTTTGGTGTGAATATGATGTCGTTCAAGCAGTCCACTGTAGCTAGAGCCTTTCAATGCAAGCTACATCAAAATAAAAAAAAGTTTTGTCTTATTAGATGATATATAGTACATATATTGTAACATATTTCCTTAAAAAGTCCTACATAAAACAGAATGAGGCTTTATTTGAAAGCACATTTTAATGACTACTTGTGAAACTTAAAAGTTTAAACTGCACTAGAAAGTCTGATTTCAGAAAAATCACAATACCAAATACATTAACTTTCCTGAATCATGTAGTCAACAGGCTCTCATAATCTGCATGTTTTAAAACTGGAGTGTTTTCTCTTTTAAGTGGATTTTTTAACATATCGCATATGGCCACTCGAAGATCAAAGGTAAACCAGTATCTTAGAAGGCAGGTGACTTTTGTTCCAGTTGGACGTGCAGCTCTCTCGTGTTCAGACTCATGGACTCTGTTGGTGTTTACCCTGCTCAAGCCAAACAAAGGGCGGGTCAGCTCCCTGAATGGGTAACTTTTAGACAGGAAGACATGTTTGCCTTTCAAGAATTCTCTCTCCCAGTCTATTGGAATGACATTTTATAACGTCATTATCTTACCTTCGATACTCTCCTTCTAAAGTACACCTTCTAAATAATCCATAAAGTAAAATGCTAGGAGAGAAATTCAGGAATACCCTCAATGAAGGTCCATTCAAATCATCCAACAGGAAACTGGTCCACTGGAGGGAGCGCTAGGACTGAAAGCACGCTCTCTTCTTCCCGCCTCCCAAGGCCCCTGTTCCTTGCCTCTTTATGATGCACACTCCGTGTTCAGTGCCTGTCTGAAATGCGATCTTAAATATCTTCTGTTTTCAATCATCACTCACGATTATAAAGTAAAACCAATTTTAGATAGAATTTTTAGTAATGTGTATTTTGCTTTTTAAAATGGCTATAAAATAACACAACATGAAAGATGCATAAAGAAAATTTTAATTAGGTAGAATCTTGTTACCCCAAGGTAATCTGTATTAATTATATTTGACACATACCTTCCCAATCTTTTTTGTTTATAAGTACTGAGTTAAGGGTTTCCCAAGAGGAGCACAGGACCCATTTGGCTATGTGAAAATTAATACACGGATGATAAGGCACAAAGATACACTGGATCGGACAGCCTGTGCAACAGCTTAACACCTAGACCTAAGTCTCATATTTAGGGCAAACCAATAACAAATTCTTTTTTGAGAGAAGCAGTGACCACGGTAATAATTAGATAAACGTTCATTTGCTCATTTAATCAACAAATCAACATGTACCAGGTTTGGAAAACCACTCTAAGAGTAGAATTGCTGAATATGAACGCACATAGCATTAACTTCAGATTACCATCACTCAACTACAGATTAACAAAAATTACACTACCTCCCTCTCAATGAATATGGATCACGATGCTTCGTCTCTACTCTCTCCCTGGGGACTCTCTAGTTGAAGGCTTTCTTTAACACAGATCTGTATGCAGATGCTGACGACTCCCAGTGGCTGTCTCTAACTTACTGGCTTAACTGTAGCACTCCAAATGAATGCACCCAACAATGTACTAACACCTTCCTCTGGATAGCTGACTGGCATCTCATCCTACCACGGTCAATCCATGATTTTCTAGCAGATTAGTTACGATGCTATCATGTTACAATAATTGTCTCTCATAAGCCCATCTCTAGAGTGAACACTTTATACAGCTACAAATTGAGCTCTAAAAATTAAACTTATTCATTCAAATATTTGAGTGCCCACTACTGTGTTCACTGTAACATTAGTTGAGCTCAATCAAATGTATCAAATGGAGCACTAAAAACTGCTAAGGACAATGAGGACTAATCTGAGGACTAATATTCAAATGCACAGTAAGTCAGATTTACTGCTTCTAATCCGCTATGAATAAAATTTAAGGCTAGCTGCCCTCAGATTTCAATTCCTGGTCCAGATTTTTATCTTATGTTCCAATTTTTGGTTTGGACCAGACAGAACATGTACCCGGGAATAAAGGGTACAAATCCTACTCTGGTGGGTCAGAAGCTTTGGTGCTTACTTCCAGGCTCTCAGAAAAATCTGGAAAATTAAGGTTATTCAGCAGTTAAGTGTTAGAAAACTTAGATTTTCGACTGGGAAGGGAGACTGAATTTGTGGGGAAAATAATTTTGGAGAACTAACAAAAAAAAAACTTCAAGTATTTCCATGATTTTAATAAGTTTTCCAAGCAATGCTAAAATCCCAAATCTAAATACAAAGTTCATTTAGCATCAGAATATCTAATATTGGAGCAGAAATCTCATTGCATAAGTTCTTGTTCCCACTCAAACTTCTTCTTGTAAACTAACTCTCTCATAACTTACATGTCAATTAATTTAGAGAATACAAGTTATTATGTTATTTTCTTTAAAGCTCCAACTGGTTTAAGTAGTACACTTCATTCACATGGACTGGCTCAACTAGGCGGATAAGAAATAAGGCATTTTTAAAAATCCCTTAAGCATCAATTAGAAAGTCTTAAATCTATTCAACCTGCTCTCATATTTTTAAAAATGTTTCAAAGTCTGGTAAGAAACTTCTAACTACTGAAAAAAAAAAAGACATCTAAAAAGTCTTCTAAAAAAGACTTCTAAAAATGAAAGACTTTTAAGTCAAAGACTTAAAAACATTCTTTAATCAGACAAAAAAAGAATTGAATTCTTTGCAAAATATGTTATAATTAAGAGGGTTAGACAAATTATTGAAATTAAGAACAGTCTCAATTCTGTACTACTACTACACCTTAGGTATCTGTAACAAAGTCTATTTTGTTTTCAAAAACTTATTTTAGTACGTATCTGCATTTAAAAAAATATTTTAAAATATGGTTCACCAGGATACCAGAAAAGGCGGTATGAATCTAAAAGATCTACAGACACATTTTGGAATAAGCAATAGTGTCTCCTACAAAACTTCCAAAAGTCAACATCATCTCTCCCCATGCAGTTCTGATGTAAAAGCGCAGCAACACAAGGAGATAAAAGGAAGATTCAAAATGAAAAGAAATTTACCCCACCTTAAGGTCAGATGTGGTAGTTACGCTATTTTCTAAGTGACCCAAACACTTACTTTAATTATACTTCACCGAAACTGAATTTCTTACAAAAACAAACTTTAAAAACTTGTTTTACCTCAACTGAGCGTTACTACTTCATACACCATACTTCATACACCATGTAATTTCGACAAAAGCTCAGCAAGGGAAGGAAACACATGAGAAATGCACAAGCTTTTGAGACAATGAGTTCGACATATAAACTCACTGGTCATAATTTAAGTACTCTTAATAGCTGACGCACTTAACTAAATGGTAGACTGTCACTCAAAATTGCCTTAAAAGGGTCAGTGACCTCTAACTCGCAGCTAGAAAGTAAACTACACTCACCTGGCCTAGTGCAAGGAACCTGAAGTGTTTCTTCAGATACACTTGGTATTCATCTTGGATGACTGCTATTCCACTTACACCCTCTCCCAGGCTCTCACTTTATTTTTCCCACTGTTACCGTCCCACCTCCACATTCATCTTCTGAACTCTATTTCCCTATTCCCTGATATGTTGGTAATGTCCCAGTTCCATCTTTGGCTTTCCTTTTTAAAAAATTCTTTTATTGCCCTGGCTGGCACAGCTCAGTGGATTGAGCGCAGGCTGCGAACCAAAGTGTCGCAGGTTCGATTCCCAGTCACGGTACATGCCTGGGTTACAGGCCATGACCCCCAGCAACCGCACATTGATGTTTCTCTCACTTTCTCTCTCTTTCTCCCTCCCTTCCCTCTCTGAAAATAAATAAATAAAATCTAAAAAAAAATCTTGTATTGTTGTTTGATTACAGGTGTCCCCATTTTCCCCCATTACTCTCCTCTCCCTGCCCACCTCCCCCTCCCCCACCGTTGTCTTTGTCCACGGGTCCTTTATACCTGTTCCTTGACTTTCTTACCTGCTCCCGCTCCATTTTCCTTACCTCCCCACTCCAGAGACTTGATCTACCAAGCATACACCAGTAACTATGAAAACTAGACTTAGTTGAAGGCTTTCTCTTGAGCTACACGCTCAAATTTTCAAATCCGCCCAGAGGTAAATCAAATACGTCTCCCCCAAAACATCTAAATCTGATCACACATCCCTCCTTCAGATTTGCTCTTCTGAGTCCCATATACCAGTTAGTAATACTTCCCTTGACCTCGTCAACAGAATAAATCCAGGTAGCCCCTTTAATTCTCCCCTTACACTCCATCTCCACAGCCAGTCACAGAGGGCCAATAATTAAAATGTGTCAAAACTGTGTCTCCGATCTGTCCTTTCCAATCATGAAGCCACTGCTTGAGTTCCGGACATCAGCTCTTACCTAGTGTCATGCAATAGCCTGCTTCTAGAGTTCCTCAACTAGTTCCTTCTTTGAAAGTGTGATTTCCCATTGTCTCCACCTAACCACCACCTCCAGAAGCCTGCTTCCAAACCAGTCCCAGAACACTGTCTGGGAAACACTAACCCTCATCACTCCCCTCCCGTGGGAAAAGAGAGTAGGGGGGAGCACGGGTTGTATTCCACCACCATAGAGTGGAAAACCACTGCGAGGTGAAACCAGCCCCTTCACGGGACACAGAACACCTTTCCAAGGGCCAGCCTGTCTGCTGAGCCTCAATACACTTCCTCTTGGACAATGACCGCCGAACCGCCCTTACAGTGGTCGCCAGGGCAACCTAATGGTCACAGCCAGCATCATCAAAGAGAAAATACACTGCCCTACATGTAACAAGACTAAATTGTCTCACGTTATCTTTTATTTTAAATGACTATATGAAATACATCTCTGCCATGCTGTAAATTTTTTGGCTGTGGATTTCAGTGAAAAACGTTTGAGTTCTTCTCACTGGCATAAAAAATGAACTTTCCCACTATCTTGCTAGTACTGTTCTCTCCCCATCATATATGTATTCTTCCTTATTCTTCAATATGTAATTCAAACATCCTAAAATGAAAAGCTGCCATTTCACTTTCATCACATTGCCAAAAATATAAGTCTACAAAGTGCTGATAACAATGTAGGAAATCAGAGTTGTTCAATGCTTATGGAAAATTTACTTGTACTTCTAACTGTAACATTTTTTAAACAGAATAACTTGAAACAATAATGCAATCAGTGGAATACCATAAACATTTAAACTAGTACACATCAACACAGATAAGCTTCAAAACCAATAGTGAAGAAAATAAAATTTCTAAAGAATAGGCACATATTCTAAAGAATGATATTATCAATGTAACTTTTTAAAAACAAAGCAATATTATACTTTTTATGGACATAGTCATATTAGTAAATATATAACCTATACATGTGAAAAGTATATATAACAATTTTAGGTGAGTGGTAACCTCTAGGGAGACAGGAAGCAAAAAATTGGAAGGATGAGGCTTTAGCTGTAACTACAATGTATCCTTTAAAAATAGTTGAAGCAAATATGGCAAAATAAGTATCTTTTAAGTCTACACAGTTCTACACAACTGATTAGATATTTCTTGGAAGTTTTCTATATGGTAGAAATATCTCATATAACTGAAAACCTAACCTTTAAAAAGATCACTAAAAAGTTTACTGAAAAGTTAAAATAGTCATAGGTCTTCTTTTAGCCTCCCCTTCATTCCTGCCCTTCCCCAAATTATTCTCTCCCTTCTCTGTATTCCCATGGGCCACTTGTAGTTATAATACGATTTAATAAGAAGATGCAATCCTTGCCCTCCAGTCTAAAGAAAGAATTACAGATTACACTCTAAAGTGGAAAAATCGAAGCCGTATTATGAAGATACAGAAAAGAACACCCAACCCAACCTTGGTGGTCAGAGAGAGGCGCGGCAAGGTTACGAAGGATGGCTACTGAGATTTGTAAAGGGGGCTGCAAAAATCAAGACACTGAGAGATGTAAATAAAACCACCCTGAAATGCCATTTTCACCTACCAGGTGGGCAAAGACCCCAAAATACAATAAACTGTTTATGATAAAACAAGCACCTTCACTGCTGGTGAAGGTATACACTGCTACAGCCTCTATGGGAAGCAATTTGGCAATACTTACTAAAATTTCAGCCCTGGCCAGTGTGGCTCAGTTGGTTGAAGCACCGACCGTAAACCAGAAGGACGCAGGTTCAATTCCCCATCAGGGCACCTGCCTAGGTTGCAGGTTAGAAAGGCAACCATGGATGGTTCCTTCTACCTCACTCTCCTACCCTTCCCCTCTCTCTAAAATCAGTAAGCATGTCCTCAGGTGTGGATAAAATTAATTAATTTAAAAACTTTTCAAATGCACATGACTTTTGGCTCAGCAATTCCACTTTTAGGCCTCTATCTTAGGAACTGATAGGAATTAACATGTGTAGGAATTAACACAAATGTAGGAATTAACACAACTGTTATTCATTACAGGATATAGTTTAATTAAGGCATCTGCACACAATGAAATACTATACATACTAAAAATGACAGGCAAAGAATAGTTTAAATAAATATTATTGAGCAAAACAGGATGGGACAAAGGACATATTTCACTGTGCTGATTTGTACGTATAGATTATTTCTGTAAAGAGACGATAAGACCTGATCAGAAATGAAGTTCAACAGATAGACAGGAGCCAGTTCACAAGGGGACTAGTTTGGCAGCTCAAGATCACGTAGGTTCACCTACAGGACTGTGTTCTCAAAGTGTGACTGGGGGACCACTCAAAACCCCAGAGAGCCTATTTTTAAAATGCTGAGTCAGCCGCCTTTGAGGGCGTGGTTCAGAAAGGCGGAGTGTGGGAGTTCTCCACAAAGTGGATCACAATCTTGGGGCGGCGGGGGGGGGGGGGGGCACTAAATTTCAGGCATCTTCACTTTAACAAATTCCCTAGGTGACGACTCTACAGGTTATGGGGAGCTTTCGAGGAGTTCTCAGCAGACGGTTCCAGCGGCCAGATGTTCCCTTGAGATACACCCCACTGGTGCCTGTGTCTGCAAGATTTGAGAGCAGTGAGGTTGCCGTTAGAAGGCTCTGGCAGTATCCCAGATCGTGTTCTTCAACTTGATAAATCCTCATATTGCATGCACTATACTCACTGCGCACCACGTGGCAGAAGTATTATCTGTCCAAGAACTATACAGCCTAAGCTACACTGCTGTTTGCAGGAAACAGAGTCAGGGAAACAAAATCCAAGGTGCTGCAGCTCCCGTATCTGTTAACAAGGTACCAGCTCAGAACAGATTAATCCTGTAATAGAGGGAACTGCTAGATGAAGTTATTCTATCCCTTTTTGAAAATATTATTTTTAAATACTATAAATGAGAACCATTAAAAGAACTTTGCAGCTGGGGGAGCAGAAAGTGGACAGTGCTCATTCCTTATTTAGTATACATCAAACTATTTTTTAATTGAAACTTTTTGGCCAATAAGGCATGTTTCTGATGTCAAAAACCTTTCCAATCAGCTTTGATTCATCTAAAGGTCTAATTTGTGAGTCTCCTGGACGGTTAATGGCAGTTCCCATTTGCCAACAGCTACATCTCTTATGATGTAATAATGGTTTAATTAATCCTTGCAATGTCAGGAGCCAGTAGAAATAAAATGCTTGACTAGAAATCTTCCATTCACAAAAAAAGTCATTGATCAGCTAGGGGAAGGCAAAGGCAAGACTTAAAAATTAAGCAATGTAACAAATATGAAGGGAAAACTGAAATTCAAACTTTGATGAAATTTAAAGGATGTAAATCTTTTGTACATACTTTTATCAACTAAAACATATTTCTTTTAATTATCTGCACTTCTACAATGTGAGAAAAAAAAATAAGGCTTCAGGATAGAAAATTATACTGGCATTCCATCCCTCATTTTCCCTTTGCATTTTAACACCTAATGTGAGTAACTTAATTGAGATGTATTAGCAATAAAACAACCACAGTCACTACCAGAAAAAGAGAACCCTTGTTACAAACTTCAGGTTACCATGACGCTAGAGACAAAGAAACCACCAGACCCAAAGAGTCAAATAAGCACTTGGACACTTTCTTTTATGCCCAATTCACATGACTCCTACCCTTGAGTATCTTTTACTCCCAACAAAACAGCAAACAGTAGTAATCACCTTTCCACTCCCAATACAGAATCCCATTTTACACCAAGCCTGGTAGTATTCTCTTCCTGATCTCTCATCAGGGAGATTAGGGAATCCACCTAATGCTCTTCCATTCTGAATAGTGACCTTACTATAAATGACAAAACTAACCCAGTAAAATTTAATTGAAATAACAACTATTTCAAAATGGTGTGTTCTATAGTCCAGAAGTTTTACTTCAAAGTTTTCTTATCCTGAACAGCAGTACCTAGCGACAGACAAATATTTACCTATTACAGATTTCTCTTCAGGTACTGAGTGGGCACACTAAGCATTTCGATTTTTAAAGGACTTACTGATATGCCTACATTTAAAAACTTTTGATTAGTGGCAATCCACTTCACAGGTCCAAGAATTAATCTAATTCAGATGCCACCCCTAAGGCCTTGAGAAAGCTCACCAAGTTCAAAATGCCAGCCTTTCTAGGTCCCTGGAGGCAATCTAGTCTGACCCTAGTATTTTGCATAATGAACTGGATAAAAGCACGTTGAAAACTGACAACACTGTACACACAGAAAAAAAATTTTCACCTATGAGTCCCAGATAAATTAAAAAGACTCATAGGAAATTAACCACACAGAATCTGGGCCTAATACTCCAATCTCCTAACCCCCAACCCCACACTCTTTAACACCCCAATCAAATATACTAATTGTTGTGAGCAGCTTCCATAAAGGTATATGAAGAATATATTTATGGGTACACAGCATTTGACAATTTCTAAAAAGTAGATCTTGCAAAAAAAAAAGGTGTGCCTTTTTCCCAACACAGAAACACCTGCTTCTGATATTGTTCTTCTCCACCTCAGCCCCGATTCCACACCGTAACACGGACGTAACTACTGCAACCTCCTGTGCAACCTGTTTGTTGGTTACCTCCTTTAAAGGACGAGGCTATTTTCTATCAATTGTTACATTCAAACACTTAGGAAGAGAAAACAATTCTACACCCAGCACTTCATCAGATGAATGAAGGGACCCTCTTCAATTAACCCATTAAAAAATTAAGAAGTTTAATGCTTAAGAGTATTTAGGCAAACATGATTTACATTTTATTTGGATTCCTCTACAAAATATTACAGAAAATATGCTGAAGGTTACAAACCAGCAGTTTAGAACAGTCTGTCTACTCTTCTACAGAATTCTACCAAGATTAGGATTGTAAGCAATTAATTCCAAAGCCTTTTGTTGCAGTGTCAACAATTAGAAATGTCCTGTCTAGACATATTGTTCATGGAAGCATCCTTATTCTACAGCTGGTGGATGAGGACTTGGGATCAATAGTTTCAAAAAAAGAGGAAAAGGGGATGATATTCAGGGTTTCTTCTTTGGATGGATTTATATACCTCGTAAAAATATTAATGTGTCTATACCAAATATAGTCTTTTGTGGACGTACTGCTACATTATAGACGTGGGCTCTTTATTTCATAATTACAAGGTTTGGCTACCCTTTGTCCTGACCCTTCTACTTAATAACACATATTCAGAGTTAAATTTTCTCCCTTGCTTTTCCCAACACCAAAGACACGTGCGCTTGTAAAACCTACTGCCGCACCCTTGTCGGACCACTACGTTCCAGCATGGAAAAGGCTCACCCCAACCGGCTTTACGGAGTGCCCCCGGGACAGTCCTGCGGGATAAAAGGGGGTGTGTCCGCGGTACCTTCGCCCAGGCAACGGCGCCGGGGTCCGGCTTTCTTGGGGCGGCCTGGGGAGCTCCTTCCAGAGCGTCCGGACGTCAGTCACGGGCCAACCTTTCTTGGGGCTACTGTTGCTATTCCCAGTAAGGGGGTGGGGTGGCGAGGGTACAAATAAATCCAAACCCCTTCGGCTGTAGGAGCTCCTAGTCCCCCAACCACGGCTTCCTCGAGACGCCCCCGCTTTGGGGGTGTCTGCACGAACAGTGAGTGTCCCTCCTCTCTAGCTCGCTCTCCCACACATACACAGAGACGAGGGGTGGGAGAGATCCACGAGCAAAGCCCGGACTGGGGGCCGCGAGCAGGGCAGGTAAAGCATCTGGGGTGCCTCGGGGAAGAGGTTTTGGCCCAGACACAGGGCGAGGGCTGCCGGGACCTACCAGCTGCTTCAGGTCCTCCTCCGAGAGCTCCGCGTAACGGTAGCGCTGCTGCTCGAACTCGTACCGGGTCGTTTTGGCCACCACCACCACCCGGGACGGGCGGAAGCCGCCATCGGGACGACTGCCACAGCCCGCCAGCTCGCGTGGCTGCCCCTGCCCCAGGTGCCGCCAGCCGTCCCCGTCACCTCCGAGCCGCGATCTCGCGGCGGGGCCTCCCGCGCCCGGGCCCCTCAGCGCCGCCGCCCGGCCGCCCGCTACGCGACGACAGCTGCCCAGCAGGAAGCCTCGGTAGCAGGTCATCGTGCGCCCAGCGGAGGTTACGGGCAGGCCCGGGCTCCCGCCTCTGCTCCCGCCCCAGGTGTGCGCGCTGTCCGCGCCAGCCCAGCCTCTAACTTCGCACCGGGCGGCCAGAGGTTAAATGCAGGGCCCTGCGTGGCCAGCGCCGCGAGGGGCACATGCCCAGACGTAAACGGGGGAGGAGAAACGAGGCCGATTGGAAGGGGGTAGAGCCCACGGGAGGTAAAGGTGGGCGGGGAAGAGCAGGAGGCCTCAGGATGGTGGGTTTTGTTTGTTTGTGTGTGCGTTTCCTTCCACGCCTGCGCAGTGGCTGCCTCGCCACTAGAGAGCCAACTTCCCGCTCCACCCCCTTTCCTGCGGGGAGCCAACTCTGTCAGCCAATCAGCCCCCTTCCAACTCTGTCAGCCAATCGGAGCTCGCTGCGGTTTCGGAGCCGGAGCAGCTGCAGCAATTGGCTGCAGCCAGGGGAAGGGCTGGGATTCTATTTGGCGGTCGAGCTGCCCTAAAGAATCCAGCTGGAACGAGTCTGAGGCCACGAGGGGGCTGTGGGTGGGGTTTTGGGAGTTGGGCGGGAAGAGTTGGGCCACGGACCTCCATACCAACGTTGCGACCTTTTTCGTAGCTGCACTTAGCAGCGGACCACATGAGTCTAAACCCTTTGTTCGTCCATTCAGTCAACGCATTGTTGGATGGCTGATATTTACAAAGCTGGGCTAGGAGTTGAGCAGACCTTCCCAGAACCAGCTGCTCAACTTGGGGGCAAAATGAAAATCCCGAAGCCCCTTGTTCAGAAATGATTAGAAATTACAAGAGAGCAAGTAAGCTGAGTGCTGAGCCCATCCAAGCATGGGGCCTTGTGACAATGCACTGGTCACAGCCCCTGCTGACCACAAAAAAAAAAGCCTGCAGGAAGAAAGACAGGGATAGCCTTTGAGGAAATTGGAGGTTCATGCATAAGAGTCTGGACAAGTGCAGCATTTCTACCATTACTTGGGAAGATAAGGGTTAAGAATGTTAGTGATTTGGACTTTATTCTATGTATAAGTAATAGTTAGCCTTTGAGAGCTTTTACCTGGAAAGAAGTGAGTCCTGAAAGCAATGTTTGACAACTATTGATCTGGCTTTGGAATGTTGAGCACATTGGAGGCGAGAGGAGGGAGATTGGGGTGCTGTTGGAATAGTTCCCCGTGGACTTGAGCTAGGGAAGTAGTAATGGAAATGGAAGAAGATGCTTCTATTATAAGAGTAGATTCCGATGGCAGTGCACACCCTAGTGTTTATACCTCGTGTCCCTTAGATCCACTTGCTCTGGCACACTTTTTGCTTCTCCGTAGTCCCAGCATTCTCAGTAACCAGCGTGTGGACTTTGGTCAGGTTACTTCTGTAAATGGGGGAGCTGAACTACAGGGATACCAACGTGCTATCAAGCCTGACCTGATTATGAATCTGTGACTCTTGGTTACTACCACCAACGTTCATTCATGGTTCACTGAATATTTACTGACTCCCTGCTGTGTGCCAGGCAGTATATTAAATTGGCAAATACACCATGGAGGCTGGTAGATACCTCCTTGTAGTAGGTCACTGAGCCCTTCTGACTAGGAACTTTGCCTTAATGCAGCTGCTAACAGTGACTTATAGTAGAAGCTTAAGCATACCTCTTCATTTCTGTGGAATGTCATAACTTGAACATTCTCAAGGTTCTTTCTATTTTTTACTGTTCTAACACTTTGTAATTCACTAGGTATTAGGACGGGAGAAAAGGAAGAAGTCACAGATGACACAGGAGGTCTGAAGCTAAGATGTGCAGTGTATTGCCAATGATTCATTCGACAGAAAAATGAATCTAGAAAACTGGGTTGGGGTCAAAGTCTGTGGGTTTGACCTTGTGTGGGTGAAATTTCAGACCTCCTCTCTTTCCATTTCACAGATAACTCAAATGGAGGTTCTCCCCCATTCCCAGCTACAAACTTCCCTACATTGACATCTTCTCACTTGGATATCCCTTTGTCCACTGATATTTTTGGATCCCCTCCCTCCACATCCTCAAATACGCCACTCCAGCAAGTTATCCCCTTTAATGTAACTTGAATTCTCTCTCTACTGGGTTTTCCTCTTCATACTTAAATATGCTCATATCTATGACATAATAACATTTTTTCATCCCTTAAATGACTCAATCTTTATGCAACTTTTAAAATAGTTACCATTTTCTCTTGGACTTTTTTACTTTGACTTTCAACAAACCAGTCTCTGATGGTGTTCCTCCCATCTCTCTGTCCCCGTTTTGGGTTCTTCCTGAGCTCATCTTCAGGATCTAGCCTTCCCTTCTCTTCCTTCCCCTTCCTTTCCCTTTCCTTTTCTCTCTCTCCACCCTTCTACATGAGTTCATCCGGCATTGTATAATGGAAAGAGCTTGGACTTTGGACTTGAAAAGACCTTGGTTCAAACCCCAGCTTCATTATTTGTTACCTTTGTCAACCTAGGACCGGTTCCTTAACCTTTCTGATCCTACTTCTTTATTTACACAATGTAATAGCTACCTTATGAAGTTGTAAGTATATGTACAAAAGCCTCAACATGTGCCCATTACAAAGTATACACTTGAAAAATATTAGCTCCATTTCCCTTCCATGACTTTAGCTACTACCACTATCTTTAGCCTAGACCACAGGTGGCAAACCCAAGGCCCACAGGCTGGATCCAGCCCTCCACCTTGTTTTATCCGGCCCGGCACCTCATTTCTAACCAGTGGCAGCACTGAGCTCCTTGCCCCTAGCTAAGGAATAGTTACATTTATACAGTCTTAAAATTACATTTGGCCTTTTGAAGGCAACCCCAAGGCTGATGTGGCCCCTGGTGAAAATGAGTTTGACAGCCCTGGCCTAGACTGTCTTCTGAACTTCAAATTCTTATTTCTATCTTTCTGTTGACCTTTATACATACAACACATGTCAGTGATGATCAAATTATATTTGATTGCCTGCCATGGGCCAGGGACCATGCCAGGTGCTGGAGATTAACTGGTAAATAAAAAGTAGTCTCTTTCCTTAAGGAGCATAAAGTTTAGACACAGAATAATGCTTCAGGAATCTGGAGGAACAGGTCTTAACTCACCTTTAGGGAGAGCTTTTGGGAAATGTCATGAGCCAAGCCTTAAAAAATGAGTAGCTACTAGCCAGAATTAGCAAGAGTGAAAAAGGAATTGCACAAAGGTATGGCGCAATGGAATAGCACTCCTGAGTCCCTAGAGAATTCAGAGGCGGGAAGGGCAGCCTCTGAATTAGATGAGGCTAGAGAGGTACACAGGGAAAAGGACATGGAAAGTATTATATCCATGCTTAGGAATGTGGCTTTATCCCATATATGCTAGGAAGCCACTGAAAGGAGGAAATGACATGCATAGCATTGAAAAGATTATGAACAGGAATTTCTTGGAAGAAACACAAGCAGGGAAGAAATATCTGAAGCACAGTGAACCTTATTAGAAATCAGAAAAAGATAAATTAAGGTAATAGTGAAATAGCCTTTTATGTCCAGTAGATTAGCAGAAATTAAGAAGCTCTGCTAACCTCTAATTTTTGAAAAGTATTATGTGTCAAGTATTTTTCAGGCTACATATTTGGCAATTATTTCAATAACTCCTCCCATGCCATAGTCTTCAAAGATCAAAATGTTTAGAAGTCACTTTGGAATTGTGAGTCTTACCCCTTTGTCATAGACTGAATGTTTATGTTCTTGCAAAATTTATATGTTGAAGCTTTACCCCCCCATGTGATGATGATATTTGGAGATGGGGCTTTGGGATGTAATTAGGGTTAGCTGAGGGTTTGAGGGTGGGGCCCTGGTCTGATGGGATAATAGGGAGAGACACCTGAGAGCTCGAGCTCGCTCGCTCGCCCTCCCTCCCTCCTTCCCTCCCTCCCTCCCTCTCTCTCCCTCTACCCCCCCAACCCCCGCCCCGTCATAGGCCTCAGGAAGAAACCTACCTTGCCAGCCTTCAGAACTGTGAGAACTAAAGTTCTGTTGTTTAAGCCGCCCCATCTGTGATATTTAGTTTGGTGGCCCCAGCAGACTAAGACTTCTCTAACAGGGAGATTGTTTAGGGGTCACACTCAAAAGTCATTCTGAAACCACCCTGACCTCTGTGGCTCAGCTGGTTGGGCCTTGCGTTCCTCAAGGAGAAAGGTCACTGGTTTGATTTCCAGTTGGGGCACATACTTGGGTTGCAGGTTCCTCCCCGGGAGGGGCGCCCACAAGAAGCAACCAATCAATGTTCTTCTCCCACACCTTCTCCCTCCATTCCCCTCTCTAAAAATAAATAAATAAAATATTTTAAAACAAAGTCATTTTGAAGCCAAAGGGTGACCAAACTGCACTGAAAAATGAACTATAGCTCTAAGCACTGAGGCCAGTTTGGTTGTGTAACACATTGTCTCTGAAACGAAAATCAGAAGAGGAGCATCCGAACTCTGTCGCACAATTGTTGAAACTATTGTTGAGTTTTTAAAGAAAAATTTCATTGATATATTTGTTTTAAAAAGTTCTCTAGCCCTGGCTGGTGTAGCTCAGTGGATTGAGCGCGGGCTTCAAACCAAAGTGTCACAGGTTCGATTCCCAGTCAGGGTATATACCTGGGTTGCAGGCCATGACCCCCAGCAACCACACATTGATGTTTCTCTCTCTCTCTCTCTATCTCCCTCCCTTCCCTCTCTAAAAATAAATAAGTAAAATTTTAAAAAAAAGTTCTCTAGAGCCACACCAAGTAGAATATTAATGACATTTAATTGTGAATATTAATTGTCATTAATTTACATAATGTATTTATTTAATTACATAAATAAAGCAAAGAACAAGTTAAAATATCTCAGTTTCTGTATACTTACTGTTTTGGTGCATAGGTAATGTATTTTGTTCATTCCTTCAACAACTGTTGGAGGGTGACCGTGAGGCAAGCACACACAAGGTGCCATGGATACAAGTCCAAGGGCAAATGCTATCTTTAAAGGAATACATGAACATATGATCTTATATATTAGGAAATCCAAAGGCTAAATGAAAGTACATGCTTCCCAGAAGACAGATATGATGTAATGAAATGTTATTATGCAGTTATAATGGTTTGCAAAGAAATGACTGCATTTTGTAAAAAAAAATGTTTTATGGCCACACAATATGACTGAAAAAAATAGATATCAAATCCAGCAACTTCTTATTTTAACTATTATATCCATCAATGTGGTGAATACAGCAAATTACTTATCAAGTCCTATTCTGCATTAACGTCTTCAAAACTGACAAATTTTGAACTTCCAAAGTCCATGTATTTCTTAAATTGTCATTTCTCCACAATGCACAATGGTCAAAATGTAAAACTTCAGAATTATCAGACTACATAGAGAAAAACTTTAATTGCAACAAATTATATTTCATGAACTTTTCTATCGAAACTTTTCAAGGAGTGAATAGGATCTTCTCATTTAGTTAGGATGGCCGAGTGTTTTCGGTTCGTGACCAATCTTGGCGGAGATGTCGCTGTGTCTACAGTTGGCCGCACTCACGAACAGGCAACCGACTGCCGGTGGGTCCACCTGGAAGGATCTGTGATACAGATTTAAACTATTTTATTATACAACATTGCATTCGCATTAATTTAATACTGAATTCAACTGAACAGGGATACTCACGAATATGTTTAATGGTGGGGAATTGAAATAGGTAGAATTCCTATTTTTGTGAGTAACATCTAGAAATGTTGCTAATTTCAAACATGACACTTTCAAATAAACCCTTCCTTAGATCATGGGCAACAAAGTTTTAAATATTAGACTTTTATGGCTTTCATAACATTTTAGCATGTGTAGGCAACACCTGTTGCGGAAGGCACTAAGTGAAAGAGGGAGAGAAGAAGGGAGGTCCTATGATTGATATTCGCTTTGCATTATTTCCATTGCTTCTCATCTTATCTGACAATAGTTGCGTATTAAAAAATACAGATTGCATAAAGAGCAAAAGAGCAACTGCAAAAAACAATTGCATTGTTTGTTGATGAGACTTTTGCCATTTAATCCTTTTTTTAAGATTTTACTTATTTATTTTTAGAGAGGGAAGGGAAGGGGGGAGAGGGAGAGAGAGAAAGAGAGAGAGAGAGAAACATCAATGTGCGGTTGCTAGGGGCCATGGCCTGCAACCTAGGCATGTGCCCTGACTGGGAATTGAACCTGCGATGCCTGGTTCGCATCCTGCGCTCAATCCACTGAGCTACACCAGCCAGGGCTAATCCTTCTTTCAAGTAAACATTTTTAGTGGATACCAACTCATTTTCTAATAGACCCCATTTTGTTGTCGACAATGTAAACTTTATAATGAAAGGTAACTGTATATATTTCATACATTTCGAAGAACAATACGCCATTTTTTCAGTGATAAGCAGTGATAAGGAAAATCATATTCACTTAGTTCTCTGATTCACCGAGTCAGGCACTTCATGATCCCAACCTGCACATTTGGCACATTTTTCTATTGGTTAACGTTTTAGTATTAGGCAAAGGAAGATGTTTCACTGAGTACTGCACATGATTTCTTTATAATTCTTAAATTATGTACGATAAAAGTAGCTTGAAGATTTAAGATGACCAAAAGTTGGAAAATTGCTTACTAACACCATCTTCGTAAGTACATCATTCAGTCCTTTGCAGAGCAAAAGTCAAGGCTAAATAAAACTAGTACTGAAAATATTTGGCTGGTTCTATTAGAATACCCACATCTATCTAACAAAGCTCATTGTTTCCTTGATAGTGTCTTTCTCCAAAAAATAATGCTGAGCTTTAATTCTAAATCCACTCATGAGGACAAACACCAAAACTGAAAAGTCTGTTTACTACTGGCTGCACTTCAACCTTGCTCAGTTCATGAATCCTGACACAATAAAAGGAATAATTTGTTTTGCACCAAAGAAAGTCTTTGAAAAATAAAGCAGTCAGATTCCAAAAAGGGAATAGAGAGGTTTTTTGATGTTTCAAGCCAGATTGTCCTAGTGGCTCCATTATAAGTATTTATAATTTATGGCCAATGATAAAAGAATGAGACCAAAGGAAAAGAAACATGAATCAATGGTTAGTTAGTTTCAGGGTAGCAATTAGTACTTTAAATTGTAAAATGGTCTTTTATACAATTTATATTATATTGATGATATGCAGATGATATGAGATGATATGCAGGCATCACGATGAGGCTGATTTTTGGTCAAACCGTAATGAAGGCCCAAACAGAAGACAGATTTTCAAACCCGCCCCTCAGACCCAAACACCAGGAGCTCTCACCTCCACTCTCTTTGAACAGGGCAGATCCGCTCTTTAAAAATCTACTTCATATGTTAGGGCTGTGCTTCAGACTTCTTTCTTAAACCGCTGACACACCCAAAGACACGTCTTCACCTACCTGATCTATTTGCAGCGGCCTGGAAGAATTCATCCTCATCCTCATCACAGCTATCGCCGTTCAATTGCTGGAGGGCCATGTCCGCCGGGCCTTCCGCTGGGGCTGCGTCCTCCTGCTTATCCGAGCTCCGGAGGGCGACCAGGCGGTGGTGGATCGCAGCGTACAGAGACCCTGTATCTTTGGCGTTGGCCTGCGAGGAGAAAATTAAGTTGTTAAGACTACGGATAACTTAACAATAGCCGCACCTGAAGGATTGTTTAAGCTTTCACTCTGAATAAGGAAGGAATTGCATGGGATAAATCTAAAAACTAAAAGGGTAACATGTCCATTTATCTTCAACAAAACTGAATCCCTAAAGTGGGTAATTTTGTAAGGCATCCCAATGCACGCACTTCAGACTGAGAAAATGCAGGTTTGGGATTTTAAATTTCTATTTGAGTTTCACTTGCTGAAGACCACCCCTCTTCCACTATTTTCGCCCTGTAGAAAACTCTAGAATCCAGGGGAGGGAGCGACTTCCCCTTCCTTTACCGCGGGCATCCGGGCTCGTCTGACTTGACACACAGCTCGCTGGTAAATTGTCCGACATAATGAACGCCTACCTCAGTGTTCTGGTTGTCGTCATCTAACTCAGTGTTCTTTAAGGTAACACAGAAATACTTATATTTTTGTATCTTTTCACAATTTCAAAGAAAATCTGGGGAATTTTTCCCCTTTGCTAATCCTCCAGAGAGTTACCAAACATTTTAAAACCGAAAACTGGGTTAAACCAACTATATGCCAACTGTTGAGAGAAGGATCTAAAAGTATATACTTTTTCATTTGCATGTTCTTAAGTTGCCTTAAGTACCTGTGGGTAAAAAACTTAAATATAAATGCAATAAAATATTTTTGTTTCTAAGCCTTGGCTGGCGTAGCTCAGTGGATTGAGCACAGGCTGCGAACCAAGTGTCGCAGGTTCGATTCCCAGTCAGGGCACATGCCTGGGTTGCAGGTCACAGCCCCCAGCAACCGCACATTGATGCTTCTCTCTCTCTCTTTCTCCCTCCCTTCCCTCTCTAAAAATAAATAAATAAAATCTTTTAAAAAATATTTTTGTTTCTCATATTGTATATATTTACAGAGTTGTTGAGTAAATATTTCTTGATTTGACTAATTTAATTTTGTATCATATGCAAAGGTGTAATTTTTCTTTAGCAAGCTAATTAATAACAAATATTGAAAGAATATTTCTAATTCAAATGTGAATACTATTCTGCTTCCTTAACTTTTTTACATTAAATTTTAGATATGCCTTTCACTTGTTAAAGTATTTATTTCCTTTTGACAAATTCACTCAGATGTTTTCATTTAAGAAATTCATGAGTGCGGGCTGGGAACTAAAGTGTCCCAGGTTCGATTCCCAGCCAGGGTACATTCCTGGGTTGCAGGCCATAGCCCCCAGCAACCACACACTGATGTTTCTCTCTCTCTCTCTCTCTCTCTCTCTCTCTCTCTCTCTCTCTCTCTCTCTCTCTCTTCCCCCTCCCTTCCCTCCCTAAAAATGGATGAATAAAATCTTTAAAAAAAAAAAGAAATTCAGAACAAGAAGTTAAAAATAAAATAATATATTTTTTAATAACAAATTTACAATTTTTTAAAAATTGTAATTCTGAAGAAGTATCATAAGAAAATACTGGTGAGAATGAAAATTGGTTCAGTTTTTGAGGAGAGAAATTTGTTGAGACAAGTCAAAAACTTTTCCCAAGAAAATTAACATATATCTACACAGAGAGTTTCTTACAGCCTTTTTAAAGAATTTATAATAATGAAATGTATTACATTATCTAAGTATTTAACAAAGTGGGATTAATGGAATAAATTAGAATGCATAATACAATAGAATTCTTTTCACCTGTTAAAAAATTTTTGAAGCATGAACTACTATTTAATGACACAAAAAGATTGATCTTCATTGATAAGTGAAAAAAGTTTACACATATGTATTTCACAACCAAGTATTAGCTATCTAATCTTCTCAACCAGTTTATAGAGTATATTATTATCTTCATTTGGCAGACAAGTAAATCAGGTTAAGGAAGAATAAATAACTTTCCTGAAGGTCACACAGTAATGTACAGTTTGGTAGTATGCATACTATATGTACATATATACACACACATATATGTTAATACACATATATATGTACATATATGTTCCAAAATGTTAATAGTGACCCTCTCTCAGAGTGGAATTTGGGGTAATGTTCATTTGCATTTAATTTGCTTCTTTCTGAAAAGTATCCTACAATGTAAAAAGGCAGTATGGGTCCCTATCACACAGCAGAATCTAATTGTGGTTAACAGTCTCTCCTTGGCCCCTGTCTCAGGCAGGCTGCTCGACCCATTCAAAGGCAGGTGATCCGGGCTGACAGGGTATCATCTCCCTGAATGATAAACAGGTTTTGGGCATCATCTTATTCTAACATCTTAGTACTCTACATCACTTGCACCTAAAAGTGCACTTACTGGTAATTAATAACATCTTTGGCTTTTCATCAGCGGTCACTTGTCAATGTTTTTGTTTTTTTATTTCCATTACTCTACGGAAGCCAATATCTTCGTATCATTACCTTCTGCCTGAGTCACTTGGGTACTCAGTTTTCTCCAGCCTTCCGGGTCTCAGCCCACAGGGGAGACCCAGCCTTTTTTCTGACCTGATTCCTGACAGCGCTCTTTCTTGTGCCTGGATATCTCGTGTTTAAGGTCAAGCCCTCCTGTGGCAGGGAACAGCCAGAGCTGTGCTCCCATCCTGTTACCTTGGAGACTGACTCATGTCTAGAATTGGAATTCGCTCTTGGATTGGTTAACTTGCTAGCCCTGTGATTTTCCATTTCTCACTATTCCTTTCCAGTGATCTCAAAGCCTTCTCAGTTCAGCATTCAGCATAAGCATCAGCCTGTGGATTCTGCTAGCTTCTTAGGAGCCTATCTTGACACCAGTCCCTTTAGTAACTTAGTAAAATTTTTGACATAACTCCAATTAGTAAAGAAAAATGTACAGGCTCGATGGCACATATCAATAAAAATGTCTCGGGAGAAGCACCAACTGATTACTATAGACTGTGGTATTAATTTCTAAATTCCATATAAAATTTAGGTCACATTAGAGTGCAAACAACAAAAATGAATGGCTGACGTTTTGCCAATGGCACAGATGATCATAATAAAATAAAAAAAACAAATTAGTAATTACAGAGATCTATAAAATAGTAGGGTGGGTAATCCTCTATTGTTAAAATGTATTACTTACCTGAATTAAAAACACTTTGATGCTATAGTCTTCTAAATCAGTAGCTGTGATTCGTAAATTCAGGTGGTTCGCTCTTTGAATCTCCATCTGAGCCCAGAGTTTGCTGTTGAGAATCAGCCTCAGGCTGCCTTGATTGCGCATAACTAAAATAGGAAGGTAAATTCATCAGGACACAGAACAACTCATTTCTCAGCCTTGCAGGGAAATGTCCCATTGTCGAAAGCAAAGTGAATCTTGTAGTCGTTTTTCAGATTGTATTTTCACTCTTAAACTGGACTCGATTATAACTTGTTTTTGGAACTGGGCTTTATTATGTTAAAGGATTTTTGTTGGTTTGTTTTGGTTAACATGCTGGAGTTATATTTTTAATTCTAACATTAAAAATAATTAAAAGTTTAGAACTCCTCTGAGGACCTAGTGCACTGAAGAATTCATCCAAGAATTGTTTAAAATATAGAAAATGGAAACAAAATCTTTAAGCACTCAGAAAATGGAGTTAGTTAAATGACAGTTCAGCCATTCAAGGTATTTATGAACCCACTGAAAATACTGAAATAATGATTGCTGCAGAAAGGTGATCATGGTACACTGTGTAAAAAGAAGTCAGGGTGCAAAGCAATATAAACGTCATGAAACACATTTTTCCATATATATATACATTTATATACATAGAGAACAAAGCCTAGAGGAATATGCTGTTAATAGAGGCGATCACAGGAAGATAGGCCTCTGAATGATTTTTTAAATTTTCGTTGATCCGCATTTTCTGTCATCTATAACGAATATGTATTTCCTGTATAATAAAAAAAGAAAAGTCTTGTGGGCTTTTTGGGCAGCTGGTGGGAGGAGAATTAAACCAGAGCATGAAAACAAGAAGCACCTGCTTCTTGTCATGCTCTGGTTGGATTCCTTAGAAACCTGTTTTTCAGTTACAGAACTGAAGACATTGTTTCTATTCTCTCAGCCTGAATTCTACTCCTTACCCCTTTCTCCAGCGGGATATCTGAAACTCAACAAGCACACACAGACCCAGATCCAGCTTCTCCCTGTGGCCTCCTCCACGGCTTTGGCTGCCGAACGTTGAGCGAACCTGCCCACCCTGTCTGCCCGGGCTCACTCTCACTCTGGGCCTCCGGACAAGGGCCAGTGTGTGTTCCCCGTGCCAGAACCCTCCCAGGCCTCTCAGTTTGACGGACTCTAGATTCCCACTGTCACTCTGTCTGCAGAGTTCCATAACCACACACCTTTCATTTGCCTGGAAACTGACCCTGCATCCGGCCCCACACACCATGTTTAGAAAGGCAAGAGTAAATTATAAGGCAAATGTTCTCTTTTAGAAAAACTATTTTCACTTTTTAAACACTTTGTATCCTATTCCTTTAACTAATAATAGATTAGTACTTAGGTATGGGGTTTGCTCTGTCACGGGTACTTTATATGCATTATCTCACTGAATTCTCACAATCACTCAGTTAAGTTATGGAACATTATCCCCATCTTAAAATGATACAGCTAGGGCAGAGAGAGGGTAAGTAACTTGTCCAAGGTCACCAGTTCACCAGATTGGGAACCAGAACTGGTACCCGTGAACTCTGGTATCAGAGCCTACTCTAAACAGGAAGCTCCTATAGTACACTGGAAACAATATTGTTTTTATTATTTTATTTTATTTTATTTTATTTTATTTTATTTTATTTTAATGGTTGTTCAAGTACAATTTTCCATCTTTTCCTCCCATCCCAGCCCACCCACCCAGCCCTCCCCACCTCCCTCCCATCTCCACCAGCCCCTAGTTTTTGTCCATGTGTCCTTTATACTTGTTCCTGTCGGAAACAATATTGTTTTCAACAGTCTGGTTTACTGACATATTTTACAATGCATCTCCAGAAAATGCTATGCATCCGTACTGGCAGTTGTACCCTGAGAAACAGCGCCCTGCAGAACAAACGATCCCTTACCTAGCCTGGACTGGGAGACTCCGCAGTGGCTGCCGGCGGTGTCGTTCAGCCGCAGGGCTCCCCGGCCCCTTTCCGTCCAGGACTCTGTCGCTTTGTTGAACACGAACAGCTTGCAGTTGATCTGAAGGACAATATTTTACAATGTCGGTAAGCATACAGAAAGTGTTTTTCAAATTCCTTCCTATACTTTTATTTGTGTGATCTCTCGACCAGAATAACCTTTGTTAATGATTTATACATCCGCTTTTACGTGTTATTTCACTTTTAAAACCATACAAGTTTGGAATAGTTCAAACCTCAAAAAGCAAGATGATGTAAAAAAGGAGGTGCCCCTCCCCAACCCTGGTTTCCCATCTGGGCTTTCTATCCCCTGCAACAGGTAACTGCTGTCGCTCATATTTCGTTTATCCTTCCAGAGATATTTATATGTGTGTGTATATATATATATATATATATATATATTCCCATTTTCTTTCTGTAAATGGTAGAATATCATAATACTTTCTGTATCTTGCTTTTTCACTTAACAATACAGAATGTGGCAAAAGTAGGTTTATAGTAACAAGCCCATGAAACAATTCATTCTTGTCTTACTTCTTAATTATTGTATCATTTTCCACATGAACAACTGTAAACTACTTTTGCCCCACCCTGTATATCTATCTATACACACCAACTTTTAAATTGAACAATGCTATTTGAGCTACGTGATTTATTCGAAAGTAAAGAAACCATGAAACTATTCGTATGCTTAAACTATCTTAAAGAATGTAGCATGAGAACTAAGATATGCTACCAGAATACCCTACTACAACTTAAAATGTCAGTGCTTTTCAAATACCACCGTGTGCATGAATCACCTGCAAGACTCGCTAGGCTCTCACCCCTAGCAATCGCTTTGGTGAGTCTAGGGCTGATTGGATGTGAGGCTATGCTCTGAGACACACTCGAGTAGCAGATGTCTTAGTAGATCATGGAGGATGAGAAGGGCAAAGGGGAGAGTTTGGTAGAAGAGCAGATGTAGAAAGGTGAAGGGAAATCGGTGCCTGGTTGAAAAAACTGGTTAAGTTGTAGTAGTCACTTTTCATGTACCTAGACTGATACCTAGACCACTCAACATTCAAATCCTGTGTAGGATACTGTGTGCTACATGTGTGAAATTCTTGATTGACAGGAAAATCAAAACTTACTTAAACACTTTCAAAGGGAAAACAAAATTCTTTTCCTGTCTTGAACTAAAATCAACTCATCTTATCAGCACTTGAAAACCTTTAGTGTACATTGCATTTTTAAATCACATGATAATAGCAATGACTGTACAAGCCAGTGGAGAAGCATGAAACAGGTTGAAGTTGTGTGAAGAAAGGGTTCTGAGCTGTCTTCTTCCTAAGGGACTGATGGCAATGGTCGTAAACCCAATGGCCCATTTTCCTGCAAATTACATGTACAAAATGGGAGACTACAACAAAATACTGGTTTGATTTTTGGAAGTGTTTAAAATTTTTATCTAAGCAGCTTAGTTTTCTTGAAAACTATATCTCTGCCTTTTTAAAAGCTGTCCCTGTGGATGGTAACTTCATTCCCCGTATGTAAGTGCAACCACAAAGAGCAAGGCAGGATACACAGACCTTCAACACATTATGTTCTGCTTCCTCCCCTGTTATGACATCAATTTTCTTCAGCAAACACGTTGGTGATGACTCAGAAGACAGAGCAGCAGCTGATTCAATTAGGGATCTATTTTTAATAGAGTCTGTTCCTAAAAGAAAATGGGGAAAAAAGAACACATAAAAGGCCCCATTTTCTTGACACATTCTTGGTTGCCCCTATTAAATACTTGTCTCTTCCACTTTTTATAACAATGAGTGTTTCCAAAAAACCAAACTTCTTGAGTTTAGGTAAATCTCTTTAATGGTTCCCCATATCATTAAGTCAACAATTTTTAAAAGCTTCTATATCACGTAACCATATTTATACACTAATCCAACACATTTTAAAATACCGAACTATTGTTTTAGTATTTTGCTGATGTTAAATAAGTGATGCGGAAAAATGGGAAATAAACTAATTGAACCCAATGTTTTACAAATGAAACAATTCTTACTTGAGTTTGGAGAGTTGACAGGAAATTTTAGAGTGGATCTGAATAGTTTTTCCTTGGCATAAGAATCATTTTCAAGTTGAGGCTGGGTGAGCTTTTGAGTACCCTAGGTGGGGAGGGGGGAAGATGTATTACTTAATTTTACCCTCATTTATTCATTGTAAGTCAAAAGATACTTTTGTTCTTCTGTTTTTTGTTTTTTTTTTAAAATAATTTTCTTGCTTTTTATTTTTTAATTATTTATCTATTTTTAGAGAGGCAAGGGAGGGAGATAGAGAGAGAGAGAGAGAGAAACATCAATGTGCGGTTGCTGGGGGTCATGGCCTGCAACCCAGGCATGTACCCAGGCTGGGAATTGAACCTGCGACACTTTGGTTCACAGCCCGAGCTTAATCCACTGAGCTACGCCAGCCAGGGCTGTTCTTCTGTTTTAACAGAGGGGTGAACCAACCCCACTGCTATGTATTTATCTGGGCTCCCCACTGCTGAACAGGGACCCCCATCCCCTCACCCTTAGAGAACCTTGATACTGATCTTCAGGAAGCATAATCCAGCTACCACCAGCCTCCTTCAGCTGGGATCCAGTTCTGGCGACAATGCCAGGCATGTTAGAGGCCCAAAAGGCGGTGACAGCTGTTCCGTGTCACCACCAGGCTAACCTGATACCTATAAGGAAGTGCAACTATTATCTATTTCAAGGTATTTCAGTATTCCCAGCAATTCACTGCTTCTTTCCATTCCCAGCAATCTGCTGCTTGCATTAAATAAACAATAACAGTAAAATCATCCAGAGAACCCACTGAGCTGTCTCACAGGTCATCTTCAAAGAAAGACTCCTAATTTCCCCCCAAGACAGTTTTTGCCAACCATCACTTTTAAGGCTGCACGCATGGGTCTGTGCCCATGCATTGTAAGCAAGGCCCGTGTGAAAAAGACAGGGTAATTGCTCTGCCATTTATGACACTATATGATCCCCAACAGAACAGGGGAAATAGGAATGACACTTAAGTGTATATCTTTTCCCTTATAAATGCAAGATTCTTTCCCATTATTTAACTGGACATCAAGATATTCTATTAAAACTGGTAGAGAAAATAGAAACTAAGGCACAGAAAGCTTAATGATTAGCTCTAAAAGCTTGTGGTCAGCTAGCTAACAAGTCAGGAGGATATCCTGGCTCCCAAATCACAAGGTCACGGGAATGCAGGATTAACTAGCAAACAAATACAAGTGATCTCCGTTCCTCAACTTAAAGACAGAGGAAGCTCAGGTTCTTTTGTGAGCCAAATGTGAAGTGCCCACAGGAAAGTGCACACGTGCCTCCTCAGGGTAAACCTATGATCTGACCTGTTCCTTCACACAGGTCTTGCTCTGTCTCTCTACTAGACTGTGAGTACCTGTAACCCACTGAGTCTCCTTTAGGTTTGCATCACCCCTTGCCCATGTGGTTTTCAAGCCCGCATATATGCTAGAACTGCCTGGCACCTGGCCTCACCCGCCGAGATTCTAATCCGATTGGTTTGGGGAGATGCCCGGACATAGGAACACTTTAAAGGCTCACCAGATGTCTCATGTGCAGCCACACTTGACGCTAACACCAATGCTTTGTATATCATAAGAACACAATGCATTTGTTAAATTGAGTTGAATGTTAAGGTTGATCCTGTAAGGTTTGGAGTTATTTTATTTTTTTTCTGTGAGGCCGTGACTAATCTAATGCCAAATTTAGGGATAAATGTCATGGACTGACTGTGCCTAAAGCTATTGCCTGGAACTTCACTCCGGAACTTCACTTCCTGGTCCATTCTGGTTCAGGTGCAAAGGTGTGGGTCAGTGACTCTAGGATTGCCCGTGTTGGCCTGCATTCTAGTGACAGAAGTGTGCCTCTAAACTAAAGAGCTATGGTGCTCTTCTTGGAATTGGGGTTCAGCCTGGGGTAGGTGTGGAATAAAGTACATCTTAAAAGTGACTGATTTGTGGAAGCCCTGAAAATCCTGGAATAAACTGGCCTCATGAGTTGGTCTTTTTGTTACTCTGAACCATTTCCTGGTTTTTAAATCTCCACAGCTTCTTTGAGGTCCTTCATGTAACTAATAGACATAAAGCAAGATAGACACTTTGGCCTATCTTCACCAAAACTCTGGTCTGGGTAAAAGTAGGAAAGGGCATGAAGATGCGATGGACCAGATTAAAGCACAGGCATGTTCGTGCCATAGTTTTCACTTTGCTGTGTAAATCCTAGCTTAGATGATTGTTGGGAATCGCCCTGCCTGGTTTCAGAAGCTTTAACACTCCATGGCTAAGGCTGAGTAAGAGACCTTGGGACCATAAGCCACTAAGGAGACAAAGCTTATCTCCCTGGCAGGACACCGCCTCTGCCCCCTTTTCCTTCACCCTGCTTGGCCCCGGGATGATGACTGGTTAGCCAATGATGGGTAGGATTCCTCAAGGGAGGGATGACCTAAGACTGGCAAGGTCACAAAGGACCCCTCGGGGAAGGACTTGGGGGCTATAGAAAAAGGGGGTGATGGACCCTTGCCCCTCAGCTTTGACATAGCCTGAGTCCTCATTCTGTCTGCAAGAAGTCTCCTAATCTCTTGGCTGCCTTACTTCCCCTGCCTGACTTAAACCTGAAACAATGCTGGAGGTGGGTGTCACCCTGTGCTGGAAAGGGCAGGTTCCCTGGGGCAATCAGGCCTAAGCAGGAATGCATAAATCCTGTGAAACCTGCTTTGCTAATACCCTCAATTAAATCATCACCATTATCATTAAAGTTAAATCATTATCATTACCATTAAATGATAAAGGTTCAAGCATAGAGTGAGTTTCCTCAAAGTTTTATGGCCCTTTAGCTATCTGAGCCTGACTCAGAATAAGCCCTCATAGTTCTTTGTATGTTATCTGTCATTTGATCCTTACTGCCTGACAGTGATTGATGAGCTTTACCTGTATTCCTGTGCAAATTAAACCCAATAAAAGCCCTTTGAGGAACAGGCTCCTGGCCTTTCTCCTTTGAGAGACTGGCCACCTTTCCTCCCCAAGCAGATCACATCTTGGTAGACTTATTCTCACCCATGGCAGCCAGGTGGGGGCCCTGTGGGTGGAGCTCCCCCACAGATGATGCTGTCTTAGAGACATGCCTGAGGGAGGGCAGAGCAGCAGCTGCCTTGGGCAGGAGGATGCTCGGTACTGAATGAGGTGGCAGTGCAATAGTTCAGGGGTCCCCACTTGGCAAGTATGTTCCCCTAGGCCAGTGAGTTTTCCTCTAAAAGATAGTGCCCAAAAGTTATAGTAACACTTTTCAGTGTAAGAGCTAGAAGGGGAGAGTGGTGGTTAATGAGAAAAATAAATGGCAAAGATTTTAAATGCAGCTTGTTACAAAAAAGGCTATTGAAAAACTAATTAAAGTATCACCACTATCAGTTGGGCTTATCTAACTATTGCAGTTAATTCTGGGATTTCCTTGGGCACCTTTGGTTTAATACTAGTCAAGAACTATAGACTTCAGGCCAAGATGGAGACATAGGTAGACACACTGTGCCTCCTCGCACAACTAAAATAAGGACAACACAAATTTAGAAACTAACAACAACCAGTACTGACAGAAAATTGAACTGTATGGAAGTCCGACAACCTAGGAGTTAAAGTAGACACACTCATCCAACCGGTAGGAGGAGTGGAATTGGGCGGAGAGAGCTTGGGGCAAGGTGGCGGCTGGCGGACCCAGTGAGGCAGCGGATTGTGGAAGGGCATGGTGCACAAGGCGGCTGGCAGACCAGGTGGTCTCACATTCACGAGCAGATAAACCAGGCGAAACTGGAGAGAGAGACAGACCGCACAACCCAGGGCTCCAGTGTGGGGAAATAAAGCCTCAAAACACCAATTGAAAACACCTGTGGGGGCTGAGGTGTTGGGAGCGACTCCCAGCCCCATGGGAGAGTTTGTTGGAGAGACCCACGGGGCCTTAGAATGTACACAAGCCCACCCACATGGCAATCAGCACCAGAAAGGCCCAATTTGCTTGTGGGAAGTGGGGGGAGTGACTAGAATCCAGCAGAGAGTGGAGCAAACACCATTGTTCCCTCTCGGACCCCTACCCCACATACAGCGTCACAGCCTGGCGACTGGGTTGCCCCGCCCTGGTGAACACCTAAGGCTCTGCCCCTCACTACGTAACAGGTGTGTCAAGACAAGCCCAAATGAAAGAACAGATCAAAGCTCCAGAAAAAATACAACTAACCAATGAAGAGATAGCCAGCCTATCAGATGCACAGTTCAAAACACTGGTAACCAGGATGCTCACAAAATTAGTTGAATATGGTCGCAAATTAGATGTAAAAATGAAGGCTACACTAAGTGAAATAAGGGAAAATGCACAGGGAACCAATAGTGATGGGAAGGAAACTAGAACTCAAATCAACGGTGTGGACCAGAAGGAAGAAAGAAACATCCAATCAGAAAAGAATGAAGAAACAAGAATTTTTTTAAAAAAATGAGGAGAGGCTTAGGAACCTCCAGGACATCTTTAAACGTTCCAACATCCAAATTATAGGGGTACCAGAAGGAGAAGAGGAAAAGCAACAAGTGGAAAAGTTACTTGAACAAATAATGAAGGAGAACTTTCCCATTCTGGCAAAGGAAATAGACTTCCAAGAAGTCCAGGAAGCTCAGAGAGTCCCAAAGAAGTTGGACCCAAGGAAGAACACAACAAGGCACATCATAATCACATTAACTGAGATTAAAGATAAGGAGAGAATCTTAGAAGCAGCAAGAGAAAAGGAGACAGTTACCTACAAAGGAATGCTCATAAGACTGTCAGCTGATTTCTCAAAAGAGACCTTACAGGCAAGAAGGGGCTGGAAAGAAGTATTCAAAGTCATGAAACACAAGGACCTATATCCCAGATTGCTCTATCCAGCAAAACTATCATTTAGAATGGAAGGGCAGATAAAGTGTTTCTCAGATAAGGTCAAGTTAAAGGAGTTCATCATCACCAAGCCCTTATTATGTGAAATTTTAAAGGACTTATCTAAGAAAAAGAAGATAAAACACATGTACAGTAAAATGACAGCAAACTCACAGTTATTAACAACCACACCTAAAACAAAAACAAAAGCAAACTAAGCAAACAACTAGAACAGGAACAGAATCACAGAAATGGAGATCACATGGAGGGTTAGCAACAGGGGAGTGGGAGGCAGAGAGAGGGGGAAAAGGTACAGAGAATAAGTAGCATAGATGGTAGGTAGAAAATAGATGGAGGCAGATAAGAATAGTATGGGAAATGTAGAAGCTAAAGAAGTTAAAGTGTCATAAGTATGACACTTGGACATGAACTAAAGGGAGGAATGTGGGTGGGAGGGGGTGTGCAGGGTGGAGGGGAGTGAAGGGGGGGAATGGGACAAATATAATAGCATAATCAATAAAATATATTTTTTAAAAAGAACTATAATATATCTCATCAGTCATAATGTTACAATTATACAATTTTCTTCCGCTGTGGATCCCTACCATTCTGACAGGGGACTGAACAGTTGGAAAATTTTAGTTTAAGTAATAGCTAATAAGCTTAGTAATCAATGCATGTAAAAGTTTGATCAATGCATGAATAAATCAATACATGAACAAAAAGTTTTTGTTCCAGAAACTGAAGGTATGACCCACCCTGACTCCAGGAGACCATAAGCAGTTCCACCTTTGCTCCTCAGGAGGACTGCAAACAGTTCAAGATGCTATCTGAGCCGTTGTCCTCCAGGGTGGGATGACCACCACCTGGGGCACAGCTAAAGACCACCTTGTGAGGCACAGCTGAAGACCACCACCCAGGCGAGAATGCTGAAGTTTGTTGTTTTGGTTTTTTTTAAATCCAATTAACTTTCCCCTGAATTCCAAACCCTTTACCTACACTTGGTTCTCCTTGTAAAAAGGGCCATTTTAAAATGGAATTGAAGATGGTCTGTTAGGGTATGAACCCTCCATCTTCTCAGATGGCTGGCCATCTGAATAAAACGCCCATAAAGATTCAATCGCTGTCATTGCTTACTGGGTTTGGTAGCGACAGGCAGCCCCAACTCAGGTGTCTTTTCCGGTTTCAATTCTAACAACTAAAACCAGCTTCCCCAGAGAATCTTTCCAGGTAAAGGAAATGTGCCTTTGAACTCAGGAGTCGAAGAGCATGCTCCAGTTGAACATCGTTTTAGTTCATTTGTCTTCAGAAATATGAAGCGACAGCTCTCTACATAATAATGGAAACATCTGCCAAAATCTTACCAAAACTCTTTCTACCATGTTTTCTCCAAAAACGAAATCGGAACTGCAGCTTTTAAAAGAACTCTTATCTTCATTGGGTTGACATCTGAAAAAAAGAAATAAGCATTTGCTGTTTTATTTATTTTGTGTGTGTGTTTAACTATTTTTTGTTGTAACTATTACTTTTTTCCCTTTCATCAATGATTTATTGTTTTTACATTTTTGTTTTTAGTTTTTTTAAGATTTTATTTATTTAGTTTTAGAGAGAGAGGAAGGGAGAGAGAAAGAGGGAGAGAAACGCCACTGTGTGGTCGCCTAATTCGAGTGCTAGTTCTAATCTTCTCTCAGGTCAAATATGCCTTCGTCATTGCTGATACTAGTCAATGCTAACTTCTACTTTGCATATTTAGACTGTGTTCTTTACTGTCTATCTAACCTCTGTCAATAAATAAGGCTAAAAAATAATTTCAAAGAGAGAAAAAATGCCAGAGAAAGAGGAGGAAAGACTCATCTACTTGCCAGATAATTAATGCCTAATAAAACTTTAGCTGTATCTATTTGAAACATCCTCTCCCAAGTCAACGAGAAAATGGAGACATCCAATGTTAATACGATGACATTGAAATATTGGAGACATTTTGAAGAGCATTTTAAACTCGTGTTCTTTATAAAATCTCCTTTCACACAGAAATATCGGCAATCTACCTGTACAGCGTGATGATAGAAGAAAGTGAGAATGAAAGAACAGCACTTGCCCTACTGATGGAGCGCCCCAAACACTCTGGTTAGCAGACAGCTGGACTGAGACTCTGGCACGTGGCAAATTTTTGCTTAGCAAACAGGAGTTCCTCTCAGAAATCTGAAAGAAAAGAACCCATCAAAAAGTTCGCTTAAACTGCTTACTATGGAGACATCACACAAGGAAACAATAGTTAAATATATTGAAATTTTGAAGTACTGCCCTAAATGTTATATGTGTATTTTCATCATTTTCTCCTCACAACAAGATTATATATAGACTTTGTACATCTATTATTGTCCACATTTTACAGATGGGTAAACTAACCTACCAAGTGTAAACAAGTTGGCTAAGCCTGGACAACCAGGAATGCAGATGCCATTTGAGCCTGAGTCTGTCTGACACCAGAGACCAAACACCTTGTCATGCTATTTCGGAAATCCCATTCCTCTTGTTCCCTTTACCCTTTTAGTCAAATGGAGTTAATTCTCATTTCTGGATTAGTGAGTCTATCTTTTAGGTCTACTGATTCCTGGAAACACCCTAAAAGCTTCACCAGCACCACCATCCAATGCGAGAGGAAACTCAGTCTCTTTTGCTAGAAACTCTGGGCTGGGAACTTAATCACTCACTCTGATGCGTATATTCGTATATTCGCACATCACCTGCCTCACCGTGTGAACGAAGGAATGAGCACCTTTCGGACTGGAAGGAACCCTGCAAACAATCTCATTTAGTGTCTCCAGTGTTTTGTGGGGACCTCCCTTCCCCTACCAGAGACTGGCAAAGATACTGTCGGGACTTCATGGCTTTAAAGGTAGATGGGGTGGGTTTTCACTTTGATCTTACATCAGCCATTACAAGTAATTCCAAGTGTTTCCCCCCGTTATAACAGAATCTGAGAAATATGTATCAGGAGAACATGTGTCATTAGTTAGCAAAGGTCAAAGTTCATGCTCACGACTCCATCACTCAGCGGATTTCTTTCTCCACCAAACTCATAGATTTTACTCTTAGTTGCTTAAAACAGTTTTAATTAGGCATATATTGCTTAAATTATACACAATAAGTGACCACTGATCAGAAATAGGATGTATAAAACTGTCCTTGATTTTGATATATGAGTTATAATAAGGAACATCAAATAATTGTTCTATGAAATTCACCTAGAGATAATTTTCACTAGATCTATAAATCACATTAATTTGGTCAGAATTCTTACATAGCATTTAACTTTTCTTTAGATCTTCATAGGTCATCATTAAATAGAAAATTCAATGATGGGCATATCCAATTAGGCTTTTCACTAATTAAGAATAAGTTCTATTCATAACCTTAAGTTATTCAAGGATAAATACTTACAAACAGTAGCCTAAAAATTTCTCCTATGCTTAATCATTTAAGAAGAAAATTCAAGCAATATATTAAATTTTAATATTTAAATAAGCAATGAAGATTTCAAAAAACTCATGCCAAAGAAGTAATATTGATCTACTTTTGATATCATAACATGTAATAAAGATTTTAATATATAATTTATAGTAATGCTGTTGTAAAACCAAATGCAACCTAACATTTTAGAAATCAGTCAACACATCATATGTTTTCTTATAAAGTTAAAAAATTAAACAACATACATCACTACTTAAATAAATAAGTAATCTGGTGATGATTATTAGAAATGAAAACTTTTAATAATATACTGATTAAAACTTAAAATGTTTTACTTAAAAATCACATCATAAACCATGCATAAATGATAAAATGATTTTTCAAATTCACAGTGGGTCTCGTGAAATCATATCTTAACCCCCAAAAGATACAAAAATATAAAAATGTTAGCAAATGCTGACCAAGTTCAACTTCCTTAATTCAGCAGTAGAAAGAGAAGGTTGGGTGCTTTTTTTCCAAGAATGCAAACATAGTAGTAGCAGAGGTAGGATTACTACCAATCTGATTTTTTGTCATTGAATTGATGAAATCACTGGTATTCTTTTTCAACATATTTTATCTATTTTTTGAGAGTGAAGAGAGGAAGAGGAGGAGAAAGAGGGAGAGAAACATCAATGTGTGGTTGCCTTTCATGCATCCCCTACTGGGAACCTGGACCACAATCCAGGCATGTGCCCTGCCTGGGAATCAAACCAGCAACCAGCAGGCTGGTGCTCAATCCACTGAACTACATCAGCCAGGGCTTAATCACTGGTATTCTTAACACTCCATGTGTTGTCCTTGTGATCAGTATGGAAAAACAAAACAAGACTAGGTGACTACCCCTCAGTAGTATAGCTGTAGATAAACCACTGTTGGAATGAGCTCTCAGATTCCGATGAACCGATCTGGTGTCTCATTCCTCCGAAGTGCCTGCCTCTGGAGGACACAGCTAGAGTTATAGCAACAGAATACCCCAAGCCCATGTCTGCACGGCCTGAGCAAAGGAATATCTCCTTAGAAAGGCCCACGAAGTGTGGTTCAGCCCCGCACAACGGTTGGAAGAGAGAATTCTTCTCTTCCTCTAGTGGCTTCCCAAGCCCTCCCAATCACACTGTTTAAGTAGTGCCCTGCTCCTGCTGCCCATGAAGATGGGTCTGGAGCGGATGGATCCCTGGTGTGACCTAAACCAGCAAAGCCGTGGGGGGTGCAGAAAATCCTTGCCCTAGTTTGGACTTCTGAATCCCAATGCCTGCCACCTCCTTACTCCCCCTGCTCACACATGGGATCAGTGCACTGGGACAAGACCACAAGGGTTCCCACCTTCTAGGACTCAGTTTTGCAGCTTCGGGGAGACCACAAGACTTGTTGCTGGGAGCAACCCTCCAACTTAAGAGGGCATGCTGGATGAGGTTACTGAGGGTTCTTTGCTATCTAGTCCAGGTGTCCCCCCACTCGGCTGCTGGCTGTGCAGCAGCGCTGAGCTCCGGCAGCCCCTACTTCTGGCTGTGGAGCCGACAAGCACCTACCAAAACAAGGATGTGGGATTGAGGTCAGTCCTCCAAAAGGAAGGTTGGGTTTTTTGTTGTTGTTTGTTTTTTTACCTTATGTTTTGTTTTTTCTGTAGTCTTGCAGTGTTCCGATGCACTGTGTTTTACTTTGTCACACCTTTGAGTTCGAGGTGGCTGCAAAATAGCAGGCCTTAGCACACGTTCAGGATGTTTCACGGGCCCTTAACAGAGCAGAATGAAAGGGTCAACATGTCTTTAGTGAAATACCCCTTCCTCCATATTTTTGACTAATATAATGATTATTTTCCAAAGTCAGCATTAAATGAGGAGTTCATGTTAATTAATCAAAGTTAAAATAGCCAGTGAATTGCCTCCCACCTACTTCCAGCCCAGATTTTACCCAATAGCTAGTTATTTCTGGCCACGGTGATAGGGGACTTAAGAGTTGGAAAATTTTAGTTTAAGTGATAGCTAATAAGCTTAGTAATCAATGCATGTAAGAGCTTTTGTTCCAGGAACTGAAGGTATGACCCTCCCTGACTCCAGGAGACCATAAGCAGTTCCACCTTTGCTCCTCAGGGGGATTGCAAACAGTTCAAGGTGCTATCTGAGCCGTTGTCCTCCAGGGTGGGATGACCACCACCTGGGGCACAGCTAAAGCCCACCTTGTGGGGCACAGCTGAAGGCCACCACCCAGGGCGAGAATGCTGGTGTTGTTGTTTTTAAACCAATTAACCCCTCCCTGAATTTCAAAACCCCTCACCACACCTTCTTTATCCCCTGCCATAAAAGCCTTGGCCTGGAACGAAAAGGGAAGATTGTCTGTTAGGGCATGAACCCGCCATCTTCTCAGATCAGCGACCATCTGAATAAAGCTCCCGTAAAGATTCAATCGCTGTCATTGCTTATTGGGTTTGGTAGCGACAGGCAGCCTGAACTCAGGTGTCTTTTCCGGTTTCATTGGGACTTGGCTTGTCAAATGTATTCTTTCTTGTTTTGTCACTCAGCCCGACCTCCATACCCCCAACACACACCTACTCGTACACAGATTAAAATACAGATGGGGAAGTGTAATGCCTGAGAGTTTTGTAATAGAGAAACTGCATACCTTGTTCTGCACTGTTCATGTCAACATTCCTTTGCACAAGAGTCGGTGTCATAAAGACCTTGTTTTTCTTCACTGTAAGAAAAAATATTTGGAAACATTCAAATCTGTGAGAGTGGGTCACTTTCTGCACGGTATGGGTTTTAACAGTCCTGTACTGAACTCACCAGTAGAGGTCACTGTTGGCACTAATAGAGTAGCAGGCAGTGCAGGGGAGACCGCTCGTTCCGCTAAAAATGCATGATGGCAAGATGAGGTTTGCTACATTGTTCTGTTTACTCTCATAAATCTAAGTGGAAATTAGGTCATGAACAGAATAGGCCACCTTTAGAATCATGAAAGCGAGTACTGAGATAAATTCTACAGATTGTCAAATCCAAATTGATAACAAAATCTCTGTGTGCATCAATATGTATTTCTTGCAAAATTTTCAAAAAACTGTTAGGAAGTTCTCTCCCCTCCCCATTCTAATACCTGAAGACAGAAGTAAACCCATTATGTTCTGTGAAGTGTGTGTGTTATGGGGGGGTAAGACCGTGGTGGCTACAAGTCCAGAATTATTATGCATTTCAAGAAGCTCCCCTCTTGGTTGCAGATGGCAAAAGGGGCGACCTTTGAGCATTTGAGTAATGGAGATGAAAAAGAAAATTGCTTCATTAAAGTATTACAATTTATTACAAATTTGGGGGGTAGAATTGCTTCTCTAATTCAAAATTCAATGAAATGGTATTTATAATCTTTATTATTGAAAAGCAACAATGAACGGACCATATAAAATTATAAAATTTTTCTGTTTCAACATCATCAATATTCTGCACTACATACAAAGGCTTACTGATATGAATGTTTCTTTATTCATTCTTTCCTTTTTTGTGTGTCTGATTTTTTTTTGTCTGATTAAAAGAAAAAGAATTAAAACAGTTATCTAGATAACTTAAAGCCATCCCTTTTGCTTTGTGCACAAATACAATAAACAAATCCTTTAGAGTCAGGATTAGAATAAGGGTCCTAGTGTCTGTAACGTTTCAGTACGGCCGAGGGGGGTCTACTGAACCAGAAACACCTCTCTTCTGGATCTGAAAGGTGTCTGACCTACTATTATTGCTCAGTCATGTTTGGAATGATTAATAAGAATATGGATTCATTCATTTGGATTTTTGGTGGTTGCCAGGTACATGAGGATCAGTTAAAAGGAAGGGAAGGGTCTACATGTTTTATTTCTAGTGGCAAGCTTTAACTTGAAAAGGGCAGTTGGTTGTTCAGTAGAAATAAAAACACACAGGATATAAATCATAATTTTAGTGTACAAAATGTTCCAGCCATTTCAAGTATTTTATAATGATAAAATTGTTTTACTTAGCAAAGCATTAGAAATTTCAAATAAAAAAAAGAAGGAATCTTTTAATTAGTGAAAAGTACAAAAGGAATCATATTCTAAACTTTAAGATACAAGCCTAAAGCATAAACTTTAGAATAAGAAGCTAATGCATAGTTGTATGTTTTTAATACTACTCTTATATTATAAACCATATACATGGACAACAATAGCAAGAAGAAAGCAAGTTATTTTATAAGGCTGCCTTATACAATATATTCCTATCATAAACATGAAATCCTAAAAATACCATCAAATTCAAACTTTCTACCAAAAATGAACATATGCTGCCTGGGTTTGTGGTATTGTTAAGTATTCTTCCATACATACTTTGCTAAGATCTCTATTTTATTTGCCACGAAAATGTCAGCATTTTATAGTTGCTGAGAGAGATCGTCATTAACAAGAATGGATTTTGAAAAGTCAGAGTGTCAGGCCTGATTGAGCTTCTAGCAGCCCTTTACTACCTGGCCCAGAATGGGGGCAGGTTGGGGGGGAGATTGGGAGGCCGGTGAAGGGTGACACCTCATTCACCTCTGGGACAAAGGTTGGCACTAAAGGCGGATTGCAAACTGCTTGCAGTGACAGGAAGGAAGTGGGTTTTTGTGTTCCTTTTGACTTGGATTTTTGCTGTTTCAGAAAATTTTCTACATCCCTGATTTAGAAAAATGTATTTTTATTACTAAAAATAAAGTGTGCCTCTGGTAGGGGTTATAAATGAATGTCCATCTGATTCAGTAAATATTTGAGTGCTCACTGTGTTTGAGACACCCGATCGGGCATGAAGATGACCTCAAGGAACTTACAGCGCAGGAGACGGGCCCCTGCACGAGCAGCTGCAGTTAGTACCAGGCGGAGGGCAATGCCATCAATCTCGAGAGGAATCACCGGGAGTGCTTTCGGTGCAGGAGACAGGCAAACTAAGCCACTGATTTACTCGGGATGCAGGACTCTCTCTGGTGAAGTTCTTAGAATAAATGTCTTTTTAAAAGACAGGCATCTCTTTATTTAAGTAGATATTTACTTAGGAGAAAATAGCCACTTTCGGTACAAAGCCAATACATTGTTAATGCAGAAACTTTGGAAACAGCAAAATACAAATAGAGGGAAAACAAAACCCAATCACGTGTAATCCCATTACCTAAAATTACCATTGCTAATGGGCTGGCTTCTGTCCTTTTAGACTTTTTCCACGTTGATCAGTGGCGTGTACTTAGTGTACAATCCGTTTTACAGTCTGCAGTTTTCATATGACCACATACTATAAACACTACATACTGGGTAGACTTTTAAAAACTATCCATTCGACAAGTTTCTTAGAAATTTCACACTCAGTAAACGTAACAGTGAACACTCAACAGCCAACACTATACGTACCTCCTTGAGAATGAGAATCTGCAGTGTGCAAAGAAAAAGATGAAGACCGTATGCGCTTTCTTGAAAAACCATTACATTCTGCAGGAAAGTCAGTGTGAAGGGTAAAATGGTTTGCAATAACAAATTATCCTCAACCGATGATACGGTGGGCTAGAATTTCCTTCTATCTCTACAAATTATCATGTGATAACCTGTTAACTCCTGAAGCAGAATTTTAAATATCAGGGTGAATAGCTTGATTATTAATGGACAGTCATATCATCCTAGCATGAAACCATCAGAAACCAGTAGTTTCAGCAAGAAATTGCATATGAATTCCGAGACTGTCTGGAGAATGGTTTCAGTACGTTGACACTCAGGCAGCAGAGAATCATGGGATTTTCAAGTTGTTCACATCATTGTTCTCAGGGACCCTCATGTCATCTTTCAAAGCAAAAGCCAGCCTACCTTCATGTTTGCTTGTCTGTTTGTTTGTTTGTTTGTTTGTAATTTTACTTTAATTTGGAAAAAACTTCAAATTTATACAAAAGCTGGACAAGTAGTGCAAAACATTCTCGTATACCCTTTAATCAGATTCATCAATTACTAACATTTTTCCTTATTTGATTTCATTCTCTACCTATATACACACATATATTTTCTGAATCACTTCATATTAAGCTCTGTGTATTATGCCCCTTACACCTAAATATTACAAAGTGTATTTCCTAGGAATAAAGACAACTGTTATATTACTCCAGCATGCTGATCAACTCTAAGAAATTTAACACAACATTCAACACTGTTATCTAGCCCACCAACCATAATTCTGTCCATTGACTAATAACATCCTTCACAACATTTTTCTCCCCAGTCCAGGACTCAGCCCGGAATCATAGGTGGGACTCGATCGTCACAAGTCTTTCTTCTCCTTTAATCTAGATTAGTTCCTCCTGCTTTCTTTGTTTTGAAGAATTTAGTCCTCATGTGTGTTTTTTTTAATATTTTATTTATCTATTTATCTTTAGAGAGGGAAGGGAGGAAGATAGACAGAGAGAGAGAAACATCAATGTGCGGTTGCTGGAGGTCATGGCCTGCAACCCAGGTATGTACCCTGGCTGGGAATCGAACCTGCGACACTTTGGTTCGCAGCCTGTGCTCAGTCCACTGAACTATGCCAGCCAGGGCTTGTCCTCATGTTTTAATAAAATCTTTTTTTCATTTTGAATTTTAATGCAGTTTAAGCTACATTTTCCTATTGAAATTTCTTAAATTTGTTGGGATGCTATTTGTTAATGACACGAAATAAAATTCCAGTGTGCAATTTTATAGCACGTCTGTATATCCTATTATGGGTGAGCGCATAACCCTTTCATGTTTCAACCCAAGAAAAGCGTTAAGTTTTACATAGTCTGTGTCACACGCCCAGGTACTCGTGCCCGCTTATTCTCTTTGTATAAGGTTGATTTTGAAATACAAGAGCTAAACAGTTACCATGTCCTGCGGCTTCGTACAGGGCTTCTTCGGCAGGTCTCTGGAAGGAAAAGAAGCTGCGGGTGAGAGCTGTTCGCTGCTGTACTCCGCCCTGCCACTTTGTAAGAGAATCCTCCAAAGCCAGGCCTATTCAGGTAGGTGGGAACCAAACTGCTCACTAGGCAGGTATTCGAGAAAACGCCAAGCCTGGGGAGTGGTTTCTATCTCAGGGACTACAGGATCCCTTGTGGGGGCCTCTGAAATACCAGCCCTCGGGATGCTGAGGCTGTCGACCTGGGGTGGGGCCCACGAACGTGATTTTTCAACAAGGACTTGGGGGTTAAGCTTTCTTTAGCCAGTTAGTTTTGTGGGTGGTGACAGACATTACCTACATAAGCAAGAATGAATAACAAGGAAATACTAATTAAGATAAAAGTGGGAATGCTACAAATCTTTTCCTTTGTCTTTCAAAGCAGGTGATCTTCGTATGATGCTGGAAACAATGGTTAGGGTCCTTAAAGTCCCTTTTTAAATCAAATGTCGCAGTTTCCAACTTATTTAACACCCAGTGTTAGGCCGGATGGTGGTGGAGAACCACGAGGCGCCTCGGCCCTTCTAACCTCTTTCAGTCCCCGCCTTTCCCAAGTCACTCCAAAAAAATGTATAATTTAGTAAAAATGGCATCGCTTGAAGACAAGGCCACTGGCTTCCCCTTTCAGCCAAACTGCTGTCAGCACATCCCTACTGTGTATATATTCTGGAGGCGCGACCCGGCTAAGTGAAGAATGAGGGAGTAAGCTAAACCAGCAGGAATACCATTCGGTGTAGCTAGTTTCTTGAAACACAATTTTCTTTGTCAAAGAAAAAGCCAACAAAGGGAAGTAGCTCGATCTTACCTTAGAACTTTGTTCTTTCTTCTCAAAAACAAATATTGGCTGAGCAATGACAGATTTTTCTGTAAAAAGAAAAAAAGAGCAGGCAAGAAATGAAACCATATTCTGACATTTCTAATAGCAACTAAAAACATCTGAAGAGTCTTGTTTGTTTGTAATTTTTTCTGCCTTAGGGTAAAGTCTAAGCTGTTTTTACATGAATGCTATAAATTGAATATGTACAAATAATTTTAATAGTTAATTACAGAAATAAATACTTGGGGAACATGATAGTAATCTATTTCCATAAGTACACAGATCATCCTATTAAAAGAACGTGTGTTAAGTGTTTAAGGCAAACAAAATATAATTACCTGCCTTTAGCATCTCACCAGGACATAGTGATGAACACTTTTACTTTTTGAATAAAAAGTGTCAAGGGGTGAAAAGTCTCATTTGATAATAGTATTCCCACTTGAATCCGACCTCAAGGTATAGATGTACTGCATCCCGTCCTTAAAAATGATCTAGAAATAATTCATATTTCCTGGACTAGAATAGGCATATACCGAAGTCATGTTTTCAATATTTAGACTAAGAATCAGTCCCAGTGTTATAAAGCAGCTCCCAATCTTTTATATTGTCCTATCTTCAGTAGACCCATGAAGAGAAACTCATTCACCCTAAGGTTTAAATGAGTTACATGCAGCACTCCAGAATCCCTAGGGAAAACCGTGTGGTTCTGAAGAGCCTGGGCTCTGGAGCTAGGTAGGCACGTGTTGAAATAGAAGTGTCGCCACAACTGGCTTGACAGTCAGGGAGACAATAGGTCTGTACCTTAGTTTCCTCATCTAAAAAAAGAGATTATAACAGTACTTACCTCACAGAGTTTATGTGAAGGTCAAATGGAATTTTTGATCTAATTACTTAGATTTTAACCAACCAAACAAAAAAGCCTTTAAAAACATTAAATATGGGGCATACTGACCAATCCCCATTTCAAAACTCATAACCGACGTCGCTAATGTATGACAAGACTTTCCCGAGGGGCCCACACACAACCTCGGAACTTCTCTCGTTCTAGGTTCCCAGAAGCCGTCACCACTATTTCGTCCTGTCGCACAAGCCGAGGTAATCTGCCATCCCTAGGCCGAGCAAATAAATCTCGAGCTGAGCGATTTGAAGGAACTACGAGACAATTACATCTTTGAGATGCCAGAAAGGGATTCTCAGTATCCCACGATGTCACCAGCAAGAGTGTCATAAGCTCTGCCAGACCACCCTCCCTCTGCCGAGCTCCCGGGGCCACGTGGAGCTGGTCACCTCCTTTCAGCCCAGTGACACACACCGCTCACTTCCTACGCAAGTGCTTGTGCCCCATCTGCCCTGGCAGCCAGGTGAGCCCCAGCACAGATGCCCGGCAACACTCTGGCAATCCCGTCCATGTCAGACTGGAGCTCCATTCTTGGTCTTCGTCAAACAAGCTCCTTTCCCAGCAAATTACATCAGACGTACGAAAAGAGCTCACTACTAGGGACTTCGAAAGGAAATAGTATTTGTGAATACGGAGGGGAATACTTAAGAATTAGAATAATGAACGGGCCTGGGCCTCTTCTGAACTGGACTTAGGATAGCCGTTCTTTTTTTTTTTTTAAGATTTTATTTATTTTTAGAGAGGGAAGGGGGAGAGAGAGAGAGAGAGAGAAACATCAATGTGCGGTTGCTGGGGGTCGTGGCCTGTAACCCAGGCATGTGCCCTGACTGGGAATCGAACCTGCGATGCTTTGGTTCGCAGCCCACGCTCAATCCACTGAGCTATGCCAGCCAGGGCTAGGATAGTCCTTCTTAAAACAGCAAATACTTGGCCTCCATCAAAACATCAGCTAAACATGGGCAAACTCGACCTGTGATGGCAGCAGTAAGGAGGAAATCACGAAGTTTCACCTGCAGCTTGGAGAGCATATGGTAAAGTAGGAAGGCCACTTTTATTCACTGATTCAACACATATGTATTGAACATGTTTGTGCGGGCCAGCCTCTGTGTTAGGACGTGGGTACACGTTGTCTCACTGAAGGTAGATTAGCCTCACAGTAGCCAGCTTCTCTCCCTGACACTGCCCAGCACATTAGTTAGCAAACAGAGGATCTCCCAACCTCAGCCCTCATCCAGATTTTTCTCCCCCTCTTCCAAAAATTCTCCAGGCTCCAAAGCCAAAGCTAAAACAAGCGTTTATGAAGCCACTGGGTCCGTATTGGTTTTCACACCTGACTCAGTAGGAAAATGTGAAAATAAAAGCAAAGCCCTTGAAATTATATTTTAAAAAATTTAACCTTTATTCTTTATATGTATTAATCATTTATTTAACAAAAACATACTGAGGGGTGACTTTGGACAAGACGTTTCATAAAGTAAGAGAGGACCGTGGTACAAGATGAGGCTGAAGGCGAGGCTGGAGCTTTGGGAAGCCTTGTAGCTTGAGCCAGGAGGTTTTTTTTTTACTCCAAGAAAAATGGGAAACCAGTGAGAGATTTTTAAGCTGTGGAGTAATTCACTCTGGGGTGCAGTTTGTTTTTTAAGATTCCTCTGCCTGCTGGGTGGAAAAGGGATTACAGGGACTGAAAGAGAAGAAAGAATTAAGAGGCTCGTCTAAATTCTAGAAGAAAGCTGACTAAGTTGCTCTTTATTTCCTTGTTTATCTTGCACTGATGATTTCTTGAGGAAAATGGAATAATAAGTTTAAAATACAACATTCTGTTAAAAGGAATGAAGATGAAGAAAAGGGGAGGAGAAACTAAAAAGACTAAAAGATTAGTTTAGATTTTCGCCCTTTTTAAGGCTCATGTAGCATTTCATGAACCCCGATATTCATTGTTGTTTTTTGAAATGCTTCATTAAGAGAAGGCGTTCATTTGCCCCACAATATATGTAAGTGCCTGTTATATACAGGAAAGGACAAATGTACTGTCGACACAATTCGATCTCAGTTCACCTGTCATTCTGTCCCACCATGGAAGTATGCTGTGGCCAAGGGCTTTTTACCCATTACCTGGTCTAATTTAATCACATTGTGAGTTAATGTGATTTCTACCATATTTACAGACACCTCCTTAGACACAGGCGAGGAAACCAAGGCTCTAAGGCACTTTCTTACAGTCAGGCCACTACTAGTCAGTGGCAAAGCCTTTAATGTAGCCCAGCTGCCCTCCTGCAAAATTATTGATCTTCACCTCCACCTGTCACACTGGCACAAATCATATAAAACTTTATCTGTAAGATGCCATGTTCTAATGTATAATATATGCAATCCAGCACCATGCTAAGGAAAAAGCAGTGTAAAACAATGGCACTCACGGTTTTGCAACCTTGTCAAAGTTGACTGGCTATACACACATGCTTTTACTGCTCCCTCCTGAATCAGAAATCACAATGAGATAGTAATGAAGGGTTGGATTGGCTTGGCTTTTCGGGGGCGGGAGTTAGAGAAACTACAACAAAGACAAGGAAAACCAAAGAGAAATAACGATGACAAAACTGTGGAAGCTGGAAAGTAGAAGATGACCGGTAACTCTTAGACCAGGAGAGCTGGACCTTAGCCAGCCGTGTGGTTGCTCAAAAGCGACCTCATTCACCAACCCCCCCCAACACACACACACCACGGCAGAACCACCAAAGGCCAAAGGTCCGGAAATTGGCATCACTAAGTATTTCTGGAAGCACAGGTGAAGTTTGGCTGAAAATAGAAAGTTTTATATATTCAGCAACAAAGTACCCGCTCTCTCTCCTCCTACCCTAGCAGAAGACTGCAAGGTTATTCCCCGGAAGAGATAAAACATCAGGCACAGGGTAAAGTGGGGGTTCTATGATGAAAAGAGGAAGAGTAGGGAAAAGCTTACACGCTATATCAGTTTCTCATGGTTGCTATAACACATTACCACAAGTTCAGTTGTTTAAAACAATACAAATGTATCACCTTACAGTGCTGGAGGTGAGACATTTAAAATGGGTTGGCAGGGTGCATTCCCTCTGGGAGCCCAGGGGAGTACAGGAACCTATCCGCGTGGTGTGGAGAATGGAGCCCAGCCCCGGACTCAGGAAATCCAGTGGGGAGCAAGTCGGTGCACAGGACCCGAGCCCACGGATCGGTTTTCCCGTGGGGAATCACGCCTGCAATGTACCTGAGCTGCTATGAGACTTGCTTTTTGCTAAAACTCCTTCACCTTGGATTGAGGCAGCAAATGTTTACTGTGTATCTTTAAAATGGCTTCCTAAAGTCTGTGCTAAACCTCCCAAGGATGGATGGAGTGTGACCAGTTCAACCACTTTTCCCCTCGATCTGCAACATCCTTCTCTTTGAAGTAATTAACAACATCCCTTCCTTTGTCATCTGTAAAAGGTAATCACCTGCAGCGACACATCCAGCAGACACATCCCAGTGTGCACACCAAACCTGAGAGCACAGATGGACAGAGGGGTCCCAGCAGCATCAGGAAAGGAGTAAAATAGGTCAGACACAGCGGGTCGTGCATCAGGATGGCTTTAGGTGTCTCAGCAACAATGCTGGCAAGTAGAAATCAAAGGAGCAATGTTTTTAATGAGGGAAAAGATTTCCAGTCTAGAGTTATATACTAATATCAACCATGACGATATGATACAAACGTTTCCAGCTGCAAGATCTCCAAACGCATGCCCCACATGCACCTGTTCTCGGGATGCTTCCACAGGAGATGCCTCACCAGAAGAGCCAGGAAACTGAGGACCCAAGAAACAGAGGAACCCACTGAAGGGAGACAGGGGCAGCGTCCAGAATGATGGTGAGGATGTCGCCCAGAATGGCAGGGGGGCACCGATCACAGGCAGCAACCCACCCCCCGCCTTGGGGGGGTCCCTGACGAGACTCCAGGAAAGAGGTCTCCAAAAAGGTGGGACTAAAACTAGTTGAATATGGCAAGTGTGAGAATATTTTGAAAGGATCTTTAGATGATTGAAGGAGAGTTTGGGAACTGACTGGTAATAAATACACAGAGGACTGAGAAAATGAAACTATGACACAATTATTAAATCCAAAGGAAACCACAAAGTTGGGCAAGAAAAGGAAAGTAATCATTAACCTGACATGGATCAATTGCCATAGTTTCATATAGTCACAATCATGTCAACACTGAAGGTTGATCTAATCAAGGTTAAGATACAACGATTTGGGGGACATGGGGGCAAGAGAGAGTATGCATGTCTGTGGTTGGAGTGAGCGTAGGGCCCAGAGAAATCTGTGAAAGGAATATAGATTCATTCATAGTGGTAAGTCAGGAGTGGTAAGTCAGACCTACTTCAATGTGGTTGGAAGGGTAATAATATGGGTGTAATGATTTGTAGTTTTAATTTGAACATTTCACCTAAAATGTCATCTGGTGTGCTTGAGTGTGACATTGTTCTATCACAAAAGCACATCCTTATGCTTTTGTAATAAAAGATTTTGTAATAAACAGGGGCGCTGTTTGTGCTGGACCCTGTATGAAGCAGTAGCACTAAAATGCCAGATATTTAGAGATACGGAGGTTACCACCTAAAGAAAGCTGTGGCACTTGGATGGGGTTGCCTCTGGGGACCAAGAAAGGGGAGAACAAAGGTCAAGGAGGAGACTGCTGGTTTTCCCAGAACTGTAGAACCATTTGATACTTTAAACCACATAAACATATATAGCTAAAAATATAAAAAATAAAATTTAAAAATAATCCCTTCTTACTAGAGTGTCAGACACCCATAATTAAAGGACAAATCTCATGCTCCTTGCCAGAAATAGACTTCTTACTGAGTTACATTGCCTGGCAGGCAGGCATCCCATATCTTATTTCTGGGGCCCAACTGGTTTTTGCACAGAAATACAGGTGTGAGCAAGATGGATTCGCCGAGTTCAGAATGCACATGCGAGAAACATTTTACGTTCTGCCCCTTCACCTTTATTCAAAATACTCCTCCAAGTCTCCAAACCAAAATTCAGCTAGAAAACTATGCGTGTATAGAAGAGCTTAGTTCTTCAGAATTCTAAAGTGTTTACGGTGAATATAAATGTCTTTTTTTGTCCCCTGTCACATGTATGCCACAATTTCCCCCCAAATGTTGGGTGGGTGGTCAGGTCTTGTCCCTCCCCTTTATTCCCACATCTTTTCCTGGCACTCGGTCTCTGACAAACAAACTTGCCTCACTGAGGGAAGTAATTGGAGGATTTTCTCGATGAATCATCTCCATGGAGGAGGTTTGAAAGGATCTACTGAGCCGGACACAGAAGAGGAGGAGGAGACTGAGCACAGACACCTTTGGCTTGGAGTCCCAGCGGGAGGGGAACAAGCAGCTCCTGGGGGCCCCAAGTTTGTGCTAGCCAGCTCCGCCCCCCCCGGAGCCCTGCAAACGGCTTCTCGCTGCTCTCGTAGTTCAGGGGAGGTGAAAGCCGAGTTCCCACTGGACAGAACCGGGCTACGCCAGCCAGGGCCTGCAAGGTTGTGTGGAAGCAGCCTTGGCAGGAGAGAGGGTGCCAGCAACCCCGCTGCCAACTGGGTCACCTCTACTTGCTCCCAGGGCTGGAGCGGTCCCCTTGGACTGCAGCCCTGGCAGGCCCTGCGTGTTCCCATCTCTTCTCCCTGGACCTCCCTCTCCCCGTGTGTCTGCCACATCCTCTCCTCTAATTCCCTCTCCGTGTGCGCCCCCTCGCCCGGGCTCCGGGACTGTCCTTGATGGCCTCGCCTCTCCCCTCCTTCACTCGTGTCCAGCTGTCGGGCCAAAGCATGGAGTTCGGATTCTCCGTGGAGTCAGAGAATCCGAGAGCTGTGTTCTAAAACACAAAGGAAATGTCCCCAAGCCTCAGTCTTTTCTCATCTCTTTCTGTGTCTACTTCTAAAGAGTTGTTAAGACTGGAACAACGTGAACATGTGAGAACCTACCATAGCTTCCTCTTCAAACCTTACTGGAGTAAAGCAGAATATCGGTGTCTGTCTATCTGTCTATCATCTCCACCCATTCATCTCCTACAGAAACACACATCTCTATAGCCAGACAAATATATCCATCCGTACATACTCATACATACAGAGACATATAGCAAATGTCAGACTACTGGTTGCACAGAAGCCACTCAATAAAAGGGAGCCTCCCTTCCCTTGTCCTCTCCAGCCCCCTATCACACGCGGTCACCCTGCCACTCTTGCTCGCTCTGGGAGAAATGCCTTGTTCTCCTAGAGTCTAAGGACACAGGCCAGATGGAAAAGCTTGATTGCAACGTCTCCCAATTCCCAATCTCTTTTCCTTAAAAGCGCTCCCCTTTGTCCCAGGCCTCTGAGCAGGCAGGAGAAGAGGCTCCTTGTTTTCCCACCTCCACAGGAACAAGGGGATGTTATTCCAGTGAGAACAAGACCTGGAGGTGAACGCAGGAAAAAAGGAGAGAGCTGCCCCCAGGCTGCTCACCAGCCAGATGACCTGGGCCCCGTTCTCCTCCTGGGAGCTCGCAGAGGCGGCAGCCTGGGCCCCGCCTTCCCTGCCGGCCCGGGGCCCAGACCTGCAGCTGGAACACGGGGCCAGCCCCAGGCGGCTCTGCGCAGGCGCAGACACAGACGGCTCACCACGCTCATTCAGAACTAGGCTGGGCTCCCCCTCTCCAGAAACCGCTCTTCAGCAGCTAAAGAAAATTGCCAGACAAAAACTTGGACTTTTTATAAAATACATGAATTCGTAAGACTTGAAAAATTCTCAAGAAAACTGAAAACCATCCTTTATGTTTCTTTTCTCTCTTTCAGGCCTTCGTGATCATTGAAGTATTATATATGTCAAGAGGAAAGGTTAGAAGAGATATCTCTAGTATGTGATATCTCTTTATTAAGTGTATTTTTTTTATTGGGGGAAAATATACCTAACATGAAATTGACCATTTTAACCATTTTAAAGGCACAGTTCAGAGACACGAGGTATATTCACACGGATGTGTTAACTGATACCGCCATCCACTCTGAGAATTTTTCGTCGTCCCAAGCTGAAACTCTGTGCCCATGAAACACTAATGCCCTGTGCCTCTCTCCCCCGAGCCCTGGGTAGCCACGATTCCACTTTCTGACTATCCCAGGGGCCTCGTACATGTGCAATCATATAATATGTGTCTGTTTGTGTCTGGCTGATTTCACTCAGCATAATGTCTTCAAGGTCCATCCATGTGGTAGCAGATATCAGAATTTCATTTCTTGTTAAGGCTGAATAAATATTCTATTGCATGTATTTACCATAGTCTGGACCTTTTTTTCAGTCAGCTTTCCCTCATTTGCCTTCCTCTCCTTCCTTGGCTTCCATCAGGCCCTGTATTTCTCTCTGACACCACGGTCTTTGCCTCCCTGCACAGATTCCCTCCCTCCCCTCCTCCCGCTGCTCCTCCCCCTCCCTCACACACTCACCATTTTCTCTGCACGGTTAACGTTAGGGCACGTATGCACCAAGTAACTCTTCTTTCATGAGTATTTTTTAAAATGGGGTAACACGATTTTTTTCTAGTTTTACTTTTTTAAACCATTTTTAAATGCTTTTAATAATGTTGGCCCTTACATCGTACATTTCTTAGATAGGCGCAGTCCCAGACTTCTGCAGTAACTACCAACTGCGAGTAGTCGCTTCCCTCCTCTGGTCTCGGTTTCCTGATAAGAAAGGCAGAGGTACTGCGTGAACTTGAGGCCCTGACATTGAGGGACTTAGAATATCAATCGCTCGAATGAACTTTTGAGGAGGAACATATTGACTTACTTAGCAAACATGAATTGCCTGCTGTGAGCCAGGTGATGGGCAATAACGATACTGTGTGTTTAAGCCTCCACACGTGAGAAGTGCTCACAAAGTTAGAAAGAAGTTTGGCACGTACCCGGTGGTATTTTTTGAAGATTTGTTCTCTATTTTTTTGCCATTAAATGTGTGGCTAGTTGTTTTCTACAAGTTCCTCTAAACCTACTTTGCTACATCCCACTATCAAAACAATCACTTCTAAGCCCTGGCTGGCGTAGCTCAGTGGATTGAGCTCGGGCTGGGAACCAAAGTGTCCCAGGTTCGATTCCCAGCCAGGGTACATTCCTGGGTTGCAGGCCACAACCCCCAGCAACCGCACATTAATGTCTCTCTCTGTCTCTCTGTCTCTCTCTCTCTCCCTCCCTTCCCTCCCTAAAAGTAAAATAAAAAAAAAAATAAAATCTTAAAAAAAAAGACTTTCCTCTATCAAATTGAAAAATTAAAAAAAAAAAGTTTAAAAAAACAATCACTTCTGCTAAATAATTTTAACTTCTTCAGCTTCTGAAAAGAAAAAATGAGGGGGGTGGAGGGATTGAGCAACAAAAAAAAAAACAAAAGAGAAAGAAGTCACGGACACATAACAGGGTGGTGACTGCGGTGGGGGCCAGCAGGGTGCGTGGAGGTAAAAGAGGGTAGGGGGGATAAACGGTGATGGCAATCATTAAAAATAATAAAAAAGAAAACAATGACAAATAACCCTTGAATCCGTACTAGAGAATGAAGCTCCTTATAACACAATTGCTCTTACTAAACAAACAGAACCTCAGAATCTGTAGTGCTAATGTGTGTCTTACTCACGCTCAATTTATAAAAACCTACATGCACGCAAGTCTTCATCTGTAGCTTAATTTCTCTACAGACAACCAAAGTTTCACATAGCCAACCCTAGACCAACATGGTCCATTTCCAACACTGAAAGACTTTCTCTTTTTTTTATTCTTTTCTCTCTCCATGGCAACAGCATCCCTCCTTGTTATGAATTACCTCTTTTCTCACGAGAAAGGGTTTGTTTATATTGAATTCTTCACATATTCTCATTATAAGTTCTTTATCAGATCAATGTGTCATAAATATTTTCTCCCATTCTTCTTTCATTAATGTTGCTTTTAAAGAACTGATATTTTTAACGATAGTTTAATTTATCTATTAAATTAGAGTTGATGCTTTTTGTGTCTGTTTAAACACTGCCTCTTCAGATTTGGGGAAAATATTATTCTATGTTTTCTTCTAGAAATTTCTAGATTTAGCTTTTGTGTTTTAGTCATATTTCATCTCAAGTTAATTTTTGTGTGAAGGAGGTAATGCAGTTCATTTTTTAGTGATACGGTTTTCTGTTTGTTCCAGGACTATTGCAGAAAATGGTATCTTTTTCCTCTTTGAATTATCTTGATATGTTTGTCAAAATCTACTGACCAGATAAGAATAGATCGATTTATGTGCTTCCTTTTCCATTTCAATGATTTGCTTTCCTTATACCAGTATTATACCATCTTCATTATTGTAGCTTGAAATCCAAAGTGTAAGTTGTCAACTTTGTTCTGCTTTTTCAAGGTTGATTTAGCAGTTCTAGGTCCTTTGCATTTTCTTACACAGTTTAAATTGGTTTGTCAAATTTAAAAAATATCTGCTGGAATTTCGACTGGGATGACTTCAACTCTCTAGATCAATCTGAGGAGAACTGACATGTTAATAATATTGAGCCTTTCAATTCATGTGTGCAGCTCAGGCTCCCTCTGGCTTCTCTCTGTAATATCGTTTTAAGTGTATAGGTCTGGCACATATTTTGTTAAATTACTTCATAAGTATTTCTTTTTTCCATTAAAATCGTACTTTAAAATTTCAATTTTAATTATTCTTTGCTAATACATAGAAATATCATTCTGTTTTTTGTATATTGATTTTGCATGCTGTTATCTTGTGGCCTTGGTAAACTCGCTTATTAGTTTATTTTTTTAGTAGATTCCTAAGGATTTTCTACACTATCAATCATCTGTAAACATAGATTGTTTTACTTCTTTCTATTCAATATCTAAGCCTTTTTAAACTTTTCCTTAACTTAGTACACTGGCTAGGCCCTCCAGTCCTATTCCAGAACATGGAACAGAAGTGACTACATTGGACATCCTTGGCTTTTTTCCTGATCTTAGTAGGAAAGGGTTAAGTATTCCATTGGTAGTGAAAGTCTTACTATGTTAGCTGTAAAGAACATTTGCAAAATGGTTGAAGGTCTCTTCTATTTCAAATCCTTCTAGGGTTTTTACATGATTTGGTATAGAAAAAAAATGACAGGCATTTTGAGGGGAGGGAGCAAACTTCAGAAATTTAACTGGGGATGGCTTTGGGCAGCTATAGCTTTTTTAAAACTTGTGGTAAATCATACATACCATAAAATGTGCCATCTTAATTATTGTTAAGTGTATAGTTCAATGGTGTTAAGTACATTCACATGGTTGTGCAATCAATCTCCAGAATTCTCTTCGGCTTGTGAAGCAAACTCCATACCATTACAAAATAACTCACCGCCCTGCCTTCTGTCCCTGTGAATGACTACTGTGGATGTTCCATATTAGTGGAATCACACAGTATTTATCTTTGTTCGGTTGACTCATTTTACGTAGCATAATGTCCTTGTGATCCACACACATTGCAGCACGTGTCAGAATTTCCTTTCTTTTTAACACTGAATTGTGCACACATACCACCTTTTGTTTACCCGTTCATTTGTCAATGGGCATGTAAGTTGCCTCCACTGTAAGTTATAACAGTTGAGCTGTTATGACTAGGGCTGCTATGAGCACCAGGGCACAAGTTTGAGTTCCCACTTTCACTCCTCTTGGTTATATCCCCAGAAGTAAAATTGCTGGGTCATTCGGCAACTCTGTCCTTAGTTTTTTAGGAACTGCCATACTCCAGGGTCCAGTACAAATAAAGCTCCCTTTTTATTACAAAATCTTTTATTATAAAAATCACAAGCGTGCAATTCTATAACATAACAACATCACACTCAAGCACACCGTATGACATTTTAGGTGAAACGTTCAAATTAAAACTTAAATTATCGCACCCATAATATTACCCTGCCAACCACACTCAAGCAGGCATTGCTTCTGCCGGACCCTGTATTTTCCACAGCAGATGCACCATTTTTACATTCCCATCAATGGTGCATTAAGAGTTCTAATTGCTCCACATTTTTTATAACACTTGTCTATTTCTAATTTTTTTATAGTAGCCATTCTGATGAGTGTGAGATGGGAAAATGCAGTTTAAACCATTATATGTATTTTCCAAATCTTCACATATGTGCCATTTACTAAGTAGGCTTATTACTGAAAGTATTTTTGTACTGGGTGGGAGCTTAAACTCTAATAGAATATGAGTTTTTAAATTATTTTTAAATGGTCTCTATTTGTTTCTACCAATCTGTGCCTTTAAATGCCAGTAATGACTTTGCAGATAGAACAAAGGTTATTTGAGCCTCTTTGAGGATCCGTTCTGGTGGAATAAAAACAGAAATGTGTGTAGGTTCTTCCTTTTGCCCGAGTTCATTGAACTGTGTATCACCCCAAAGATGTCGTGTCGTCTGTGCAGTGGCACTACCTCAGAAGCACACCAAAAAGAGCTAATACAAAGCTATGTTAAGAAGCATTCTGACAAGAAACAAAGAAACAAGCAAAATATAACCAAAGACACTGAAATAGAGGACAGGCTGACAGTGACCAGAGGGGAGAGAAGAGGGAATTTCAGGGGAGAATGGGTAGGGTTTACAGGAACAAATTTAAAGGACACATGGACAAAAACTAGGGGGAGGGTGGTAATAGGAGGAAAGTGGGGAGGGTTGGGTGGGTGGGCTGGAATGGGAGTAAAAGGGAGAAAACTGTACTTGAACAATGATTAAAATAAGAAAAATTTAAAAAAGAAGTATTCTGTGTATATTTTTTCATGTTACCTTTTCACATAAAAGGCATTATTTAGTTATATACCATTTATGGGTTCCCTTTCTCATATCTGTGTCTTCATCCCCCAACACCTGAATTCTTCAGGGTCCTAAAGTAAGTACATTCATGAATGTGTGTGGGATATGTTTAAGAAATTGTGCATTCTAAATGCAACTTGATTTCTATGGTTTCAATTCAGAGCAAATTTCATGGCACAGTAAATTGTCACTGCTTAGCTTTTATATTTGTGTTTGCTAAGTTCTCAGCTAGATTCAGTGCCCTCCGATATCTGCAAGAGGAGGGTGGCTAAATACAAAGATCATCAGATGCATGCAGCAAAGCCAGAACAGTACGAAATCAAGTCACTTTTTCCTTCACCCAGACAGTAGGAAACGTATCCGTAGCTCAGTCGTTATTACTGAATTTCTCAGAGAAGACATGGCAGAAAACAACCTCGGAAGAAAGTCACCTTTGCATTTGTGGTGCATGAGATAGCATCCAGGATTCGGTGAGTGTTCAGTAGAAACGTGCTGAATAAATAAGTGGTTGAGGGCATTCATCTGTGTTTCGTAACTTGCACAAAACTCTCCTGATATTAAAAACAGAACGTATCCAGAAAATCATGGCCAAAGTGTGACTATACAAAGTGTGACTTTGTATAGTCTTTGTATATAACAAAGACTGTATCTGGTCTTTGTCCCCCATTTGTTGCACAGAACTTCAAAGATCCTTTGAGTTTCTGGACTGACCGCTGTGTGTCTTTGTGATGCTGTCGAGGTGACTCCTAGTAGGCCCTCAGCCAGTCTCAAGGGAGGAGGTGGACCCATCAGGAAGACCCAGCAAGTATTTAGAGGACAGGAACTTCCAGCCCCACCCCCACTCTCCAGGCAGGGGAGAGGAAACTGGGGGTTGACTCACTCGTGGCCAGTGATGGAGTCAAACAGGCCTAAACAACAAAACCCCATGTGAAAACTCTGGACACTGAGCTTAGTGGAGCTCCCTGGTTGGTGAACTTACGGAGCCACTGGGAGAGCGGTGGGCTCTGACTTTGTGGAGACAGAAGCGCCTGGGACCCGCTTAGACCTCTCCCTCTGAACCTGTGCATCTGGCCGTCCACTTGTACCCTCTGTGATAAAACAGTGCTTGTGAGTACAGAGCTCTGTTGAGATCTGTGAGCTGTCCCAGCCAATTATCAACCCTGAGAGTTATGGGAAGCCTTGAATTTGGAGACGTCCAGACAAAAGTGCAGGTGGCTTGGAGACACCTGGAATTTGTGGCTGGCATTTGAAGTGGGACAGTCTTCTGAGACTGAGCCCTTAACTTCCGGAGTCTTCGCTAACTCTGGGTAGTGTCAGAACGAAACCGAACCGTGGGAAACCCAGCCGGGGTTGGAGCATCGGTGCCGGAGCGCACAAAGGAGCCCGTGAGGAAAGCCAACACATCGTGAGTGTCTGCAGAGAAGTTGCTCTGATATGGAGATCAATGGGGAAAATTAAACATCGTAACCCTAGGAATCATGGATTTACATGGAGACAGCTGTATACAGCACCCAGTGCATAAAAATGAAGCCTTAATAACTACATAACCTTGGAGAAATTACTTGACCTTGAGAATTCCCAGCTTCCATATCTTTAAAAGTAAGGATAATGATGCCTGCCTGTAACAGTTCATTCTGTGCTAACCTGGCTGCACGTAGTGCCAGATATTGGGTCAGATGTCATCCTGGATGCCTCTGTGAGGGTGTTTTTGAGTGAGATTTCCCTTTAAAGCAATGGACTTCCAGTAAAGCAGATTGTCCTCCATGATGCTGGCGAGCCTCAGCCAACCGGCCGCAGGGCTGAATGTCTGGCTGGAGCAAAAGCCTGAGCTGCCCTGAGCCGGAGGCAGTCCTACCAGCGGACCCCAGCTGCGGCCTTGGCGGCTCTCGGCACACGGAGTATCCAGGCTCTGGATCTGCCAGCCTCCGTGATCAGTGAGTCATTCTGTTAAAATACATCTCTCTCTCTCACATACATCTTTATCTATCATCCATCTATCTATCTATCTATTTATCTATCTATCATCTATCTATCTATCTACACACACACACCTTAGTAATGGTGTTCCTCTGGAGACCCATTGCTAGTACACTACTTTACCTGGTTGTTTTGAGAATTAAATGAGACAATGCATTTGAAACCACTTTGTAAATGTTAAGCTTTCTAAAACATAAGAATGGTTATATCCGCCTAGGACATGATATGTGTACCAAACTTTGTTGAGGCTTTATAGACATATAGATTAATGTTTATAGATGTGGCCTTAGATCAACGTTACAGATAAACTATAGAATATTAAAGGAGACGCTAAAAGACAGCAACCAGCCGGGAGCGGAGCCTGCTGGACTTCGGATGCTGTGTCTGTTGCCCCAGCATGTACGTCCGCGTGGAGTAGAAACCACAGCTCCGCTGGCTTCGTTCTACCGACACACCGGCATCTGACACAGTGCTTTGCACAGTCACTGTCCTGAACACTGCTGAAGAGTACGTGACTTTTATCTATATGATTGCCCCAAAAGTTCATTTTTGTGAGTGACTAGGTAGCCAAATTCGATGCCTCGGAGCTAACGCTGGAAAGGATGTCTGCGTTGAACCTGGTCATGCCCTTTGAAGAGCTGAGCGTCCGTCACCCATGGTCCGTGTGAGGAACAAAGGAGCTGGAACCTTGGGCTGACTCGGGGGAGCAAAGCCAGGAATGCCAATGGCTCCGTGAATAAACCCACAGCCAGAACTCACCCTGAAACAACCGGCTTTGCCTCCTTGAACTTTCCTGAACTTTACTTAAGGAAAAATCAAGGCCACTGCCCTGAACAAACATTTTCAAACAGGACAGTCTCTGGAACGCTAGTCAACAACGCAGCAAACACTGCCCAGGGTCGCTTGTCAACTCAGATTTCTGGATGACACTTCTCGTCGCAGCCAGCTGTCAGTCTGGGTTGCATTAGTATGCCTCAAATCTTCACGCATTGTGGTTTACGTGGGCAGATATTTTGAGACTCGGCTGGGGAAGGATATGGCTGCTTTTAAAACTTTCTGGGCAAAGCTTCGGTCTGAGAAAGGAGATCAGACTTCCAGTCTTGCTGGTATTTTGGGAGTATGTCATCATAATGACATTTCCAGGCTGCCCTCTGGTCAGGGAGAGACCATCAGGACAGCCTGCCTTAAAGGAAAACAACAGTGGGACACTATTCTCTGCTCATAAAACTGGGAAAGAACTTTAAAAATAACACCCAGTTTGCTGAGAGTATATTCCTGCACAGCTGATCGGAGGGCCACTTGGCCAAACAAACAAAATAACCACACAAAAAAAACCCAACCCCCAAACTTAAAAACTATGCATATTCTTGGACTCCACAATATCACCTTGAAGAATGGACCCCGATAAAATAATTTGATCTCTGGAATGATGTATCCATTAATTTATGTTAAACACAGTGTTGTTTGTAACAGTCAAAAAACTGGAAATCAAAAAAAATGTCTAATGGTAAAGAATTGCCTAAGGAATTCTGCTATGTCCAGGTGAAGGAATAGCACACAACCGTTAAAAATAATATTGCAGAAGAATACATAATGACGTAGAAATTTGTTCATGATCAATTTCCACGTTAAAAAGCAGTTTACAAAACTTATACAAAGTCTATTTTTATTTGAAAATCATGCAAGAGAATAATCTGTGCACATGCACAGAAGGAAAGGCTAGAAGGCTATCCATTCAAATGTTAATAGCAACTATCTTTGGGGGGGGTGATTTTTACCATCTCCTTGATGCTACCCCCAGGAAATCTTATCTAACAAGTATTACATCGTTTTTAAATATTTCAGACAAAAGGAGCAGCAAACAAAACACCCACGATGAACTGGAATTCATCACGGGGGACCAAGAACGCCCTACAGCCCTGGCTCATACCAGGACTTTCATTCTAAAGCAGTTAGTTCGAACCAGTTTACATGAGCCCTGATGGCACAGGACGGTCTTAATGATTTTCTCTGGTTTTACCCAATATGAAGTATTTTCTGCCCACCCTATGCCAAGCCTTGTACAACACGCGGTCCATGTGCAGAGAGGTGGCCTCACACGTCCACACACATGGTAGCACACAGATGCCACCTTGGAAGTGGGAGGTTTCGGTCCTTGAGCCAACCCTCCCCACGCCACTGAAACCCCAACCGTATCTGTGGAAACACGAATAAAGACCTCGTAGCCCGTATGCCTACATGGACAGGTGCATCACAGCGTGTGGAGAAGTTATCCATGTCTGGGGTCAATCCTCCAGCTCTGAGGGCCGATGGGTCATGGGGGACGGCACCCAGCCTTTTCTACAGTGTCCTTTGCTGTCTCTGACAGCATGGATTGGCAGGATCATCTTGTCCGTTCATGTCAACCACCTGCCACTAACTGAGGCAGCTGGCTGACAGTGGACTTGAAGATTTAAAAAGACTGAGAGTGAACATGGCTGCAGGTAGACGGTTTAGTCTGAATGAGTGCCCCCGTGTGAGACGTGATGCTTTTCCCAGTCCCGCTCCAGCTGTTCCTGGACCACACGAGGGAAAGAGCCAAGAATGTGTGTATTCGGCCCCCAAGTGAGTAAGGCAGAGATCCAGATGAAATTAAACTTAAACTCTAAGTCTGAAAGTGCACCATTAGAGGGAGAATGGGGGAGAGCGTTCCAGGCTGATGTGAGGCTGCCCTCAGCAAACTCCCCTGCAGCTGATGCAGTCCTGCCTGGAGGAAGCTCTGAACGCTACAAAATCTAGCATACTCCAGAAAAATGACAGAGGCTAGCCATGTAAGGGCATAAGCTTCAGAATGACGACTCCAAGCAATATGCATTCTTGATAGTACTCCGTAGTCCCTTAAAAACCCATAGTGAATCCAAGTGAACCCACCCTCATGTATCACCATTACGACTATTCTCAGAGCTTACAAGTGGAAGATTGTCAAGCATGTTACAACCAGAGATTCTCCAGGTACTCCCCAGCCCACCACTCCTCCAGGAATACAAAGGGCCAGGAGGTTACAGAACACACCGGCCATTAGCCCGGCTGACTCACCGTGCTGCCGCTGGTCCCCCGGAAGCTTCAGTCTGCAGGTGTGCCAGCCGTGGAGCAGGTGGCTGCTGCCTTCCCTTTGTGTGGCAGACATGGTACTGGCGGTGTCACTGCAGCTGCAGTATCACTAGGGAATGCCCTTCCCCTGGCCACTCAGCAGAAACGGTCTTCACGAGACCCCCAGACCCCCAGGGGCACATGCAGGTCCCGTCCCTGTGGGTAAAACATTGACTGCTCTAATACATTTCCAAGGGTTTCCCAGTCACGATTCTCCAAGTAAATAGTCCCCAATATAACTGACCCTACTTATAAAGATGCCAATGCATTTGAGTAAAAACATGTAATTCTTGTTTCATTTCAAAGCATACTGAAGTTCCCCCCCCCTTATAGTCTAAAATCCTACACAGTAACTATTTCTAACAGATTACAGTTTGGGAACTTTTTGATTCCTTCTGCTGGTATGAAATCTGATGCCCTGTATATTTAGACAGGAGTGCTAGAGTAACATCTAGTCAAGGGGGGAAAAGTTCTGCTGAGTTAAATCAAGTGATTTCTACGCCTGGTCTGTGTTACCCTCCCAGGCAGCTGAAAGTGAACAGTTCTTAAGGGAGGCTGGAAGGAGGAGGAGCCCAGCGGGCCGGGCTGATTAGCATAAAGAGGCAGGCAAGAAATAGCATTGGAATTGCTTTGAATAATAGTAACCACAGCAGGGATTCTAAAAAGAAGTCCTCATGTTACAGTAATCGCATATATGATTTCTGCTGTCTTGTTGGTAATTAAAACAAAAGCTCAAAGCAGGGGTTTATGCTGCATGGATATTCATTTGTAGACAGGAAATCAGACGGGTGTAATTGGTAGTAAAAATGAGCTCATGGAAATGTACTGCTGGGACTTTCGATTTCTGTAAACACCTTAGAGTCTTCAGAGATGGGCAGTTAGAGAGCAGCCTGCCTGCCAAGGTAACTATTTGGAGTTCTGGAAGAAAAATAAACACACAAAACATTATCTTTCCAGAGATCTAGCTCTGTTTCCCCTTAGATTTTCTATTGCTACTTCTAGGTCATAAGACCAAGTTATTTCCAGTGTTTTGGTTTTTTGTTTTGTTTTTTTTTTTTTGGTGGGAGTGGGGTGCAGAAAAAGCATATTTCATTGGAACAACAGCATATTCATTAATGTTTTAAAATTAGTTCCCAAACAGCTCTCATTTAACTTGGGAGCTTGCTACATCTGAGGTCATAATGAATGTGGCAGATCCTTCCCTTCCAGAGCCACAGCTCTTTGGAGATTCAGAAAGGAGGTGTGGGAAGTAAAGGAAGAACGCAGAGCTCGTTAGCCTGAATATCTGGATCCTGCAACTTCCTGGGCATATTGAAAATTGGTGCTAAAGTAACAATTTACCCCCTGGCCGGATCTGGGCGGACATCCTCATTTTACTTTGAGGTATTACAATTTGCCACATGTACTCTGAGCTATGAGAACTCATAAAGTTGTGATTGCTCTTTTATGATTTTTTTATGCTACAAGAACGTATAAAATAACGTTAGATCTATCAGCCACAGTATGTATCAGCTACAATCAGCCATGGCCCTTACTTTACAGAAACACCACCAGGTCAGTGGTTCACAGTATGCACATTGTAGTTGGCTTTTTGCTTATAAATAAAAGCAAGAAGTCAGCATGCAGAAGGTAAAGTCTGGTTGTGTTAAGAAAAAGGTGATTAAGATTTGGCATTTTTACTTGCAATGTGACTAAAAAATAATTCGAATCCGATTAAAGTTAAGTTTCTTCCCTTATCAAGTCTCTGTGATGCCAGAAAGATGCCAGTGGTGTCCCTGGTCTAGGCTCTTCCTTCTGCTCCGCATTCTCTCTGCCTGACCGGTGTCTCTGTGCACCCGCAAGGGTAGAGTGGCATGAGGCGGCGCAGACAATCTTATAAGCTGGTGCTTTTGGGGCGGATGCTGGACAAATTGATATTCTATTAGACTTTATTGCCCAGAAAGCATAGTGCTTGGCTGAATAATATAAATGGTATTACATTTATAGGAGGGTTTTCTTTTTTCCAGCCATGTTTAAAAAGCAGGAACACATGCATTTTACATTAGGATACAAGTTTAAATAATAAATCCCCTTATTTCAAAAGTATTGGTGATATCTCATCTACAAGTATATACTTTGTGGAGGTCTTCAGACTGCTTTGAATGACCAGAATTATACGGGGTGGGGGGGGGGGAAGCAGTAGTATTGCATTTATCACTCTCATACTCAAGGAACAGGACAAAAGACCCTCCACACAATGCAAGCGAGAACCCCGGGGCCCTGGCCTGAGCCTCGCTGTGGTCCCATGGCACTGCTAACTCAAGGCTGAGGAACTGGGGCTGAGGCTTTAGTGTTGATTTCCTGCTGATTTTAGTGTTGATTCCCATTCCTTTATATTACCCAACGGTAGACTTTGTTCCTAAGCCACTCTTCCTCGCACCAGAGATACAGCGGATGAGAAAGCCGAGTTTCAGGATCTCACTGTGGCTTATGCAACATGTGCACCAACCAGCTCCGTCACGGTGGGCTTTGCGGCTGCGCAGAGTTGTGTTACCCCAAGTTGTGGTATGTGTTAGCTCAAAGCTTCCCAGGTAGCTCCGTTGGCTGGATTCCCAGAATTGCTATTTGTAAAACATAGGAGATGCAAAGGTTATATTAGCGATTGTTTCACTTGAACACTTGCTCCGTGTTCCACGAGGCTACCCTGGCATGGCAGTAAGTGCTTACTTAATCAAAGGGGCTCACTATCTGAAATGCTACCATTGATCTTAACTTCACTGAAGACCACACTTTCGGTCTTGCTGATCAGAAATATTGCCTCACTCCATAGACATTGCCTTGGCAGTGCAAACTAATGGGAGCCCTCTCTTGCAGATGAACCTCGGATCTGGCTGCCCCAGGGCTCCCTCTGGAGGTCAGCAGAGTCCCGACAGCCGAGCAGCCTTGGCCTCAGGGCAGGATAAACCCAAGTCTTTTCTCCCTACGCCCACAAGAATGGGGCCGTGCATTTGTGATATCAGAGGATGATCCTGTGGGCCTGAGATTGTAGGAAAGTTTCCCGGTAATTCTCCTGTGGGTAAAATTTGATCATTGCTGTGTGCAGGTGTTTAACCTCTGCAGCTTTCTTTCCATGGTTCTGTCTTTACTGAAGCCTTTTAGCCAAAGTGAAAACAAGACAAAATAAAACCAAATGTGAGAAAAATGTGGAATTTTATTTTGTTTGTTTTAAGTGGCAAGGGAACCGGACTACGCTGGTTCTGGTTCCATAATGTCCCCCATCCGGTGGGATCAAATGATCCCCGCGAGCCTGAATGCTATGTAAAAGCGTTTGAAGTTCCCAGGGATTGGGGTCAATGGGTCTGCAGCAGGACTGAACTCGGAAGGTAAATACTTATTAGCTGGGAGCGTTTCCAACATAAAGCAAATTAGCTTGCACCTGATCAAACTTTTGTTACTTCAGTTGAATATGCACTTACAGGAATAAAATAGCAACCAAATGTTTTTCTCCTTCTCTACGTCCCTCATATTTTTGTCCTTCAGTAGTTCCTTCCTTCCTTCCTTCCTTCCTTCCTTCCTTCCTTCCTTCCTTCCTTCCTTCCTTCCTTCCTTCCTCCTTCCCTTCTCTTTCTCTCTCCTTTCACTCATTTTCTTTTATGTTAATTAGGCTGAGTATAATGTAATTTTGATCCATTAAAAATGAAATTATTCTATATACGGAATTGGCTTCAAAACAATTTGAGTAAGGAAGATATCGGGGGTATAGAGGAAATAAGATTTCCCGTACGTAGATAATCACTCAACTTGAGTGATGAGTACATGGAATTTATTATATGTTCGTGTCTCCTTTTACATATATATACTTAAATGTCCATGCTAAAATGTTTCAGAATATAATAACTTGTGTCTAATTGAAAAGGTACAAGGAGTAGGCAAAGTGCCTGATTTATTAGGATGTGGAGAAACTCTTCAAATGTATTCTATTTAATTTTTTTACTTCATCTATTGTAGAACATACAGAAAGGTAGAAAATGTTAACATTCACACTGTATTCGTGGGGCAGAACCTGAAGACGACTTACAGACAAAGAAAGCGATTGCCCTGAGGGACGCCCTCAAACATCCCGGGGGTTGGGGGTGCGACCGCCATCAGCGACCGTGCAGGCGGAGGAGCGCGCCTGGCGTGAAGATGGCATGCGCGTTTTTAAAAAGAACCAAACAGCCACTTTACTTACTACTTCTGAACTGCACACATGTTCCCTTCTCTACTATATTTCCATACTTTCATTACTATGTTATTATTTCTATTTCTAAAAATACAGTTGGGTTGTGTCTTTTCTGGGCTGCTGTAAGCAAGCACTGCAGACTGGGTGGGTCACCTACACCAGTGAGTGGTACAGGGTAAATCAGGAAAAAAAAATCAAACTCCCATTTCTGATTCTTTAAATTATTTATCACTTATTGGGAGTTTGAAGTTTTCCCAGGAACCCTGAGATCTAGATTTAGTTATTATTGGCACAATTACATAAAACTACATGTTTTTCTCCTCCCTTTTCTGTACATTACATATATTAGCTGCACGAGCAAACATATACTTCTTCATTGTTACCTTTTCTTTTTTTTTTGAAGTACCATATTTCTTTTTTTTTTAAGATTTTATTTATTTACTTTTAGAGAGGGAAGGGAGGGAGAAAGATAGAGAGAGAGAAACATCAATGTGCGGTTGCTGGGGGTCATGGCCTGCAACCCAGGCATGTGCCCTGACTGGGAATCAAACCTGCGACACTTTGGTTCCCAGCCCGTGCTCAATCCACTGAGCTACGCCAGCCAGGGCCCGTTGTCACCTTTTCAGAGTGAAAGAGTATAAATAGTTAAGCCTAAATAGAAATTTGAAGAAGACAACAGAGAAAAGATGTTTATAAATCACTTACAGGAAGGACCAATCAAAATAATAGGCTGATCACATGCCTCCAAATCCATTCAAATGGTATGAAAGATTATACAGATACAAATAAAAGTATGGACAATATATTTCAGAAAGTTTTCTTTATGCATTTGCGATCATTGGATGAACAATTGTGAAAACTTATAAAAAGACAAAGAAAGAGATGGAGTCTGAACACTAAGAGTGGAATAAACCGTAGTCAGAGGAGAAGCACAGAGTTAATAAATGTAGGTAGCATGGCAATCATCACATGGTAATAAAATTTTTTAAAAAACACAATCTCAACAAAAGTATCTTTTAAGATTGTGAGTTGATCTGCCTGGAAAAGGGTTTTAAACTGAAAGGAGAAAGAGAAATAGAGCTGGAAATGCCCTAGGACTGCTTTCTCTCCACCCCCAAATGGGAATTCACAGGCAGAGACTGGAGAGGAAAGTTGATCCGCTCAGGAGAGAAACACACACACAGCCTTCCGAGGCCAAAGTCAAGTCCTCCTCTGTGGTAACTGGAGGATGTCTTCAGGCTGCCTGTCTGCTCTTTATCCATGAACCCCAAAGTGAAGTCTGTCAACACCACCGGTGCACTTACACAGAACACGCAGTCAACCCGCAGGAGAAGCCTGCTGGGGGAAAAGACCCACACAGCCACCGAGGAAAATCATGCTAACTCCTCCTACAAATCAACCTCAAGTTTTACTCATAAATATGAATGGCAAATGCAAGATCATCGGATATTTGAGGAAGACCAGTAGAAGAAAGAAAAATGACCAGGATATTTAAACATGGTGATGCTGGAGAAAATAGAAATAATAAAGGAAACAAAAACGAACTATAAAAAAATAACAGTTTTAAATAGTGTCCTCAGAGATAGAAAGAATGTTACATCCACAATATAAGAAACAGGTTGCCATGAAAACAATGAGCTACCAGGGTACTAGAAACATTCTTGGAAATTAAAAATATGATTACCAAATTAAAAAACTTCACTAAAAATTGAACGGAATAAATGGACATAATTAAAGATAGAGTTAGTCATATGGAAGGTGAAATCAAAGTAATCTCAAGAATACAGGTCAGGAAGGCAGACAAAAGTGCATGAAGAGTTGAAACATGGAAGGTCAGTCTAAGGGGTCCATCTACTCCTCCACTGTGGGGCAGAGCTGGGGGGGCTCCACCTGCAGGCCCCCCCTGGCTGTCACGGATGAGAATAAATTTACAAGATGTGATCTGCTTGGAGAGGAAAGGTGGCCAGTCTCTTAAAGGAGAAGGGCCAGGGGCTTGTTCCTCAATGGGCTTTTATTGGGTTTAATTTGCATAAGAATACAGGTAAAGCTCATCAATCACTGTCAGGGGGTAAGGATCAAACAATAGACAACACACAAGGAACTATGAGGGCTTATTCTGAGTCAGGGTCAGATAGCTAAAAGGCCATAAAACCTTGAGGAAACAAACTCATTCTATGCTTGGACCCTTATCACTTAATGGTAATGATAATGATTTAATTTTAATGATAATGGTCATTTAATTGAGGGTATTAGCAGAGCAGGTTTCACAGGATTTTATGCATTCTTTCTTGGGCCTGATCACCCCAGGGAAACCCGCACTTTCCAGCACAGGGCCGCACCCACCTCCAGCATTGTTTCAGGTTTAAAGTGGGCAGGGGAAGTAAGGCAGCCAAAAGATTAGGAGACTTCTTGCAGACAGAATGTGGACTCAGGCTATGTCAAAGCTGAGGGGCAAGGGTCATCACCCCCTTTTTCTATAGCCCCCAAGTCCTTCCCTTAAGGCCCCCTCCTGACCATGCCTGTCTTAGGTAGTCCCTCTTTTGAGAAATCTTACCCATCATTGGCTAATCAGTCATCTGCCCCAGGTCAAGCAGGGTGAGGTGAAAGGGAGCAGAGGCAGTGCCCCTACACAGAAGATAAGCTTTGTCTCCTCAGTGGCTCCTCATTCCCAACGTCCTTAATTCGGCCTTAGCCATGGGGGGTTACAGCTACTGAAACCAGTCCGGGTGGTTCCCAATACTCCACAACTAGCTGTGACCTTGAGCAACTTATATCATTAATACCAACCTTAAATGTGTGTTTAGCCTTTGCCATTACTGTTCTAAGTCCTTACACATGCTAATTTATCTAATCCACTCAACAGTCCTCTATCTGCAGCACAGCTGTCCACCTGCCACGGTGTATTGCTTCCTTAACTGGAGAAGCTGGGTGCTCTGCAGTACTTTCTCCTGATAAATTAGTTTCTTTATAAAATACCAAATAAGTGACACAGAGTCCACAACCTCCCTTTCATCCTTGTTTTCCAGTGTTGGCCAGGGATCCTCTCTATGCCTCCCTGCGAATATGGCTGTGTCTATGCTGGAGGGAAAGCATGAGGCAGAGACAGAGGCATCTGCTGATCCAGTCAAGCAATGCTGGAGAAAAGAAGCAATGCCAAAGGGGCCACGGTAGGGCACCAACATGTGATTTTGACCTAAACAGAGCCTCAAATAATCCTGAATTAATAGTCAACCTTTTTAAAAAAGATCTGTAGATTTTATATAAAATTCTAAATTTCAAATTCTTGTGACAGAATTGGAAGATTTGTCCCACTCCCCTGCAAAAACGTCAGCAAGTCTACTAGTTAAGAGAGGCCATTGTGAAACCAGAAAAGACACTGGAGTTTGGGCTGCCTGTCACTACCAAACCCAATAAGCAATGACAGCAATTGAATCTTTATGGGCGCCTTATTCACATGGAGGGTGATCTGAAAAGATGGAGGGTTCATACCCTAACAGACCTTCTTAAATTCCATTTTTAAATGGCCCTTTTAATAAGGAGAATAAAGTGTAGGTAAGGGGTTTGGAATTCAGGGAAAAGTTAATTGTCTTAAAACAACAACAACAACAACAACTTCAGCATTCTCGCCCTGGGTAGTGGTCTTAAGCTGTGCCCCAGGTGGTGGTCATCCCACCCTGGAGTACAACAGCTCAGATAGCACCTTGAACTATTTGCAGTCCCCCTGAGGAGCAAAGGTGGGACTGCTTATGGTCTCCTGGAGTCAGAGCGGGTCAGACCTTCAGTTCCTGGAACAAAAACTTTTACGTGCATTGGTTACTAAGATTATTAGCTATTACTTAAGCTAAAATTTTCCAACTCTTAAGTCCCCTATCAATTGTAACCAACAGACTCTAAACTATAGTGTCTCAGTGGAGACAGAAATTTCTTCCTTTCCTGCAAAATAGTCCGAAGATGAACAAATGGTCCAGATTGGACAGGTGGCTCTATCTGAAGTCATCTGGGAACCCTGGTAGCTTCCATTTGGTTGTTCCAAAGGAAACATTTGTATTTATCATTTTTAATTTTTGAGAAAAGACTGCCTCCACAAGAAAACAGATTTTTTGCCTTCTGCAGGTATTCAGATATGGAATGAATTAAGGCACATTTAAATCTTGCAGATGACAAATAGGAATTTAATAGCACTCATATTTATGAAGCACTGTTTTGAAGGTGATAAAGATATGGTAAAGCAAAACAAAAACTAATAAGAAGTTCACTGGAAAACATATGTGACCTCTAACAATGTGTATGTTGCTAAAGAAGAGAGGAAATATGCAATGCTCCTTCATCAATACACAGGTGTCTCATTTGTACCAACTGCAAATGTCAATCAGACATTCCCTTCCCACACTCATTCATTCTGCAGCGGACACTGTTGAGTGCTGCCCCATAACCACTTCCTCCTTCTTCTCTGTTGACAGACTCTGGTCTCGGGCAGCCACGTGCTACGGGGGAGATGGGTTTCCTCCCCATCATCAGGGATTGGTCCGAGTCATCAGGAAGGCCCCATTCTCCTTGCACTAAATATTTGTGAGAAAATCAGTACTCCGCAACACAGTCTTGCTCTAATTTGGACCACGTCAAATGGTTTTTATAACAAAGAGAATGGTCCTGATAAAAATCAAGCATTTAGTGTCACAGCTTCCAGGAGAGAGGAGACACTCCATGAGCATGGATTGGCCAGGTGCCGTCCCTGCAGCTGCCCCACCTGCCACTACAGCAATGCTGAGAGCGGCAGGAGGCGTGTCTTTGGAAACAGTGCCCAGTTGGCCAATATCTATACAATACTTGTTCAGCTCAGACCTTTCTACATCTCTCTTCCTCTTCCTACTGTTGCATATGGCGGTCACTGACCCCCGGGCTTTTCAAATTCTGTGCTCTCTTCTCAAATTGCCCTTTCTCTTGCCTATTCATTCCTCAACAACCAAGGCAAGCGTCTTCTGTGTGAAAGATTCTCCGGCTCCACCCTCCTCAGAATAAAAGTTAACCACAGCCACTTCTGGGTTGGAACTGTATTTTGAATATATTTCTATTCTTGTACATACTATATTTCTTGATAATTATCTACACACATCTTTATTCTCACTAAGGTAATGGGTACACTGGGCCTAATATAGCTTTCAAATTAGGAATAGAGAGAAGAGATGAAAGGAGATAATAAGAAAAGAAGAAGGGAGGGAAGGAAGGAAAGCAAAAAAAAAAAAGAATGTTATTTTTTTCATTTTTCTTACTGGCACCGTGATGAAATAACCAATTTCTGGCATGCTTAGACCCTAGTAGATGGTTCCCCGAATTGGGAAAATTTCTGCTCCCAATGCAAAAGATAGCATTCAGTATTTTTGAAAAAGTGTTTGGGAAGAGTAAATTAGATGACCTTAAACAAGTGATTGACATCTGGAATAAATAGAAAGATAAAAGTGCTACTGACCTAAGAGGCAAAGATCGACTTTCGTGTCATCCCAGCGAGAGCTAGGTCGCTGAGCGGGAGGGCTCTGCGCGCAGGCAGGACCGCGGGAACCTGAGCTCCGCCCCTTGCTGGCTGTGCAACCTTGAGCCGCTTACCATCCTCCAGCTTCCGTTTCTGTGTCACCCAAAGTGAGCACAGTAATAGCCCCCTTATTAACAAGTAGTCTACATCGGATAAGACAACTGCATCTAGCTCTAGCCATTCCAGCTGTTTAAATGTTAGTCTCTTCCTATGCATAGCAAACACTAACAGAACATAAATACTTCTTCCCACTAATATCTGTGTACTTATACTTAGTGTATAGGTGTATACTAGTGTGTACTATATATCATATACACACATGCATATATACTTAGATATAGGGTCTGGCACAAATAACACCCCTTTTTTATTACAAAATCGTGTGTAACTCCGTAACATAACAATATCACACTCAAGCACATCAGATGACATTTTAGGTGAAATGTTCAAATTAAAACTATAAATTATTACACTCAAGCAGGCCTTACTTCCGCCAGGCCCTATATGTAAGTATACATATACTTAAGACAAATATATATACATATATATATTGTATTTACACAGACACACCTACACACACATACGGTGAGCTGGAAGTGGAGGTACTGGATGGGGTGTAAGCAAGGAGTTGTTAAGAGGAGTTAGGTCAAGCACATTCTGATTTATACCCTGTTGTGATTGGTTTAGGATGCGTCAACTCCCCACAGAGGGAACATCCCTGGGCAAACCGGTGAGAGAGAGTTTCTGATCCACCTAATCTGAGGCCTGTGCATGGTGGGGCCTCCTCAGCAAGAGGACAAGAGGAGTCTCTGGGGACAGGGACCATGTCTAATTCAACCCTGGGTCTGCAGTGTGGAGCACAGAGGCGGGCGCCCCACAGGCGGCAGTGGGGTTCACCGGATGAACGAGTCCATGAAATCACACCCGCGGTCCTCGCTGAGCCAAACTGCTGACATGGACATCAACAGTTAGAGCTCAGGACTCCTAGCAGAAGTTTCCTTTGATGGCGGCTTTTAACAACCTGCATAATATCTCCCTCGACTTTCCTCACAGAACCATGGTCTCTGTGTGCAAGGAAACCTTTGACAGATCTTGGCTGAGAGACGGCCGGCCTTCGAGCTGTGGGGATTTTCCAGTTGCATGAGAGAGCTTCATTAGAATCCATCTCCACCCTCGCCCTCCCCGAAAGGAGAAGGAGGAGGAGGAGGAGAATAGAAATGATAGGGACTCCCTGAAGCAGATATTTGCTTTCTCTTTTCCTGATTTTATTTTTATGGGTTATTAATTGTGTGTTTAAAATGATGTGACTTGTATAATTCATAAAGTTCTAAATCAAATACTGTTTACCACTGCATGTGCCAAGCACAAAACACATTAAGTAAATATGATGGAAAGATGGAGAGAGCCGCCCAGTGCGAACTCCAGAGGAGAGCCCCCTGCGGAGCCAGCGGACAGGGTTTGTTTAATCAGCGTTCCGCAGCCCCGATAAATTACAAAATAAATTACAAACGTAGCAGATACCAAGTGGAATTACTTGCAGTCTATGTCAGGGAGCCAGCCATACTTGGTATAAGAAATGACAATTTTATTGAAGGAAATTAGAATTATGAACTCGAGTTCAGTCTGCAAATATGGAACTGCCTAGAAACTATTAAGTAAAAATTCATGGTTTCCCTCTTTGAAGCTCATTTGAAACAAACTTTATAAAGCTTCGTTTTGAGTTTAGAAGTAGGCGAGCATTTTGTGGTTTAAAGATACTTATTCGCTTAAATTCCAAAAGTCTGACAGAAAATTAAGATACCTGAGTTGTCTAACAGAACATGCCAGAGATTTGGTTTTGTAATCATTTTAGGAGAGGTATTATGTTCTGAAAAAGTCTCTTTGTGGTTTGGGAAGCTGCCTCACCGGCTTTGGAGCTAACCTGGTATTATACTTTAGGCCAAAATGAGTCCTGACACTCCAACCCTCCCCCCGCCCCCACCCCCGACATGATTTTAAGCCTGGTCCACCACAGCCAGCTGGTGAACAGTGCTTGGATGGTTTCCTAATGGTGCAAGAGAGTCCTGGTACACCTCCAGGGGCAGGAAGAACTCGCCAGCCAGCATCCCTGTGCTGGAGCCTGCCCCAGGGGCTCACGATCTGCCGGGGTAGATCGGAGGCCGCGCACGGTAGAAGCAGGACACATCCACTCGCTCTGTGTGGCACTTGTTGCCCAGGTCAGTAGTTCCCAACCCTGGCTGCACATCAGAATCATTCGGCTGCTTCGGCCCTACCTCCAGGACATTTCTTTTCCTTTTTTTTTTAAGATTTTATTTATTTATTTTTAGAGAAGGAAGGGAGGGAGAGAGAGAGAGAGAGAGAAACATCAATGTGCAGTTGCTGGAGGTCATGGCCTCCAACCCAGGCATGTGCCCTGACTGGGAATCGAACCTGCAATGCTTTGGCTCGCAGCCTGCGCTCAATCCACTGAGCTACACCAGCCAGGGCTCAGGACATTTCAATGTATTGACTCAGGATGGATCTTGGGAACAAGTATTTTTGGAAAGCTCCCCAACATGATCCTAATTAACAGCTAGGACTGAGAAACGCTCTGTAGACTGCAGACTCCCTGAGAGCATGCTCCCTCACCCCTGCTCACCTCAGCATCGACTGTAATGCCTGGTTCGCGGCACATGGTAAATACTGTTGGGGGGAGTGAATTATAACAACAACAAAGGGACATCTTCTGAGTCAAGATCATCAGTGTCTTTGCCAGTCCTCCTCTATGTTTATCCACCCACCTATTTAACTGGGTTCATGGCAGGGAGCATAGAACCTTCCATACACCTGGTCAAGTGGGGCCCTCACTTTGGAGTGCCTCCCTCCAAATATTCCAAGTCTCTTGGGATATAAGGTCCTCAGGGCATGGCACCCCGCACCTGGAGCAGAACCTGTGTTTCTGTGCTCTCGGCCTTGTGTGTGGGCTCAACCAGACGCCTCCAGGAGCTTCTAGACTCTGGCCTATGGGACTCTGGTTCCAGAAAGGTAGCAGAACAGTGGACTGCTTACACTGTCCAACATGTATTTCTCACGTGAGAATGAATGTGTGAGATTGGGCAGCCAGAATCGTGCTGACATGCCAATTTTGAGTCACTCAAATTATTTAAGTGGACAGGCAGGGGCCACACAAAATGTATGTCTGGGTCTTACCCCTGGGGTGGCTGTGGCTCTAGGATATTGATTCTTAAGTTTCTTAGAATGAAATTGTATGCTTTCCCACACTGAAAGTTCACCACATTATAAACATCATTTTTTGGGGGGGGGATTCCTGAAGGATTTATGGAGCCGAATCAATTACAGACAGTTGAGCACAGTTTCTGGAAGGTTAGCTTCATTTACAGAGGTATTTCTGCCTGATTTGTAGCAAATGCAAGGTGAGAAAACTTCCAAGTGTCCAAAAGAGAACAAAAAAAAGTGGAGATCAAAGGACCCCCTGTTACCCACTCTTTTTCTCTGTCTCATCAAGGCAAAGCTATTTTCAACGTAGAAGACCCTAACTCCTTCTTTAAATGTTTTTTTTTTAAGTAAGGAAAGAAGGAAACCTAGCTATCTCATTAATCTTTCTTGAAAAGTTTATCCTCGTTAATTTTGTTAATATTGATTGTGTTAAATGATAACATTTTGGATATTTGAGTTAATTAAAATATTATACTAAATATATTATATTATGTTATATTATTATATTAGATATATTGTACAATGACTTTTACCTGCTTCATTTTATTTTTATAATATGGCTATTAAAAACATAACATTATATATTTGGTTTGCAATAGTTGTTCACATCATATTGCTTCTGGACAGCACTAAAAGTTGTCAGAGGGATCATGACCCTAAACATTTGTGAACTATAAACGCAGACATGGAAGCTTCCTTCAGGCTCGCTGGCAAGGTTGCCTCGGACTAACGGAAGAGAGCAGCCACAGGCCAGGGGGACGGGGGTACTAGGAAAGGCCTGCCAGAGAGCATGGGCAGAGGGCATCACAGGGCTTTGGACACAAGCCAGGGACATCGGAAAGGGAGCAGGACCAGTCAGGAGAAGTCACAAATCATTTCCAAGTTTCCCACAGAGCCAAGATGGCTGTCATGGAGTCTAAGCTCCCGTGGGCTCAGATGTACTTTGAGATGGCTGGAAGCACGGGTCAGCCAGCTCAGCGAACCCGTGCCCTGGACCCACGAGCAGCAGAGCTTTAGTGGGCTCTGCACATCGCCAGTGAGCGCGTTTGCAAAGAAGTGCATGGTGCTGCTGCCATGAGGGGTCTGGGGCCAGGGCTGGCACAGGCCAACCTACAACCCTCAACATTTGCTCTCCGACTGCCACGCCTCAGGGGAAGCTTCCCCACTCTCCTACACCCTCTAAACAAGAGGCGCTCTGTCCAAAGCCCTCCTCTACGTTTTGTGGGCTGTGCTGCTTGGGAGTGTGAGGAGGATTTGAGCAGTGCAGTGGATGAAAACGCTTCAGGAGAAACAAGGCAAAGAAATTACCTTGCAAATCCTCCCTCTCAGATAGTGTGAATGCAGAAGATTCTTTTATAAGGAAATATCGGTTCCCTCAAAGTGCCAACTCCCTTTTTTCTTCTTTCCCTTTAGGCGTTCGTTTGTATGTCCAGGGGAGCTCATGGGCTTCCCCACTATTTCCACCTGGTAACCTGACAGCTTGGGAAATGATTGCACTATTGTTCATATTACCCTGAAATGTGAACATATGTAGGCCTAATTATAACATGCATGACGCATGATTCCTACCCCTTACACTGGCAATTTCATGGACATAAAACTCTAGAATTACAGCTAGTTTTATTTTTATAAAAATATTTAATAAGGTCAATTTGAAATTTTAAAAACTTAATTAAAATTTTGGGTTTTAAAAATTTTATTGAATTGATTGGGGTGATATTTGTTAACAAAATGAGATACATTTCAGGTATACAATTGTACAACACATGGTCTGTAGGCTGTATTGTGTGTTCATCTCCCCAAGTCCAGTCTCCTTCCCTCACTATTTATCCCCTCTTTACCCTGCCCTACTCTCCCCATCCCTCTCTCTAAAAATTAATTAAAATTTTAATTTTAATGAAAGAATTTTGATTTAAAATTTGATGAAAAATTAATATCATAAGTTATAGTTTGCCTTTGAACTTTAATAAATAATTTTAAATACTTTAGAAGAAATTTTCTTACATAAACATGTAGAGAAAAATTATTTGTATAGTTTTGTATTAATTTAAATTTTCTTAAAAATACAGCCAAATTTTACACACCTCGAATAGAATTACATTGTCTAATTCTTTCAGTCATTACTGACACAAGAACACAAGCGAGGGCTGCAACCCACGGGACAGGCGTCTGCCTGGTCCATTCGTTGCCAGTCTCGCATCTGTGTCCCCAGGGCCCAGCAAGGTCACCAGTCAGTGCCTCACTCATCCTCCTGTCCCCATCTGGGTGGTCCTGGTCCGAATCCTGCCAACTGATCAGGTCCTCTGCCTCCGGTGCCTCACACAGGAGCTTGTTTACTGATGGGTATGTGACAGCCACACCAGCAACCTGGGGAAATTAGCCCATGTTCAAGCCAATTAGTCTAACTGTCTCTACTCTAATGAAGCCGGTCAATTAAGAAGACTGGAAAATTCCTGGGCCTGCCAGGCCAGCAGTCCTTGGGTTACGGCACCAAATCCATTCCCTCAGCAAGCGTGTGTATGGAGCAGCAACACCTGTTCTTAGCCCTGCACTTCACCATTCTTTTCCAGACTTTGGAATTTGACAGGCAAGTTATTTTTTTAAGTGGGAGAAGTTCCCAGTTTTTAATTTTGCAAGGTAGAAAAAAAAATCAAATGAGTCTTTTTAACACACAAAAGTAACAAGTATATCACCTCAGCATAAGAAATACCACGTAAATGAAATAAATTTAGCTTCATGAAAAACTCTGACACTATTTTTTTCTCAGGAAAAAAAAAAATGTTGCTGCCTCCTAATAATGTCTTTCTACAAGATTTATTTAAAACCAAATCTTTTCTTTTGTTTTTTCTTCCTCTCCTTTTCTCTCCTTCCTTTCCTGACAATGAATAGTTTCCATTATCCTTCTCCAAATAAATATCCTAGGAACTGAATTGCATTTCTGGCCAAGACGGGGTAAGAGAATCAGACTTACCCTCCCATTTTAAACAATCGATAAGTGAAGAAAATATGTGAAACAATGGTTTTTCAAGACACTGGATATCCTGCAAGGAAGGAAGTGATTCCTGAAAGAAAGAAAAGTGGGAAGCCCTATGATTACCCCAGCCCGCTGTCTTTAGAGAGATCCCAGTCTGTAGTCCAGGAAAGGAGGAATCCAGTTGGAGCCTGGATTTGAGACGGAGCTGAAAGTTGAGTTAAACAAAAGGGTCAGAGTTCATGGGAAAGACCCAAAGGCAACCTGACGATGTGCAGAGTACCCCTAGAGTTTTCAGTGGAGCACTGGCTGGAGCCACGCGTGTGAGGCAGCTGCCCGGGGCTGGGGACCGAACTACCTGGATCGTCTGCGGGCAGTCAGAACAGCCCTGGAGCGCCTCGTGGGGCGTGGGGCGTGGGGCGCTGGGCAGAGCACTCGGCAGGGTGTTAACTCGGTAGTGGGAATAATTAGCCCTGTACTGAGGCCTGTATGATCCTACCTAATGCACCATAAAAGCAAGACCTGGGAGGATCAGACAGACTATCTTCCTATACCATAAGTGTGTCCCAGACTCGAGTGCAAAAGTATTCATAGAAATATAAAGCACATAACAATATAAAATGCACAGTGACTGGCTTCCAGTACAACATTACCAGGCGTGCAAATTACTACTAGGGACAAGAAAAAATACATGATTTGATATACATATACATTGTGAAAGGATTTCTCCTACTGAGTTCATTAACATGTCCATCGGCTCACATATTTACCTTTTTTTTTTTTTTTGGTGGGAAGATAAAGTACATGGCTTAATCATCACCTTTTGTCTTTGTTTTCTGAAGTTCATTTTTCAGATAATATTATTATTTTGATGTTCAGTTTGTCAAAGACATGAAGACATTCTAATAAAGCGATTTGCTCTTTTTCTTTGCTGTCAGCATGTATCTCTTTTTTCCCTCTGAACTTGTACACGCATCCACATAATGTACCTATAGTTAACAGAATTCAGTTTTTATGAAATTAAGTGTGTTGGTACCAGAAATAAGAAAAATGAAAACTCATCAGAAGACCATCTTTCTACTGTTTTTCCAGCTGTCCCTCTGAGAACCGGCTGCCCGTTGCTTGAGACAACATTTTTCTTCCTGCCTCAAAGATCCTGAGATGCTGGATTCGGTGCTTGTTTACATATGCTTTCACTGGAAACATCAAGAACGACAGCTTTGGGCAATTAAACGGATTATTGAGGGGCCGGCAGTGAGCAGCACAGAGCGCCTGCTCTTCGGAGCTTTGGCCAGGCGAAGACGGTGTAAACACCGAATCTCAGGTCAGGTGGTGTTCCTTGTGCTTGCCTTTCCTTGAAGGGTCGGGTCTCTTAGGAGCCTGGCGGGTCAACTCTCGATGAGCCGGCCTTGGGCTGGTGCCTCACCTTCCACAGCACCGTTCACACCTCCTGGGGTGGGGACCCCACCTGGACAATCTGGGCTCCCCTAGCGGACCCCAGGCAGAGCTTCCTTGAATCGTGTTTCTTCTTCCTTTCTGCCCCCCCTTGCCCGCTTACTGGAGGAAAACTTCCCTCCTTTCTTTGATTCTTCACTCCCTGCTTTACTTCGTTTCACTGAACGTCTTGATGACTTTTGAACATGAGAGTCATGTGCCCAGAACACTTTATGAAGCTTAAAAAACCTTGTGGTTTGAAGTAAAACGCGGTGAAGTTAATACACAGTGGCAGAAGCTCTCTACACAGCCCTTACAGGCTCTTCCAGGAAGTCTCCACCTGCTTTCATGCCGTCTTTTAATCAGCTCTGCTTTGGTGTAGCCCCCTTTTCCAAAGCTGAGCCTCGCCAGCCTGCACCCGAGTTACTCCCGCCCTAGTCCAGCACGGGGCTGACTCAGACCACAGGTGGTTGGCGTGTAGGGAACCCCAGCCACGCTCCCAAGAGTCAGGTTTTACTGCTGATCCAGAACAGACCTCACTAGGCTGAGGTCTGGGAATGTGCATTACTACTGTTGTTTCTTTTAGAAGACTCTCCCAGTAGCTCCAAGGCATGCCTTAGTTTATGCGCTGTTGTGACAAAGAATATCTACTTCAGAAATGAACTATTTCAGTATCACAGGACATGTTTATTTTAAAAGCTTGTTTCCTGGGCCTCTCATCACGTTGTCGAAAATCTCTAGCGTTGGGGCCTGGAACTCTGTATTTGAATCTCCCCGTGCATTTCTGATACACACTCCTTACAGTTCCCAAATACAGTTCAAGTACATTTACACGTACATGTACCTTTTCAAAAAATTGCTGTTCTGTTTCTCTGAGTGAATGAGAGCAGAAGAAATAAATTCAATGGAAATCCCCTTCTCAAATGACTCTCTAAAGAAGTTAGTATTGTGAAATGCCTCATTCATGTGACTGGAACTTTAATAATGCATCTTTTCCATGCCTGTACAGTTAATGGAAGTTCTTCTTTACACCTCCATGTAAACTGGGGCTATGATATTTCATTTTTACCTGGTTCTACCGAGCAATGGTCCTGGCATTTGCTCGGTAAACACCTGTGGAGGACCCTCGAAGGGCCGGGCACTGTACTCGGGTGGGGAACCCCTTTGAGGATCTTGTAGATTAAGAGGGGGTGGCAGAGGGAGCCTTGGGGTCAAACAAGTAACTAGGAAACTAGGGTCAGTAAGGCGTGCCTAATGGCGAGATGTACGCAATGCATTCCAAAACAGACTACAAAAACAAGCTGTTTTCTTTAAAAAATTTTTTTTTTAATTTTAATTGTTGTTCCAGAACAGTTTTCTACCTTTTAGCCCCATCCCAGCCCCCCAGCCCTCCCCACCTCCCTCCCATTTCCATCCCCATCCCTTGTTATTGTCCATGTGTCCTTTATACTTGTTCCTGCAAACCCTTCCCCTTTTCCCCTGAAATTCCCTCCCCTCTCCTTATATTTTGCTTGTTTGTTTGTTTTGTTGATTAGGCTCCTGTTAAAGGTGAGATCATATGGTATTTGTCTATCACCGCCTGGCTTATTTCACTTAGCATAATGCTTTCCAGTTCCATCCATGCTGTCACAAAGGGTAGGAGCTCCTCCTTTCTTTCTGCTGCATAGAATTCCATCGTGTAAATATACCACAGTTTTTTGATCCATTCATTTACTGATGGGCATCTAGGTTGCTTCCAGCACTTGGCTATTGTAAATTGTGCTGCTGTGAATATTGGGGTGCATAGGTTCTTTTGGATTGGTGTTTCGGGGTTCTTAGGATATAATCCTAGCAGTGGAATTGCTGGGTCAAAAGGCAGATCCATTTTTAGTTTTCTGAGAAAATTCCATACTGTTTTCCATAGTGGTTGTGTGGGATTACAGACTGGTACAACCACTATGGAAAACAGGGTGGAATTGTCTCAGAAAACTAAAAACAAGCTGTTTGCTAACCTCAGCGTTAATCTCCTGGCTTCGGCCACTGCAGAGTCTCCCAGGCACGGGCACAGTCTGTGGTTTTCTGCCACCAACAGCAGGCTCAACTCGGTATCTCTGCGAGGGGCCTGCAGTGAAAGGAGTGTTTATACTTACATGTAGAAAGAAAACAAAGCAGTTCAGACAGAATTGTAACTGGAATAAAAAATATCCCCAACTCGAAGGGACTTTTCCTAATAGGAGAAGTATAAATGGTTTTACTTCTCCTCTTACTTAAAAAAAATTGGCATAATAACTCTACTTAAAAATTGAATAAGGATATGTTAAAGAAATGTTTGCTGATTTTTTTATAGAACCAAGGTGGAGTCTCAGAGTAAATGGTCCATTGTGCAGCAGATCACCTTAATCGGCATCTGGGTTTGCAGACATAACATCCCAAACCCAATTTGGTTGAGGTGGGTTGGAATTAGATCGGGGTTTCTCGACATCCGCATTACTGACATTTTAGGCGGGATAATTCCTGGTTATGGGAGGCCGTTCCTGTATATAGTAGGACGTTTAGCGGGACCCCTGGCCTCTGTCCACTAGATGCCAGCAGATCCCCCTGCTGAGTCATGCCGATCAAAAGTATCTCCAGACAGTGACAAATGACCCCTGTCAAGGGGAGGCAAAGTTGTCCCCAGCTGAGAACCACTGCTTTAGACGGATAAGCTGCTCTGCACTAGAAAGTCAGAGCCATCTGGGGACGTTAAGCGCCCCCCTAGGGAAGGAGGCAAGCAGAGGCAGTTCCCTGCAGCAGAGCGGCAGCCCTGGCTTGGGAAATTCCCAGTGATAGGGAAATCACTGGTTTCATAAGAAGGGTAACGTCTCATAAAATTGCAAAAATTGCAAATTGCTTCCTGTTTTGTGCTGAACTGAAATTTCTCTTCTTTTTTTTTTTTAAGCATCCAGTAAAATTCAATTGCATAACAATAGTGGAATTGTGGTTTCCTCCAACTGACCCCTACCCATGGTAAAGTCAGTTGGCACTGCACCCCAGAATTCTAGGCACCAACCAACAGGGAAATGAACAGCAGCCCAGATGATGCTAGGAGCTGGGGGTAGCAGCCAGAGAACAACAGAAGTTGCACTGCCTTAGATGTAGATTTGAATCATAATAGTCCAAATACTTCAGGGAGGAGGGGAGCCATGGTTGGGAGGGGATAGTCAGACACAAGGAAGACTAACTGATGGCAGTGAATTGTGTCCTTCTCTTTCCCGGAAATGTCTGAATACAGCAGCAGGCCATTGAATTTCAGATAGATTAGGCACCTAATTCTCTGTATGTATGGGAAAGGATTCGACAACCTCTTGGAAGTTATTTCTAAACTGATGATTTTAAAGAAAGACATGAATAGCAAAAGGATGGAAACTAAGTGCTTTTGATTTTAACTATTTTTAAATAAATGATTGAGTTAAGATTTTTAAAAATGTATTTACTGGAGGAAAGCTCTTAAGAACATACAAATAAGTTCTTAGATTTTTTTCCCACGTGGTTGAATTAGGATGGTGGGGAAATGGATAATTCTTTCTTTAGCCAAGTTATGTTTCAAATGTGTTATTACCTTTTGAAACACACACACACACACTTACACACTAACGTATTCATTTACTAGATAGATAGACAGTAAATGTTAGGTGATCTACATACTATCTAGTGACTATATAGTATAGTCACCTAAATGTTAGGTAATAACATATATAGTATGTTAGGTGACCCCATTGAAATGAAGAAATTTAAGCAAATAGATTCAATATAGGCAAGGTGAGATGAACTTTGTGCAGAAGTCACTGTAGCACAGGAGGGTTTCTTTATGCTGAATGTAGGGACGGGACCTCCAATGTCATCAAGACTTGAACAAGTGTGAAGGGCAGAGAAGTGGACCCCAGCATTTTCTACTTCTTTTTTTTAAAGATTTTATTTATTTATTTTTTAGAGAGAAGGGAAGGGAAGGAGAAAGAGAGGGAGAGAAACATCAGTGTGTGGTTGCTGCTCATGCACCCCCTACTGGGGATCTGGCCCGCAACCCAGGCATGTGCCCTGACTGGGAATTGAACCAGTGACCCTTTGATTCACAGGCCCATGCTCAATCCACTGAGCCACACCAGCCAGGGCCATTTTCTACTCCTGTTAGTCTGGAGAGATGCTCTGAGAAATCAGAGTCACTCAAAATGTGGGAATAAACAGTTGAACTTTCCTGAACCCCAAATTTGTCAAGATTATTTGTCATTCTAGGGGATATGTTCTGCCAAACACCTCTGTAGGCTAATCAATGGTTTTAACATCCCAAGCAGGAATAAACAAAAATGTGTATGGTAGAGAGGGAGAGGCTGGCATGGAATCAAGAAAGGGGAAGATCCCCAAGATTAAGAATATGGAGGGCATGGAGACTCTGACTGATGAACACGCGCATTGTGGTTTGATTGGTAGGTACTTACCTGGTAAGGAGATGGACAGGCCGAGCCTTTTGAGTCTGACACAGCCGCCATGAAGGTCACCCAGCAGTCCTCTGATTCCGCGCTCAGCAGGCAGCCTTCTGGCTCTGATTTGGTTTTCCACGTAACTTTACCTCCAGGGAGAAGAAGCAGTCATATTGTTCCACTGTTCCTGATCATTTCTCTTTGCAAATTATTAAATTAGTCCCTGGCATGGGCCTCTTGTGAGCTTCGTTGGCTGAGTAAGTCCTGCTAATCCTAACCACCTCAGGGAACGCTGGGAAAAAAAATCAGCTTTGCACCTGCAAGCACAGGACTGATCTTCGGTTTTACTGAGCCTTCCTATGCACTTGTGCCTTCCATTCTGAGGCCCAGCTCAACTAGCCTCCTTTAAAAACAGCTTCTCTTCACTCCTATTTAACTACAATGAAATGATGAAGGTGAAAAGATCTTAACACAACAACAAATCTTATTGCATCAACCTGTGCTTCTCAAATGGGGCTGGGGTGGGGGTGGGGGGTGAGAGCTGCCTCACAATGAACCAAGATATATGCAAAGTCCCAGAGCTAACATGGTAAATCTTCTAGGAGTATTCATTTTGTTCAGGCCAAAACTTACATCGATAGTGAAACAAGCATGGATATAGAAGAAAAATCCCCCTGAACTCTGAGGATAAAATATGAAACATCGAAAGTTTCACACTCATGGAAGACCACTTTGGACTTTGCTCTCGAGACTGGCCTGGGAAGGAGGTGGTAATAATCATCACTGACCTTGATGGCAAAGTGTGTGTGTGTGTGTGTGTGTGAGCGTGCTGTGGGGGAGGGGGTCTGGCTTAAGCACAATTTAAAAGGAAAAGGGGAAAAAGGGGAAAATGAACATCTGTGAAGCACCTATCACGGGCCATGCATTATAGATAAATAATCACACGAAACTCACAGTGACACTGTCAGGAGGGCCTGTGAGACGTTTATAAACGCAAAGGCAGTGACAACGATGGAGCGAGATTGTGGATTTGATCTTCTGTCTCTATGGTCCTGCTGCAGTACCAGTTCAGGGTCTGCAAACTTTTTTTGTAAATGGCATCATGGTCAATATTCTGGGTTTTGAGGCCATATGGTGTCTGTCATAATTACTGGAATCGGCCTTTCCGGTGTAAAAGCGGTCACAGACAATGCATGAGCAAATGCGTGGCTGGGCTCCAATATGACACTGAAATTTGAATGTCTTTGAATTGTGGTATATCATGAACTAGTCTTCTTTTTCTCTTTTCCAAGTAGTTAGAAACCATTCTTAGCTCAACGCCATAGTTTGCCAGCTTCTGCATTAGTGAGTTGTAAGACTCCATCTAGGGAGTCGCTTGCAACATTAAACATTTTTTTCAAAAGGTACAAAGTAGAACAGAAAAAAGAGAAAATATCACAATATATCATATCGGGTAATGGTTTCACAAAACTTTTTTGTTGCTATATTTTATCAAATCTGAAACCATGAATTAGGAGAAGCACCATTAATTTATGTATCTCTAAGAAAGAAAAAAAGGCCTGACAACTGTAAGTGTGAGATCCTGACCATTGTAACACGTGTCCTGATTTTAGAGGTGTTAAAATGTGAAAAAGTGTGTATCTGACAGTATAATGAAATTCAGTTTACATACCTGAGTGTGTGAGTATGTGCGTGCAGGCTAACTGGGGATATAAAAGTATTTTTCACCATGAGTCATAGTTTAAAAAGTCTAAAAGCCACTGCTTGTACCATGCCTTTTGAAATGAATGAAGAAATAAAAATAAAAATTTAAAAATGATTCAGATTCTACTTTCTTAAATTATTTTTCATATTTCTTTCCAGTTCTTTGCCAGTTAGGTAGGACAAAACACATGCCAAGTTTAACTTAGCTGTAATCATAGCAGAAATACAATTTATGTATTTTTTCTGTATGTTTCCAGGATACTACTTAATTTTTCCAATTATCACTCATAATGGCTGTATTCTATCTAATGATATTGATCGTCCCTTATGTGTAATTCACCAAGCCATTCCCTTATTCTTCAACTGTCAGGTTTTCTATTTTTCTGTAGATCTGCAATGAGCAACTTTGGATCCGCCCCTTTTCTTAACATTTCGATTATGTCAAACGGTAGTCATGTCTCATGACTCTTTCGACACATTGCCAACAGGTTTCTTAAATGCAAAGTAATAATTCCTCTCAGCCTTGTTTTAACTTTTGAAAACAACTGCTTAAAGGAATAAAATTGAAATTTTTCTCATTAGAAATGAAGAAGTTACATCTAGAACTTTAAAAACAAATGATTTTCTTCAAAGAAATAATGCGTTAGCCTAGCTGAGAAAAAAGTGGAACACCAGGCCCACGCCCTCTCAGCTGATTTCACCCCACCAGTGGACGGGACTGGCCACACGGAGCAGCTACACTGTACTCCACAGCATGGCACCGTTCTCTTAGGCGATGGGAAGGATCAAGAGGGCAAAGAAGCAAAGATGGCTTCAGTAACTCCTGCCCGAATCAGTAGAAGAGATGTACTCATTACAGAGATAAAGAAATTGAGAGAGAAAAAACCACTTTTGAGTGGGGAAGTGATTCATCTCATTTCACATATGCTGAGTCCCAGACTCCCAAGAGTGGAGTACCGGGCGGGGGAGGAGAACAGAACTGGAAATGCAGGAGTAGAATCGTTAGCCCAAAGGTGGTGATAATCATATCTCTGGGAGAGACTTCAGCTCTCAGAGGAGAGGGAGAGAGAAGGAGAGCCAGAGAAACGGAGACAGAGACAGCAAGAGAAGAGGGCAGAGGGCAGAAGGCTGGGTTCTGTGGCTCTCCGCCAGCTTCAGATGATAGGAGAAAACAGAGTAGATGAAGGAGTGGGAGAAAGGCCATCAGGGGGATGTATCAGCAAGTAGGGAGGAAAGGGTTTCAAGGAGGGCGTGGCCAATGAAAACACATGCTTCTACCACGTGGTGAAGAATTTGGCTGGCCAGCAGGAAAGGCTCAACTGGGCATTAAGGATGTTTTTTAAGAGTCTGTAATTTAGGTGGTTGACAGCTCAAGGAAAGAGAAGCGAAGAGAGAGTAGAAAGATCAAGCAGAATATAATAAGCAGGAAATACATACCTGGAGGCTGGGAAGAAGAGGCAGGAAGGACACAGTAGAGAGAGAGATTGGGAGAGGGATTTTAGGGAATTGGCTTCAGCAGTTGTGGGGACTAGAAAGTGGACTTTATGCAGGGCAGGATGGCAGGCTGGAGACCCAGGGGAGGAGTGGCGTGCCAGCCTGTGACTGAATGCAGGATTCCTTCTTCCGAGAGAGACCGTGGTCTTTTTTTTCCTAAGACCTTCAACTGATTAGATGAGGTCCAATCACATTATGGAGGATAATCTGCTTTTTTCAAAGTCTACTGACTGAAATATGAATCACATCTAAAAAATACCTTCATAGCAACTTCCAGACTGAGGTTTAACCACATATCTGGGTGCCAGAGTCTCGTCAGGTTGACACACAAAGCTAACCCTCGCACCCCTTTATTACTGATGAACTTCCTGTCCCCTCTCTAGTCCTCCACAAACAGGGGAACTAGGGTGTCCTGAAGCGGCCACCTGGCTCTCCAAGTATTTTCTGTACTCCTCTCAGCCAAATTAAAATTTTCCTCAAAAGCAATTGTGGCAGTCAGAAAAAAAACTTTGAATTTTATGTTTTCTTTTTAAAATATTGGAGATAATTACTTTAAAAGCACAGCTTCAAATACAACGCATCTTTGTAGGCTATCTAGAAATGGCCAGTACCTATTTCCATCTGCTTACCATGCTCCAAAATTCCTGGCACAAAGGAGCAAGCTATGAGAGAAGGGAAATTTTTCGTATTTGCACGCATATAGATTTCCATTTCCTTACCTGCAAATTCAGGAAATTAAACTGTGATCTCTCAAATCTTTTTGAAATTCAGCCCATGACCATAATGAGCCTAAAACCGGAATGAGTATAGTAGCCATCTGCCCCGAGGGAAGGGAGGGTGCAGGTGTGAGAAGGACAGAGCATACTGAGTATTCGGATATGGCAGTGACTCGGACATAAAGTATGAGTTCTTCTCTTTCACCTTTGTTGTCACCCCTCCCCAGCCCGCCCCTGCCATTTCATTCTGACTGCCAAGGACAAAGACACTGGATTGTTAATAGCCAGGCTCAGTGGGGACCTTGCCAGGCACTGGACAAAGCTGAGTTGAGCGAACCAGAAGATCTGATTTGTGACCTTTGCCACCAGGATATATGAAGAGGGTCTGGAGGGAGGTGAGGCTACCTCTCTTGGGAGAAGCGAGAGTTTGTGGAGCCTTCTAGTATTGTGGAAGAAGGCAGGCACTGAACTTGCCCCTTCCCAAGTTAGAGGTACCAAGAGAATCCACCCTGTGTGTTTTGGAGGAATCATTCTGGAAGAGGGGGTTGGCTTGTATTTATCATCCGGAGGGCCGGGGTTACACCAAGGGGTGCCACAGCAGTACAGGCGAGAGGCAGGGAGAGAGTGTCTGGAGACAGCCCAAGTCCCCCCTGTGTGGTGTGGCGGAGGAGTGTGAGCTTTCCATGGGCTCAGCATGAGTGCTGGAGGCTGGTGCGTACAGAACCCGGCTAGCTGCTCAGGCCTGGATAGCCCGACGAAGAGCCAGTGCATGGGAGACTGGCGATGGGTTCCCAGAGGGGAGAAAGTGCATTCCTCTGGGAGTGTGCATGCCCAAAGCTACGCAGAGGGTCACATCAGGTTCACCACACCTCTGAGCTCTCCACAGACAAGGACGCAAGGGGCTGGAACCAGCTAAAGAGTGACCACAGACCGGATGCTGAACCTCCCATTCTCCACTTTCAGCCAGGTGCCTGAGGCCTCTCTCTTCCCTCTCGGAGGCCGAGGCTGGGGGCTGGACGGCACAGCTTTGCAGGCTCTGCCCACTCTAAGCCCCTCCAGCCCCATGATGATTAGAGGCTACGCTGTCGACAGTATTGCAGACGACTTGGAGTCCTCAGTCACGGCAGGCACACCTCGGAGCCTGCTCCCGGCCCACTCTTGCCTGCAGGCTGTTGGCAGTGGCTCTGCGCTCTGCTGAAATGCTCTCCCACGCGGTTCCCCCCACGGCTAACTTCTTGTCGCCTTCTGCTCTTTCCAGCAAGGCCTGCCCTGAGCACCCCGTTCAGAACTGTGTCCCACGGTCGCCCCTGCCAACGCTCCCTGTTCCTCTTGCTTTGCTCTACCTTCTTCTTTCTTTTTCTTGTCACCACCTAGCAAACTATGTGGTTCGCTTTGTGAATCCATTAGTGACTATCTCTCTCCCTCTGCCAGCTTCCCAGGGTCAAGGGTGGCTGCCTGTCTCGCACTGAGCACCCAGCACTGTCTCCACCTTAGCACAGGCAGGCAGGCAGGTAGTATGGAGAGTGAAGGGTAGACCAGGGGGCGGGGGGGTAGACCAGGGGGGTAGACCAGGTAGTAAAGGGCAGCCTTAACTCAGGCTCTGCCGGGACCTGGCTCCGTGACTTCGGGCAAATCACTTACTCGCCCTGGGCCTATTTCTTCTTGAAGTCTGTGCATTTCTAAAAATAATTGTGTGATTTCAAAGTCCAATCGGGTGTTTTGTTGTTTGCCTCTTAAGAATATACTGAGTAATTTCACATGAACACCAATACAAAGACAAGAAAAGACGTCAATCACCGCTTGGAACTACACTTTGCTCTTTCTGCTGGGATGCTCAGGTTCTTCGCTGTTCCGAGAACCATGTATTCATGGAAACACACCATTGAAAGATAAATCTAGTGCCCAGCACGTGTTGGCTATACTTCCTCACTGAACCTTCGTGCTGGGGATTTTCCACTGAGAGGTTACTGCTCAGGGGAAAATTTTACAGCAGTCGGAAAAAACTTCAATGATCCGCTCCTGTTGCTGGTTTAATTCATCTTGATTGGCTTCGCTAAGTACACGGGGAATACATCAGCTGGTGCTGATGGTTTGATGACTGTTTTTTTACCCACGCATATTATGTGAGTTTTGCTATTGTTGTCAGATACACTTTGATGGTATCACATGAACACAAGGAAAGTATGATTTAGGGACTATATGAAAGTGCATTAGATAAAACATAACTAACATGTGTACTGTATCTAGGGGAACACAAACAGATGATAGACTGAAGCAATTTTTTCCTTCTTTTTTAAACTTAATCTTTATTATGTGTTTTTCCATTACCATTTAGCCTGCTTGTACCTCCATGCCCCTAGCAATCACCACACTGTGGTCCACGCCCATGAAGTCACATTTTCTAGCTAACGAGTTGGCGCTGCACAATGGAAGCATTATTTTCTCCAGCTTCCAGTAGCAAGTACTCCAGTAGCAAGTACTCCGCCACTGTTCCACCTCCACGGGTCTCCTTGCCATCCTTCCAGCTCCTACCTGCTAACTGGTACAAACCCAATTCTACGGGCTCTCTCTCTTTATGGCCACACCCCGTCTCACGTTACCAGTTTCTGTGTCAGTTATATACTGCTGTGTAACAGACAGCCCTAAATCTTAGTGGCTTAAAAATTTTAAATGTTTTCTCATGATTCTGTGGGGGGACTGAATGATTCTTCCCCTGGCCTTGGCTGTTAGTCATGAAACTGTATCATGTGGCCACCGAGCTGGGGCTGTGGGCCAGCATGCCCTAGGTGCCCACGTGGCTTCTGCACATGGCTTGCTTGGGCTCCCGCCCATGACGGCTTCAGGGCTCTGTTCCAACATGTATCCGGCACTTTGTTCAAACAGCTGGGACAGCCAGGCATCTGTCTCTCCAGGTGTTCTCCTGGCGATGGGTTCCCGGAGGAGAGAAAGTACATTTCTGTGGGAGTGCGCATGCCCAAAGCTACGCAGAAGGTCACATGAGGCTCACCACACCTTCGAGCTCTCCCCAGACAAGGACACAAGGGGCTGGAGAGTAGCTGGCCCACTGTACATAGTCATTGAAGGTACAAGAGAACAAAGACAGAAGCTGTCAAGTTTCGTAAATCTAGGCCTTAAAGCCTCGACCTACAACTAGCACGTATCAATTCTGCTGCATTTATTGTTCAAAGAAGGTGACAAGGCCGGATGTGGAGGGAGAGGAAGATAGATACCACCTTCCGATGGGAGGAGTGGCTACAATTTGCAGTCTTCTTTAACCCACGAAAATTACACTGACTTCAAGATAGTGTAAGATCCTCCAGTGCTTCTTGATTCTTAGATTTTGCTTTGTAGCATACAGTCTACCCTCCCCAAAAGACTCAACAGTTCTTTGAAAGCAAAGATAAGAAGAATAATTTATATATCCCTCTAAGTCCCTTACCTGGTCTGCCATATAATGGGCACTCAAGAAATGATTTCTGGATAAGTGTTGGCTGAATGAGATTCAGTCCAACTTTTGCAATATGTATATTATCATATTCTAATTCTATGTAGAATGGATTTCCATTGGTGAATTTGCCAACTCTCATTAACTACACCATTTAATTAACCAACTGCTGAGTAGCCTCTAACTGCTGGTTTGACAGTAATCTTACTGTAAGTAGAATCTTCTCTGGCTACACAGAACTTCTTCTAGTCTTTCTCTGGGGTAGCCGGTCTGTGCCCTCACTCCATTATAGAATCATTTGGCATGCTTATTAAAAAACCGTGCCAGAGCCCTTCCCCTAGACGACTACATCAGGACCCCTCAATGCATTCGGATTTGTCTGTAGGCGATCCTAAAATGCAGCCAGAGTTGCGGGCCACTTTTCTGGAGCTAAGACTTTTGACCTGTCTTGCATTCCAAAGAGGAAACTTTTGCCCAATCTCAGCCAACTTCAACCACCATAGTTTAGCTTTAAAAAAATGATATATGTTTATATTGGGAGCAATTTAGTTCAAGAAAAAGATTTGATGCTAAGATAAAGTTTGAAAACACTAGGATGTTGTGATAGCCTAAGACTCTTGGCTTTGTGAAATAGAACAACAATCAATGAGATATTTTTCTTGGCATTTTCACGGCTGATCTACTTGAACAACTTTGAAGTTTTGATTATTTAATAAGAGGCAGGATCTGCCTTCCAGCACCTCCAGTGAGTTTCTCTGCGCAAAGTCTTCTGGCGACACAGCAGAACCGAAGCTCGCTGGTCACTTTCTGTGTTTACCCAAAGGTGACATAGGACCTAGTGTCCATGTACAGCAGGTCAAGAGACCTTTTCTTGCCTCTATGGTGGGTACTTTGCTGGACTCAACAATAACTCATTAGCCCCCAAGGCTTGCTTTTCTAAGGAAGAGATACCAACCTATTTTCCTCGAACTCTTGTGGGAAAATTCTGTACTACAGAGAAGGCCAAGAATTGCTATGGAGAAAGTTTTTTAAAGGCATTATTTCTCTAAGGAGCAAACAATGCTTTTTTAAAAAAAGGTTTTATTTATTTATTTTTAGAGAGAGGGAAGAGAAGGAGAAAGAGAAGGGGAGAAACATGTGTAAGATCGATTGGTTGCCTCTCATACACCCCCAACCAGGGACCTGTTGGTGCCCTGACTGGGAATCGAAACTATGACCTTCCAGTTTGCAGGCTGGCACTCACACCACTGAGCCACACCAGCCGGGGCAATAATGTTTTTAATATTCAAAGGAATCAAGGTTGGACTGTTCTGTTATTTGAATATTTCCTCCAATCATAGGGTCAGATGTGATTATTTCCTACCCTGGTAGTTCAGGCAGGTCAGTTCGGAAGATACATTTCTACAGTTTAGCAAGCCAGGTTCATCAGGAGTAAAAGCTTGTTAACAGTGTCCACGTGGATTTCCTTCTTCGGGATCTTAAGCAATGGCTGGTCCCACCCACGTTTCCTCTCCTCCCTCTCACTGGTCAGTCCCCTGCAATCTGTGCTGGATGCACACCACTCTGCTCAAACTTCTCGGGCACACACGGCCAAATCAGGGCACAGTTACGGTCCTTAGCTGGCCGCACTTCTCAGCTGTGTCTCACCAGGCGTCCTTGGCTTCTCCGATAATACACTCTGCTGGTTCTCTGTGGCATTTACTTTCTGTCCCTTTACTGGGCTCCTTATCTTCTGTCCTGATCTTAAACATTAGGGATGGCCCCCACTCTTCTCATGTTACATTTTCCACAGATTTCCTTCACATTCTTCATTTTAGCTATGAACAACAACGGATGATTCCTAAATCTGTTAGGGTTCAGATGTTACCTACTCTGGTACTCGACAAATATTTTCCAAAGCGCAGCCCCTGTGCCAGGGCAGATTGGTCTGGGGAGGTTACTGGCAAAAGCCACGTGTGGTGCTGTAACCTTTGACATGTTCTTCCCTCTCTTTCCTGTCCCTGAACTTCAGACATCATTACGACATCTCAGTGTGAGATCTGGCGGCTGGCCCCATCACAGAAAAGAGATTGACAATTGGTTCACTAGTGTACCTTTTCTGCCCAGTTAGCCATGCCCTTTAGGGTGCCATTTGAGTGTCTCCTCCTTAGAATTAACGTCCAAATTTTGATTTCTCATTGTTGTATGCAAAAGGGTGTTCTAAGATCTTTTTCTTTTGTCATCTTTTGGTTTTCATATTGTAGGTCACTCTCCATGTTGTTTCCAGCAACTATAATCTTCCTTGTTCAAGGAAACTTGACCTTTTTCATCATGGACTTCGATCACCATTTTGGTAGGTCCTGCCCGTTCCGTGTTAGCCTAGCAGTGAAGCACATGACGGGTCTTGGCAGTTCACTACACAGCGCTGCTTCGCATGGTGATTAATGTCCCCTACAGGACCCAATCACAGGAACATGCTGCCTCTTTCTTGACAGACCTACATGACATTTAAGGGCACTCTTGAAAATTTCAAACTGATATAAAACACACTCACATGCTCTTTATCTTTTCTGCTTTAGACATGTAGCAGGAGTTTTATCTTTACCACACATTGGAGAGGCTACTGACTTGGCCTGTAAGAGACCCTTAGGTGTGAGTTCATTTCTGGTCATGTAAGACTACACTTGACCCTGATAAAGTTGCTGTTACAATAATTGAGATGGCACTCTGTAAGGCGGTACAAAGACACATCCAAAACCTAACTAGTCCTCAATTCACTCTCAACTGATGTCTCGTAGAGAAGCCTCAGAAATTCACTGGGTGTAAGCCCAGTTCTGCCACCGACCAGCAGCTCATCCTCACCCTCGTGATGGGCCATCGACACTCCTAAACCACAGCACAGAACCACAGTGAGGCCCAGCATGACCATTCAAGGGAAAGGACAAAATGCCCAGTTCATTTCCCTTTCTAGATGCAATTTCTAGAGAAAACAACATTGAGAAAAGCTTTCTCTTAAGCACTCCCCATATTTGACTATGGCCTCAGGTGCAAAATTTGAGGAGGTACTATAAAAACCCCAGGAATGAAGATGAATAATACTTTAATGCAATATTTTATAACTCAAAATTAATATCAAAATCCATACGATAGACAAAATGTCGTATTTTAACTAAAGACAGCGTCCATCGGGTAAATGCCTTCGGCTGAGTTTCAGTGCACCCGTGGCTTCTCAGGCTGTGCAACATGTGGAAGCTACTCCACCTCTCTGCTCTCAGTTTGCAGAAGGACAAACGGAAACCCAGAGAGGTGGTCAGTCATTCTTTCAAGGAACTGTTAGTTAAGTCAGGTTCTCTTGAGGGAGGGAGTGCATGCCAGACATGAATAATTTTTAAAATTCTGCCCAGTAATTCTAAAGTGCTCTGGGGTTGAGAAGAACTGGACCAGGAAACGATAAGCTAATTGCAACGGGAGTGTCAGTTGCTGCGAGTAGATTTCTATAGTCCTCCTCATGTTGTCAGCACTTTGGCAGTAATACTCCTTCGCTCTAGGGTAGCATGAGAGCAGGGCAGGGGCATGGGGAAGGAAGGAGGGATATTTACCGACCTCCCACCCCCTCCCAGTCATCGCACTAGATGCCTGTCATTTGGTTGCATCCCCCACCGTCTGATGAGGTCAGGGCAATCACCTCCCCTGGAGAGATGGAGAAATGAATGTCTTTAGATGGGGTGGCCTTTCATGGAAACCCTCCACCAGCCTCACAATGTGGATCCATTCAATGGGGTGTTGGACTCACTCATTTCACAGACCCTCCAGAATGGCCTGCGTGGCCACCCTCAGCAATGAATGTTCGACACCTCTGAAATGCAGCAGCTTTCTACTTAAACAACTGGAGAGCCCCACACTCCCCAGCAGCTTGAAGGTGGCTGGGACAGAATTCGGGAGAACAGGGGTGACTGACTCTGGGGTCTGTGGCTGGGACGTGTCTGGACAGAGGGAACACGAGGAGGACTGTTTGGGGGTTCACTGGCTCCAGCCCAGGTGATCCCTGTGAGAAAAGATTCCTTTTCTTATCTTTTCTTTCTCACCTCACTCCCCACACAGCGACAGTACTTTGAGCTCTGACTCTGTGTCAAGCCTTTGCATAATCTATTACTTTAAATCTTCATAACAATCCTATGTGGTAGGACTTATTATCTCCCGTTTGTGGTTGAAGAACCTGAGACTCAGTAACGTCAGGGGATTACCTGGCTTCTCACTAGCTGGTTAGGAACAGAGATAGGATTTGAAGTCAGGTCTCCCTACGCCAGAGTCTGTACTCGGAAGCATGGTCTACACCACAGAGCCTATCACCTCTCCTGCCAGGAGCAACTGTGTGAACCCAGTGGGCAGCGTAGGGACTGTGTCCAGTCAGCTGCACACAGTGTGGTGCGGTGGGTCTCACTGAAGACAGTGGGTAACAACAGCTTCCCACTGGTAAGTCACATAAAATTTCCACCATCTGGGTATTTTCCATTTAAAAAGATAGCACATTCCACTTGAGTCAAGTGGTAGTTTACTCACAGCCCAAGGAAATACTGGAAATTAAGAACTCTATAGTTCGTCTGACCTCAGCTCGTAATTATGTGAGCTTACTTCTGAGCATACCAGTAACTTTCCACTTCAGTCGAGACTGGAAATATCCCCCACTTCCCCAAACCCAGTGTGTGTGATTCTCCCAGCATCAGTAAGAGGATGCAAAATGATGGCAGTTTCAGCATCCATGGCTTTTTCTTCCATCATATTTAACCTAAATGTGCCCTTCACCTTTTGGCCTTATTTCCCAAACAATTTGGGACTCAGAGAAGAAGTGTGAGGCCAAGGACTGTATTTTATCCACCTCTGTGTCTCCAGCACCTAATACAGTGCCCAACACAATGTAGGCATCCAGGAAGTACTTGGTGATGAATGAATGAATGGATGAATGGATGAATGGATGAATGGTGTACTCTGGATGTGAAGAAGGTGCTACTGAACCACCACTCAGAGGACGTAAGGAGAGAAATCCTTCCACATGTGCAGATGGATTTTCAGTAAGCCGCCCCATCTGTCATCCTCTGCCTTGCTTCCCCTGGTTTTTCTAAACTGCTTCTCTGCAGCTGGATTTACGACACCCCTTTTGTGTCCCCAGGATCACCCTTGCCCCTCTCAGTCTGGAGTTAATCAAGTTGGGGACAGGAGGTGTGTATCAGTGGCTCACGTCTCCACTGTGTGTATAGGGCTTAAGATTTGGAACAGGTCCCAAAGCAGGAACCTGTGTGCTCAGCGACGCCTGTCGGGCTCATCTCAAAGTCTCCCGAGGTGTCTCATCTAATCCTCACAACAGCCCGGTGACACAGAAAAGTGTGCGTGTTACTGCTGGGTCTGTCTGCAAAACACAGAACCCCAGCCGCAGCCAACTGACCAAACAAGAGTTTATTTTTTGCATGTGACAAGAAGCTGCGGTATGACCACCCAGGGCTCAACCTTTGACCTCCGCTGCTGTCAGGGTCATGGGCTTCTTTTAGCTTTCACCTCCACCCAGCTTGGCTTGTGGCTTTGGCCTTCCCATGCACCAGACAGACAGCTGTTTCTCTTGCAGCGTCCTGCCCGAGTTTCGGGCAGAAACAGAAGTGGGAGGATGAAGGGCAAAAGCACGGACAGCAGAAGCCACCCTTTTGCAGGTGTCTCCACACCCCCTCCCGGGGATTCCCATGTATACCTGCCCAAGCACCCTGGGACTCTGGTGCTACCAGTGTCATTAATCAAATGCATTGTTCCTGAAACAAAGTTAGGGCCCTCTTTATAAGGATAAAGGGGAGACAAGGCTGAGGTGTGATAGCATCTGGCCACAGTGTGGCGGCATTTAGTCTCCAGAGCCCCGAGGGCCATGGTTTTGAGGGTCGTGGCGCTTCCTCCCACTTTTGGGTGACCCAGCCCACGGCACTGGGCTCACTGGGCTTCCGTCTTGCTGCCCCTTTCTCCGCTCTCTCTCCCTCATCCCTCAGCCTCCCTCCTGCACTAGAGCCCCGCCCCAAGCCCCAGCCTCTCCTCAAAGTCCCTCTCCTGCTTCTCCATCAGCCCTTGTCCCCACTGGAGGGGTCTTCCTATCTATGAACTGGGCATCCAGTGCTGGTCCCTGTGCCACCCAGCCCCAATGTTACTCAACGGATGGCATCTTTGCCTGCAGCCCCCTAGCCCCAAGGCTGGACCTCTTTGAACGTGAGATGGTCCGATTCATCCCCAAACTTGTCCAGGGGATGACCCAGAGCCTGCTCTACAGTCATGTTAGTGTCCGTGCCCAGAGAGTTGGGAAAAGAGGGTCAAATGTCCCGTGATCACAAAGTTCAAGATGCACAAGGACAGCAGGTGTAGCGCGGCATTGCAGGAGGCAGGATTTACAGGGGCAAGGAAGCACGCAGCCATCACTTAGGCTGATGGGTGTGCTTAATCCACGAGGAACTGAGGTCCCGAAAGGAGGAAGTAACTCCTGTAAGGGGGCAGAGCTGCCCCCATGGCTCATCTGGGGTCCTAGCCACAAAGTCCACGGGCAGTATGTCAGAGTAAGCTACCAGGCTGACACCGGCTGGTGGGATACTACCTGAATCCTTCTCCCACCCTTCCGCCCCTGCAAGCAACCACCCACCTAACTGCCGAGGAAGCAGAGGGAGGTAGGGGAGATGGCCACAGGGAGCATGTCCCTATTCTAAACCAGGGGAGCACTTTGGTGGAGAGCTGAGAAGCAGGAGCTTCGGGGAAGTCGACTGCTGAGTGGGTGAGCGGACAGAACTGTAGACATGAGTGTTCCTGGCCACCCAGAGGGAAGCAGCTCTGGAGTGACAGTGGGAAGTGCTAAGGGAGCTCAGGGTTGCAGTGACAGAGGGAGGAGCACGGCAGCTACTACTTGTCGAGTTTCTCCCATGGGCCAGGCACCAGGCTCAGAGCTTTACCTGAATCGATGTAATTGACCCTCACAGCAACCCTATGAGTTTGGTTCCAAAGGCCCAAAATCCTGGATCCAGAATCCTTGAGCCCAAATGCGTCTCCAGTTCAGAATTTCTTATATTTTAGAAGAAACAGTACTGTGTTTACACTGCCTATTATGTGATTTTTCCCCGAGGGACCGGGCAGCACCCCCAGACAAGCACGCTGACGTTCGTGCAGCCGGTGGGCTAGACAGAAACCATGAAAACCCTCCTGTCAATCTCGCCCCCCAGTAAGTGTGATGCCCGTGGATGAAGGAACATCAGGCTTCTGAGCGTAGGGGATTTCCGAGATTTTGGGGGGGATTTCCAGAGGAGAAAACCAGCCATCTGGCTCCAATCTGTGCCATCGCTCTTGTGTCCTGCTGCCAGTGACAGTGCACATCCATCAAGTTGGATACTTCCTCCATCACGGAACTCTCTGGAGCCCATCCTGTTCCCCCAGCAGCACTGAGAGGAGGGAGCATGCTTCGCTGCGCCGAGGGAGACGGGCTCAGGGCAATGGAGTCTTGTGTCTAGTTCAAGGGCACAGAATGACGGAACGAAGCAGGAGCCACACCAGAGGTCAGGTCTGCAGACACTGGCTGTCCTGACCCTGAGTCCCGTGCCACTCGGGAGTCATTTGAAAGAAGAGTAATGTGATCATAATGTGAATATTTGCGATGCTTCCAAGAGTAGTTTCGAAGTTCCAGCAGACTCAGAGCAGAAGCATGGAAACCTGTGCTAACTTTCTGAACACCTTTTAGAAAGGAGGATGTGGTAGACCCCTCATCCTCCCGAAGGGCACAGAGAGGGGCTCTGGGCAGGTGAGCAAGGGGACATGACGGGGAGCGCACCAGCAGCCCACCTGCCCCTCCTGACACTGGAGCATTGTTCTTGGAGCCTCAGATGACCCTCCTGAGATTAGGGTTATCTGAAGTCTCCTGTCCATCTCCAAGGGCATTGGAGGGAACAAGCAAGTGAGCGAATGACGTCCTGAACACTGAGAGGTTTGGGTAGATAGTCTCTGATGTCCAGCCCTGGGGGCCCCAGACCAGATGTCAGAAAGCAGCAAGGAGCTAGGAGAAGGGCAGTCTGTGATCTTAAGGAAGGGGGCAGAGGAGGAGGCTGCAGAGTCAGGCTCAAGAGTGAATAGATGAGGGATGTAGATGGTGCTGTCTGGCTCTTTGTGCTCCAAATATAAGTAGCCCCACAGGTGGGAGAACAGGCAGGGGAGGGGACGGGGGAGAGAACACTGGCCCTGGAGGATGCTGGGAGGAGTGGAGAGATGAAGGACAGGGGAAAAACTTCAATACTCCTCCACCTTCTCATGTCACCACTTCACAGTGAGTTACTTCCCGCAGGGATCTCTGGAGGCTCCCTTCTGGCTACAACTAGAGTTCTTCTAAAAGACGCCAAGTGGGCAGTTAGCTACGTGGTATTTTTCAAGGCACCAGAAAGCCCCCTTCCCTGGCCTGCAAATATCTCACCATGGGAGGAACCTCCTTGTACTGCCGAATTCCCCAGAAGACGCCGCATGCAAAGATGTTGCCAAAGAAGCGCCTCTCCACATGCCATCCGCCTTCTGGAATGTTCGTGCCTGACTTTTCTGTCTGTTAAATTTTCCACTCGTCTTTCAGGGCAGTCCTCAGACTTCTGCCTCTTCCCTGGATACAGCGATAGCTTCCTCACATACCCCGATGAGAACTACGGCCACTCCCACATCGTTGCATGCTTACAGGCCGGTCTCCCCTCTGGGTGGTGAGTATAATAACATGACTCGCAAGGACTAAACGGGGCAGCGTTTGTGACGTGCTTGGCACGGAGTAGGCACCAAGCAAATGTTACCATTTCTCTTCTCTTGCTTTCTGTCAGTTCTTCAGTGGAACTATTTACAGGATTTGCTTCTTTCCCTCCTGCTTCCCTACCACCACCCCAGTCCATTCCTCTGCAACTTCAAGAGCTTCCTGACTGCCCTGCATGTCTGTCTTTGCATATGTCCTACCGGCTGCTGACCAATGCATTCTCTAACGCGTGTCTGTCCGGGTGTTTCTCCGCTGTGCAGGGACTGCGGTGGCGGTCTGCTGCCCGGGCCCCAGTGCCTGGCAGGGCATCCAGCAGAGCCGCTTGCTCCTCCCAGTCATCGAACTCCCACTAACCCTTTCCAGATGATGCCATCCTTCTGCACAAACTATGCTGCACTAATGACCTGTTCCAGGACCTCTGTTCTTACACCTTCTCCTATCCCATGGTGTTCTCCTATCCCATGGTGTTCTCCTCTCCCACGGTGTTCTCCTCTCTCTGCACCACCTTCCAAGCCCTCCGTATCCTGTGTAGCTGAAGTTGGATATCCTCCATTAGTCTGTTAAACACTTAATTAGTCAATGAATTAATAGATGTGAATTGACTCATGCAGTGGGTCAAGGGAGGATATAAAGGAAGGTCTCAGAGCTCTCAGAAGCTGAGGTCCACATGGGAGCCTGACGCTCTCTCATACCCAACGTCATTACCTTCTCAGCCTTCTCAGTATCGATTGCAGATGGGAGGATAAACCCCCAGGATGCAGTGCGGCAATGTCCTAAGGGCCCTGGGCTCTTTCCAGCCTTTTGTTCCACCACCCTGGATGTCTTGGCCTTTCATCCTCCCACTTACATAGCCCGTGGCCTCTGGATGGCTGTCCTCACACCAGGATCACGAGTGACTCAGAGGCATGAGGCAAGTGGAGGCTCAAAAGGTTTCTCCTCCTCGGTGCTCTGTCTCTTTACCCAGAAGGGGAAGCCTGCCACCTGCCCTTGGAGCTTCTTCAGCAGGACAAGTGCCAGGGGAAATCTGCGTTTTCATATTTGCTCATGGACTCAGCCACACAGAAAGAAATCACAAAACTGTGTGTATGCCCCAAAGGCAAGATAAAGACTGTTTTAGAGCTCTGTTGCTTTGTAGTCCAAAAGAAATATCTCAACTCACTCAACCTCAGCTTGTTTTTATATTTCCTCTCATTCCCAGCCATAAAAATTAAGTCATTGAAAGAGGGACCCAGCACATTTTGCTGAAGGTATGCACCCCTCTGCCAGCTAGGAAGTCTGAGCCTTTAGAAGAACTTACTATTTCTAGCTACATTCTTTAGTTCCTGGACTAAACAACAAGACTATGTAGTGTTTGAGAAAAACACATAGGATATTCTCAGATATTCAAGTTCATGTCAACTTCATCTCACTCGTAAGAGGGTTCTAGGGCAACTTTGATCGTTACTCGTTTTCTGACAGCCACTTCCTTCCTCCTGGGCCAGGGGCATTTTTGTGGGAGATATTCCTCCACCCTGACCCCCATCTGTCAATAAACACAGCTCTCCATTCACACAAATAACCCTCCACCAACCACCCACTCACTCCCCAACACGCACTGGCTCTTCCAGCATTACTGACCAAAGGACTGACTGCACCCTGCCCTCTCATTACACTGCTCTCAGAACAGCACCATTGACCGGGCCCAAGGTAATCCTTCCCCCTTTTGTACTTTGTCCCTTCCATCCCGCTTCAAACCCTGCCCCGAAAAGCTTCTGCCATGGCAAACTGTTTTGCGGGAATGCCTAGCGATATCCACAAGGGAGCCGGGGAGACCCGGAAAATGGGAGGCAAAGAATACAGTGCAACTCTTTTCTGAGACCTTTGCTTCTTCTCCTGAAACAAACAACAAACAAACGAATATGGGATGTGGGTGGATTTCCTGTTGTTATTTCTGTTTGCTTTGGCATTTTCCCACTGCGACATTTACGTTCGCTAGCGTGGAAATGTCACCAAAGCTTAATGTGCGATCCCTCCTAGAAAACCAGAAAGGGAAGCATTTGTAAAATAAGTCAAGCCCCAATTACAGAGAGCTGGGCATCAGCCAGTCAGAGGAGGCACTATTTCTTCAAGCCGGGGGCCTTTTTGGTGAGGAGGAACCGGCTTCCAAAGGCCCAGGACAGATCTTGTATCACAGAGATGCACACTTGAAACCTACATGAGCCTGTTAACCAGGGCCACCCCAATAAATTTAATTTTAAAAAAGTCCAGGGCGCTCTTTACTTGGTCCTTTTTTCTTCGAACTCTTCATTTGATTAGCCAGAAGGGTCATCCTAGTTTAGGGTTACTGTTATTCTTCCATCTATTATTCACGAGCAGACAATACATGTACGTGGCACAGAATTCAAAATGTTCAACAGGTGATTGGGTGAAAAGCAAGCCTTCTTCCTTTTCCTGCCCCCCCAGCTGCTGTCCTCCCTAGAGGTGACCCCAGGATCAGTTTCTTTAATGTTCTCCTTCTGGAGATAGTCTAAACAGTTAGAGTTATTGGAAGTTCTTTTCTTGATTGGCCTGCTTATGTTTTCAGAGACATTATATTCGCATAGGTAAGAAGACATATAAGCAAATGTAAAAGAGAACCTGGGAAAAGTCATGCAGCCACCCCTGTTCCCTGCCATCACCCCGGTTTCCACATTCTGAGGCACCCCTGCCCCACACCCCACAGCTCACTGCTTTTGTTAGGTTCTGGTAAATGAATCCAGATTTCTAAAAGGCACATGTAAGAAAATACCATTCCTATTCTCCCTCCCAAGGGACTCTTTAACTTGAGATTCGATAAAGACAACAACAAAAATGATCTGAGAAAGCAAAATGTGCATTAATGGAATGCACTCCATGCCATTTATGAAGCATTCAACTTATGCCTAAAAATATATATATTCAATGAACTACAAGTAAGGAACTACAAATTTAACTGCACTGGGTTCTTTTGCTTTGGGACATTGTGACTCCCTTAAAAGGGACCCCCTTCTTTCAAAGGTATTAAAAAATCAGTACCTCCTGGGCCCAACCAAGGAGAATGGCTGCCAGAGCTGCAGTGCACCACACCAGGCGTGCCTGCTGCCCCGTCCAGACGTGTCCTGCTGACAATCAGCCCGTTCGCCCTGCACTCAGCTGGGCGGGTGATGCTGAAGTCCAAGGTGACTCATCACCTCCGTAGGCTCTGTGGTTTTTGTCTTCAGTGTGGCTCCTGATGGGAGAAGGGAACATGTGCCCTGAGTCCCACCACTCGGGGGGCACCTTTATTTGGGAGGTCCATAGTCCTCCCGCCTCCAGCAGCCTGGATTTTGCTGTGTAGTCATTGTGTTTTCTCACTTGCTGGGCTGTGGCAGCCCCGCATTAATAGCTTTGGAGGTTACTGCCTCTTTACCTAGCTGGGAGGCTGGCGAGGAGAAGGGTGTTCCAACTGTAGGCTCGGGAGTCGAGCTGTGATCCGGCTGTATTTGCTCCTGCTGTTTCTTCCACTCAAAATAGCTTCTCCCTGCAACTCTGTTTTTTCAAGTCCCTCCTATCCTTTAAAATGCGCTCAGGTATCCCCTGAAAAGAGCCCAGATCTCCATTTGAATGTATTTCTTCCTTTCCTTACCCCATTGCAGTTCCTGTGATACAGTCACATTCTGCTTACAGCTCTAAGTCCACCCATAGTTATACATACTGTTTTCCCCACTCTAAACTTTGTGTCTGTGGCACCGCCGAACATGGTGCCCAGCAAATAGCTGGATCTCAATAAATATTTTGGAACCAAATTAAACTGTTTGGCTTAACCCTCACCCTTGGCCCACAGGGTGGTGTGGGGAGTAGGGGAAGTGGGATAGTATTGAAAATCTCTGACTAGGTAGCTATAAAAGAAAAAGAAGCCTTCTCTATGGACAGTGTAGCAGGATGCGATAAATTCAGCCTCTGGCAGGGGTAGGACCCAACTTCCAGCCAGACGCTGCACTGATTGGCTACGTGGCCTCACACAAGCTACCTGACCTCTCTGAAGTCAAGGTACTAGCAGACAGTAAACATTCCATTCTTGTCATTTTTAGTCGTTTTAATTGGGGCAACTGTGACTCTTGTCCATTTCTGGTCGGGAAGCTTCGACAGCAGCAGCCGAAGTTAGAAGCTCTTGGAGCCACAGCTCAGCCCACATCTGCTCCCAAGATGCTGTTTGCTGGGAGGAGGGAAGTGAAAAAGCCATGAATGGAGCTTCAGTGAGCCCTCACTTCCCACCGAGGAAGCCGGCTGAATGGTAACTGTGAACGTTCCGTCCGAGTCCACTCCCTGGTCCTGAATCAGATGTTCTCCTTTCTGAACCGATACCACGGCAGAGAACCCCGGGCACTCGGTGTTTGCCATTCAGTACTGTTCCTTAGCATTCTAAAAATGCTCTTTTTAAAACATCTGTCCAGTGATCTCATTTTAGTCTCAATAACAAATGGACAACTAGACTTAAATATTAGGAAGTTTTCCAACAGGAAGCAAATAGAGCCCTCAGCTGGAAAAAGGACATGGGAAATTTACAATTTTACAATTTCAAAGCCCAAGTTTGTAGGTAGACTACAAACACCATAAAGCTTCGGGGAAGTTCAGGAAGCAGAGAATTAAGGACTGGAGACGGCTCGTCCATTGTGCTGGAAACTTCCACTGCTTGTGTTTTTGGCTGTGGAAGGAGTTACGCTGGAGAAGAGCCATGCGTGTGTGTGTGTGTGTGTGTGTGTGTGTGTGTGTATGCGCGCTGCCTATTCGTGCACTCTCTGCGACAGTGTGCGTGCTCTGTTTTCCTTCCAGCTCCCCGTGCCCTCGCCCTTCTCCGGAAGCACCAGAGGGCCGTCTCCTGGGGCCCCCGTTTACGGTGTAACCAGTGACCTGTTGTTCAGGGCCTTGCTCCCACCCCCCAACCTACTGATACTCCCATGGCAAAGACGTTATTGGTGATACTTGATAATGAAACAGTTATTTAGAAAGATGCATTAACATATGTGTTGACTTGCGTAAACTAAGAAACTATTAATCCGGGTCCAGGTCATTCGAGTTGATGAAGAATGATAGCAATCCTACAGCCCCTTAGAGGAACATAGAACCAAAGACAGTACCTGCACCAACAGCCCCTCCCCCCTTTAAAAAAAACGTATAGATGATGAAATCAAGGCACAGAAAAAAGAAGCAATGTTCCCAAACTCACAGAGCTAATTACAAGGTCTGGCTTTAGGGCTGGCAGTGTATGGTCAGCCGCACACGGGACAGGAATAGAATGGTTAGCCACTGTGGATATGACCCTCAAATTGAGAAACAGCACGAGCCGGTAGGGAGCCATGTGTGGGAAACAGAAACACCGACAGGGCACAGTTAAAATTCTATTTGTGGAGCAGCACCACAAAAAAAGTCGCAGAGCTTAAATATCAAAATAAGTGTGGAGGACTGTGCACTTGAAACCTATATAAATTTAACCGATGTCACTGCAACAAATTCAATAAAAAATAAAACTTCTAAAATTAAAAAAATTTTTTACAAGACCTGCAAGGAGGTGAGGAAAGTTAGTAATAAGAAGTGTGGATGAAAAGAATGGCACACCTCCCTTGGTGCCCGACCTTCTAGTAGGAGCAGGTGGGCGGAGCAGAGAGACGGCCACACCCCCTGTGGGCGTGGCCGAGGGGTGAGAAAGGACCCACCGGAACTGCACGGGACTGGTCTGTCTGGGTTGAACTCACCGCCTGGACTGAAACCGCACCAAGAGGGAAAGAGGCAGAGAGATGCCTGCGTGTCCTGCTGGAGCCACTGTCTTGATCTTTGGGGGATTTCTTGACGGGTCTGAAGAGTTTCTGCTCTTCTCTCTCAGCAATCATTACAGGAAACATCTGGACCTTTTCACTCAGTATTTTTATCTAGGAGTGTCTCACCTTTTGGCATCTCTGGGCCCCACGGGAAGAAGAGTTGTCTTGGGCCACATCTTATAATACCTTGTGACACATAATCACAAAAAAAAATCTCATAATGTTTTAAGTAAATTTACGATTTTGTGTTGGGCCACAGTGACAGCCATCCTGGACCGCGGATTGGACCCCCCCCACCCGGATTGCACCAACACAGATGGTGATTGCGAGAGACCCTCCCTGTGCTTGCCCAGGCTCTACAGGCATGTTGCTCTAGTGTCATGGCCTTGCAGTTGCAGCTGCCCTGCAGGAGGAAGCTGTCCTGGTGGGGACGGGGGCGCAGCAAGGGGCCCCTCTGGAAGCACAGAAAGGAGAACCCTTCCCGCCGGGTGTGGGGAGTGGCAGGTGCAGAATCCAGCTGGCTCTGCGTGGAATGGCCCTGGCTGGTGTTCCAGGTTCCCTGTCACCACCAGTGTCCCTGCTGCCCTCGCAGCCACGGCAGGCTCCTCAGCGGTGGCACGGAAGTGCATGCGGCCTGGGACTGCAAGTCGGCCGTCATATCGGCCTTTCCACGACCTCCTCAGACTTCCCCTCGCCACCAAAGAAAAAACATCTTCGCCCACCAACACCAGCAGCCAGGAACCTGAAGTCCCTCCCATTCTAGAGCCGTTTCCTGGGTTAAGTTTATCTCAAATTTCTGGAGGAAGAAACCAGCTCAGAGAGGTTCAGTGACTCAGTGAAAGAATCAGGATTTGGATATGGATTTGGTTTTTTTTCCTGCTCACCAAGGCAGCTCTTATCACTTTAGTAAGAAAGAGTTTATCAGGTCAACTCTTGTGCTAAAGGTGGACTGTGGATAGGCAGGGCAGGAACACTTTTTTTGTCATAGGGAGAGGGGCAGTCAGTTGGGCTTCTGGGACACAGCAGAGTGGAGAGAGAATCCGGAGGGAAAGTTGGGATACACCCAGTGGAGGACTGTGATTGGCATCCCACCAGAACCACATGCAAAAGGGACAGAGCAGCTTTGCAAGGGACAAGCAGGTTGCTGCTACTGTAAGTCTGAGGTCAAATCCCTGTCACAGCCAGGTGGAAGTCCTTGGGGCTGGGACACCCGACTGTGTCACTAAGTCTCTGCCAACCAGAGCCTACTGTGGTCTCCCTCCCCTCCTTCCCCACCCCCACGTGGTGGGGCCCCTCCTAGGGCACCACTTGGGCTCCATGTCCCGGCATAGACCTTAATTTTCCAACTGGATTCAACACTGGCCTCCAGCCTGGGGATTTGTACCAAACAGATGCTCAATAAAACTTTGGTGATGAAATATTATGGACTGTAGGTAGAAAGGGAGTATGATTTTTCCTTAGTCTTTAAAGTACTATGTCTACCTTTTCATCCTCTCACTAAACAAACAGAAGATGGAGAATAAAATCGATCTGTTCTGGGGGTTGGTGACATGGTAGGATTAAAAATAAGAAAGTGCAGAGCTGGGCATCAGGGAACCTGGGCAACTGCCCCAGCCCAATAACCTGTGTGGCACAAGGCTTGTCACCCATCTCTCTGTGCCTTAGATTCTCTTCAGTCCTAATTCAAGTGCTTTGGGGCTTCATCACTTGGGACTATATAGTTCTTTCTTGTGGGGCGCGGGGGCCATCCTGTGCCTTGTAGGGGGTGCAGCAGCATCTCTGGCCGCGGTACCCTAGCTGTCAGCAGCAGCCTCTGTGCCCCCAAATGTGATAACCAAAAAACGTGTCCAAATATTATTGCCAGATGTTCTCCGGGGGACAAAATTACACCTTTCCTGTTGGGAACCACTGGGGTGTAGATGGACTCCGCGCCAGCTGAGGTATATATAGCCTTGGCCTCATGTTTCTGAGACTGAAAACGTAACAAAGGCTAATACAAGACGGAAATTAATTTTTCTCTTATATCAACACCAGAGCTGGTAAGGCCGGTCTGCTCTGCCAAGTTAACAAGAACCTAGACTCTTTTCATCTTTTTTTTCCCCCATTCATAGGGTGTTTCCCTTGTCTAATTCAAGTCAGTCCACATTCCAGCCAGCAAGATGGAAGAGAGAGGACGGAGATAAGGAGGGCTGAGCCCCTCCCCTGTGAGGGTAGGTGCTCGAGCGCAGGTCCAGCTGCCTGCTGCTCTGAATGTCACATGCTTTGAATAGGCTATGGCTGTGGCGGTTGCATTCGTAAACTTTTTTATTGTTGTTCAATTACAGTTGTTCTAATTCCGCCCCCCCCCCTTGCTCTCCCCTGTCCTGCCCACCTGGAGAATACAGAAAACATAAACGCGTGATGACAACGTGGACACACACCTGTCCACCCAGGACAGGAACTAGAACACTACCTGCCGCTAGGAGCCTCACTCAAGCCCCATCCCCACCAGCACTCATTTCTCGTGACTCATGGGGTAATTCTCTTTTGCCTCTTTTAAACTTTATATAAGTAGGATCACACATTGTCTCAAATAACTATTTTCAGAAGCAAAAACTTGGTGCTCATGTACACCACTGGGTCAATGATATAAGATATTTGCTTCAGAATCCTCAACACATGGTCAGTGCAACTTTGTCTCTTTATGAAAAACAAACATTGACCTTGATATTCTATACTTATTCCACCAGAAGAAAGAACAAGGCTGTGATGGACCATCCAAGAGACCCAAAGCTTTTACTGGGAACCAGAAACTTGTCTCCAAATACAATAGTTATAGTCTCCTTCATATGAACCCAGAAAGCTTCCACGGCCAATCAGGCACCGACAGGTGGGAGGTGGGAGGGGAAGAGGAAAGGGAGGAGGAGGAGAGGAATTGTAGAGGCAACGTTTTGCCTTAAAAAAATTATTTTAGTTAAATAGAGACATCCATGGTAAACTTGTATTTTTTTAATTTGTTTATAGGTCAAATAACTACTTGAACCAGGAGAGGGAGGAAGAAAATTGAATATTAAAGAGTTAAAAGTTTATGTTATCACATATCAGTGTGTTTTACTGTATAACAACCAATTTCCAAATACCAATAGTTTAAAATGGTGAAGGCTTTTTCCTTACTTATGTTACATTACTTCGGCCAGTCAGCCGCCACTCTTTCCCATGTGTTTTTTCTGCTGCAGTACAAGCTCCAGATGCCGTCCTGATCTGGAACATACCATTCCTGAGGCAGAAGAAAGACAACAAGAGTTGGCAAAACCACTCGGCGGCCAAAACTTCTGCTTGGACACGACACATGTCATTTCTGCTTATTTCTCATTAGCCAGAGCAAGTCATTTGGCCAAGCTTGACATTAGCCCTTTCTGGGGATGGCAAATACTTGGGAAAAATAATGCAAATTATTACAGGGGTCATTTTCTAACGAATGTCAATCAGAAATTATAATAGGAAAATCAAGAGGGAAGAGAAGTTAAGTCCCCAAAAGTCAACGAATACTAGAAATCTACTCATTTGTAATGGATCATTCGTATAAGAATGATCCACTGAGTAACTAAACACGTGTGTTAGGTGTGTTGGAAGCCCATGCAGTCCCTGTGAGAACAATGGCTTCTCTAGGAAACCACTCTCACGAGATGCACTGGATTTCCAATGAATCGTTTGTTTGAAAAGTTTGCTTGGGAGGTTCTAAGGGTGCCGCTCAGATAAAAGAAAGAATCTACCCCTACTTTGGGCCCCGAAGCCTCGGTTCATAGGCTGGGTCTTCAGCGTCTCCTCTCTTCTGTGATCCTCCACTATGGACTTCTCTGTGATGACAGAAATTCTTCATCTTAACCGAAAACTCACTGTGATGTACTTTCAGAAATTCCACAGGATCTGATCCTTGCTGACCACACAAAGCCTGTCTTTATACTGATAAGGCAGGAAAATAACTCTGTTGCTTTCGATTTTTTTTTTTTTGCCATAAAAATTTTTAATTCAGACAGCCCTTCCTTAGTCCTTATAGAATTTATTTCAAACTTGAAGCTCTTTGTTTCTCTTGGAAGTCAGCATTTTTTGGGTCTAATTTTCAGTGACTCGGAGTGGTGGATTATCTGCCTTAAATGCTGAGTCAGGAGTTTGCCTGAGAAGGTTAGAGTGGCAGCTGGACTTCGGCATTCTGAAATGCAAGCCTGACACCTCCTGGAAAGTGTGTGACTATGAGACTCGCCAGTAGCTCCTTCTGTCCAATGCTCAGAGGACTGGATACCCATCAGGGGCAGTAGGGTGGGTCCTGGGAACTTCAATGAGAAGTTCCTGACCTGCGTAGGATGGAAGGCTGTATGAAATTGAATGCAAAAAAAACTTGTATCTCTATTTCCATTAATTACTATTTGAAATTTAGCACTTTCTTGAGTTACAAATACAGACACATACAGATAATTATCTAGTATTATTAGTGAGGTGAGCAGTAGAAATCACAGCTATTTTCTAATCATGTTCTAGCTATTACAGATATCTCAAAGTATTTTTATGCTCATCGTTACTTTGAAATCACAATAGATCTGCCACCAGATCTTGTTATTTGTGTTAGCAAATAAGCACATATATTAGTATTTCATAATTTGCTTTTTTATATTTTGATTTTTGAATATTTTGATAGAATTGGCTTCCTTTCAAATTTCCTGTATTTTGTTTTATACCTTACAGGCTATTCTGAGAGCAGGTTTATAGTTTTTACCAGGCAGCTAAGGGTTTATGGCACAAAACGTAGTAAGAATGCCTGTTGCACCAGTCAGAGAAAGACAAGCACCATACAATTTCACTCATATGTGGAACCTAAGGAATGAACTGTACTAACAAGGAAAACAGAGACAGACTCATGGGTAGAGAGCAGGCTGGCAGCTCTGGGGAGGGCGTGAGAGGTGGGGGATCGAGCGAAAAAGAAAAAGCGCTCGTGGACATGGACAACGGTGTGGTCATTGTGGGGGATGGGGTGGTGGGGGCAGAGAGATAAGGGGGATAAATGACAATGGAAAAAATACAATAAAAATAAACTCACTTTTAAAAGAAAGCTGATTCTAGATGGGATAGAGAGGATAAAATAAAATGTAAAACTATTTCTTGCCTTGGCTGGCGTAGCTCAGTGGATTGAGCATGGGCTGCGAACCAAAGCATCGCGGGTTCAATTCCCAGTCAGGGTACATGCCTGGATTGCAGGCCACGGCCCCCAGCAACCACACATCGAGGTTTCTCTTTCTCTCTCTCTTTTTCTCCCTCCCTTCCCTCTCTAAAAATAAATAAATAAAATCTTTAAAAAAAGAACTATTTCTTTTACTAAAACGACAATTTTTAGTTCTTGTCTATAGAATTAAATGGCAAGAGTTTCTTTCATACAAAAGGATCTTTTGACATCATATTTATCATCAAGATACAAAACTTGTCTTGTCTTTTGTTGTTCTCATGGAACTGGGCCCTAGCACGAGGACGAGAAAGCTCCCTCCTTCCTACCCAACCACACACACACACAAGTGCTGTGTGTGTTCAGTTCCCTACAAATACCTCTTGGAAACCACGACATTTGTTTTTAATTTTTACATCATGTGGTCTTTCTGAAAACCAAACTGCAATCAAAAAGGGTGCAAGAAGTGCAGACGGCAGCACATTTTCCGTTGTTCGCTGGGATGCTTCTACGTCAGGAGCGCTGGACACAGGCCCGAGCCCCACAGTCTTTCGTGGAGGGAAGGAGCTACTGTCCTACACGTTCCGGCGTGGAGGGCCATTCACTTGAACAGAAAGGATGGGAGCGCCAGCTGTCAAGCCTGAGTGGGCTCCAGGGTGTGGTAGACACCCTGAGGGGGTGCCTGGTGATCTAGCAGAAAGCAGAGAGTTGAATAAAGAGGAACTTCACCAATATTTCACAGGCTAGGTCAGGTTCCTATGAGGGAGATGAGGAAGAGCCACAAAGCAGTGCAGTGGGCAGCGACACTTTCTCCTCTGCTTTCGAGCTATGGGGGCATTTTCGGTTACTGCGTGCCCAGAAAGGTGGTTGTCTTGTTCAAGTAAACTTGGCCCCGCAAAATGGAGTTTCACATGAACTGTGGTGGAAGATAACATTTGCAATCATGCAAACTCATAAACCTACAAATACACAATTGCAGGCATCCAGTTACTCCTCATAGGACCCCTTTGGCAACAACACAGGGGAAAAATAACTATCTTATCCTATGTGGTAATGAACTGGATTCCCTAAAATCGAAATCGCGAAGATTATTTGGTATAAGGATTTGTAAACATTGTTATTCATGATGGCCTTGCCCATAGTGTAGAGTGTATCTTGAGAAACTAGTTTAAGTAATGGTTGTAATTATATACCATTCATATATGTAGGTTTAAAAATTATCTACCAATAAAAACGTGTGATCAAAAGAGTTTTAATGTCATGATTGTAAAGATCCAAGGATAAAGTTTTTGAACTAAAACTTGAATAAACAAAGTCCATTGTGAGTGCAGAGTCATCAGCAGAGGAAGAGCCATGCTGGCCAAGGCAAGTTTTACTGACCGCGGGTGCACATGACTACAGTGTGGGAAAACGGGAAGGCGTTGTTGGTTGAGTGGATATTGGGGTCCCGGGAGTGGATTTATCCACCTCCGTCTTCCTCCCCACACAGACTATGAACCTCGTGTGGACGAGGGCTCTGCCTGTCAGCTCTGTATCCCCAGCTGCCTAGGATAGATGTGCGCGCAAAAAAATATTTGCTGGGTCAATGGATTCAAAGCAACAAAGGACAAAGGGGAAGTTTACCTTTGGTTTATAGCACAGTTTTTCTTTGCCCCTTAGCATTTCCCAGTGGCGGGTGGCTATTCCAGGACAGAAAGGCCCTCCCTGTGTCCAGTAAAATTCAAACGACTGCATCAGGAGCCTGCGTGAGTAGGAGGCACCAACCCCTGGAGAGAGGGAAAAGTTCCCGCGCCCTCTGGGCCTCTGCCAGCCTTTGCATGTGGCCCTAAGTTACAGCAGGTGCAATTTTGTGCCCAATTTGTGTTTCTGTTGCCTCCCTTGTTTAGCCGGGGTGCTCCTGGAGAGGAGACCCAGGGTCCTCCTCATCCGTGTTTTCATGATTGCCTAAAACAATGCAGATGCAGAAGAAAGGGGCGGGGAGCAAATACAACCAGGCGACTCCTCTGCGCCAGGCATGTGACACGTGTTATCTCTCTATCACATTAACCCTGTGAAGGTGAAATTACACTCCCAAGGTCACAAGTAAGTGAGGGATTCAGGATTTGAATCTAGGCTTGATTCCAAATCCAGGATTCTTTCTACTACCCCATATTAACCATAAAGGTAGGACACATACGTTAGTTGATTAATTCATAAAGCCTCTTTATCCTGACTCTCAAATGGTACAGTGAGCTCCCTTCTTTCTCAAGATCCCTAATCATAAACTTCCTTGTATTGAATTAAACCCTACTTCCCTACAGCTTCCACTACTGATCCTGGTTCCTCCCTGGAGCCACGTAGGAGAACTGTAACCCCCCTCCACAAAACCAGCCTGTAGCTTATGGAGACAACAGCTCTCCTTGCCAAGCAGTTCTTTCTCCATGCCACTAAGACAGGCAGGAAGGAAGCCTGGCTTTAACCTTTTGATGTGGGTCTTTTGCCATGAAGTGGCAGATACAGCCTTATCTAGCCTTTTGGGCTTCTCATGAGATGAACCCACACAGGATGCTTTCCTGGTGCTCTTTTTTTAAAATATTTTATTTATTTTTAGAGAGGGAAGGGAGGGAGAGAGATAGATAGAGAGAGAGAGAAACATGAATGTGCGGTTGCTGGGGGCTGTGGCCTGCAACCCAGGCATGTGCCCCGACTGGGAATCAAACCTGCAATGCTTTGGTTCGCAGCCCACGCTCAATCCTGGTGCTCTTTTATATGTCAAACATGGCAGTGAGGTTCCCCTGGCCCTTGCTGGTTCCCCTGTGAATGTTCACTTATCCCAGGAACGAGCAGGGGCAGGCCCGCAGGAGGCTGAGACTCGTGGGATGCTTCTGGATGGGCTCTAGGGCAAGCACCTTCATCAACCTCTCTCAAAGTGCAGTCAGGAGCCACCTGCACCAGAATCACCGAATCATCGTATTCGAATGCAGACTCCTGGGCCCACCCCAGAGTTTTTAGATCATCCCTGGGATGAGACCTGGAATCTTTACTTCTCCATGAGTACTGCCTTCCTCAGTGAGTCCAATATATGCCCAAGCCTGGGAGTCGTGGACTAAAGCAAGGCCACGTCTCAGGGACATCGTGGTTGCCTTTTAGTGCAATCCATGTTGGTGGATGGCAACTGGAGTCTGTTCATGCAAATAAGAAAGATTTTTAAAATTGGAATCGTCAGTATTTATATATGAAAAGCAAAGGCATCTGCCAAGTGAGTTTAGCCGTGATAAAGTATTGTGATTGACAAAATCACAATAAAAAGATGGGATTCTGTAGTCAGCGGAGCTGGCCTCGCAACATCGATGGGCACTGGCACCAGCAGGTGGACCAGATGGACGGGGGGATCCTGGTGGTGGCCTGGAGCCATCTGGGGACAGGTTGACAAGGGACAAAATCATTTCTTCCAAACTGTGTCTCCTATGGAGTTTTCACTAAAACTTTGCAGGTTGAGCTTATCTCTTAAAGAGTTCCGAAATATAAAACAACCTTCCGTCCCCCACTCCCAACCTCCTTTACCAAAAGAAAGACAACCCTGAAATCATGTATGGCCAAAAAGATCCTTAGATGAATTTTTTAAAAAACATAGTCTGGGAACCAAAAGTCATAAAAAGAAATTCCATTTTTCCATTGTGGTTTTTAAAGAAACTAAGAGAGATTCAAATCCTATCACTCAGCAATATTTAAAATCCCCTTTCCCATTGTTCCCTCTGAAATGTCTTAGCTGCCCAAATGGTCTTTCTCCTCACCCCAATTCCCAGTTCTCTCTCCAGAGAGCCTCTGTGCTTACAGGGGCTGAAAGGTCAAGTGTCTAAGAAGGGGACCCTCAAAACAAGAGCCTTTAAAGAAATCAAGAATTCTTTAAAGAAGTCCTGAATTTTGGGGAGTTCTGTTCACAATGGTGAGGCCTGTCTGGGACATTTTCAGCTTCTCTAAAATGGGGTTTGCAAAGTCATTTCCACCACTGTGTCCTCTTCCTTTTCCACCTACAGGGTCTTGCACATGTTTAAAACAGACAGAGGCCATTGTAGCGGAGTGCAGAGCTTGGGTCCCCTGAACATAGGGCAGCAACTCCCGCAATCCTGTCTCCAGGCGGGACTGGGGGAAGGGGAGAGCAGACGGCACACAGGTGAAGATGTAATGCGTAACAAAAAGCAGGTTAATAGCCCTGCCTTCCTGAAGGGAAGAGGGCTGTGGCCCAGGGCGAACTGTGTACTGACTGAGAGATGCGGTGACTCATAATGCCCACCCTGATACCCCAGAGTCACTGGGAACTCTTGTCCCCACCAAAGATGGCAGCCAGAAGAGGGTAAAAGACACTGGGGAACTGACAAAACTGGCATACGCTAACGCACCATAAGGAAGGGCTGGATATGAGATCACACAGGAGGTTCCAGGCTGAGCATTTAAATTCAGGCGGGCTGAAGGTTAGGAGGGGAGGGAGCCATGGGGTGTGCAGTGAGCAAGGAGGTTCCCTGGGAGGTCTGAAAGTCAGGGAGTCTGCCACGAGGTTGGGAAGGCCGCCTGGAGAAGACGGCAACAGAGTTGACTGTGCTACGGAGGACCTGCCTGGCCACCCAGATTCATGAGAGGTGCTTGGAGTTGAACTGTGACCGGGAATGATGAGCTGCAGACTTCCACTTTTCTGGAAGATGGTACCTCTGGGGGGCACGTTCTGAAACTGGCCTGGTTTGGCAAAGGGAGGCAGGACTATGTATTTGGGGGTATTTTTAAAGGGAGCGGGACTGAACAGCAGAAATCGGCCATTATTCTAAATCTACATAAACTTTAAATAAACAACCCCTTTCCTTTTTCACCAGACTCTTGCCCTGGGAATCATACTTCTTGGCAGCGGGCAGTCGAACCCCACAGCAGTTCCAGAACAGCTTTGGTGGAGTTCTATAATCACCAGACAGGCTCCAAGGGGGTTATTGCTGATGAACAGAATAGTTTGTGTGTTTGATTTGGATGATGTGATGGTAAAGTTTATGTGTCAACCTGACTGGGCTAAGGGATGCCCAGGCAAGACATTATTTCTGGTCGGTTTGTGAAGGTTCTTCTGGAAGAGACTAATTAACATCTGAGTTAGTAGACTGAGGAAAGAAGATTGCCCTTCCCAAGCAGATGCCTTTGCGTCTACGCAGGCCCAATCCATTGAGGGCCTGGATAGAACAAAAAGGCCGAGGAAGAGCAAATTTGCTGTGTTTGCTGGAGCTGGGACATCTGTCTTCTCCTGCCCGCAGACGTCAGAGCTCCTGGTTCTCGGACATTTGTACCCCAGCCTAAATTTACCGTTGGCTCCCTTGGCTCTCAGGCCTTTGAACTTGGACTGAATTATACCATCCCACTGGCTTGCCTGGGTCTCCAGCTGCAGACAGCAGACTGGGCACTTCCTAGCCTCCATAATCACATTTACCAATTCCTACGATAGATAGATAGATAGATAGACAGATAGATCTATATCTATCTGTATCTATATCTCCTATCAGTTTCATTTCTCTAGAGAACCCCAACTAGTACAAATGATAAGCAAACATTTTATTCTCTTTTTTTCTATTTTATTTATTTATTTTTAGAGAGGGAAGGGAGGGAGAAAGAGAGAGAGAGAAAAACATCAATGTGCGGTTGCTGGGGACCGTGCATGTGCCCCGACTGGGAATCGAACCTGCGATGCTTTGGTTCATAGCCTGAGCTCAATCCACTGAGCTACACCAGCCAGGGCAAACATTTTATTCTCTTAATTGCAACTGTTTCATTAAAACTCAGAACACCCTGTTCTGGTGAACTGCTTGGTCCTACCCAGCAGGCGAAAAGACCAAGGGAACGAGCAACGGTCACCAGGTGTCAGCAAGAGCCTCATTCCCAGATGAGACCAAAGAGCCTAGACTCTACTCCAATTGAAACATTTACGTTACATCCTGCCGAGAACATCAGCATTTTGGAGAACGACATTTGGGTCTAGGAGATGAAAATGACTGAATGATGTTGGGAATAACTTGTTTGTAAAGGAGGAGCTAAAATGTTGGGTTAGGTTTTCCCAGCTTTGATTGCTTAAGGAAGCATTGCTGCCAGAGGCCGGGCAGATTTCCAAGGCAGGGCGATCCCCAGGGTCCCGGGCTCCTGGGAAGAGGGTCTAGCTCTGCCTCTCATTCACCGTGCCTGGTAACAGTGTGCAAAAATACAGATTGTGTCTCAGTGCCCTAGAATTTCTTCGCCATGTTGACTCTGGGTGGAGTCTGCATTAGGTTGCTTGTTTGTTTGTTTTTTAAGATTTTATGTATTTATTTTAGAGAGATAGAGAAGGGAGGGAGACAGAGAGAGAGTGATACATCAATGTATGGTTGCCTCTAGCACACCCCATACTGGGGATATGGCCTGCAACCCAGGCATGTGCCCTGACTGGGAATCAAACCGGCGAGGCCTGTGCTCAGTGCGCTGAGCTACACCAGCCAGGGCGAAGTCTATATTAGGAAGCCCAGATTTACAAAAATGCAAATTATTTCTGAAGAAATCCTTCGGTTTAGAGAGTTACCACAAGAACATCTGTAAGTGCCTTTGAAAAGTATGATTCCGGGTATACAACCCTGATTTTACCCACAGCTTTTTAAGAACATTATGAGAAACACTGCGGAGAAGCTCACGGGGGCCAACCACTTCACAGCGGCCGAGCGGCCGGCCCATCTGGGAAAAGGCTTCAGACAAACTCGCTGTGGCAGGGAGACTGGCAGGCCCCGGCCCCTGCCAGCTCATTTGCGGCCAGTATTTTTCACAGATGCTCCCTGGTGAGTGGCAATTTCCGGATATTTTTCAAATGATTTTCATCCTGCCAGCTGGGCACCGTTCAGGGGGCGGCGGCTTGGAGGACTCAGCCGGATGGACCAATCCAAGGCAGCCTGCCTGCCCGGTTTGGATTGCACTGCGCTTTCTGAGCCTTGCCCTGAGGTTAGCACACCCCCTGCTCCCCTCCCCTGTTGATTTCCGTCCTCTCTGCGCTCCTTCCCCTTCCTTACTCCTCTTGGCGCTGCTGTGAGCTCACTGTGCAACCACCTCACCCCTTCCCTCCGCCTTCTCTCCAGGCTGACACCGTGGGTGCCCAGGCCATGGGGTGGAGTGAGAACAACATCCCAGGGAGGGAAAACATTTCATTGAAGCCTAGTCCCAGTTCTGCCCCGAGCTAGCTACATGGCCTCGGCCAAGTTGTGTAACTTCTCTGGACCTGTTTCCTCTTTGCTAAAATGTGAGAGTCCATCACCAGCCTCACTCGAGGCTTTGGTGGTCATCTGAATCGTTCCATCAAGCTGTACATCTGACAACAGCCACCCCCCACCATTCACATCTGAGTGTGTTTTCTGAGATGCATCAGGACATAGGGTTTCTGAAGCCATGTTTGGTGCACGGGCCTGCATTAGTGACAGTTGGAGCTGAACATCCAATTCAGAAGAAGATAAGACATCCATTATTCATGTTGCTTGGGGCAAGAAGAGGCTGGAAGAAAGGCAGTAGCTATAAAAATCAATGGTGAAATGGAATTTATCGCCTCTCTGAGTCTGACATCCCAGAGCTTTTCCTCCAGGGTCCCGGGATCCTGAATAATGAATTACAAATCAAAAACACCTTCTCCATGACCTTATATGCAACGATGGAAGGATGGTGAAGGATAAAGAAAAGACAAAGCTTTTGGAAAGTGTAACTTTATTATTATACTCTAAATTAAAAATGATGTTTCTCCAGATTATAAAATAAAGAAAGAAATGTGAGGAGTACTGAAAAATAGAAATTAAATAAAGTCACTCCAAGATACCTATCCAATATTTTGACTATTTCCTGGTACCTTTCCTGATCTGGAAGCTATGAGAACAGTTTCCCCCACTTTCTGAAGCATCAGTCTTATCCTGATCATCCTGGCTCATGCGAATCTCTAGATCCTAGAGAATCCAAATACCACTGCTACTTTTGGTTTTCTTTCCCACATTTCACCCTAACCCAAAATGAAAATAATGCTAACGGGTGACTATTTAAAGGTGTGGCAGAATTGGGGGTAAATTTTGAGAGTTACTGTTGCTTAGTGTGTGCAGATAAGCCTTCAATCTCTGTTTTGGTGCAGGGTACAAGGCACTTTTTCTAGTATGAACTTTTTGCTCCTTTGTTTTAAATTCCTCAATGGCTTCCCACTGCACTTCTGTTTGAAATCCACAGTCCTCAGCAGGGCGCCCAGGGACCACCACGGTTAGACCCACTGCCTCTCCCTCTGGCCTTGGTTTGCACCTCACTCCCCCGCCCTCTCCCCTCCAGCGGTACTGGTCCTTCACCCAGGCTGTCGCTCTTCCTGAAGCGCTCTTCCTCTTCCCACTGACAGGCTCATTTCTTATTTATTCATCCGACTAGAGTAGGTCCTTTCGCTCGGTGCTCCCCCCCGTACTTTTCCCGTGTGAGCACTCACTGCATTTCCTTCCTAAGGTTTATTTTTTGTCTTTCCTGCCGGGCTCTAAATACCTTGAAAGCAATGACTAGTGGTTTTGTTTCACCACCGTTTCCCTTCGCTCAAGCATGAGCTTTTTGCACAGTGAGTGTTCAGTAAACATGAGTTGAATACATTAACAAATGTCATCTCGAATCCGCATTAATCAAGAAAGCTCTTCAAGAGAGAATATATACGTAATACTACTGGCTTTCAGAGTTGCAGATTTTGTAAACAGTCAGCACTTTGAAGATAGAAACATACTTGTACCCCTTTTTGAAACTCAATACTAGGCTTTGGAAGGTTGATATTGAGACCTTTATATAGCTTTTGTAATTGCTACCGTGACTCCTAAACTCCCCCAGAGTAGGACCCGAGCTATGGAGATGATTGACACCCCTGTGTCCTATGACCCCAGAGAGCAGCATTAACATTTGCATTCTCTCCATCTCACTCCTCAGAGGGTTAAACAGAGGCAACCTGGAGCATCAGTTCCCTCGGTCCTGTAATGCAGGCTCCTCGCTTGCATTAAAACCTGATAATGATAAGCCATACATGCAGGAAATGTCCAGTTATCAAAGGAATGGAAAACGAGGGCTCAATGGAAAGCAGCATGAAATCTAAAGTTACTCATTTTTGGCATACTAGGCATTTTTCTATGAATGCAGAAGCCAATTCTGTCTTTATGGTGATAATAAAGGGTTGTCATTCTCTGGGCAAAGAGCCTCCTATTTTCAGGAAGAGGGATCCAGAGAGAGACTCAAATAATGGAAGTCAGCCATGATTAGCCTGTGCCTCCAGCCCACCTACAATGCAGCCACCAGCGCTCTGCCAGGCTGGCTCCCGCACTGCCTTCCAAAATGTATCGGGGGGAGGGGGGAAGGACAGGCTGTATCCCAGCATCCCTAAAATCGGGATAATTTAATCATTCTATCATATTTCTGATAATTGCAATAATTTATAATGAGCCACATAACCTGTGAAGCCGCATCACAGTTCTTTGTTCTGTAAAAGTGTGAAAATCCCCTCCTATCGTTATAGAAAATAAAACTATGAGCAATCACACCTGAAGGGGATACTTATCCATGAACATCCATGTGAAGCCCTTTCCGTGCTCTGCGTATGCTGGTCTTATTCTCACGTCATGCTTGTTTCCAACTATGCTTGTTTCCATGCTTGTTTCCATGCTTGTTTCCATTGCTTGTGCTGACCACATACCTGGAAGCAATGCCTCTCCCTCCTCTCTCTCGCTTTCACATTTGCAATCCAACCTACCCCAAGGGGACCAGCCTCTTACGGCCTTCTCTCCAAGACCTTCCACAGCCCCTCCAATCCACACGGTCTGCTGTATCCTGGACTCTCTTTGGCATACTAGGCATTTTTCTATGAATGCAGCAGCCAATTCTGTCTTTATGGTGATAATAAAGGGTTGTCATTCTCTGGGCAAAGAGCCTCCTATTTTCAGGAAGAGAGATCCAGAGAGAGACTCAAATAAGGGAAGTCAGCCACGATTAGCCTGTGCCTCCAGCCCACCTACAATGCAGCCACCAGCACTAGAGCCGGCATGGCTCACTGTGGTTATTAGCTACACTCTGTTGCACTGTCTCTTGCCGTCCCTCTCCAGCATGAAGCTCCCCAGTGGATCTGTAAGTCCGTAGGAGGAAGAAACTGTGACTGAAACTTCTTTGGGTTTTTACTACAGCAGTTGTCACACAAAGAAATGTTGAAAGACATAATAAATGATTACACCATCACAAAACTAAGAGTAAACAGAATATAAACTATAGTGGTAGGATCCATAATACTCAATTATAGCCAGTTAGGAAAGAATTCATTTAACAGCACATAGACTACGGAGAAATCAACATGTTAGTTTTTCTTTTCAGGTAGATGTCTTTACAACCCAAGACTGAAATGAAGTGACCAGTTAAATGCGTGTTTTCTGTATTTTAATGTGAAACTGCTTATAAATAATTTTCTCTAACCAGCTGATTTAAAGTATTCTTAACTATTTGTAGCAAACCTGCTTTCATAGTTCGATGTTGCCTTAGTGCCCATTGCTTCCACTTTTGAGTAATATTTCAAAATACCTAAGATACATATAATGGATTAAAATGAACCATATGAACATCTACAAAAAAAAACCTATAGCTAATGATGCAGACCCCAGCTCGTGGGGTCCGAGACATTGTGGATGGGGGAGAGACATTCACACGGACTACTGAGTCCTGTGGAGGAAAAGGGCGAGCATCTTCGCTCTCAAGGGGAGCAAAAGCCGCAGCCTCTGCCATGACAGGCCTTTATTTCTATCTCTCTGGACACATTACATGATGGTCCCATTTACTATGCACAGGTTCGCTTGAGGTGGTTACCTTTTACAGAAAACAAAGGAGCCAATGCTGCTAATCACACCACAGAAGAGGGATATTTGCAAACGAAAAGGCAAAAGTGGTTGAACTGGTTACACTCATCCTTGGAGGGTTTAGCATGGATTTTAGGAAGTTATTTTGCAGTAAATGTCCTCAATTCAGGGTGAGGGAGTTTTAGCAAGAGCAAGACTCAAAGTGGTCTAGACACATTGCAGGCCTGATTCCCCATGAGAGAACCTATCCATGGGCATGGGTCCTGTGCATCTCCGAGTGGGAGCTGGGCCCACGCCACGCAGAACGGTCTCCTACAAACTAATGTCTTACTTAGTGGTGAGACTGGAAGTTTTCCACTGAGATCAGGAATAAGGCAAGAATGTTCCCTTACACCATGTATCAGACAAGAAAACATAATAAAAGATATACAAATTTAGAAATAAAAAACAAAACTGTCTTTGTTCACAGATAATATGATCTTCTATGCAGGAAATCTGAAAGAATCAACAAAACACCTGAAACTAATAAACAATGATAGAAAGGTTGTAAGATACAAAGTTAATATACAAATGTCAGTTGATTTCCTATAGATCAGCGATAAACAAATGGCATTTGAATTTAAAGACACAATACCATTTACATTAGCAAACAAAACACTTAGGGATAAAGGTAATAAAATTATACAAGATCTATACAACAAAACCCACAAAACTCTGGTGAAAGAAATCAAGAACAAAATAAATGGAGAGATGTTCCATGCTCATAGATAGAAAGATTATCTGTGCCAAGACGTCAGATCTTCCCAATTTGATCTATAGACTTAATGCAATTTGATCAAAATCCCAGCAAGTTACTATGTTGATACTAGCAAACTGATTTTAAAGTTTATGTGGCATAGCAAAAGACCCAGCATGTTGTAGAACAAAGTCAGAGAATTGCCACTACCCAAATTAAGACTTACTACAAAGCTACAGTAATCAAGACAGTGTGTGATATTGGCAAAAAAAAAAAAGGGCAGATAGAGCAATGGAACAGAATAGAGAGCCCAGATATAGACCCATAAACACAATGAACTGATCTTTCACAAAGCAGCACAGACAATACAATGAAAAAACAGTCTTTAAAACAAATGGAGCTGGAACATGTGACTATCCACATGCAAAAACAAAATGGATTTAGATACAGACCTTATACCCTTCACAAAAATTAACTCAAAATGGATCATAGAACTAAGTATAAAATGCAAAACCGTAAAACTCCTAGAAGATAACTTAGGAGAAAGTATACATGGCCTTGGGTATGGTGATGACTTCTTAGATACAACACCGAAAGTCACACTCCACGAAAGAAATGTGACAAACAGGACCTTGTTAAAATTAAAACACTTCACTCTGCAAAAAACACTGTCAAGAGAACGAAAGACAAGCCACAGGCTGGAAGAAAATATTTCTAAAAGACACCTGACATAAGGCTGTTATTCAAACTATACAGGGAGTTCTTAAAGCTCAACAATGCAAAAGGAAAAACCCATTTTAAAAAAATAAGCAAAAGGCCTAAACAGATATCTCACCAAAGAAGATATGGCCGGTAAGTATATGAAAAGATACTCTACATTGTATGTCACTGGGGAACTGCAAATTAAAACAGCAATGAGATGCCGCTACATACCTATTAGAATGGCTAAAGTTCAAAACAATGACAATCCAAATGCTGACAAGAAGGTGGAGCAATAGGAGCTCTCACCCATTGTTAATGGGAATGGAAAATTGGATAGTTACTTTGAAAGATAGTTTGAGGTTTCTTACAAAAGTAAACACACTTTTACATCATCCAGCAATCCTTCTCCTTGACATTTACACAAAGGAGTTGATAACCCATGTCTACGCATAACCCTACACACTGATGTTTACAGCAGCTTTACTCATAATTGCCAAAACTCGGACACAACCAAGGTGTCCTTCTGTTGGTGAGTTAACAAACTGGACGACAGCCAGACAGTGGAATGCTACTCAGCGCTAAACAAAACGAGCTCTCAAGCCATGAAAAGACACTGAGGAACCTTAAATACATATCACTAAGTGAAAGAGCCAGACTGAAAAGACGAAATGCAGTATGATTCAGCTATACGACGTTCTGTAAAAGCGTACAAAAAGTAAAAGGGTCAGTGATTGGCAGGGGTTAGAGGGAAGGGGGATGGAACACGGTATTTTTAAGGCAGTGAGAGTATTCTATATGGTACTATGATCGTGAGCACATTACACATTTATACATTTGTTCAAACCCAACAGAACGTGCAACACCAAAAGTGAACCATCATGTAAACTGTGGAGTTTGGGAGATAACGAAGGTCTGTCTAGGGTAACCAACTCGCCACTCTGGTGGGGGTATTGTGCATATACAATGCAGGGAATAACGCATGGGAAATCTGCACTTTCTGCTCGACTGTTCTGTGATCCTAAAACTGCTCTATAAGAGTAGATTTCTTAAAAACCTGGAATACGGTTTTATAAAAACAGAAACTGCATGTGGATCTGAAGACTTTTGAAAGGGCTCATAAAGGGAAAGAAACTGTGTACCTTGAGGCTTAACGAGAATGTTACAGTTCCTTCCTGAAGGTGGCGTTTGTGTACTATGGTCAAAGCATTCTTCCCTCAATATTAGTAAGAAAAAAGAAAAAAAAAGCATAAAACTTTACCAGATAGTAAAACAACTCATAAAGCTGCCATGAGTAATTCCAGCAGCGGGGCCAAAACAGAAGGCTGCTCAGAGCGCTCTGGCGCTGTGGGGCAGGGGTGAGCTTTTACAGACGGAGATTATAGACTTACCTGCGAACACTGGGACTCATAACTCAGGGTGCAGGTGCCTTAGAGCTGCGGGAACATTTGCAGAGCTGACTCTCTGGGCTGTGTCATAGGCACCAGGAACTTCATGAGCTATGGAAGGCCACAAGAAAGTCCCACGGGAATGACAGGTCTCAGGCCTGTACAGAACCTGTGGCCAATTTATCCTCAGCCACAAACAGTTGCATTGTGGGAACTAGTTGAACTAGGGGGGAAAATCCCCTAATTCAAAGGTTTCTAAACTCAGCTTCTTCATAGCAATGCCCTCTGACACATGTGAAACACACATATTTCTATACTTTAACCTCAGAGATCCTACTGTCAAGAGCTCTGGGTGGCAGGGGGAACAATGCCCATTGGAAGGAGTGATGTCTCCCTCCTGAGCGGTATGCAGGCTCAAGTGGAATAGTCAGATACTAGGAATTGTGGAGAAGGGACCCTTCACTTGAGTACTGGAGAATTCCTAAATTCTCTTCCAACTCCAAGCTCATCTAAGTCTCAGTAATTTGTGTCTAGCAAATAAATACACCTGTGCATTTCACAGGTTTCACTCTGCTGGTACCTGCAGACCTACGGAACTCTATGATCTTCCAGTCATGTGCTGGCTCAGGTCTGGGCACACAGGGGGTGCCCAATTCATGCTGGCTGAAATGAAATTAACTTCTTGACTGAGGGAGAGACGGGTGAGGTAGGGTCCCCTGAGGCTTGTGGCCCTCAACTCCTGCAGGTGCCACCGTACTTATGCCATAGAAACTGCTGTAGGAAGCAACACAGATGTACTCCGGAGTCCAGTGCGGGCAGTACACACTTCTAAAACTTCTGGAACAATGATGCATGCCTCCAGGGTTGCTCAGGTTTAACCATCAAATCTCGGGAAGGCCTGTCGCTGACTATGCTCCCTAAGGAACGCAGCACGATAGCGGTCTAAGGCCTCCTACCACGAGAAATCAGAATATGGCCAAGAACCACTCTTGAGGGTAGATTCGGCAGGAGTGAGAAGGGCAGTGGGTGACCCGTGACCTACAAATTCTGCCCGGCTCGCTTCCCTTCATTAAGAGAAAATTTCCACCCTGGCTGGCATGGCTCAGTGGGTTGAGCACGGGCTGTGAACCAAAGCATTGCAGGTTCGATTCCCAGTCAGGGCACAGCCCCCAGCAACAGCACATTGATGTTTCTCTCTCTCTCTCTCTCTTTCTCCCTCCCTTCCCTCTCTAAAAATAAACAAATAAATCTTTTTAAAAAGAGAGAAAATTTGCTTGATTTACTGTGCAAAATCGAATTGCAGTATATGAGAAAGAAGGAGCCTTCATTGGAAGGCTCTTAAATAGGTACCTCTCCAGATAGACCAGTAAGTCTCTTCCATGAGGGGCCCAGTGTGGAAAAGGGAAAAAATGGATATTATGGATTATTTGGGCATTGGCCTTCTTGAAGACTGGTGGAAGGAATGAATTGGGTGAGCTCAAGATTCCTTTTATTCTATGAGTCATGGCTTTGATAAAATAACTGAACTACTGATTCCACACGGCCCCATTTGGAAGATGAAATTCAAGCTGTAGCACCAGTAACAACAAGAGTCAACTACACTGTGCAGAACACCAAATCCCCTCAGTCCATTCATGCCCCTGCTGCCTCGAGGTGCCGGCTCACCACGCAGCCCTGTGACCTGTATTTCCCCCTATCCTAATCTATGGCTCTGCAGAACCACAAATGACTCGAGGGCCCTGTCTGTGAGTGTGCATCTAGCACAGTGCCTGGCAGGGAGCAGCAGAAGGCCCTTGGTAAGTGTGCAATGAATGAAGGAAGTTCACGGTCCTGCCTTCCAGTGCTGATCACAGCGAGTACTAACTGAACGCTCCCGTGTGCCAGCCACTGTGCGAGCCCTTCAGAGACACTACCTCATTTAACCCTGAAAACGACCTAATGAGACAGTTACGATCATCATCATCCTTGTTTTAATCATCACTATTTTCCTATGAAGAAACAGGCCTAGGCTGGAAACCATGATGCTACTTTGCAGGTTGGTTTTTACCCCGCCAGTGTGGTGGGAGCAGGGGTGGGGGGATGCAGTGTATGAAAAAGCTGTGGATTGCTTTGTTTCAAATCACAGTCAAGGTCCCAGCTCACACAACAGCCAGTTGCTTAGCAATCTGGGCAAACCTTAGGGAGAGCTGACATTTTTGAGTAGAGATTTTCAAAAAGCCAATGAGCAAGAGTGACTTTTCTGCCTCCCTTTGTCCCTCAGCCTCCTCTCCTGCTTCCCGGGGCTGACGAAGGGCATTTAGACTGAAGCCTCCAAATTTAAGTAAATCTGTAACTGGTAGTGACCAGTGTTTTGGGGGAGTCGAAAGTGGCAGCTTAGGGCTTTGATATTCTATTGCAAAAGAACTTATGAATTCTCTATCTCCATTTATTTTTAAAAAATAAGCACCCACTCGCTGCGAGTTCTCTAGGGGCCAGTCACCATGCTATGCACCCTGAGTGCAGTAGCTCAGCAAACTCTCAGAACAGCAAACCTCCCTCCGGATTTAACTTGATTTCCTTTCTCTTCAATGCGACGGGCTGGTTTGTGGGTAGGTGAGCAGGTACAGGTGTCAGCCACGGGCCGTGTGTTCCACTACAGGAGGGAGGGATACGTACGAAAGCTTTGGCAGATTCTGTTTAACCGAACAAGGCAAAAAGAAGTGTTTCCTTGACAACCTGCCACGTCTGACTCGGTCAGTCCCAACAGATCCAAGAGCGCGCCGGACTCAGCGTCCGCGCAGCCAAGTGGAGCGCACTCCGCCTGGCCCTCAGAGAGCAGATCTTTCCGGTCAAAAAGTTCTTAAGCCAAGAGGGCGAGGGAGAATCCACTAAGACAAAAAAAATCTGCACTTAATTTTCATCACACAAAAAAGATCTTTTCGCCATCAGGCAGGGCCATTACTAATCTGTAGACCACCTTGACTTGAGCTGGGAAAAGGCGCCCCCATAAGTGACTTCAGTGCAGTGCTTGGCAAGCAGGGACAGGCACCTCTGTGCCCTTGGCGCCTGTACCCTGACTCACAGCCCTGCGCCAGGCCCCGTGGCTCAGGGACAAGGGAACAAGGCTGGATTCCGCTCACCCCCTGGGCAGGTGCCCCCAAACCACCTGCACAGCCACCTGCGGCGGGGCCACCACCGGGGACAACTGCGTGTCCCAGAGTGGCAGTGCGAGGGCCCCACACCACTCACAGCGGGGTGTGATTGTCCTACTCATGTGTAGAAGAATTTGAATGGCTTGTCAACTTAAAGGATTAGGAAGTTTCACACAAAATGGAGATGTCAAGCTTTCCTTGAAACATTAGAAGCTCCGAGAACAGTGGGCCTGGGGTTGGAACTCCTTTATGTATCTCCTTACTGTATTTTTTAATCTAACACTATATCTTGGGTTTCACTCCACATTAGCACATAGAGAGCTACCATTTTTTTAAAAGTTACTCTTTGTTTTAAATTTTTGACTGCATAGTATTTGTGTCTGGTACAACATTCAAAAGCTACAAAGTGGTTTAAGCACACGTCTCCCAAGCCCTGAGCGTTGCTTCCCCCAAGGGGTCCCCTCTCACAGGCTCCTCCACAGACCTATGCACACGCATGCACACACACACACACACACACACACTTCCAAGTACTTCTGAGGTAACGTCAAGTGTAGGATGCACCACTATTTTGGGTTCACAAAGAAAAAAACCCCAATAAAGTCATGATACCATGCCTTAATGAGGGCTCCTCTCAGTTCATAAATCAGTCAGGTCAGCCTCCTATTACTCTGAAATTCGTTTTATCTGTTTCAAAGCACTCGGTGGTTTTTCCTGCCCTTCTTTTGCATTGCCTGAAGCACGGCAGGCAATCCTCTTTATGTGCAGGTTTGTAAGAAAATGTAACACGGTTTTATCTGCTTGTGGACATCTTCATGTCTTAGGTCTTTAAAAGAGACTTAGCTATTGCTTTGAGTCACTGAGATCAAATACATATATAATCGATTGAGGCAATTCCCCCCATTTATTTTGATATAAAAAAAGTGAGGTAGGAATCTGACTCTATTTTTCTCCAGCCGCCACCTCCAGTTTACTACAGTCCCCACCCCTGCCTATTGTCGCGCCTGGTACGACTTCACCCATGTTATTTGCTGGGCCCCTGCAGACATCTGAGTTCTCAACACCTGGACCACTGGGCAAACGGCTGGCACAGTGCAATCAGCTGTCTCGCGGGTGGTGCCTTTGCTGTGAGGGTGGGGGGGTTTCAGCACGGTCGGCGCGGCCCATGTGTGAGTGAGACCCGCAGAGCTGCGCCACCCGCTCACCTGGGAAGCGCCCGTCGGGAGTCTGCCTGCAGCCAGGGCTGCTGCGCTTGCCTGACCCGGGGCTTCTGCCCTCAGGCTTGGTTCACTTTCCTCATTCTTTCCGGGGGTGTGTGTAGGCCACTGACAGGGGATGTGTGCAAACACAAGACGCACTGAAGAAGAACAAAGCTCAAATAAAAACCTGGGAACAGGCTTCCGTGCTTACGAAACATATACTAGCTCGGTGCAAACGGACAGGGTGGCTCTAAGACAGATACGTCTGTGACTTTGGGCCTCACACTTGGGAGATGTTTCTCAGACAGATGTTTGAGGCATGAGTTCTAGCCCTTACTCCCCCAGGACACCCTCAACATCCTTGAATAAGCCGCTCACTCTGTGGGCCTCCGTTCCTTAGTCTGGGCTACAAAGTGATGAGTTTATGTTCTTTTTCTAGGTTCTTAAGCTTTTTGCAGAATGTATACAGTTGAAGTAAATTTAATTTTACATAAAACTGCAGAGCTTTCGCAGACTTCCTGATATCCATTCATCGGTTTCCACACACGACTGTCCATTTCTTGCCTTACACACAGTCTAAGTTTCACCAATTTTCTCTTGTGTCCTTCTCACAAAGACAGTAGTTGGTGGGGATTAGCAGCTGGACATTAGAGATACTTCCCAGCCTCCTTTTCCCTGAGAGAGTAACGAGGAAAACAGCCTTGCAGGGGCCAGCCACGGCCCTGGCGTCTGAGACAAAGAGACCTGCCGCCCCCAGGGTGAGCACGTAACCAAAAGCTGGTTGGTCCAGTGCCTGCGCTACAAAAGCCAATATTCAAGAGGCAGGTGCTGATGTAAAGGAAAGTGGTTTGTATTTGGAAGGTGGGGGATTCATGTCTCAAAGCCCATCTCCCCTCTCAGTGGAGGCAGATGTTATTGTAAGGGAGGGAGGAACAGAACAAAGAGATCCAGGGAGGGGGTTGCAAGTTCTCTATGTGCGGATGAGCACGGCCCATTCCGATAAGGCAAGTGACAGCCCGGTGTGCATCATCCTGGTTTAGTCACCCTGGCTTCCCGACATCCTAGCTCCACGGATGAAGGTCAGCCAATCTCCTGGAGCTGGGATGCCTAACGGTCAAAGTTTGTATCTTTTGAGTGAGTTCCTAGGATTCTTATACAAACACGCTCTTCACCTACCAGCTACATATTAGTGGGTGTCAGTACTTACAGAAACAGTGTCAGAAGAATGGCCGGGGTGACTTACAATGTCCTACAGTTACAATTTCCCAATGTTACCAGTATGCCCAATAATCCCTGTCCAGACACCTTCACCACAAGGGCCCAGACCTCAGTTTTGTATCTGCCCTGGATTTAGAACCAGAAACTAGTGACCCACAGGAGCAGGACCACCCCCAGCCCATTCTGGTGAAGGTGGCCCCAGTGGCTGTGGCTCCGCTCCATCTCTGGAGCAGCAGAGGCGGCCACTGGTGTCGGTGCCCAGGTCTGCATCGGAGACACTGGCTGTGCAGTCAGTCTGCAGCCTCCAGGCCAGGGCCAGGGCCAGGGCAGTGGTGTCTGCACAGGGCAGGTTCGCTGTGGCTTTCTGGGCATTATACATGATTAATTCCTTGGCCTGACCCAAGATTCTATGTGCTACCGATATCTTTGCTATAATTCCCCTTTCTTCTTAAATTAGCTAGAGTTGATTTCTGTTGCTTGCAAGTAAAATGGCATGTACCTTCACCGGGCTGAGTACAACGACTTAGACATTGCTTTCCAACAAGAGACTTCTTGAGTCAGAGTAACAGAATGACAAAATCGCACAACTTAATGCAACTGGAGCACTGTCCTTCCCCTTAGCTCACTAAGACACTTGCAAATGGAGCCATAACAAGGGCAAACTAAATAATGAGAAGCCTCTAGGGTTATTCCTACACTGTTCCCTTAATTACCTTCGAAGAATGCATTTATGTAAGCTTCATTAGTCATTTGGAATTTGTCAGTAAGCAGTATGCATATGCCATTCATACATTTTTGAGTGCCTACTATGTGTCAGGAAGTCCGCTGGCTGCCGGGACAGATTCGTAGAAGAAAAACATCTGTTTCCCTCTGAGATAAGCAGGCAAGTTCGGCAGAATGTGATGAGGGCTATAAGGGCACCGCAGGAAGGAGGACAGGCCGATCCCATGCTGGGCAGTCAGAGAAAAAGCGTAACATCATCCAGACTGGGCTCTTTTCAATAGACAGTGGTCAGGCTGTGTCTTCGAGAGTGTGTGAGGTTTCCGAGGCAACAAGTCGTGGGGAAATACAGCTTGACCCTCGCGATCCTGAGAAGCCCCTGTAGCTTCCATGCAAAGCCTTCTTAGCATTCCCTACGTTCTCCTAGAGACCGGTGTTTGGGCTCTGGCAAGCCTAACCTCATTTGGATTTGGTCGTTGTCCCTCTGCCCTGAGAATCAGCAGGAGTCCCACGAATTCAGACATTTTCACCCTGCTTTTCGCTGTGTGCATCATTGCCTGCAGCAGGATCCCAGGGCGAGAACTTGGCTGGAAAACAAGTGCTGGTTCAGGCCTGATGGGTGCAGGAGGACAGACTCCACAGAGGCACCTGGTGGGATAGAAGCTCTCCCGTAACAGCAGCCTGACTTAAGGCCGGCCCGAGGGGGGTTACGGCTTTAGGGAGACTGTGCATGGGGAGAGGAAGCAATTCACTGAGGGGTTGGGTCGCCAGGGCCACGTGAGCTAGGAGGCAGGCATTTGCAGGAACAAGGTGCGATGTTCGCAGCCTCGTCTCCCACCGTCACCGCGTTGCGAGCTCTTCCTGGTGGAGCGAGAGGAACACTTCCCTTGGACGCAGGCCTTGTCTGCATTTCCCACACCAAATATTGCTGAGTTGTGAAGGGCCATTTGACTCACGGTGGAAAAAAAAAATATCCACAAGAAAAATGAAAGGAACTCTTGTGAATAAAACCTGAAACAAAGGATTCCACCGCTGAGAGATCTAAAAGAAAAACAAACCAACTATTCTGGAAGTTCAATTTAAAACCAGTGTTTGGAATGGAAAGCACATTTTCCTCACAGCAGCCTCGTTATAAATTGTGATTTAGTTCCCAGATGAGCTCACAAAGGACTACTTAACTCACAATGTTCCTGTAAAATTATTCATGCTGTCTTAGCCCTGTATAATATTTGCTTTAAAAAAAAAAAAAGCTGTATATGTTCATTGTCTACCATAAAAGCTCACTGGAGGAAACTTTAAAAATAGAGAAAGATATAAAAAATAATGAGAGAACTGTTTGAATACATTGGATTCCAGTCATCTAAAAATTTTTAACAGAATTATTGTGGTATGGTTGACATACAATGACCTGCAATATTTAAAATGTATAATTTGATAAGTTTGATATATGTGCATATCTATGAAACTATGACCACAGCCAACATAATGAATATATTATCCATCACCCACTCTCCCCCAAACCTCAAGCCCCTTTGTATGCCCTCCCCTGCCCCCCTCCTGGACAATACCAAGCTGCTTTCTGCCACTAGAGACTAGGCTGCATTTCCTATAATTTCATAGATACTCGTGAGAAGGTATGAGGAGAACCCCTCACTCAAGGGAGGGCACAGCAGCTAAACTTGAACCTGAGCGGAGACAGAGAAGACGTGCCCCTCCCAGCAGGACCAGAATTCCCAGTTCACTTAACTCATGGGACTTGATAGAGTCATTGTTAAGAGTCTGGACTCTGGCCCTGGCTGGTGTGGCTCAGTGGATTGAGCACCAGCCTGCGAACCTAAGAGCTTGCCGGTTTGATTCCCAATCAGGGCACATACCTGGGTTGCAGGCCAGGTCCCCAGTAGGGGGTGTGTGAGAAGCTACCACACATTGATTTTTCTCTCCCTCTTTTTCTCCCTCCCTTTCCCTTTGTCTAAAAATAAGTAAATAAAATCTTTTTTAAAACGTGGTCTGGCAATTTTCTCAACCTTTCTGTGCTTCTGTTTCTTCAACTGTGTAAAGGGGATAGTAAGGGTGCTTATCCTATGGAGTTTTATAGGGTTAAATGAATTTTCAGTTATATGCTGCATAGAGATGTTTTGATCAGTGTGAGACCACATATCCAACGGTGGTCCCACAAGATTATAATGGACTTGAAAAGGTCTTATCACCCAGAGACATTGTAGCATCACAGTGTTGCAGCACAATGTATTACTCATGTGTTTGTGGTGATGGTGTCAGCAAACCTACTGATCGGCCAGTTGTATGAAAGTATAGCACATACAATCATGTATAGTCCATTATAGTCAATTGTGATAATAAATAGCTATGTTACTGGTTTATGTACTTACCATATTATAATTTTTATCATTATTGTAGAGTATGCTACTTCTCCTGAAGAAGTTTGCTGTGAAACAGTTTGCTGTATATGCCAGGAACAGCCTCACACATTCGTGTTTCCCCGTGTCTCTGATTGCACCAGTTCCTCTTATGCTACATTTAGTCTTGTGTTGTTTTATATATTTCGTGTAGCCTAAGACTGCAGTGTTCATAAAGCCTGCAGAAGTGTACAATATGTCCTGAGCCTTCACATCCACTCACCACTCACTCACTGACTCACCCAGAGCAACTTCTAGTCCTGCAGACTCCATTCATGGTGAGTACCCTGTACGGGTACACCATTTTTTAATCTTTTATACCATACGTTCACTGTCCCTGTTCTAGGTTTAGATACACAAATACTTATCAAGATCCAAGATGGTGGAGGAGTAAGTGGAGGCTACCCTAACCTCCTCCCAGGACCAGTCTGGAATCACAACGAAATTGTAGAGAAATCACTCGGAATCACCAACTGAACACTAGCGGGAGGGGAGCCTCATAACCAAGGACAGACAGAGGAAACCACCTCATCACAACAAGACTGGCAGTAAGTGCAGAGGAAGCATGAGAGGGCTGGCTGGGCTCACAGGGCCAGCAGCTGAGGTTCTGGAGGGATAGTTCAGTGGCGGGGTGGGGGGCGGGGTTCCCCTGAGAAGTGTGGGGTCTAAATCCCAACCTGGGCTCCCCAGCCTACAGCACCAGAGCTGGAAAGAAACTCAGATAACATCCAGCTGTGAAAAGCAGCAGGGTTTCTGTCTGCCAGGGACAGACAGCTGGAGGCTCAGAGAGCTTCTTAAAGGGCCAAGACACAAAATTTCATTTGCAACACTTACCCTGGGTTCTGGCAGAGGGACAGCAGAGGGTACTAGAGACACTTGAGGAGAGTCTGGGGCTGAAGGAATGGCCACCAGGATCCCTATGTGAGTCATTCCCCACACGGCGGAGGCCACCTTTCTCAGGCGAAGCACTCCTCTCCAGTGCCATCAGCCCGAGGGGGAGCAATATTCCTGCTCACAGGAATTACTGTGCCCCCTTAGTACTATGAGGTGTTAATTCTTCCTACCCAGGAACATGGTACGTGCTTCCACTTTTTTGTATCTTTTTCAATTTCTTTCTTCAGTGTCATCTTATAATTTTCCTAGTACAGGTCTTTTACCCTTGGATAGGTTTACTCCAAGATGTTTGATTCTTTTTGAATCAGTTGTGAATGGGATTGTTTTTTTCCCCTTTCTGTCAGTTCATTATTGGCATATAAAAATGCAACTGGTTTCTGGATGTTAATTTTGTATCTGGCTACTTTGCTGAATTCATTTATCAGTCCTAGTAGTTTCTTGGTGGAATCTGTGGAATTCTGTATGTACAGTATCACATCATCTGCAAATAAAGACAGTTTTAATTCTTCCTTTCCAATTTGGATGCCTTTTATTTCTTCTTCTTCTGATTTCTTATTTCTGATAGCTGTGGCTAGGACTTACAGTACTATTTTGAAATTCCTATCAAGATTCCAAGGACATATTTCACAGAACTAGAACAAATATTTCAAAAATGTATGTGGAACCACAAAAGGCCCTGCATAGCAACAGCAATCCCTGAGAAAGAAGAACAAAGTTGGAAGAATCATGCTACCTAATATCAAACTACATTACAAGGCCATAGTAGTCAAAACAGCCTGGTACTGGCATAAAAACAGACACATGGACCAATGGAACAGAATAGAAAGCCCAGAAATAAACCCACATTTTTATAGTCAATTAACATTCAACAGAGGAAGCAAGCACAAATAATGGGCTAAAGATAGTTTATTCAATAAATGGTGTTAGGGAAATTGGACAGATATGTGCAGAAAAATGAAACTAGACCACCTTCTTATGCCACACACAAGAATAAATTCAAAATAGATCAAAGACTTAAATGTTAGATCCAAAACCATAAAAATCTTAGAAGAAAACATAGGCAGCAAAATCTCAGATACTTCTCATAAAATTTTTTATCAGATCTATCTCCCCAGGCAAGGGAAACTAGCTAAATAAACAAACAAACAAACAAATGAGACTTCATAAAACTAAAAAGTTTTTGCACAGCAAAGGAAAACATCAACAAAATAAAAAGTCAATGCCCTGACTGGTGTAGCTCAGTGGATTGAGCATGGGCCTGCGAACCAAAGGATCGTGGTTCGATTCCCAGTCAGGGCACATGCCTAGGTTGCAGGCCATGGCCCCCAGCAACCACACATTGATCTCTCTCTCTCTCTCTCTCTATTTCTCTCTCTCTATTTCTCTCTCTCTCTCTCTCTCCCCCTTTCCTCTCTAAAAATAAATAAATAATCAAAAAAAGAAGAAAAGTCAAACTTAAAAAAAATAAAAATAAATAAAAACCCAATCCATTATTTGGGAGAACATACTCTCCAATACATTTGATAAGTGATTAATACCCAAAATTTGTAAAGTACTTACAAAACTCAACACCAAAATAACAAACAACCCAATTAAAAAATAGGCTTAGGACCTGAACAGACACTCTGCTAAAGAGGACATACAAATGGCCAATGGATATATGAAAAGATGCTCAATGTCACTAATCATCAGAGAAATGCAAATGAAAACCACAAGGAGATACCATCTCATACCCGTGAGAATGGCCATCATCAATAAATCAACAAACAAGTGCTGGTGAGGATGTGGAGAAAGGGGAACCCTTTTGCATTGCTGGTGGGAATGCAGGCTGGTGCAGCCACTATGAGAAGCAGTGTGGAGGTACCTCAAAAAATTAAAAATGGATCTGCCCTTTGCCCTAATGATCCCACTTCTGGGAATATATCTGAAGGAACTCAAAACACTAATTTGAAAGAACAGAGCATCCCTGTGTTCATTGAAGCATTATTTATAATAGCGAAGACACGAAAGCAGCCAAAGTGACCACCAATAATAGAGTGGATAAAACAACTATGGGACATTTACACAACGGAATTCTACTTGGCTATAAAAAAGAAGAAAATTTTGCCCTTTGCAACAGTATGTACGGACCTAGAGAACATTATGCTAAGTGAAATAAGCCAGTCAGAGAAAGACAAATACCCTATGATTTCACTCATATGTGGAACCTAACGAACAAACTGAACCAACAGGCAAAGCAGAGACAGACTCATAGACAGAGAGCAGACGACAGCTAGTGGCGGGGGGAGGCGAGCGGGTGCAGGGATTGAGCAAAAAGGAAAGAGGACTCATGGACAACAGTGTGGTGATTGCTGCGAGGAGGGGGTTACAAGAGGACTAAATGGCAATGGGAAAAATACAATAAAGATGAAACTAAAAATACTATGTGTTGAAATTGCCTACAATATTCAGTACAGACTGTGCCATATGGAGTTGTGGCCTAGGAGCAATGGCTAGGCCATACAGCCCAGGGGCAGAGCAGGCTACACCATCTCAGTCTGCGTAAGTATGCTCTGTGATGTTCGCACAAGGACAAAATCGCCTAAGGATGCATTTCCCAGAACATATCCTGTGGCTAAATGGCACATTTATGTATGACTGTACTTTATTTAAAACTCCTAGAAGAGTGCCTAGCACATGAAAAGCAATATGAAATTACTAACTAGTGCTCTTATAATTACGACCTGTATATTTATAAGGTACGCAGGGCAGAGATGGTATATAGGCAGCAATTATTTTGGATCAGAAAAGCTATGTTTTTTTTAAGACATGTTAAGTTGCAAGAAACAGAAAATGTTAAGATAAGTGACTTAAAGGGAGGAAAGCTATTTTCTCAAAAACAAGAAGTCCAGAGTAAGACAGCTTCAGCCACTCAAGAACAGCATAAAAGTGTTGACATGAGAAGTGTCTAAACTTGCAGAGAGTTTTTTTGAATTTATTTGAGTTGAGCTGACAATTGCCAGGAACCAAAAATCCCAACATATTAGGAAAATGCTCTGGAGAATGACAGTTTTGCAGCTTATTTTATACGTCAGAATCAAAGGAGGAGACTTAAGGAGGGTTACATGGAGTTCATAGGATAGAGAGAGAGGACCGGAGAAAGCCAAGCAGGAAAATCCATGGGGTTAGATAAAAAGTAAAAGAGATACACACTGCTTTTCCATTGGTGGGCACAGCATAGTTAGTAATGGACATTTACTGCACATCGAGATGGTGTTCCGGGAAACAAGATAACAGTGAGGGGCTCTGTGGTCTGGTGCCACTGCGTGAGCCCTGAGGGGTCTGGAAAAGATCACTCGGACATTTCACAGGCCTGTTATCTTAGATGGCCCAAGACAACAGATGGGCTCATTTACAGTAAAGATTTGCCTTTGTCAAGGAAGCTGGAGGACATGGCTATGCATGATGCCCAGCTTTTTGTCAGGAATTTCAATGTTCAGATCATCCTACATGGTTACATTCGGCCTCTGAGTTTGTAAGGCTCACCCTGCGGGCCTCCCTGAGCTTGTTGGGTTTAGCATGAGGCCCCTTTTTGGTCAACTTGTTTTGACATTTCTTTTGTACTTGTCTCAGCAGAATGCCTTTTTCCTGGGGCTTGTCTTCTCGCAGTTTCCAGATGCTCTCGCGGTTCTCACCATCACAGCCTCCAGACAATAGACAGGGGCCTTAAGAAGGACTCGTAATTTCCAGTGAATCTTTTAAAGATAGAGGGTAATTTTCCCAGATGCCCCCTCCCACCCTTACGCTTCATTCTCACTGGGTAGATTTGCTTCGCATGCTCGTGCCCAAACCAATCACTGACAAGAAGAACGGGACTCTAGTTAAACCAGTCGTGACTCGCAGCTAGAGAATGAGGACAGAGCCCACCTCCCTGGGCCACTTGGCTGAGCTGGAGCTGCTGCCCAAACACAGCTCGGGTTCCGATAGGAAGGAGAAAGAGAGAAATGGCAGAAGAGCGGGCTACCAAGACTGATGGCTACAGTGACCCCACCAACACCCTGCAAATCACACACCCCTTAGCCTGTGCACAAAATAGCCCCTGGCTTGCAGACTGGCCCCACTGGACATTTACTTGAATTTATGGGGGAGGAGGATACACTTTTGCCCTCCTCCTCGTGGATAGAGGACAAAAATAGATGTGATTCTCCTAGACCCCAAACACACACACACACACACACACACACACACACACACACAGTTTGGGGAGTGTTTGTCCATTGGGAGGAGTGTAGGGAATGGAAAACAGTGAGGAGAGGAGGGGGGAGGCTGGTGCTGAATAAACTGGCGTGTCCACAAAGGATGGGGAGAAGAACATTAGCAAGAAAGAAATGTGGGGGGGGGGGGGTGCTGGAGAGCCCCCAAGCACAGAAGCTGGGGAGACGAAGGGCCGAGTTCAGCAAGGAGTGTTATTTAAACTGCGCCACATCTGAGGGGCCGCACAAAAGGCTGAACAAGAGCAGGAGCCTGGGAGCGGGAGTGGAGAAGAGGCTCTTTCAGGACAAGTGGAAAGTGGTGTTCCCGTCTCCGCAGCAATGAGCCAGCACCAGTTCTGTGTTTTCCGAACATGAAGTCTCCGCTGTCCTGAAGTTGCAGGACTAGGGAACGGCTGTTTCCATGAGGCAGGAAGAAGCCGGGCAAAGGAACTGAATCAAGCAGGTGCTGGAAGCTGGGGCAAAGTTGGCTGGCACCGCAGCTCCTGGTGGGGCGGGGGGAGCTCTGGGTCTCGGAGATCTGTTTACTTCTTCTTCGTGCCCAGACCTTCAGGGGGTCCTTCTGGCAGTGTTGTCTGGAACACAGCCCTCACCCTTCGCATTGCACAGCACTAACGGGCGGGAGGTTTGGAAATATCTGGAACCTCTTTGACTCTGAGTTAGAGGCTCCACCCCCTGATGAACACTTAGTAACTGGGTCCAGAGACAGCAGACTCAGCCCTTCCAGATATGGATGCTGTGAGGATAAAGAGAACAAGGAAAATACAGAGAATTTCCTGGAGTTGTTCTTGGAGAAAGCATGGCATTTGTTTAGAAGAAATACCTTGCTAAGCCCCTTGAGGTAAACAGGAGTGACTCCAACTCCATCCTCAAGTCACAGATGATGCTCTAGAGGCCCCTGTGCAAGCAAGGCATGGAGGAGAGGAGTTCGTTGCTTCCAGCAGAAGGCAGAGCCGTTGAAACCCCCCGCATGCCACTCAGAAGCTGTCCACATGCCTGTTTTCATTTTCCCCACAAATTTCAGGGGTTTTCTTGCCCCCCTAGACACCTTCCACAGTGAAGTCAGTCCCCAGTGGATGTTGTGGGTCCCCAGCTGTTGCTGGGACAGAGACTCACACACAGGACCCTGTGGCCTTTCTGTAAGACGAACGGAAGGAGATGGTGAGATGTGACACCGTGCCAGTGTGTCCTCCTACCATCCCCAAACGTTTAGTGAAAGTCTGCTGAGACTCACAAAACATTTGGCACAAACGGATGTCCCCCCTAAAATCGGGAACGCAGGCTGCCTCTCACGCCAAAGACGAAGTGGAGGGAGGGGGAGCACGAGTGCCCAGGAGAGTCCAAAGGACATCTCTGCTGACACACGGAGTCACTTCGACAAAACACTGTCTCAGCATCTGAACAGGTGGGGCCTGGCCAACTACCGATCAATCAATCAATCAATCAATCAGAAAACAAGGACAATGATTATTAAGTCCTTGCTTTGAAGCACACATATAACATATACACACTGTGGAAAGAGATGGCCTTCAAGGGGGTTCCAGTCTGGCTTGGGCACCACACCCGAGCCCCCAAAGCATTAACATGTGTCATCATGACGGTGATTGCTATAGAGACCAGAGACTACGGAGCCCAACAGAGTGGGAAATGGGGTTACACAGAGGAGGGGGCAGGAGGTGTGCTCTCGTCAGAATGGGAGCCAGGCAGCAGCGTGCTCCAGGCAAGGCACCAACCCAGACGATGACAAGGAGGCAGAGATAAGCATGGCAGACCTGAGGGACCCATGGTCCCACTGACATGAGAATGGGCTGCCTCAGAACCTGGGTGTCACAGGAGGAAGGAGGGACCCTCAGAGCCAAAACAGTCTCTGTGACTCAGAGAGCGAGGACACCCCCACACGAGCACACATCGTCACAAAGAGACAGGATGGATTTTCAGAGCAGGAGGGTTGAGAGGAGGACCCTCCTGCGATTCGCAGCTCTGGGTCACCCCAGACAGCAGCCCTGCGCCCCCCAGCCCCCACAGGGTATACAGATATGTTTCTACATTTAAGAAAAAAGTGAGGAAAATGAAGTCAAGGCCAACAGGAGGGTTTCTCACGGAGACCTCCGGTTTCCCCACACAGTTCCCGGGCGCCTGTCCCCGAGTCCGGTCTGCGGTCTGTTGCTATTCAGCTCCTGCCTCTGGAGCGGCGAATTACCGATTCCAGTCTCACACGAGGAATTAAACTCAGAACAATGCAGTATTTTACAATCCAGTACAAGCCGCATTTATCCAGGGCTTTTCATGCATGGCATCTTAAAGCTCTTTATGACCCCTTTTTCCAAAGGGGAAAAGAAAAAAAAAAGGAGAATTTAAAAGAGAAAACCTTCTAAAAACACAAACCCCCACTGAACTAAATGAGCCATTGAGTGTGAATAGAACTTAACAGAGGCCTTCAGAATGGGAACAGAAGTCCCACTCGCGTGGAACAAAAACAACGGAATCAAAGGAAATCACAGCTCAGAGAGGGCCGCACGGGGCCTGAAATGTACCCCCGGGTCCTGGGGCACCGGCGGACCAGGCCATCCGTGGCTGGCACGGGGAGCTTTGGATGGGGGTCAGGAGACGGGGCTCCCATCCGAGCGCAGATGGAACCAGAAGGCCACCTCTTGGCCCTCAAGATGGCCAGTTCCAGCCTCCACATTTGCTCTACCCACCCGGGAGTCCCCCTCGCCAGCAGCCCCTGCACAGACGTGGCTCTGCTCGGTGCCTTTGGGTGTCATCCTACTCGGAGGTCCCCTGCCCAAGCTCCCGGGGCCCTCGGGCCGAGTCGCTGGCCATGCCTGTCCATCCCAGTCCCTGGTCCAGACACATGGGAGAGGCAGCCAGCCACTCGATGTTCCTCTCTCCCCTCTCCTCTCTGTCTAAAAGCAATGAGACAGTGTCCTTGAGTGAGAATTAAAAAAAAAAAAGTTCTCCAATGTTGTAACCATAGGAGGGACCCGAGTTTCCATGGAGGTAAAGGACACTCACGTCAAACGCTGCCAGTTGCGGAGGCACCGGGTCGCCTTGGTGCACTGGAGGCCAGCGGGGGGCATTGCTCCAGAACCTGGGAATGGGAGTAACTTGTCCCGGGCTGTTGACACAGTAAGACCGCCGGCCTTGTGAGTCGCTCCCTAGGCAACTCAGTCACTTCAAATCGACAACTTTAGGTTGCCTTTTTTTTTTTTAATTTCCTGCTTTAAAAAAAATCAAAGAAATTAACTTTTTTTTCCAGTAAAGTTTATAATATATAGATTTGGCTGTGCTATGACACCTCCCTTCCAGAGATTTTGTGAAGAGTAACAAGACCACAGAGCATGGTGTCTGGCACACAGTAGGCCTTCAGTATCTGCTGACTCCCACACTCCACCTCTCCGGCCCCTCCCCTCCCTCTCTCTCCCTCACTTAAATCCTTTATTCCCATCCTGTGCTGCCCAGGGCTCTTTAACAAGTTGTACCAATACCTTCAGGGACTCATAACCCTGAGCCTCTGGGACTGGTCAGCGCCAGCAGCGGTGTGGAGGCGAGAGGTACAGGGGTCAGGAGACCTTCATCTCGTCCTGCCTCTAACCAGCTGTGGGACTTTGGACAATTCAGTTCGCCTCTCTGCTCCTTGGTCTCATCATCGATAAGATGATGATGGATTGTGACAGCACCGTTCTGGGAACTTCCCTACCCCTTCCCTTTTAATCACAAGCACGGCTCCTAGTCCTTCGGGTATGAAGACAAAGATACGGAGACTTAGAAATGAAGGCCAAGAGAAGCACAGGTACCCGGAGTGCACTGCGAGAAGGTTACCGTGTGTGTGTCTGCTGAAATGCATGTCTGTTTTAGCCACACAGCTGACATAACCGACCAAGGCCAGCCTGCAGAGTATGGGACTTACCGCTGTTCCCTGGGGGTGAAGGAGCCAGCGGACCTCAGAGACCTTGGGACAGATGGTTCTACAGAGGAAATAGTGGGAATGGAACCCCCCACAGGGGGAACGGTGTCGCAGACACAGCTCATGCCCACCGGTCTGACATCCAGGTGCCAGGGCACACCTTTGCTGGAAGCTTTTCTTTGGCCCCCAGAGTGCAGCCCACCTGGGCTCCCAGCAGGCTGGAAGGGATGTCGGAGAACCTCCCACGGCAGGTGGAGCTAGCTGCAACAGGCATGAAACGAGGGACCACTGAGGGGCTAACCCCCGCTGGACAGAGCGAGGTCCAGATGCACGGGCTGGCAGAGCATCTGAAGATGAGAGACCAACTCTGAGAAGCTGCCGATCCTGCACGCACCGCTTTCCCCAGCCCCCAGCAACACAAAAGCCTCTTTGTGTCGTGCAGCAGGGGAAGGTAGCCCTGGCGGATTTTGCTCAGGGAGATGCAGGCATGAAGAACCACGCCGCACCGTCTGTGTTTGTCCAGGTGCCTGTTCGCATCAGAGGCACTTCGGGGGGCTGGCCTGCCACGGGGGGTCAGCAGGGCCTTTGAAGCCTGCATCCCCTGGCCAGTCACCCTGCCCAGCAGCCTGGGAAAGGGACGCTGCTCCACGGGCGAGCCCCTGAACGTGCCACAGAGGGCAGTGTACCCCTAAGGGGCAAAAGGAAAGCATGCAGACCTCCCTGGGCCATTTGGCATCTCCAGAGAATACAAGCGTTTTAAAAAGAAACATCACATGAAAGTGACGGGCCCTCAGAGTCAAGAAAGTGAGGGTTGCCACCGCCAACGAGATGCTGGGGACAGCTTCACCTCTCTGAGGCCCCAGGGGCTGCCGTGATGCCCCTGAGGGACTCTCGCTGTGCCCACATCGGAGGGGCCGGCCGGGTCCCCTTTCTTCTCTTCGGTGCCACAGGTGCTGACCAGGGGCTTATCTGTGTGCCATCGGTGGGGGCAGCTCGTCCCCCCCCCAGTTCAGGAATGTCGTTTGAACATTCACACAAGCCACGGCAACATTCCCAAGCCCCGATCTGAACAGGCGTCAGTTACCAGGGCCACGAGTTAGGCGAAGAGCAGATGAAGTTTAGTATTCAAATCACATAGAGAAATGTCCACGTAAGCACATTTTTGTGATTCCCTGTATAAAACAGAAGAGAGAGACATTGCTGTCTTTTTGTCTGCTCCCGTCTGAAGGGGCTCTGTTCGCGTCTTCTGGTTCTGCGCTGAAGCCGGGCTGTGCTCTGATCAGAGAAGCTGCGGGGGCCCGGGGTGGGTGGGGGTGGGGAGGCAAGCACTAGGTCTCCTCCCCCGAGCAATGCGGCAAAGGGGGGGACAGGTGAAGAGCAGGGCCCCTGCCGAGCTGCCTGTGCCTCCAAGTTCACGGGGCCATGGACCTGTCTGTGGTGCTCAGGCTCTCACTCTGCACCCGACCCCCACGTCAGAGAAGGCGGTCATGGCGTGAGTTTTTGTTTCTCCTGGTGAAAAATATGTGTATGTGTTAGAAAAATAAAATGTGGCCACTTGTGAATAGATTTTGTTAGGTGGCATTATTACATGTATTTGATTTTGAAAATTAAAGGTCAGGCCTTTGACGAGTTAATTCTGGGCATACAGTTTAATATTAGTAACGAAATGGTGTGAGAGGAGTGGGGCGAAGACAGGGAACATAGCCCAGAACTCGGAGGTTTTTCCCCCCATGAGACCACTGATGTGGACAGTGCGCCAGGCTCTGGGTAACCAGATGGAGTAAGACACTGTTCCCCGCCCTCCCCAGGGAGTTTACAGTCTGGTGAAGGCACTAAGCAAACCCCCAAACAGGGAACTACACTTTGGACTGTATCAAGACGCACAAGAGAAGAGCCATCACAGTGATATGGGAACGGGGAAGCCGGAGAGATCATCTCGGTTATGGAAAATTCATTCATTCATTCCACACACAGCCCCTGCTGCGGCCGGGCACCCTTCTAGGGGGACAGGCTAAGGGAGCAGACCTCCCTCACGGCGCTTACAGTGTAGCAGGGAGGCACGGAGCATCAAGAGCAAGCATACTAAATAAGTAACATGCATGTTTTTTTAAAGAGGTTCTAAAGGCAGAAGGGAAGCAGAGCTGGGGAAGGAACTAGGGCATCCAGGGAGGCCTCAGCTGGGATCTGAACGTCCACACTGAGCACAAGGGATCGCCGGAGGCTTCCGAGCAGCACAGTGACGTGAGCTGGTGGACATTTCCAAGACTGTATTTGCTGACTGAATTTTAGAGAGAGGGAAGGGTGGGGGAAAGAGAGGGAGAGAAACATTGATATAGAGAGAAACATCAATCGGTTGCCTTTTGCCCGCCTCCTACTGGGGACCTGGCCCGCAACCCAGGCATGTGCCCTGACCGGGAATAGAACTGGCGACCTTTCAGTTGGGTTGAGACAATGCCCAACCCACTGAGCCACACCAGTCAGGGCCTGATCGACATTTTCATAGGATCACTCTGGGTTGAGAACAGGTTCAGAGGTGTTTGCAGGAAATATTAAAACCATCCCAGTACAGGGTAAGCACATGTCAGACACACATAAATCACGTGTCGTGTGCTCTCTAATGCATCCTCCTATCGATCCTGTGGGCGGACATTTTTATTACCCCTGGCACACTGACAAGGTCACTGCCGCTGAAAACCTAAGCAGCTCGCTCACGACCTCGCAGCCAACGGCGGGTACAGCCCTGCCTCTGTCGAACGTCCCGACCACTAGCTTCCGCACTTCCAGGCAGGTCTGTCCCACCGGGGAGCAAGCTGTCGTGACGTGGGTCCTGGCCAAACACCTAACAGGGCCCCAGCACCGGGAGCCCTCCTCTGGGAAGTTCATGTGCCATGACTGTAATGGGAACGTGCTGTTCCAGCCAAGCCGAGAAGTACTTGACTGCAGGGGTCAAGGCCTTCCTGAACCGAAAGCAAATGGTGAAGCATATCACGTCGAAGATTTGATAATGTAATACAGCAAGAGTTGCAAGATACACATCTCTGTTTAAAAAAAAAAAAAAAGACAATTCAGGCAAACAAAAGTCAATGGAGTATAGAACACTCAGCTCATTGTCCTTCGAACCCGCCAGGCTCGTGTGCCAGTGTACGCCTGGCTCTTGCACACTCACATCTTTCATCTGCGTGAGAAGCGCAGAGCTAAGCAGTGAGTGTTATCGTCCCCCGGTTTACAAGTGAAGAACCAAGGTCAGATCCGAGTAACTGTCAAAGTTACACAGCCAGGTGGCATCCTGGAGCCCAGCGCTGTTTTATGAAGTCTAACTTCCATAGGATTTTTATTGTCCTGCACTGTCATCTGAGTGGAGGGAGAGGAGAGGGGACAGGAAAGGAGAGAAGAGAGAAAGATCATCTGGTACAAGGAATGAGCGACTGCCAGCAAAGTCCGGGGCCGCCTGAAAGAGCTCCCCACTGTAAGGTGAAGCGGGGTGAGGTACCTCTCAGCCAAAGCTGCAGCAGCTGAAGGCAAGTATAAGAAGGGCAAGCCCAATCAGGAAGGGGTCAGGAGACAAGATGTGTGGTAGGTCCGGAACCAGGGAAGGATCTGGCCAAAGCCTGGGTATGAAACCCAAGGTGAGGTGCTTCTGAGACCTGCGGCAGGTGAAGAATCAGCAAGAACCTAGGGAAGAGGGTTGGGAAGTCGGGGTGCAGGGTAAAAAGAGAAGGGCAGACACGGAAGAGGACACAGAATGTCGCTGGGGCTACCTGGTAGTAGTTCTCTCGTAGAGGCATGAGGGAGGGCAGAACCTCCGGGAAGGTCTCAGACTAAGGGCCAGCTTTGAGTCCCAGAACAGAGCGACAGGGCGACGGTCAGTCATCAGCGGGTGGAAGCCCAACGTGGAGGTGAGTCTCCCCGGTGCTCAGCCCGGACTCAGGGCTGGCTCTTCCAGGGACACACGGGGAGGCCTGCGGAGTCCGGGTCTGGGTTCTGAGGACTCATGTTTGTTCTCCAGGGTACCCACCCACACTTGGCTGCTTTATGTCACTGTGTAACTCATCCGGTCCTGATGCTAGAAAGCCCTTACACAGAAATTGGGAGATTTCATTGGCTGATTGCTTTGGTGAACTGGCTTGTCCTCTCCCCGTGCAAAACTCATCTCAGAAAGGATTTTGTTGTATACATTTTAAATGAAGTCTTATATTGTAATATTTTTATTTTAGAGTCCTTTCCTCGGGCATTGGATTTGGTGAGATTAGAGAAGTAAAAAAAGGTTTCTTCAATGTCCATACTTTGTCATCTACAGAGGATACGAGGATATATGAGGAGCACTGCACATGATTCCTGCAAACTCACATGTCTTGTTTTTCAAACTTAATATCATTTGGATTCACATTTCCTCAACCCCACATGACAAAAAGTTTTGGCAATTATTTATTTGACCATAATCGAACCCAAGCAGAATTCTGAGGTCTGAAGAATGCTGTTTAGAAAAAAATCATAGCAAGGACAGATCACTCTATTCCTTTTCATTGCCTCTTACATCTCGGGCACTGTCTTCCCTCGTCCACGGTCCAGCGCTGCTCGTGTCCCACGTGGAAACCTTGTGAACTGGGGTGGGCAAGTGAGCAGAGGCAAAGTGTGCCCGGCTGACGTCACTCACTTTCCCTTCATCGAAATCGGGGTGTACCCAGCTCCTCCTCAAACAGTAAAGTCACACGAGCCGCCGTTGGGATTTCTCCTCTCCTCCAGCGGGGGTGAAATCCTCAAAGGAGAAAATGAGAAGGAAAAGTTAAGGCGTCTTTCGATTTCGGTTTCTGGCTACCTGGGGACAAGGCATGGCTGGGTGGACTGGAATCAGATTTGTCTCTAATAACTCTTGCCCACATTCCTGTCTGATTGCAGGCAGCTGCGGAGCCGCAGTCCCAAACGTACCTTCAAGGGCGCACGAGGATCAAGTCACGCATGGAGGATTTCCCAACCGGCCCGCCAGGCTGGGACTTTGGAACATGCAGGACAGGACACAGGTTCTCCAGAGCGACGGGTCCAGTGAGTGTCATCACTGACATTCTGGGTTTCATTAATTTTTTCTAAAGGAAAAGCTATGTCAGGCTTGAAAACTTCTAGTTTCATTGTACCGTATTTCCCAGGCCAGAGCTGCACTGTCCAAAATGGTGGCCGCCCTGTGGCTCCGGAGCACTTGAACTGTCAGCAGTTCGAGCTGAGATGTTCTGGACATGCGGACAACACCCAGAGTTTGAAGACTTGGTACTAACGATGATAAGCTAGCACATTGATAATTTTTATATTAATTGCATATTGAGATCATACTTTAGGTATATTGGCTTAAATAAAATATATTGTTAAAATTAACTTACCTGTTTCAGCTTTTTAATGTGGCTTCTGTAAAATTTAAAATTATGTATTTGGCTTACACGCGTGTCTTGCATTACATTTCTATCACAGTGACCTACAGAATGCAGTGACCTACAGAATGCTTCTCTCTTAAGAACTGTGAACAATTTGAGATTTGACTTCACTTGCAAACTGAGAAGGGACCTAGCCGCAGTTTCTCGTGTGCTGGTAGAAGAAGATACGAGACTTTTGGATCAAAGACAAAGGAACAGGTTTTACTCGTAGCAATCACAGTAGCCAGAGTGTCAGCATTTTTGCAGAAGTTCACCGAACCCCAGTGACCACAGGTGATGTGGAAAGGACTGGATGACACCTGCCCATGTGGAGTCTTGAATTACAGGAGAAGAACCTGGAACTTAAAGAACTTGGATCTTTCACAAAGTACAGCAAGCAAACCTGCCATTTGCTCTGGAGGAAGACTCTAATTTTATTTTCTAAGGATCTTAACTACACAAAATCCTGGAAAAGGTACTCCAGAAAAACAGGTAGTCAGTGCATTGTTTAAAGATGCACAGGAGTGTGAGAGACCCATGGAAATTACCCACCAATGTTCTCATTTCCACTGGTCTTCTTTTCTTAGGCAATATACTTCTCCCTTTGGATGCTTTATTTTTATAGACTAATTTAAAAAACCAACACTAGCCTCAAACTCACTATAATTTTCTAAATAATGTGTAATTTCCTTATTGAATTGTACACCATAATAATATCTTAAGCCTCACTTCTCTTCTCCGACAAAATGCCATTTTTCTGAAATCATCACATTGGAAATTCACTCACTGGACCATCAGCAGTGTTGTAGAAAAGTACAACTCAGCCAACATAGGCTGATTCTCTGGGTACACACGTTTAAGAAACTTCTGGACGCACTAGCACTTGACAAATATTTGTTGAAGATCCTAGTGACTGGAAGTCCCCTCAGAGTTTTGGCTCCAGAGTCTGAGTTCCCATGACGGCACACACACAGGTCTGAACAGGCTCAGCCTTGCACCCTGATACTTCGTGCCTTCGAAGCATTCCACCAGCATCAGGTGGGTCGTTTTCTCAGTGCAGCGCTGAGGTGGGTCATTAAGTACCATGATCCAGACTTGACTGGCTTAAGTCGCTTGCCCCAGGCACTACCTGCCAAAGTCAAAAGCAGGAGATGGATCCAACACATCTGGCCTCTATGCCATAGTACCCTCCCTGGGCCATGTCTATGTTGTGCCTGTAAAACCACTATTCTTTTCACTGCAGTCAGTCAGCAACAGCTCATTCTGTGATGCTATCCTTTTATAGACTGTTGCTTATAGAGTATTTTTAGTTGCTTTTTAAATCATCGCTATTTCACTTTTTTCCTCATTTATTTAAACAAGTAACAGATGTGCACATAAAACCAAAAAGGGGGGAATGAGGAATACAGCAAAAAAGTGTTCTGCATTCTGCCTCTGTCACCCAGTTGCTGAGCCCTCCTCTCAGGAGATGGCCTCCTGATTGGTTCCTTGAGTCCCTCCAGAGCTCGACTGTGCATGTGCATACGTATCTTATGTCATGCAATTGATGTGCATGCTGTACATGCTTTTCTGCATCTTTCTTTCTCACTTAGCTATTAATCCCAGGGATTATTTCATCAGTACCCTCAATGCATTGTTCTTTTAACTGCACTATATTCTATTTAATCAGCTTCCTAGCGGGGACTTACAGGTTGTTTCTGATCTTTGCCACTCATTTATTTATCTAACCGACACTTACCCAGTGCTTGCCATATGCCAAGCTCTGCCATGAATATTCTTGTACTTATTTCCATAATAGATAAATGTGTTTATATAACATATATGTGAAGCATGACATCTAACACAAAGTACATGTATTCATTGTAGCTCTAATTTGCATTTTTCCAATTGAGTGAATTTGAACATCCTTCCAGTTGTCCATATCCTTTGCCTGTTTCTGTGATTAGGTTACTGACCTTTCACTTATTGATTTATCACGTGTTTTACCATTATACATTTTATATAAATTTTATAATACAATTTTATATATCCTTTTTCTACGATATGACTTGAAACAATCTTTCTAGTTTGTAGTTTGTCACTTCATTTTGTTTATTCGTTTTCTCACTGTGTAGATATTTTTATTATAGAATCAAATTTATTTTATATGACTTCTGGGTTTCGTACTCTATTTGGAAAAGTCTTTCCTATTGTGAGATAAGAAAAATTATTTCCTGATTTCTTTCTTGCACTTTATGCTTTCTTTTCTGCACAGTCAAATCATTGATTCATCTGCAAATCATTTTGGTCTCAGACGAGGCAAGCATTTCACTTTCTTTTTTCCCAGGTGTCTGTTAGGTAGTTCAGGACCATAAAGATATTCAAGGCCAATACAGCTTAACTTCAGAGTGTTTTATGATTACTGATGGTACAAAACTTATTTTGCCCAACATGTGTTCTGTGGGAAGATAAGAGAGTGTGTGACCTTTCTCATCCAGCTTATTATTAGTCATAACACTCGTCCTTGGGGCCAGGGCATCCCTTCCTATCATTTACCGATCCAGGTATACTAGCGCTCACCTATGAAAGGAAGACGGCAAAGACCCAGAGCCAGGGGACCAGTTCAGCTGTGCCAAGGTTCCTAACCCACAGAAACTGGGAGATAATAAATATCATTTAAGCCACTAAGTTTAGGAGGAGTAATTTTTTACATAGCAAGGGATAATACAGTGAGCACACGAAGGTCGGAAGGTCAATGCGGGAGTGAGATCCAATGGCGGTTCTTTTCTCTTCCCTCCGTGAAGAAGGGAGCAGGGTCGTCTGCTGAGAGTGGGGGTGCAGCAAGGGGTAACGGAGGTTGAGGGGAATGAGAAGGTATAAAACAATTAGATGCATGGAGAGTTAATAGACCGGGGAACTCTGGTATGATTGACAGGCATCATTTGAGGCTGAGATAAGTGGTCCTGAATGTAAAGTGAGAACAGTCACCTGGCTGTGGAGTTATCAGCGGGTACAAGCACAGAGCCCGAGGACATTAGGTTGTATTCACAACTAGGGTTTTGCCAGATGAGCATATAAAGGAAAAAGAGGCAAGGGAACCAAGAGTATATATAAAGGAATGGGCATTATGCATGGACTATGGGCTAAACAAATAAAAAGTTAAAGAGAGAAAAAGTAAAGACAAGTAAAGGCAAGGAGATTTGAGAGGAGTATGAGTCACATCTGTTACAATTATAGTCATTGAACAGATATGCAAGAATAATGTTTAACAGAGGGATAGAGCGAGCTTAATTCTTGCTGTAGCTTTAGAGAAGGTTTCCCAGATAAGGAGATTTTTGAACAGGACCCCAGTGTTATAAAAATTTATCATTCTTATTTGGATCTCTTCTTTTTTAATATTCTTCCTGTTTTGAGAGACTACCCCACTTTATAAGCCTATGACTCCTTAGGATAGAGGCCAAAACACCTTTTCCAGCCTCCCTTGCAGCTACAGAACAGACATGTTACCTAGGCTCTGCCAGTCCAATATACCCACGAAAGACATGACTTGGAAACTCACAATATACATAATTCACTGACCTAGCGGGTCCTGATGAGAGTATTGGTAGGCACCCAGCTTCCAATACAACCACAGGAGAGGGTCTTGCACCCCTCATGTCAAACCTGGAAACTGTGCAATCTGTATCCCATGGAAGCAGTGTGGTCTACTCAGGCCCTGCAGAGTGGCCCTCAAGTCAGGTGCTCTGGCCCTTCCCGAGTTTCTGTGAGTACCTGATGTCCTTTATAGGTTACCTGTCTGCTAAAACAAAACTAGCATGTTTTCTCTTGTTTGCAACCAGAACCTGAATATGATTTTTGGAAAGAAAAAAAGATTTGTACAAGCAGAGAATTATGGGCAAGGGATTCCAAAGTCAGAGAACAGCACAAACACAGACATGCAAGTGCGAAAACCCAGAGCGTGCTGTTGGAAACATTTGCTGATTGGTGTAGCTGAGAAAGAAAGGAACTCGACGAAGCATTGGACAGTTCATTCAGGTTCCTGGCAAACAGGAACAGTGTGAAGCTGAAGTCACTTTGCAGAACAGAGGCCTGTGTCAGAATTGGATACTAGCTATAATGAGGGAGAGAAAAGTGGTATGAGTGGACTTTGTGGCTTCACAGTGGGTAGGGTCATTAGGCAAATACAGAGCAACAATGAAGTGGAAGTTGAAGGCAGAAGGTCAGCGTGGTACCTTGGGAAAGGACTGGGCTTCCTCACACTGTAGGTCTCAGTTTCAATTCTGGGACTGCCTATTACCCATGGCCCCCTGTGTACTTTATTTAACCTTCTTGAGCCTCAAGTTTCCTTATCTTTATAAACAGGAATAATAACACCTACTGTCCTAGCCTTATAACCAATTGGTGTGAGCACTCTGGGGGCACACCTGTAGCCAACAGAAGTAGATTTATTAATCCGTTGCCAAGAGGGAAAGCGCCCACCAGAGAGCCGTGGCATGTCTCACCAACAAAGGGAAAGACAGATGTATTACAGGGCTATGGAGAAGGACAGAGTTAAGTCAAATTTAACCGAAGTGGTATTCTGAAAGACTCAAAGAAGTCAGCCTCAAGCCTGGGGTGCAAAGTGGACCCAGGGCCCTGTTTCCTTGGAAACTACAAAGTTAGGACAGATATGAAATGCTGAGTGCAGACACCTCTTATCTCGCGCTCTGCCCCTGGGTTGGAAACCCAGGCGGCTTCTCTGTTTCAAAGCGACTTAGATCCTCTGCACAAGAGTTAGATGTGTCCTTCTCACCCAATCTCACTTCAAAAAGCTAAGTTCCTCAGTAAGAAAACGGCAGTCACTCAGAAATAAGTTATTACAACACCGTGAGGCATGTTCTTAGGAGAAATACTGTTTTCTATGAACTCTGCAGCTAGCATTATCTGTGTTTTTTATTCCAGTCAGATGAAAGGCAGCACAGAGTTTTACCATCCAAGAATATTCACTTTCATTCACAGCTACGTATCATAGATGTAACTTGGATACAAGCGTGCTTTGCGTATTAAAATTCTACCAGCCATCCAAAGTTTAAATGTGTCTTTATTTTTCCAGGGATAAAATACAATTTTAATGAATGTGATCACATGGGTGTGTACAACAGTTTACCGAGCTGTACAAAGAAGATTAATATACTTGTTTGCATCATCTCAATTTAAAAGGTTTTTCTAAAAAGAAAAAGAGAGTTATTGAGAACAATGTCCTCACCTGGGGTTTTATAGCATTTTATTGCAGAATAAGATGAAGCAAAAGACTTATTGTGAGACTAATTGTGGAAATGCATGTACCTTTGAAAGTTCTTAACTATTCCTGTCCATGAAGGTACAGTCAAGAACATTCAAAGGTAAATGAATAAGGAAATAGGTGGCCAGTACATTGAAATTTTAAGAAACTATGATAACTAGCTAAGTAACTGAGGAATGATTTGGATTTAAATTGTCTGATTCCACAGCCTCTGTGTTCAAGCACTAAGTATCGAATGAATACATAATACGTAACAATGAACTCCTAGCGGACTGTGAATATCTCACACATAGTCAGCCTTCAGGAAAAGTTGAATTGCCAGTGTAACGGGCATAAGATATCAGTCCCAATTTATTGGAATAAAAAAAAAAGGTGGAGATCTTACATTCAATGAAGAAAATCTGAAAAGGAAACATGACAAGTCTCAAGGTTTTTACGATCCCCCGAGGAAGAAATATGTGAAAGAAAAGGTGCATGCTCTTAAACATTTGAAGGTTCCCCCAATGCCAGCTCAGGAAATATTATGCCCCAGCCTGCAGCTGGGTCACAAAACATTACTGCTCCTATGGGGACACGTTCCTGTGGCCAGAAAGAAGCAGTGTTTTGATGGACTGAGTGAGTTTTTGCTGAATTCTGAAATTGAGGAAAAATTACATTTTTCCTTATGGGCGTTCTTTACATTCCATTGAAGAGTTTAGAGTCGGGCAGAGTAAATTAAATATCCTCACACTCACATCCCATCTGCTGCTAAGAGAGAATGACCAGTGTCCATCACAGGCCAGCCTCCCCCAGCGCCATGCATCCCGGGTTGAAGGGTTTTGAAGCTGAACTCATCGCTGACCCAAAGCTCTATTCAAGGCCGCGCCAGTGCCGGGATAAGCAGAGCAGGCTACCATCTGCTACATCCCTTAGGGTTTCTCGTAACGAGAGTTTTGGGAACAAAGGCTCAACGGCTCACGCTCCTTGCCGCATCTCTCACCATTCCATCGAGTGGCCCACGGAGCCACCACTCGGTCTTCTACAGAAAGATACCGATCCACAGGCCCTGCTTCTAGACCAGGGGTCGGCAGCCTCTCAGGGTGGCACGTGGAGGGGGCAGGGCAGGCAAAGAAGACACCTTGAATTCAGAACAAGTTGAAGTCTCAACCTCCACTAGAGGGTGCTGCTGAGTGAGGTGGTCGCTGCCCTTCACAAGACAGGGTCTCAGACCCCAAAGCAACACACCTGTCCTCGAGCCAACTTCAAAGCAGGAGGAGAGGTGTAGGGAGTACACTCCCACCACTATCACCTGTGGACTGTGGACAAGAGAACAAGCGCAGGCCCACACGTGTTCTTACCATTTTAACCAGGGGCGTGAAATTGGGAGACATCGTCTGACCCATTCGATCTTCGTTGTTGGTGAGAATAATTTTTTTTGCTTCATGTAATTGTTTTGATCAGTGATTAGAGAATTTTCCACCTATTAAAATGGCTAGGTTGGAAGAAACAAACAATTATAAAAAGCACCTCGGAATACCAAGTGCCAGCTAGCACGGATGCAGAGCAAGAGGAATGCTCATGCCCTGCTGGTGGAGGTGCGAAGGGGACAGCCTCTTTGGAAAACGCTTTGACAGTTAAACATACCCTCACCGCATGACCCAGCACACCACTCCTAGGTATTTACCCAAGAGAAATGAAAACTTAGATCCGCACATAAGAAGGATTACAGTGGCTTTATTTATAATCTCCCCCAACTAGGAACAACCCACACACCTATTAACTGGTGGATATGTAGTTCCTCCATATAATGGAATAATAGCTCGTAATAAAAGGAAGGGATCTAATGATATTGCAACAACTCGAATGAGTCAATGCGCTAAGGCAAAAAGCCAGGCACGAAAGGTTATACACTGTATGAGTTCCACTTCCATGACGTTCTGAGAAAACAACACCATAGGGATAGAAATCAGATTAAAGACCGCCAGGGGCAGGGGCTGGCAGAGGAGGGGGAGGGGTTGGACTATGAGAGCACGCAGTGAGGCCTTCTGGGGAGATAGAGACTCTATGGCTTCACAGGGGTCATGGTTACATAATAGCACATATGTCAAAACAGGTAAAACTGAACACCTCAAAGGGAAGACTGTTATTATATATAAATCATACTTAGAAACACGGACTTTAAAAGAATCTCTAGTGTTCTATTTGCAAATTTTATGTAGGTCATACCCAAAGAAGCCTGCTTACTTTCCTTCTAAAAACTTAAAAAGTTTGCCCTGGCTGGTGTGGCTCGGTGGATGGAGAGCCAGACTGCAAAGCAAAGGGTTGCCGGTTCGATTCCCAGTCAGGGCACAGGCCTGGGTTTCAGGCTAGGCCCCTAGTAGGGGGCGCATGAGAAGCAACCACACATTGATGTCTCTCCTTTTGTCCCTCCCTTCCCTTCTCTCTAAAAATAAATAAATAAAATCTTTTTTTAACTTAAAAATTCTTAAGCAGACTGCTTCTTTGAAGATTTACTTTCTATTTTGTAGCCTATTCTCTTTTGTGAACTCTTTTGTATTTTCCATTTTTATAATTGCGAATTCCACTAATTCTTAATAATTTAAAAGAATACAAAATTTTAAAATACCAAACGTCTACAAAATTTAAACAGGTTTTCATCAAATTCTGTAAAGTAAATGGAAAAGTAAAAATGACGTTTCATGTTTTCCAAAGAAGTTAGTTTTAGTCTGAAGTACTCAAAATTGCCTATTAGAATTAAGATAAAATATGTCATAATTGAAACATCAAGATTTAAAATTATTTAAATAAAGCAGACATTTTTAATTTAATGTTTGGGAATTTAAATAGACCTTATTAAATATTTTTATAAAAACAAAGCTTTTGCCATTTGGATGTTGGGATTCATGTAGTAGCCAACAAAAAGAGTCACAATCCTGGCTGGCATAGCTCAGTGGATTGACTGCGGGCTGCGAACCAAAGTGTCGCAGGTTCGATTCCCAGTCAGGGTACATGCCTGGGTTGTAGGCCATGACCCCCAGCTACTGCACATTGATGTTTCTCTCTCTCTCTATCTCCCTCCCTTCCCTCTCTAAAAAATAAATAAATCTTTTAAAAAATAGTCGCAATCATGCATGTTAAGTCCACTCTGACATACAAACAACATTAAGAGTTCCTGTGAATTATTTGATGTCACCAAACGTTCTCTCCCACCATGCGCAGGTGTTGCAAGTCTCCTGCGAACTCACTGGTGTGCCCAGAGCACAGAGGGCTGAGGCAGGAGGAAGAGCGAGCAGGTGATGTTCAGCACTACCAGGAAACAGTGCACGTCTTGAATGCACGCTGTCTGAGAGGGGAGATTTGATAAGCTGATCACCGGCCAGCAGTGATCACGGATCGCTATGGATGGCTCAACGAAAACACGCGAGAAAAAACATGCAGAGACAGACTAGTTTCTGTGGAGAAGTAGGGACGGAATGGCCACCCCCTCTAGTGGGGAGCGCGCCGATTTACTGTCCATACCTGATTTTATTGGGTTCATTTTGCATAATAATTCAGGTAAAGCACATTACTCATTAGGGGGAAGTAAGGAACAATAGATAACAAGGAACTCTGCTGGTCTATTTGAGTCGGGGTCAAAGAGCTGCAAGACTTCGAGGAACAAACTAATTTCCTCCTTGGACCCCTCTCACTCAACTGAGAGCATTCTAAACAAAGCAGGTTTCACAGGATTTTACATATTCTTTCTCAGGCCTGATCACCCAGGGAATCCGCCCTTTTCAGCACAGAGCTGCACCACCCTGTCATTGTTTCAGGCTTAGGTGGAGCACGGGAACTAAGGCAACCAAGAGATAAGAAGATTTTCTCCCAGACGATGAGAACTCAGGCTATGTCAAAGCCGAGGAGCGAGGGTCCATCACCCCCTTTTGCTGCAGCCCCCAAAGTCCTTCCTTGGGGGGCCTCCCAAAGTGATCATGCCTGTCTTAGATCGTTCCCCCCTTGGGGAATCTTACCCGTCATTGGCTAACCGACCAAGCTTTGGGGTTCAGTTATGAATGAAGCAGTGCTCCTGCCAGGGAGATAAGCTTTTGTCTCCTTGCTGGCTTACGGTTCCAAGGGCGTTCCCTTAGCCTTAGCCTAGGTGGGGGTTTCAGCTTCTGATACCAGTCAGGGAGGGCAGTTCCCAACAATAAGCTGACTGGTTTGTTTTGTCTTATGGAAGTTCCTTCACAACTCAGGTTCCTCCTACACATCGCCAGCTGTGCCTGTCTCTGGCTTCAGTGGTAAAGTGACCCACACACATTTAGATCTCAGGACAACAGAAAAGGGAAAGTGTTTCCCAGGGGCCTGAGTGGTCCAAGTCCTGACCACGGGTGTTCAGGGTTATGAGTCACACCGTGCCCACACTGAGCACAGCATCCCGAGTGACAGACCCAATGTGTGACTTAACTAATTTATTTCGTGTGTGTGCTGCACATATGTGGAACCCTCGAAAAGTCAGCCCTGGCAGCAGGAGCTATTCCAGTAAGTTAGCAACTGTGAAACAGGCCACACCCTGTGGAGAGGGCACGCCCACCAGCTCAACATCCGGCACTTCTCTCCGAGCCTTAGCTGCCAGGGTGGCCCTAACACTTATCTTCGTAGTGCGCACGGTTTGGGCAGCAGTCACACCTCAACGCACTGTATTTAATGCCATAATTATCCATGAACCCTTTAAAAGGATTTCTGCATTGAACAACTAAGCTCAGAAATGGGTAGAACAGAGATCAGAGGAAGGTTTGTGGGGGGGAGGCTAGAAGAGGACGTGATGGAGGAATAAGCCCCCACAACAAGCCCCAGGACCATCAAAGGTAGTCTTCGTCCTAAAGATCCTTACATGCACCCCAGGTTACGGGTGTTCTCCGAAGCACACAAGTACAAAGAGCCTAGATGTGGAACATCGGGTATGAAATATGGAGCAGAATAAGGGTTCACCAAGAGCCAGTGGCTTACGTGGAATTGGAGGAGACTGTATGTTTGCAATAGAGTAAGAGATAACTATATAATCTGTATTTTTAGATAGTTAAAAGCATTAAAAATGCCTGTTGTTCAATTAACAAAAATTTTTAGTATACTGAGATATATTCCCCTTTGAGGGAAGCTCCTTAAAACAAATTTGATCGTATCATTCTCTCAATTCAAGTCCATACCATGGCTTCAAAAGCCCTAAATTGTTTGCATGTACCACTGACTACCACAGTTCCCCTCATTTCTTATCCCTCGTGAGCCCTATAAGTCAACCACGTGACCGTCTTTCCATTCTCTTACAAATTGCTTCCTACAACTTCCTACAGCTGAGCCATTGGTCCCTCCATTCCCTCTGCCTGAAACAAACATTCTCCCTCTTGGCATGGCCAGCTCCTCATCATCCTTGCGTCTCAGTTTAAATGTCCTTACCTCAGAGCACCCTTCCCTCCCGGTTCCCTTACATCAAGTAGTGTAACAGGGTGCAGCCGGGGGGGGGGGGGGTGACAAATAGGGATTTGGAATGGGGCCCAGAACTCAAGGTGTTCAGGAAATATTAGGATGTCCTCACCACCCCCCACAGGTGTGGGTTGGGGGATGGGACAAATGGAGCAGGGCCATTGAAAGTTGTTTTGCATAGCAACAGTTTTGCAGCTAACTTCTGGTGTGGTCATTTAACATATCTGTAACTTTTAACTGGTTGCCTAGATATGTTAAATAGCTGTGGCCATGCTCTGAGCCAGGGGAATGGAAGTAACTTCCCCACCAAGATGTAACTGGGGGGCAGGTCCCCCAAATTACAGCGCCTGTGTGGGAGCTTGGAGAAGATTGGCTCCATGACATGGGGCCACGCCTGCCCAGACTCACGATGGCAGCCCAGTAAAGCTGGAAGGATATGAGAGTGCTGGCAAGTGTAGCCAATTGTGGGAGGAGCCGGAAATGGGGCTACAGAGGAAGATTGGTGCGGGGATTTAAACCCAGACACCGCTGGGGCAGTGAAGGGAGAACAATGCGGCTGGGTTAGTGTGGGGAGAACCACACAGATTTTCCAGAGTGGGGACTCCCATGGCCATTGTGAAAAGAGGACCACGCAGCTGGGGCAGTGGAGAGAGAACCTCACGGCTTTGCCAGAGTGGGGACCCCCACAGCTTTAGAAGGGGGAACCACCACCCGGCTTTAGCAGAGATCCCGGCGACACAGCTGATGATGGTGCCGGGAACCGAGGGAGGCCTACCAACTGAGACGGATTACTGGGAAGAACTGGGGCTGCCTGAGCCACGGACTTCTATTTCTTTTCCTGAGATACGGTACACCAGACCGGGCAAAGGGGGGGAAGGAAGGACTGTGTGTGTTTGTGGGTGTTTTAAGGGGCTTTGGGATTTTGATGAAAACACTAGGTCGCTACTTTGTTTGTAGAGCATTAAATAAACATTTCCTTTCCTTTTCACGAATCTCTGACATTGAGAGACATCTTTCCTCTGGCGGCAGACATAACAAACCTGGGGGGTTCCTTTCAGTAATAGTATATCGCCCTTTTGCCCCCCGCCCCTTGTTGTTCTGTAACAGCAGGACACACCTCTTTTAAAGCCTTTGTCTCAACATTTGACCATTAGGTACGTGTCTGGTTGCCTTCGCCCAGTACACTAGCACATAAGCTCCATGGTCTTGTCCCTTCTGCTTCTCCCAGTATCTTCACATGTCTAATGGAATCCCAGGCATGAAATATGGTGCATCACTTAATAACTGCTTCAGCAACGAAAAGGCCAAAGACAGCTGCAGGGCTACAGAGAACACATTATTGACATAATAGATATTCTGTTCCTTTCTTAGGTAAGCTGTAGAGAACTGAACAGGACTCAGGGGCAAAATCAAATGCATTGAGCCATGCGATCCATGGAAAATGAACATTGGAAAGCTGTAGATCATGGCCACAAAATAGGTAGTGAGTTTTAATAGTAGTGTGTCATTTCAAATAAATGGACACACTGGAGCAGAATGGAATATTGCTCGGATCTTACGAAATAACCTGGCATGTGTTGCGGACCTGGCGTGCACATTTTACTTCAGTGCTGGGCCTTTCCACAAAATATTAAAACTTCATAAGTGTTCGTACTCATTTATATTTTATTATTGGGGTGGAGTGGGGCACTAATGGGTATGCAGTTAAAAAGCCCTCCCCTATTCCAGTAAGCTAGTAACTATGAAACAGGCCACTCAGCCGTTATTGATTTTTAAGCTGTATAACTCCTTGGAGCCTTTAACATGCTAATATGTGCTATGACTCAGAACCACAGAACCCTTATTCTTTTTTGAGCTCAGATTACCATTTCCTGGAACCAGGATTCCCTGGCACATGGTTTGGGAAATGCTGTGGGGTCACAATTCTGCCTTAATTGAAGAAGCTGCAAGACCAAATTGCGTGCTGCTGAAGAAAAGACTACAGACCCGGCGGGGGGGTGGGGGGTGGACAACAGCCTACAGTGGGGTGATGCACTGGGTCATATTTGCCTGGTATGGTCCAAATTCTGTCTCTCCAGAGAACACCTCTCCTGCATTTACTGGTTCTCCACAGGTCTTTGGAATAGAAACAGCATTCCTGGATTATTAAAACATGTGAGTAGATTATACAAATATCTTCCAGGTGGCCAAGATCCCAGGGGTAGGTAGGGAATCCACATACACTTTCCAATTGGACTTCTTTTTTACTAGTTATGTATGGAAAAGTGTCCTGAAACGTAAGCTTCCACCCTTCCTCTGTCTGAGTGCGAGAGGGGAACTATCTCCATTCATTTATTCACTGGACGTGTATTTGTTGAGGGTCTACTGCATGCCGCGCCATGCGTTAGGCACTGGGGATCCAGCAGTTAATGAAACAGACAAAAATCCTCGCTCTTGTGGGGCTTATAATGTAGTGGGAAAAGGCAAATAATAATAATAAAGTCATTTATACTGCATGACAATAATAATAAAGACTTTGCAAAGTCAAGTACATTGGAAGGTTATAAGTGCTATGGAAAAATATACATCAGGAAGGAGGATCACAGAGCACCGAGGTCGCAAACAGAACAGCCAGAAAGGTCTTATTCACAAGCAAGGGCTCAAAGGAAGCAGAGGAGTGAGCCCCGGGGATGTCTGGTGAGTGGTGGGGGGCACTTTCAGCAAAGTAAGCTGCAAAGGCTCGGAGGCAGGACCCAAACTGGAGGTCAAACATGCACAGGAGATGCAGTGTGGCAGGAGATGCTGAGCAGGGTGGGAAAGAGTGGACATCGAAGTCATGCTCCAAGCGATGTTTTCACGGGGTCCCACTGGCTGCTGGTTGGGAAATGGACCTGCAGGCAGCCACCGCTGGAAACTGGGAAGCCAGGTGGCACCATGACAACCCAGATAAATAACAGAATCACATAAAAGCCTCATATAAAAGTCCTCATTTTCTGGGGTTTTTTTTTGTTTTTATTGAATCTACTGCAGTGACACTGGTTAATAAAATTATATAGGTTTCAAGTACACAATTCTATATAGATCAGATGTATATCAGATTGTGTGTTCACCACCCAAGGTCAAGTCTCCTTCCAGCACCATTTATCCCCCTTTCCCCTCTCTTACCTCCCCCCACCCTGCTTTCCCTCAGTAATCACCATACTGTTGGCTGTGTCTATGAGTTTTTTTCTTAATCCCTTCACCATTTTCACCTAGCCCCCCAGCCCCCTCCCTCTGACAGCTGTCAGTCTGTTCTTTGTATCTATGAGTCTGTTTCTATTCTGATTGTTTGTTTATTTTGTTGATTAGATTCCACATAGAAGTGAAATAATACAGTATTGGTCTGGCTTATTTCAATTCACTTAACGTAATACTCTCCAGGTCCATCCATGCTGTCACAAATAAAGGTAAGATTTCCTTCTTTTTATGGCCGAGTAGTACTCCACTGTGTAAATGTAGCAGCTGCATTTTTATATCCATTACCTTATTTCATTTTCACATATTACCTCTGTGTCATGGCTGAGGAAACTGAGCCGTAAAAAGGCTCAGGGTCTTGCCCAACAGCAGACAACTCCTCAGTGAAAGAACCAAGAACCAGTGCTAGAGCTAGGGTCGCTGACTCGGGTGGCAGCTGGTCACACGACAGGGGCCAAGTCCAGGGAGCAAAGCGAGGCTGCCTGAGTGTTCCGTGTCTGGGAAGGTGCGGACGGCACAGGGCGGCGGACTTGTAAGTTTGTCTCGGGGGACGTGAGACTGAAGCAGAGCTGTCGTGTGTCTTTCTTTCTTCTGAAACTGTGTTGAAGACCAGCATGCAAAAAAGCACACAAGTCCTGGACAGAGTTGTGAAAGGAAATCTTGAAGTTTCCCACCTGGCCACCAAGGTGAAGGGCTTCAAGAACATGTGACAACACACGGGTAATGAATTCCTGGAGGAGCGCTCCTTCAGATACACAGGAAACCTCTCATTAAAGTTGCACCTGGGCCCCCAGAGGGGGCGGTCACACCCTGCTCCCCACACCACAGAAAGGGCCGCCCGAGACACTCCTCGCAGTTCACTGAGTCCAACCCAACCTTGCTGTTGCTGCTAGGACTGGGTGGCCAACTGTTTAGAAGGTTTAGGTGGCATTTAAATGAAATTTCAAGAGTTAATGTTCTTAAAGCAACTTTTTAGAACTCAAGCCCTTTGTTGTTATTGTTTTTGAACAGTGACTTTACTCTGAAATGTCCACAGGGCGTACGGGGAGACACAGCACCCATTCGTGAGAGCAGAAGAAGCACCCACAGCCAGCCAGGACACTGAAGAGAAGGACGGCTGGATTTCTCTTCTTTTCCCTCTCTCCTCCTTCTCCTCTTCCTCCCTCTTTTTTTTTCTCTCCTTCCACACCTCTCCTTCTCCCCCTCCCTCTCTCCCTCTCTCCCTCCCTTTCTCTCTCTCTCTCTCCCTCTCCCTCTGCCTCTCTCTCCCTCTGCCTCTCTCTCCCTCCTTCCCTACTTTGCCTCTAGATTTAAAGATCGCTGGCATTCTTTATTCTGATTCCAGTGCTTCATGAGGCCACGGGGTGGACAAGCCGGGGCCTTGCCCTAGCGGTCCAAGTAGTCCGAGCCCTAGGGTAACAGAGAGGGGGGTCCGGTTTTCAGAGCAGGGGTTGTGAAAAACAAAATCTTTTTTAAAAAGGGAGTAGAAGAATAGAAGAGAATAAAAAGATTTAACTAGGCACAATGTGTAAACCTTGATTGACTTCTGATGCTTAAAAAAGAATGATAAGAAAAACATTTTTAGTATTTGGGGAAATTTGAATAGGGACTGGATATTAGATGAAATTACACAATTACTATTAACATTCTTAGATGTAAAAGCAATCTGTCTTTATGTAGGAGAACTTCCTTTTTGAGGAGAAGCATGATGAAGTATTCGGGAGTGATTAATTGTCATGTCTACAACTTACTTTCAAACACCTAGATACACTTAAGCAAGTAGGGCAAAATGTTAGGACACGTTTGACTCTAGGTGGCAGGAGTATATCCTGTACCGTTACTCAGTTCTCCACTGCGCTCAAATAGAGTATAATTAAAAGGTGGAAAAACGCATGCAGACCGAACATGACTCACGGTGCAAGAACAAACACCTGCAGAGGAAGAGGAATGGGAGCGGGAACGAGGATACACAGGAAAGACAGATGCCCGGCCGACACGGAGCGCTGTGTACTGATGGTGACAACAGCGGGCAGCGAGCTGAAGATGGTCATGGAGTCAGCTCTCTACACCTGCAAGGAGAAGAAAGAAGACCTCCCTCAAGTCAGCCCGGCGAGCCCCTGCCCTCGCAGCAGAGGGAGCCGAGTTGCACAAGGGTGAGCTGCTGGAATCCGGGAGACCCACACACCTGTGGCAGCAGGCCGACGGCCCAGAGCTCCTCACACAGAAAGTCGAGCCTGACTACTTTCCCAACCCCTGGGGAATGCAGAGTTACCTTCCTTCTGCAACGGGGACCTTCTGTTACTTGATTTACAGTTCCTCTCAGGATGGGAGATTCGTTCAATAATCCCCAGGATTGTAGCCAAACACCAAAGGGCCTATTTATCAAATTTGTCTGTAGTCCAAGCCCTGACTCAGGCATCTCCATCCCCCGCCAGGGAGGTAACTATGATTTCTATCATTTGTTTAATGAAATGGAGTGCCTGCTCCCAGGCATTCCAGAGAAAGCTTTTATGTGGCCTCCCTGTGAGTCAGGTTAAAAAAAAAATTCTGTGAAGATCCCCGAAAGCCTCACCCCTGGTGGTGCTGAGGGGATGACCCCTGATACTTGGAAGAATAACCAGAATACAAGTGCGGGCCCAGAAATGCCCCTCGTAAATCTTAATGGCATGCAACCCAGAGAAGGCCACCTCTCGGGAAGTCTGCCCACAGAATGGAAGCGTCCAGAGAGCAGGAAACACGTCTGCCCGCATCACAATGCCTGGCCGAGTTGGCGAATGTGAGAGGTGCTCGGTACCTATCTGTCACCTGAGTAAATGGGTCCGTAAGTGATCGAACGTTGCATGAGTGGTTCGGACTGGAAAGGACAGGCAAGTGCATAAGAAAGCCATGGTTTCTTTTTCAGCTGAAGAAGGGAATTATTTGAATAGCAAACAAGAAAAATAAAACATGTGGCAGATATTTATATCTATTCATTTGCTTTCGTGGGTTAAGACAATTTTTAAGTAAACATAATAAATGGAAAGAATGTTGCCTATGCAAGTGAGATAGGGAAAAAAGACAAGAAACAAATTGTTCATTTGTACCAGAAACCGCACTATTGCCTTATAAAGGCCCAAGGCTGAGGACTTACAATGCTGCGTGCCACTCTCCGATATTTCTAGTTGAAGAGCTGCAATCCTCAATCTCAGATCCATAGACCACTGAGGTTCCCGTTTTACCCTCAAAATATCACAAAATCCTTTGCTAACTTCTCAAAACACACTTCTAATTCAGTAAATTATTATAAAGGCAAAATGGTAATGGAGATGGGGGTGTTGTGAAATCAGAGAAGCAATGATTGTTCTCCAAAAGAGTTTAAATCTCCTCTGCAGTCTAGACAGATGGTTGTTTCTGAGAAGACCACACTCCCCGAAGCTAGAAAGAGACAGCGGTTTCTTCAAATTCCCCCTATTTAGTACATTTGAAAGAATCATGATTTGGTGCCCCCCATTGCTTATTCATCCATTCAAATATGAATAAACAAATACTTCTTGAATAGTCACAAATGTTATAGCCACTTGTCTTATTCCTGAACTATTTCCATCTAACCTGACCCATATGGTTTTATTCTAATACATGTTTATTCTTGTAGTCATTTATTGACCATTATACTTACTTTCTGTACTATATAGAGAGACTATATATTTAGATATGTTTATGTATAGATATAGGTAGATAGATATTATAAAGTCTGACACTGAATATGTTTTCTTTATAATTTCCTATGACCAAAAGGATCTAAAAATCAAAAGATGTCTTCTGAATTCAGTTATCATTATAATATTGGTAAAACCAACAAATATATTACAAACCATAAAACAAAAAGGTACATTTTATTGGAAACCTAATTTTATTACAAACCATATATATTACAAACCATAAAACAGAAAGGTACATTTTATTGGAAATGCATCTATAAATGAATAGTTATTCTAGTGTTATTTCTATAGATAAATTATACTTAATGTTAGGTAAGTCAGAGTTCAGCATCAATTATATTAACACCTTTCATTTTTAAATATGAAGTCCTGTGAAATCTTATCCATATAAATAATTACATGGAAATGAAGGGGGTTTGTGATAGCAATGTTATTCAGTTATTTGAAATCCTTCTCAGCTGATTTTAATGGTTTATCAGCTGACAACATGATTATATCCTTGTATTTTTGTGGAAACAGAGTGGGGAAGGGAATTGTCTTCAGCCACAGGCATGCTTTCAGGAAGGTGCATATGAGTTAAGCTACGTTAAAGGTATGAGTGTAAGTTAAGTGCTGGAACATAGTTAACTTCTAATTTTGAGTACATATTATTGTTATTATTAGTATTCTAAGCATCTGGAAATTGATTCTTTTAAAACTATAAGGGTCTTTTTCTATTCCATGGAGGGTCTTTATCCCCCAGGAAAACTTATACCTGACTTTCAAGAGCACTGAGTTAGGATATAATCAGATGCTTATAGTGGAGACTGGAAATAATAATGGTTACACTAGATGGAAGTTCATTTGTCTGCCACATGGAACTTGGAGCTGGTATGGTAGCTCCTCCCCAGCTGGCTTTGAATCCTCTGTTCTGCCAATGCCCAGGACTTTACCCTCATGTGCACGGCCACTCCCACCCTCCCTCCAGCCCTCTTCTTTTGAGTTCAACAGTTTTTAGATTCCACATAAAAGTGAGCTCACGCAGTATTTGTCTTTCTGTGACTGGCTTATTTCACTTAGCACCAGGTCCTTAAAGTTCGTCCATGTTGTCACAAATAACACTTTCCTTCTTTTTTAAGGCAGAATAACATCCCACCTTGTACGGGGTAACCCATAACCTCCTGTGCCCTCTCATACTATAGATAATTAAGAATTAGCTGTACAAGTGACTTTGAAGTGACCAAGGGACTGCTCTCCCAATGTCTTAAGGTGGCAGGGAGGGGGGAGAAATCACACGAATGTGAAGAGCACACAGGGTCCAGCGGAAGTAGTGCCTGCGTGCGTGTGGTTGGTAGGGCAGTGATATGGGTGTAATAACCTACAGTTTTAGTTTGAGCATTTCACCTAAAATGTCATATGGTACATTTGAGTGTGATACCGTTATGTTACAGAATGACACGCTTATGATTTTGTAATAAAAAAGGTGACATTTGTGCCAGATCCCATATTTAATACAGTGTGTTATATGGAGGCTGCAAAAGAAATTGGAAACAAGCACATAAAGCTGTAGCTGCCTCCGAGTTATAAAAGAGTGTGGCAAATCAGCAGAGGGAAGGGGTGGGGGAGGAGACAGAGGGTAAAGGGCGGGTAAGTGGGGATGGAAGGAGACATGACTTGGGGCGGTGAACACAGAGCACAATACACAGGTGATACATTACAGAACTGTACACCTGAGACCTGTGTAATTTCATTAACCAATGTCACCCCAACAAAGTCAAGAAAAAAGAAAAAAAGGACATGGTGAGCCCAAAGATGAGCTGAATGTGTGATGCAACATTATTCGATGTGAAGCCTTTGTAGACACATTACTGCTCTCGCCAGTTAAAAGGAGAGTCTAATTCCTGTGGCAATATTAGTACCTACATAGAGGCAAGGGGCAACCAGGCAAAAGGGATAGTTAATAGTAAAAGAGAAAGTCCCTTAAAAAGTAGTAAAAAAATATTTAGTAGTTGATAGTAAATTTTTTTTAAAATAGTATCAATCAAAATGGGTTAGATTAAACTGCAAAAACAAATAACTCTAAAATCTTAACAACAACAAAAAGGGAATGTTTTTGAAAAGCTCTAATGATGGCCACATAAAACTACACAATCCTTTCTTGACTCTTGTGTTTGGAATAATAGAATACCAGCACCTAAACTAATCTTTCTGTGCTACATCCACAGGGAAGTCCAGGGAGTGGAGGAGGGATGTTTCCAGGGAGGCGGCTCAAGGGCTCTGGCCCAGAAGCCTCCTCATTTCTGGGCGGAGCCCAGGCAGCCCCCGGCCCCGCCCCTCTGTTGAGGGAGGGGCCTGGTAAGTAGGTGCTGCGTCGGGGGAGGGGTTGGTAGCAGTGCCTTCTTCTTAGACATTGAGAGACATCCCTATAGCTCATCATTAAATTACTATTAGAGTTATTTAGTCATTCAAAAATCTTTTGGGGGTGTCTCCTATATGGTCAGCACTGTAAGACACGGAGCTAGGAAGCACAACAGATGGTGCTGTTTGGATTCTGGAAGAACTGAGCCGGAGAACACTTACTAGTTAAGGGATGATCCCGTGACTGGGTAGCGCCCGGTACTCAGTAAGCTTTTGCCATTGGTGGGCCCCTGCACACTTTCTCCGGGCACTGTGGCCCATAGCTCGCCCCTTCCCAACAGTACCCTTTTCACCCCTCAAAGCCTGACTGCAATTTTTAAATTAAAAAAAAAAACACCTTTTTTTTGTAAGCATAGCATATGTACAGATATGATAAAGTATTAAGGTCAGATTCTGCTCCTCTAAGTTTGGTACCATTTTCCAGATTGCCTTCCATGTGTAGGTAACTTTCTTTAAACACACCTTTACTCAAACATTCCTCTTTGGTATTGTATTTTCACTTAACATTTTACCATAAATATTTATCATGAATCATTAAAGCGTATAATACTCTAAAGAGGATTTCAATGGCTATTTTATATTCCATTGTACTTGTGCCACAAATTGATTACAACATTTTTCAATTTCTTTCTTATATGAGACAGGAGTCACAACTACTGCCATATTGATCTTGAAATGTCACTCATTATTAAGACCAAACTATGTTCCGAAGGAGGAACACGGCTCTTTAACAATGGCTGCAGCTTGTACGAGTGCCTGTGGCATGAGATGCTCCATTGAGGTATCTCAGAATTCTCCGCTTGCAAAGCTTCGGAATCTGAACATGGTGGTTACAGTCTCCCCACTCCCTCTCCCTCTCTCTCTCTCTCCCTCTCCCTCTCTCTCCCTCTCTCTCTCTCTCTCTCTGCCTCTCTCTCTCCCCCTCCCCCCCCTCTCTGCCTGGCCCACCCAGCTCTTGGCCTCCGGCCTTGCCAACCATCCTGCAAGATCCCAGGAGGCAGAATTCACAAATGGGGCAACCTAGCCCTGCAGCTGGGGCTCCTGCAAACTCCGGTCCATTCCAAGTGTCCTCGCTGTTCCTTGCCCCACAGAGCCGTGGTGCATGACGGGCTCAGGTTCCGCTGCCGCATCGCTCCTCACCTAGAAAGGGCTCATCCCTCTCTGGAGTTGCGTTCCTTTGGATGTACTTGTGTCCACAGCTCTCCAGTGTCTTTTTAAATGTGATTTTTTTAAGTTTATCCATTTTTATCTCCATGTTATTGTGGGAGCAATGGTCTGTCCCAACTAACCATCCACATCCTCACAGGAAGGACTGCTTTGTAAAGGTCAGCTTTGTTCCCCTCGGTTAGGCCCACATAGTGGAAATTACACCAGCTGTCCTCACCATCCCCTAGCGATTTTGTTGGATGTCATTTGGAATTTTGTCTTTCACAGGGTTTAGCTGAAAACTCAAGCTCCTTAAAATTGATTGTCTCATGCAGAACATGCACACCGGCAGGATTACCTGTGGATATATCTTCCTGGGCCAGTGCTCTGTGTGTGTGTGATTTTAATTTGGATGCTTCGCCAGCACATAAAAATTGGAAGTGTTCACATGAAAATCTCTGTGTCCATATTTTCATTTATCAGAAGTGACCTCTGAGCACCGATGACACATGCCTGCGTGTCCACGGTAGCCTGGAGCTCATGAGTAGCGGCTGCCCTCTTCCAATAGGACGAGCACCCTCACGACCTGCCCGTAGGCATCTGAGGTCTCACCTTTGGTCTAGTGAGGGGGGCTGAGCTGAACGCAGGTAAGGTGCCACGATAGATCCCATTGCACTTAGGATATAGATTCAAGTCCGTACCATGACCTAAAAGACCCTATGTGCTCTCACCCCAGCCCCTCTTCTGACTCATTTCCACCCCTTAGTCACCTTCCTACTCGACCATTTCCTGGCTGTCCCTCCAACAAGCCAAACACACCCCAGCCTCAGGCCTTGGCTATTTCCTCTGCTGATCGGTCCCCGGCCCCAGATGGTCAGTCCCCTGGCGCAGTTCCTCCCTTTGCAACTCAGCTCAGACAGCACCCCTCAGAGAGGCGTTTCCTGGCCATCCTCTATAAAACAGCACCATTCATTATTCCATACCCTTACCCTACTTTATTTCTGCAGCACTTATCTCTGGCTGACATTTTATTACCTTTTTGTTAGACTGCTGGCTGAACGTCAGTCATCCCCACTAGAAAATCAGCTCCCTGAGTAGGACTCTTACTTTCACAGCCGCGTCGGTGCGTGGCACATGGACACTGTCAAACGAGTAGGTGCACGAACAGTGCCTTTTACCCAGCTCATTGGTTCCGTAATGTTCCTCTTCAGAACAAGGAGGCCGTTGAACTTCATCAACTCGGACATGATTTTCAACTTTAAAATATTGTTCTTCTCACCACAAACTTCATGCTGACCGACAGGCTTCCGCCTAGGCTCCCTGTCCTCTGCAGAGAGTGCCCATGTGATAGACAGGAGCAGGGAGGAGCACCCATCAGGTCATGCCACCTGGGAAAAGGAAAGACTGACGGCTAAACACGCACGAGAGGAGCAGTGAGGCTGGAGTGTGCGTGCCCAGAGGTAAGCCAGAGGGAGAACGGAGAAGGCGCCTCCTGACCCGGGGAAGGACAAAACAGCACACCTCTCCCTCTAGGGAAGTCCATCGTGTGAGCGGGACACCCCATGTCTGACTCCATTCCAGAGGGCCCAGGGACCACAGGCTCCCGGACCCTCTATAGGTCATGGCTGCTGATGAATGAATGGGTGGAGAAATGGGCAAAAGGAGGCTTTAACTCCAGCAGAAGCTGCTCAGTGCCGTGGGCCCGTGCTGACTTGCTCTTGCCCTAGACCAGATCTGCACTGTCTGACAGGGTAGCCACAAATGATGTGTGGTGATTTAAATGAAAATCATTAACATTCAATAAAATCGAAAATTCATTTTCTTGGTTGCACACGCGACATTACAAGTGCCAACAGGCACATGGGGCTGCCACCTGTTTGGGAAGCAGAGATGAGGGACGGTGTTGGCTAGAGGCAGCCAGCCACCTGGCTTCCCGGTACCCAGCCCTGTATCCCAGTCGCTTTTAAGTGAGACTCCCGCGTCTTTCCTTTCTTGCTGCGAGAAGTACCAATCTGTGAAAACCTGACCTTTAAACATGGAGTGACTGGAGTCCTGAGAAACAAGTGTTTGAAATGACTACTTAGCACCCAAGTTCCATCCTGGATTCACTTTTTGGGGACTGCCAGGAAGGACACATCTGTGACCTGACAACGCAGGTCCTTCTCTGGGGCTTTCCACTGTTCGTACGAGTCCAGATGCATTTCTCAACCATGTCCTGCTGAGCAATACAAATCACCTTCTGTCCACTAAACAAAAAAAAAAAAATCTGACTCACTGGAGTTACTCCAAATCACTCTCTTTGTTGTAACTCCCAGCTTCTTTTGATGTCCACCGATACATCACTAGCTGGTACGCTTGCCAAGAGCCTGTCTAGGTTTGGGTGATCTGTCATCTCCCCAGAGCTTATTGCAAGAAACTTCCCACCCCTTTTAGGGTCTGGAAGATTGGTGAGCAGCGTAAAATGGCAACGTGCCAGGAAACGAGGACTGAGCTCTCAGCGAGACGTCTCTTTCACGAGCACAGGGCTGCCTTTGACCATCGGTGTGTATCAGGGAAGGACTCCCACGTGCGCGACTTGAGAGTAATTACACAGGGTGGCTGAGGAAGTTAAACAAGCCTGGAAGTCATAATTACGGCTAACTGTAGACAAGGTGGTGAAGTCCCGAAGTGTATCTCTGGCTTTCCTCCAAACTACCCCAAGAGCTCCTCTCTCTCATTTTCCGCTCCGTCCCCTCCCCTCGAGCTTGCCCAGGACCCTGTCTTGGCTTCTCATCCCTCCACGGAAGCTCGTTTGGGCTATTTTCCTCCCGTGGAAACTTCGTGCCAGCAGGCCAATAGGCTCTACTCGTTAAGACCAGCCAGCTAGCTACTAGGACCACCTAACTCACTTAAAAGCAAGGGTCCTTTGCCTGGTTCTAAAGAGCGGTTTCAGAGAGCAGGGAAGACCCTCAGATATTAAAGTCTGCATATGCATTTTCGGCAGAAAAGGCTCATAAAGTTCATCAGATTCCAAAATATGTCCATGACCCCCCGAAAAGGTTGAAGGCACTACTGATGAATATCAATAGCTCATCATCACAGGAGGCCTTTCTTCTTGGGCAATGTTTGCATTTGAACCACAGTGTGAAGTAGAAACATCTGATAAATATTTTTGCCTCCGGAAATAAGAACAGGAGAGTTTTCAGGCCAGACGTGAGGAAGGTAAGAAAGACTCTCTTTGGGGCAGAAATCAGCCTCTTGTTGCCTCTGAGATCACAACAACAGCCTCCACCTAGGATCCAGGGCAACTTTGGGGGTTGTACTGTTTCTCTTTGAACACGGGTTCTTTCCACTCACATAAAATGCAGGGGGTTTTGTTTGTTTGTTTGTTTGTTCGTTTTTTTGACCTTCCAAAGACACCAATCAGGCTCGGGATGTGGTGAAAGGTCGGGAGACAGAGCTTTAGTCCCCTCTGCCCCTCCCTGGCTGAGCAACCTTGTGAAATGACTTGGCTTCTCGAGGCCTCCGTTTCCTCATTTGTACACTATCTGGGCAGTCCTCTCCAGCCTAAGAAAGCTGCCCAGAGTCCGCTATAAATAAAATTTCTGTGCTGCCCCATTATTGATATGGAGAGGTTGTTTTCACACTGCAGAGGAAAAGAACTAACCAAACATGAAGTTGTTTTCTTCCTTTTTAATATGGGAGCATCTGTCCGGAGCAGCCAAACCTGCTCCTGAAAGCTTCGGAACAGTCTGTGGTGGATTGTAATTCTTGTCTCAGGAAGATTAATTGGAAACAAACTCTAAGGAAGAAAATTCAAAGCCCATTTCTATGCTTCCTGCCCTTTAGATCCTTCTAACATGGAAATTGACCGTTACAAAGAGGATTAGTTATTGGAATGGTCTGCGAGAAGACCAACATTCAGCTCCGCGTTTGTTCCTCGCCAGAGGCCCGGGTGACCCGCATGTTAATGGCTTTCTTTTTGGCTTGCCGGGGGATGAAGCGCGCATACTAACTCCAGACCCTGTGTTCCCCAACTTTCATCTGAGCACAGCCTTCCCGAGTCAGACACGCTTCCTCACCCCCAAACTGTGCTTCAGATGAGGACAAAACCTGGCAGTGATGGTCCCCCTACTCATCCACGGTGCGGAAGTAGAATTTTTTTTTTAATTGAAGAGAGTATCTTTTGACCTCTGAATTTTGTTGGCCTTTCCCATATTTTTTTTATGTGCTTCATCTTTTTATTCTTCAGTACTAGATTTCTCCACCCACCTCCACCCCCAGCAAGATTCCCTAGCTGAGTGCATGTTCTGATTGCTTCCTTCTCCCCCATCACGGGTCTCCTTGCCCTTCGTCTCTTCTTCAAATGCAGAGACCACCCTTCACTTAGTAATCTCGGCTGCCCTAGCGCAACCGAGGACCAGGAAGCAAGCAGGAAGCCCTATCGAATGGGCAACGTGGAGTCACCACAAAAGTTGTTAGCCTTCTCTCAAACCAGGTTGTTTTGTTGCTGCTGTTGTAGTTGTTGTTGGTATTACATATAATATTATCTAGAAAAATGCAAGTGTCAAACATAGAAGTGCGTAGAGAAGGGGAAGAACCAGGCAGGCACAGGAGAGGGACAAGCTCTGACGACTAGACCGCGAGCCCAGGAAAATGCCAAGGGACAGCTGGCAACGAGAGAGGAGGGAGGAAGCAGTGAAAACATAAGGCGAGGGGAATAAAAGAATCTTTGCAGTCTGGGGTATCGAACAGTGAGATAAACAGATCCATTTGCCCCACTGCTAATTAATCAGACTGTGGCATATCTAGAATGGCAATGGGATGGATTATCAATGTAGCTTTGAAATAGGACAGAGGAGGTAAATTGAGTGGAAGAACTATTTCATGTAAGCCATTCATCCTGATTTGAAAATAACGGCAGAGCAAATGACTGCCGTTAAAGACTGTTTTGCTATCTTCCCTCGCAGGTGAGTACAGCCAATGGGATGCGCACGGAAGTGATACGGACGACTTCCTGGTTGCCCTTCTTTGGAAGCAAGACTCCTGACCTCCTCCCTGTCCCCTGCTGGCCTGGGTGCGGACATGGCGGCTGGAGTGTCGAGGATGACAGAGCAACGAGAGGGAATCTGGATCACTGACACAGTGGAGCCAGCATCTTATACCACTCAGGCTCGGTCTACTTCTTTATATTCTTTTTTTTTTCTTTAATCCTCACCTGAGGGCATGTTTATTGATTTTAGAGAGAGAGGAAGGGGGAGAGAGGAGAGGGAGAGAGAGAGGGGGGAAAATGACATCATGTGAGAGAGAAACACTGATTGGTTGCCTCCCGTAAGTGCCTCAACCAGGGATCGAATCAGCAGCCTAGGTATGTAGCCTGACAGGGAATCGAACCCACAACCTTTTGGAATATCGGATGACACTCCAACCAACTGAGCCTTCTGGCCAGGCTGTTTTTTTATATTCTTAGAGAGTATAAACTTGCCTTGTTTAAGCCTGATATTTTTATTTTTAGCAGCAGAGCCTATACACTACTAATCAACTAATGAAACTTCTATCTACAGATATAATTTGGGAGGTCCCATTGATTATGCTCCCAAATCGCTCCCTCCCTCTCTCTCTTGGCAGTGGCCCTGTGATGAAGTGGAGCAGGGAGGATTAGCAGTCCAACATAACAACCCTATGTGGTATTATTATTATTATAACTACTCATTATTATCATTCTAATCCAAAAGATGCAATGAAGCCTTATCCCTAAGACCTTTCAGCTAGTGAGAGGCACAGCTGGGATCTGAACCGAGGGTTTCTGGAGAGCCCACAGCTCTTACCATTTCCCTCTGCACCTCACTTCCTGCGCTGGCAGGAGATTTCACGGCTGAACACAGCACCCGGAACATAGCCATCACTTTCCAAACTGGGGACATGACAGGAGGCGGCCAACTGTGTTCCGACCGAGTCCACCCCCACTGGGGCCATGGTGTGCATTGCCTGTGGACCACCTCCTTTGGCTGGAACACTCTTCCTTCAGGTGCAGGGAGTTCCGGGTCTTTGGTTAAACTGCAGTAAGTCCCTGTTTAGTTAACCACGGACATTTCTTTCTCTTCCAATTATAACTCAATTTTTTTTTTTTTTTGGTCAAACTCTCATGGTTCTCAGTCTATCCAAGGCCACAGTCTGGAATGACAATCCTAAGTCACCAAGAGAAGCTTACTTTCTGTTCAAAATGCTTTGGAAGGCAGGAAATGCACCCCCAGGACAGACCCCCCCCCCATGCTGAGAGGGGGCTCCCCAGGCGAGGGAGACAGACAAACTCCAGCCCCCGGCCTTTCTTTTCTCACACGGATGGGAAAAGCAGAAACAAACACCGTTTGGTGCCAAAAAGGAGGCTCTGGTACCTGAGGCCGTCACTGTGCACCAAAGGGAAAACATTAAAAAGAAACACCACGTGTGAGAAGGAGGAGGAGAAAGGAAAGAAAACGGAGGAAGAAACGTATGTAGTCCATAAAGATTTCTGCCTAAAATGGGGAGAGGGGAAAGTTAGGGGTGCAGGAAAAGGTGAGTTCTGGTTTCCCAGCAAACGGCTTTCTTAGGGTCATTCTGCCCCCACCCCGCACTGCATCAGTGTGGCAGGTGGCTGCAGGCGAGGGGCTGCTCATGGGGGAGGGGGCACCCTGAAAACTGTCAGGGGTGCTCAAATTCCAATCCCCCCTCTGGCCTCGTCAGGACCAATCTGCCTCACAGTGCTAGGAACACGCGGCATCCTCATCTCACAGAAAAACAACTGGGATCTTGAAGATAACAAGCAAGAGCTCTTGGTCCAAGAGCACAAAGGTATTTAGTGGTAGACTTGGAATTTTAAACCCAAGACTGTCAGATGCTGAACCAACGAAAAATCCATCTGATACACAGCGCCAGTGTTCCCCCCAGATCACTTCGTGCGTGAGCTATGTCTTTGTTGTTGCTGCTGTTCACTCCACAGTTAGGAAGCACTGACTATGTCCAGTTGCAAGATGTAAAAATGTGGCTCCTCCTGGCATTGGGTTTGTGGACTGATGGAGCAGATGACGATGAACCACAGAAGGAGAGTCGAGCGTTAATGTATTACAAGTGCTAGGCAAGAGTACCCGTGAGCACAGCAATAGACTTCCTGCACGGTTCCTGCGTGCTAGCTGTGCCCTGGGCGCAGGGCGGAGAGCTCTGCCCACAGGGTCAGAGGAGACAGGACGTCAGTCCAAGGGAGGGTGAGGTCAACTTGCAGATTTAGCAAATAAAACTACAAGCTCCCCAGTTAAATTTGAATTTCAGAGCAACAATAAATGCTTTTTTAGTATGGCTCATGCAATGCTTGCACTTATACTAAAACATTACTCATTATTTACCTGAAGTTCGAATTTGACCGGGGTCCTGGCCCGTTGAGGTGAGGAGCATAAGGGAGAAGTAGAACACGTTTCGTAAAGAAGGGGAGGCTCGCAGATGAGTAGTTTGTCTGCAGACCTGGGGGAGAGTGGAGGGAAGTGAGGACTCCTGAACCTCTACCCTCACAGGGATCGTGGCCATAGGGTGAACATCAACTTTCAAAAGACCAGAGGAATTGCTTTCATAGGGATGTGTGAAGCCACCTCAAAATCATTTATTTTCTGAAAATAAGTGGGAAATAAATTAAAGCATGTATTTGGTCGCGTTGTAAATGTAAGGTCTCCCGCCGAGTTAGGCAGCGGTGGGAATAAATACACCAGCGAAGAAGCTCACAGGTGCCAAGCACCCATGCAGGATGCAGGCTCTTCCTCTTCATGGGTCCAGGGGTGCTATGCTTTAAAGGAACACCCCCGACCCCCACAAGAAAGGGTCAGAGTAAAGAGGAGGTGGTGTCGTGGAAAGAACTGTTACCTCCCTCCCTGTGACTGGTCGGGTGACTTGGGCTGAGCTTATCCCCTCCGGTCGGTGGCAGCTTCCTCCCCTGGGAAGTGGCAAGGCCCCTCTGACTGATGTCCAGGGACCCGCAAGCCCTCAGAAGGATCCAGCCTTAAGGAGCGAGGCTAAGTCGGCTCTCAGGCTGATGTGGGGCACAGCTTGGCTCTCCGGCCTTCCTGACGATTCTACAAGCTCACGGCATTCCCCCAGCAGACCAGCCTTCTCTCTTTTCTAGCTCTCCTTTGTTTCTGCTGCTTGCAACCAAAGAACCAAAGAGCTCAGATCACTGCGGGCCGAGCGGGGCGGGTGGGGTGTCAAGGGCCGTTACGTTTGTGAAACTCGGGGCTTACACAAGCTACACTCCATTCTTTACTGCAGGACTTCTCAGGACCTCTGACAAGGTCCTGTCTCTGAGACTCTTCAAAAGAGAATAGAGTGTTTGGCGTTTCACAAACCACCTTTACAGGGGCCCCTTACTTCCGTGAGAGCAGTGTAGGGGATCTGTAGCCTGGGGTTCCTGGCACGAGCATTCTGACCTCAGTCTTTAAGTGGGGTATGTGTGTTGTCTGACTGACTAGGCAATGTCAGGGCCTTAGGGAAGAAACGAAATCTTCCTCTTCTTCACCCCCGCAAATTACTGGACACAACGGATGACTAGAGCGCAGCAAAACTGCGAGCGCACCGTGTGCCAGCCCTACTGTGACCGCAGAGTGGTTTCATGTGTGCGAAGCCGCAACACGTTGCTGAGCTGGAGGCCAAGGGAGCTGACCCATGTCACTTTGCCAAAGGCAGTTTTCCTGATTACTTTCTGCCTGCCTGGGATTCCTGTGGTTTCCTCTTGTAAGGGGATCCTGTACTTCCTGACATTGGGTTGTTGCTGGCACTGCATCACGGGACCCCCGGGAGGGCTGGCCGCTGGAGGAGGAGGATGAGAGGCCGCAGTCTCCAAGCGTGGCTAGGTGTTGGCCTTCCATAGGCAGTTCAGAGGCAGGTACGTCGGCAAAGCGTGGTTATCAATGACTTGATTGCTCGCACTAAGGACATTCGGCTGAAGCTGAACTATTGGTGAATCAAAAGTTTTTAGCCCTGGCTGGTGTGGCTCAGTGAACTGAGTGCCGGTCTGCGAACTGAAAAGTCACTGGTTCGATTCCCAGTCAGGGCACATGCCTGGGTTGTGGGCCAGGTTCCCAGTAGGGGGTGTGTGAGAGGCAACCAATCAATGTTTCTCTCACACATCGAAGTTTCTCCCCCTTTGTCCCTCTCTTCCTCTCTTCCTAAAAACAAATAAATGAAATCTAAAAAAACCCAAGTTTTTATTCAATAGGCACCAAACCTATACCACGTGCCAGACTTTTTCATGTCCTCCAATACTTTGCTTCATTCTTAGCCCACGTGACTGTGCTGTGACTCCTCATGAACCGCGGGACACAGGGGCTCCTGCACTGTGTTGTACAGAGAGTGGGGAGGCTGGCCCGAAGGCCTGCAGACTCCCGCTCACCCTGGTGTCCCCTGGGTGTCGCTGGCTGGAGCTCCTCGCCCATTATGTGTGTGAACAACATAAATGGATGCCCCCCAAAAATGCAGGACACAAAGGCTTAAACTGGTAAGCAAAACTGAAAAGAAAATTTATAATAAAAAATGTGGCCCAAGTTTGGGCTAGGAGTTATTAACTCCTGGAGACTTCAATAAAGAAAGTTCAATTAATGCAAAATGACCGTTGACTAAGACGACTCCTCAGGAGTAACAACCAAGCACCTTGCTGAGGGCATTACATGCGTGCATTATGTGCACATTTTTATATGTAAAATAGACATGATAGATAGGTACTGTTTTAGTTATCCTCACTTTACAGAGGGAGAAATTAAGACAGAGAAGGTTTAAAGGCTTGTCCAGAGTCAGAGCGAGAAGCAAAGCTAGGGCTCACACATGGGACTGACTCCGATGTGTGGTGTGTGTCTACAGCTACTGTGTTACATTCCTGACGGCTTTGCCGAGACACCGGTCCCATCAGACCTCCTGGGGCAGGGGGGTTCCTAAGCCCAGCTGCCTCTAGACATGAGTGGTTGTGTCTGTTCGGCCCTCCTCTCCTCACCTCCCCCCACATCTGTGAGCTGTGCAAACTACCATCATTCACCAAACGTACCATGCCACGGAAAATGTGAGGAAGCATTCATTTGGCCACCTAGAAAATCACTTTCCGATTAGAAAGCGAAAGTCACGGGGTGGAAGGAAATCCAAGGACGAGGGGCCCTTCTTTCCTTTGGACAAGGACAACTAGGCTACACGGTCAGAAGCTGGCGGGGTGGGAGCATGAAACAGAGCTGTCCTCCCTGTGCAGAACTGGTTGGGTGATTAGCCTAAGTGCCCCTCAGCACTGAACGAGAGTTGCTGAAACCCAGGGGGTCTTCACGGTCATGGTCAGCAGGCTGGAGGGTTCCGTAGAGCCAGACCTGGGGACCGCATCTCACCCATGGCCTCTTTTTGCGCAGTCCGTGAGCTAAGCCTGTTTCTTATATTTTGAAGAAGTTGTAAACAAAACAAACGACATGGGACAGCGACCGTCTGTGGCCCTCGATATGTAAAGTATCTGATATCTGGTCCTTTACAGAATAAATTTGCCAGCAACCCCTGGTCTGGAATTCACTCTGGGGTCAGCCACAAGAAAACCATGGGCCCATGAATGGGAAGCCAAGATAAAAAAAAAAAAATGGTAAAGTTTCAATAGTTTCACTTGCAATTTTATAGCTTTTATGTAACTGTTGAAGACAGATTCACCTTTCATTTAGGAGCAAAGTTCTGGCATTTGGCAGGAAAGGACAGACACGGGAAGACAGCCCCGTGTCCCAGTTCACACCTCCCAGCGTCACCGGCCTCCAGGTGCTGCGTGAGCTCCTTCCAGGCCGACGCCGGGCGAGTGAGCAGCTGCAAAAGGAGGTTTCCAAACGGGAGCACGTGGGATCTCAACCACAGGGAAGAGAGAGAGCAACCCGTAACGCCTACAACGCACCAGGAACCTTGCCACCTGAGGAGTCGAAAATCCCATGTGCTTTGCCTGCACTTCACGGACAGCACTCTGGCCCTCGGAGGGGCTCGGGGACCTGCCCTAATCAAACGGTGGGGAAGCCGCAACCCTGGGATGCAGTTCTCGGTTTTCTGACTCCAGGTCCAGGGTTCCTTTCTCTGCACTTGGCTCCCCATAGCAAATGTGAACACGTTCTGAATGGGGAATCCAAAACCCAGAGCCCCGGCTGGGCCCTGATTCCTCATCTGATTACGAGGGTGGCAAGGTCCCTCCCAGCTCCTTCCTTCTGTAATTGTTTCCGAGAAGTAACTCGAGAGAAATGGAAAAGGAGACTCGTAAGGAGGCAACGTAATGCTCTAGCTCACCCAACTTCCGAGGGGCGTGACGTCAGTAGGGGCTAGGGGAACTCGCCCAGGTTAATTTAAGTGAGAAGTTCAGGACAGAAATAGACACACGTGCATGAAAGTCAATGCTGACAGTATGGCAGGCTGATTTAACAAAGACTCCCTCCCACTGCAAACATATCTAAATGCTGGATAAATATTTTAAAACTTTAAAATACATCGCCTGAAAGAAAGCCGAGACAGTTCCCAGGTGCCAGAAACAGAAAGGAAATTTGAAACCAGAGACATGAGCTCCAGGCCCCTCCACAAATGCGGCCTGGGGGCCATTGAGGCTGTACCTGGGACCTCTGGTTAAAACAGCCTCTTAAAAATCCTTCCAGGACTTGAAAGAAGAGCTGGAAGAATTCTGTCTACTGCCCAGAGAAGCAACAAGGAAGCCAACTGCCTTTGTCTGAGTTCTGGGTGGGAAAATACACACATCCTATGGCGTCCCAAACCCAACCTGGGTATGGGGTATGAACTTGAGCTATCTGCAAGATAAGAATCGCAGGCAGGAAATCAACATAATCACTGCTCCCGATCTGTGGAAACCACAGGAATCTGGACTAAAGTATAGACAAGACTGCTCTGTAGGGTCTTACCCACAATCTGGGGTACGAGGGGCTCTTAGCAGAAAGAAAAGTAAAAGCTTACAGTAAAAAATCACTAGTTATGTGATAAAAAAGGATCAGCTGATAAAAAAAAGGAGCATCAGCTGGTAAACCCAAGGTAATAAAATTGTCCATTTAATTTATTTAATCAACCCAAGAACTAGAAATAATAGAAAATCTGAACAGCAAGGCAAAATAAGTCTATTTAAATTGGGGGGATAAAAGAAGGCGTAGTAAAAGTCAGAATGATAGGACTCTTAAAAATTTAAGGGAGCGATTTGAAGAAGCATCAAAGAGAACTTCTACAACTGAAAACTATGATCATTAATCATAGTTTTGGATGTCAAACTTGACATCCAAATTCAGTACCAGGTCAGATACATTTCAGAAGAACTAGTGGACTAGTAGGTTGATTTGAGAAAAAACATCTGGAATAAAACACAGAAAGATAAGAACATAGAAAACATCAAAGAGAGTTTAAGATACATGGGAGTTAACTGATACATTTGGAATTTTAAATCTAAATCAAGTATAAGTTCCAGAAAAAAATGGAGGGAAGGAGGTTAGAAGGAACTCAAAGATATAATGGCTGAGAATTTTCCAGAGTTTAAGAAGGCTGGTGAATCCCAAGTAGCATAAAAGAAAACAAAGGAAAAAAAGCTACATAGCTATATACATTGAAGCCAAACTTTTTTTTAAAAGGAAACTCTTAAAAGCTCTCGACCAGAGAAATAACCTAAAAAGAAGTGATAATTAGGCTGACCACAGAATTCTAACTAGCAACAATGGAAGAATTTCTTTTATACCCAACTAAACTATTGTTACAGAATGAAGGTGAAATAAAGGTACTTTCAAAAATAAGGCTCAAGCCCTGGCTGGCATAGTTCAGTGGATTGAGCGCGGGCTGCGAACCGAAGTGTCACTGGTTCGATTCCCAGTCAGGGTACATACCTGGGTTGCAGGCCACAGCCCCCAGCAACCGCACATTGATGTTTCTCTCTCTCTCTCTCTTTCTCCCTCCCTCCCCTCTCTAAAAATAAATAAATAAAATCTTAAAACAAAATTAGTCATCATGGCCATTAAGTGTTGTTTTTTCAAAAATAAGGCTCAAAACATTTACCACTGACATCTATTGCTGAAAAACTACTATTTTGATATATTTCAGAAATAAATCTAAATTGAATCCTAAGAAATATGAAGCAAGAAATGATGAGCAAAGAAATCAGTAAGCATTGACTTAAAACAACAACAGTAATAAGAGCTAATTTGGAAGAGCCAAAAGCAAGTTAAATAAAAGTACTAAAAACAATAACATGTAATATGGGAAGAGGTGTTTAAAATCCTTGTATTTGGGGGCAGGAAAACAAAGAAATACTGAATAACTAGTGAAGTGCACATGATATAATAATTTTTGCTGCCACCAATAAATATTTGAAATACAAGGAATACTTTCAAGCCCACAGAGGGAGGTGGGGGAGGAGTGCAATAAAACAAACAAGGTAATAAAGGGAAAAAGGAAGAATAAGAAGAGGTGGGGGTGGGGGAAAGGAGCACAAGGGCAAGATGTTCAGAAAATCCCTTCGCAGGATCAACTTCTCAGTTCAACCCAGTCCCTGCTGAGGTTGCACGCCACCTGGTGGTGATTTTTGACTCTGCCGAGGATGGATGGAGATTTCCAGGTGGCGTAACTGACGGGGACCTACCTGCCTCTAGAGACTCGGTGGCCTGCCATTGCACCTGTGCCCAGCCCTCTCCCGCAGAAGACAAGAACTTTGATCTACCCCCTGATTAAGAACCAGGGCTGGGCACACAATAGGAGCCCATTATCAATTGTGTTAGACCAAAGTTCATGTCTTGGCCAAGATTTATTACATTCAAAAAGAATAAAAGCTGAAAATTAATATTGAGTATAACTCAAAGAGTTAGAAAATTAACAGGGCATGCCAAAGGAAGTAGAAGAAAGGAGCTGATAGAGGTGAGATACAGATTTAATAAATTAGAAAATCAACAAAAATGCCAACAAAATCTAAGGTATTTTCTTTTTTATTTTTAAAGATTTATTTTTTAAACAATTTTATTTATTTATTTTTAGAGAGAGGGGAAGGGAGGGAGAAAGAGAGAGAGAAACATCAATGTGTGGTTGCCTCTCATGCACCTCCAACTGGAGATCTGGCCCGCAACCCAGGCATGGGCCCTGACTGGGAATCGAACCAGCGACCCTTTGGTTCACAGGCAGACACTCAATCCACTGAGCCACACCAGCCAAGGAAGGTTTTTCTTTTTAAATGAGTAGAATCAGCATCTAGCACTGAAAAAAAATCTATTACATTTTAAAAATTTCATGAGATATAATTAAAGAAATAAATTTTGAAATATGTAACTAATATATCAAAAAAATTTAAACTACATTAATGGACAGTTTTTTACCTTTTCTAATATGTAATCATGTATTTGTTTTCACACACATGAAAACATACAGAGCTATGTATGTGAATGATCTCATGCGACCATACACATGACATTTTAAGTGGTCTTGTGTTTGCTTTCTGTGTCTTGACTTACCCCTTTACCCACACGCACACATGTGCCCCATGTGTGATAGGCTACACATTTATTATGAATGAAAACAAAAGGCATTTGGTTTCCTTCTCATCGTAAGAAGTTGTGGAGCTGTTCTGCTGCTGCTGATTCTCGTGGCCTTTCCTTCCCGGACTCAGGATGGTCACTGTGACGTCACCCACTGAGCCCCCATCCCTGTCAGGATGCAGGAAGGAGCCAGGACAGCCAGCTGGATTCTCCTTATGTCTCGTCAGAGCCAGAACTGTGTCCGTCACGTGGCCACCCTGGCTAGAAAGATGGGGACCAGGAATGAGCTTGGGTGGACAAGTCAACAGTATCTGCCACACTATGTTCACGGGCTGATTTGTATTCTTCCATATTTGTCTCCATGGTCCTATAATCTTACAGAGATACAGTTACACTCGTGTACATAGTCTCAGTTATAATGAGGCAGGGAGTGGCAGGTCACACCTGTATTCCCGGTCTCATCTTCGTGTACAAGCAGCCCCACCTTTTCCAGCAGATCAGCATCAACAAAATCTCCCAGCAGAATTCCAACCAGAAGGAGTTACTCTCCTTAAATCTGCTGGCTCTGAAATCTGAGCCAGCCCTTCCCACAGGCTGCTCCTGGCCAGGAACCGGGCACTGCAGGGTCTCTGTGGTGGGCCCTTCCCAGGAGGCCGGGCACTCCTCTGACGGCTGACTCTGGGTCCAGGCCTCCCACCCAACCTCCCGTGCCTCTTCACTTCACTCAGCAACAGACTTGCATCCCAGCCTGACCATTCTCTCAGCCTCACAAGACTCATTTACTTTCTGAGGCTTTTGTGCCAATAAAATCCCTGCATGTTTAATCCTGTCTCGGTGTCTGCTTCTCAGAGGACCCAGACTGACAGTCAATTACCCCTCCATATGGTGACTTTCTTCTTGCCTGCTGGGACCTGGACACAACTCAACTGTAACTTGTAGTTCAGTGGGAACCCCGCTGTGTCCCCTGGCAAGAGTGCCCCTACTCTGGGGACCAGGGCCTTCTACTCTACGGAGTTTAGATGCAGAGGGACAGGAAGCACAAAACCCACCAGTGGGACCATTCCTGCTTGCACCCTGGGTTCCCAGACCCATTTGTTCTTCCTACTGGTGACACAGCACCATGCAGAGGTCTACGGTTTGATGCACACACTACACGCGGAAGCGTGGCACTCTTTAACAGACAGTGCTGCCTCTGAGCTGGAGCACCAGCTGCAGTTGTAGGCTGTTCCACCTTCCCGACACACCAGCTGCTTCTGGATGGTGCCGCCAGGTATGTGACACAAAAATAGGCCCCAGGGTCACAGCCCTTCCCACACCTTCTTCAGTGTGATGTGGATCCCTGGTCAGATACGAAGTTGTGTGGGTTTCCATGACAACGGATAGGTATTCTTTAAACTCCTTGAACATGGAGCCTAGATAAAGGTTCTGCAGGCAGCCCTGGCTGGTGTAGCTCAGTGGATTGAGCATGGGCCTGCAAACCAAAGGGTCACTGGTTCAATTCCCAGTCAGGGCATATACATGGGCTTCAGGCCAGGTCCCCAGTAGGGGACCACACACTGATGTTTCTTTCCCTCTCTCTCCCTCCCTTTCCCTCTCTCTAAAAATAAATTTTAAAAATCTTTTAAAAAGTAGATTCTGCAGGCAGAAAAGACATCCTTGTACCTAAAGCAGGCATCTGTGGTAGTCGGCCTCCAATATGGCCCCCCCTCATGATTCCTCCTCCTTAGATTCACACCTTGTGGAGTCTCTCCTGTGTTGAAAAGGACTGACCCGTATAACCAGCGGGATATTGAAAGATGTCATGCGTGGCTTCAGAGGCTGTGTCATGAGAGATGTGGCTTCTCCCTTGCGCTCGTGGCTCACCCGTTCTGGGGGAGCCCACCACCGTGTGTTAAGACACTCAGGGAGCTTTATGGAGATGTCCACGTGGAGAGGAAATGCGGTCTCCGGCCAAGAGCCAGCATCTGACCGAAAACTCATGCCGTCCCCCTAGCCAGAATGGCTGAAATCCCTGACCGACAAACACCACAAGACAGAGGAAATGATTTTCTTGTATGAAGCCACTTAGTTTTGAGGTGATTTGTTAGGCAGTGTTAGATGAGTGAAATAATCCCCAAATCAGCCTCAGCTCTGGGGCCTCAGCAGTCACTGGGCTCCTGACCTAATGATCCTGCTCCTCTTATGGCACAGAAGTCAAAACCACGCTAACTACGTGCTGGGAGACCCCCTGTAATAAATCTGACGGTTCGTCATGAATCCTTCATGTCTGGACTACACACAAATTACAGAAAGAGGTGATTCAATCTCCTGGTCACTGAAGAAGAATACACATCCTTCCCCCAGTAAACACTCCAGACAAACTAAAATGAACCACTGCAAAGACCACCATCAGGGAGAGAGCCAAACACGGTGCCATTGACTGTCCTCTTCCACCCTGCTTTGCTCTCTGGATAAACCCGAGTTTCGGCGGGCTGCCAGAGGATGGCAGGCACTGTTATCCGAGAAGGTTTCCAACACTGAAAATCTTTTTCTGATGGTATTAGTGGTGCTATGGGCAAGTGCGATGATTTGATATTACATAATAAAGCGCACCATTTGGAAAATCAGCATAACTTGGTAAACCAACCTTTCCCAAATGAGTAACAAATGGTGTTTCAAAATTACGCGTGGATAAAGCTACATTAACAGGGCATGACAGGACAATGGATTTTACCATAAAAAATGTGAAAAGTATATTGATATGGTTCCAGATTCTACAATGAAACAAATATTCAGTACTCTCTCACTTTTCAAGTTTTATGTAGCATCAAAGAAAAATATCCACAGCAGAACTAGGACAAATAATCCAAAAATTTATATGGAAACACAAAGACCCCAAATAGCCACAGCAATCTAGAAAGAACAAAGTTGGAGGTATCAGGTCATGTAATATCAAACTGTACCATAAGGATATAGGGACCAAACAGCATAATACTGGCATAAAAAACACATAGATCGATGAACCAGAATAAAAGAGCCCAGAAATAAACCCACACCTATATAATTCATTAATATTTGACAAAGGAAGCAAGAATATACAATGGGGTAAAGATGGCCTCCTCAATAAATGGTGTTGGGGAAAATGGACAGATACATGCAAAAAATAAAACTAGACCACCTTCTTACACTATATGCAAGAATATAATAAACTCAAAATGGATTAATGACTTAAATGTGAGACTTGAAAACATAAAACTCCTTGAAGAAAACACAGGCAGTAAAATCTCAGCCATTTCTCTTAGTAATAGTTTTTCTGACATAGCTCCTCAGGCAAGGGAAACAAAAGGAAAAATAAATAAATGGGGCTACATCACACTAAAAAGTTTTTGCACAGCAAAGAAAACCATCAACAAAATGAAAAGACAACTCACTGATTTGGAGAACATATTCGTCAGTGATATATCTGATAAAGGGTTAATACCCAAAATTTATAAAGATCTACACAGCTCAACACCAAAAAAATAAACAATCCAATTAAAAAACAAGCACAGAACCTGAACAGACACTTCCCCCAAGGAGACCATACAGATGGCCGATAGACAGATGAAAAGATGCTCGATGTCACTAATAATCAGAGAAATGCAAATTACAACCACAATAAAATATCACTTCATACCTGTCAGAATGGCTATTATTAATAATTCAACAAACAACAAGTGCTGTGGAGTTTTCCATGACATTTGAAAAAATGCACTTCTATGCAATATCATTTATAATAGCCTAGCTATGGAAGCAGCTACCCAAATACCCATCAATAGACAAGTGGATAAAAAGTAGTGGTACACACACACACACACACACACACACACAATGGAGTGTTACTTGGCCATAAGAATAAAATCCTACCACTTGCCACAGCATGGGTGGACCTAGAATGTATTATGCTAAGTAAAATAAGCCAGTCAGAGAAAAACAAATACGGTATGATTTCACTCATACATGGAATCTAAAGAACAATATAAATGAACAAACAGAACAGAAACAGACTCACAGATACAGTGAAAAGACCACCGGTTGCCAGAGGAGGTGGGTTGGGGGACTGGCTGAAAAAGGTGAAGGGACTGAGAAGTAGATATTGGTATTTACCAAACAGTCACAGGGATGTAAAGTACAGCATAGGGAATATAGTCGACGATATTGCAATAACTACGTTTGGTACCTGGTGGATACCAGAACTATCAGGAAAACATTTTGTAAAGCATGACTGTCTGACCACTATGCTATACACCTGAAACTAATATTGAATATGAAATGTAATTAAAAAATAAAATAATAAAAATAAAAGTAATATCTTTCAGAAGAACCAAGAGGTAACATGCATTTGTTCCAACAGAGAACTCATCCATATTTATATGAGTGCTTAATAGAGTCAGAACTCTCTGGTTTCTCCTTTCATTCCTTCTGCTTATCTATTATTGAATGTTATATCTCATTTATTTTTCCCATCTCCAAAGAGGTCCTATTCCTTCCTTACTGAATGTTTAAGCTCTGTGATCCTCTGGATGAAGATCAATGCTTTGGAAATAAAGCATCCTTATTTTATCTGATTCACCCTATTTAGCTTTCCCCCCAAATTATCTTCCTTTACATCAGCCAAATGTATTACTATGTGCTATGTGCTTGACAAACCATCTCCATTTGAAAACTCAAGGAATTTATCCTCCTGCTCACACCCCTCCACATTCTCATTTCTTAACCAGAAGTGGAAGACAAGAGTATATGTACACACAGCGATGTCATTAAAAGTCCATACATCAGCACATTAGTTTCTCACACACCTTTTCAGTTCTTTGTACCATGGTATGACATTTTCAGAAGCTCAGTAGAATCTTTAAAAAAATGAAAAGAGCAAAGGGGGTCTGTTGGGAAACACCCTGCCTGGTTTCAGAAGCTGTAACCCACCCCTCCTGGCTAAGGCTGAGTGAGAGACCTTGGGACCATAAGCCACTAAGGAGACAAAGCTTGTCTCCCTGGCAGGGATGCCGCCTCTGCCCCCTTTACCTCACCCTGCTTGGCCCTGGGCTGATGACTGGTTAGCCAACAATGGGTAAGATTTCTCAAGGGAGGGATGACCTAAGACAGGCAAGGTCTCGAAGGGGCTCTCAGGGAAGGACTTGGGAGCCTATGGAGAAAGAGGATGATGGATCCAAAGCACCTTCGCTTTGACATAGCCTGAGTCCTCATTCTGTCTGCAAGAAGTCTCCTATTCTCTTGGCTGCCTTACTTCCCCTGCTTAACCTAAGCCTGAAACAATGTTGGAGGTGGGTGCGGCCCTGTGCTGGAAAGGGCAGGTTCCCCAGGCAATCAGGCCTAAGAAGGAATGCATAAAATCCTGTGAAACCTGCTTTGCTGATACCCTCGATTTAAATGATAAGGGTCCAAGCATAGAATGAGTTTGTTTCCCCAAAGTTTTATGGCCCTTTAGCTATTTGACCCTGACTCAAAATAGGCCTTCAAGAATTCTTTGAATGTTATCTGTTTGATCCTTACTGCCTGACAATGATTGATGAGCTTTCTATATACGCCCTGTATTCCTATGCAAATTAAAGCCAATCAAAGTTTGTCAAGGCAAGAGTGGGCATGCTCTCCTGAGAGAGTGGCCGTCCCATCCCTTTTCCTCCACAGGACTTGGTAGTCCACGTGAATTTGTCTCTCGCAGCCACAACACCCCAGAACCCATGAGCCAGGGTCCACATCAAGTATCCACAGCCAGCACTTTTAAATGAAACATCATGTCGTGAAGATACTAATTGAATACGGTGTGTTGAATGGTTGGTTTGCATGTGTCACTTATGTCTCTATCACTTTGCTTCCCTGCTATTTGCCTTCTGCTGGTTATATATGAACACAGGCCAAAGATATAAAAGTTTCAGATAATAATTACTGTCTGGGGTGGGGGTCTCAATTTTATCATAAAATAAGCAATGGGTTTATAAAGATGACCCACACAAGGTGAGGCAAAAGTAGGTTTATAGTTGTGAGTACATGAAACACAAGTTTATTCTTGTATTATTTACTAATGAGTTCATTCTTTTCCATATGAACAACTATAAACCTACTTTCACCCCTACCCTGTATAAAAAAAAAATCCACAATTATCTAAAAAGACTATGAAAATACACATCTCTTTTCCAATTAAATTCCTGAGGCCAGATTTTCAGCATATACTTCGACCAAAACAGCATATTTTAACAGATGAAATGCAGAAACAGAGAGGGCGACCGAGCTGTCTTCTAGGAATCCAGGCATGCAAGAGACCTGCAAAACTGTAAAATAATGTCACAATTGTCACTAATTATTTATTTTGGAAAATATGGTAATTTTTTTAAATGTATTAATACATAAGGGTTTTATCATCACTGTAGTTAAATTAATGTTTTGGGTTTTTTAAGTTATATTGTCTGTTTTTCAGTTATGGTTACTACATTTTTTAAAATTTTTATTTACTTATTTTTAGAGAGGGAGGGGAGGGAGATAGAGAGAGAGGGAGAGAAACATCAATGTGCAGTTGCTGGGGGCTGTGGCCTGCAACCCAGGCATGTGCCCTGACTGGGAATCCAACCTGTGACACTTTGGTTCGCAGCCCACACTCAATCCACTGAGCTACGCCAGCCAGGGCTTAAATTAATGTTCTAATGCTCTTGTTTTTAATGTCTAAAAACAATTAGATAAGTGGAATAATCCCCAAATCAGCCTCAATTTGGGGGCCTCAGTAGCCACCTGAATAGACGCTTCCTCCAAGGAGGACATACAGAGGGCCACTAGTCATATGAAAGGATGCTCAGTGTCACTAGTCATCAGAGAAATACAAATTAAATATTGCTGGATTTAACTCAGAGAAACAGAAGTTATTGTGTATGTGGTAGTGGTGGGGGGGAGGGGAGGGTGTTCCTCATTAATGTTCAAGAGTACAAAGACCACCAAAGAGCTAGAGAGCTGCTGACCTCATGAAGTTGGAACTCTTGATACCATCCCCATTCTACAGATGAAGGAATTTAAGTTTAGAGAAGTTAAGTAACTTGCTCTAAATTATGCAGAAGATGCTTGAGTAGCAGAGGTAAGATCCAACCCAGGCTTCCTGGCCTCAGAACCCAGATTCTTTGCAACTGCACCATATTGCAGGGCTTGGTCAGACAATCCAGCTACAGTAGCCCCAAGAGTTGGCATCACGGTCACCCTTAAATGTGCCCATTCTCAGTGGATCAAAGTCCCAGCCTTGCTCTCCCAGGCCTACTGAAAAAGGCAGCAACACCCCTTGCAGGACAGGACCTCCAAGAGTGGAAGCAGGCTGGTGAATGTCAAGGTCGAGGCCATGCTGGGGACTGGGAGGAGTGGGAGAAGTGGTCAGGGCTCACCCATCCTCCAGTTGTTCTGTGTGCATATCCAGATTCTCCTGGCTCTTAGACTTGGTCCTTTCCAGTGGGGCTGAAATTGGAAACAGGGACCTGATCAGGGTCGTCCTGCCTCCTCCCTCAGTTCTGCCCCACCCAACACTGTAGACAGGGGACTGGTGGAGCTGTTTAAATTCAAACTAGTGAAAATGTAATAAAATGAAATGTTTGGATCTCCTGTCGCGCTGCCATATTTCAGGCGCTGATGATTCATGGTCCATTCATGGACCTTGCGGATGCCGCAGTCCTCAGAATCCCACGTGGGCTAGCGAGGAATGTGCCGGCTTCGCAGGGAGCCGAACCGAGGCCATCAGACAATGAATATTCCTCCGATGGTGGTGGCCACGGTGGTCAGGGTGATGAAAAGTGCTGAGAGCCAGCGTCTGCCCCGGGCATTCACAAGTGTCGGGTTTCTCGCAGCAGGTCTGTAAACCTTCCGTGAATCCGGTTCCCCAGTGGGTCTCGGCCCGCGGAGCTGGGGTCTCCGGAAGCAGCACGTGGGCCACACCAACTCGGCTGTCTCTCATCCACGCTGGGATTTATCACGTCCCGGAACCAAAAACCCTTAAGTCTTTCCATGTCGCCTGAAGAGGTACCAGCATGGGCCTCCTCTGGGTTAGTGTGAAATAGACTGAGGCTGAGATTTTTAAAAAATTTCAGGAGTGAGTCCACGAGAATCCAGTCGCCTGAGCCTCTCCTTTTATCTCCCTTTTTGTCAGGTTTCCTTAGGAATTCTCTGGGGTGTAAACTCCAGGTAGCAGTAACCACAAAGAAGTGTAATGTTCTCCCTCCCTAAGGAGATGGGGAGGAGGCTGGGATGAGGTTCTGGCGGGAGGAGGAATCTCGTGAGTCGAGGTGGGCAGGACTGGCAGAAAAGCACGGAAGACTCACAGAATTTTCTGAAATTCTCTTCAAAGCGTACAGTTGGGTATTCTCGTTTCACAGGACCTTTGCTGGAACACGACTTTCCCTGGCTCAGAGAACAGGGTTACGGAGGCCCTCGCCGGGCCCCAGCCATGGAAGTCAGATTAGCAGAAAGTGCCAGAAGTATTGTGTGAGACACAGCATCACTTAGAACACAGTCCTGGAGAAGGACTCTCGGGGGCAGGGACACTGCAGGGTTCCAAGGCACAGCCGGGCCCGATCAGGATGTTCCCGATGGGAGAAGACGCCGGACCTCATGGAACCAGGTAACTGTCATGCAGGGTGAACATTCCAGAACTGAGGCAAGGCTCACACAGGCAGAACTGCAGCTGGACGCCTGGCCACACCCCACTGCTCACTGACACTGCCCAGGAAAGCCACGACCCTCCCTCCCGTGCGGACACAGCCCGTTTGACATTTATGCAGCATCTGGTAGGTGCGGAGGACCATACACCAAACAGTAGCTTCTCTGCTGTGAAAGTCACTAATGTTCAATTAGAGGTCACGAGTGCAGCTCTGCGGTGTAAAATAAATAAGAAAATAAGGAAACATGGAATTATCTGTGAATGTGGTTTAAAGAAAGGGACTCAGAAAGGCAAAAAAAATTCATGGTGGTTATACTTTAACAGAAGATGGTTAACACGCACAGTCTAAAAGTTAGCTTTTGGCTAGCTTGCAGGCTGGGAATTGACACAGAGCATACACACCCCAGAAGCATGAAAGCTGAGCCACAAGCCTCTCTCCCTCTCTCCTAGACTTGTTTTCTTACTACAGAATTCCCCCTTTCACCCTTTCTCCCCTCCGCCTTCATTCCTCCTTCCCGCATGCCCACGCAGCGGCTGATGACTTCACCGATGAAGAGATTGCAACACAGACATTGTACCCCCGACTCTGAGCTCTCCTGTCACCCGTCGCCCGCACCCTCTGCTCCTTCCACCCCTTCCTTCGCTGCCCAAACCCCAGCCTCTCATCTCCCTCCCGCTGTCTGGGATGACTTCCCAGGGCGTGGTCAGGAGAGTCCCAGTGCCAGCAATCCCCTGCCATTCCTGGATCCAAATACACTGGCAGCCAAAGAAATGCCGATCGATAAAACAGAACCTTCAGGGTCCCGCCCCTGTTGGGTCACCTCGCCCTTTACCCTCGCTTCCTTCTTCATCGCAACAGCAAACGAATTGTACACGGGCTGCAAACGCAGGTCCCGTCACTCTGTGCTCTGGACCTCGGCTTCTCCCCGGGACCTCTGTGGCTGGGGTGAGGGGGTTGTTCTCCTGTGACCGAGAGCACAAGGCACGGACCACTGTGCCCCAGTCTCAATCAAGTGAATGAGAGGGTCTCCCTGTCGCTCGGTCTCCCCGTCGGGCACACTCAGGGCCTTGCTCGGAGTTCCTGTGCAATAAACACTGGTCTCTCAGTCACATGGTACAGGCTCCAGCGATGAGCCCCCGGGAAGAAGAAGGCCCCCTCTCCCACAGCTTGTCAACATCGTCCTGGAGCATCTGAGAGGCTGAGAGGTGTCAGGGGGTGTTACGTCACTGCTGTTACGGTCTGGGAAGGCAGCGCTCACTGGTGCTGACGAAGGCAAGGGTCCGTCCCCAGGAGGCTAGCAGGCTTTGCACAAGGAAAAAAAATGTGCCGTGCAGCCCTGACGCCCTCGTCCAAGGTCAAGGGCTACGGAGTGTGGCCTCCATCTGGCTGAGGCGGAGTGTAGGCTGGCTTAGGTCATGTTCATCCTGGGAGACCGGGGGTGGGGGGGGGACTTCAAAGGAAAAGGAAACATCCCACCATGGGCCAGCAGCAGCAACAGCAGGAAAAAATAAAAGCCAGCACGTGAGTGTCAAAACTGTTTCCACCTCTTCTCTCCCCAAGCCCTAGGCGGCTTTTCACCCACAGTCGACACCGGACTCCACGCTCCCCCAAGCCCCCGGGGCGACTGCTCCTTTATGAATTTTCTCGCACACGTCTACTTGTTTGAATGGCACCAGGCACAGAGAGCTGCTCCCCCAGGTACCCACACATGGGCTAGGGGACCCTGGGCAGGTTACCCAGCCTCTCTGAGACTCCAGGCCCACACCCATAAAAAAGTGACGGATGAAAACACCCACAGCACAGCCCCACACTGTGGCAGTCAAATCAGACAGAGCACACCGAAGTGCTACGTCGATTGCAAATTGACATAAAACTGCCATCGTGTTTCTCAAGTGGATTCCTGCTCCGGAATTGAAAAGAAGCATTTTTCAAGCGCCTCTCTCTCAGCGGTTAAAACCGCCCTCTCCAGTCCGTGGGAACCAGGGCAGCCTGAAGGAGGGCACGGCGGAGCTTCTCGCCCAGGCGTGTGCAGAACCCTCTGGCAGCAACCTGCGGAACCCAAGCCCGCACAGTGGGCTGGGTGTGTACACACGCGCTTTTAAACTCCTCCGGTCATTGCGGAGGCAGACAAGCCCTGGACCAGCACAGCCTCTCAACGTGCCCACAGCCCACGGCCTAGGACGGAGCGTCTCCGATGTTCCCCTGGGGTCCCTGCTGGAAGTACAAACGCCCACCCTCCCCACCAGGTGCTCTGAATCAAGTTGTGCAGGCAAAGGCCTAGAAAGCAGGTGAATCTCGTCACCTGGCCGTTGGGAAACACTGTCTCAAGCTTCTCAGATGTTTAACGTGTATAAGAAAAACCTGTGAACCTTGCTTTTTTAAAAATAAAGCAGGCCAGGCACGCCCACTCTAAATAAATTTAATTTGGAAAATCTGCGATGGGCCCTGGACTTTCCACTTTTAACCAGCACCCTCAGTGGATCCCCAAGGCTGCTGCCTCACAGGAAACCCTGCCCCAGACCTCTGCAGTGGCAGTGACCTCAAAGAACAGGGTCCTACACAGCTGCTGGCGCCAGCTCCCACGCCTGGGCTGGGCACTCCCGCTTGACCTCCCTGGCGGCCATGGAGGAGGGGGCCTCCTTCTGAGAAGGGACATCCCTGAGCGGCTCCAGGACTTGGCAGCGAAGGCCATCCAGCGGGGTGTGCGGAGGAGGCGCTGAGACGAGCCAGGGGATGCTGTGTTCCCGGGACTGCTCCTGGCACTGCGCAGCCTTCGGGCCTCGAGCCAGCCCGCGTGTGACACCGCCCCAAGGAAGGGCGCTCCTGCCCTGGCACCGTGGATGTCTGCAGGGACCTGCCAGCTGTCAACACACCTGGGAAGCCGGGCAGGTTTCCCTTCGTCCCCCAGCCTCTCAGAGCCCGCCCTGCTGCCAGTCCTGGACCCCCTACCCAGAATATGCTGTGGATGAGGACCTCTTAGGGTTCATGATATATTTGCATCCCCAGACAAGGAGCCACTGATTATGGAAAATGTGAAGGGTGGGGCATTTTCTTCCTTTCCCTCAGTTCCTGCCAGCACACGCGTGAGAATTTCTGCCCTCTCCAATGTATTGAAGAGGCGGCTGCTGCTTCCTTGCCACCTCTCACTGGCTTCTCCCTGAGAGATAACAGAGGCTCCGTTTACCTGTGTAGGAAGGGGGTGGGCGGTCTTTGTTCGGCCTCTGCCCTGGCTGCAGGCGTCGCTCCAGGGGATACCTTTACCCCTGTTCCCTGCTTCCTGGACACCCCGTGTCTTGTCCCTTTGACAATATGAATCTTAAGGTGTGGGTCCAGAAAAATAGTCTAGGAAAGCTTGCTTCAAAATACAAGAGGGTCTGGGGGTCTGCTTCTTATCCTAAAGATGAAGGGGTCGTCTTATTTCTGCACTCACTCCCACCTCCCATCTGCTCCAGTCTCTCTGTAGAAACCAAGGTCAGCTGACAAGTGTTATGACGAATACGGACAATGAATCTTGAGTGTGGGGGGTCCTGGGACACGGATGGACAGACTGACCAACTGGCTGGCTGGCTGGCTGGAGAGGCCCCCAGTTAAACACATACGTCCCACCCGCACTGACCGCAACAGTTGATGCTTCACAGTCTCCCCCTAAAGGTTGTTTTTAACGGGGAGGGAAGTGACTCCAGGGAAAATCTGCGGATGGAACACAGCCGTCTGCTCTCTCCCCTCCCCAAACACCACTAGACAGACAAGCCAGCAGAGAGATTCCTTTGTCTTCACACCTACATCCGAAGCCTGGTTATCCGTGAGAGGGGGCACTCAGGGGAGAAGTTTGGAAGACAAAAAAAAAAAGTATGAATGTGTTCCCTACACCAGAAAGCTGAGAACCGACTTGGTTTACACCGAGAAATCCTCGAAAGTCCTAGAAATCAGCAAGGACAGGTACCTCTGGAGGTGAGGCTAACTGAGACAGCCCAAATACTCTGCAGTGGGTGACAGTCTGTATTTCAGACACAGGTCCCCGGAGCCCCTCCCAGGACAGTCGTGGTAGACAATCTGCTGCCTTCCTCCAGCCAGTCTTACAGGCCTCCGTAACCCCCTAAACTGTGTGCATTTATTATCTTTTTTTAATGAAGGAGGGAGGAGGGGAAGAAGGGATTCTCCATTGAGGAGTGTGTTAAGGACCAATTTCCTCTGTCTCTCTGCCACCTCACGGTTCCAAAGCACCTCTGCCGCCGGATGAGGAGGAAATTCCGGTGAGAGCGGGGGCCCTGGGGCGCACGCACGTGGCGCTTTGTAGCTTGGCTTCAGTTTAAGGCATTTAAACGGGTCCATCCAAGGCCTCCCTGTCTTCCTTCTTTCTGCCAGGCCTTGGGCCCCTGCTGGAGGCCCTGACCCTCAAGGCTACTGCCCCACCAACCAGCACAGCTGACTTCCACTATCTCTGGCCAAGGCTGAGGTCATTCCTTTGGCCATGAAGGAGAAGACCCTTTCTCTCCTTGGCCCAGGTCTGCTTGTTGAACTCAAAGGCTGCCAAGTCACACTCCGTGCCACCTCTGTGCCGGAAGTCCATTTTTTCTCCGTCATTTCTGCCTGCTCTGGTCAAGGTTGCTCTTGCCTGGAGTCCACCCAACCTCCCCTTGTCAGGAAGCTCATTCTGGTTTAGCGCTATGCTCATCCTTTCTAGGAATTTTTTCTTCTGCAAAATGGATTTTTCTCCCCTAGCTCTGACTCAGGCTAGCCCTAGCATTCTGGGTCCTGTTGGGGTCTCTTCTCCAAAATTCACTTCCCTCCAGTATCAAGATAAAGACCATGATCTGGTCCCGGGGAGCTTGGTGGACCAAGTCACGGCTCTTTAAACTCTCGGTTAGAATTCTGTTTCATTTTCCTGCAGAAGCCCTGTTTCTTCCCTGACCCTAGTTGTCACCTTTGGGAGACCAGGGCTTTCTACACAGGTTCTCAGAGCAGTTACCTGAAATAGGAACTCTGTGGTCATTTGGTTTGTGGGGACTTTAATGTCTCTAGATGCTTGTCCTCAGGAAATCCTGGATTCTAGTTTTACATCTGGAACTCTAGTCCACACACTGCCGGAGCACCTACGGAGCACATTCTGTTTCTCATATGCGCAGCCCCAGAGCATCCTACTGAGCATGGTTTCCTGCAGCACTCACTATGCAGTCATTTCCACTGCACGCTCCGGGGTCCTGACCCCTGAATCAGCTGCGTGACCTCAAGCAAGTTCCTTAACTGTCCGTTCACTTGTCTTGTGCGTTTGTGTATTAGGTGACACTTGTATGTACTTAGAATGGTACCTGGCACACAGTATGTGCTCAATGAGTGCTCTCATCATCAGCCCCTCCTGCCCTTGAAGAAGAACCCAGCTCGGTACCCATTCCCTCCTCTGCTGACCACTGTCGTCTCATTCATTACCCTGCCGTGTCCCCTGGTGACCAGGAGAGAAGCTATATCTTAATCATATCTCCCAGTAGCTGGCCAAGAGCTTGTCATTTTGGAGCTGGGCAGTAACTGTGGAGTTCATATCTTTTAGAGGAGAAAGAAGAGCAAGCAGTTCAGAATTACTCAGAAGCCTTGATGAGCTCAACTTTCAGAAACCCAAGAGGAGGTTATCCCTTCAGCCACACCATCTGTGGCCCTGGGAACTTTCTTTTTTTCTTTTTTTTTTTTAAGATTTTATTTATTTAATTTTTTTTTTCAGAGAGGGAAGGGAAGGAGATAGAGAGAGAAACATCAACGTGCAGTTGCTGGGGGCCATGGCCTGCAACCCAGGCATGTGCCCTGGCTGGGAATCGAACCTGCGGCACTTTGGTTCACAACCCACACTCAGGAACTTTCCTCATGTAGTCTGAACGTGTTCCCATCCGTGGAGGACTGGCGAACATCTGCAGAGAAGAGGGGGGTGCTGGCGGGGGAAGGGGGAGGGGGCTGAGTCAGTGCAGCTGACCCCCAGCAGCAAGGCAGCCGGTCCCACTGCTCTGTGTTCTATGACCTTTTAAAGATGCCATTTTTCAAGACTCTTTCCCAGCAAGAGCACCCTGCCTCCCCACAAATTCCCCTCAGCGTTGCTGTTACCACCCCAGGATCTGTTCATTAGAGTCGCTATGGCAACCGCAGGGACTCTGGCAGGTCTAAAGGAGCCTGCCCGCCACAAAGCCCGAGGCTGGAAGCATAGATGCCCTCCGACTCCCAGCCTCACCGGTAGGGTTTGAAGGCGTCTGTTTGAGGTTCCGGAGCAAGTCTTACACCATGACTTTCGGGACATTTTTCTCCTTCAAAGGGCTCATACCCCTGCCCTAAGGGACATTTCAAAACCCCATATTTCTTGCCAGTGCACTACGGTTCAGCTCCAGAGCCTCATGGAGGGGACTTTCAGCTTTCTTTCAGTGTTCTGCTTTTCATGGGATAGCACATCAAATGTGCTTTTTCACTGGCCACATCCCCTTCTCTTTAGCTGCTTGGTTGGTTACCAATGTGATGTACAGTAAGTTTTCAAGTAGAAACAGCTTTTGGGGAAAGGGTTCCCAGGAAACACAGAAAAAAAGAGAGGGGAAGTGAGGCAGAAAGAAGGCACTCAAAAAATATTTCCTGAGAGCCCTGACTTCTGCTGTGAGTAACTGGAGCCTGGACCCTCTTAGAAACACAAAGAGTCCGTTAGCACGTGTATCTCAAAGGTACCAAACCCAAAGAGAAAGTGTCCTCAAGGATTTATACACCTTTATTTATTTATTTATTTATTTATTTTGACAGACATTGGTTGAGGACTGACGGTGGGACAGATGGGACCTCTCAGCTGCTGAAAGAAAGCCCTAAGGTGCAAGCGGTCTGACACTACGACGTAGCACCAGAGAGGGTGTGTGCAAGGCACCAACGGCAACCGCCAGGTGGCCCCCATTTGGCCCTATGCCCAGGGCTGGGGGACCCTGGCTTTTGCACTTGGGCATCTGATCTTTCTTATCCCGACAGAATGGTTGTTGGGAACGTGCATGTGAGATTTGTCCTTGGCACGAGTTCCTTTCCCGCTAACTCTGGGTCACATCTGATTGTACGTGCTGTACCCACGTGGCACTAGAAAGAGGGTTACGTCTTGTTTGGGTTAGTGATCCCATTGACACGAGAAGGATTCACAGGAGAAGAGAACCAAGTTTATTACGGGTGTACGTACGGAGGTTCTGTAGGAATATGGGACCCGAGGGCGAGTCAGGCTTGTGTGCCATTCCGGAGTAAGGGGAGGGAGGTGGCAGCCCGGGGCTTCGCAGGGAGAGTAGGCGACTCACAGGTAGATAAGAAAGGGGGACATTTGGTGGACACATTCCTGCCGGGTCACCCGGAAAAAACAGGACACAGGGCAGAGTCTATCAAACAGACTCTGCAGGTTCCTCTCCGTCGGCCACTCTTGCTTCATATTATGCTAAGATAGGAATTCCCTTTCTTTAAACAGGTAGGTTTTTCTGTCTGAATTCCTTTACACGGGTAAGCGGAAAAGTCAAAGTTTCTTTCTGAGTCTTTTGTTTCTTAAAAATAGCCACCTTACAATAATCAGTATCTGCAAAACGCATATTTCAGGGTGGCAAGCTCTGCGTTCCCTCCCTCGTCATCTACACCACAAATTTTTACCCTTTATTTCAAAGTTCTTTCGGGTAGTCAGACATGGCTATCATACCCTGCAGTCCTCACTGCTCCAGGCTGAACATCCCTGGATCCCCTGAATGATACTTAAGGGATACTGTATTGTATTGTTAGTAAATACAATACGGTAACATCAGCTGGTGCTGGAACAATGCTTCACTTCCTTGTGAACCACAGAACACGGTCACACCATGCTTGCCACTCACTCAGGGTTCTCCCTGGTCTCTCTCAGTCCTCCATCTCTGCCGCTTTTTCTGCGTTTGGATCTCGTTGGTATGAGGAAGCACAGTCAAGCTGCCTGCAACCTAAGTAAACGTGTCCTGTTTTACTGTAACAAAACTGTGAAGGATCTAATATTTTACTCTCCTTGCAAGCCAACAATCTCGCCTGCCACGTGAAGGTGGAAAACACAGGGTTTCTTAGTAAGAGATAAAGGATTTTATTACTCATGGTGCGGCAAACAGCAAGGACATCAGAATATTCGGGCCAGTTCCCCAAACCCAAATCCCCACAAGGCAATAAAGAGGGAGCCACGTGACGCCTGCACTTTCAGGGGGCTGCTGTACAGGAGAGTTGAAGGAACCCAAATCTTCTAATGGCCAACAAGCAGTCCTGTCCAGCCTTGACTCCAGTGGGAGACATTTTTTTTTTTACACCAGACAATAGGCAAACCTGACTTTGCTCAGGAAGGAGATTCTGTCTCTATCTTCCAAGCTGTTTGCTGTACAAACATCCTTGAAACCAGAGTCCAAAGCAAAGGTCATCTTGCTCATAAAACATCTCCGCTCACAAGACATGCAGAAACATGAGAAGTGGATTACTCTCTCTCCACATTGACCTAACATTTAGGTAGGGAAGTGTGGTTGCACAAGTTAATTTATACAAACAGTACTCGACAACTGACTTCTACTCTCCTGTTGGAGGTGTTTCATTTCCACTTTGGGAAGTGACACCTGGTATGTTAGCTCTCGGGCTCCAGCCACCGGCCTCTCTGTCGAGTCCCTTTGTGAAAGAAATATGCAATTCTTGAAGTAGCATAATGAAGTTCTTACTTAAATAAACACTGAGTTAAAAAAAAATTTATACAAAGGATTGCATAACTTCCACTGAGTGACAATGAAGTGACATGGACCACAATTACCCTCCCACCTGAAATAAATAAAATGCCGGAAAGAAAATATATACAACAATGGTTTGCAAGACATGGAACATCAGGTGATGAACGACAATAAACACTTAAAGATGAGAAACAAACGAGTTCCACACGTGCCTCAGTTTACCACATAGAAAAAGCTTTCTGGACATGGAACAGGAAGAGAAATTTGGGATGAAACCAGCCTTGTCCCTGAGTTGAAGAAACCAGTGAGAGCCTGAGAATACCAAAGTGGCTAGAGTCTGCAGAAGGTACTGGAAAGAACAGGGATGCCCAGAGAGCTCTTTAGGTAAGCAGATAGTCCACAAGTCTTCAACTGGTTGTTGAGCAATATATGTGAGGAAATGACCCAAGGCGGGGGGGGGGGGGGGGGGGGGGGGAATGAGATTAGATTAGAAGGAACAATACCCAAAGATTATCTGATATCAAAATAACCAGTTTCTGCCCTGGTGGGTGTGGCTCAGTGGATTGAGTGTCAGCCTGTGAACCAAAGAGTGGCTGGTTCAATTCCCAGTCAGGGCACATGCCTGGGTTGCAGGCCAGATCCCCACTTGGGGGTGCAGAAGAGCCAACCACACATTGATGTTTCTCTCTGGCTTTTTCTCCCTCCCTGCTCCTCTCTCTAAAAATAAATAAATAAATACTCTTTTAAAAAATATATGACAACATATTTTAAAAAATAACCAGTTTCTGGTTCCACAAAACAGAGAAGAAAACTTCCATAATTCATGGTTACCAGGTAGTATATACTCAAGAGTTTTACCTTGGTAAAGGGGAAAAATTAAGTGTCGCAGGTTCGATTCCCAGTCAGGGTACATGCCTGGATTGCAGGCCATGACCCCCAGCAACCACACATTGATGTTTCTCTCTCTCTCTCTCCCTCCCTTCCCTCTCTAAAAATAAATCTAAAAAAAAGGGGGGGATTAGTCTTACACTAAAAGCCATTCTGGTCTTTCCTAACAAACCCTAAAAGCAAGTCCCAAAAGGGTCATACAATTAGATTAGTTAATTTAATGATGCTATAACAGAAACTATTCAAAAGAAAGAAAGAAAGAAAGAAAGAAAGAAAGAAAGAAAGAAAGAAAGGAAGGAAGGAAGGAAGGAAGAAAGAAAAGAAAAGAAAAGAAAAGAAAAGAAAAGAAAAGAAAAGAAAAGAAAAGAAAAGAAAAGAAAGAAAGGAAAAGAAAAGAAAAAAGAAAAGAAAAGAAAAAAAAGAAAAGAAGGAAAGGAAGGAAGGAAAAAATGGTAAGCAGAGCATCAGGGATACATGGAACAACTTCAAGTGGCCTGCAAAATGTGTAATTAGAGTTCCCAAAGTAGGAAGAGAAAATAGAAATAATGGTCAAAAAAGTTAATGAAAACTGTAAACTCACAGATCTCAGCAATTCAACAGAACCCAAGTACAAAAAACACGAAGAAAAAAAAGTAATGCATATCATAATGAGATTACGTAAAACCAACAATTAAAAAGAAAATCCTAATAGCAGAGAGAGAGCCTTGGCTGGTGTGGCTCAGTGGACTGAGTGCCAGCCTGCGAACCCAAAGGTCATCAGTCTGATTCCCAGTCTGGGCACATGCCCGGGCTACAGGCCAAGTCCCCGGTTGAGGGCATGAGAAAGGCAACTGATTGCTGTTGCTCTCAAATATTGATGTTTCTTTCCTCTTTCTCCCTTCCTTCCCTCTCTCTAAAAATAAATAAATAAAATCTTTTTTTTTAATCAGGTAGAGAAAAAAGGGTCATTATGTGCAAAGGAACAAGGATAAAAATTACAGCAGACTTCTAGTGAAAACAAAGCAGTCAGAAGGAACCAGAACAACATGTTAAAAGCATTGAAATAGAATTCTATACCCAGCTAAAATATTTTTAAATGTGAAGTAAAGACTCTTTCAGAGATATGAAAGCTAAAAGGGTATATTACCAGCAGACCTTCCCTATAAGAAATGTCAGATAATATCCATGTCCTAATCTTGGAATCTGTAAATACTTTACGGGACAAAAGCCACCTGGCAGGTATGATTAAGTTAAGGATCCCAGAATGGGGTTATCCAGGTGGGCCCAAAGTAATCACACAAGTCCTTATAAGACAGAGGCAGGAGGGTCAGAATCGGAGAAAGCCCTGTGACAATGGAAACAGGGGTAATTAAGGGGGTGTACTAATAATATTACACTCTCAGCTTTACAGATGGAGGAAGGAACCAGGAGCCAAGTTCCCTAGAAGTTAAAAAAGGCAGGAAAATGGATTTTCCCCTGGGATCTCCAGAGGGAACCGACCCTGAAGTCCCCCTGATGTTAGCCCAGTGGGACTGTTTTTAGACTTCTGACCCCCAGGACTCTAAGATAATAATTTTGTATTGTTTTAAGGCCTAAGTGTGTGGTAATTTGTTGCAGAAGAGATAGGAAAGTAATACAGATGATCACCATGTTAGCACTAATCAAAATAAAGCTATTTTAATACCAGACCGTAGACCTCAGGGTAAAGAATACTGCCAGGGATAGAGAAACTCATTACATAGTGATAATGGAGTCAATTCTTCCAGAGGACATAACAGTTCCAAAGATGCATGTATCTAATAACAGAATTGCAAAAATGCATAAAACAAAAACTGATAGAACTTCAGGAGAAATTGTCCAAATCCATAATTATAATTGCAGAGTTCAATGTCCATCTCTCCATAGGAAGAGTAGAAAATCAATAAAGATACAAATATCTTGAATGACATTACCTACTCACTTGACCTAATTGATGTTTCTAGAACACTCTACACAACAACAGAATTCAAGTGCACACAGGACAATAAAACAAGCGGTATCAGTTTAAGAGGATTCATGCCATACACAGTATTTCTCTGACTGAAACAGAATTAAATTAGAAATCAATAACAGCAAGATATTTGGACAATCCCCAAAGAGTTGAAAACCAAGTAACATATTTATTTTTGACAGCTTTATTTAGACCTAAGTGACAAATATATACATATATATATGTATATATTTAAGGAGTATAAGTAATACACTTCTAAATAACACATGGCTCAAAAAAGAAATCAAAGATAAATTATAAAGTATTTTTAAATGAAAACATATCAAAATGTGTGAGATGCAGTTAAAGCAGTACTTAGAGATAAATGTATAGCAGTGACTACCTATATTAGAAGTTCTCAAATCAATGACGTCAGCCTCTATCTTAAGAAACAAAAAATAAATAAATAAAAAGCAAATTAAACCAAGGGCATACAGTAAAGCAATAGGAAGGAAGTAATAAATATCAGGGCAAAAATCAATGAATAGAAAAACATAAAAAAAAGCAAAATCACTGAAACCAAAAGCTGCTTACTGGAGAAGATCAATAAAATTGATGAATCTCTAGACAGAATTATCAGGAGAAAACAAAAATTAATATTCAGAATCACAGGTGACTGCATCTTAAATTCTACAGACATCAAAAGAACAATAAAGGAATATTATGAACAACTTCATGCCAATAAACTTAACCACTTAGATAAAATGAACAATTGTTTGAAAGGTACAAACTAGCCCTGGCTGGTGTAGCTCAGTGGATTGAGCGCGGGCTGGGAACCAAAGTGTCCCAGGTTCGATTCCCAGCCAGGGTACATTCCTAGGTTGCAGGCCATAGCCCCCAGCAACCGCACATTGATGTTTCTCTCTCTCTCTCTCTCTCTCTCCCCCTCCCTCTCTAGAAATAAATAAATAAAATATTAAAAAAAAAAAAGATACAAACTGTGTTGAATAGAGTTCATTCAACATAGGTGAATCTAAAAATAATCATGCTGAGTAAAAGAAGCCTGAAAGAAAAGAATACAAATGTATGATTCCATTTATATAAATTTCTAGAAGACGAAACAAACCTGAGAGAAAGCAGGTCAGTTGTTGTCAGGGGGGTTGTGGGTGGTCGGGGGGTTGGTAGGGGGCCGGAAGAGAAATACATGAGGGGCAAGAGGAAGCTTTTGAGGTCATTAATATGCTCGTTATCTTGATTGTAGTAATAATTTCTTGGATGTAAACATGTGTCTAGACTTCATCAAATTGTACATTTTATGTCAATTGGTAAACCAAATTTTATCAGTAAAACTGGGTTGGTTGTTTTTTTTTTTTTTTTCAGTGTGAAGGGTTGTTTTATAAATCTCAATTCAATCTACCGGTTTTTAAAGTTTGAATTTGAAGGACCATCCAGCTCTACTGAAAAATGAGGCCCCCTTGAAACAGGGAGCTCTGTGCCTACCGTACGCACATACGTGCGCAGGAACAGAGTTCCGCCCTGAAGGGAACACGGGGAGGGAGGCTGGGATGGAGGAGGGAGGCTGTGGGCAGCAAGCTTTTCTGGAGCTACCCCAAGTGCTACCAACACAAAAAACTGTTTACTTACCCACCGTCTCCCCAGGCAATGCTCCGTGGACCGAGGGAGTGAAATCAGTTTTCTGTGCTCCTGGCCAGAAGCAGGAGAGCTTGTCCAACGAGCTCACTGGTGAGTTGCACCATCCTGGCCAGGCCACGTGCTCAGCAAACTCTCTTCCAAGTGTGTGTCCAGCTAAGCCCCCGAGGGCATTGCTTGGGATTTTGCTGTAGGCATCCAAAGATTTGCATTTTTTTTTTAAAGCTGGGGGTCTCCACTGAGGGGATCAGGTCTGGTGTCTGAACGTTTTGTTTGATCTATTAAGGCGATTGAGATGTTGTAACTCACTTGTGACTGATGTGATTTTACTCCCAAAGTATTTCCCTCCAGGCTAGACTTGGCTTAGGTGTCCGGGAAATCAGTAGAACTGAACACGGGTAAAAAATAAAGAGGCCTGATGGGTGAAAAGAACTTAAGTTCTCTCTGTATAGGAATATTTTAATCACTTTGGAAATCACGCCTCCCCCATTGTAGTCAGAGGAGAGGTTTCCTTCCACCGGGGTGGGGAGCGGAGCTGCTGGGAATGCTGCCGGGGTGCCCAGAAATGCCGCCGCGGTTGCCGTTGGCAATCCCTCATTGTGCAATGGCCTTTCTCAGGAAGATGAATACAAGCTGTACATACCAAGAGTCAATCAAACACTCAGCAACCACCCATCTCATTAAGCAGAAACTGAAAGGACCCCAGGAAAAAAGAAATAAAACTGGATCAGGAGTTTGGGGGAGAAGGGAGCAAGGGAAAGGCACTTCCTGCAAAAAGACCCGAGGCTGAGTATGGTACATTTTCCCCCTGTCAAGGCAAAGGATATGCACGTACGTACGTACGTACATACGTATGGAAGTACGTATTTTTCCACAGCCCCCCACTGCGGCCAGGGCAGTCACTGCTGCTCGTTGATTGAGAACACTGACTAGAAAACCCCTGCTTTATGGCCGGTCCTTCCCAGCAACTCAGGGATGCAGGTATCAGTGCAAACCAAGAGCATAAAACAACAAAGAAACAGACCAAAGTAGGGGAAAGAATATTTTACATTGTTTCCAGGTGCTTACTGTATACTTTATATTTTTATACATCTTTATACTCCATAATGATTTGACATTATTTAGACGTGTATGCCTCTTTATGATTTGTGGCAAAATGACCTAACATTACCTTATAGTTTTTAATTGCATAGTTTATGTAGGAGGTTTTTATCTCCAAAATCTTATCTGACATTCCGAAGAGCTCTGGAATGGTAATCACAGTGTGTTGGTAGTCATTCCTGCACTGCAATACAGGCAGCGTATGGCGAGGTGGAGTTGCACAGTCCTCTGGAGCCAGACGGCCTACGGCGGTTGCTTGGTTGGTTGGCTGGTTGATGTCCCAAAAAATAAGTAATCCCAATAATTCATTTCTAAAGCTTCCATTTTATTTCCTTTTCACCCTCCATTCCCCTCCCCTTGGGCAACCATCAGGTTGTTCTCTGTGTCTATGGGTCTGTTTTGTTTTATTTCCTTAGATTACACAAATACGTGAACTCATGATTTTTGTCTTTCTCTGTCTGCCTTATTTCACTTAGCATAATGACCTCTAAGACCATTCGTGTTGTCACAAATGGCAAGATATCATTCTTTTTTATGGCTGAGTAATATTCACACTACTGTGCAAAAACGTTTTAGTTGGATGTAGTCCCACACACATGTATGTATCATGTCTTCCTTATCCATTCATCTGTCTAGGTCGCTTCTATACCTTAGCTATTGTAAATAAAGCTGCAATGAACATAGGGGTACATATACCTTTTCAAATCAGTGTGAGTTTTATGAATAAATACCCAGAAGTTGTGTTGCTAGGTCATATCACAGCCCTATTTTTAATTTTTTGAGGAACCTCCATACTGTTTACCATAGTGGCTGCACCAGTTTACAACCTCACTAACCACGTACAAGGGTTCCCTTTTCTCCACATCCTCACCAGTACTTGTTATTTGTTGGGGTTTTTTGATGATGGGCATTCTGACAGGTGTGAGTTAGTATCTCATTGTGGTTTTCATTTGCATTTCCCTGACAATTAGTGATGTTGAACATCTTTTTACATGTCTGTTGGCCATCTTTGGAGAAATATCTATTCGGGTCCTCTGTTGACTTTTTTAATGGGATTGTTTAGTTTTTTTGGAGTTAAGTTGCATGAGTTTCTTACATATTTTGAATATTAACCCCTTATTGGATATATCATTATGAATATCTTTGCCCAATCAGTAGATTGTCTTTTCATTATGTTGATGGTCTCCTTCACTGTACAAAAACTTTTTAGTTTGATGTAGTCCCTTTTGTTTATTTTTGGTTTTGTTGCCCTTGTCCTAGGAGACATATCCAAAAGGTATTGTTAGAACCAATGTTAAAGAGTTTATGGCCTAAGTTTTCTTCTAGGGGTTTTATGGTTTCAGGCCTTATATTTAATTTGTAATCCATTTTGAGTTTAAATATAACTTCATTATTTTCACATACTTGTCCAGTTTTCCCAGCACCATTATTGAAGAGACCATCTTTATCCCACTGTATGTCTTTGCCTCTTTTGTCATAGATTAATGGACCACATAAATAAAGACTTGTTTCTGGGCTCTCTAGTCTAACCCCAACTCATATAACTGTTCTTCTGGCAGTACTATACTGTTTCGATTGTTGCAGCTTTTGTGTAGCAGATTAAAATCAGGGAGCATATCTCCTACTTCATTCTTTCTGAAGGTTTGTTTCTTTGGCTACTCAGGGTCTTTTTTGTGATTGCATATAGAATTGTGATTTAGTTGTTCTAGTTCTGAGAAGAATGCCATCGCTATTTTCACAGGAATTGCACTGAATCTGTAGACCGCTTTAGGTAGTAAGGACATTTTAACACTATTATCCTTTCCAATCCGTGAACATGGGATATCCTTCCAAAGGCCGTTTTAAATTAGCTCTGTCAACCTGTTTCACTGGTAAAACCCTCATTTGGGAGCCACAGGCAGAAAGACTTGCCACAGGGAAAGTCTCCTAGGCTGAACAACACAGTCCTGGTTTCTCTTAGAACAGAAGATGCATCTGTGGAAGGAACTGAGCACTGGGATTTTTCTAATCTAGTTCTGCCTTGTAGGGCAGCAGGTCATTTTCCCTCTGTCCCCCAAGTTCTTAGCTGAGACCCCTGTAATCAAAGATAGATTCACAAGGCGGAGACAGAGGAGGAGGAGGAGAGTATTAACATGTACACCTCATGCATTCATGGGCGATACCCAGGGAAAATGACCAAGCCAAAGACATGGCTTTAGAATTCCAGATTAGATGCCCTCTTACCAAGGAAAGGGGAGGAGGAATGTAGGCCCTGTAGGGGAAAGTAACTGAATTGGGGGAAGGAGGGCCAGACCCTTAGAAGAACAGCTGAGAGTTTTGATTGTCTGCCACAGAGGTTGTCTGAGTGTGGTGTGGACTTCCGGTCTCCTCTCCTGAATAAGAGCCAATAGCCCCTGCCTGATGAAACTCCCAAGGAGAGGATTCACGGCCACTGAGTTCGTTTTAGAGGATCTGCCTCCTGGCAGATAAGGGGACACCAGACAAGGCCTCTTTCTGCATTTACTGTTTTTCAAATGCCTACAGCTCAAAATAATCAATACACAAAACAGCGTATTTTGGGGTGGCATGTCCTAAACCCCTGCAGTCACAGCTGGGGTGGTACAGTCTGCTACCCTTCAGCCTTGAATTAGTTGTGACACCTCATGCAAGTCCCCTTACCTCCCTGGAACTCCATTTCTTCACCTGCAGAATGATATTGCTCTCTGTAGAACCTCACAGACGGAACACCAATCAAAGATTTAACAATAAAATCCACTTCTGGTTGCTCCCCAGAACTCTGAGCTCTTAGAAAAGGAGTCAGAATTCAGAAGAAAATAAAAGTCCACCAAGGAATGCCATCGTACTTAGATTTGTTTTTGAAGCATTTCACCTTTTGTGTACTACACTTGGCACATACTGACAAAGACACACTTACCCTGAGCTACAGAGAGCCAAAACTGTAAGGGCAGAAATGATTTAATAAGAAAAACTTTTATTGGCCCTGTGCCCAAACACTCCTTCCAGGGTACAGTGATCAATCAGGCTGCCACTGGGTTTTCAGACTCTTAGTAGAAAGAAACAAATTCCTATTTTGAAGGTTGCATGCAGTACTCGGTACTAGGACCTGCAACAGGTGATCTTAAAGTTTACTGTCATTGCTTTGATTTACCTGGTCTTAATTTCTTGTAATCTAAGAATTAGATTCTATGAACACAATTTAAGTATCATACAGCACAACATCACTTAGCAAGCATCACGGCAGCACTACCATCCAATGTTTTTAGTTGCACACCGCGGAGCCAGCTCAAGCCAGCTTTAGCTGAAGAGGAACATCTTTCTGGAAGGACATCCCTGTGGGAGGGATTTTTTTTCCTGAGACCTTGGGGTCAGAGACATTATCCAGATCACACCATCAGGCTCCTGCCGCCGCCGCCTGGGGAACCCAGTCTGAGAACATCAGTTAAGCTACTCTATGTATTTTTTCCAACTTTAGTAAGATGTAACGGGTGTATAACATCTAAGTTTAAGGTATACAACATAACAATGTGATATTGGGTTGGCCAAAAAGTTCGTTTAGTTTTTTCCATAAGATGGCTCTAGTAGTGCTTCGTTGTCTTTAACTTCATTCGAAACAATTTTGTTAGATTGTATTATGACAGCTGCCATATCAGTGTGCATTAAAAGAAATTGAAATTAGTGAATTTTTATACAGCCATTTTAATACTGAAGATGGAAGAAAATACACAACATTTTCGGCGTATCGTGCTTTGTTATTTCAAGAAAGGTAAAAACACAATGTAATGTAAAAAAAGATTTGTATAGTGTATGGAGAAGGTGCTGTGACTGATCAAATGTGTCAAAGTGGTTTGCAAAGTTTCTTGGTGCTGTTGACATTTTGGCCAAATAATTCTCTGCTGTGGGGTTGTCTTATGCCATTGGAATATGTTTAGCAGCATCTCTGGCCTCTACCCACTAGAACCCAATAGCAGGAGACAAGCAACACACTCGAAGCACCCAAATCAATAAAGTTATTGGTAAAAATAAAAAATGTGTCTTTTATTTTACAGAAAAAGCACAATGGACTTTTTGGCCAATCCAATGTAAGTCTATATATTAAAGTAATTATCACAATAAGCTTAGTTAACATTCATCACCTTCTGCTTCCCTCTTTGCCTTTTAAGAATCTTTGGGATCACATGGGGTTCATACAGATGATCTAGGATAATGTCCCTATCTTAATTCCACCTGCAATCTTAGGTGGATCCTTCCTCTGGGATCCTTCCTCTGTCAACCACACATCCTCAGGCGAAGTTAGCATTTCGTGAGATCCTCCAACCAATGTTACGTCAGCCGCCGCTGGGAGGTAAGCTCCGGGAGGACGGGAGCCTTTTCCTGCTTCTCACTGCAGTGCCGGAATGCTTAGCTTAGCCCATACCAGGGACCCCGTGAGTATGGAAGGAATGAAAAAACAAATTAGAAATATGAGGTTTTCTCTCAGTAATAATAGAATGATATCATCTAGCAAACAAGCTCTCCGTGTACACCTTCTCACATAAAATTCACCCCCCCCCCCATATTACTTAAGCGTCAGAAGCAGGTCTAGGGGAGAAACCACGCAGCTCAGCTCACCAGCTGTGTGAGCTTCCGCAGGTTGCTTACCCTCACTAAGCCTCAATGTCTTCATCGACAAAATGAGTGTGATGATACACTTGCCTTGGAATTTTTATAAAGATTAAAGGAGATGTTTAAAGCCCTTGGCACAGTGCCTTCCATAGCTACCTATCTTTTTTTTTATCATTACCTTTTGCAGATGAGGAAACTCAGCCCCAGCTATGAAGTGGCAGAAATGGGAATCGCATCCATCTGTTTGACAACAAAACCTGAAGTCATTGTAGCTACTGTTCGTCCACACCGCCTGCTGGGATGAGGGCCCAGAGCTGGCCCAGTGGAAGTGGGTGCAGTTCGTTTCCAGAGCAGTAGGGATGATGCAACAAAAATCTAAAGGCGTCCTTGGTTTGGAACAGTTTGTGAAAAACACCAAACGCAGAGGGAGCTAACAAAAGGTAAAAGGTCGGCACAAAGGGGAGAGCGTAAGGTTGGCAAAACTGAGCTGTAACAGTCCCAAGAAAACTCTACGCAACGAGTCTGAGACGAGCACAGAGAGAGCCCCGGAGACATCCGTGTGCCAGAGGAGGGTCGTTCACAGAAAGCTGTGACTTTCCCCACGGGTGGGAGGACACTGGGAAGGGCTCTGACACAATCCGGGCTCTGTGCTTGTCCCGCCACCCCACCGTCTGGGAGGACCACCCTGCTCTGGGGAGTCACACGGCTCCCTGAGCTTCCTCCCAGGATGTGGGACTCAGTCTGATGCCTCAGGGTCTGCCTCTTCCCCAGGGACAGGGCCTCCCAGGCCCCCACTTCTAGGTCAAAATCCTGACCGTGGGTGATGGCGACCCCAATAACGTTACTATTCCTCTACTAGTCATTTCGTTCCCTGGGTCCTGCACTAGTGCTACACAAACACGGAAACGAGATCCCGACACAGGCTGGTCGGCCGCTTACTAGTGGCCAAGTGTCCCCTCCTCTTCTGAAAGCTGTCATGTCTCAGAGAAACCTGACAATAGACTCATGTACCTTAGTGTGGACTCTTCTTGGAGAACAATCAATAAAAACAGCCTTTGTTTTTATTGTAAAATTTTATTGTAAAACTGATAACCATCTAGATAAGTACCTCAATATAAAAGGCTAATAAGATTACAAGCAATTTCTCAATATATACAAGTTTTGTCAAATTCAAAAAGAAATTCTATTGCTATTTTGACTGAAAATGTTACCATGTAGATTTTTGGGGAGAATTGGCATCTTTACTCTAGTGTGCCTTCTAGAAACTGTTTCTGTAATTAAGCAAGTGTTCTTTTAGTTCTCTCAGAAAAGTGTTTCGTTTTCTTCCTTTGGACTTACATGTTTTAAAGTTATTTATCAGTATTTTGTCTTTGGGTTTTTTTTAATTGTATGATTTATTTTTTATTCCATTTTCACTTTCTAACAGAAGTTTCATTTTTACGTTTTCCTATCTAGTCAATCGGCGAATTAAACGGGCTTATAGCATGAGACAAAGAGCAAACTCTATTTCCCTCCAAAACGAGAAGCAGTTTTCCAACCTGCAGCCTCCCTGGAGCACTGAGTCACAAGAAAACACAACACACGGTACACACACGCCGTGCTCGTAGTTACGTGAAATACGTTGGCAAGGGTTTTTACCAAGAACATGGAAAACTGAAAACCAGTTTCCTTCAAAAGGAATCATTTTTCTGTTTAAAATCTATGTTGATTTTCTTTATAATCTTTCACACTTAATATAAACTGAGATTTAAAGAGTTTATCTTTACTTTTTTCATCCTTCTCACCTTTTCCTTTAAGTCCCTCTCCAATAACAATAATTTCAATGTAAGAGTTCCTTGATATTTCAGGTTCATAGTGCTCGGCATATATGTTCCTCCGGGTGCAAATGGAGTGGCATCTCTTAAGCTAGACAACCCGGTGCTCACTTAGCATGAGCACAGATGAGAGGAAACCCCTGTGTGTCCTCAAATAGTGAATTTTGGAATAGATACACTTTTTTTTATGGCTTGAGCCATTCGATGTTTTTCTTCCCACCAAGAAATCTGAAGCAAATATTGTTCAATGCGGCAAAAGCATGAACAGGTTTTCGGAAGAACCGCAGCTCCGCTCAGCAAATACCTCCCAGCCCCTTGCCCAGGTGGCCCTCCCTCCGCCCCGCCCCTCCGGCTGCCGGCCTCTACTCCTTCAGCAGCCGCGTCAAAATGAGAGCCGCACGCTTTAGCATCTCTACTCTCAGCAGCGCTTCTTGTCTCTTTTCCTTTTTATTTATTTATTTTTATTTTTTATTGAAGGTTTCCGACACAAATAGGCAAGGACTCTTTATGAGTTCTACTTAGGAGAATATTCTCCTTCTCCAAAGGCTGGCCACGCTACAGCCATTCATGAAGGAACACCGCGTCTTACGTGTTGTGAAGTAAAAACGAACCAGGACACCGTTATTCCCACGCGTGTCCGAGAAAGGCGGCAGACCTTCTGAACAACTCGGAGACATAAAGTCAGCACCCCCAAATGTGCCGATGCCTCAGTTCCCCGGCATCATGTGCAAATAAACGAATCACGTAAATAAACGTCCCGCATAACTGAGAGTGCTCGCTGCCGGCCCAGTTCCTACAGTTTAGTATAATGTGGGGACGACCTCCGTGCTTGCAAAGTCTGCAGGGGGATCGGCCCCTGCCTTCAGTAGCCTCACGCGCCCACCCTTGGCTAAAATTAGGCCTGTTTTTGTCAGAGGCAGGTTCTTCCCTTTTGTCTATCGGCCTCTCTCTGGCAGCTCCCCGCCATCCTGCTCCAACCTACTGGTGCTTGACAGCAGCAGAGAATATCAACGGCCACACCTGCTGAACTGTGACTCAAACAAAAGCCTAGGGAAATTCCAGGGCACGTTCCTTAGTTGTCTCCCTGCTATAACCTGGGAGGTCAACCGCCTCTTTAAATCTTTCTTCCTAGGTAGGATTTCCTAGGAAAAGCATACCATTCATTTGTTCGTTCATGCATTCATTCAACAAACAATTGTCCCATGCCTCCATGCTCCCTTTACTGTTCCAGACCCTGGACATACAGGGTGTGTGAACAGAGCAGACGCCCAGTCCTTGCATGAGTGAAGTTTAAAATCTGGTTGGACAAACGGATAGTGTAAAGAGAGCTTCAAAAAGGACCGTGAAAGCACGAAACAGGAAAATTAATCTCTACAGATAATCCAGAATTTAAATTTGCAAACAAACAAAAAAACACGCACTGCATTTCAAAAGGACAGCTTTGCAGCCAGGAAACCCTAACAGTCCTCCTAGGGGCCTGTGTCAGAGGCTTTTCAGGGAAGGAGCCGTTTCTGGCAGGGGGTAGGGTCTGGGGTGGGGTCGGGTGAGAGGGGCTGGCGGTGCAGTGATGGCAGGCCTGTTTGGGAAGCAGGTCTGGCCCCGTGCACAGCCTCACCTTCTGGGAATGTAACAAGAGACCTGTCCCGAGTCCCTTCCGACTCTTCCTAACCACCCCCTCCGCTGCTATTCAGGCCGCATCCGCACGGAGCTTTGTGCTACTGGGGACAGATGGAACAGGTGGAGGGGGTTGCATCTGCCCCCACAGCTGCCTGCACCGGGCAGGAGGAAGGTGCCAGACGCTGGGCTTCCCCTCCAAACGGCTGTGGAAGTCAGCCAGCAGCCAGAGAGCCTCGTTTTCAATAACAAATGAAATGGGGGAGCACAGAGCCCCCTCTAAAGAGTCAAGTTTGAAGGCACAGCAAAGAAAGAGAAGGATGAACACGTGCAAGAAGGGAGTACCAGGGTCACTGGTAGAAACATCAAGGTCGCAAACCCGTTTAGGGAAATCTGGACCGGTATGTCTGCTCTCCTTTCCTCACAGCTCTGAACTTTGTGCCGGCAGAATGAAGAGCCCTGTGCACCCCATCTCTGCACCTCCCCAAGCCTCCCACTTTGTGTTTATTTGTGGAAAGAATAGAAGTTGTTGGCTGTTTCTGACGACACTTGACAATAAGCAGGGCAATGGTCTAAATTATTTTAAAATGAAAAATAAAAATCTGGAAAAACATTTAGCAAGCTAACGGGTGGTTCCTGGTGTGCTCCAAAGAGAGAGGGTTTCAGCAGAAGGCCCTCCCTGCTTCCCATTCAAGAGGGAGATCAAGGTATCAATCCCCAAACCAGGGACCCCGGAGCAGTGCGATGAGCTCACTGTGGACCACGTGAGTGGACCTTAGCCAAGAAAACTCTTTGAAGGTATCCCTTCTGGTGACTGAACAGACTGTCCCCTGAGGCTGATGCAAACACAGATCTAAAAAACAAAACAAAACAAAACAAAACAAAACAAAAACACACACACCCAGGACAGCCACTGCACAGGGCCCAGGGATGACAACCTGCCTGCTGGCTTCAGCTTCTGACCGCGGGCTCCAGGCTCCAGGCTGTTGCTCATTAACTACTTCCTCCGCTCACCCTAAACTCTAGATCCTTCCGTCGTGATGAAGAGGAGGCTGATGGGTGTCAGCTGAGTGTGCTTGTCATAAAAGTAATAATGAAAGCTTTCTTCCATTTCATAAGAACCCAGGAGTTGAAAATGGATATATTTATAATAGAAGACTCCCAGGTCTCTAGTCACCAGAATAATCTTCCCAAAAAGTCACTTTGACTACCTGATGCTCAGCAGCCAGCAATGTCTCCCCATATCACATTAAAATGCTTTATAAACAGCCTCTCTGGCATGAGTCCTGTCCTGGACAGAAGCATTCCGTTCGTCGGAGGCCAGCTTCACACTCTCCCACTGACACACCTTGTTATCGCTGACGCCTGTGCCTGAGCACGAGCTGTCTTCTCTGCTAGGTGGACCTGCTCATCCCTCCTTGTACTTCAAGGTGAACTTGAGTCCTATCCTTTTCACGCAGCCCTCTCTCCCACAGTTGACACACACTCTATTTCCACCCAGTTGTTCATGGAAGCTTTGCAGGAGAGAGCCGGGGACTTCCAAACCCTAAGATCACGGCGTCTGTGACCTAGCAACCTATAGGAACCTGGTCACCTGAAACCTGGTCCAACCGCCAGGGTAAAATACATTTCTAATCAAAAATAGAGAGGACATAAAAACAATTCACAGGATATGAATACAAAGGAGTTGGGGATATTTCTATGAGTGGCCAAATAGATCAAGAAAAAAGAATTTAACAATGCAAAAAAATATACTAGATTGAAAAGTTACTATGTATTAACAACTGTCAAAAGAAAATAACAAATAATATTTCTTTTTATTCCATGGTTAGAGATCCAGTATGATCTTCCCATAGACACATCAGATTCTGTTGGGAACCACCCTGACTGGTATCAGGAGCTGAAACCCCCACCTAGGCTAAGGCTAAGGGAACACCCTTGGAACCGTAAGCCAGCAAGGAGACAAAAGCTTATCTCCCTGGCAGGAATGCTGCTTCTGCTGCTTTATTCATAACTGAATCCCAAAAAGCTTGGTCGGTTAGCCAAGGACGGGTAAGATTCCCCAAGGGGGGAACGATCTAAGACAGGCACGATCACTTTGGGAGGCCCCCCAAAAGAAGGACTTGCGGGGCTGCAGCAAAAGGGGGTGATGGACCCTCACTCCTCGGGTTTGACATAGCCTGAGTTCTCATCATCTTGGAGAAAATCTCCTTATCTCTTGGTTGCCTTAGTTCCCTTGATCCACCTAGCCTGAAACAATGACAGGGTGGTGCAGCTCTGTGCTGTAAAGGGCGGATTCCCCGGGTGATTAGGCCTAAGAAAGAATATGTAAATTACTGTGAAACCTTCTTTGTTTAGAATGCTCTCAGTTGAATGAGAAGGGTCCAAGGAGGAAGTTAGTTTGTTCATCAAAGTCTTACAGCTCTTTGACCCCGACTCAATAGACCGGCAGAATTCCTTGTTTTCTATAGTTCCTTACTTCCCCCTGATAAGTACTGTACTTTACCTGAATTATTATGCAAAATGAGCCCAATAAAAGCAGGTATGACAGTAAATCGGCACGCTCCCCACTAAGGGGGGTGGCCATTTCGTCCCTACTTCCCCACAGAAACTAGTTTGTCTCTGTGCATGTTTTTTCTCAGGTGTTTTTCGGCGAGCCATCCACAGCGTTCCATGGTCACTGCTGGCCGGTGACCCACGCATCAAGATTCAGTATATTCAACACCAAACTCAGAAGGTCTTACCCTCCCTCCCCCAGACTAACTTGCTTCTGTTCTTGTGTGCCTTTTCTTGGCCACTGCCGCGACTATGCATCGGTCTCTGAAACCTGGGAGACCTCACCCCCAACTCCTCCCCATCCCTATTCCATCTGCCCACCCTCCAGCCAGGCCAATCCAAGACCGGCGGAATCGAAGTCCTAAAATATCTCCTTTATCTATGTCCTCTCATGCAAATGCCTCACCCCCACTTGCTAGGCCTTACAATTTCTCACCTGCTCCGCTCCAGTGGTGTTCCGTGAGATCTTCTGTCTACAGTTCATGCTCCACAATGCTACTAGAGAGAGCTTTCAAAGACGTAAACCTTAACACGCCACTTAAAAACATGCTATGGATCCCTGTAACACAGATTACAGACTGAATCTCTTAACATGTCATTTGAAGCCTATCATGATCTAGCCCCTGTTTATATTTCAAGTTCTGCCTCTGGGTATTTTCTAATACAGGAAAACTTCTGAGACCTTCCTTCTCCAGGTGAGCTTCCTTATATGCCCCATAACAATCTGTCTCAAACGCTGACATCTCTAATTAGGTACCTGCCCTGCCAGACTGTGTACACTTTGCTTATTGCCTAAAGTTTCTACATGAAGATATGAACTAGAATTCTTCAACTGCCTTCCCATCCAGCCAGAACGCTTATGTGGGAAGTAACAGGAAGTAGGAGGGACCATGGAGAAGAATGGAGGGACAAAGAAGAGGGGGGTCCTGACGTTGGAGGGGGAAGAATAGGGCATCATGGCCTCTGTTAGTGCGGGGAGAAAAACACTGTCCACAGCATAAGCTTGACCACGTGACCCCAGCAAGGATCACGGAATATAACCCTTGATGTGAGTCTTCTTCAAACAACATAGGCAGCTAGTTTCCCCCAGAGATGTCTGGAAAAAGCGACTAGACAAGCGTTTGCCTGATGGATATGGATTAATTCCAAGGAACAAAAGTTTCCTTGTGAATTGTCTTGATCACAGGCCAACAGGTGATTGCATTTAAAGAACTCCAGAGTTTTCTGAAGAATTCTTAAAATGTTCTCATCACTGAAATCTCCAAGGGCAGATAAGCATTTCAAAATGAATACCCTGGCCCCGACACAGTAAAAACAACTCCTGGTAAATACAACCATTAAACTTGGTTCTCTGTGTTCTTCTCTCCACATAAACATCCTTATCACTGGTCTCAGCATCTAACCAAGCCCAAATGTATACCACGAAAAGGCAGGCATTCTAAAATTCTACCTTCTTCAGGAAGAAGCTGTGCACACGTGAAACGAAGATTTTGGCCACTTCGTAAACCCATTCTCGACGAAGCTCTCTGCCCTCACATCTCCAGTGTTTGCAGAGAACATCACACAGATGGCAGTTCGCGTGTTGTCACTGACTCTGCCGCCTGCGGTTTCAGATCCATCTCTTAGCCTTTTTGTGTGATTGACATGTCCTTCTTTATCAACATGGGGTATAAGATAAGGCTGTGTTTTTAAATGTTCACATTACACAGTCATGCCTCCTACTCCTCCTCTATGAGAAAGTACCGCCTCCTTCCTCACGATGTTTCACCTCCCATTCCAAGAGAAAAACAAAAAACAAAAAAACAAGTCTTACACAGCCCAGGAAGTCAGGCCCAGTCGTTATCCTCATGCTGGAAGAAGATGAGAAGGCCATCCACCGACCAGTGCCAGGATCCGCAGCAGATGCTGTGCACAGCGTGGCTGTAGAAAGCAGGTGGTTTGATAGTTAAGATACAATACTTGGTCATTGTTACAAGAACAGCAGTGATTCATGACATATGTGCTGGCCACCCATCCACTGAAGAAAGGGGCCTGAATAGCAATCCACAGCTACGCCACAGTCTGGCAGCAGTTTCTCAAGGTAGAATATGGAAAAATAGAATTGTTAAGGTTGATGATACTCAACAGCACAGCAAGGGCACACTTACTAGTTAGCTGGCTTGTTCTAAGTGACTACACACAACCGTCTTTGGAGGTATGACCACAGTGCCGGGAAGGCCGCAGCAGGAGGAACTTGCAGCCTCAGCCACATGCTGTGCTCCAAGCCAACCCTTTTGCTGCCTTTGGTTCCTTGCCTGCATGAGGAATGTCCCCACCCACCAGCGGACCCTCACTCTGAGCCTCCTCAGTTTACCGGAGAAATGGTCTGTGAAGACTAATCTGTGAAACAGAGGGTGTTGCCGTTGCCATCCTAATCCTCCCACAAGGCTCCTCGGATCTTTGCAAATTGCTCACTACCGCAACCCACACACACATCCTAACTGAGGGGGGTGCCTCCGTCAGAGTGCTGGCAGCAAAGGGATGGCGCACATGCCATCGGAGGACAGTCAACAAAGGAGCTATTTAATGTTTACAGGCAAGAAAATGCAATGCCATAATAGGGACGAAGGTGTAAGAGGCAAGGGAACGGAGTAGGTACCGGAACCTAAAGAGGGCAGCCGTAATGAGACGGCTGCCCAACGGGAGCTGCGGCCTTCGGTGGAGGGACAGAGACACAAGCAATCCTCAGTGTCCCACAGAGCTGCGGGAATAAGCATGCCAACCTCGCTCTTCTCCTGCCCCTCCACTTCCTGCTGGCTGTACCCATTGGCCAAACACCCCAGGAAGCCGGAGGGCAGGAGATCACAATCTATACATGTCAGCCTCCTGAGGACAGAGCAGAGCGGAAAGGACAAAGAATAGCCCTGGAGGGTGGGGGGCAGATCCAGCCCAGAGAGTAGGGAGAGAGTGTCCCATGTATCAGTGGTCTTCACGGTGCGTTTCACGGACTGGTGCCAGTTTGTGAAATGCGGGTGGCCCAACTGCCGTGCAATAAGCACAGAGTTGGAGAGCGTGCATTTAGAAGCCAGGACAGGGATTTGCCATTGCCACGACACTCAAGTGCGCAATCGTAGACTCAGCTCGTGAAATAGCAAACAGAGCAGTTCGGGGCTGCTGGTTCGGGTGAACTGCACGTGGCGTGAGCTGCAGTCCGGTGACGCACAGTGGGCTCAGGCTAACACACGACAGACTCTAAGATATGTGCGTTGACTGTGACCCAAACTTCTATTTTAAAAATCTGTTTTTACAACATACTATTCTATCATTTTCATTGTTAAGTGTGTATATAAAAAACACATACTTTTCCTTTATTAGATAAATTAGAAAATAGTACCTGTATAACTGTTTTCATATCTGATGTTGGAAAAGTAGCATGTATTTTTCTGCAGATAATGCCAAAAAAAAACATTTTAAAACAACCATTTGAAAGGTCTGGAAAGCCATCTAAAGCAGTAGAAACTGGACAGTAGTCAATCTTGGAAAGAAAACTAAATTGGATGAAATTTGTGTATATATAGCTCTTTTGCCTGAGGAGACTCCCCAGTCCACACAAGTGTAAGGCAGCTGGACTTTCAGCAGAAAAAACCCAGTTTTATGGGTTTGAGGACTCAAAGTACGGAGTTTGAAAAAAGGGTCAATGAGTTTATTAACAGATAATAGAAATTATCCAGCATGAAAAGAGGGGGGAAAAGGTAGATAGGAGATGAACGACATACTTACAGAGTCCCAGAAGAAGAAAAAGAATAAGAAAGAAAAACTATTTGGAGAAGTAATGGCCAAACATTCCCCAGATTTTGTGAAAAACAACATACAAGTCCAGAAAGCTTAGCCAAGCCTCAACAGAATAAAAGCAGAAAAAATACACACACGCACACACACACACACACACAGGCACATCGTGATCACACAATTTAAAACCCAAAATAAAAAGAAACTCTATACCACGCTGAGAGAAAATAGACACGTTACTCGAAGGCGGGCAGTGATGGAGATGATGAGTCGACTGCTCATGAGAAACAACGCAGGCAATAGCACCAACCTCACTCGCACTCTACCGAAGACCGCACAGTCGTCTAGCCCCTGCGGCCAGGCAAACAAAAGAGGCAAAAGGCAAAAAGATTCAAAAATAAATTAAAACTAAAACCCTCTCCAATCACAGACACCATAAATGGAAATCCTTAGGAATCTCTAAGACTATATAGAAATAAGAAGTGATTTTATCAAAACCATAGGATAAAAAGTCAACATAAAAATCCACTGTATAGCATTTTCATATACTTATAGCGAACCATTGAAAAATAAAGTATAAAAACAATTTAATTTACAATGGTATCGAAAAACATAAAATACTTAGGGGTACATTTTACAGAAATATGCAAGACTTCCACAGTCAAAACTATAAACTATGTGAGGATAAAAATTAAAGACCTAAGTAAATGGAGAGATATACCATGTTCATCTGTTAGAAAACTCAATATTGTTAAAATGTCAATTCTCCAAAGACTGGATGTATAGATTCACAGCAATCCCACTTATTACTCCTGCAGATATTTTTACAGATGCTGACAAGATAATTCTAAAAATGTATGGGGGAGCAATAGCCCTCAACTTCTATTTCACCATTCACAAAAATGAATCTGATACAGATTACAGACCTAACAACAAAAGCTAAAACTGTAAAGCATCTAGGAGCACCTAGGAGAAGATCTTCATGACCTGCATAAGAAGTGCTAAAACAGGTAAAACTAAGTTATTTTTTAAAAATCAGAAAGAAAAAAAAACTTTAAGTATGCATACAGTAAATCCTCACTTAACATTATTGTGAGGGTGTGTGGCTTTAAGCAAAACTATAATAATGAAACCAATTTCAGCACAAGCCAATTGATATAATAAGAGTTAAATTCCTAGGGCATCTCACCAACGTTTTGATGAAGCTGAGGAGAACGAAGCCAGGCTATTCCAGGGCCCGCTGTGTTGCAGGGGGGTGTTAGGGGGTGTTAGGGGGTGCGAGGGGCAGGAGGGACCTCGCTGCGGTGACAGAAATGCTCCTCACCTCGAAAATGGTTGTGTCACACCGGTATGTGCATTTGAAAACTCCCATCCCGGTGTGCACTTAAGATTCTACACTTCACTACATGTAATTTTTAGCTAATGAAACTATAAATATATGTTCAACTCCAGTGAGTAAGTTTCTTTTTCACAGTAGTATGGTGGAGCGATTCTGAAGCTACTTTCTATACATTCTAGGCATGGGCAAATGGGACATTATGTCTCATGGAGGGAGGTACTAGAATGTGTCCTGTGGTGTTGGATTGGACTGGGTTAATCTGCATACATTCATGGAGAGATTTACATATGTATACATGTGCGTGCATGTATGTCTGAGTGTGCGTGTTAGCACTTCCACTGAGGGGGCCTACAAGCAATGACATTATGTGTGACTATAAGCACACCTAGTTCTTAGATCTTGGTTTACACCATTATTTACTAAACAGCCAGGACTGATCAGAGAAAAGGCCGATTCCTGGAATATAAGCTTTGGTTATAAGCTTTGGTTTTAATAACTGCAGTTTGCCATAAGCTTTAAAAGTTAACAGTTTTGGTTGCTCCCTTTGTTGAATAATTTGATTAAATATTTCCAGCTAAATTTAAAAGATACAATAAAAATTTAGAGGATTTCTTTCCCATAGTTGACATTTAAGTTGACTTTCCATGTAATTCTTCAAACATTTACAAGATGTTAAAAGCTCAAACATTTATAACATCCAATTGATAGTGCAGAGAAAGTACATATTGCCAAGCTGAAGTTTTTGTCTGTTTTTTAACATCAGTTTCATCACACACACACCCCAAAATTATAATTCAGTTACTCTGTGTTCTTACAACAATATTTGCAATATTTAACCACTATCGGTTTCTACTATAATTGGCAAAACCTGTTTGGATGCAATTAGGAGCTGTAAGGGCACCAAAATCCATTCTAAGTATATTTCTGCTCCACAGGTTTGATTAGAACATAGTTTTTACCATGGTTCCGGGCTCTGCCAAAATTAGTATTCAGAATAGCACCACAGCAACCATTTCATCTTCAATGTTGAACTTTTTTGAAGATTTTATTTATTTATTTTTAGAAAGAGGGGAAAGGAGGGAGAAAGAGAGGGAGAGAAACATTGATCCATTGCCTTTCGCATGCCACCAAGCAAGGACCCAGCCCACAACCCAGGCCTGTGCCCTGACCAGGATCGAACCTGCAAACTATCAGTCCACAGGCCAGTGCTCAGTCCACTGAGCCACACCAGCCAGGGCTTTAATGTTGAATTTTTAACTGAATTTATCACAGTATTACAATGATGTCAATAGAAGGTCCATGACTTCTGAAAGTTTTACTTTGATTTCATGAATTTTTCAGATGGAAAAAGAATTTAATCGTTAACTGGAATTAACTTGACTGATTTTCTACTTGAAGTATCTGATGACCTTGACATGAAACTGGAATTATTTAACCATTTGCAAAATTCTTCTATCACTAAGGAATCCAACACTTTAACACTGCTTTGTACATGAATAAGAAATCTTAAACTTGAAGATGATTGAAATTCATTTAGAAGAAGGGACACTCGATCTAAATGAAAAGTCACACTTCAAAGAGTAATGTGTAAACGTTACCTTTCCACAGCTGCACTGGTTAAATTGTTTTTTTTGGCCACAATCCTCCTAAAATAACTTTTAACTTTGAAGTAGGTGCTGTTGCTTCTTCAGCAGATGTGTGTCTCTGCTTTTTGTATGTTAGTGATACCACTAAAACCCTGGATGCCAACAAACGTTTGTGCAAGTTTTGTACTTGCAATCAACTGTCTTGAGAAAGGAAGGTCCGGGACATTATTTTTCATGAAATATGCTCTTTCAGGTCTTTGGTTCTACTTTGCTGTTGCAGCTTTTGCTTTTGAGCTTGTTCATGCTAAAAGTACTCATTGCACATTTTGAAGTAGCATTTCCTTTATGACAGGAGAGTTCGTACTATTTTCTGTGTATCGATCTGTCTCAGGACTGTTCAGCCCTTATATCCAACATATATTTTGTATATGCCTAACCTGTAATTTCCTATGTTTCCCACTAAAGGACAGTGTCATGGCTTCGTGAATCTCTCTGGCCCTGGCCCACGCCTGGGTGTAACTGGCTAGTTGGCCATGTGGCCAGCAGAGGCATCCACTCGTCAAAGAGCAGAAGGAGTTAGCTCAAGTGGGGACACATTTCCTTTTCACCCCTAGCCCTCTGCATGCTGTTCTTGACCAGAGGTGAATTGCATTGCACCTGGAAACAGCTGGGAAAAGAGCTTTCAGTTATCATTCAGCCTCTTTCAGACTCACCCTCATGTCACGTAAAAACTGTTCACTACGCATGTGTCTTACAATGTGACACGGCAGAAGCTAAAAGCACAATGCGAAGGGCTACTCTCTTTGATATCTGTGCTGTATAACACATTTTCGTCATCCATGGAATGGGAGTAATAATAGGTCTACTCATGGGAGTGTTGTAAGGAATAAAAGTTAGTACATGTAAATATGCCTGGGGCAAGGATAGTGTTTTATCAAAATTAAGTATTATTATTTTATCATTATTATTGCTTTCTAGGAAAAAGAAAAAAAAAACACTATGATTCCTTCAACAATTCCTCACTGTTGAAATTGTTAGAAACCAGCACAGTTTGCAGACCCTTCAACTGCCATGAATGCCCCCTTAGTGTTCTCTGGGCCAGTTCCTGTCCTCTTACAGTTTCATTTCTGCAGATAATATTCCTGTTGCTGCAACCACAGGAATCAGCTTTCATGGGGAGCCCTGGTACATATTTGCTGGCTCATATGAAACCTAAAATTTTTTCTAAAGTAAGTGTATTTCACATAAACTGTTATAAGCCATGGTTTCTCCATTTCAAACTCAAACAGCTAGCTTTATGAAGGTACACTCAGAATTTTCTCTCTACCCCTGAATTTTCCATTTTATCTCATCTTCTTAGTTTTGGTCCATAGCTCTATTTCTTTCTAGATCTTTGTGATCACCCACTTCTTAACTTTGGGTTCTTTGTCCCCAAGAACATAGGTTTTGATCCAAAGAGTTGTAGGCTTAAAAACCAGCTCTACCTTTCATTAACTAAATGGACTTGGGCAGTTTCAACCTCAGTCTCAGTTTTCTCAACTGTCAAATAGGAATATTTTTGCATCACAGGATTCTTGGGATGACTAAATGTCAAAATAGCTGGTATATCTCTTGATATCTTACCATAGAAGTAAAGTACCACTATAAACATATTGACTACAGTAACATAACATTAAATGTTTCATTTAGTACTTATTATAATAATTAATCAAATATTGTGATGGGGCTCTGTTCACCGGGCTAACAGTGATCCCTGCGATGTTCTAATAGAGACTGTCAGCCAGGGAGGCAGGTGACGGCTGAACGGCTACACGTGGACCTGTCGACCAATTTCAAAACCCTACCGGGAGGAAATAAGATCACCCTGTTATAAGAATCAACACAAATTTTAGTTGGCATTCATGCTCAGCTCTTCCTTTTTTTGGTGTGTTATTTTTGTATGCCTTATTCCTATTTTATTCTTCAACTCCTTGTGTACAAATCAGTGTATCCACCCCAGAAAGTAAGTTCCTGGACAGAAAACCTGTCTTCAGTCCAGCACCATAAATAAGCGCAGAACGGGTGTTCAGGAAGTATGTGATACGATGATTTCCCCGACAGCAGTTAACGTTGATCGAACCCCATCTAAGAACCAGATGCACAATAATAATGTCGGCACTCACACGGTTCTCAGTTCTCGCCCGCCCCATGCCAGGCAGACGTCTCAGTGCTCCACATAAACCTGTCTGATCCTGTAACAGCCCTATAGCCGACACTCCTCTTATCCCATTTTACAAATGAGGAAACTACGTTCCAGGAAAGTTAAGTTTTTGTCCAAGTGGCAGAGCTGGGTCTCAACCAGAGACTGTGGCTCCAGAGTCCATGGTTTTTGCGGCTAACTAGGCCGCCCCCCCCCCCCCGCTGCGGGCACGGACACAGCGCCTCGCCCAGCCAGCTCACCAGGCACAGACGATGCACTGGAGGGAGAGCACATGGGATGGAAACCTGCGGTGTGGACAGCACGCACCGAAAACACATTGCAAGAAACACATTGCAAATGCTGCAAATACTACCCCAGTCAAAAAAAAAAAGCCCCCTATTTCAGCTGCACACACAGAGCAGGCATTCCATGCACTTGGAGATAACACTCACCACCCTGCTGAGCTGGCTGACTTCCTCCCCTGGTCTGGAGGCCCGTGAAAGTACCCTAGAGATCACACTCGCGTTCCAACTCTCTGAGCCCACGTTCTCCCTCTCGTCTACGCTGTTTTCAAAGCACCGTACACAAGCGAATCGTTGCTCCCAATGTCTGGGGGGGTTTTGGGGGTGGCGGGAAGGAGAGGTGGTGGGGAAGATCACGCTGGATCTTGTGATCTTGTACATGATGTCTGAACGTACAAAGCACAGCGCTTCTCGGGGCATTTCTCCCTCACTGCACAGGCCAAAACACACAGCGCAGTTGTCCTGTTCACTACTGTCCTGGCAACCCCTGCTTGGTTTATCTTTCCCTTGCCCTACTTTTGTTTTTTGTTTTTGTTTTTTTTGTAATTTCCCCAAACCCTTTCAACACAGCTTTTCCCATTGCAATATAATGAGGAGGGACAGTGGTAGAGGAGAGGTGACTGCACCTTGTCACATTCTCCATGGTGCTAGGTGACCTGCACCTCATGAGCAGCCACCCCCATCCCCAGACCCCGAGCGCGCTGCCTGAGTACCCTCCCCTGCTGGCACTGGGCCAGTCAGACTGCAGCGTGGTCAGCTGACACTGTCCTCCTTCCCCTTGTTCCATTTCCCTTTCCTCTGAGTGCTCTCGCCACTGCCCCCACAGCTTCAGGCCCTGTTCCAGCAACTGCTGTGGACAGTACCCTTCTGCCAATGAGCCAGAATGCCCGGGGAATGCCAGAATCTTCCTTAAAAAGCCAACTGGGAAAGTCCGTTCTTGCGGATCCCAACTCATACCTCCTCCTCGCGGAACCACAGCAACGCCCTGGCAGTGCCAGTACTCATGCCTATGACTGCATCTGCGCCCCTTCAGGGAGAAACACAGTGCAATTCAGAGCTTGGCGTGTGTAACCTGAGACTGAAAGATCAGTCACTGGAGGGAGGGAGAAAGGACCATCTTCTTCAGTCTCTCACAGATACTCCAGCTCTCCCTGCGTTATCTCCCGGGAAGCGCTGCTCAGCTGCTCACTGAAGCCCAAAGCTATGACCCAGGTCCCTCCGACTCCAAACCCAGCATTCTTTCCACCGAGCCAGAAAGAGCACTTTCCCAGATCTCTCAGGAAGAAAATCGATTCCTCCTCAACTCTCCTTCAGCACATTGTGGAAACCCTCCCACTCCCCACAACCTCAGTTACTGTCTGTCGTAGCTGCCTTTCTGCATTGCTCTCTGGGAGGGTAAGGCCAATGTCTTGTTCATCTTTACAGACAACCCCCTCTCCCCCACCCTGGAGGTCCTCAACAGTATTTGCTGCATGGGTATATAGGAAGACAGACAAGAAAGCTTCCATTAATATTCAGGACCAGGCTCAGACATAAAGGGGGTTGGGGACAGCTTGCCTTTTTCCAGGGAAGGTGATCTGGTGCTAATATGACCCACCCACCCAGCAGCACTGAAAACGTAACAGGTTTCTCCTCCATCTGTCCTACCATGGGATTTAGTAACGGCCTCTATTATAGTACTTATCACAATATGTCAACTTTGTCCTATTTCTGTACTGGCTTGTGACTTCATCAAGGATAGGAGAGCATGTGAGTCCTGTGTGATAAGTGAATAACAGTGTTGGATAAATGCTTCTTGAATGAATGAATGAGTGAATGAATGAACTGAAGATAGCATAAATGAGATTCCCCACTTTCACTAGGAAGTAGGGCGTGTGGATACTGGAGGCTGTCAGAGATGTAGATGTGTAGAATGCTGGCGCTTAAAGGCACTTGAGAAGTGAAGCCCAGCTCCCCATTTAACTCAGGGGGAAGCCCAGGGAAATTGAGCAATTTGCCCGAAGTCACACAGTTAGTCATGAGAAAGAGGCCACAGGCCTTCCCAGTTCAGTGAGTCCTTTTGAGAATTTGAGACAGAAAAGAGGGAAGACTTAGGAAGCTCCCAAAGGGACCTCCTTTCTCCACCAGCCCAGCTTCCCTAGAAGCCAGCCCTAACCTGCGGCCCTTTCCCAGGGACCAGGCGCGGGAGGCGGCCCCAGGAGGCAGGGAGGGTCTGAGCTGAGACGGAAGAGGAAAATGACCCCCCACTGAGGTCCTCTTCCTTTTCCCCAACAATTCCTTCTGCTCTCAGCATTCTTCCTGCATGTGAAAGGTGGACAAAGATTTTTAGTCAAGGAAGTCTCATCACAAAATTATTTATAATAATAATAATAGTGAAAAATGTACCCAATATAAATGTCCAAAATAGGGGAACAGTTAAATAAGATCATGATACATTGTACAATGACACATCGTACTTGGGTAATATAATCCTGAATTCATGCCTGACATGACAAATGTTAATATTAGCTAACATTTACTGAGTGATAAGTCTATGCCAGACACAAACTAAGCTATATCTATATCTTATAGGTATATATATTACATAGAGATATATACAATCTTATTTAGCCCTGACAGAAATCTTGTGAAGGAAACACTGTTATTATCTCCATTTTATAGGTGCAAACACTGAGGTTTACTTACCCAAGCTAATATAACAAGTAAAAGGATATTTTTTTCTAAAATCTCTAAGAGCAAGAGATTTTAGAAAATGTTTTTATTATAACATTAGGTTTTTAAAATCAGATGCACAACTTTATGTGTTATATTATTCCAGCCACCTATATTATTAAAAGGAAATACCACCAAAGGTAAAATTGTCCGTGGCTAGTGGAAGTTTACGTGTCTTTTGTTTTCTAAGGGCGCTCAATGTGTTTCAAGTATTCTACAATGAATACATGTCTTCTATTATTGTTTATCTTGTTTATTTATTTAAAGACACAATAAAAGCTTTTGTAGAAGTATTGCTCCTAGGAAAAAGGCAGGTGCACCACCAGAATTTGAGAAAGAAGAAAAAGGGGAATGCCTCCGAGAAAGCACATGGGAAAGTGAGGGGCTAGGCCACTCCGGCTGCCTGTACCCCACTCTCACCTCTGCCCCAAGATCAAGTTCAGGTCCTGCCCTCACTAGGTAAGAACTATCCCAACTTGGGACCTGGAAGAGGCAGACAGAAAACCTACACAAGATAATCACTATCATAAGTGGTAAATATGGAGATAAATATAAAAGCCATTTCTTAATATTTTAAGTCTTTAAATAATAATTGACTTTTAAAACAAACCAAAAAAAAGTACTCTGGGGTTTATACCATATGGAGAAGTAAAATCCATTGCAATAATAGAACAAAGAAGGGCAGGGGAAAGAGGAAGTAGTATATTACTGTAAAGTTTTTAAATGTTATGGGAAGTAGTATAAAATCAACTTCTTACCCAACCCCTCTAACCCCTGCACTTTCTTATTCCTTAAGTCCCAGCGAACTCGGTCTTTGTCCGCATCGTCACTTCCATTCCCTGGGCTTCCACTCTGCTAGAATGAATGCCAATTCACAGGACCCCGTGGCCAATAACGTAGAACCACAGATGCCGCAGTGTGAAGAGCTGGACTTAATCCACTGCAAAACCTCACCTTATAGATAAAGAGAATTCAGACCTTCAGCTCCTTTCCCTGCAATGATGCACTTCCCGTGATCCTTTGCCTCCATGACCAAGGTTCTGCTTGCCTTGCCAATCCCTGTGCAAGCGTCTCCATTCGCTCTCCCCAACTTCATCTTTTTATCCTCACTGCTGCCATTACCTGCTGAAGACATTCACTAATAACATCAAGAACCTCGATTGATATTTTCTGCATCTAACCTCAGCCAAGTTTTCGAGCATTGCTTCGCATTCCTTTTGCTCACCTCTACTCGACTTCTTCGTGGAATTTGTAACTTCGGTCTCAGATGTTTACCTTTCGGTTTACCTTTCGGTTTTCCTGTATCTTCTCTTATTCTCTTTCCTCCTGGGGCAGACTTTTGTAAAGATTTTGTTTCCTGACATTGGACTCTTCCATACACCCCTCTGTGTTGGGGGTTTTCCCCTTGTGGTAGGCAGACTTCTAAAATAGCCTCCAAAATTCCTAGCCCCCGATGCACACGCACCTTCTCCCAGTTGTTCAGACACAAAAGCTGTGAACTCCCAGTTATTCCAACACCAATTTCAGATGTAATTAAATCTCCACGTCAATTGACTTTAACATAGGGAGCTTATCCAGGTCAGCCTGACCTAATCACAGTAACCCTTTAAACCTGGGTCTAGAGATCAGCGAGAAAGGGAAATTTAAATCATTGAGAGGTATTCAATGCTAAAGATACTCTCCACTGTTGGCCTGGACGGTGCCGGTAGCCTCTGCTCTCAGGGTGGTCACTAGCTGACAGCCAGCAAGGAAACGGAGACCTCACTATTATAGCCACAACAAACTGGACATTTTCCACAACCACGTGACTTTGGAAGAGGACCCCAAGCTCTAGATGGGAAGTCAGTCTGACCGATACCTAGGTTTGAGTCTTTAAAACCCTAAGCAGAGAACCCAAGGATTCTGACCGAGAGAACTGTGTTGTTCTCAGCCACTAAGTTTATGGTAGTTGGTTACACAGCAGAAAAAAACTACACCCACCTATTTCCTTCGGGTAAAAGCAGAAACCAGTCCTCTGTAGGATGTAGGCAAGTGGTTCAGGTTCTGTTGAAAACAAGACAACAGGCCCAAAGTAGAGTCCCTTGTGCTAAGCCTCATGTCACCAAACTATGACTTAATTAGTTTCGTGTCTCCCAGAAATGGAACCTTAAATCAGTCCATCAGAAATTGCCTGATCAACACTAGTTAAAGTCCCCTACCTGACAGGCCCCCACCATCCCCTAAAAATAAAGTTAATTTGCAGTAACCAACCTGCTTTTTTGCCTCATACAACTTTCTTGTTCCTGCTCTCTTCTGCCTGTCTTCTGTTTTGTCTAGCCCCTCGGAGCGCCTTTCTGTCTGGTAGATAGTATACTACCAGGTGCAAATTGATTTTTGCTCAAATAAACTCTTACATTTTTAAATAGGCCTCCGTTTGTCTTTCAACAATTCCAGCGTCAGAAGGGGGCACTGAAGGAGACGCCCGTGGCCCCGAGGACCAATGAGCAGCCAGGCCGAGACACCTGTGGAGCCCCTTCCGCTCGCCGCTTTCTCCCTCTGCACCTGCAGCCAGTGGGGAAGTCCCTCTGGGACCCTAGCTCTGTGGCTTTTGCATTAGGAAATGTCAGGCTTTATTTGAGCATTTCTTCTCCGTGCCTCCCCACCCCCTCCCGACTGGTTCCGGAAACTGGCCGGAGCCAGATCGGGTCCGACTCAGAAACTGGTCCGGGTAGAACTAGGTTCTACTTACAAACCAGACTAGTTCCGGTATGAGGCCTCAGGTGAGCAAAATTGTAAGGCTGAACAGTAGGTTAATCTTACCAAAAGTAATCTGGAATTTCACAGGCCACAGTAGAGAATTTGTAACCTAGACCAGTTTATTCATTTTGTTCTAGAGAAAGGGTGCTCTCAGCCAGGCATTCCCTAGGAAGGGTAGAGGGAAAATTATTTTTACTCCTCTACAGTTTTGCTGACCAGTAGGAGACCCACTGAAACACCCCGCTCCCTCCCGATCCTGCAGAGGGCATCCTGGGAAAACTGGCAGGAGCCGGCAAAGGGTGAAAATTCTCCAAGTCAGCTCTCCTGACCAGAGCCTCAAGTGCACTCGCTCCTAACCGGTGGGCACGAATCTGTCAGAGGAGGCTAATTTTGAATCATGCAGTGTCTCCCGGTAATTCCTGTTTGAGTCTCTGGCTCAGGCCTGGAAAGGGGACAGCCATGGAGGTCAATTAAATGTAAGCATCTGTAGACCACACTATTTCATTTACCCTTGCCTTGTGCCCCTTTCTCTGTACAGACCCTAGATGCAAGCTTCTGCACGTTTGGATTTGTGAGGCTATGATCAGGAATCTCTCCTTACTTCTTTTTTTTTAAAGATTTTATTTATTCATTTTTAGGGAGGGAAGGGAGGGGGGAGAGAGAGAGAGAGAGAAACATTAATGTGCGGTTGCTGGGGGTTATGGCCTGCAACCCAGGAATGTACCCTGGCTGGGAATTGAACCTGGGACACTTTGGTTCCCAGCCCACGCTCAATCCACTGAGCTACGCCAGCCAGGGCTTACTTAACTCTTGAGATATTGCAGAGTCTGCTGCTAAAGCCATAATAGCTGTCCAGGAAAAATCTCTAGACTCTCTGGCTGAAGTTGCACTTGATACTAGGATAGCCCTTGATTGCCTTTTACTTGAATAGGGATGTGTTTATGCTACGGCCAACACCACTTGCTGCACTGGGACTGGCATTTCTGGGGAAACCGAGGCTCAGCATTACAAGATCACTGAACAGACCACATGGCTTAAGAAAGTGACTACTTCAAATGGAGTTTTTCTTTGACATGCTGAATTCTGATTGGTTTAGGTCTTGGATGCCATGGCTCCAAAATTCATGCCAGACATTGAGAATAATCCTGCTTACAATAATCATAGTAGTCTTCCTGGTGCATTGTCAAAAGTTTAAATGCTTGTTCATGGCCACTAACCACCAAGCAAATGATCTCCCTAAGAATAGAACATCAGAAAAGCAACAAAGAAGAACCAACTTAAAGAATGCGATGACCTGTGAATATCACACAGGAATTCAGCAAAAACACAAGAACTACAGAGCAGTAGCTGAAAGTAGCATTTACACCTTAAATGTATACATTACCTCTCAGTTATACTGAGAGTCTATGCAAAAGGGGGTAATTGTTAAAGACAAAACCAGAGGCCCAAAATAGAGTCACGTATGCTAAGCCCCACGTCACCAAACTGAGACTTAATTAAAGTTTCTGCTCTGTGTGACACAGAAACTTAAGCCAGTCAACCCAGAATCACCTGATCAACACTAGTGAGGTGACCTGCGTGTCAGACCTTTGCTGTTCCCTAAAAGAAGGGGACTTTGCAATAACCAACCTGCTCCTTTTGCCTCATATAACTTCCTTGTTTCTGCTCTCTTCTGCCTATAAAAGTTTCTTATTTTGTACAGCTCCTTGGAGTGCCTTTCCATCTGCCAGATTGGATGCTGCCCAGTTCGAATCCATGTTTGCTCAGATGAACGCTTTCAATTTTTGATATACCTCAGTTTATTTTTTAACACCTCTCGGATCCACTAGCGCCATATTCAGGAGCCAATGGCCTGATAACAAGGGACTGTGGTGTTCTCCCTCTCCCAGGGGTGTCGGTGGGAGCTGCTGGAAGTCGAGCTCCAGGTGTAGAAGTGAGAACCATACAGGCAGTCGGCTAGTGGTAAACAGTGAGCACCGACGTTCCCTAATCCTTATCCTGAATAATCTGTGACACTGAAACATGTTGGGTTTCCTCTCTATTCACTTGTTCTATCAGACATGTGAGTTTTTGAGATGATTGCAGTTCTAGTCTTTGTCTGCCCGTAATTGAATGAGACATCCCATGTGATGATCACCTCACTTAACTCAGTCAGCCCTATGACCTATGACAAATAGCAGTATTAAATGATTCATTTGGTCTATTTTATGCCACAAAGTTCGAGAGGGCTTGTCATGCAGCAGATGAGTTTGTAGTCTAGTGGAGGAGCGCAGTCACTGAACAATTATCAGAAAAATTCAATTATAAGGGCACCAGGAAAGTCTCTCATCCCATGGCTCACTAGACACTTCCTCGTCCTGGCTCTTCTCTTCCTTTGCCAGCTTCCCTGTCCCTAGTAAAGGTGTCACTGTCCTGACAAAAGCTGAGGCTGATGCATTCGAGTCATTCTTGATCCATTTGCCTCATACCCACACTCAGTCAATTATCATATGCTGTCGATTCTCTTCCCACATCTGGCTGTCTCTTACTGACAGCACCACCACCGAGGCCCAGTTCAAGCCCTCCAAATCTCATCCTGGGTTTACTGAAACGACTTCCCCAGTTGGCCATTCGCCTCCTTGCCTATTCACTGCAGTCAGACATCCTTTATTTTTCTCTCCCCTGTTAAAAAGCAAAACAACTCTTATCTCTTCACTGCCTGAAAAATACAGTGCAAATTTCTCAGGCCCTTCGTGATCTGCTGCTGAGCGATGCTCTGGCTTTGCTTCCTGCACAGTTCTGTTGCCTGCTGCGCTCGGATCATGGGGACTTCTTGCTCTGCTACGGGCTCACCCCTCTTTAATGCCTCCAAGCTCTTTCTCTCTCCGTAAGATGTCTTTTTCCCACCCCATGCATCCAGGAGTCTACCCCCTGTGATCTTCCAAGGCTCCTATGGCAGAGATTGCCGTGAGGCCTGTGGCTAGGTAACAAGGATGGTTATGGCTGAGATGGCTGGTGGCCCACTGTTTCACACAACAGATGGTAGGGTTAGAGCTGAGGTCATGGCCAGCTAGACGCTACAGTTCTGACCCTTCCAGTACAGCTTGACACAAACATATGACTAACTTCTGGAAAAAGGAATATAGCCAAAAGTGGAATGTACCCCTTAAAAGGAATAAGCATACCCTCTCCTGGCCTTTTTCCTTTTTTTTGCTGGCTGGGATGTGGTAAGGACTGGATCAACTATCCTGATTTTAGAGATGAAGCTACATGTTGAAAAGAAAAGAGATACAGTCTGACCTCCTACCTCTGGACAGTTGAAATAAGCTTCTACTATGCTATGCTATGCTACCGGATTTGGGGTCTTTTTGCTACAGCGGTTTAGTCTATATCCTAGCTAGTACCATGCTAATCTCTATATCGAGAGTTGTTGTGTGGAAGACATTGTGCGTCACATCCTTTAATCCTCACAACAATATTACGAGGAAGATAATATTAGAGGTGAGGAAACTGAAGCTCAGAAAGGGTTTGCAACTTGCCCCAGGCCACACAGCTAGGAGGTAGTGAAATTAGAACTCAGGCGTAGGCCAGTGGATTTTGGAAACTATACATTTAATAAGTACTTGTTCCTTTGCTCTGATCCACAGCCATAAACGCATAGACAAACCTCTCTGTGGTCAGCCAAGTGTCCTCATAAAGACTCAGGAACATGTGTTATATATAATGGATGCTCAATATATGTTTGTTGGATGTGTGATTGATCGGTTTTAGAGCAACAGTCTTTTTAAAAGTTTCTAACTATAATATGATACTGTTGTTTCTGGCTAGCCAGCAGCCCCGAATCCCTATGCTATACAACATTCTCAGAGAGAAAGTTTTCTCTCGGGGGAATGCCATTTTTGCAGCACCTTCGGTCCACGTCTTGATCCACTCGATACACAACTAATAGAGAACCTGTGTGATTATAGCAGGCAGTCGGGGGAAGCATTCCGCCTGTTACAGCCGTCCGTGTTTATTTACACAGCTGTTCTTCCCCTGGTTCAAGCAGAAGACTCCGGCTCAGAAATCAGAGATGGAAATAGAACTAGGGGGCTTTTTGAAGACTGCTGTGCAGGATCCTACATCCTGGGCTCCCAGCAGGGATGTGGAGTTCAGGGGCGTTCAGAGTCTCCCTTTGTGCTGTGTTAAGGGTACCAGTACAAAGTGAATAGTGCTGAGAGCTTGGGGCTGTGGGAGAGGTTATTATGAAGTGCTGGTGTCCCGCTGAGAGGGCTGAATGTGTTCCCTTCTTCGGGGCTCCGATCTGGAGCCCTCCGACAGACAGAAAAGGAACAGCCGAGAATGCCTGAACTGTCCTAGCGTTGCCTTCAGGCCTCTCCTGGGAAAACTTGTAGCAATAAACACAAATCAAGAGGAAAGTAAAGAACGGGTTTTTTTTTTAAAAGGTCTTCAAACAGCCAGGCTTTATTTTTTCAAGTGGGGGCACTGAAAGAAGAATTTAGAGCCAACTTTCTTTCTAATTAAGTTCCACGGACCTCCCCAAATACAACACAGATGCCGCGATGAACGTGAACAAGGTCTTCAGTGGAGTGCGCTTGAACTCCGTAGCACTGGGAGAAGGGTTTTTAAAACTAAAAACAAAAACAACAACAAAAAAACACATAAAAACCAGCACATACTCAGAGTGAGAGGAGGACAATAAAAACTTGTGGTAATCACAACTTGCATTAGTTCTCTGGGAAGTTATGCAATAAAGCTGACCTGCTTTTCATCGGTACATTCAAAGATAAATTCCCTCTTCTCTTTTGATTCGAATGCTGTCTATTTAAGATTATTCTTTCTTTTCTAGGAGCACCTGCTGTATTGAGATACCAGTTTAAAAGCAAGCACTATTTTGTTTCAGAACATATGTTTGAGAATAAGGCCCCAGCCCTGGAATTCCATAGGCCGGGAGCCTCAGGGCTGAGGAGCGCAGTTTACAGGGGTAAAAGGAGGAACATGGGGCTTAGGAGGAGCTGGGTGATGATTGAAGAGCCATGTTTGACCGACTGGTGGGCAGTTTTAGTGCGGCCAGATCTCGTGGGATGGGAGTGGAATGGATAGAGGGTAGATGACTGGCCCTGGCTTCAAGTTCAAAGTGTCAGAGAGGACGCTGAGTCTCTCCCCCGACCAGTGTTAGGGTCCACAGCCATAATCCCACAGATACCATCAAGGACATGAAAAACATACTGCGCAGAGGAAACCATGCATGCAAGTTGGTATCATTTGGGGGTTAATTGATCTCACGTCAGAGGGCTGGAAGAATCGAGCTGTGTGACAGATGCCAAGAAAGGTAGATGCTGCTGTCTTGCAATGAGCACCAATGGAAAGAGCTGAACTCGATGTCCGAATTCTAATGGGAAGCGGCTGAAGTTTGGACTGAGGATTATTTGCCTATGAGATTGTATTCAGGCATGTGTAAATCATTTCAAGGAAGAAAAGAAGTCAGTGGAGAAATGTATCTTTATGAATTCTCTCAAGTTTACAATGGGCTGAGAGAATATACCACCATACTTAATGTGGAAATTTGTTGAAGGCAGCCACAGGCTTTGCATGTGGAATGAACTGAGGTAAAAGATGTCTCTTCTTAATATCACTGGGTATTATGTCTCTCATCTTAAAAAATGAAATCATTTACTCCTATCAGCATCAAACTGTCAGAAGGGAAAAACTGTTTCCTTTCCTATGAAAAATAACTTTCAAGGGCTCTTTCCAACCCCTCACATCCTCCTCCTCCTCCTTCCTGGGCAAATTTGGGAAACATAAAGTAGACATTACTGACTCCATTTTTCCTTGTTCTTGGACGCGAGTGGGCCAGGAGGAGGCCCGATTCCAGAAGTCTTCCCTGACAGCTCCCACGTCAAGAGGCTGTCCCCCCGGCAAGGTTGTATGTGACTCAGGCAGGGGGCAGGGGGCTCGGGGTAGCTGCTGAAATCTGAGTGTCAGATTTAAAAATCTGGGTGTCAGCTCACAAGCCTGTTTGAAGGGCATTCTTAGCTATCCAACTCAACCTTGTCCTCTACCAAAGGTTATATTTGGATTTCTCATATGTCTAATTCTTTAGATTTTTTTTCTCAGTTTGTTCAGAACCTGGACACAGAAAAGAAGTAATACACTGTATATTGGAAAAATCCCAATAAAATATCAGGATTTAATGAGATATTGTAATGTGTAAGTTGATTTGGTATAAACACATGTGGAAAAATAATCAAGCAAGAATAACCAAGACAATAGAAAAAATAAGAGTAATTAAAGAAGGTCTTTAAAAATAAAGGGTGTCATGTTCTCTGCCATTAGGTGTGGCAATCATAGTTTCATGTTGGTTTCCACTATAATCGCAAATAATCATGTCCTCATTTTTTAAAAAGATTTTATTTCTTTTTTTGGGGGGGTGTGGTGGGAAGGGAGAGAGAAAGAGAGGAAGAGAAACAATTGATGAGTGAGAGAAACATCAATCAGTTGCCTCTCTCATGCTCCCATCTGGGAACCTGGCCTGCAACCCAGGCATGCGTTCTCATCGGGAATTGAACCGGTGACCTTTCGGTTTGCAGGCCAGCACTCAACCCACTAAGCCAAACCAGACAGGACCATGTCCTCATTTTAAATTGCTCTGTAATTGACCACTTTGATTCATTATAATAAAACTAAAAAAAAAGGTCTTTATATTATAAAGCTGCAATAATTTAAATTATGATATTGGCATATTCCATATGTGGACAGATCAGTAGATTAGAGTAGAAAGTCAAGAAATAGACCTAAATATATGTGGAAATTGGATAGTTATAAAAAGTGGCATTTAAATTAAATTTAGGAAAGATAGGTTATTTAACAAGTTGTACTGGGGCACCTGAGGGGAAAATTTAAGTTGGGCCCTTACTTTATGGACAGATAACTCCAGATAGATTAAATGTTTAAATTCAAGGAGTAAAATAATAAAAATTCAAGAAGAAATCATTGTAGTCGTTTTATTATCCTGCAGAAAATTTTTCTAAATATCTAGAATTTCCCAGAAACCACAAAAATATTGATCGTTCAATTAAATAAAAATCAAAACTTTGGGGCCCTGGCTGGCGTAGCTCAGTGGATTGAGTGCGGGCTGGGAACCAAAGTGTCCCAGGTTCGATTCCCAGCCAGGGTACATTCCTGGGTTGCAGGCCATGGCCCCCAGCAACCGCACATTGATGTTTCTCTCTTTCTCTCTCTCTCTCTCTCTCTCTCTCCCTCCCTTCCCTCTCTAAAAATAAATAAAATCTTTTTAAAAAATTAAAATTTATATGTAGCAAAATCCTTCATAACCAAAACCAAAAGAGAAATGACAAAGTGGTGGAAATATCAGGCATTTCAATCACAAAATAAAGGCCAAAATTCTCTAATACATCCATTCTATAAAACCGTGTGGGGGCTAAAATAATATTAGTTCTTTTCCCCCCACATTCTGAGTTCTTCTGGCTGGGCTAATCATCGAATTGACAGAGACAGATTAACAAGATAAAATCAAGGTTTTAATACATGCACACGGGGAATTCACAGAAGCATGAACGTTCCAAAGATGGTGAGGCAACACTGGGTATATAAGGCGTTTTGGACAGAGGGGAAAAGGTGGGAACGAGGTATTCGATTTCAGAAGTGAGAATGGGCGATTTACAGGTAGTTGAGGATGAGGGGACCGTGCATGGCAGGAAAATTCTTGCTGGGCAATTCGGAGACCGTGGGGCTGGGGTACCAAGCCAACAGGCCCAGCCTGCAGCCTTCTATTTACCATATGTAATTCAGGTGAGGCGAAGGCAGGCAGGGTCCTAAGCTCTCCCTTCTGAAGCAGGTTTCTTTTATTTTTTATCATTTTTTAAACTAATGTTAGAATACAACTGTCTCCATTTTCCCACCACCACTTTCCCCTGCCCCAGCCACCCTCACCTCCCACCCTCAACCCCACCCCCCTTTGGTGAAGCAGGTTTCTCGGTCTAAACCTCTGGAGCAGGAAATGGGGGAGGGTCAAAGTTTCTTCCTGAGTTTTGTGTCTTAACAAACAGCTTAAAATCAATATCCCAAAAAGGCAGCTTCAGGGTGGCAAAATTTTAATTCCATTCAACATAAACAACAACAACAACAACAAAACCTAACAATTCAGTAGGTAAACAATCAAATGATATGAAATACAAATGGCTCTTAACGCTAGGAAAAGATGCCCAGTATCATTCATCAGAAGAAACATATAAATAACTCTACAAAGGCTTGGCTTTGGTTTGGTTTTGTCTTGTTTTGCCCATTAACTTGGCAAAAATTAAAAAACCTGCATAGAACGGTGTGTGGAGGAACCAGCATTACCCACGTGTCACGGGCCAGAGCATAAATCGTCACATTCTCTACAAGAATAATCGGACCATACTGGTTATAAATGTGAGTGTTCTTTGACCCAGAAACTTGTCTTCCGGATCGCATTCTACCAGTGTATTTGGTTGTGTGCAAAACACATAAGGTATTCACTACAGCACTGTTATAAGAGCAAAGGATTCAAAACTGTCGAAATATTCATTATTAGGGACCTGATTAAATAAATTGTGATACATCTCAATAAAACATAAGCTCTGTGTGGGAAAGGAATTTTTGTTTGTTTTGTTCACTGATATAGCAGAGCTTAGAAAAGTGCTTCACACATGGTATTTCAATAAATATTTGTTGACTCTATCCATACAACAGAATTCTAAACAGGAATAAAAGAGAATAAGGAACCTTCTAAATACAGATATGAAATGATGTCAAAAATATATTAGGGAAGAACAGGAAGGTGAAAAAGAATGTGTATTATATACAACTTTGTATGTGTGTATAGTACATGTATTTGCTTACATATACATAAATATTTCTATTTTTGAATATTAAACCTTTTATTTACCACATTTTAGCAGCTTTCTGTCTTTAAATTGATTTTTTTTCCTCACCAGAGGACATGCTTATTTTTTTTAAAGATTTGATTTATTTTTATTTTTAGAGAGGGAAGGGAGGGGGAGAGAGAGAGAGAGAGAGAGAGAAACATCAATGTGAGGTTGCTGGGGGCCGTGGCCTGCAACCCAGGCATGTGCCCTGACTGGGAATCGAACCTGGGACACTTTGGTTCACAGCCCACGCTCAATCCACTGAGCTATTGTTACAGGGTGCAGCCAAGAGGGGGGACCCCAAATAGGCATTTGAAATGGGGTCCAGAATTCAAGGTGTCCAGGAGATTTTAAGGTGTCTTCACCCCTTCCCCCACAGGTGTGAGTTGGGGGAAGGGACACACAGAGCAAGAACATGCAGGGCAGCTTTGCAGCTAATCCATGGCATGGTCATTTAGCATACCTATAGCCTTTGGCTGGTCACTTAGATATGCTAAATAGCTATGGCCATGCTCAAGGCCAGGGGGATAGAAAGGGACCTTCCCCCCAAGATGGGACCTGGGAGGCAGGTCCCCAAGTTACAGCGCCTGCGTGGGAGCTGGGAGAAGATTGGCTCCATGACATGGGGTGACACCTGCCCAGACCCACGATGGTGACCAGAAAAGCTGGAGAAGACAGCAGATTAAGGGCAAGTGTGCCCAAGTGTAGGAGGAGTCGGAAATGGGGCTGCAGAAGATTGGCACGGGGGATTTAAACCCAGACACGGCAGCCATTGGGGGAGAAGCACGCAGCCTTGACAGAGTGGAGACTCCCACAGCCCTGAGAGAGGGAGAACCACGTGGCAGCCCTGGAGGGGAGAACCACGTGTCTTTAGCAGAGTGGAGACTCCCGTGGCCCTGAGAGAGAGGACCATGTGCCTGTGGCAGAGTGAGGACCCCCACAGCTTTAGAAGGGGGAACCACCACCTGGCTTTAGCAGAGATCCTGGCGACTCAGCCGAGGGTGCCGGGAATCCAGGGAGGTCTCCCAGTCGAGATGGAGTTCTAACTGAGAAGAACCAGAAGACTACCTAAGCCATGGACTTCTATTTCCTTTCCTGAGATACGGTACTCTGGACTGGGCAAAGGGGGAAGGAAGGAAGGACTGTGTGTGTTTGTGGGTGTTTTAAGGGACTTTAGGATTTTTTTGATAAAGACATTAGGTCACTACTTTAAGTTAGTATAGCATTAAATAAACATTTTCTTTCCTTTTCATGAATCTCTGGCATTGAGAGACGTCTTTCCTAGGGCGGCGGACATAACAGACTGGGGCCTTCTTTCAATAATAGTATATCGTCCCAGGCCCCCCCTTGTGTGTTCTGTAACACTATGCCAGTCAGGGCTAGGACATGCTTATTGATTTTAGAGAGCAGGGGAGGAAGGGAGAGAGAGATGACAAGAGAAATATCAACAGAGAGAGAAAAACATCCATCAGTTGCCTCTCACACAAGCCCTGATGGGGGCTGAGCTCACAACCCAGGGGTGTGTCGCAACCAGGAAAGAAACCTGCAGCCTTTTGGTTTACAAGACCATGCTTTAACCAACCAAGCCACACCTTCCAGGGCTGTGCCTTTACACTGTGAACCACATGAGTGTATTCACTATTCCAAAGATAAATACAGTTTAAGCTATTAAAAAAATAAAATAGTTCACCATCTTGATTGTGGTCATGGTTCCATGGGCATGTACACGTGTCAAAACTTATCAGATTGTACAATTTCAATATGAAGTTTGTGTATCCATTATATTTCAGTAGAGCTGCTTTGAAAAGATGGTAAATGAGGAAAACATCGACCATTCAATAAGCGGTGTTGGAATATTTGGCTACCATTTTAGATCAATTTAAAGTTAGTCCCTGACATCACAGCAGTCATGAAAACAAATTCCAATTGGATTAAAGTGCTAGGTGAAAAACAAAAACAAAACACTCTTAAGAAATGTCGGAAGATGTCAACGTAAGAAGCCTCCAAACACGTAAGAATTTTTATGTGTTTACTTGAACCCAATTGACAATTGCCGGGGAGCAAAATCTCAAAGGATTGAGAGCAGGCTCCAGAGAAGGGCAGTTTTGCATCTTATTTTATACATTGAAGTCACAGGAGGGAGTGTAAGGGGACTACATGAAGTTCATTAGTGACAACTAGGGAGGTGGGAGAATGCAAAAAAAAAAAGGGAACATTTCTGGGAGTGGGTAAAAGGTAAAACAAATAGACACACACTTCTCTTACAAAGGTGGGTACAGTATAGTTAACCGTTAACAACTAACATGATAACGATAACAATGAAGGGCTTGGTGGTCTCCTGTTCTGGTGGGAAATTGTGCTCTGAGGGGTCTGGAAAAAGGAAATTACCCTGACATTCCAAAGCTATGCTATCATAGATGCAAAAAGACAATAGACAGGCTCAGTTAAAGTACAGATTGGCCTTTGTCAAGAAACTACGGGCCCAGGACAGGACTACCCACCATGATCTGTTCCAGTACGTTGCCAGTGGACACGAGGTCCTTCCACAGAGTCACAAGAAAAGCATTTCCAGAGACCTGCACACAGGAAGATGAAGGGTGGCTGCAAGGTTCACTGAAGCTGCAGCAAACTCAAAGGATTGCCCTCAGGTGCCTGCGGTCTGCATCTCAGACCTCCGCGGCCAGGTGATTCAGCGCTGTCCGGCTGTGGAGTAAGTCCAGCCTTGCCTTCCCCGAGCCCCGAAGGGCCAGGGTCCAGAGATTCTGTGCCCCCAGCTCAGTCTCTGTTCCGAGCAGCGCTCTTCCGTGCCCAGGCCCCGCTCGGAGCCCAGGCTTGGGGCCCTGCTAGTGCTAGGGCCACGTATCTGCTGCGGAGGGAGATCACAGGAATGAACGGCGAACGAACACGTGTTACCGAGAGAGAGGACTTTGCTAAGCTTTGATTATATTACTTCAGGCTTGCATACCAACCACTCGCTTTTCCAGTCCTTTGCAGGCTTGGGCTGGGCCCTCCCCCAACCAATCCAGTCTTTGCCCCAGACTAGACACCTCCCCCTTAAGGGTGCCATCTTGGCTCCTGCTGCACAGGCCTCAAAGTAGAAGGACCTCCAACTAAGCTGTCTTGGCTCTTACTGGGTATGCGCCCAGCAAAGGGGCTGCCTCCTCATTCCCCCCCTAGTCTGGGCAGGTGGACCAGTTATGCCCGGGGGAGACTGGAAAGCTGACCCTTCCTCCCTATGGAAGGGGGGATGACGGAGGGATGTTAATCCCCTTGGCAGGACAAGATTGCTATCCTCTGAATGGTATGAAGCCGTAGCTTCCAACCTAATTAAACTTAGCCAGCATTGCTCCCTTCTCTTCTACTAATAAGCAGCTACCTATGGTAGCAGAAAGTGTTCAGACCATCCTGTGCGGTTACATTCGGTTCCTGAGTTTGTAAGGCCTCCATGCAGCCCTCCTCTGAGCTGCTCAGGGTTAGTACGTGGCCCTGTTCATCCACCAAGAAAGCACTGGGGAATATAGCACTTTTATACCTTTAAACAGGGGAAGGTCTTTTCAAGAAACACTCAAAACACAGAAGCCATAGAGAACAAAATAACAATAGCAGACTTCACTACCTAAAATTTAAACTCTCAGCAGAAAAAAAAGACACCATGAACAACGATTGTGTCACTGACCAAAGCATCAAGGTACCCAGTAGAATATCGTTGCCCTGCCTGGGAGAGTTAGGCGGTGCCAAGAAGGGAGTATATGGGAAGAAACCACGGGACGGCAGGGGTTCTCCACCTTTCTGGACCATTTTTCCTTCTGGCAGTCTAATGAGGTCTCATTTCAGAATAAAATTAAAAATGTAAGTACCTAAAAGAAAGCACAGTGGATAACAAAGGGAACCAATTATATTGAAATACGATTACATATGTGCTGCTTTACTAGCACAATAAAAAGATACAGTGTCAGGTCTAATAATTACCGTGATTTTACAGTAACGAGGGGGCATAGATAACATGTTGAGATATCTGAAACAATTGGAAGGTGTTTTTTACTGTCTGTGTTTTTTATTGGTGGCAAGGTCCACAAACTGCAAATACTAATGTGGTTTGTGGCCTACGTTCATAATTGAAGAAATTACTGAATTTCGATTAAAAGTTAATGAAAGCCGCGCTGTGATGTTTGGTCCCACCCAAGTGCACAGACCCCTGGGTGCTCTCCCCAGAAGTCCCTGTAGAGGGCTTCTCCAACCTGAGCTTCAGAATTCCGAGGAAATATCTTGACAGAACCTCAAAAGAAAAAGTCACGCAAAGTCCAATCAAATGCTGTAGCTGCCCTGTGGTTGCTTAAAGAGTCCAACCTGATTTGAATGTTAGGTTTGAAAAAAAACAAAAACAAAACAACCCAACCCTGGCTGGTGTGGCTCAATGGGTTGAGTCCTGGCCTGTGAACCAGAGGGCCACTGGTTCGATTCCCAGGCAGGACACATGCCTGGGTTGCAGGCCAGGTCCCCAGTAGAGGGCATGTGAGAGGCAACCACATATTGATGTTTCTTTCCCTCCCTTCCCCGCTCTCTAAAAATAAATAAATAAAATCTGAAAAGAAAAACAAAACTCAACTTCTGGGAGTCAAGTTATATGACCACGCTACCTTCTACTTTTCAAATTCATGACTCAGAGACTCTAAGGAGCATCTCAGTGTGGCAGTCAGGGGTTGAGAAGTCACACCTCGATGTCTGTAACATCCATGTCACATGCAGCCCAAAACTCTGGTCCATGTGCAGCACTGATTAGCCAGAAATGTAGAGCTGGAAACATGACTCCAAAATATTCCTTTGGGAAAGCATGCCCCACATTATCTGGATGACGTATTGATTCTCTCAGTAGACAAGGATACATGGTCCTAGGGATGTTTAGAATTAAAGTCAGAGATGATATAAATTAAACCTATAGAACTTTACCTTTGTGCTAAGTCTAAAAAGAATCTGTGACGGCTTGATATTTGAAGTTCTTGCCGTGTTTAAGATAATTTGACATGTGAGGCAACGCTTCCACTTTTTCCTCCCTAACCTCGCTGCCTCCCCCGAGGTCCTCCGCATCCTCTCTGCCTGGAGGCGTTAGAGAGCTCCCAGGCCCAGTCCTTGCCATCTGTCTATCCTTAATTACTGTTCTCCGGCTACGCTCACGCCCTGTTAAGACGACATCCCTGTCATTAATATTAAGCTCCACAACAGCTTTAAACACTATCTAGATGTTGATAACACTAAATCTGATCTCCACCCAGACCTCTATCCTGAATGTCTTCTCTTCTGCCTAACAGGCTATTTAACAGCTTTACTTGATTATCTCACGTCTTGACTTTCTGCCCTGACCACACCCTACGCAAATCTGTTTCTGGTCTTCCCCAATCAGTACATTACAAGTAGAGTCCTACAATTTATTGGGCAAAAAGACCTTGCTGTCCTTTTTGAGCCAATAAACGGCTATAAAAATGTGGCTAAAGTATGGGGCAGAATAATAGAGATTCCACTAGATATCATTCCAATTTTGTAATAATGTCATAGAACCCCCTGCAGTAGTGAACTAGCACGTACAATGTTCAACAAAGCAACTGCCACTCTAAATTTTAGTTGCCCCATTCCATTTCCATGATGCATCTTCTGTCTTTATTTTATGCACTCTCACGAATTCCCTCGGCACGTACATGCGAGGCTGTAGCTTTCAATTTCACGTGTGTGAGAAGTCCCAAAACATGGGGTTGCAGAGTTCTCTTGTTACAGAACAGACATGGGGGGAGGGTGAATGATATATTATTACCAAAAGAAGCCCCCCCTTTTTCCTCGGGGGTTCCTTCCCCCGTAGTAGGTTCGTTTTGCCCACTGCCAGAGGAAAGACGTCTCTCAATGCCAGGGATTGGTAAAAAGGAAAAGAATGATTTATTTACAAGTTATACAGATTTAGAGTAATGACTTAATGTCTTCACTAAATACTAAAGTTCTTTAGAATACCCACAAACACACACAGTCCTTCCTTCTCCCCTTTGCCCAGTCTGGGGTACCGTATCTCAGGAAAAGAAGTAGAAGTCCGTGATTCAGGCTCCCAGCCCCATCAGCTGTGTCGCCATGATCTCCAGCTAATCCAAAGCCATGTGGCACCTTCTCATGACCCACCAGCAAGAATCCTTTCACCCCTTTAATCCAAGGCCATGTCTCTCCTGCTGCCTAAGCCATATGGCAAAAGGGAGCACCCCAGAGCTGCGTGGTCCCAACTTTCTCCCAAGCCGCATAGTCCTGACTGGTATGGCTGCCTTGTCTGGGTTTAAATCCCCACGCCAATCTTCCTCTGCAGCCCCATTTCTGACTCCTCCCACAATCAGTTACACCTGCCAGCTCTCCCATATCCTTCCAGCTTTACTGGGCTGCCATTGTGAGTCCGGGCAGGTGTGGCTCTGTGGTGTGGAGCCAATCATCTCCAAGCTCTCATGCAAGCACTGTAACTAGGGGAAGTTGCTTCCCAGTTACATCTTGGGTGGAAGTCCCTTCCATCCCCCTGGCTCAAAGCTGGGCCACAGCTATTTAACATATCTATGAAACCAGTTAAAGGCTATAGATATGTTAAATGACCATGCCAGAGGTTAGCTGCAAAGCTGTTGCTATGCAAAACAGCTCTCAAGGGCCCTGCTCCATGCGTCCCATCCCCCAGCTCGGACTGGTGGGGGTGAGGACATCCAATACATATTTTACTCTAATATTTCCTGGACACCCTGAGTTCATTACAAATCCCCTTTTGGGGGCCCCCTCTTGGCTGCACCCTGTTACACTCTCCTTGAATGCCCCTGCCACCTCCATTTGGCGACCTGAGAAGGTCCAAAACAGAACTCCTCATTCACCAACCTCTACCCTGAACCTTTGGCTCTGCACCCCATTTCAGTTAAAACCTTAATTTTATCTTTCACTACTCTCTTTCTTCCCTACCCTTTCTCCAATTTATAATAAAATCCTGACAGTTGCCTTTCAAACTCTATCCCACCTCTCACCACCCCTCTGGTTAGTCACCTTAACCCAGGACACTGTTGTCTTTCCTTGCTGCTTTTTCAGGAACCTCCTAATCTTTCACCCTATGAACACCCTTCATGCAGCAGCCAGAGTTACCCTTTTATTTTATTTACTCATTGTTATTTTGTGTTGCTGTTCCATTTATTCATGCATTCGTTAGTTGACTCTTGCACGTGCACTGACTGGGGATCAAACCCACACTCCCTTGGTGCATCAGGATGTGCTCTAACCAACGGGCTGAGCCACCCAGCCAGACCTGATCATCCAGCAGATTATCTAATGAAAGTATTCACTCTCACCCTAGTTGGCATGGCTCAGTGGATTGAGCACTGTCCTGCAAATCGAAAGGTTGCAGGTTTGATTCCCAGTCAGGGCACATGCCAGGGTTGTAGGTCAGGTTCCCAGTCTGGGGTGTGCGAGAAGACCCCCATCAATGCATCTCTCACACATTGTGTTTCCCTCCCTCTCTTTCTTCCTCCCTTCTCCTCTCTCTAAAAGTATATAAATAAATTTTTTTAAGTATTCACTCTCTCTTATACCAGGTGAAAGCTGCCTTTTCTAATCTTTTCTACTTGCTACATACACGTTGGCACTTGTTATTGTTACTGGAGCTCTGTTCTCACTGATGCAGTCAGGAATTACGGATCGAGATAAAAGTGGGTAAGAATTTTACTAGCGTGTCCTTGGGAGAGCACGGGTCGGCTGAGAATGGCAAGAAAGGCTTAGCATAGAAGAAACAACAGGAGCGACTAGGCCTGGCTGCCTTAGCCCCCTGGGAAGTCAGAGAAAAGGGGCCTCCAGGACGGGTTCAGAGAAGAAGTTTGGGATGAGTTGCCAGCTGCCCATCACCTTAGAGTTTAGGAGATGTGTGCCCATGAAGAAGGGGACCAAGGTGTGTGGGGGGGGAGCGGGGAGAAGAAAGGAAAGGGGGTGGTGCCGACTGCTCCCCAGAGGGAGAGCACACTTACAAGGTTCCTTTGTCAGGGGACTCTTGTCTCTTTCTTAGGGGCAGGAATCTTTGGAGAGGTCCCAGGGGAGGGTTTCAGGGGGATACTCGTCACTTCTCCAGGGAGGCCCTTTCAGAGTCATGGTCTCCACTGATTGGGCAGTGACAGGGCAGAGAGACTTTAGTTATTGCAATCAGTTCTGGGGACCCTCCCCTCCCCTCACCCCTGCCTGGTTTTGCTGCTTTTCTGGGCCTGGAGCTGAGACACAACTAAGGCCTAGATGTTCTCTCTAGAGAGGAAAGGCCAGGGAAGGAAAGGTTACCCTGGGGGTGAGGTCCTTGTTTTCCTGGTTTGGCCCCCTGACAGGCACTGGGGGCCTTCAGCCCCGGTAACAATCTGCACCTGGCTATAAACTGTTCACGGCCATTGTGTTCAGCTGTCTGTTGAGTTCCCCTATTCTACTTGCAAAGGAATTTCCCTAGCTTTTTATCATCCTGTCTCTCCCTCAGCGAGTCTGAAACCAGAAAAGTCTGCCTTCATGCTGCCTGTCACTACCAGAATGAACAAGCAGAGACAAGGACGGAATCTTCACGGGTGCTTTATTCAGATGCCAGCGATCTAAGAAGATGGTGGTTACGTACCTTCAAAAACCAATGTAACATCTCATTTCACACTGAAGAAAGGGTAGGTAAGAGGTTTGGAAAAAAGTTTAATTGGATAAGAGTTGCTATCCAGGCAGTGGTATTCCTAATATTCCTAGTATTTCTTTATTTATTGACCAACAATTCTTTATCTGTGTGGAGAAGTTCCCTTCCTGGACCCAACGGCTCAGAGATGGCTTTATCACTTGCAGACACCCCGGGGCACGAAGGTTGAATTTCTGGTTGACCTCCTGGAGTCGTGTGAGTCATGCATTCCAATTCCCAGAATACAGGCTTTCTGCATACATTCATCACTTAAGCCACTGAGGCTAAAAGCTTTAACTCTTGAGTTCTGCTATCAAATCTATTGCCCATGAGACAGATCTTCCTCTAATGGAATAGAGGGAAACTAGGTTTTTTGACCAGTGAATGGATTGAGGTGGGGGTGGGAAGGATAAGAAGGCATTCTGTTTGTGTCTGCTAATACAGGTGCTGGAATATGAAAGAAGGGGGCCGCCAGGGGACTGCTCCTCTGATGTCTTTATGACATTTGGATGTATCCCTTTTGGTCCATGGAAACTGGGTAGCCCTTGGAAGGTTTCAGGGGCTGATTTTATTGTGGTCGGTGTTAGTGCTTGTTCTCACCGATTCTAGAAAACGGATTGAGTGTTCCGCAACATGCATTAAGACAAGGCCTCTGTTCACATTGCAAAGTCCCACCTAAAGACTTTTTCCAACCTAAGACATGCTGTTTCCAACTTCTCTGCTTGTCCCCAACATCGTATGCCGTATCCCTTCGGTCTCGTCTTCCACCTCTGCCAATCACTCACGGCCAACCTGGAGTCCCTGCTGGTCCCTCACACACCTCACGCCTGGGCTCCTGCTGGCAACTCTGCCTGCGGTGACTCTCCCTCGCTATTTTTAACTGTGGAAAAACTCCCTCATTTCCAAAGCTTCTCCTGAAACGCTGCCTCTTCCGTGAAACCCTACGTTTCCCCGAACAACTGCAATGAACCTTTCTCCTTACTGTCTAGAGAGTTTCTTTTTTAAATCTCTCATCAGGTTTTATGTTGTCGTCTATTTCACATATGTTTTCCCTACCGTATTGTCAGATCCTTAAAGGCTGCCCCCCTTTGGCCCCTCTCTGTGGATCCTACCTCCCCTCTGGTGCCTTCAGAGCTGTAGGAGTTTGTAGAATTCTGAAGGTGGTGTTTCACTGGGCATGTGACTCCCAGCTAAGCAGGACCGTGTGGCACGCAAGTGCCTGAGCCTTCCATGCCAGTGGCCTGAAATGGAATCCTGGTCCAACCACTTAACCAGCTTGTGACCTTGGCTGGTTGCTCGGAACCTCAGTGCCTTCGCTGGTAAAGTGGGAATAATAAAACTTAGGAGCGACGGGGTTGTTGTGACAAGTAAGTGAGGCAAATGTAACACACTTGGCACAGTGCCCGGCACGGAGAAAAGACCTAGTAAGTGGTAGCCATTTTTATTATTATTACTGTCACTATTAGCATTCAGCCTCCAAAATATTCTCACCACATATTAATCTATTTAACTAAACCAGGAGAGAATTAGCTGGAGAGGGGATTTCCCTAGCTCTGCCGGTTCCAAGCATTCACCCAGAAAGAGCCAAGGCCTCTGGAAAGAGGAATCACTATGAAGTAAGGCTATCCAATAGAAACATGAGTCACCTACATAACTTAACATTTTCTACTAGTCCCATTAAAAGAAGTAAAAAGAACAGATGGAATTGATTTTATTATATTTTAGTAGTACATTTTATTTAACCCAATACCTGAAATATTATCATTATAACATATAATCAATATAAATAATTGTGAATGAGATGCTTTACTCTTTTTTGGATTCAGTTTTCAAAATCCTGTGTACTTGACACTTACAGCACATCTTTGTTTGCACTAGCCACGTTAAGGTGCTCAATAGCTGCATGTGGCCAGCGGCTACCGTATTGGACAACACAGCTTTTACAACCCTGAAACATCAGTCTCGTAAGTGAATCCTGTCATGAGTTATCTGATCTAGGCTTTCACTGGACATTACCAGTGTTATAGGACTATATGTTTCTCCCAAAATGATTGGGGCTGGAGTGAACACCGGGCTCTGGTCTTGACTTTAACATTCACTTGTTTGACTTTGGGCAAACCGCTAAGTGGGCCTGTTCATGGCCCATGCCTCTCATGGGGCTTAACTGGGTCACAAGGTCATATATAAAATACGACTGGTCCCTCAGTCCCGTCTCTTTTATCACCACCGCCATCCCCACACCCCAGGCCTGGGGCTGAGACCTGCAGTGCAGATGACCTGTGGTTGAATGCTCTAAAAGAAGCGACACTTCTGTAAGGCTTATTGAGGCATCCCCTGCACTGTGCGGGGTTCTTAGAGTTGACTTTATGCCTTTTGTCTTTTCCTTAGAGGTTATTCTAGCTTATGAGAACATTATTTTTAGAATCTGGGAACTTTTGAGTTATCTGATCTAGTCGTTCCCCTATCTTGCCCTGGGACCCGGCTCCAAATGGAGGTCCAGATGCGAGCAGTGGGACGGAGGAAGAGGGACAGGGAAGGGACAGGGAAGGGACGCCAGCGGAAGGGTGAGTCTGGTGGCTCAGGCCTCCCTGGCCCAGGCTTATCTCTGATGTGCCACTGCTGCTCGTTTCATCATGAGATTTTATTTGAACAAAGGGCTAAAACCAGTTCGAAACCCAGTTTTTCTTTCACCTTTCATTTAGAGGGGAGGATCACAATATTTGCCCAAACTTGACACAACCCAGTCTCAGGGTATTTTTCTGCAATGACCTATTACCTCCCCTACTTTCACCTGTTGATGTTAAGCAATTTTTTTTGAAGAACTTACAGGACTTACTAATAGAAACATCCCTTTTCACCTGAGTCCTGTTGGCAGGAAGGAACTGGCCGCCCTGAGTGAACGTCACTGGAGCAGGTGTGAGCTGGTGCGCGCAGGCAGGTGGGTGAGGAAGGAGGCTCACCTCGGCTTCCTCTGCGGCCCAGATGCGACCTGCCTCGCCCCCTGACAGCAGCTCTTCCGCCTGGCCAAGGAAAAGGGGATCAATAGGGTTCTGGAGCCTTTCTTCCCTGGTCTTTCTACTTAGAATCAATCCATAAACACATTAGCAGAAGATGAACGGTAGCACAGCGGCACAACACAAATCTTGAACGTATGTTTTTTAAAGCACAAAATAACTTCATTCTGACCTTCTCCTAGGTGACTATGATAGCAGCCAATGACCAAAACTTACTTCAGCCATGAAGGCTGATTTGTGTTCAACGCCTAGACAGCTTCTGCCATTCACCCTGTTTTCTTAACTCAAAGCTGCATTTTCTCTTGCTTCAAAATTTGCATATTTTCTCAGTGCCTGTTTCTGACTCACAATAAACAATGCCCAGACCTCCTGCCAAAAAAATGTCCAAATGTGAAATAGTTGCTATAATAGTCGTTTTTGTGATGGCAACTTTGAGCTGTGTGCTTTTAAATTATAATTACTTTTTTCCTTACAAAAGATGTGTATCTGTCTTGATTGCTGTAATTATGATTCTATACAAGCAAATGCTGACAAAAGATTCATGCCATCGCTGTGCTTCATAAAACCCATGCCCTTCAATAAGCTTCCTCTGGCGACTGTTTATATGTTTGTGTTTAATTTGTGGCAGAGAGATTTAATGAGAAGCTGTTAATCATTGAGTGCATATAAAAATTTGCGTCTTTAACTGCATAGACCAAAGTGAATAGGGCAAGCCCGTTATTGGCAGGACGTGATTTAGAATCATAGCATGTTAATAAGGAAAGCGGCTTGAGAGAAATCATCTAATCTAACCTCGTTTCACAGATACCATTCTAAATGGAGAGGGAGGGATATGTGGTTTGGTGATAGAAAACCCAAGCTCTCAACCCTGGCCCTGGCCCTGGCCCTGAGGAATCAGCACAAGAGGACCTGACTTCCTCAGTCATTCTTGTTTGCAAGGACGGTGAGTTGAATCCACGAGCTGATGAAGAGCCTCAGGGGCCTCACCTGTGGCTGTGACCACCCCTTTCCTCGCATTGCATTAGAGCAGCCTCACTTGTATCTATTTGACATTGTAATGGTTGAAAAGGGAATCCCTTGGCTTCCTCCCCGACCTTTTAAAAGTTTGATGTTACTGCAATCCTTTCTCCAAGCCCTAGGATTGGAGAGGGATTGATGAACTCTCATAGTTGGGGCTGTGTTGTGTTCATTCATTCATGCAGCGGCTCTTCACCGAGTACTGGTCACTGAGTATGCGCTAGCTACAAACATAGGCTCTGCTCTCAGAGACCCCACAGCCTGGGAAGGGAGAGTTTCAGAGCAGGGTGGGAGCTCTGGGAATGTAGGTCCAGGGAGCCTTGGGGGCCCACAGGAGGGGCGCTCGACCTGTCACAGATTCGAGGAGGAGGAGTTTAGAGCTGACTTCCCAGAAGGAATAACTGATGGAAAACCTTCCTTTTAATGTTCTTTTCTTTCTTTTCTATGTGTCTTCAATAAAAGCTACTGGGACTTCTTTTGGGAAATGATGAGAAACCAAAGTTCCAAAAAGTGTAAAGAACGCTTGTGACTCGCTGCCTGGAATCCTGGGCAAATGGCGGAATCCCCGGAAAGGCTCCATGAACCTCAAAGCACGTCACAAAGTTGAAATTAGGTAATATGTGTAAAATGGCTTATAAAACTATCAAGCGTTACAAAAATGTTGACCGTTACTGTTGTTAGCACTCTGCTGAAGGCTTTAACTCTGATTAACCTACACGATCTTTCCCAATTAACCCAAAATTCGGCTCCTTCAGAGTGTTGGCTCATTTGAGTAACTGGGGAAAACGCCATTTCCCAGTGTGGCTCGTAATTAATACCAATAACGTCTTCGTTAAAAAAGAGACCCTTTTAGTTTTAAAATAGAGAAAATGTGTTTCAATTTCTTTAAACCCCCATGATGTCCAACTCTTAGCTAACTTGTGATAAAATGGTTAGCATAACTTCTCACCGTCTGCAGATCTATTTAGGGGTTCCTCATCTTCCTCCCCTTTATGTTGGGGTTTCCCAGGTCCCTGCCCTTGCTCAGACTGCCTCTTAAATTTCACCAGCAGCCACGCACTAGAAGGTGCTAGGGGAACAGGCTGGTCACTACAATGAATGAGCTGAGCCGGCCAAGTGCCCTGGTGAGCACACAGTGCATGTAATGGAAGCAGTCTTGACTTCACGCCAGCCTACCCCTTGAAGGGCCTCAACATTGTGAGACTGTCTGCATTCCCCAATGGAATTCATTATGGTTTTTTTTTTAACAAATAAACTGTCCCAGTGTGCAAATGCTCCTCCTCTCCCTTGGCTTCCTAACTCAAGTCTTACTCACTTAAAGAGTTTGCATCGACCTGCAAGTAAAATGACTTCTGTGCTTAAATCCTGTGGCTCTCTCCTGCCTAGGAAGAGAGTCCAAGCTCTTCCCTTTGGCGTTTGGGGTCTTCTGTGCACACAGTGCTGAGCCAGGCACAGTCCCCTCAGGAGCTCTCGGTCTCGAAGGGGACCTGGTACACAGGCCTCAGCACAGAGCGCCACAGCTTTCCGTGGGCCCTCCCACGGCACACTGCACAGCACTGTGTTTGTGGGCTCCTTGAGCAAAGAGACTGATATTTGGTACATGGAGCACCGTACTTGCTTATGGTTTGTTGAATGAATGAATGAGTGAATGAAATAAAGGTTAATTATAGTTCACTTCTATTTGGGTTTTTCAGGCTTCCCACAGGCTTAAAATAAACCCAGTCAGTTAAAAATCCAACTAACCAGAGTTCACTACAAATTTTTTTTAAATATTCAAACCCAAGAAGGAAAGAATTTTAAGACACAGTAAAAAAACTAATTTTTCACAAGCGCTACTTCTAGCCTCCCTATTTCTAGTACTTCCACTGAGGTTAAACCTGGCCCATCCTCTGTGGTAACATTCTACAGTTTCCAGCTTCTGGAAGGAGAATTGACATTCTTTGTAATGATTCTCAAGTACAAGATGATTCAAGAAATGACAAGAGCCCTCATGAAATTAAAAATAAAAGTGGCAACTATTCAATACACGTTAAAAGGTGTGCTAATCCATTTACTTCCTCAAATTCCAGAATTCCTTTACTTTGAATGCTGAAGTTGGACTGTTCTGTGCTATATTATAGCACCTACTTGTTAATCACCATCCTTCACACTTCAAACTAATGAATGGGAGAGTCCATTTAAGGATAGGTTGGATCTGGTTATGTGTTGTTAGAGTAACATTTTTTTCTCAAAAAAAATTACCTACAACGTACTTTATAACATCATTGATATAGTCAAAGAAATTTCTTGAAAGATTTTTCAAAAGGGGCAACATTTGCCAACATATTTTTTTTGACTCCGAAATACCAAAACTGATTCCCTGGCTCTGTTCCCTACCCAGAGTAGCTTTACATGAAATGAAGCATACAGAGGCTTGTTCACAATTCCTTGATCTTTTTTTTTTTTTAATTTTGTTTATTTATTTTTAGAGAGGGAAGAGAGGGAGATAGAGAGAGAGAGAAACATCAATGTGCAGTTGCTGGGGGTTATGGCCTGCAACCGAGGCATGTACCCTGGCTGGGAATCGAACCTGGGACACTTTGGTTCCCAGCCGGCGCTCAATCCACTGAGCTATGCCAGCCAGGGCTAATCTTTTACTCCTTTAGTATTTCTGTGAAGGAAAAAATGTCTCAGCGCTCAAGGATTTTATTTAAAAGTAGGGCGGAGGTAAAAACATGTGTTGAGTGAGCCCAGGTTGCCCCCAGGGCATTATTGTTAGTGCTTTCCAAAAGAGAAAGTGGAACTTAAAAAAAAAAAAGTAATTCCCAATATTTCTCCCAGACTAAAACCTTGTAATTCAGATGAACTCTGAACGGAGACTCTTTGCATCTCATTTTCTCATTAGGTTTTATTACAGCCAACAAAACTTTCAGCGGTGAATTACTCCCCTTCTCAAGGGTACACCAGACTCCCATAATGCCTGTGCAAGCTATCATAAAGAAAGGGCTTTTAACCGAACTTTAGGGATTAGAAAAAAGGAGCAAAAGGGGGTGCTAGAGCCTTCTCGTCTCTGTGCTAATCAACATGTGCTTTTTACTAGTCCCTTTTCTGCCCTATGAAAAAAACGGGTTTAAAAAGCCGAAATGCCACTTGGCTTGTAACTCCATGTAAAATCATCTAAAGATTTCTCTTTTAAGTCCCCTTGAAATATAGGTCATGTCCACAAGAAAGGTGGACAAATCAACCTGAAACCCATGGCCCAGAAGGGACTTTGTATAGTGAATAAATGCTTTAATGTGCAGTCACTGTGTGGAGAAACGACCTCTACACCACACACCTAGACGGGAAGGGCCAGCGTAAAACCCAGTGGTTTCGTTTTAACACAGAAGGTTGAAAAGCGTTTTCTTTCATACCCGTATACTGTGCCATCCATTTAAGAGTTACTTACTGTTTATGTATCAGGCATAAGACTGGTCCTTGTCCTCAAAGAACTTGCAATCTAGTCAAGGAGGCAAAATTTAACAGGACTTTGTAAAGAAAGGAACAGTAGAAGACAGATAATTAAGCGTTGAACAATGTGGTACAGATGCTAAGTGACCTAGGGTGTCAGTGGAAGAGAAAGATTGTTGAAGGCCGAGGCTGTCAAAAGTATGTATTTGCAATACACTCTTAAAATTATGCCATGTTTAAAAGTTGTTATACTTGCTGCTAATTTGTCATTTTAAAGCATTTATGTGATTCACCATTGCTTTCCAACCAGCAGCTATCTTCAAAAGGGACACGGAGCAGTGGGAGCAGGCAGGAGACATATCTTTAGAATCTCCCTCGGATTTACTAAGGCAGGAAAAAGTCATACTTTCTTCTTGGGTAACAGACACACAAAACTTAAGTAGATCTTGCTGGGGGAATATGGGACTTAATGAACAGGAATACAGGCCTCTGGCTGTATACGTTTTGGTATGGGTTTTTATTCCCATTCCACTTTTTTCTTCGTGTTAAAGTTTTACAGCTGAGTCAGGATCAAAAAAAAAGTTTTCATCTATTTTCCTTGTTAAGAAAAGTACACTAGACGTGCAAGATATATTCTCAAGGCAATGAGAAGTTTCTAGTTCCTACACAGGATGGGAGGGGATACCCTGAGCATCCTTCAAAACCGAGGCGTCTGTCTGCACAGACACGTATCTTGAAATCACGAAGCTTCAAACGTGGATTTACACTCGTGCTCGCAAAATAATTTTGACTGCGGTTTAGCAAAGACCCTGGTCTCTGTGCATCTAACCGTTTTAGTCTTTGCAAACGAGATACTTTGAACTACATTAGACTTGTTATAATAGAGTTTAGACTGCTTAAAGAGGGGCATGTCTCGTCTTGTGTTTTGAGTAACTTTAGGCAACTTGAGAGAATTGTAGTAGGCATTTTTTTCCCCTCCATACTTGATTGCGTTCCGAGTCTTCCCAAGAAATGCCACTTATTTCCCCAATTCTAAAGGGGAACTCTTTCGTAACAGCTGTACAACCAGGCAAAAGAGCACACTCGCGTGTTTCCTTAAAGGGAGGAAACCCGCAATAATGGGGCATAATTAAATTTAGCCTCAGAAAAGTCTCCTTTGAAACGTTCTAATCAAGACTTGCAGCTTTCTGAGTGTGTGCGTTCGCTTCATTCTCCCATTCTTCCCGGTGCCCGGTTTTGCATTTCTAATGAAAGCGAACTGGCAAAGCGTGCAAGTGGTCCAAGGAGCAAAACAAAGCCGGCAAGCATGCCTCTGGTGCGCCAAGATTAATCAATATTCCAGAAACCTCGGGCTTCCCGGCTCCGTCCCCGGCGGTGTTTTCATTTTTTCCCCACTCCCGCTGCCCAGGCGCAGGCTCCGCCCCTTTCCTTAAGTTGCCCTGATAGTAACTAGCAGTGGCAGAGCACATGCACGCCTGGCTCGCGGCGTTTGGTCCCCCCGCTCTTACCTGCTCGGGAATTCGCCGTGTCATTGCCTGGGGTACCTCTCCCACCCTTCGTGACACCAGGAAAGGTGAGTCTGACGCCCTGTGTCCCTGCCGGGTTGAATTTCTCGCTCCACGTCTCTGCCAGTGGATTTGGTTTCCCAAGCCGGGGAGCAGCGAGAGTAAAAGCTAGCCATTTTGGTAGAGCAAGTCCGCGTTGGCAATTGAGTGCCACGAGCGTGTGGGGTCTCCGTGTGCCGTGTCTTGTGTTAATTTGGAGTTGAGTCACCCGGGGCGATGAGGGGCAGGCAGTGGCTCGAGATCCAGAAAATAATCAAGACCGAGTTGGTCTGTTTAAAAGCGACGGACCGGTGAGGGGAGTCCGAGATTAAAGGGGGAAACTCGGGTCTCTGGCGTCCTCTGGTCATCACTTCTCCCTAAATTTTTAACCTGCTGTGAGGTGTTAAAAAAGATTGTAGGTCTTATTATTCGCTGACCTCACCTTATAATTTTATTTGAAAGTCAAATCTGTTCAGCAAAGTCTTTTTCCCCGAGGAGTGTGTTTGCAATCACCTCCCCGACTGTTGCACACTGCCCACGCTGGTCGCTCGCGCTGCCAAGAGAACGCGTCGCGGGCACGACTGGCTTTTTTTTCCTCGGCTTGATCCGTGGTAGAGATTAAGCCTTAGAAATCTTGTAAAGCCGCGGGAGGTATCCCTTGATTTTTCAGAGCAGGATTTCCACCTCTGGAAAGACTTACTTGGATATATTTTAATAACCTAGGGACACTGTAAAGAAATGAGAAACCACACACTGTAGTGTTTGGCATGAAAACCGGCTTCACCTCCTCTGCTCCAGAAATCCTAAAGTTTCAAATACAAGTTGGTGATAGTTTCCTCAGAAGACTTCAGTATGTTTGCCACAAAGACCAATACTACTTGGTCCTTCTGCTTGTAACAAAAATGAAAATTAATTATGGTTTCAGATAACTTATAAATGTGCCCAGAGTACTTTCCTTATTTCACAAAAATAAATAAATAAATAAATAAATGTTACCCTGTGAAATAGTCAAATGTGTTTCCCAAGTCCTGTGGTTCCTTGTGACCTTTTCATGGCCTTATTTGTTAGTTGATATTATCATGATTATTTTAATGGGGAAAATAGTGGTCTTATTGTACATGACAGAAAGCTCCAACTGAGAACTACCAATACTCATTTCCACTGGCCTGGTGGTGCCTCCCCCATGCATACAACATAAGCCATCAAGTAATCATCGAGCGTTTCCTGTGCATTCAGTTCAATTGGGTGTTTACTGAGGGTGAATATTGTGCAAAGCATCCAGCTAGGTTCTGGGGGAGGGGACACTCAGTCCACCCAGCTCTGGTGACCCCTTTATAGCCTCCTTGGAGGGGGAAAGACAATTTTTTATAAACAGGGCACAGGTTTCTGCTCATATATTCTGAATCTGCGCACATTTCTCACACGTGATCTGTAAAATATGCGCATTCTAGGCTTTGTGACTCCAGCCCTTGATTCCTACTGAGATTATGCAGTCTGCCAATAGCTTCTCCTAGTGTGGAGCTCACTGACTTCTCACCCCCAGAGGGCTAACTAACCCTTGCCTCTTTCTCTCCCCTCCAGCTGTGTTCTCCAACGTCAAAGAGGCCTGGCGTTTTTAGGGGGTGATTCCTAGACATTGAAGTGCCAAGAAGAGAGACAGACTCCTAGAGAGGCCAAGTATGACTAAAAGCAATGGGGAAGAGCCCAGGGTGGGAGGCAGGATGGAGAGATTCCAGCAAGGAGTCCGCAAACGCACACTCTTGGCCAAGAAGAAAGTGCAGAACATCACAAAGGAGGATGTTAAAAGTTACCTGCTTCGGAATGCTTTTGTGCTGCTCACTGTCACTGCGGTCATTGTGGGTAAGTCACGGGATGACAACCGAAAAAACTGGATCTTGTTGCTCTGGGGCATCTGGCTGCCTAGGAATGTTATCAGATAGACCTGATGGTGGTATTCAAACTGGTAGCCCAGCCCTGGCTTTTCTCTGCCTTTGAAGATTTTGTTTCCCATTAAATGACAGCCTGTTGGCCTGTTTGGACCAATAAACCCCTGGGAATCTGAAAGAGGCATCATTAGGCATCATGCAAATCAATTGATTGTGTGGAAAGGGAAGTAAATAAAATGTTTTTCTATCTCATATAAGAACAAAGGAGTAATCATTTCATCATTAGGCCTCAGCAGTTAAATAACAATGAAAAAAAAAAGCAAGCTACATTTGGCCAAAATGTAATTATTATACAATGTCACTTTCAGTTAAAACTAATTTATACAATGAGTACACCCAAAATGAGATGCGGGTCCCTGACAGTAATTATAATCTAACTGGTGCTGACTTAAAGCTGAGTATCCAACGTTTAGTCGTAAAGGCTGAATCTTCTAATGTGCTTTCACTCTCTTAGAAAGTGACTGGGAAAGGGAAAGTGGGGGAAATGTTAACACAGATCTCTTTCATTCGTTGCCTTGAAGTGCCTGCCATAAATAGCTATACCTTTTGGGGAACATTTTATCCTCACAAATTTAGTGTGGTTGACAGCGATCTGTACTAATAAAACATTATTGCTTTGTTTGCTGTATTGGTATCTGAAATAATAGTTTATTACTTATGGGTGGCATTGGTCCTACATTATAATATAACTTAAAAAACTACTTACATACTTGGAACTTTTGACTGAACCCACATAGAAATCCTTTGGCTGATAAACATGTTAGGCAATGCCATGATATTACAAAAAAAATGCTTTAACTTAAATTTCTAATAATCTGTCAGCAAAAATGGCATTTGTGTAGTTTCAATCTCGACCTTGGTGTTTGCCAAGATCTCCAGCAAACATAAAGAGGAAATGACAATAAAAACTAAGAAAATTCTGTAGCATATAAATGCATTTATAACTTTAACCCGCCCCCCCCAATAGAATTCTTAAATTGCAGTTAAGTCAGAATATAGCAGAAGAGTAGCTTGTCACAGAACTTTAGATATATTCTATTTTAACATCTTTGGCTCCTTTTTAAAAAAATTCTTTTTCTAAAGATCTTATTTGTTTTTAGAGAGAAAGGAAAGAAGGGAGAAAGAAATGAAGAGAAACATTGATGTGTGAGAGAAAGACCAATCAGTTGCCTCTCATACTCCCCCAATTGGGGACCTGGCCCATAACCCAAGCATGTGCTCTGACTGGGAATCGAACCCATGACCTTTCAGTTCACAGACTGGTGCTCAATTCACTGAGCTATACCAGCCAGAGCTTGGCTCTTTTTAGTACTGGTTGCTGATGAATGACTTGAGTTCATTTTAGAGATGTCCAAAGACAAAGTGTCCTGACTGAGTGAGGGAAGTAATGGCTTTCTTTAGTAGGTTCCCAGGTTCAAGTACATTCCTGGAAGAAGTATTGGAGGACTGAGTCACTGCCTTGAAAGTTGATGTAAAATGTTGTACGCTCACCTCATTTTTTGCTTGGAATTATAGTCCTTGTCAAGACAAGAAACAGCTGTGTAATAATAGTGCACAGTTATAATATAGCACTATTCCAGCTACTTTCTAGGGGTTCGGTACAGATTAGCTTGCTGAATCCCTAAACAAGTCTATGACATGAGTGGGTGGGGATGATGACTGCAATCTTCACTGTATAGATGAGGAGACTGAACAAGGAGAGACCGAGCAACTTGACCTAGGACATGCAGCTAGCAAATTCTGGAGTCTGACTCAGGCTGTCTCGTGCCAGAGGTGACTCTCTTAACCACTCTGCCTTCCCACCGCTCTGCTCTGCTGACCAGTTGACATCTGGTTAGAGGTGCCAGGCCAGGAAACGTCCTGCTTCTTGGTGGAAGCCGACAAGCAAGCAGTGCTAGAGGTACTCATATAGCGCCATCCTCTTACTATATGATTTATCTGTTTAAACTCAGCAGAAAACTTATAGATCTCCTACCGATGATTAAACCGCATCCCTCTCATTCATTAAACAAAAATACCCACTTATTTCGTGATTCTATATGTGTAGTAATAGAGCTCAGTGGTGCTGGAGTATGTCTGGAAAAGGCGCAGAAATGCTGATTCAGAATGGTGTTCTAAACGCCAGAAGAGCTCAGTCTCCAGGACAGACGTGTTTCAGTTAAAGAGCAGAGGAACGGAAGGTGATAAAAACCTGAGCATAGAAAGCAGACCGGTGGAGAAGGAAGTGAGTGACTATGAAGAAATAACGGCCCGAATAGAAGGAAGATGATGCCAGGATTAGAGAATCCATTTTCTCTGGGAGTCCTGGGATCGCTTCCTAGCCCGGTGAGGACTTTCCTGGGATCTGTGAGAACCACAGTGAGCTGGCCGAGCTGGAGCAGATAGCTTGGCAGGATGCCCTTGTGGTTGGCTTTTCTAATGGAAACTGAGGAGGGAGAAGTAACAAGAAGAAGGCACTAACAAAGAGACCAATAGAAAGAGCTCATTGACAGTCAGAGAGACCCCTGAGCCTACACCGAAGACTTGGAGTCACAAACAGACAACTTAGTAGCAACCAGATTTCGGAGAGAAGGAAGAACCCTTCAGTTATCTCTCGGCGCATCTTCCGCTGAGGGCCCCAGGGAAAACAAAGGCCCCATTTAGCTCGTCACTGACTCCATGTCTATATCAGCCCTAAAAGAAATAATGGAAAGAACATGTCTAAACATTGACCCTCGAAATGATATTGAAGCCATGAAACATGAAATAAATTTAAAAATAAAAATAAATTGACCTCAATTTCCTCATTTATTTGCCGCAGCATAAGAATAAACTGATTGAGCACTGGCTGCGAACCAAGCATCGCAGGTTCGATTCCCAGTCAGGGTACATGCCTGGGTTGCAGGCTATGACCCCCAGCAATGCACATTGATGTTTCTCTTTCTCTCTCTCTTTCTCCCTCCCTTCCCTCTCTAAAAATAAATAAATAAAATGTCTTTTTAAAAAAAGGGTAAACTGAAAAGAGGCCAGCAAGGAAGAATAAAATAATTATTTTCCCCAAAGATGTGATGAGAAGAACCAGAGCAATTTTTTTTAGTTTCAAATTATTATGTTTTAATCACTTAAAAGTAAAAATAGATTGGGAAAACCTATATATTGGGGTAAATGTTCAGCCTGTTTTGTCTTTTAGAAATAAAGCGAACGTGCCTTTAGTATGTAGAAATGGAAACTAAAAGTGTTAGGGAGGAGTACAGACATGGGAATCCGTATGTTCAGAATAAAGTGGAGAACTGTCCGTATTTTATACCAACTAACTCCCCTGCCAGCACAGGCTGGAATCCACTCGTGCAACTTGATGTCACCTCTAAGTGAGGTCCAAGCCTGTGTGGGCCACACCTGTGTAACACAGCCCATGTAGCAGGAGCAGGTTAGCAGCCCAAGAGAAGGCCATGCTAAGTGCCGCATCCCTTTAAGCGGTTTCATTATTAGAGCAATAAAGGGCCTTCAGGGCTGGTGCAGACACCTGCCCAACAACCACACCGAGGAGAGCAGTTGCTGCCTTTCTTCCTCCAGGAAGCACATTCTTATTTCAGATCATGGTCAGTTATGTATCAGCGTGACCTCAGACCCCAGGAAGAGGTGGAAAGTCCTTTGTCATGTCCCTGTCTCAGAAGGCCTCCTCTTCCCACATCCAGAGAATCAATCGCACAAGAAAGATGAAATCTCAGGCCACAGAAATGGCTAATAAGCTCAGCTGCAAGGGGAGGGAGTCTGTGAATAGCATCGCATGGAACCGGATGGGGGTTTTACCCACAGGAGTTCACTAACACGGCAGCTGGTTGGCACCTTCCTCAGTGGTCGGTATACGCATGCACACACCTGCACACACACGGAGGTTGTGTTTGGGTTGTCCTTAAATGGAGTCGAGAGAAATCGGTGAATTTTCAGAAAAGAAAACTTACTGCCTAAATGTGCATAAAGCACCCTCAGCAAACTAATCTTTGGTTTCAATGGCACTGAAATCCAATGCAATTTCATAATGTCTCCGAAGGACACGTGTGTATAGGAGACTAGTCACTGTGGCCGCCTCTTGAGACAGGAGTTGGGTGCTTGGGGAACCGGATGAAAGAACTAGTGCTTTCCTCCAAATAATTTTTTTACATAGTTTGACTTCATTAACCACATTCATGTGTTATCTTCTGTTATCTATTATCTGCTAAATAAGTACGTTTTTTTAAAAAAGATTCAAATGCTGTTCAGCAATTAACAAATATTAAATACGGTGTGTCCGGCCCCGTGCTGCTAGGCAACGGGGAGTCTACCCTCAGGTAGTTTAGTGGGAGAGATGGATGCAAATGAGGTGACAAAGGCATATACAGGTTTGCAGGTGGTATTCGGGGAGTCTGTGATTCACTCGAAACGTCTTTTTTCGATGAGATCATATTATACGCACTGTTCTATATATGGCTTTCTGTACTGACACTTCAGAGATTCCACTTTCTCATTAACAACCTAAGTGTGCCGTGTGGAAGAAAAAAAAATGATAGTGCTTTAGGCCTGGACTCATGAGCCAGCTGTATTATTTAGCAGCTGTGTGCTCCTAAAGAAGGCGTTTCGCCCCTCCAAGCCTTGGTTTCCTCGTCTACGTCACACGTATAACATGTACTGCCAACTTACACTGCGCGCCACACCCTGTTGTATGTGTGGTGGGTGCGTTAATTTATTTAGTCCTCACCACAAGCCAGGGAGGAAGGTTCTTCCGTTCTCATCTTACAGATGAGCAGACTGAGGCTCAGATTCTTATCCCGCAGTCACTGCGTACTGACTGGGATTCAAAGCCATTGCACTGGCTGCACGTTCACACTGTTACCCACCACACGGTCCTGGGTGCTGGTCTCCGTCCTCAGGGAACACCCAGTCTTGTGTTATTGAAGCAGGTAGTTAATTAAGGGTATGCACCGACCTACCAACAGGAGAATGGAAAGGAGGAATTGAAAGGGTTAAAGACCTTTTTTTTTTAAAAATTTTATTTTAATCATTGTTCAAGTACAGTTTTCTCCCCCCTACTCCCATTCCAGCCCACCCACCCAACCCTCCCCCCTTCCCCCCATTACCCCCCACTCCTAGTTTTTGTCCATGTGTCCTCCAAATTTGTTCCTGTAAACCCTACCCATTCCCCCCTGAAATTCCCTCTTCTCTCCCCTCTGGTCACTGTCAGCCTTTCCTCTATTTCAGTGTCTTTGGTTATATTTTGCTTGTTTCTTTGTTTTGTTGATTAGGTTCCTGTTAAAGGTGAGATCATATAGTATTTGTCTTTCACTGCCTGGCTTATTTCACTTAGCATAATGCTCTCCAGCTCCATCCATGCTGTTGCAAAGGGTAGGAGCTCCTTCTTTCTCTCTGCTGCATAGAATTCCATTGTGTAAATGTACCACAGTTTTTTGGTCCATTCATTTACTGATGGGCATCTAGGTTGCTTCTAACACTTGGCTATTGTAAATTGTGCTGCTATGAACATCGGGGTGCAAAGGTTCTTTTGGATTGGTGTTTCAGGGTTCTTAGGATATAGTCCCAGCAGTGGAATTGCCGGGTCAAAAGGCAGATCCATTTTTAGTTTTCTGAGGAAGTTCCATACTGTAAAGACCTTCTTTATCGGGGTCTTCCTGAATCCTGGTGATGGATCGCGTGTGAGTGTTGACAGAACAGGTGTCCTGCCAGGCAGTGGTCTGATTTCTGGCTTAGGTGACCAAGGGGTGAGAGTGCCTCCAGTAGAACTAGAACACAGGAAGACATGGGAGGAGGGATAATAAGTTCGGTTTGGGGCGTGTTGAGTTTGAGACGTGGGTTTGAGCAGCGGAGATACAGTGCAAGAAGCTCACTGTAAAGATCTGTGAGGTATTCCCACTGTCTCTAGACTGAGCGAGGACAGGTGCTCTCTCTGAACATTCCCTGAATGACGGCCAGTGAACAGGGATCTCCTACTGCACTACCCCGTGAGTCTGTCTGCACGCAGGACTGTGTGAACTCCAGGGCACTCAGTGACTAAGAGCGGCCATCTCCCAGGAATGCCTCCACGTTATCTTGTTTCTCCGACACACGTGCAACATGTCAGGGCCACAGATGTGGGTCACTATCAGCTGCTACTCGGAAGGGACTGGCCCTGGGACCAGACTAGCCAAGTACTTGAGTTAGTGGTGTGGGTGCAGACTGACTGGTGCCCTTGCTGACATCCTCTCAGCTTGCCCACAAAAGGCATCTCTGCACAGGCTGCACAACAGGAATCCAGAGAATGGTGAATGGGTGTCTGGGCTCGGATGTATGGTTTCCTCAACACTTCCTGCAGATGAGAAGGCGCAGAGGGAGCTTCAGGACCAGGCCGGGGAGGGGCGTGGCTCCCCTGCAGAAGGCTGGGAGAGAAGGGTTAGGCCTTCAGAGCTGAGAAGTGGTGGATGCGCTCTGCCCTGCTCTGGAGGGGTGAGTCAGGAACAGGGTGTAAGGACTAGAGTCTCTCTCTGATGTTAAAGCTCCCACTTTTCTCCCCTTCCCCACTTCCCCCAGCCCCACCCTCTCCCTTCCCTCAGCCAATCCCCACATTGTCGTCTGTGTTCATGGGCGTGTGCAAATACAGCCTGATGTCTCTCTGCTTGGTCTTCTCCCCCAGGGAGCAGAAACACAGGAAAATTGTCAGGGACAGCAATAGCTGTTGTGCGCCCCTGGCACACTTGGACCCCAGCCTCTCTTCTTCCTTCTCCAAAAGCATTCTGGGGGGGCTGCCCCCTGTTGTGGGGGTGTGGTCCAGTACAGCTTTGTGGGGTGGGTCAGAGCATGGATCCTGGAGTCAGACACTGAGGGTTATGTCCCAGTTCTAGAACTGAGCCTCTGTGTCTTCGTGTGTAAAAGAGAGTAATTGGAGCACCTCTCTGCCAAGAGGTGTATCCCAGTTCTGCCGCTTATAACCATGGAACCTTAAATAATTTCCTAAATGCCTGGCAGGCAAAATGTCCATAGACACTGTAAAGCCCTTGTGCTCTGCTTCTGTCTGTGCTCTGGTACGGTGTGAAAATACACACTAATCTGAAGCTGCCGGTTTGCCAGGGAAGTGCGACCTAGGGGCGCGGGGAGAAGAGGGGGCAGGAAGGAGAGAGGACAGTCACCTGGTTTAGGGCTAGAAGCGGCTCCCGTTTCCTCTGCTAGAGAAGAGAGCCAAGAGGGTTGTAGGCAGAGCCTTAATAAGTTGTAAAGAGCTTTGAGAAGCAGAGATGAAAGCCACAGAGTAAGTGATCCTGTCGTTATCTCTCCTCTCTCCCTTCCCTACCTGGCCTCCTGGGCCAGAGCAGAAAGTAGTCTCCAGGCAGCTGCTATCACAGCACAGACGGCTCCGTGGCGGGAGCCCCTGACGGCAGACTCCTCTCTCAGGGACAGGGGGCGTGGCTGAAAAATATGTTCTTGATAAATGTTTTTAGCATATTCAGTAGTGCATTTTCGTTCATGCCGCTGGGGATGGAGGTGAGAGTCACCGCGTCCCTGGTTTCTCCTTTTCTCCAGTGTTTTTGGTGTCTGCTGCTCCTTCGCTGCCACCCCCATTAGCCGGGATGAGGGGCTTGGGAAATTTGGGAGGAGTGTTCCTGGCTTCTAGCAGAATTGGTAAAGGTTACTTTGAAGGCTTAATGTTCTGAGATGATCTCTGGATTTTTTCTTTTGCTCTATTTCTTCCTGCTAATTCAAATAATGAGAAAACAGAGCAGTCGATTTTAAATTTGTTTCTTTGTCAAGTAGATAATCAAATAAGCAGGTGTGCCCAGCACAATTACCTGCAGTGATAATACCGTGCATTGTCATGGTGTTGCAGTTGACAAAGCACTGCCCTCTAGAGCCAGGCGAACCCTTACCCAGCGGTCCCCCCCCGATTGGAGTCTATGAGTGTGTCCGGGATGCAGCTGAGAAAGTGCAGAGACTCCAGAGTCCTGGTTACCGATCCAGCTCTGCCACCCACTGACTCACTTCATGACTTCAGGCAAATCTCTGGGCCTCGTATTTTTTCAACAGCAAAGTACACTTGGACTCATGTCTGCTTCCAACTGCAGAATTCTCTCAGGAAAAGTCGAACTTGCCTTGCTCGAAAGTAGAATGCATGGGGTTAGATTGACAAGTGTTTTCCAGTCCATGGACTGTGCCATCAGAAGGACCTTTTCCCTCTGCCCACGACCTCCCAACCCATCCTGTCCGATCTAACAAGCAGCCTTTTCCTCGTGTGTTGAATTCTTGAGAACCATCAAGTGCGTGACTCTGGAGGGGATGACCACGGTTTGAGGACACACGTGAGGGAGGCACACCTCTCCAGAAGCCGCTGCCGCCTGCCAGCCTTCTGCCTGACCCTGCAAATCAGAGGAGGGACATCGTTGGCCTTTGTTTTTGCGATCGAGTCAACAAGGTTGGGCAGAGCCCACACCGCCGTTTGGAAGAGGCTACTGGAATGTAAGCACCACCTTTTCCAAGTCGTACGTTCCAGGTCTTGGAGCGCTCGCTATTTGTGGCACACGGGGATGCTATCAGTCATCACGTGTCTGGCCTGGCAGCGAGGTGAGCGTGTGGGTGCTGAGAGATGAGGAAACACGTGGAGCGCTTCGGGACACAAAGTTCAGCCCTGGTGCTCACCGAGGATAAAAATCATGTCTCATGTCAAGCGTCAGTGCTATTAAAGTTGCCCAGAGCTTATCCCCCAGACCAGGAAGATTCCTACCACTGTGCCCAATCGAGAGATACACTCAAGCCCTTGCCAGGTGGCTCAGTTGGTTGGAGCATCACCCCGGTATGCCAAGGTTGCAGGTTTGATCCCCGGTCAGGGCACATACAAGAATCAGACAATGAATACCCAAATAACTGAAACAACGAATTGATGTTTCTCTCCCGCCTCCCTTTTCCCCCTTCCTCTCTCTCCTCCCTTCCTCTCTAAAGTCAATAAATTAAAATTTAAAAAAAAAGAACAACAACAACAAAGAGAGATATACCCAAGCGGTTTTGAAACGAGAGAAGAGTCAATAATGCCAGAACTCGATAAAGGAAGCGGTACCCTGGATGAATTAAGGGAAGGTGGGGAAAGGCGCTCCTTGTTTTCTCTGTGCGCCGTATCAAAGATTCGAAGGTAAATTTAGGAGCAGCGAGTTGAAAGGCACGCTGGAGTTTTGAATTTCAAGACTGGGTTTCTGTCTCCAAAGGAGGCCGCTCCATTCTTCTTGTCCCCAAAGAGACTTCTCCGGTTCTCCGGCAGCGCTTCCAGCCCGCCCGCTGCCGCGGCTTCCCAGGGGGAACACAGTGGGCCGTCAGTGAGCCACTTTGTGCTCAGCTTCGTGTAAGACGAAGCTCATTTGTCCCTAATGAGAGTGGAGACGGGCGGTCGCTGCCCTTCTCACCCGGCTTCGACACACATCGCATCACTGGACATTCCGTCTTTAAAGCGAGGAGGGCAAAACCCCGGGGATATCTATGCTTGCCCGTGTCTTCAGCGTCTTGATGAATGTGAGAGTAAAGGAGGGAGGTCTTTTAAGAAACTGCCCCTGACCAAAGTTGTCTTATTTATTTTTTCGGTTTTGTGTTCTTGGATTCGCTTTCTTTTTTTTTTAAGATTTTATTTTATTTTTTTAGAGAGGGAAGGGAGGGAGAACGAGGGAGAGAAACATCAATGTGCGGTTGCTGGGGGTCATGGCCTGCAACCCAGGCATGTACCCTGACTGGGAATCAAACCTGTGACACTTTGGTTCGCAGCCTGCGCTCAATCCACTGTGCTATGCCAGCCAGGGCTGGATTCGCTTTCTTAAGGCAAACGGAGTAGTTGTGCAAACAAAGCCGAGGTTCAGTACGCTTCCCAGGGCGCTGCGATGCTCCATACAAGGTGATGGGTGGGGAACGAGCGTGGTACCTCTGCCCCGTGGCTCACGGCATGCATTCTCAGCGCCGTGTTCTTGCGACTGCGACAGCACACTGGTGGAAGCAGCACGTGAGCCTGTAGGGATTGAGTTCAAAGTTTTTTTAGATTCACTTCCTTGTCTCCAGAAAAAAAAAAAAAAAGCTGTTTGGTCAGAAAGCGACCCGCTCACCATAAATTGGAGCACCTGTGACCTTCCTCTTCGTGGCCCAAGTGAAGTCAACTCATTGTTAAAGCGAAATAAAGCAGGATTGGAAGAAACCAAGCCAGACCCAAAGTGACTTTTTAGAAAGATCAAAGTGTCTAGCAGAAGAGATGTAGCATACAATTCAGTTAGATTTATTTTTTAGTCGTGGACCACTTCTTTTTACTTTTTCATTTTGTTGTTTTACTTATGAAATAAATGCATTTATACTGCCCCAAATCAAAAAGCACAAAATGGCACAGAACGAAAGAGTAGAAATGTTCCACCCACCCCTTCCCAGGTATTTGGTTCGCCCAGTTACAAGTGTCTTGTGTGCCTTTAGAGGTATTTTATGAGCACAGAAGTAAATACTTTTTTTTGCCTTTTGTGTACAAATGGTGGCATATTGCATATAGCCCACCTCACACCTCGTTTTTTCACTCTACCGTAGTTCTTGGGTATTATTTCTCATTAGCACACAGAAAGCCTCCTCATTCTCCCCCGGGGCTACATTTATGGGTGTACCACGCTGTATTTCAGCAATTCCCCGTTGATGGACACTTAGGTTGTTCCCAACCCTTAGATATTATTTTTAAAAACAATTTTTTGTAGGAATTACTCATCCAGGTAACTGTGAGATGCATTCCTAGAAGTGAAATTGCTGAGACTGAGGGTACACACATTTGTGATTTGGATAAGTATTGCTAATTTGCACCCCATAGAGGTTGTAATTTCCTCTCCCAAACTGGGATTTAAAAAACAGGTTGGGCCCCTGCTGCCGCTGCCACAGGTGAGGATGAGTGGACTTTGTCATTTGTGGGGGCTGCAGCCAAACGACACAGGAAAAATGCATAAGGGGAACTTAGCAACATTACTTATACTTCATTTCCAGTTTCTACTCACTCAGAACAATACTTTTCACCAGAAAGGAAGGTAACAAGGTTCTGATGATTTTATTTCTGATAATTTTTGTTTCTCAAATAGAAGATTTTTTTTCAAAGATTTTGTTTATTTACTTTTAGAGAGAGGAGAAAGAGAGGGAGGGAAACAGAAATGTGCGAGAGATACGGTACATCAATCAGTTGCCTCTCACATACTCCCTACTGGGAACCTGGCCTGCCACCCAGGCAGGTGCCCTGACTGGGAATCGAACCCACAACCTTTCAGTTCGCAGGCCAGCACTCAATCCACTGAGCCACACCAGCCAGGGCTAGAAGATTTTTTAATTTAAAAAAAATTTTTTTTTCTGTCAGCAGTTTGAGTTTCAGCATCATGTAGAAGATTTTTTTAAATGACAATGTCTTGGGCCTTGACAAGAGCTGCTGGATTCTTTGTAAACTGAATTACCATTGCACACAGCCTACCTAAGTGCAGTATTAGGAAGAGAGCCCCAGGCTTTTCATGTCCCCTGGTAGAGATGTCTCTCAGGTGGCATGCCCCGTGCACTAGAGTCCCCGGCTGTGCCCTGCTTGGTCATCAGTCACTCCGGGCTGGTTCTTCTGGCCACCATGGGTGGAACAAGGCTGCAGCAGGTGGGAACACCTCCAGCAACAGGAAATACCAAAGGACAAAAGAGTGAGCCAAGCCAGGGCCCAAATCTCTGAAGGACGTGGGAACTGGGTGGGGGTGGGGGGTTGAAAGGTTACCTCAAACGCTAGCTTCTCACCAGAAAATGCCTGGAAGTCTGGGCTGAAACAAAAGACCAGGGGCCGGCAGACTCCTTTTGCAGGTAAATTCATTAGTATGCCCTTGACCTCTTTGTGAAAACAATGTAATGGAACTGTACCTCCACCAGCTTCGTCAGGCTGGTATGAGACGGGCTTAGGACGTCTGCAAATTGGGCTACAGCCTAGTTCTGATGAAACAACGCTTTTATTCACTCTCTCAAGTAGTTATTTATCTCATGCCTGTCTTAATAACTGTAATGGCAAATTTGACAGCATTTTTTACTTTGCATTTTTTACTTTACATTTTTCATATGCATTATCCAGGACTTTAGAACTCATTAGAAGAAACAAGATGAATTCTTATAAAGAAGCTAAGCTTTATAATGCCTTTTATGGTTTATATGGTTCTTTTCAACTTCAAACATTTAGCTGAGAATATTGAAGTTTAAGAGGATCTTAGATACTGCCTATTGCTATCAATCCCTCCCATTTTTTCACATTTTTTTTTCAGAGGCTCAAAATGCTTATGTGATTGGAAGGTGAGGGCTGTGGCCACAGGCACATCAAAGTTTGGGACTGCATTCTGCCAACGTCGCTTAGTGGCCGTGTAACCTTGGAGAAGTAGCTTATTCCTTCTGGGGCTCGGTCTCCTCATCTACCCGATGCTGATATTAAATCCTGCAGGTTAGATATGAAGGCTAAGTCATTTCAGTAAAGTATTTACCAGCATCATTTACTGGCAGTATCAGGTCCAGAAACCTCGTCTCTGACTCTCAGTTGGTGATCTTTCTACAGCATCTGTCACACAGGCTGGCCGTCACATTCAGAAAACCCACCTTGTGATAGAGTTAGAGATCAGGAGCTACCACTCCTCGTTTGTGAACCCAGAAATCTAAGCATAAGAGAAATCATAGTTCGCTCAAGAACCAGTTTCATGGATCAGGAGAGAGAAATCACGCTGTGGAAGAGAGGGATGCCCTAGGAGCAGACTCCCATGCTCACGGAGGGCAGTGGGGAATGGGATCGACTGCGGAACACAGCACCCCCTCCATCCAGGAAACTGTTCAACAGCAGCTGGGGGGCAGGCACTCATGGATACTGGTCACCCCAAAGGGAACAGTCCACCTGTCTGTTCGTTCAACAGTGTATTAGCACCTACTGTGCCAGGAGCTGATTTGAGGGCTCAGTACACAGTGAACGAAATGGAAAAAACAAACAATTAAAACCTCTGATCTTGAGCTTATATTTTAGCAGACAGAGTTAATAATAAACAGTGTGATAAATTAGAAAATTATATTGTATTTTGCAAGGTGGTAAGAACTACTGAAACAAAGCCAGATGAGGAAGAAGAAAGTTCAAAGTAGGCCTTATGAAGAAAGATGACATTTGAATTGTTTTTTTAATTATATTTAATTGATTATTCTATTACTGTTGTCCCAGTTTTTCCCCCTTTGCCCTGCTCCACCAGCACCCCCCACTCCCTCAGGCAATTCCCACACCTTTGTTCATGTCCATGGGTCATGCATATAAGTTCTTTGGCTACTCCATTCCCTATACTGTACTTTATGTCCTCATTCTGTAACTACCTATTTGCACTTCTTAATCCGCTCACCTCTTCACCCATTCCCCCACACCCCTCCATCTGGCAACCATCAAAATGCTCTCTGTATCTATGATTCTGTCCCCGTTCTTCTTATTTGCTTAGTTTGTTTTTTAGATTCAATTGTTGGTAGATATGTATTTGTTGACATTTTATTGTTCACAATTTTGATTTTCTTTTTCTTTAATAAGTTCATTTAATATTTCATATAATAGTAGTTTGGAGAATGATGAATTCCTTTCGTTTTTTTCTTGTCTGGGAAGCTCTTTATCTGCCCTTCGATTCTACATGATAGCTTTGCTGGGTAGAGCAATCTTGGCTGTAGGTCCCTGCTTTTCATGACTTGGAATATTTCTTGCCAGTCCCTTCTAGCCTGCAAAGTTTCTTTTGAGAAGTCAGCTGACAGTCTTATGGAAACTCCCCTGTAGGTAACTAACCCCTTTTCTCTTGCTGCTTTTAAGATTTTCTCTTGTTTCTTTTAAGATTCTCTCTTTATCTTTAACCTTTGGCATTTTCATTATAATGTGTCTTAGTGTGGGCCTCTTTGCCTGTATCTTGTTTGGGACTCTCTGTGCTTCCTGGACTTGCATGTCTATTTCCTTCACCAAAGTAGGGAAGAACAAGAAATTGGAAATCTATTTGAAAAAAAATAAAAGAAAACTTCCCTAATTTGGTGAAGGAATTTGAACTAAGTCTTAAAGGAAGTAAACCTTGTGACTATATGGGAAGAATGTTCTAGGCAGAGGGAAGAGCCAGCACAGGGCCCTCAAGAGGGATCACATCAACGAGGAAGCAGAAATTGGAACAGAGGTGAGGGGGAGGGGAGAAGGAGATGAGTTCTGGGCATCGTGGAGCTAGGGAAGCAGGCCAGGTGCAGAAATTTTGCACGGCCTGACCCTTTCACTCCACTTGAGATGGAGAGCCACTGGAGGGAGCAGAGAGGAGTGACATTGTGACCTAGGTTTTGTTTTTTTTTTTTCTTTAAGATGAATGACAGCTTTTTAAAAAGATGTTTATTTATTTATTTTTAGAGAGGGAAGGGAGGGAGAAAGAGAAAGAGAGAGAAACATCAATGTGCGGTTGTTGGGGGCCGTGGCCTGCAACCCAGGCATGTGCCCTGACTGGGAATCAAACCTGTGATGCTTTGGTTTGCAGCCTGCGCTCAGTCCACTGAGCTACGCCAGCCAGGCCTGACCTAGGTCTTACAAGGGGCCCTCTGGATGTTATGTTGGGAGCAGACTCTAGGGGGACCACAGTGGGAGCAGGGAAACCAGTTAGAAGGCTACTGCAGTAGTCCAGGCAAAAAAGAGAGTGAGGTTTAAACCTTGGAGGCTTCTTGTGTATAAATTGGGGGAGGGAGAACTGAGGCGTGCCGAAGGTCACATGGAGGGGAAAAGCCAGGGCTAGAACTAGAATCCGAACTTCACTCACTCACCGAACACCTGGAGAGCATCTTCACCAGGAGCTTGTCTGTCCCACAGAAGAAGCGGCTCAGTCAGGAGGCCTGGAGACTTTGCAGGTTAGACAGCCCCCTGTCCTCTGTCTGCGGCTCACTTGTGAGTGCGGGTGGGACCTGTGACTTTGCTTCCAACCAAAGAAATATGGCAAGGGTGATGGATGTCACTCTGGCGATTTTGCCGCATCACATGTCATAGCTAACACATGACATCTCATGATAGTTGTAACCTTGAGACAAATTAGTGCTAGGTGTGTGGTGTTGTTACAAAAATGAAAAAAAATTCCTAGCTGGGAAGTCGTGTTTTTTTGTATAAAACCAGTGGTCCATTGTCAACAAAAATATTGATACTGTTATTTCCTTGGGCCATCTTGCATACCAGTGGCAGCACGGTGCCATCTCTGGCTAGAGATCAGTAGACCAAGTTTTTTGTGAGTTTCAGACTGAGTGCCTGTTGACTGGTTTGTGGTGTAAGGCTGGCAAGCGAGTGGGCCCGTCTTGGTGGGCGTTTGGTAGTTTTCCTATGTCCAGCCTCAGAGTGTGAAGTCTTTCAAGATCAATGCATGATTACTTTAGATTCTCTTCTGGCATATGACCTCTTTAGGGGCATCATCTCTTTTTCTGGAGAATTTTGCATTTTGAGAAATAATTCCAGAAGGCACTGGTCTGCCAATCTGTGTATGATCCAGTTTGGAGATGAGGTAGGAACTTCAGTAGTATTTCACTGCTTCAAACTCCAGCATTTACTGAAAGATCAATTGGGTGGTTTGGTCCAAATTTTATTTCAAACTGTGATGCCTTCTTTTACTTTTAAATATTTTCTGACCTTTTAATATTCTTAGAATTTTTTTTCAAAGTAAATATGGACCCCATTCTTAAAATAAGTCTTAACTTTTAAGTTGTGTGTGTGTGTTTGGCTTCCAACAGCAAGCCCACGAGGCCTCCTCGCTGCGGCTCCGGTGCACGTATTGTGTCCTGGTTCAGAGAGGGAAGTGATATTTAATCTCCCAAAGAAGCGTTTGTTGTATAGGCTCCCCAGGGGAAACAGCAAACCCCCGAAGGACTCTCTTCTCGAGCTTTGTACATGAGAAGAGAAAAATAAAAATGCATCCTTTTTTTTTTTCATAGCATTCAACCAGCAGGATTAATTTTGAGCACCTTAAACCTTCCAGTTAAGATATTTCCTAGAGTCTAGAAATCTGGTTAAAATGCTAAAACGGGACAAGAGAGGACTGTGGACCCAGAGGGCGCCCTGTGGACAGTGCCGGCGCATCCGTGTATGGCAGGATGCCACCGAGATGGCAGCTTAGCAAAGTGTGCTTCAGCCCTACCAAATCCCATCGGGAAGTCACTCTGACTGTTATTATTACTGTTATTGGTAGTTTTCCAGAATAATCCATTCTCTTTTGCATGGCCGTAAAGGGTTTTATTAGCTCTGGGAATAGCAATCGTGCTTCAAAGACACACCCACCAGTGCAGCTCCGCTCTGCCGAGGAGCGCCGAGGCAAGGCAGGCCTCCCTGCGCGCCGCCTCCCATTGGTCAGGAGGGCAGGGAGGGGACTCCGAGAAGCCTGTGAGTCGGGCTGTGAGAACGTGTGTCAGGGAAAGTTTTTGTCATGGCTGGCACAAAACAGAATCAGAAACCCGAATGGCTTACCCCAAAAAAGCAGCCTTCGCGTGCTGAGCCCTTCCTCTTGATCTGACGCCCATAGCTGGGGCTGACCTCATCGCACCGCTCACGGTGCCCGTCGGAGCAGGGAGCTGGGGAGAAAGAAAAAAAAAAAAGACTTTTGTGTATTCATGGCACAGATGGATTGAAAAATGCTAGGTGTTGACTTCCTTAAATAAAATCAACAAAACGGTTTCCCACTTGAAGCTCTACATTTAGTGAACCTAATTCAAAATAGGGGGAAAAAAAACAGGCTTTCACTTGGGCGCTCGAGATGAGTGCCGTGACCGTGGGGAGGCGGTGAGCCCAGCTCGGTGAGGGCGAGCGTGGGGCCTGGCGCTGGACAGCGCCGGCAGAGGTGAAGACTACCTCGACTGGCCCTGGCCCAGGGGGAGCACCCCGCCCCGCTCTGTGTGGTTTGGGCAGTGCGCCTGGCCTCGCAGTGACTCCGGTTTTTCCTCTGGGAGCCCTGGCCTCCGTGGGGTCTGGGAGGCAGCGTGCTGGTGAGCCTCCTGCCTGTGCTGAGGACCGTTAGCTGTCATCATTATGCATGGGAAGCACGTTTTAGGTAATATCCCTTTCACCTTTGCTGCTGACGGTTTCCAAGAATTAAAGCGTGTGCCCTGGAGGGAAAAGGCGGGCCAGTTTAATTAACATATTTTATATAAGTTTATTTAATCCCATTAAAAGGGATTTAGCGTAACCCTTTTTTTTTCCAACAGTGACCTTGGACAGGTAACCGTATGCTGAAGTCCGTGTGGGTAGGAGCTGTGATGGGTCCCAGGTTGTGCTGGGTGCCTCCTGGACGCCTCCAGTGGAGATGAGATCATTCCTCCAATGCTTCCACAGTTTAGGGGTCAGAGATGCTGGGGACCCAGGAGCCAGGCTCATTTGAGAATTGTTCTGGGGCCCAGGCTACGAGGATATGTTTGTGTCTGAGAGGCGCTGAAGTGGAATAGAAGGCTTTGTTTAGAATCCCCCCTTACGAGCTCCGTACCCTTGAGCAAGTTAACCAATGTCTGAGCATCAGTGTCCTCGTGTTGCAAATGAACACAACAATATCTACCTCCTAAAGGGGCGAGGAGGATCAGGCCACCACTAACCCATAGTAAGGCCTCAATAAGGCCTTATTTTCCCTCCCCCACCATGATCTCTTCTCCAGGAGTGGACAGGGCTCACCTGGTAAACCCAGAGATAGTAAACAGGCCAGAAGCACAGTCAGGGAGAAAGCTCCTTTAAAGTATTAACATTGTTTATTATTCTGTAAACAACTCCTGTCCTCAAAGCATTTGACTGGAACTGTCCCTTATAAATAAGTGATGTCTCCTCTGCCACTGCTACTACGAATAGGAGCTTTTAGAAAATGCGGGTTCCACACTGAAGAATGTAAAGAGACGAAGACATTCTAGAGTTGTTGGTGTCAGGGCTGTGCTCCCAAGCAAGACCAGCTTGTCGACTGGAAGGAGACAGAAGGGAAATATCAGCACCCCCTTGAGCCTTTGGCTCCCTGGCCGGCTTGCTGCTGCTCTGTTGGATATTTAAGAGACGTCGTCACTCCCACGTTGCCCAGCACCGTTCATGGAGCTGGCCGAGTTTCGCTCTAAGACTGGGATGAAAAGCGGTTGCCCTGAGCCAACATGGGGTTCGCTGAGGGGCGAGGAGAGGAGGTGCACACACAGCCGGTGCTGTTGTAGAGAGGGGAGTAGGGTCAGTGTGGGCAAAGGCGAGACTTGGGGGATGGGATCAGGTGCCCCTAGTGTGACAAAGAATAATCCCCCCTCCATCCACACTGACTTAGCTCTTGCTCCTAGACTCTGTATGACTAATAGAGCAGCTATTCTATCCATTTTTTTTCTAAATTATAACTTAAATAGTTTTACTGAACTAGCCTGGATCCTATCCACCCCTGGAAATGTTGCATACAAATAAATACATTCCTAGAAATAGCCGACGTAGAGATGAATTTATAAAACCAACCCTGTCTTAAATTGTTACTTGGAGGATATCGAAAATTCCTAATAGCTTGAATAGCTCAGATTCCAACTGGCCAAAATGAGCTTCTTGTGTTTCCTGTGCATATTTTTTTTTTGTTATGATTGAATGGCAGAAGTTTAAATGCTTTTAAATAAAGGTCAGAAAACAATCAACTCCAGTGAAATTACATTTGACTGGAAGTAAAGTAAAATTTATACACCTTTACTGATTTGCTTGTTATAAGGTGAAGCACTTATCTCACTGTGACTTGGCCTCTGTATGAACAAGCAGGAAGATCCAGGTATAACCAGAGCCTCATATAATTCCCGTGGTGCCGGGTTGAATACGCTCACTGTAACTCAGACTTCAATGCCATACCTAGACCAAGTTCAGGAAGATTACAAGTTAAGTATGTTGAAGCAAGCAAACCATCAAAAACGGAAAATGAGTTAAAGATTTATTAAATTTGGGAGGGGGAGAGACACTAAAATTTATAACTCTTTTCCCCCTGGGGATCAAACTGCCAACCTAGGTTATGTGCCCTGACCATGAATTGAACCTGCAGCCTTTTGCTACCCAGTCCGGCATTTATAGTTCTCTCTCTTTTTTTAAAGATTTTGTTTATTTTTTAGAGAGAGGGGAAGGGAAGGAGAAAGACAGGGAGAGAAACATCAATGCGTGGTTGCCCCTCACATGCCCACAACTGGGGACCTGGCCCACAACCTAGGCATGTGCCCCGACTGGGAATTGAACAGGTGACCCTTTGGTTCGCAGGCCTGTGCTCAATCCACTGAGCTATACCAGCCAGGGCCATTTATAGCTCTTGAAGAAATCATCTAATAAAAAAAGGTACACTGATATTTAACAAAAGTGAAAAAATACCCGTATATTTTAAAATAATAATATATGGCAGGCAAATGAGTAAAATAGTTTTAGCAAATATTTTATACATAGGCAAAGGGTAATTATCTTGATTATATAAAGAACCTATACCAAATACATATATACACATATAAACAAATTATTTGGATTTAGAAAACATTTGGGGAAGATAGAATTAGGAGAAATGGTCAACATTGTTAGATAACAAGTGAATTCAAAGGAAAACAAAAATGCATTCTGTTTACTCATCACACTTATAAATGTTGCTTGTTTTAACAATTTTGTATGATAATACACCTAGCTTCTGAGGTATAGGAAATAAAGTCTTCTCATTCACTAATGGAGCCCTAAACTGCTATGGCAACCTGTTGGGAAAGCAATTGGATAACATGAATTGGGGAGGTCATATTCATTAATTCACTGGTTTCCTTTCTCTAAGCTACACTAAAAATATATATTCCTAGATATAAAACAGCCTATATGTATTCATCATGGTGTTCTTTACAAAGATCAAAAATGCCTAACAACCTAACTGTTCAACAACAAAGTATCAAGTAAATTTTAATACAGTCATTGGGTCTGATGTCATGAGGTTGAAGCTGATCATGACCATACATGGAAAAGTGTATTGCACGTGATTCCCATGGAACATTCTGGAAAGAAACTCACAGAAGCACTAACAGTGGTTGTCTTTCCCCTGCTTGGAGAGGTAGGGAGTATGTGAGGTGGTCCGGAATGTGAGACCTGAGTCCAAACGCCGTGGGTTTGAATCCCAGCTCTGCCACTTGAGTAGCTAGTTGACTTTGATATTGAGTAGTGATTGGAACTGGGCAAGTTTTAAGTTCACTATGATGAGATTTCTCCACCATTAAGTTGGTGATTAAACAGTACTTACCTCCAGGATTTTTTGTGAGGATTAAATTTTCTAATACTAGTAAAGTCCTGCCAACAGTATTTGGAATATACTTAGAGCTCGGTGAAACATTAGCTATTTGCTATTTAAGTGGTAGAACCAATATGGGCAGACTTTTGCGACACTTTTCTACATTTTCCAAATGAACTTTGCTCTCTTGAATGTAGTACTGTTACATTGGAGAGCAGGGAGCAGAATTTTCCTAAAGGTCCTAAAAACTGGGTCAGCTAGATTTTCTAGTCACATAGATTCAGACCCTTAACTGGAGTGTCACAGTATGTAATCAAAACATAGATGCTTCATGGTTGCTGTGGCCCAAGAGCTGACACTGGAGTTGCAGTGACAGTTGAAATGAACTTCTGTCCCACTTCATAAGAAGTTGGGATTGTTCAGTTTCCTTAAAGGACAGCTTGCATTCTTTGGAATAGCTTGTGTTTACCTAGTATTCTCTCCCCATCCCCTAACCAGTACCTTCTAGACAACCCAACACTTCTCTATAACACATATTTTAGTAACAGCTGTGCCAAAAAGAATTGAATATATTTACAATAATGGAGTAACCAAATTGTCTAGGGCAAGGAAAGCAAATCAGGGAAATAGGAGAAGGAGTACATGTATTCAATACCTTTGTTAATTTCCAAACATTTCCAAAGATAGCATGCATAATTGGATTTATCTATAAAGTTATTATTTTAAAAACATTTTTTAAATTTCCAAGAGCAGAAGGGTAATTAAAGAGAAAAGTGCTTTCTCTTTCCCCTGATTTCCCCTAAGTTTTTAGAGAAAATTTTTGGGGAAAAGTCTCTGCCCATTTTGCGGTCTTCTCCTGCCAGCAGCTAACAAGTCTGTACAATACAGTTGCCAAGGCGACATCGAGACCATGAAGACAGAAAATGGGGTGTGCAGGGAGGGAAATGATGGAGATGGATTAGCAGTGTGAATAAGAAGATTTTTTTTTTAATTGGAAAAAATGAAATGATACTACCCTTTAGAAGTGGTTATGCCAGCCGTTCCAACACCCACTGGTATGAAGGGTCTTCATTATAACAAGGCCTTGATTGTTGTGCATGGCCTTGTTCAGAGATACATCATGCTCCGTAGTGATGCCCCAATCTTGGGAACTCTGTACTGAGCCATGTCAAAATTGATTCCCCTGCATTCAAGTTAGGCAAAGAAATTTTTCATTTGCTAAAACCAGGAACAGTAGGGTTTTTTTCCCCCTCTAAGTTCTACTTGAAGCCCTGGACTCAGCCAGACCCTTCCAGTCTGACTGATAACGAAGGCCACACCCCTTCCTCTGCAAACAGCACAGATATCTGTTGCTCAAATAAATCGACTCTTTTGTCGGACAGGCACGTCCCGGGCAAGCATTGTGCTCATTCTTCTAGGACTGTCACTTCAGTTTCAAAAAAGACTCAACTTTTCTTCTTTTCCCCCCTCAGGTACGATCCTTGGATTTGCGCTCCGACCATACAGAATGAGCTACCGGGAGGTCAAGTACTTCTCCTTCCCCGGGGAGCTCCTGATGCGGATGCTGCAGATGCTGGTGCTGCCTCTCATCGTCTCCAGTCTCGTCACAGGTACCAGGCAGTTCTGTTAAAAGTGTGCTCGAAGTTTGCTTAGGAAAACGAAAGCTTTAGGTTTCTGCTGGATGCATGCTCTGTTCTAGAAAAAAAAATCCCTTCAAAATGATGGAAAGGCAGCTTTAGTAATGCATGAATGATAATAACTTGTCTTTTACCAATCACAAGAGGAAGCATTTAAACAAGTATGTAATCTGGTCTGCCTCCCTACGAAAGAGGCGCCTTGCTAAACACCACACCACCCGCCTTCTCTGACCACAGCGATCCGGTTGACAACAGCGTACAACAGGTCTGTTTTCTCACCCTCTCATCCCACCCAGATAGCATCTGGTTGGACAGCCTATTAGCTATTGATGCAAGAATGCTTGTTCTCAGAGCCACCCGGACTTGAGTGGGAGCCTTCTTGGAAGCCTCATCCAGAGGTAATGCTTACAACACACTCACCACCTCTGCTGCCACCAACACTGCCTTTTCCTGGTGAACCCGCATGATTTCGTGTCCTTCTCCAGTTGTCCCCCCCACCCCCACCCCCGTTACCTTTTACGCCTGTGGGAGAAGGGGGAGGGGGTGGGAGATTTTCCCATCGATGCTTTGTCAGTTGACACTTGGATTTCCAGCGAGGGCAAACTTGGCAGGATAGGATTCTGTTTTCTACGACAGCAAGATAACAGTTTACGCCTGCGTGGGACATGGTTAGTCATGTGTGTGTGTGATTGCTGAACACAAACGGAGCCGAGAAGTTGCAGGAAAATGTACCTGTACACTCCTTTTTGCCTACTCTTCTTCTTCCCCACAGCCCATCTCCGGCTTAGAGGAGGAATGCCAGCAGGCTGGTTTCTGCATCTGTAGCCAGCGCCCAGACCTCAGGGACTACCGACCCTGCTCTATCCCCCACCTTTGGCTCACTGTCCCCCCTTAGGCAAGCCGCTCCACCTCTGTGAGCCGGCTCTGCACACCTCCTCCCTTCGCAGGGAGTCCTCAAGGATATGTATGCCCTCCCTTCAAGACCTGTGCACAGTAAGAGCTCCATAGTACCACTCGAAAGCCATGGAGCGAAAGTCTAGGTATACTTCATGCCTTAGGGGACTGGCTATTACTTGGACAGAAACTATGTCAGATTTTTCCTTAATGCCTGGCTGCTGGCTTCTACTTGCCCAGGTCTTTAAACAAGTGATTGCATGCACAGGAAGCTCGCACAAGGGGAAGAACTGACCGTGAGTGCGGACAGGAGATGGGGGGCAGGGGGACACTGGTGTTTGAAACTGGCCTGGCCCATTGCAGCCTCAGGTCTTATCTTATCACAGGGGCTAGACTAATGCCGACGTGAGGGCACAACCTCATTTTACTAGCCGCATGCTGCCATTTTACCGGGAAGCAAGTTTTTTGTGGGAAGCAATTAGAGGACAGAACTCACAGCACCACTTTTTGTGGAGTAGGAAGTCCCGCTTCACCATCCCACTGGCTGGCGCCTGAACGGAGTCCCTGCAGTTCTCTGGAATGCAAACGGAGGGGGTCCCGGATTCTTTGTCCTATCTCTTCAAGGGCGGGGTCTGTGTTTAGAGGTTTCCACTCTCTGGTAATTGTGTTAAAAACCCCATGTTACCCCCTATAAGGGAAGAGCCCTCATTAGGTATCATTTGAGGAAATGCCATTAACACTTCCCCTTAGTAGCAATCCTGGTCAATGGTTACCTTGCAGTGGGATTTCCTGGTGTTTTCTAAAACTTAACACACTACATTTTTTGAAGGAATAAGAGAGTGCACTGAGTAACTTTGCAGGAAAAACTACTGTGATGCAATCCCTTTCGCATGGTTAAAAGAAAATTTGTGGGCAAACCTCAGAGAAGTCATCAATGTTTATAGTATTGTTGTTAAAGAAAAAGGAATTATAAGCTGCAAACAACTACTATGACATGAGCTTTTAAAATGTAACCTAATCCCAAGTTGGGAATGCTGTCACTTGGGACCATTAAGAGGGTCTCAGCTCCTTTCCAGGACTGTGTTAAGACAAGGGGTGTAATGATTTTGTTTGCCAAAGGTCTTTTTAAGGTGTGGGTCTCAAAGGAGTCATTTCCGAGCTACACAGCAATTTAGACACTTATGACTGATTGGGATGCATGGTTGATTCAATCAGAATTCCCTTCAAAGTTGTCAGTTCAGTGATTCTAAACCAAAGTGGGGTGTGACCCAGGCAAAATGAGAAGGAAGGGTATTTCTGCAAATTACACAGGCCCTGGAGGATCCCTGGGTATGTTGGGAGGTGTCACTAGCAAATGTGTTGCCCCAGGGAGGGTCAAAGTCAGGGTCCACTATTGTAGAGTGGAAAAGCAAACCCAGATGCCTCCAGTGGCCAAGCAGGTGACCTCTATATATGAAACTGTCATTTCAGGCCACTGTTTGTTTTCCTCCTTTGCTAGAGTCATGGATACAGGGGAGTATTTCTCAGCAGGAAAAGTGACATGGACAAGTGTGATGATAAGGGGAAGGTGACCCAGCTTGCAGAACAGAGTAGACACAGGGAGGCAAGGAGACTCTAGCGACCTGAAAATGATCAGCTCCGGCCAAATGTTTCCATGTGCCAACAAGGACTGAGTCTTCTCATTTTTTCAAGAGGATCCAGAAACCCAGAACTTTGAAAGAACCTCTAGATGTTCACGCGCTGATACAATGAACAGAACACGGCACTGCAGACCACGTCTGCGAAACAGAGTATGTCTGTAGACCTAGTGCAGCCCTCGGGCTGCCAATGTCAGGGCGCAGGTTGGAGTGTCAGGGCTGAGGACCTGAGAAACGTGTGCCCCCGCCAGGCTCGTGCGGGGTTTCGTATGTCGCCTTTTCCACTGTTGACAGGTCCGCGTCAGAGCTTAACTCCACACGGAACAGCTATCGGACACCACGCTTGTTGCTCTCAAAACAAACAGCCATTGGAAGACCTCTCCCCTCTGCCCTCTGGGTTTCACCACGCTGCATCATAGCTAAGCTGCTCTTTTTTGGCACCGGACAGGAACGCCAGAGTAAGAACCCAGAGGTCACACCTTCACAGAATGTATTTCCCAGTGGGACAGTGCTCGACAGGCATGGTGCGCTGAAGTTCCAAAGCCCCAGGGTGCGGGCTGACAGACACAGACATGAACGAAACCTTTATCGATTTCTTGGATTAGGCATTTGCTCTTAGAAGATTCTGTCCATTTCATGGTACTAAAGTCCCATTTAAGCTCTGAGACACCTGAGCTAGGTGTCTGTACCTGAAACACCGTGTTCGAGCTGTGGCCCTGAAGCTCCTGCCAGCCATGGTCCCTTCTTCCTGGACCTGAGAGTCGAGGAAGCATCGGTGGTGCGTGTGACTCTTCCAGAAGCTGCCAGAGAGGTCTGGGAGAAAGCCCCATGGCTGCATTTGCAACATTTTGTTAAACAAGAAGAGTACGTCTGTGCCAATCCACCACAATAAAATAGGAGTTTGGCACTGATTTCTATTGATTTGGTCAGGATAGACAGCCCAACGAGATATTCATGCCAGCAATATGAGTTGGTTTGGCTGGCTGTGTCTGATTAAATTCCCTAGATAATAATTAAATCCCGCTTCAGGCCGTGCGGGGCCGTCATAGTTACCACCACCCCTAGACTCCCAAATCTTCTCCGAAAACTAGTGCCTTCTCCTTTTCTCATTCTAACTGAGCATTCCTCCTGATCACTCCCCGAAAGGGAAGTCCTTTGTGTGTCCGGCTTTCTGGAAGGGTGGGGGGGGGTCTTCACTTTTGACAAGCAATTGCCGTGGAGTTGGGCAAATTGTAAGGAAAGGTTGGTGGGGGGGCCGTCAGCAGCAGCAGTGAAAGGAATGGCCGTGTTTGGGTTAGGGGCACTGGAGGCAGGGTTACGACATGCGTGACGTTTATCTTCCAACATTCACTCCTTCACGCCAGACACCGAGTTGGGCACGGGGGATACTCGAACAGAAAGGTATCGCCCCCAAGAAGATGTATGTTTGGATGTTGGGCGGGGAAGGGGAAGCTTCCCTGCACCGCTTAAGTCATGCGATATATGTAAATGCCAATTTCAACTCGAAGGGAAGGAGTCCAGCGGGTCCTCTGTCCTCCCAGCAGAAAAGAGACAGTTTGATTGATTGTAAGAACGTGATCCCAAATCTGATTTTTTTGAGTCATGGCATCTCCATCACTTACTGAAAATATTCTTTACATCAACATACATTTCTTCTGGTGCCTCAGGTTGTTATGGGAAATGGATGCCCCCTGTTCCTTGTCTTGCAATGGAGATGATAATAGGAGATAATAAACCGCAGTGGAAGTCTAGAGGATACTGTTGGCTGGGACCTGAGGGGGGCTGCAGGTGTTGTTGAGGTGTTAATGCCCGCGAGCACCAACAAGACTCTGTTTTACCTGCAATCCAAAGGACTGAAAGAGAATCGGGAAGGACATCTTGGACTGTGTGATTTAAGATCAAGGAGGGGTCTGTGTACTCCCAGAACAAATAAATACCGTTGTACTCACTCCAGTTTGGGAAACGGGGATCTAGTCCAGCCTCGCTTCCCAGTCATTGTTCGGCTTCTGCCTAAACATTTCCAGGGATAAGAGGTCTTTGGAACTCGCTTGTCCCCGGAACTCTCCCACGGTTCTGTTTTGCATCCAAAATGAAACAAACACATTTTTAAAAAATCCAACGAAACGAAACACCTGCCCGCCTGGAATCTCTGCTCCATGGGTCCAGCTCTGAGATGTGTCACCCATTCCTCAGGCAGCCTCCTGTGACAGGAGACTTAACTCGACTTGAGGCCAACAAGCTGTGGTCACCGGCCAAGGGCTCCCTACCTGAGAAGGTGAAAGGAGAGATGATAGGTGTACCTCCAAGGAGGACCCTCGGCTTCCGAAAAAATGACAGTCGCAATAACAGTGCCATTTTTCTCACTTCATTTAACACAAGACGGCAAACAATGAGCTCGACAATTCTTAATTTGTGGACACGTGAAGGGTTTGTTTAGGACTTGCCAAAACTTAAGAAAAACTTGATGTATTAAACTATTCCTCGCCTGGCTCCAGTGTACAGCGGAGGCCTGTTTGAAATGCTCCAGGAAAGCTTCTGTACAAGAAAAGGGACTGTCAACTGTCCATGTATCCCCTCTTCCCCACCCGTAGATTTTACTGGAGGGAGAAGAAAAACTGGAAAGTATCTGTCCTGGGTGGGGAGGAGGTTCTTTGTGCCTCTCTGTCATTCTCTGTGAAATGAAGGTGAGCGTAGTACCTGCGCCATGGGGGTGTTGTGAGGATTTGCACCTGGAACATAGTACCTGCTCAGTTAGTGGTGGCTACTGGCAATGAGAGATGCTGCAGTAAGAGCTGTCCTGGCGGTCCTCATTGCGTACATGAAAATTCTGGGGCAGGTAGAGAGAGCTCCGTTCAGGGGCCTGTCCCTAAGCCTCCTGATCCCATGCATCTCATTTGTCTGTGGTCCCTGAGGCGATGACATCCCTGTTAAGGAAACCAGAATTTCATCGAGTAACCACATGGGGGCCGGAGAATTCCTTCCTCGCCACTGGAGGGGACCGGTCTCTGCCCTGCAGTATGGGACGTGATGACCTTACCACCGCTGTTTAAGTCTAAGTGTTATCTTTCCTTATCCAGCTCCCCCATCTTCCCTGAGAACCGCAGCCCCAGTGTGCATTGTAGCACCTGGAGTCGGGGAGGCAGCAAATTCCACGCTCTGCTCCCCCGCCGGGGGCCGAGCCCTTCCTGCTCACTGCAACCTCAGACAAACTGAGTCTGTGTCTCAGCCCGTGAACGCTGGTCCTGGCAGCCTGGAAACGTGCCAGAGGGAAGCTCCGGCCCGGCCCGTTTGAAGCCAACTGGCTGGTCCTTCTCTGTCTTCTCTCTAGCACTACTCAGGATCCTGGGAGGGGAGGCCCAGCGATGCCCATGCGGAGAGGGAGGTTGTAGGGTAAGATGGTAAGACCCGTCTGCGGGGTGAGGAGACCACCTGGCTTTTTCACATCATATAAGAAAGGAAATCTGGGGAATTAAATGCTTTTTAAAATTTTTCTTTTTTTTTAAAGTGGATTTGGCTTTGGTAAAGTGTAGACAGAGCCATTTAATTCTAGCTGTCCTGGGAAGTGTCTGCCTTTCCATTGCAGACACTCAAATTCAATGAGCATCCCCGAGGTTTCTGTGGACCAGCCACTTTTCTAGGACCCAAGGGTCCCAAAAGGAAGAAGTGGAGGTCACTGACCTCATGGAGTTCAAGGTCTGGTGGGGACATAGACTTGGGATTGAAACAGCACAGGGTGAGGGTGCCTCGGGCAGGATGGGCGCCAGGGGGGCCCGAAGCAGGACACAGGCCACGCCACCATCCCTCTCCCTGACTCCGGTTTTCCACCTCCCTAGAGAGGGGGCCACTCTGTCAGCCAAGGAGGAGGCTTTGTTTTCGGCTTTTGGTCCTGCCTTGCTTTCCTCACACCTTACTTTTTCACCATTAAATACAATAAGAGCTGGGGTGAGACCCTGTGAAGTGCCCAGCAAAAGTCACCTGGGGCCGTGTGGCCTCCCAGGTGGGGAAGTCAGAGAGAAGAGGCTCCTGATGGGGTTTCAGCCCCAGAAATGTGCCTTTTTGGATGGGAGCCACTCAGCTTTTCGGGGGGGAAGCCAGGCAGTGGGAGGCTGCCCAAGCGGGAAGGCAGGGAGAGGTAGAACTGGAACCTGGCTCCTGCCACCCAGAGCGGGGATCCCCTCTCCAGCACGCCCGGAAGGCGGCCGTCAGCTGCCATCTGCAGATTCCATCCTCAGTCAGTCTGCGCCGTCTAAGGCCCGCCAGGGGTCCTCCTTGCCCCTATGGAGCAATAGGGAACTATGGCCCTTCGGATGCTTCAGGAGGGCACCTGAGCGCAGCCCAGGTGTGCCCATTCTGGTCACGTGTCCGACTCCCCTAGGCCCTTCACCACCCTGGTTGTGCTCCCCTGCACCCCTTTGCATTCCCAGAATCGAACCCGATGTCCCAGATGTCACATGACTGCGTAGGGACAGGGGTGCCTGGACCCAGCCCTCTGCGAATACCAGCAGGGATTGGGCCAGCCGTTGTGTAAACTGCCGCAAACCATTGGCTCGGAGGATTTCAGCCTGGGGTCACCTAATCCCTCAGAATGGAACATTTATGGGGGGAAGAAATTTTTCTGGTAGAAATGGCATTGCTCTTGAGTTGAAAGATCAGAAGGCCCAGGCTCAAGGCTCCGTGTGAGATGAGACTTTCCAGAAGGCTGGGGCCCGCGTGACTTGGGATTTTCTTATCTGCGAATTGTGGCTGCTTCGAGTTTGCCTGTGGTTTTGATCGGTTCTGGTTTGAAAGCAATTTCTGAAATTTTCTTCAAAAAGGAAAAAGCCAAAACGGAAATGTTAAAGCTTCCTTTAAAATTAAATTATTCCCTAAGAAAGATAAGATTTTACGAATTTGGCGATTTCCTTCAAGTTGCTGTTGGAACCACAGTGTTGGGAAGAGGTGCTTTCCTTCTGTGAATGCGGCGGCCCATAGACCCAGTTGCCTGATGGATTCTGACGAGCCATTTGTGCGTAAGGACTAGAAGCGGTGGGTGGCGGCTGAGGGCAGGGGATGCTCCTGCAGGAGCCACCAGTGTATGCGTGTCTAGCTTCTGGCATTCACGGGAGAATTTTTTACGGCCTGATTCAGATCAGTTACACTGTGTGGGACGCAGCCCTCGGGGTCCACCACACACCCACCCCAGAATACTTCAATGGGCCTGAAGCAACACTTGGGAATTGGTGTTTCTTTATAGTCCTCCAGATAACGTTACTGTGTACCCAGGGTTGAGAGCCACCACTTGACGGTTTTTCTGTCGTTGTTCTTTGGGGTGTCACCACTTCATTCAGGTCCTTCTTAATTCAGATACCCTCTCTCCCAGGAAGCCTTCCCTGGCTTGCTTCTGGCCCCTACTAATACATGCTTCCAAAGGAGTAGCTTCATTCTTCCATACGCTTGTCTTTAAAGTCATTTAAATAAAAGGAGTGCTTACCATTTGTGTAAGTAAAACAACATAGAATACACCAAGCAAACCACGAAGCTACTCCCACACACACAGAGGTGCCGGTCTAGTGACTCCGATTCAATGGACTCATGCTAGGGGACCTGCTGATCTCAGGAATTACTGGGAACCTGCACTCACTGTAAAAGACTTCTCTGTGTCTCATAAAGTCAAAGAAAAAGCTGCTGGAGTTTCTACCAGCAGCAGAGAGACAGAGACAGACAGACACACAGAGAGAAGTTTCCATAGCCAGACAAGGCTTTCTGTGACAAGGTCATGGGTCGTATGTTTCCAGGGGGCAGCGCCCTGCCTTCCCTGTGTTCCAGGTGTAGTGGACACTTCAATAAGCAGAAAGGGGGTTGGGGGGGTATTCTCTGGTGGGGGATTGATCTGCCGGGATGATCCAGCCAGTTCTGAGTCTGGGTAGAATCTAGGTTTCTGCAGGTTCCTTTCTCCAGGCAAGATAAACTTCTTGGTAGCTTCCTCCTGGAGAAGGTCTTTGCAACGACCTCAGGGCCCCAGGCTGCACGCGGGTGCCCCGCGCACGTCTGAGCTCGTTTTCCTCGCCCGACAACCTCACCTCGGGGAGACTGCTCTCCAGTGTTCATTTCCTGCGCTTCCGCATGCGGGAGAGAGGCTTTGCCACCTGGGTATTTACTTTTTAAAACAAATATATGAGTTTCCATCTGAGTGTTCTTTGGAGGGAATACACTTCCCCTAATTTACTAAGGGGACTTCCTCTCACAGGGCGTTGGATTAAGAGTGGCCAGTCCCCGCGCTCTGTCTGGGGGCAAGTGAGACAGAGGGGCTGCTGGCTGATCTTTGGGGGTGAGTTCTACAAGAAGAGCAGGACAGTGGAAGGCCTCCTAGATCCAGCCCGTTGAAGCAACTTCCACATCACCAGGACTTGTCAGTATCGCATTACTGTGTGTGTGTACATACACACACACATGTGCACATATACATACACAATCTTGTTTGACCTGTGATATCCCTGGGCCCCCTGCCACATATATGCCCCCTCCAACAACTGGATTATTTTAAAGCAAACACCAACTGTTTCATTACATTTCTAAAAGCAAAGGAAACATAAGAGAGGTGTGATATGTTAAATGATTTTTAACATGTTTTATGTTTTCTTTCGTGTCCTCACATACACACACACATACACTTCAACAGCTGTCAGTCACTGGAAGAAGGTCTTGCCTACCGAGTTCTTTACTCTCTTTCCATTTCTGGCGCCCACGTCCCCCCACCACTGCGTCCTCTCGATTATCAACACTCCCCTGCAGCCTGAGCATGACAGGGCTTTAGTAGGAAATAATGCAACAAAGTGTGTACACTGTGACATTTGGGGACACAACGTGCCATTATGACACAATCTGAGTGTGTGTTTGTGCACACATAGCTGTGTGTGTTTGTCCTTTTTTCCAAAGTCCTGCCAACTCTAAAAAGTATTGGAGTCTGACCGTGCCTCTGCTGTTGGTGATTGTTCTTGAACGCACAACTTTTCTAGAATTGGTTCCTGTACTTTATAAGGTTTCACAACTCGATGGTTTCTAGTTAAGCTGTAATTTGAGTGCATTGTTCTCAGAGGTGTTTGTGCTGAGAGCTCAAGTTTTATTATTTTGAAACTATCTTCCTGGAAATGTATTGCAAAAATTTCCCCAAATTGTAATATAGTGATACATACAAACCATTCATACTATCAGCATACCTAACCTACGCACACTGAGTATTTAAGAAAAAAATGGAAATGTTAAGAGTTTTTACACCAGAATCTTGGAATCTACACTTGACGACGTCCCTGGGAGCGTTCCTTTGGTGTGCACCCCAAAGACAGCCGTAAGGACAGACATCAGTGCTGTAGTTCTTACACATATTTAGGAATAAAACCAAAAATCTATAGCACTGCTCTAGGTGCATTAAAAGTGCCTGCGTGTTGGACTCTATGAGCCATAGAAACACATTTACTGTGAGATGATGTGGCTCTTGCGCAGTGTGGGAGCAGAACTACAGGCGGACTTCTGTGAACAGCGTGCACTGTGACATCCAAGCATGGTGGACAGTTTCAAGGTCTCTGATGTCAGTGAGGTGTCCTATCTCATAGTTTTCAAGCCTTTATCCTACCATTCAGGGGAGCAGAAGGCAGGAGAGGCTTTAAAGACTTACCGTGAAAAATGTATGAATTATGAGAATTCGTTCTACTGACTTTCATCTATTCCCGTTTTCCCTCTGAACGGGATACACAGTGTCATTATTTGTTTTAGTAGGAAGCTTTGGGTTGAACTTGCAGAACACAGATGTTCTGTGGGAACAGGGCTTGAAGTCACTGTGTAATTTCCCGGTAATTAAACCTCTGAACACTAACTTAGCTGCTGCCAGTGAGGCCAAGTGCCTGGAAAGCGCCGTGCACGTCACAGAAGCACGTGTTCCTTCCGTGAAAGGCGAGGACGTAGCGATGCGTGTCAGACGTTCAGCGTCGGAGGCGCACTTCTCACCCCATCTCGCCATTCGCTGCTAAGCTCCTCTTGTTCCTTGGGATGATAGAAACCTATTTGATAGTAGAAGGAGAGGCTCTCTCATTTATACAAGGGCCCGAAAGTTATTTCTTGGAACTGGTGGACAGGTTTATCTTATTTCAAGATTGCGCTTATTTGTTAACAGCTTTATGGAGATATAATTCACATGCATACAATATAGTCATATTAAGTGTATAATTCAGTGGCTTTATTCGCAGTTGTGCATCCATCACCACAATCGATTCAGAACAAACAATCTTCGCTATAAAGCCTGAAGGACCCCATTCCCCCAGCACGAGGCAAACGCCAGTTTTCTTTCTCTATAGATCTGTCTATTCAGGGCACTTCATAGAAATAGAATCATCATACAGTGTATGGTTCTTTGTGATGGCTTCTTTCAATGAGCATAATGTCTTCCGGGATCATCCATACTTTTGCATGTATTGGTATTTCATTTGTTTTTATGGCCAATTGTGTTCCACTGTGTGTGCATACCACCTTTTATTTATCCATCCATCAGTTGGTGGACATTTGGGTGGTTCACTTCTTTTTGGCTGTTATGAGGAATGTTTTCTATGAACCTGCAGGACATGTGTTTTTATTTCTCTTGGGTATATACTTTGGAGTATAATTGCTGCATCCTATTGCTTAACCTTTGAAGAACTGCCGGACTGGTTTCCAAAGTGGGTACAGCATTTCCCTTCCCACCAGCAGTGTTGGAGGGCCCTAATTTCTCCCCGCTCTCACCAACACTTGTTTTTGGTCTTTTTGGTTATAGCCATCCTACTGGTTATCTAGGAGACGCCATCCTAGTGGTACCTCACTGGGGTTTTGTTTTGCATCTCCCTGGTGGCCAGTGATGCTGAGCCTCTTTTCAAGTGCTCATTGAGCATTTGCGTGTCTTCTTTGGAGAAACGTCTGTTCCAGGGCTGTACAACCTTTCAGCGTCTCTAGGCCACCCTGGGAGAAGAAGCGTTATGTTGGGCCACACATTAAATACACACACAATAACGAAAACTGATGAGCAGAAATAAGGTTTTAAGTAAAGGTACAATGTTACATCAGGCTGCATTCTTGGCCCGTGGGCTGCAGGTTGGACTCTATTTGGATCTTTTGCTCATTTTTTAATTGGGTTGTCTTTATTATTGAGCATTATATGTTAAAATTAGCTTCTTAAATGCTCTAAATATTAGACTATAACAGTGATGACTATCAGCTTGTCGTAAATCACAGTTAGGGTCACTCTTGAGAAAGATCGTTTACTGGCATTATGTCCTATTATAAATAAGCACTCTTAAGTTCTTGTTTCAAAGTATAAAGCAAATGGTAAAACAATGGTAAAAATGACTACTTCTATAATATTATATTCTTTCGAAATAAAACTTCTCCCTCCCTGCCAAAAAGGAAATAGTTGGATGGCATTTTCTAATACAGTGGCATTTTGTTTGTCTTTGTTGTAGCTTTTATCTGTAAAGACCTGTGTCTTAGCTAAACTTTTAAAGCCACAAGATGTGTACTTATATTTGTGCTGGGTATTGGGTACTGGGTATTTGTACTTACTGTTGTACTGGGTATTATAATTGTGCATGTTACATTTCTAAATGGTAAAATTCAAATAGTAAGTCTTTGGCTATACTAAAATAATTGTTGTAATCCTTTAAAATGTAGATATAAATGCATCAATTACAAGTTTTTGGTACATTAAAATACAATGTGTTCACTTCTTTAGTTATAGTGAATAAAAGTGAAGTTAAACATTAAGGCAGGTGACACAACAATGTGAATACACTTAACATTTCCGAACTATACATTTAAAAATGATTAAGATGGTAAATGTTATGTTTTTTTACCACAATTAAAATTTTCTTTCAATGAGCTAGATGCAATAGTTTCATGTCAAGTCTCTTGAAAGGGGCATTCCAAATGGTGGTTTGCTCATCGATGTCACCTCCTGCGGTTAGCATTTTCACACAAAGCTGTGGAAGGACAATCATCGTATACAATCATCGTATACTATACACGGCTCAAGGCCCATAGCGTCCTCCCAATTTTCCTCCTCACTTTCCCTTTTGGAAATGTGGCATGCAGATACTTGGGTTATCCCTAGTGTTCATTCCTGAGGACGGTGATCCGATCATCTCTCTAAGCGGAGACCTTCCTCAGCGGTCCCTGTGGTTTGCCCTGAGGAGGTGGTTGGGGTGGGGGTGGGGGGGAGTGACAGAAGGAAGCTCAAGCTCATCCCAGGCCGCAGATGCTAAAACTGGAGTGCCGATACAAACCCCACTGCTGGGAGGTGGATTTCAGGGGCTCTGCAGTGGCTGGGTGCATCTCAAGGTACAGAAAGGTCCCGTGACTGAAAGCGGGGCTTTCACAGTGCTGATGAACTAGACAGATGTATTAGGTCCTTTTACTGCGAGCTCTGCTTCCAGGTCAGTTATTTCCAACTCAGAAAGAAAGTAAATGTTTGCTCTCGTTGGGTGTCTGCACTTGGGTGACTGTAAGAACCGCCCCTCAAGTTGCGCTCTTTTAGGACACCCCCTTCTTAAAGCGCTAGCTAGACCTCAGATTCTGTTCTTGAATGCTGCATCATCGAGGAAAGACTTCTTCTGCCTTTTGACCATGAGTTAGAGCCGAAGTGAAGCTTACAAACCGACCATTCTCAGTAACTTGGGTTTGTTTTTTTTCATTCTGCTTCTATGTCGTGTCTGGAAACCCCAGCAGTGAGCTTTACTTGATGGGATATTTTATCATGGTACTGATTATTGCTAATTTTTATGCCTAAATATGGCTAGAGTCCAAGCAACTTCTTGCATTGATTGTTGACATTTGTCTTACAAGTATCTAAGTAACACACAGACTGACTACAAGTCATTTCTTTGTGTAAGTTAAAGAAAACCTCCGAAGACTCTCTGGTGTAAGCTAAACGTAAGCCACTGAAGTGTCTTTAAAGAAACAAGACTGTATTGGTAGGGAAACCAAAGACAGCTGGGTCTTCTGAGGTTGATGCCAAGGAGGGCAGCATTGGCGCTGGTGCCAGAGGCAGGATGGATCATTGTCTGACAAAGGAAACTCTGGGATTTTAAAGAACCCTGATAAAGTACCACACAGACTGTCCTCAATAACAAGGGCTGGCTTTTTTTCACTGACAATTGGTTTCCTCTGTTTATTTTGCTGTTTCAGATTATCCTTTCTGTGTTGAAATCCACACAAGGGTCATAAGATTAAAATCCTCAAAAAAAAAATAACAAACCATCCCAAGCTTTTTGGAAAACTGACTGTTGCAGATTGCTCAGTAATGTCTGCCCCTTCCTCCGTGATTGGACAAAACCGCACTCCGGTATGTGTGTTGGCCTTACTCTTCGGCCCTGTGACTTGCCTTTGGGCGCTCAGGGCCAGCCAGTCCGCTCCAAGTGCAAGCCGCATGAGGGCAGACCGTGTGTCTCTGCCCTGATCAAGCTTTGTAGTCAAGCTCCTCGATAGGTGACACACTGGCACGGCGCCACCCGGTGCAATGCAGCTGTTTGCGCGTGTTAACAGCGACAATTTAACCTCCCTCCTGGGCAGTGGGGTTTGGATGTGAGAAGGAAAGCGATTTTCAGCATCATATTTGTGGTCTCTGTAAAGGAGAAAGTTCTAACAAGTGGTTTCTAAATCTTTGAAAACGTCTTATTTCAACATTTCTAGTTCAAGAGGACTCACAAATAATGCTCAATGGGGTATTTTTGAGGGGGAAAAAAAATTCCTTGAAACTTTGCGGGTACAAGTCATTCCTGCCTCTGTGGCATATACACTGGCGGGATTTTACAAGGACACTGTTCCCCCTCGTGCTATTAGGATGTCAAGTTCAAGTCAGAGGTAGAATTGGCCCCATGGTAGGTTTCTCATGGAAATGGTCTCTGTCCACAGCCCTGTTGTCACTAGTCACAATGTATGTATTCTAGTGAAATGAGATCCCATGTGACACCACTTTACAAAACACATACTTGTGAGAGTTGTAATGGAATTAGACTCCGCCCACTTCACGCTCACCCACGAGAGATGCAGAAAATGCTTCGTGATTCTGCACAATTCTTAGGTTTTCATTGCTTCTTTTTTAAATTACCCTACTGGAAATGTGTAGGGGTTTTTTGTTTGTTTTGTTTTGTTTTTTTGCAGTTTTAAGTAGGAGTCTAATGCGATCATTTTCCTCTTGAAATACTCAAGGAGCCCTGTGAATATTCAACAAACACTCTCTGTTAACCAATTTCTGTTTTCAGCTACATTCCAGTCATAATGCAACTTATTAAGAGGACTGAATGAAATCATTTAATCAATTTCAATGTACAAATGGCAAATTTAGCTGCCATGAATTCCTCAGGAGTGAAGCATATCTGATCTTTCCAAGTAAATATTTTCATTTTTGACATTCAATCAGGATACACTCAAATTCAAATATATCTTTTGTTAAGTAGGATGTTTCCTTTGGCATTTGAAATGATTCCAAACTTTGCTCAGAAAAGAGAAAAGGAGAGATCAAGTGTATTAAAGCAAATTTTATCCATTTTACTTCATCACGTTACTCCTGCCAGCCTACCCACCGGTCTGCTCACACCCAAAGAGTACAGTACCTGTAAAAACCAAGAGAGAATCAGTGATTCTTTCATGGAAAGAGGTTTTTGTCAGCACCAGAAAAAGGCAGATTTTGGTCAAATTGGACTGAAAGACTATTTTCTTAACAAATATCCAGACTCCAGTCCTTCTTTTTACTTTCCTTTTACAACTGAAGTCAGTTTTTGAGAAAAGGCAGCAGTTATAATCATGATACTTTAAAGAGAGGAGGGTTTTTTTATTGCAATTTATCACATTAACTTCAAGGCTTTTTCTGTTTGTTTTTAATGTATCCCAACCATTATGCAGAGGAAACTGAAGGAGGCTCTGGTTGCTGTGGGTTTGTAGTGAGTATTGTAGGGTTCTGTTATTGGATCATCCATTATTTCCTGTAGCATTATAAAGTAGAGGCTATAAGCTGTTCCATGTAATCACTGAGAATTTTCTTTTAATTAAGGCATTAATTAGCATTAAATTTACCACTGGTTTGTATTTATCCTTTGGGGCGGGGCAAGCACATAAACATGCAAGAAAGAGTACTTGATCCTCCTGAGCACTTCTGTTATTGTTTTAAAAAATAATTGTACGGCCTCAATGTTGAAAGGAAGTAAAAAGGATTTGTATGTTCCATTATTTTATCTACAGGCAGGACAATGCCACTCTGACCAACAAACTTTAAGTTTAAAAACTTTAATTTAGGAACTTTTCAAGGAAAGTTGAGATTTGTGTCCGTGAACCTCTCTTACTGATGACTAGTATTATTTGGAACACAAACTAATTCGAGCCTGAGAAAGATACCATTTTTGCTCCCATAATTAGTCCGACCTTTGGACACAGGCTCCGAATGCATTCCGTACCACACCCCACACGGGCTCCTCTGCAGAGTGTAGGAATTTGGCTCTTACACGCTTTGGTTGCCCCTGGGAGGTACGTAAGGCTCCGGTGGGCTTTGTTTACACAGTGCGCTGGTAGGATAAACCCTCCGGCCTTCTTGTGACACGGAGCTACTGCCGCCAACTCCCCACATGCACAAAGAGTCAACATCCACACTCAAGACGCGCAGCCCCCTTAGCAGAGGCCCCAAAAGGATTTGTTAAGGCTCGAACAGACCCAGCGTGTGACTGGCCATGACAGACAGCGGATCTTCACTCCATTTTTTCCTTCAGCCGCATGCATTGTGAAAAGACTCAGCTGAGGGGCGCGTAGGGCCTGACCGTCTCATGGCTCTAACTGCGTTAATGACCTGGGTGGTTCGAGGGTTATTAAGATGTCAGTGAAAGAAAACAAACAAACAAACAAAAAACATGCAAAGAAAAAGAGCACAAATATACTTTTTTTTTGTACTCCATATAATGAACAGCCCTACTTGTATAGTTTGGCCATGTTCTTTCTGTGTGTTTGATTATGAAAGTCACAAGTCTAGCCTAGCTGAATGAATTTATCTGATTGGCTCTTGGGTAAAAGACTCTCTGAAAAGTTAATTATGTCTAGCACAAAAGTGGATAATAGATTAAATTCCCGTTTTTGGTCTTCCCAGAGGAAAACACAATCTTATCTTCCTTTGGTTGACAAGATCGGGGATTGGAAAGTGAGCAGGGCTCTAGCCTTTCTCCAGCTTGTTTGTCTGTTACAAACAAAGATTTTTCTATCTCTTTCAGGAACTTTTTTCCCAACAAAGTTCTTCTAAGACAGTTCTTGACCGTGTTGAAAGACAAGGTACAATATATACAGTTCGTGTTGAGAAAATACCCTAAAGAGAAATCTAAATCAAGGCTTCTCAAAATTTTTCCAGTCCCACCACACTTGAGTGATAAAAGCACTCTTTTTAGCAAGTAACAGTAGCTAACATAATCTCTCACTTTTGTTCTTACTGGTGTGGGGAGGACAGAATGTGTACAGTTTAAAAGGACTCGAAAGATTTTTCTGATACCCTGAGACTGATGTGCCCCACTCCCCAACCCTGGAAGGAAAGGTACCTTTCCAAGTGAGAATAATTGTGTGAGTTTTCTGAAAATAAAGAATTATAAAATACTCCCCATGGATTACATCAGTGCATTTAAAATTTGATTCAGACTCTTAGGAACATTGATTTACTTACGGTTCACTTTCAGGAATAAATTCCTGGACAGATGTGAAAGTCAAGTTTGGGACTGTCGGTCTACCTCACTGTTTTTATCAGGCGTGTTCAACTGTTAGTGTAGAGGCGGGTGGGGAAACTAGATTAAACATTGAGTGGACTTGTCCACCGTCTCTACCTTGACCTCCAGCTCCAGGATGAGAGTGAAAGCCTTCTGTCCTAGACACGGGATAGGGATTTCCTACATTCTGGGGGGGGGGGGGACGGGGGGGGACTGGTTTGTGTTGCAGTTATTTACGTCTAATAAGATAAGGATTCTTTTTCCTAAATATGATCATAATCCCTATTATCACTTGTTTAAAAATTAACAATAATCCCTTCATAATATTATCCAGGCAGTTTTCAAAAATCCCCTCTTCTTTTTACTTCTCTCTTTTTAGTTTGTGGGTTTGAATGAAGCCACAGGTGGATTGCTTTACTCATCCTTTCAGTCTCTTCATCCACAGGCTCTTTCTCTTCCTCCTCTCTCTCTTTCTCTGTGTCTTCCCCACCCTTTTCTTCTGCAGTTTGCTCCCCACAACCTGGATTTTGCTCGTTACAGCTCCCTACCATAGTTTAACATCTTCCTCTGTCCCTGGGACCAACTTCTTTACACTCACAGAAATTCTTTTGTTTCAGAAGGGGAGGGAGCTGCATGACGAGTCACTAGGTATATGCTTACCTGGAGCTGTCTGCAAAGCATGCTTAGTGACACACTTCCCACTTCATAGTCCTAAACCCTTCTGCTTCCTAGAAAGGACCTACCGGTCTCTTTCAAGGTGTGAAGATTTTTACAGAGCCGGCTCATTTTGATGAAGATGATGAGTGCATGTGGAACAAAAGTGAATTCAGCTATTTAGATTCAGAAAGAGTAGGAAAATGATTGAAAAGTTGTTTTATACATTAAAGGACATGTAGAAACTAGGGGCTAAGCCAGGAGCTTAGCCCCCTGCTCTGACTCCTCCCCATCCTCAGGCTGGTTGACTTGACCTCCTCAGCCTTGACCTCTGACTATGGCCGCTGCCTCCCCGTCAGTCCACACTGCAGCATCTCAGTTCAGTTCTGCAGCAGCAACTCCCTTGCCAGTCCCCACGCCAGCCCCCATGCCTACCCCCTCTCCCCCTAGGGACTTGCCCTTTTCCAACCTGCCTTTTCACATGAAGGCAGCATGAACTTCCTCAAACTCAACTCGGAGCTTACCCCACATCGCTTTTGCAATCAAGGTCACGTCTCGTATGGCTCCTGCTTCTCCCTTTCCATCTCACTTCTCCCCACACCCACTCATGTCTGCCTGGACTCTTCTCCAGCCTCTCCCCCTGAAGCCCCTCCCCTTTACCCTCAGGTCTTACTCTGGATGTCACGTCTGCCAGGCAACCTTTTGACCCAGAAGGTGTCCCCACTGTTCTCCTCCATCTCCTCCAGCCAGCTACAAGTTTCGTGAAAACAAGGGACCATTTTGCTTGGTGCTTCATCCTCGGGGGCTGGAACCATCATTTTCTGAGATCCCAGAGAGTCCTCAGTTATTTTAGAAAGCGTCACGAAAGTCTCCACTTTCATGGACAATCATATGATACACTGCCTAACATTTTTCAGAGAGGCTAGCAAAGGTCCGGCTTCTCCTGAAACTGTCACACTGCTTCCTAGTGCACCACCAGACCAGAGGAGCCACTATCTGGACTCTTGGAGAAATATCGCACCCTACTGCCAATTTATGCGGTTGGCTAATTTTTTTTCTTCTTCTTTTTAAACAGGCAAAGAGCTTTGCCATGCTTTTTCTGGAAAGATCACTGTTTCAATCTTTCCGTTAATATTTGGTGGAGTGCCTGCTAAATCCACGGCATGCAGTTCTGCCCTGGGACATGTGTGCCGTTTAACACAGTGAGCATTCCAGGGGCGTTGTCTGACTGCCGGCCAGTTCGCCTCCCTGATAGGCATTTCTGGATATGAGGAAAGATTTATCTTGGCACCCCTAGCTCCAACTGGTATGCACGTGCACACACACGCACTCACACTCACTCCGTATTTTCTCCCTCAGGGCCTAAGATCGTCTGTTAAGAGTTCAGAGAGTGAGTTTCTGCTGCAGCCGAGTAGCTGGCTCTTGCTAACTTTCAAGGGGAGAAAGGGCATCTTTCCCTCCCCTGGAACTGAGTACGACAGCTTAAAAATAGAACAATGTGTGTTTGGTGTTTTCCTTTTCCCCTCCGCATCAATAACAGGTGTATAGTTACAGACACAAAGAGCTAGATTCACATCTTCTGCGCGCCTCGGGAGAATTCCCAGAGTTACCTGGGAGCGAGATCTGGGCCTAAAACGTTTCAGAAAAAGAAAGTAACTCAATATAGCTCTGTGTTACTAACACTGCTGGGTCACAGGGCTTCATTCTCCTCCCCGCACAGTGACCCGAGGGTCCAAATGCACAGTGGGAGAAAATGTCACCCAGACTGATTCCTAGGCACCAGAAAACAAAGGACAGTTAAAACCCCTAAAAGTTGAATTAGAGAAACTAACATGTGAATTGCAGGCTTCGGACTGGTTAGGGCAGGGGTCTGTGGGCGGGCACGCTTCCACCGGAGAGCATAGGTACAGCTTCATAAACCAAAGGTGAGAGGCCAGATTGATCTGCTACCTTGCTTTCTAATGCCTTTTTTCCTTCTCAAGTTGTAATGCAACCTCTTAGAAGCGTTGACCTCACAAGCACTTTGTGATTCAATTCCTCGCTTGCCTGCTTTGTGGGTTTTGTGGCATGTCCGTGATTAGTGATTAGTAACCGGTGTTAATGAAGAAGTTCGCACGTACTGTCAGTTTGCAGAGTGGAAGGAAGTGGCATCCCCTGCCAGCACACTTCTAGGCAGCTGCTTGCAATTCTTTCTCACTCGCTCCCTGAGGAAACGGTTCCTAATAAATTTGGACAGATGCTAGGCGTTTGGCAGTGCTGCGAAGGGTACTAGTGTTCAAATGTGGGGTTCCTTCGTGTTTCATAATGAAAATTCAACAGCTTCTATGCCTTCAGTGTGTTCCAGTGTTCGCATAAATAGCTCACGCATGACTCCACACTTACCCCTCGGGAGTTCTCCTAACCTATTTATTGGTTCTGACGCCACCGCTACTAAATCCTTGGCTCTCAAAGTCCAGCTGGTAAACATGCACAGGCAGATCCAATTTGGCACTAAGTGGGACTCCTTTCTAAGTGAGCTTTTCCAGTTGCCCCTGACAGCCAAGTCAAGCGTGGCCGGAACTGGAGCTTATCGGTTATTACAGTTCCCCGAGCCCCTCCTCCAGGGCTCCCCTCTCTCCTCCCCCTCCCATACGTGTCCCCCATCCCAGCCCCGCACCGCACCGTGGCTCGCCCAACCGCGCTGTGCCTGTGGAATGCTGCCCTCCCCAGGGGCTGAGCCCAGAGAGCGAGCCCTGGGTTGTAGTTCCCTCTACAGCCCTGGGCCTGGCACACATAGTAAGTGCTCAATAAATCGGCCTCAAACAAGCCAAGGATGATTATCGATGAAAAAACAAAAATGGTCACGTGTTCTTATTAATCAGCTTTAACGTCAGAAGACAGGATCCACTTCTGAGGGGGTTCTTATGCCCCTCCAGGGCTGTTAGGGAACGTAGAGAAAACTGGGCACCTTGGAATCCGAGGTGAGTCGAATAGGCTGGTGGACATGTCCTCAGGCCTCAGACACTCCGTGGTAGGCGAAGGGGTGGGTTTGTTTATCCGGCAGCCCAGTTCCCTGTGAATGGCGATGCCATTCATCTCGCCTCCTTACACAGCTTATCTCCCTACTTGAAATACTTGACATTTCTGCGGGTTGGAGAGTCAGTCCACCAGCATTCCTGCGGCATTTACAGGGACTGTGGGTTCACTTCTCAGGGCTCCTCTACCTTCCCCGTCAAACCTTGCGGCAGCCCCGTGCTTCCCCTGCATACGCAGGAAACGGGCCCGCAGCATCTGCCCCCTGTCTGTCTCCACCCTCCACTCCCTTCCTTGTCCCCCCTGCGCTGTGCTCTGGGGCACGCCCTGCAGCTGCGGTTATTCGTTCATTCCACGTTGGGCTCCTCCAGGCGGCTGGGCTAGGTGCTGAGGAAGGAAGTCACAGAGCAGCTAAACCACACAGACTCCAGGCCCTGGATCTCCCCACCCCGCCCCCTGCGGAGAAATGAGGTGCTTACATCTGCAAAGTAGAACAGGGGCCAGCAGGGAGGGCAGAGCTAATGATCAAAGAAGAGGAGGCTCGCTCTGGCTGCTTTTCCTTGTGGTAATCCCTGTTTGGATCTTAAGAGCACAAACTTTGGAGCTACGAGACTCATTTCTTTCTTTCTTTAAAAATACATAATCTGTATTAAATTTTTTCCATTACCATTTAGTCCCCTTATGCCCCCCTCCCCACAGCAACCACCACACTGTTGTCCATGTCAGTGAGTCCTCTTTCCTTTTTGCTCAGTCCCCCCACCCTCCATCTGTCATCTGCTCTCCATCCTCCCAGACTCATTTCTATGCCAGTCTCAGCACTGACTGGCTGTGGGGGAAATCGCTTCGGCATTCAAGGTTCACTTATGGAGTGGACTTAATGGTGGTGATAGTAATAGAACACTTGTCATCCGTGCCACATGGGGACCCCAAAGGGGGCTCAGCGGCAGTCATGGCTGTAAGCATGGTTATGAGAACCACAGGCGCTGCACTGATGTCAGTGATGATGGCCACTCTCATACTCCACTTCAGTGCTGTAAACGTCAAGTTCCAAGGCCCTTTTGGCCTCCTTGCTGGAGAGTGTCAAGGGTCAGGCCTGTCCTTGCTTGTGCACCTGGGGTCTGCCTAGAGAGGATCCTTTCCTCAGTCCTGGCCCAGGCCACGTGAAGGCGTCCTCCTTGACCACCTTGTCACCAGTTGGAAGCCTGTTTCTCAGACCGCGTTGTTTGTTCCTTCACCTCCTTCCGGCCGACTTGCTCCTTCCTAAGTCACGCTCGCAGCAGCTTGTCGGTATTTCTAGACAAGAAAGCCACTTGGGGATGACCCTGAGTAAACAGTTGAAGTCGTTCTATTTTTCTCTTTTTCTTTTTTTTAAGATTTTATTTATTCATTTTTAGAGAGGGAAGGGAGGGATAAAGAGAGAGAGAAACACCAATGTGGGGTTGCTGGGGTCCATGGCCTGCAACCCAGGCATGTGCCCCGACTGGGAATCGAACCTGCGACACTTTGGTTCAAAGCCCGCACTCAATCCACTGAGCTATGCCAGCCAGGGCTTCTATTTTTCTATGTTAGAATAAAAAACCCACTTGCCAAGGAAGCCTGTGACCTCCCAAGCCAGGGAAAACTGCATCTGTGGTAAACCAGTTTCAAATTGGTGTGCCGAAGCGAAGCTGGAAACTGCTTTGCAAGAGGCCGCGGTGAAGCTCCCATTCTGTCCGAGCCTCACCACTGACTGCTGGTGTCATTCCGTACATCATTGAACCTCTTGATTTCTGGGCCTCACTCCCCAAAACCTGGACGTCCTCAGCCATGAGAGTCCCAGTTTTAGGCATTTAATTTTGGCTTTCTGATAACAGACTTGGTTTCCAAGGGTGTTTGCAGATTCCCTGTGGGATTGTGTTCTCTGCAATCAAGGTTCCGTAGCTACAGGGTTCCCTGAGCCTGGGACAGAGCCCGGCTCACGGTTACTCCTCAGTAATGAGCCGTGAGTGTAGGAGAACATTGGCATTGCCATTCAGACTGCGTTTACTCTCTTCCACCTGGAAGTAGTGAACATGATCATCTTGACTACAGATTTATTCTTTGACCCATCAGTGACTTTTTCACATGCATGGTAATTGCTAGCAGTTAACAAGTATAAAAAGGCATGCCTGGCATTGAACACACCTGCTTGTTATCCCTTCTGCAATGTCGTTATTATCTCTGTTTTACAGATGAGGAGACTTCCCAGGGTCTCCCTGCTAGCAAGTGGCTGAGCCTGAATTCACACTCAGAGCCATTTGTCACTAAAGCACCCTCTCCGTAATGCCGGGCAACCCCTCATGCAGCATGGCCTCTGGATTTACACTGGATCCGTTGCCTTAATTTATGCCCATGATAAACAGTCTGTTCTCCACATGAGTTAAACATGTTCCACAGTTTTCTCATACTTGTGCACTTAACTTATATCACATGTAGTTGAATATTGGGTTATTTGGTGAGAATATGACTTAATCTTCTCAACAAAAGAACTTTTTGAGAGTAGGAACTACTGGTGGTATATTTGCATCCCAGCACTAGTTGCAATAACGAGCTCTTGTGGCAGTGGATGTTACTGAAATAACGCATGGGTTCGTGGGTTGGGTGCCGTTGCTTCATTGTTCTCCTCCTCTGAACTTGCAGTTTGCCACCATTCTCCATTGGTCATGTATCTATTGAATCTGTTAAGTCACTGCTGTGATGGCCCCTGGCATAGAGAAATAAATAGAGACCATCGCGTACATTTATCGTCAAAGAACTGTAATCTGGAACACCACAGCTGATTTGTTATTGTGGAAGGATTAAAGATAAACGAAAGACATTACTTCTTTTTTCAGAGTTCAGCTTTTTATTGCCTGGGTTACAGGGGAGGTTTGGTTAAAAAGACCAAAGTCCGTGTGCTCATAGGACTCCTCAGATTCTTCCGTCTTTGCTTCCACTTTCTCTGCCTCAGCGGGGGCAGCAGTGGTGGAGGGGACGGAACTTCTGCTGGTGCGGCACCAGCTGCTGGGGCAGGTCCGCCAGCCCCTCCATTGCAGATGGGGCTCCCGGTGTTGACACTGGCCAGAGCCTTTGCAAACAAGCCTGGCCAGAAAGCCTCGACCTTCACACCAGCTGCTTTAATGAAGGCATTGCCCTTCTGCTCCCCGACCCTCACCTCATCACCCTGAAGGATGAGGGCTGAGTAGATGCAGGCGAGCTCCGAGACCATGCGCAACAAGGAATCTTTGTAGAGTGTAAAAATACTTCCTATAATAACGTTCTGCCGTACAGTTCCTGACACATTTTGTTTTGATTATTCCGAACATTTTTGAGTCTTCGATAATACCTTGAGAATAAAATAGAACCTAATAAAACGGTGAAGTAGGTTTTCAACTGGCTGAACATTGGGATCTACTGAGTATATAAGCCTCCACATCAACCTGGAAAGACACCCGGTGCAGTACCTGGTGCATTTGTTAAAACCCTGCTCTGTTCCGTACTTTCATCAACAACGTAAAGACCTGGAAGACACATACATTGTGTTTTCAGATGGCATAAGGTAGCCCTGCCACCGTAGTTTCTACCACATATGTCTATGGTCATGGTTCAGAATGACTTCAGTGGGCTGCACGGCCGGATGGAAACTGACAAGATGAAATGGAGCAGGAAATAAATGTACATTTTTGCTTTTAGACTCAAGGCAATTGCACGATTGCAAGATGGGGAGCGGCCGAGCTTGGCAGCAGTTCATGCGACTAAATGCTCAGTATGAACTCATAGTGGGACGTGGTGGCTAAAAAGAATGAATGTAGCCGTGTGCTTCCTCAGTAGAATTAATAGTTCACCATACTCCACACGGGTCACACTGCATTGGGATAATTTGTTTAGTTCCGAGAACATTCAGGAACGAATTTGACAAAGCAGAGTGGCTGCTAAGAGGGTGTTGAAACCAATCCAAGACACATTTATTTCCTGGGCTCCTGTTTTGGGCAGGCCAGGTGCTAACCGGTGTGGAAAAGAAAGATGGGAAGAGACTGCCAGTCTGTAGCCTCAAGGAGCCGGGAATTTAAATACAAAGCCCGACAGGTACATACATGACCGTGACATGCAGCAGGCTTTGGAAGCCAAGAAACACAGAGAACGTGCTGTGGGAATTCGGGAGCTGGGCTAGTGGCAGGCTTTCCACAGAGAATGAGGCCGAGGACAAAGGGAGCCTTCACAACAAAGACGCAGAGACAGGAAAACTCCACATGCCTAGGAAACTCTGAGTGGTCTAGGCTGTCTGGAAAAATAGGGTCGACTGTAGTAGGAGATGAAGCTGAGGGAAGAAGGTGTGGACCGGAGTGTGAGGTCCTGACTGGTAGGCAAGGGGAGGGATTGTAGGTTGGCGAGCATCTGGAAATAACGGTGCATGAGGATGCTTTGCAAAAATGATGTGTGTTTAGTCTGGAAACAAGAAGACCAAGGCCCCTCTGGGAAATGTGGACCAGACTTACTCGGCATTCCTCCAAAACCAAAAATGTATCGCAGGGGAAAAGTGTTATAAAGAGCCAGATTTCAGTTTTTGCTAAGCATCATTAAAAAAAAAAAAAAAGCTGCCCAACAACGGAGAGCTAGCCTTGGTGATGGCATCCTCATGGATGGGCTGAGGGGAAGCCCGAGACTGACACTCTCAAGGGCAGGTGGCGAGGCGGTGCGGCAGCTGCACCCAGGGACCTAGGCATTCTGGGAAGTGCCCAAGGCCTTCCAGTGCGTAACTGTCCAGTGTGGAGTTTCCCCTTCTTCTTTGTTAGGTTGTCAATTAGTACATCAGCTTCTGAAGCTGGCACGTTATGACCCCCCAGTTCAATGAGACGTCAGACTGACTCCAGGGCAGGTGTCCAGTGCTTTTAACTGTAGCCACGCATCACCACCGCTTGACTTACCAACACATGCACCATCCTTTTTTACTATGAGGTATGGCATCCTTCGCATGGGAATACAGATCTTTGGGAGAGTTCTCCATTAGGCAAATCAAACACAAATCAACCATTGATAAAGTCCAGTGTGGAGAAGCCTTTATTGACAAAGAATCCCCATGGCTGTGGGTGCAGGGATTGCAGTTCAGTGGGTTCCAGAGGCGGAAAGGCTTGCGTTTCAGTGCCAGCAATCCCAGTGGCTAGCCATGCGATCCTGAGCACGTGGTGTGACCTCCCTCTTTCCTAATCCGTAAGTGGGGATGGGCCCTTGCTAGCCCTGACCTTGCAGGCTGCTTGGGAGGATTACTCGGGATAACGCATGTAGCCTGCGCCTGGCAGCACAGGGTCCAGTTTCACAAACCCAGTTCTCCCATTGTACAGTGGCGTTCCCAGGAGCTCTTCCAAGCTAAAGGTATTTTTGCAAACAGAAACATTGCCCTCCTGACGTGGCTAATTTATACATGCCAGATATTGTTCTGAGGCTTCACACGTTGAACTCCTTTAGTCCTCAGAACAGCCCCATAAAGCAAACTCTGCCATCATCCCTCATGATGGAGAAACCGAGAGGTTACCTGTTGTGACCAGTCCAAGCTAGTCAATGAGGGAGCCAGGGTCCAGACCAAGCCAACTACGGAGGTTATTACCACCATTTCCTCGCAATGTCAAATGTGGGAAACAAACCAATTTTCTGACTTTCTTCCCAAGTTCATTTCAAATACTCTGCTGTATAATTTCATGCCATTTTATCTGGTCAGGACTATTTCACATTAATATAGTTTCAAGTCATACTTACTACATTAAAACACAAGGGCCTGAATGATCATGTCCCCTTTAGCCAGAGCATTGAGGGGGTCCTTAATAAAAGTCAAATGATGCAAGAATAAGTGAAAAAATTTAAATTGTAGAAGCCGTTCATATAGCTACTTGTAAAGGGAGCAAATTATCCTTAATATAACTTCTCTACTTTACCATTGTGGGGGCTCAAAAAAAAAAAGAAATAATAATAAAAACAATATTTTTCCTTACACCTTCTAAGTTCTTCTAGCTGAGCTAGTAATCAAGGTGACAGAGGTAGATGGACAGGAGAAAATCAAATTTTAATACATGTTCATGAAGAGTTCACATAAGCATGAAAATTCCAAAGACAGCGAGGCAACACTGGGTATATAAGGCGTTTTGGTCAGAGGAGGAAAGGGGGAAGGACGAGGTATTCGATTTCAGAAGTGAGAATGGGTGGTTTACAGGTAGTTGAGGAAGAGGGCACTGTGCATGGCAGGAAAATTCTTGCTGGGCGACTCGGAGACAGTGGGGCTGAGGTACCTAGCCCACAGGCCCCGGCCTGCCACCCTCCCCTCTGCCCTTCTGAATTCAAATTAGACGAAGGTAGACATGTTAAGATTTCTTTTGTGGAGCAGGTTTTTCCATCTGAAACTCTCAGGCAGGATATGGGGGAGGACCAAAGGGTCTTTCTGCATCTCATTTCTTAATAACCCACTAAAACTCAAATGTCCCAAAAGGCAGCTGTAGTTTCGCAGAACTTGGGTTTCCTTCACCACCTCCTTCCATTATTTGGAGCAGTCATAGCCTTTTGTGTCACTCATTCGAAATCAGTGTCTTGCACCCTTTACCTTGTTTATAACCCCCACATCCCTTTTTAGCAACGATGTCCTCTCTCTGTCTCTGTCGCTCTCCCTCATCATGTAGTGTTACCAGATATTACCCAGAAGTACCCGCCTACACGTTGTGTATTTCTCAGACACTGGTGGCAGCATCGTTACCCACGCTATCCATAAATTCCAAGTTAAAGAATAATTTTACCAATCCAATCCATGCCACCACATCAGTCTCAGGTCAACCAGACGCCATTTCTACACCCCTTCCTTGACACCCTCCTAGATCCCTGAACTCTATCCAGACTTAGCAAAGTTTGATGTAAGGGGCTGCCCATAATTTTCTTTGGAGTGATTTTGGGAATTCCTAAATACCCCTTGAGAAAAAACATCAAGAGACAAAACTGAGTCACACAGAAACTATGTACCTAAATGTTACGAAACTAAAGCAGAATTTGCGGAAACAACCCCTTTCCGCAGAAGGAAAAGAGCCCGGAGCGTTCAGCCACCGCTGGTGGAATATATCAGCGATCATTCCATTCTATTGTCGGGGCCAAAAATGCAGCTTTTCCTGTTCCAAGGGGAGCGAGTTCTCCTGCTACAAGCGAGGCAGAAATGAGGGAAGCCAACCATTTTCAGATTTTTCCACCGTCTTTGCTACCCTGGGAAGGGGTACGGCGGCATTGTGTGGGCCAGGTAGCTGGGAGCGTAATCTCCCACTCTGTGGGTGCGACTATTCCTTTGTAGATTAGATAAGAACAACTGATGAACTTTTAAATACTGAGAGGGGGGTGGGGGCGTTGGCCACAGCCCAAGAACTACTCGGACTTTTTTCTCCATCCCCCGCCTCTCGGCTTCTCTTTCCTCTCCTCCTGTCTGTCACTCTCTCCACTCTCTTGTCACCACGGTCTTCTCTTCCTCCTCTTGCCCACCCCAACTCTATCCCCAAGGACTTCATTTTGCACCCTTTCTTAACTAGCCAAAAAACATGGACTTAAATTTTTTTTTAATTTATTCTTTTAGATAATAAAGATTCTACATTCTGGACTTAATTTGGAAAACAGCTGAGGTGAACACATTCTATTCTCAATCATTTCTTTTTTATATATAAGAAACATATCTTTTTAAAAATATCTTCATTTCGGTCTCAAGCAGCGGCCTTGACCTCACTCGGTCCGCTGCAGAGCTGGCAGGTTGGGTCAGGGCTCCAGAATCCTTGACAGCAAGGCATTGTGGGTAGAGGTGGACTTCGGGTCACATGGCCTGCCTGTCTCCTCTGGCCCCAGGGATCTGTGCTGCTTCCCTGCCTCATTCCAAGGCCTGGAGTCGCGCTCCGGCTTCAGCCAGCCTTCTGGGAATCCGAACCAGGCTGCGCTGGTTTTTAATGTCCACTTGTTGCTTTTAGCTTCTATGAGCCTTTCAATTCCATTTCTTCTGCGAGGGACAGACCCTCCGTGGGAAGAAGGGGCACCCCTCGAGGCTGCCATGTTCTGCAGTCAACTTGAGATGCCTTTTGATGGGCTTCCAACAAGCCTGGCCCGGCGGTAGCATTGGGTCCCATTCAGCATTCTGCCTGCTAGGACACATGCTGTCTTCACCACCCTCTTCCTGAGAAGGTCTCTCAGGCCCCAGCCCGTGAGGGGCTTGTCCACAGCAAGTCAGAGGGGCCCTTTTGAAAACTGCAACCTACTCATCTAGTGGTTGGTTGTAAATCATGATTCCTCGTGGGGGGAAAAGGCAGAGGAGGTTGGAGCTCTGGCCCTCAGAGAATTTCCTCTCATTAAATCAAAGCACTTTGCTGTTCTCCACACTCTCTTCTTACTGTGAATGGAGTCACCTTACTGTCCCCGTTGAGGTCACTGCTCCCCAGGTGGGTGCTGGTTGGTGGCCCACCGCATGTTGGCGTGTCTTTCCACATGGCAGAGGTTTCTTTAACCAGCCGGGCTTCACAGGTGTCACCAGGAGTTGATCGGACCGGCCCTTTGCCCCCACTGCCCAAGCCACACTTGTCGCGGCTATTTTCCATGGTCCTGAGTGCCTCAGCCTTGGCGAGAGGACAGTGATGGCTTTGTGCGCGGCTGTCACAATGCGGTAACCGAAGAAAGGGTCCCGGTCTGGGGCTGTCAGCTGTTACTAATCACACTCCCCAGCTCCTCCCGGGCCCGCTCGCCTCTGCCTCCTGCTCCGCTGAGCACACATAAAGAAGATGAATGACTCCCTGGTTCCTCTTCAGAAAAGCATATTGTGCAGTGCATTCCAACACCGTGAGCGAAGGGCGGGCTAGTGGGAGGGGTGAATGGGTGTCTAAACCACACTCAGCGGGCCTTGCGCCGGCTGCCGCGGGCCAGGGAGAAGGGAATTTCGGAGCTGGCCCTTGGGAGAGTGTCCTGAGACCTTGCTGAGCAGAAGAGGAAGTCCCTGCGGTGGGCTACCTGGCAGATGGCCATTCTGGACCCACTGCAGGGCTGTGTTGGGCTGTAACGAGGTCTGATGGGTGGGTGGGACTAATGTAGAGAAAAGCAGAGCCGACCACCCGGGACCTCGGCAGCTGGTTACCTAGGAGCGGCAGCCTGCACCGCAGAGCGAAGGAGAAGGGCCTTGGAAGCTCTTTGTTATTAGAGGCACCAGCACTTGACGTTGAACTTGAGTCTGCCACTCGGCCTCCCTGTATGAAAGTTCATTTTCAAAGGACAACTAGAGCCAGGGTAAAAAAGGATTGGCTGGTCTGCTAGTCCTACCAGACGGAGGATAAAAGGTGATTTATGTGATTTTTCTGCTTGGAATACTATTGTCTGCTCCGCTGGTGTTTTTATTTAACTGTTTTTTCAGAAGAGAACGGTTCCCCTTCACCTTCCCACCCTTCTTTTTCATAGTGAACACTCCAGCTGGAGGAAAGACTTTTGTTGACAAGTTTTCAGGGCCAGATGAAAAAATCAATTCGCGTGACAAATATTGTGCCATCATCGCAAGCAGTGAGTTTGGGAGGAGGCTTCCCGGCCATCCCCATGCACTGCGGCCTCGTCAAAGAAGCGGTGTTGCAGCAGAATGAAATGTCAGGTTGTGGGATTCTGGGAACAGCCACGAGGGGCAGGAAACTGTGGCCAGGGTGAAAATACGGGATTTAATTGACTGTGAATTCCGCAGACTCGTTCTCTGCCCTCTGTGGAGATGGTTGAACTCTCTTCACTAAGAATCACTGATTACAGTAAAAGCCGCCTTTGCTCAACATTGCAGGAAGCAAGCGTTTTCTGAAACTTTTTCCCTCGTTACAATGCATGAAGATACTGGTGAGGCCCACTTACTTGATTTATGATCTGCACCACAGGTGCTCGGTAGACCACACCCTTCCCTTCCCTTCCCTTCTCTGTGCTTACTTTTTAATGTATTCACTCGTCCTTCTGTTAACATGTGGACAGATGGGACTACAGCAATTACTCATACAGGCTCATCTGCCAGAGTGAACCAGGTTAGCAAAAGAGGGAAAAGGATACAGGGGTGGGAGAGGGAGAAGGCAGGGAGAGAGGGAGCAGAGGTGCCCCTGGTGGTGGGAGCAGAGGTCTGCCAGTCCCCCACCCTCCTGACCAGCCTGGAGGCACCTGCTGAGACTGACCGCCCAGCTCTGCAGAGGAGCTTCCAATGATGCTGGGTCACTGTCTCCACAAGGTCTGAAAGACTGCATGACCTTCACTATTTTGGATTAATTGGGGGAAGAGCAATCAAAATTGATGAGTCAGAATGTCGGAGTATTTCGTAACAAAAGCAACATTAGAACTTGTAATTTATACCCTACTCTAAATGTTTTTATTCTTCTAAGTGCGTGGCCTCCACCCAGCACAACAGCAATAACGGGGATAAGGATGACTGTCAACACGTATCTCGGGGTGCCTCATCGTGTGGGCATTTCCCCAGGCATAAGGCTGTGCCAGTAAATCACACAGCTGGTTCTGCTCTCTTGGCATGCAAATTCTAGTAAAGAGGCATGCCACAGCCATAGCTAGCCTAGCATTTATCCGGGGCCAACTTTGTGCTGATTCCTGTAAGTTTTCCTAGGCGTACAATGTAGGTCTGATCAGCTTCTTGTCTGGGGGAAACAGGTTAGAGAGTCAAATAACTCTTAGTAAGCAGCTTGTTGATTATTTATCTGTGTAATTAACGACAGCTGAGGTTTGCTGAATGCTCACTATGTGCTCAACTCTATGCTAAGTGCTTTCTGTATGGACATTTTTAAAAAAGATTTTATTTATTTATTTCTAGAGAGGGAAGGGAGGGAGAAGGAGAGAGAGAGAGAAACATCAATGTGCAGTTGCTGGGGGCCGTGGCCTGCAACCCAGGCATGTGCCCTGACTGGGAAGCGACACTTTGGTTCACAGCCCACGCTCAATCCACTGAGCTACACCAGCCAGGCTGTATGGAAATTTTTTATCGCAAGGAAAGCCCTGTGAGGAGCTTTCATTATTCTCCTACAGATGAGGAAACTGAGGCTCGCAGAGCTCATACGAGGCCAGAGACAGTAGCAGGGTCCGAGTACTCTGTCCTAGGAGCCTGCACTCGCAGTCACTGTGCCGTAATTTTTTTAAAAATGTGCTTCTAAAAAGTGCACGAGGTTGTCCATGAGTAGTTTGAAACATTGCCTTTTAGGTTAAGTTCAGAGGCTATCACCTGCTTATTAATTGTGATTCAAAACTGAGATGAGGTACAATCACTTACCAACAATTTCTAACCTAACTTTTAAAGCTTTGCCTTCTGTTCCAGAACCCACAGAGGCAAAGCGCTTCTTTTTTTTTTTTTTTTTTTTTTTTTTTTTACAGTCTAGTCTTCAGGAGTTCAGAAGAAGAAGTTGTGTCAGTGAAAAGAACAACACAATGTAGCTGTAGACAGAGATTCTATGTGACTTGCCTGTTTCGTGCTCTCTCCCAGCCCCCCACTCCCTGTCCCCTGAGCTTTCTGGCCCTCCTGCCCACCCTCCTTCCCGAGGGCCCGGTGCACACCTGCTCCAGCACTGCACAGCTGCTTCAGTACGTTTTTCAATCCGTAAATAGGAAGCATATTGTAGTTTTAGAGTGTAACTTTCTTTTAGGGAAAAAAAAACACCCCCTTATATTCAAATGAATACGGTACGTGTTAGAGCTCACCCTTGATTTCCTTGTTGTAAGCTTGCCCAGTCCTGAAACACCAGGAGGGCCACTCTCATCAGAGGAGTGTTTGGGAAGCCCACTGTGGAGAAGGAATAAACATCTAAAATAAGGTAAAAACTGAAACCAAGCAATAGTTTTGAACCAGCAGTTGCCGTCGTCCCTGTTCTGTTTTTCCTGGGGCTGATTCAATGGCCCTGGATGAGCAATGGAACACCATGAGGACGTGTAGAAAGACCAGTCATAACACACGACTTCCTCTTTAGAGTTCATGTTGCAAAACCAGAGACAGGAAGTACTGGAGGAAATGACACATTAATGTGTAGGACGTAGGTTTTTAGCAGGGGGAGAACAAAATCCATGCAAGTGATAGAGCCTTGGGAATGTGACATTATTTGTATACTATTCTTTAATATTTGGCTGCAGACACATTTCATTTACCCAGGAAGCCATGCAAAAGATCATGCCAAAAGAAATCTGATTTAAAATAGAGACTTACAGAGTTCCACATATATGTTTATAAAAAACTTCGTCCTCACCCCCACCCCTCAAAAACACCGTGAATTTGGTGTATATTCACTGTGCTAAACTGATTGCCAAAAGACTTCATAAATAATGAGGTAAGTGAATACCCGTTTGCATCAAGAAACTCTCTTCCTCTCTTTTTAAAGTGACTGTTGCCTAAAATACCCATATATTTGAAGCAAGTCTTAATCTTTTATATTCTGGAGAACATCTTGTTTGATCTCTTTTATATGTTTAACTCATTGATGAACATGTACGAGGTTTGCAGAAATGATTGACTGATTGCTTTCTTGATGACTGGTTATTGCTGGGCTGGTTTTTGGAAAGGAAAATAAGACTTGTGTGCCCATTGCCAGCAAGTATTCATGGCTCTCTGCACTCCAAGCTCTGGGCTGTTTTCCTGGGAGGGGGAGGCATTTGATCTGATTGACCAGTTCTCCAGCTAGCCCTTCTGGTGACCAACGTTATTCACTTCCCCTCAAGGTATGGAATGCTGAGGAATGTGCCAGACTTTTTCCAGTTACCTCCTCCTGGAATTTTTCCTCCAGCCAGCTGGCTCATCTCAGCATTGAACTCAAATGCAAGAAAGTTAAGAAAGCCAGCATGGAAAACAAGCAAATGAAATGTGGGTAGCTTCTGGCTTGTCCATAAAAAGAGAGGTATAGTAGAGATATATAGAGAGGTATAGTAGAAAGTGGGTTCAAATCCTGCCATTGCCGCTTGCTAGCCATGCAATACTGGGCTTCTCCAGCCTCTTGTATCTTCATCTTTAAAGTGGTATCGCCAGTATACAATATCCAGTTCTCATGAAATTAGATGAGTATGCGCCATTGGTTGGAGGTGGAATTTGGTGAGTGAGGTAGTGAACCAGCATTAAAAATTCAACTCAAGATATGCAAAGCAGCCCTGGCTGCTGTGGCTCAGTGGGTTGAGCACTGGCCTGTGAAGCAAAGGGTTGCTGGTTTGATTCCGAGTCACAGCGCATACCTGGGTTGCAGGCCAGGTCCCTAACAAGGGGCACATGAGAGGCAACCAAACATTGATTTATGTGTGGGTCACTGGCCAGCAGTGATCACGGAACGCTGTGGATGGCTCATCAAAAAACACGCGAGAAAAAAAACATGCACAAAGACAGACCAGTTTCTGTGGGGAAGTAGGGATGAAATGGCCACCCCGTCTAGTGGGGAGCACGCCGATTTACCGTCCATACCTGCTTTTATTGGGCTCATTTTGCATAATAATTCAGGTAAAGTACAGTACTTATCAGGGGGAAGTAAGGAACTATAGAAAACAAGGAACTCTGCTGGTCTATTGAGTCGGGGTCAAAGAGCTGTAAGACTTTGAGGAACAAACTAACTTCCTCCTTGGACCCCTCTCATTCAACTGAGAGCATTCTAAACAAAGAAGGCTTCACAGTAATTTACATATTCTTTCTTAGGCTTGATCACCCGGGGAATCCGCCCTTTTCAGCACAGAGCTACACCACCCTGTCATTGTTTCAGGCTTAGGCGGAGCAAGGGAACTAAGGCAATAAGGAGATTTTCTCCCAGACGATGAGAACTCAGGCTATATCAAAGCCGAGGAGCGAGGGTCCATCACCCCCTTTTGCTGCAGCCCCCCAAGTCCTTCTTTTGGGGGGGGCTCCCAAAGTGATCATGCCTGTCTTAGGTCGTTTCCCCCTTGGGGAATCTTACCCATCTTTGGCTAACCGACCAAGCTTTTTGGGGTTCAGTTATGAATAAAGCAGCAGAAGCAGCATTCCTGCCAGGGAGATAAGCTTTTGTCTCCTTGCTGGCTTACGGTTCCAAGGGTGTTCCCTTAGCCTTAGCCTAGGCAGGGGTTTCAGCTTCTGATACCAGTCAGGGCGGTTCCCAACAGTTGATGTTTCTCTCCCTCTCTTTCTCCCTCCCTTCCCCTTTCTAAAATAAATAAATAAAATCTTTTAAAAAAAGATATGCAAAACAATGAAACATATGAACATATCACTGTAATTGGAAGACCAATCACAGCACTTGTAGCAATTGTACAAGATAGACTTTCTTTGGGTTTCGAGCTGACAGATTATTTTCACGGTAAAGATGTTAGAATGTCTTCCATGGGGCTGGTTTAGCTAAGCCCAGATCAAAAGAAGCAGAAGAGACCCGTGAAGATCATTATCTGTACGCCTTGTTCTGGAATGCATTTCTCCGATCCACGTTTAGGTGGACACGAGCTGTGGTGACACACTCCGTAAACACTGACACGCCCCAGAAGCCACCTATCTCCCCCTTGCCCCGTGCTCTTTTCTTCCCTGTATTCTCAAGTGACAAGGCGCAAAGCAGACTTTCCCCTTTCCAGGCATGTAGGACGCTTTCTGCAACAGTTCCCTTTTCTGCAGCGTGACTGAGCACTCCTCTTTGTCCTCAGACACTCTGACCTCTGGGGTAGAGCTTCGTCTCCAGTGTCACAGGGCTGGGGAAAGGAGGTGGTCATTAGTGGAAGGGAGAGGGGTAATGATGCACTACTCACTTTGGGTTTTGTCTTCTGAGCTCTTCCTCCGTTTTCTCCTATCACGGCCATTCTGCCTCAGGCCTGGTAGGTGTGTGGACAGATTAGCCACATCTGCCCTTCTGTTGCCCTGAAGGCAGCGTGTGGCCTTGTTTCTGGTGGTCCCTTTGGTTTTACAAGCCTGCCTCAGAGAGAAGGGGAGTGGTTAGCATTGGAAGGAAGGAGGAGGAAGACGCTGGGGCACCAGGAACAGAGGTGGAGCAGCAGCCCCTGTCAGGGGAAGGACCTGTACGGAGATTTGGTTAATGAAGATATCCTCCCCTGCACACACCCCTTCCTTGAAACCATAGCAGCTGCTGCTTTATTCTCTCTTAAAGGGAAAAAGCCAGTATGTCGAGGTTGGTGAGGCATCTCATTTGACTATTGAGTCTCCTTCAGGGGTCACTGCTTAAAAAAAAAAGCCTCAATAGTTGTCTTCAGCTGTTTTGGAATTAGCAAGTAGGGAGAAAAGACTTTCATGTTGGTTTTCATTTAAAATTTTAAACTAAACCCCTGTGGACTTGGTTTCCTAGAGCTGATCACCCTTTAGCTGTGGATTCCGGGATAACCTCCCGGACCCTCCGCCCTTGGTGGGAGTGGGGGTGGGGGGCGATTGCAGCCTCCTCCTCCTTTCTGCCACATCGGTTCCAGCGCCCTGCGTGGAGCACTCAGCGCTCTCTCTGAATAGCTGTAGGTAGGGAGTCGTGGGCAGGAGTGGCAGAGAAGAGCTGGAGTGAGGACGGAACAGCCCACAGAATGGAAGCAAGAGGGAAGGAAAGCAATCGGAGGTAGAACATACCACTGCCTGTACCCCCTAGCAGAGCTACCCAGGCCACCGCGCCCACACCGCTCCCCACCAAAGAGGGGCAGCATCAGTGGTGACAAGCTCGGGCAACAGTGGGGAAGAGAGGGCCTGTTCTGAAGGCAGTTACTTCAGGCACAGGGAAGCCAAGATATGTTTGAGATGGGGTTCAGGCCTGAGGATGAAAATGGGGGATGGGACACTCTGGAAACAGATTAGCTTGTTTTTAATGCTGACGTGTTGAAGCGGCACCATCCCCACAAATGGATACTTATTCCTCGGGTCCAGGAAGCCTAAAGCAAGGCTAAAGGAAGCTAAGTTCATACATTAAAGCCAGAGTTGGCCTCCTGGTTTGTGGGAGCTGCAATTGTTTTTCTGGAGGGAAGGAGGTACGGAAAGTACACTAAGCTCCTGGCTGGCGTAGCTCAGTGGATTGATCATGGGCTGCGAACCAGGCATTGCAGGTTCGATTCCCAGCCAGGGCACATGCCTAGGTTGCAGGCCACGGCCCCCGGCAACCGCACATTGATGTTTCTCTCTCTCTCTTTCTCTCTCCCTTCCCCCTCTAAAAAGTAATAATAATAATAAATAAATAAATAAATAAAAATACACTAAGCTTAGTCACATAAGCTCTGGGTCCAAGCTTTCACTCCATTTTCTCTGGTGTTAACTGCGGCCTTAGGCAGGGGTACATGCCGGCCCAGGATGGCTATGAATATGGCCCAATACAAAATCATAAATTTACTCAAAACATCATGAGATTTTTTTTTTATAATTATGTGTTGCAATGTATTTAATGTGTGGCCCAAGACAACTCTTCTTCCAGTGTGGCCCAGAGACATCAGAATGTTGGACACCCCTGCCTCAGGGAGTTACTTAGTTGTTTTTTAATCTGCCTTTTAGGTGGTTGTGGTTAAAAATAAGAACATATCAGGTACTAAGCAAGTGCTTAATATGAAAATTAAGACAATATGACTCGAATACAAATGAAATTATAAATTGAAGATCATGGCCTCAATTTCCACATAAGCTCATTGCTATTGTATTAAGATTTGGGGGGGGGGGGGCAAATCCAGCCAGTTGTCTGGCGATCATAGACACTATTTTTTCAATACTTTACTTTACTCTAAATATTTTGGCATGAACAAGGTCACAGCCTGAACAGCAAACCATTATTAGAATCTGATACTGATCATTGAAATAAAATACAAACTTTTCACATATTTCTAGAAACACAATTTTGAATAGTAAAGAAAGTAGTAAAATTAACCATAATTAGATTCTCCTATGGTTGGATCTTAGCATTTTAGAGGGAAGAGAAAGAAGGAAGAAAAAGCTAATGAAACAGAAGAGTCCATAATCTTATCTTTTGAGATGTTTGTGCCCTTTACCTTTCTTCCACCACAGCAGCATTGAGATAAGTTTTGTTTGCTAGAACAGTTAGGAAAATCTTAAAAGTCACGCCTCCCAAGATAACACCTTGCTTGAGGTAAACTTTGAAAATGCCGTGAAAATGAGGAGGAGAAGAATGTTTAACACGAGAAGAAGTACTCCAGGACTGGGGAACAAGGTGGCAGAAGGCAGGTACAAAAAGGAGAAGCCCTCATCCCAGTAATTCTTTAGAAAACGCTTTGATTAAGTGAGATTAAATGAAAGAGCAGAGAAGCTATTTGAGAACTTTGGCCTTGTCACCCAATATCTACCCTAAATACAAAATGAAGATCAATCAGTAGGTAATGGGAATAACTGCTTACATTTTACAAGATCAAAAAAAGGACTCTCTAGTACGTTTATAAAATCCTAACTCTGTTAAAAGAATTTAATGGCAGTTCCTCTGTGTGAGTCACCACAGGGCTTGGACTTGAGCAATGCTTAGAGTATCCTGCCAGAGAGTGTTTTAAGTGCCTCTCTCTTTGTCCACAGACACACACACAACATACTACTATTCACACCTGTAGCTGCCCCAACTAGCAGCAACCTGGGAAACAACTTGACTGCCCTTTCAAGTCATTAGGGAGACACGTGAAATCCATTCTGACGGCAGAACACAGGTGCTGTGTGTCTGCAAACACCGTTGGTGCAGGGCCTTCCTGTGGCTTTTCCCTTTCACCTTGAGTGATGCTTGGACTACATTGGCTGCCCAGTTCTCATAACGTGTGTAAAATCCTGTGGCCGGGTGGGCTGCGGGTAGGGAAGTGTAGAAGGAAATACAGTTCCCATCACCTTCCACTGGAGAATTCCCTGGACTGACTTCCTGAAAATGTCCTTCTGTTTGCCTTCCCCAGGAATGGCGGCCCTAGATAGTAAGGCGTCAGGGAAGATGGGAATGCGAGCTGTAGTCTATTACATGACTACGACCATCATTGCCGTGGTGATCGGCATAATCATTGTCATCATCATCCATCCCGGGAAGGGCACAAAGGAAAACATGCACAGAGAAGGCAAAATTGTACAAGTGACAGCTGCAGATGCCTTCCTGGACTTGATCAGGTATGTCCTTGCAAGCCCATCCCTTTGGGTATATTTTGACCACCTAGCCCCTCTGATCTGGGGTAGCTAATCAAATCCTGAAGATGGTGTCCAATCTGAACCAGCTTTGCTGGGCTTGAAATGAGGCTCACAACTTTCCTTCATTCTAACAGAATTTGAAGTAAGGATCCATTATTTGCTCTTACGTGAAAGGGGTAAGAAGAGCAAGGAGTGGACATGAATGCGTTTTGAGAGCTCTGCGTTTAGGATTCAGCATCCGATCACTCAGTTCTCCTCTCAACTGTGCAGCTCACCTTGGAACAGTTATAATTCTTAACTCACTTTTCTCAGGTCTTGCTCTTTAAGGCTACTTTCCATTCCAGTGCAAGCTGTTTGTGAGACTCTAATTTAGAACTTGTGATCTGAATGATCATCTATTGTAAACAGCAATTTTTTTCCAAAAGGGACTTTACGATCATCTGTTCATACCTGTTTTAAGGTCTTTTTCTTTTGTACTATTTATGAAGATAGAAGTTGGCAGATCAGTAATAAAAGAATAAAGAATGGCTTCTTTAGCATTGTTTTATGTACAAACCATACGCTGATTATAACTGAGTCTTATCTAATATTGAAACAGGTTTTATAATAGAGTTAATCTTACACAGAACTATGACGTAAGCCAAATGTGATCTGGAACCTTCCTGCTTGCTCCACGCTTGCATCAGTCAGGTCCTGGCAGGACGCATATTGCATTTTTGAAAAGATCATTGAAAAGGGCTTGCAACAGTGCAAGCAGCATTAAGGGAACCTACAAGGGCTAGTGAGGTACCAGATCACTAGCAGTGATGGGAAGCTGTTTCATTACCACCCCTAGCTCTGAGGGGCGAAAGCATGAGCTGCTACTGGAACTCAGGAAGAGCCATGACCTTGGAGAAGGCCCTGAGGAGAGAGGCTAGGGCTCTAGTTTGGAGGGGGGGGGGGGGAGCTGCTGCTAAACTGTCAAAGAGAGAGCTGGGAGGGTATGAACATCACTTCTCTCTCTCCCACCCTGTGATCTTTCAGAGCATCCCACTGGACAAACCTAACAGGAAGCCATATGGCAAGAGAACCCACAGGCTGTAGGCCAAGGGGTCAGCTCCCCCCAGGGCACAGAGAGAGTAGAGAGTGGATCTAGAAGGGTGAATGAAAGATATCCCAGCACAGGCTCTAGATTCCCCACCTGCTTAGCATCCCCCACCCACTGTGTAGCCCCACCCATCCTGTCGTCCCCAAACTGAGCCCTTTCCTAGAATCCTTACAACAACCTACTTGCAAAGTGACTGGTTTGCCAATCCTGCACACCAACCTAAAGGGATGCCCATGGATCATCGGAAGGAAACTCCTCCCAGGGACTTGATTTCACATAGATTCAGGAGAGGCTTGGGGAACAAAGGGTCTCTGTGACCACACCTCTCAGTCCCTCCCACAGGTGACTTTGTACCACCTGTATGTGAACACCCAGCCCCACAGAGCCTCCTCTTGAAAGCCTTGTCCAGGGAGTCAGTCGCAGTGATCTGAAGGTAACAAGCTACCCTATAAAATTCCATGTCAAGTTTTCACCCAATAACTATGTTTTTATTTAGTTCGTACACTTTATTAAGGCTTTTCACCATTTTTTTCATCACTTTATTTATCCACAGGTAGTTTGAATTAGAAAAAATTTTTTTCCTTCTTATTGATTTTATTGGGGGCTGCCACTGGTTTACAAAAGTGTTCAGGCTTCAGGTGCGCAGTTCCCCGGCACATTATCTGTACACTGTAGTGTGTGTCCACCAAACCGAGTCAGGCCTCCTTCTAGAAGTTTTTTTTTATTATATTCTCCTTCTGTATCATTTCTATTCCTTGTGTGAAGAATTGAGATCTTGTCATTCGCGTCTAGATGATGCTTCTGCCCTTCCTTGTCCCAGCGGCAACTATATGACTAACCTGTCCCCACCCAATCACTTGGCTTAAGCATCTGTCCTGAGATCTCCAGAACTCCCATTTGTGTCAAGGTTTATAGAAACAGATCCACAGAGCGTGGATGGGAAGGAAAAGGAAACAAGATGGTCTAGGCAGTAGGAAGAAAGGGACAAGGATTTACAGCCTTCAAGTGTGACCCTGACAGCATTGCGACTGCTAGTTTCAGGCTCTGCAACTGCCAGGCTCATGTCTCCGTGTCCCACAGTCTTCAATCCTGGAGCGCTTATGCAAGTTTAATGCAATTTCCTCTTTAGCGGATGAGTCAGCTGAGACCTAAATGGGTCCCACGACTTGGCCAAGGTTATATGTCTGGTTAGAGACTCCCCAGCTAGACAGTTGCTCCTTATCCTCTCCCCACCGTAAACTCAAACACTGCTCCGAGGAAGTCACAGATCTAGCTACACAGGACGCAAGGTCAAATTTTGTGGTCCTTCTTCCCAGTAGTCAACAGAAGAGCCCCATCCCCCAGGGGACCTTTAGGAGGACTTTTCAGGGAATGACATTCCACAGTGTAACCATGACTTTTAATTCAGAATGCTGTATTTGGTCCCTAGACATACGGCACAATACCACAGTGGCCATTATGGAGTAATACTGCAATTGGCAAAAGACATTTCCATCCTCACTTTGATTTTTCTAAGGAGCAAGGTTTTAATGGCAATGTCTGATCAAAGAATCCCATTGTCTGATAAGAAAACAGATGTGTTGAATCTGGGATTTCCCTGAAAAATATGAATTACACGGGCCACAGTTAGGGGTGGCCATATGTCCCATTTTAAGTTATAAAATCCACAAAAAATCTTTCTTATTTTCCATTTGCTGCTCGGTTCAATGCAGTCTTTACGATAAGCACAATGAAACAGTATTTAAGGAGGTAACTTATTAGTTGGGAAGTTTCATAAATAACTGTCATTTTCTTTGTAGGAATATGTTCCCTCCAAACCTGGTGGAAGCCTGCTTTAAACAGGTAAGCACTCTACAGCTACCGATTTACCTTAGTAATTCCTCTTTGGCGTCCGACAGGAGGTCCGACTGAGTGGGACCCTCTTTTTTATATTATTTTCTTTATTTTTTTACATTTCTCTCTAACAAGAAGCACTTTTCAACCAGATGGGAAAGTACTACGTTTTCTAATGAATTTAGAAGGCAGGGGTGGGTCTCTACCTTATCCTGAAGGCCTGTTAGTTGCCAAACACTGTCTGTCTTATGTACAAATAGCTTCTTGAATCTTTGTTGATTTGTGAGAAGGCTGACCAGGAGACTTCCTCTCTCTCCCCCCAAGCCCCACAAACAAAGCCCCAGCAAGCAGGCAAATTCCAATATGAATACATCTACAAGCTGTTTTAAAGATGAGGGAGATGAGTCAAGTTTCTGGGTCTGATTTTTTTTTTTTTAAATACCAACGGGCCATTATTTAAAAGTGCATTCTGAAAGGGTAACACTACCAAAAAGCCAAGGCATCTTCACGTGGTGAAGGCCCGCGGTGTGGCAAGCACTGACGTCATATTCAGTCCTCACCTGAGGGCAGTGGGTGTCACTGTCTTCCCTTCATGGAGGAGGCCGCCCACCGCAATACCGCAGAGGGATCGGACGTATGACGGGCACGAGACCTCCCGAGCAGTCACTGGCAGACCCAGATTCAAATCCATTCCTGCCTCCAAGTTCTGTCATCTTCCTGCTCCAGCAGTCTGCTTCCAGAAGGGGCTGTCCACAGTGATGAGACCCCTGCCCAGAGACTATAGTGAGATCCAGGTCCTTTGAGCCCCCGATGTCCAAGCAGCTCGCAACTCTCTTGTGTTTTGGATGCAAATGTATTTTGCTGTTAGGGGATAACATTGGTAAAGTCCATTCTAATGCCACTTGAATAAAAAAAGCTTTGTTGCCCAGATAGTAAAAGGAAATAATGAGCCTTTCTGGGTTCAATAGTAGCTCCCCATCATTTTTCCAGATGGTGTCATTTCACCCTCCTTGTAATTCCCTAACCTTCCTGCTTAGGATGCGTGAAGCAGACAAAACAACCCCCGACCTGACCTCATGGAGGACCAGGTGTTACACAGAGAAGCCACCCTTTGTTTATTCCCACTTTTTAAACATTTTGTTGACCACTTTTAATAGGTAATACATACACACACTGCAAAATTCTCACACAGCAGACCCCAGCCATTTTGGCACCGGGGACCAGTTTCTTGAAAGGCAATTTTTCCACGGCGGGCGGGGGGGTGAGGGGGTAGGGGGAGGAGGACAGTTTGGGGATGATTCAAGGGCATACATTCAAGCTCATCCTCTGCTGTGCAGCCGGGTTCCTGACAGGCCCAGACCGGTACAGATCCAAGGCCCCGAGTTTGGAGACTCCTGTCCTAACAGAATCCTTTCTTTATTTATTTAAAAAGAAAAAAAAAAACCTAAGAGGCCAAAACCTAACTTTTTAATTCAAAAACAACTGTAACCACGAATAATAAACCCTTTTCAGTCTGACCAGCCAACCCCAGCACCATGGGGCTGGCTGTTCCGGGTAGCCCGCTGGCTCTGGGCGACCCTAAAGTGCTGATCTCCAGCAGCGCTGGGGGAAGTACAGGCTCACGCAAGTTCCTCGTGTTTGGTTTTGGATGGCATTTACAGGATTTGGAAGGGGAAGCCAGTGTACCTTCCCAGATCTATTTGTCTTAGATCAGAAATCACAAGCAGCTGCAATTTCTGTGGAGGCTATAAACTGTGTCTAAGGAGAAGCTGTTGGAGGCAGAGGAAGGCTCATCAAAAATGAAAATTGACCCAGGACAATCCGTAAATACATAAACACTTTAATCGAAGAGAGATTGGAGAGTTGACCAGAATAGTAAACGACAAGGGGCCAGTTTCTTTGTTACTTGAAATTACCAGCAGTGCCGCTGACCGTTCAGGGCTATGTCCTTGGTATTGATAGCTGGCCGTGTCTGTGTTTGGGAATAATCTGTCTCCCGTTGGACAAGAAAGTCTCCCATTTATTCCTGGTGAAGAAGTGGCCCAGCCCTTCATGCACAGCTGTGCTTTCGTCCCCTGCTCTCTAGGTCCGGTCAGTGTCTGTATGTTACTCTCTCTGACGCTGTGCAATCAGCATGAAGGCCAGGCGTTCTGCTTGCGTTAAAATCATAGAGAGATGGGTTTAATGGTTTTATTTGGCCTCTGTCATATGCTCCTGTCTGGGACATCTACGTAGAATCTATGGGAAAAGACCGTCTCTTGAATAAGAACAGAAAGGCTGCTATGGACTTGAGGAGTGGGCTGTCATCTGTTGACCAACTGTTAATCAAGCACCTCTTCTTAAGAACTGATACTCTTGGCAATGCCTTCTCCAGACTATTGTCCAGAGAATTAACGTTTTTAAAACCCACTGAAATTTCCAGCTCAGTCTAGTCCCTGAAGGGCTTTACGACTGAGCACCACTAGCCAACATCAGTGTAGTACTTGAACATTTACAAGGTGTCCTTGTATACTCTGTTCAGCTTGATCATCACGCTAACCCTGAGAGGCGGAACCAGCACAGTGACCCCCGGTCCACAGCTGTGGAACGTGAGCAAAAGGATGTTAGGTGATTTGCCCGTCATCCCACACATAGCATGATCCCACTGAGAATAAGGGACTCTGGTGGATATTTGGATTTGCAGTTTTTTTAAAGCCCATTGTACTCATTTTGTTAGGGTTCCAGAGCAAAGCAAAAGCACCTGTATACATGCAGGCAAGCATCTTCAACCAGATACGGAGTTCCTATTGTGATTTGTTGTGTATATATATGAGTGTGTGTGTGTGTGTGTGTGCACACATGCACATAGGAAGTAGTGGGGTTTGTCACAGATTGGATGGTAGATAGATAAAATAGATAGATGATACTTTTATAACACTATCATTTGAATGAAGAGTAATGTATATCACAGAAAATTTGGACAACAGAAAAGTACAAAGAAGGAAAAAACCTCACTTGTAATCCATGTTGTGCCTTTTCCTTTTAAGTTTAAAACCAACTATGAGAAGAGAAGCATTAAGGTGCCCGCCCAGCCCAACGACACGCTCGTGGGTGCTGTGATAAACAACGTGTCCGAGGCCATGCAGACGCTCTCGCGGATCACGGAGGAGATGGTCCCCGTCCCGGGGTCGGTGAACGGGGTCAATGCCCTGGGCCTCGTCGTCTTCTCCATGTGCTTCGGCCTGGTGATCGGAAACATGAAGGAGCAGGGGCAGGCCCTGAAAGAGTTCTTTGACTCTCTTAATGAAGCCATCATGAGACTGGTAGCGGTGATAATGTGGTATGTATGTGTTTCCGTTTGCCATCCGTGCCGTATGCCAGGTGCTTGTTACCCTCGACCTGCGTTCTGTTCTGAGGAAGGTGCCCCAGGCGGCGTGGCCTGTTGCAGGGGTCTCTTTCCCGTAAGCACAGGAAAATCAATGACTTTCTGGGGCTGGCAGCGGTCTTGAACCTGTCTGCCAGCCTCTCTCAGTAAATGTGCTTCCTGGTTTTGGAAAGGTGCCGATTCTTTTACCTCTGTGCTGATGGGATCCTATTCCTCACCCCTCCATTTTACATCTGCTTAGTTTTTCATTTAAGGCACATTCCTCAAGTGTCTACTATATACCCAATATCTATTGTATACCTATATAATGCCAGGCTCTGTGGGTATAGCAATGAAGACAACAGAGAAGAATGTCCTGGACCTTACATCCTTTCAAGGAAGACAACATAAACAAAAAAAAAAAAAAACAAATCCACCATATGCTTTAGTCTCGGGTGCTGTGGGAAAAATAAAACAGCAGGTTTTATTTGATGTGATGTGATAAAAAGTGGGGAGGAGACACAAAATCTGCCTTGAAAAGCCTCTGAGGAGGTGACCTTTTCTGCGAAGACCTGGAAGACCAGGAGCAGCCAGCCACCCAACGCGCAGGAGACGAGCACTCTGAGCAGCAGGAGAAACCAACACGAAGGCCCCCGGACCGCCAGAAAGACTGAGCCGCCCCAAGAAAGAAACCCAATGTGGTTCTTCGGCAAGCCGGAAGCCCTCACGGGAAGCAGTAGAGAATAGGCCACAGCTTGTGATAGACTTCCTTCAAATAAAGTCAAGAGCAGGAGACAAAGGGAAGACTCAATCCAAAGAAGGGCATTGACCTTGGAGAGTACATTCTCTCCAGCAGGGAAAGAGGCCTTTCGCTGGGTTCGCCTGCATTTCCAATCCAGGCCCGTTCCAGGCACCTGGGGCAGGAAGTCATCCATTTCTAAGAAAAATGCTCACCAACATGATTAAAAAATATTCTTTGTCTTTATTGCCACCAAAGCCCAGAGAAGTTCATTTTTCAGACGTCTGCACAAGACGGATATGAAAAGTTGGACACGAAGACGGATCAGAATACAGTCTCCACAGGAGCCCCCAAACGAAATCCTGGGGGCCCTCCTTTGAATTCTTGGCAGGGCTGAAAGTGGACATTTATCTTCATAGTATTAAAATGCCTGCACCTTTCACCTCTTCTATGAAAGAGGCCCATTCAAGGCTGCTGAATGAACCTCACATGTAGCATTTCTAGCTGTGCTTTTTGCCTGCACATGCAACATTGAATTATTACATTTCTGCAAACAGGTATTCTTATAATTTCCTGGTCCTTGTTTATAAAGGACTTTTTAAAAGCAACATTGTATTTTTTCTATTTGAAATAAGTCCTCCACAGTCTCCAGCAGACCAGGGCGACGGCCTCTCTGGTTCTGGGAACGTGAGTTTGGCTGCCGTTTGCCGCACACACCAGACAGGGAGGTGAACGCCGGGCAGTGGGGCCTTTAAGCGGCAGGGTTGTCTCAGCCCACACACAAGTCATCCTGTGTCTCAGTCCTTCGTTTGTGCCGGGTCTGCAGGGGGAAGCTCCCCAATGGCAGTAGCAGCCCGTGGGTAATAATGACTTAATTAGGACACCTGTCACCTGCCTGCATTAGGACATACATGCACGTTGTTCATTTTAATGGCTCTGAGTTTCTTTTATGGTTGCCTTCTATTTATGGCAAATGGTACTCGTTTTCCATTTGCACTATAACAACATTTCCTCTTCGGAGAAATGTACTTAAATGAAAGAGTTGATTTGAAGACTGCTATTAGGTATGTCATATTGTAAGTCACGTGTGACATGGGAGAACAAATGAAAGTGGTCCTCGAACGAGAGCTCTGACTGCAAATCTAAAACACTGACGTCGCATTAACTTGGGCATCGGGCTCTGATGCGGGAAAGATCGTTTGGGTGGATTCCGGTGGCTCAGGGCCCGTAGCAGCACAGCGGGAGCAGGGTCGTGGGTGGCATCTGAAGTCCACAAACGGGACCCAGGTGTAGCAGGAACCGTCTAGAAAAACAGGGGCACCTGTCTTTTCTCACAAGTTTAGGGGGAAACACATGTGACCTAGACAAAGACTGAGTGAAAAGAAAACCTCATTCTGCAGTATTTATATTTACGTTTCTATTTTAAAAAAAGAAAAGAAGTTCCCAAGTCCTAACGGTACCCTGGGCAGAAACATTTGGAAACCCACTGTTTCCTTTGTTCTCACCACTTGGTAACTTCTGCGGGTAGAAGGGCTGGCTGGCAAGCAGACTTCCGACTGTGCCTGTGTTGCTCCCACACAGGTACGCCCCACTGGGCATCCTCTTCCTGATTGCAGGGAAGATTGTGGAGATGGAAGACATGGGCGTGATCGGGGGCCAGCTGGCCATGTACACCTTGACGGTCATCGTGGGCTTGCTCATTCACGCCGTCATCGTCCTGCCCCTCCTGTACTTCTTCGTAACTCGGAAAAACCCCTGGGTGTTTATCGGAGGGCTGCTGCAGGCGCTCATCACAGCTCTGGGAACCTCCTCCAGGTACGTGTCGGTGCGGCTCACTCCGATCAGAAGATGTGACTCAAACGTTGCTTTGGACCAGAGCCCTCAGGTTCAGAGTAATGGGACACGTTGGTGGGGGGAGTGGAAATGTAAACTTCCAGGTGTACGAATTGCCTTTGGCACTTCAGTGCTCATCAGACTTGTTTGAGAGTCAAGGAATGCCTGGTTATACGCAAAGTGGAAATCGACTCTCCTTCCCCGCACACGGCCCTCTCCCTCTTCCAGCTGACATTTGCCTGAGGGACAGAGGGCAGCCACTGGGCACTGGCTGTTGTGATGGGGAAATAAGGACGAGGGATGCTTCACAGAGGAACCCAGAAGCCAGGAGCATTGCCAAATGGCCCAGGGGGCAGCCCACACGCTTTCCCACTCCATGAGTGCTGACTCAGTTCCCTCTAACAGGAAGGAACTCTCTGTCCAAACTACCACACACGCAGGCACGGTCCGAACTGTCCGGGTGGTCAGCTGACATGCCCTGTGTTCCTGTCCTCAGTTCTGCCACCCTGCCCATCACCTTCAAGTGCCTGGAAGAGAACAATGGCGTGGACAAACGGGTCACCAGATTCGTGCTCCCGGTAGGGGCCACCATTAACATGGATGGGACCGCCCTCTATGAGGCTTTGGCTGCCATTTTCATCGCTCAGGTCAACAACTTCGAGCTGAACTTTGGACAGATTATTACAATCAGGTACCAGGAAAGTTCTGCACAGTATTTCCTTAAGAATCGCTGCAAATGTTGAGATGGTGATCAGGGATTAGGGGAAGAAAGTGACGAGGAAGGGCTCACACATAAATAGGAGGTTGGGGTTGGTGGGAATGGTTTGATTTTTTGATATTTAGATATTTTTATTTTTTAAGTTACAGACATGCACATTAATTAATAATGAAATTCTAAGAATACGGAAATCATAAGGTAAAAAGTGAAACTTGCTTGCTGCCATTTCTCCCCATCTTTCTCCAGGTGATCCCTGTTGATGTTTGGGGTACAAAGACCTTGTCTTGTGCATAAACACACACACTCCTTTACTTGGGATTCATGGGATCACACCATCCGTGGTGCTTGCCACTCGATTATTCACTTAGCAATAGATCATCCATAAATACATCCAGCTCTGTCTCTTTGAAGAAACACAGAGAAATAGAAAAATATATCTTTCTGCAGAATATGTAGCATGGCTATTTCTCTTTTTAAAAAAGTCTTAGATTATCCTTGAATTTTAAAAGGCATTAAAGTATGTTTGCTTTTATTGGCAGTATTAGAAAAGAAAACTATACTTGAAAAACTGGATTGATGAGTTCTCCTGAGTTCATTTTTAGGCAGTATAAGGTAGATGACAGGCCATCCTGACAAAGAGGTTCAGAATTTTATTTCTGGGTGGGGGGGACTATTTTTTTAGCTATTGTATTTGCAGTGTCTAGTGAAAGGTGGTTCCCCCCGATAACTTCCCTTAATCACCCAGTTTCCCTGAGAGACAGCCACCGTTGCCTGCTAGTTTCCCTAGAATTCTCCCGCGGAGTCCACACATCCCCGCGTGCACGGGTGGGCACCGTCCCTCTGAGAGTCAGCCTGCACGCAGACCAAGGAGTAATTGCAGAGGAGAGCTGCAGCCTCCATCCAGATCAGACCCTGCTCAGCACTGTGTGTGTGTGTGTGTTAAGTGTTGTTAGCAGTTTATTTTGGAGATCAAAATAAGTCAGATTTTTTTCACAACTTTTTATTATAACAATTGTCTCATATAAGAAAGTGGACTGGGGTGGTGGGGAGGGGTGGGGGGGAAGGCAGAAAACTGTACTTGAACAACAATTAAAAAAAGGAAGTTGAAAGAACATTACAACAAATACCTTCTACCCAGATCCAACAACTGCTAACATTTTGCCACTTTCGTGCCTTCTCTGTCCTCTCTCCCTCTCTTCTCTCTCTCTCTCTCTTTCTTGCTGTCTCCCTTCCCCGTCATGACATTCCACTTGTACACAGTTCAGCGTGCATCTGCTAAGAATAAGGTAGTCTTCTACATAAACACAATAGTAAGAATCTTAAAAATACTTCCAGAATATCTATCTAGTCTAGACATTTAAATTTCCCCAAAGTATCTTTTATAGCTTTTTTCCCTAGACCAAGATCAAATTCAGATTTATGGCTTGCATTTGGTTTTTATGTCACTTTAATCTTTTCAAATCTTTCCTAGCTCCCACACTTGTGTGTGTGTGTGTGTGTGTGCGAGTGAGTGCGTGCCATCAATTATTTTAAAATGTTGTGTTAGAAAGCGATCATGGCCAAGGAGGAGACGGGCGTGGGAGCTCTGGGAGCCCCCGGCCCAGCCTGGCCACACCGGGGCCAGGAGATCAGTGGCTCAGCTCTCTGTAAGCTGCTCTCGGGCGTGCCCTGGCGCTCAGGTCAAAAAGCCCCGAGTTGTAGTTGCATGTGACAGAGTGAAAAAATAATACCAACAACCACAGCAACTTCAGTCAGACCGAACTGTGTCTCTCTCATGTGGAACAGCTGCCAAGCTCATTGTTCCGTCGCCCCTCGGGTGCTGCTCCCCTCACCCAGACGGTCCAGCAGAGCTGGTCACCATCTCCAAATTTTAGCCCCAGGGAAGAGGAGGAGTTGCACAGCCTGCAAATCGCTGGATCACTTTCACTCCTGCCTCTTTGGCCAGCACTTCGTCTAAAGGGCTTCCAACGGAGGCTGGGAAATGTAGCCTTCATTCCGGGCAGCCGTACCCCAGCTACAAATTCCATTACCATGGAAGGGGACAATGTGAGGGAACCACGAACAGTCTCTTCCACAGACCTGTTACTTTATTACTGCTTTATATCTAGGTAATACTTTGCTATTTTTGAAACATTCTCACATTCCCACATCAGCCTATCAAATAGGTATTTAACAAATCGAGTCCCAGACGGGGTATGTGCCTTACAAAGCAGGTCCATGTTATCCCCATAAAAAATATTTATAGTGCTACAGAAATTTGTTCATGATCCTTTTGCTTTTTAGTTGATAAATCTGATTTTTTTTCTGACCTCATTAACCATACAGTCCTCTACTTGGACATAGGAGCTACTAGAAGCAAGTTGTTATTGAACTAAATAGTGTTTTAGACCTTACAACATACATGCAGGGTCCGGCAGAAGTAAGGCCTGCTTGAGTGGGGTTGGTGGCGTACGTGAATGTCTCACACGAGATGGGCAGCAGTTTGAACATTTCACCTAAAAGGTCATAGGATGTGCTTTGGTAGGATATTGTTATGTTACAAAATGACATGCGTATGATTTTATAATAGAAGATTTTGTAATAAGAAAGGGGCGTTATTTGTGCCGGACCCTGAATTTTTCAGGCACGTGGAAAGTGCATAGCCACCAGTCTCTTCATTTAGAAAGGGCCGCCATAGTAGAACCTACTTCCCAAGGGGTGTTGTGAGGAGCAAATGAGATGAGCCATGTTTAGCATGTCAGATGGCACTTAATCAGCAGTTAATCGATACTAGGTAGTATGATTATTAGTTTGGTGGGGCTTTTGTACAATCCCACTTACATTTTTCTAAAGCACAGCCTCTTCTGTTAACCTGGTAAGACATTGCACTGTGTGTGTCTGCAGGGTGTACTTTCTGTTTGGGGAGATTTGTACCAATGTGTTCTGTTTGGGGATTCCTTTGAACAGCATCACAGCGACGGCCGCCAGCATCGGGGCAGCTGGGATTCCTCAGGCGGGTCTGGTCACCATGGTCATCGTGCTGACGTCTGTGGGCCTGCCCACTGACGACATCACACTCATCATCGCGGTGGACTGGTTCCTGTGAGTATGCGAGAATGCTCGGACTGTGTCTGGGCTCCCAGTCGTGGGGCACCCCTCTGCCGTCCTAGGGCACCACGCAGCCTGGCGTGCCTGCCAAAAAGGCCCCCCAAAGAGGGGCAGCTGGGCCAGAAGTGAAATGGTCTCTGTTGCTTGATCCCGCCCTCCTCTGGAGACCACGCCCCAGGCGCCATGGGCGTTCACTCCCTTATCAGCCTGCGGGGCACGCGCATCTGGCTGCTACACCTCTCACTCCATAAAGCCATTCGGGGATTGGGAAACCCGGTCTGCAAAGCCAACAGCAATCAGCAAGGCCAGTCTGAATTGCACAACCTCCCCAGAGCGGCTGGGACAGACAGAGCTGCCGGCCTCACGTGCTGGCTCTGGCCCTGCCTCCTTGTGCTTCCCATTCCAAAGGCACCACGCAGCACAGATGTTCCCGTCTGAGCCCAGCAGCGAGCCCCTGCGGACAGTGGGAAGAGAGAGAGCCTCCTGAGTGGGCTGAGTTTGGGCTCTGGGGAAGGTTCCCTAAAAGTACCCTCTAGGGCCCATCCCCCGCCCTTTTCCCCCTCACCCTTCCAGCTGACATTCTCTGCCTCTTTCCCCTCATAAGTTCCCACCCACTTGCAAAAATAAGTAAATTTCTACCCAGGATTTCCAAAGCCAATGCCTAGAAGGACACAGTAGATGTCGGAGCCGGCATACGTTGACTTCACTACATCTGATGACCACGAGGAGGAGCCCGAGAGTGTGCCCAAGGCAGAAGGGCCAGGGGCGCGGGGTAATCGGAGAGCAGGAGTTCCAGAGCCGCTTGGGCAGCGTTTGCATCGCAGCCCTGTGTGACGTGGGCAGGTTACCCAGCCACCCCAAGTCGTCTCCCCTGTAAAATCAACTGCTTCGGCATCCACTCAGTTGTGGGACTTTCTGAGTTGTGCTGTAGTGTTTGCAGAACTCTGCCAGACATTCTGAGGAACTGAGAGCAAAAAGGGCAGATAACATCCCAGCATCACTATGAAAATAGTTTTGACCTCAGGGATCCCCAGGGGTCTCTGGACCACACTTTGAAAACTGCTGCTGTAAAGAAAGCTGAGTTGAGGAAAGAGAGTCAAAGAGAAATTTTAAATAAGAGGAGAAAGGGAGAGCCATTCCCCCAACGAGTGGTAATCTAACTAGTGACTGGGAATTAATCACCTATATGTCCTTATCCCTTCTAATAATTGCTGATAGAGGTTACGTGTCTGTTCTTTCATGATGCATTTGGAGGGTACGCCAAGTAGAATTTTAGGAGGTGCTTCTGAATACTTCCCCGGGGGTTCAGAAGGTGAGCTGATGTCCCATGACGTTGTTCACAGGAGCCTCACTGTCCCTTCTTCCGCCCTTCCCCAGGGACCGCCTCCGCACCACCACCAACGTGCTGGGAGACTCCCTGGGGGCCGGCATCGTTGAGCATTTGTCTCGACATGAACTGAAGAACCAAGACGCTGAGATGGGTAACTCAGTGATCGAAGAGAATGAGATGAAGAAACCCTATCAGCTGATCGCCCAGGAGAGCGAAACTGAGAAGCCCCTCGACAGTGAAACCAAGATGTAGACTAACAGCAAGAACGGGCTCTCGTGAGCAGCAGGCATTTGAAAGCCACGATACAATGCTTCCATCTCATTACAACTCCTTCTCGTCAGTAAGCCCCTTACCTCCCTCCTCCTCCCAGCTGTCACAGGATTTGAAAGTCTGCATCCAAAAACCAGGGAGGATTTTGCAGCGGCCAAAATGTATAGTCTTCATCCCACATTGGAAAGTTTGAAGTCATTTCATGTTAGTCTTATCTACAATAAGGTACTGAGATCAAAAGTAGTCTTGGTCGGATCTTGCAAGTTCATGTGACACAATCCTGTAAATGTGATATTTTTTATAAGTTAAGGAGTCAAACCAATCGTAGGCTAAAAACAGGCATTTAAATCGACATTCAGAATTTAGAAATCCTTCAGATTTCTTTGGAACACACTTCAGTGTTAGCATCAAAACAACACAACTCGATAGACTGCCATCGGTTAACCGTTGGACAGGAGGGTGTCTTCCGCTTCCTGTCCTGATTTGTGTTCTTGTTTTACTAGCAGCAGGACAATATGAATTCACACCTAGCGCAGCTGTGAGCAGGTGCACAAAGTGAAATTTCCACGTGGCCACGGGCAAGCTAGGTCTTATCTCTGGGCCTCAGTGGCCTCCACTGTCAAATGGGTGAGCTCCCTAAATGTCCCTGTGGTCTCTTGTAGCCCAGTATCCTGTGGCATCATTGCAAGGGCCTGTCCTCCGTTTCTCCTGGGAACACCCTAAAGCAAGTGTCACCCCATGGAGGATGGGACCTTCAGAAAGGGCTTTATTGGAAAGGAACACTTCTAAGTCAGGGGGGGATGGCGGTGTGGTTTACTAGGTCCTGTGTCCAATGTGTCAGGTGTACAAGTCACCAGGCCAGAGGCATTCTAGGAGTGGAAAGATTGACAATCTCTTCACTCACTTCTTCCCAGCAGGGAAGTTTTCCCTTCCTCCTACCTTCCACTGGACTGCTCTGGGAAGGCTGTCTCCCACCACTGCTCAACTGACAATAGACTTTTAGAAACTAAAATGTAAGACTAGCAACTAGCAAGGGTGCTCGTGGTCTTACTACGGAACACTACAGAGCCAGCTAGGAAAGAATGAAGCGCAGTTGACATGATACAGAGAGGATTTTAAAACACCAAGGTTATATGTAGGTCATCTTTAAGGAAGAATTTTTTAATAAAAGAGGTTTATTTTTTTAAGCTGGAAACACGTTTTTCTCTTCGAATCAAAAACATCCCCCAAGGAAGTCTGCATATCAAAATACAAGGTTACTCCTTATATATTTTCAACAAGTCGAATGAATGAGCCCTCTCTAATAGAGGTCTGTGAGCTGGGTGGGTGGTCTCTTATTTGAAGAGGTTTTTGACTATCGTCAAAAGCTCTTAGAATGAGGGAAACAAGATACTTCTTTGTGTTGGAATTCCACTTACCAAATCATTCAAAACCTTCAGCTGAAGTGGGGTTCGGTTTTGTTTTCTCTGAGTCTCTGAAAGAAACGGTGGAAGATGAATCAGCACGAAGACATTGCCAGTGCGGTTCCAACAACAACAAAAAAAAAAACCCACAGGGGCACTGGTTCCAGGCGAGGCAGCTCCCAGGTTCAGAGATTAATTTTCTACCGCCCAAAGGAACATCCACTCAAAGACATGGAGTGGGAGCTGTCACACAACACCATCTGTGTTTGAGTTTCTGATTGCAAATGGTGACGAATGGACTTAATTATGCTAACAGACTGAAAATCTAGACGCATCCCCTCTGATACACAATTAGAGATATTTTTATATAGATCCCAACCATTCTGTGTGCACGGAAGATAGGTTGCCATGGAGTAGCCCTGTCGAGGCTTGGTTTGGGAAATACACTACAAAAGTCACTGTACATGGATGTCCTCTTTTGACGCCGGTAGGGCAAAAATTAATCATGTCCATTAATTCTGTTACGCGGTGTGATCTTTTTTTATACTAACCATTTCTTACGGAAAGCAAGTCCTTTAGGATGACCCTCTCGCCAGCCCATCACAGGCTCCATGTATACATGCACCCGTGTGGACTGAGAAGCATTACATTGTAGATGTATTTTCAATAAAGGAAAAAAAAGATAGTTTTACATTATACCTTTGCATGTTGTGGTTATTCTTCTCCTGGAAGGAAAGTAAGTTTTCCTCTCATGAGAGCATTGCCTTGGCTGGCGTAGCTCAGTGGATTGAGTGCGGGCTGTGAACCAAAGTGTCGCAGGTTCGATTCCCAGTCAGGGCGCATCCCTGGGTTGCAGGCCACAGCCCCCAGCAACCGCACATTGATGTTTCTCTCTTTCTCTCTTTCTCCCTCCATTCCCTCTCTAAAAAAAATAAAATGGATAAAATCTTTAAAAAAAAAGCATTGCAATGAGCTCAGGGCGATGCTGGGAAAGGATACCAGGCAGATTTGTTTCTGTTTTACTGGGTAACGTCTCAGAAGGACCCGATGGGAAGGCAGCCACGAGAAAGTAAGTAAGACCGCACTTGCCCCGCCCGACTCCTAGAACCTGACTGGAAACAGGAGCGGGCGAGAGAAGCCCTTGGCTGTAACAAGTATCTGCCCATGCTTGTCCACATCAGATTCCCAGTTCTCAAAGTGAATCCTTCCTAGGCTGGCATCAAAAAAGTGAAATGCTGCCATGGGCTCTTCCAAAAAAAAAAAAGGTAATTTCCCATCTGACTTTAAATTATGTAGATTTATCTGTGGGATTATTACTGCCATTTGTGAAGAGTTGGACAAGACCTCAAGGATGTAGCAGAACCAGCCGTCGTGCTGGTGAACTGCTCCAGTCAAAAAGGATGACTTGGGGGCGGCAGCTCTTTTCCATTGTGCTTTTTAGTCAGTAATTGGCAGCCAATGCCATGGACTGCCCCAGCTGACGTCTCTGGAGACCCTTTCATCGGACCCTCTCCTGGCCTGGGGCAGCCTCTGCTAGGACACAACCCACAGGACATCCACAGGAAGACGTCAATGAATCCTACAGCCTTTGGAAAGCATAGGAACGTTCTGTGCATTTGCCTTTTTCTGCGGTAGAAATCTTTCATTTCCATCCATTTCTCTAAAGGATCTTCTGACCAATAAGCGTACAACTCACAGTGCGATCAGTGCATCCTCACGTTTCCCCAGGCATCTGTGACGCCCGGTTGGCAGACGGGGCCACGGAGGGAAGCTGCTCACAGCCCGGAGGGAACCGAACTGGCTCAGACCACCCTGTGGGGATCCACAGGGCTCACGGGTGCACACTGGTGCACACCTGGGGTATCCAGGACACCGGCCTTCCGCGAGGTCCCCCAGAGAGATAAATGACTGCCAGGGCACACTTCCTGCTGGTCAGCCCTTTCCTCGCCGCCCACAGAGGCTGCGAAGCCGGGCACCCGCCTGTGGAAGATCCACGGAGACGTCGCTGCTGGAAGGGACAGGGCGGCCGTCCATCAGTGTGTCGCTTGGAGGCCGCGGAGGGGAGCCAGCACAGATCCCGTGTGGGAGTCACAGATCTGCTTCCAAGTGGACTCGTGGACATTTTTCAGGTTAACGCTTCTTACATGTTTCTATTAAGTAAATGCCTACCTGACGAGTGCTTTAAGCCCTACACTTGGAGAAGTTGGGGTCTCTGTACTCCCCCGCCCGTATTTATCCATGCAGCACCCCTTTTCCACCCCAGGCAGGATTCCCTCTCCCAAGCGGAGAAGTCCCGCTTTCCCCGTGAAACCCTCTTCTGCGAAGTTTTCGTTCCCGTGCACCACGCGGAAAACAGGGATTTTAACGCCAGTGATTGCTGGGTCTGAAGAGCGCTGGGAGGAAGGGCTCATTTCCGAAGGCTGGGGGCCGGATCAAGGAGGATACTCCCGGGGGAGCTGGGGTGGCGCCGAGCGCACGCCCCCTTTCCGGACGCCTGCTGGGCACTTGACCCGAGATGGCTGTCAATCATCTGGCCTCCGCAGCGCGGCGGGGGGGGGCCGATGGGAGCCTTCTCCACCAGGGTGGTCCCAGATCTGGGGCAACAACGACCAACTCTGTGTGGCCTGTTCCGGGGGTGGGGCACAGCCAGAGCAGTCGGGAGGTGTCACCCCGAAGGCAGGCTCGGCATGAATGAGCCGACAGAAAGACAGCAAGGAAGGAAGAACGAAGGAAACGGGTGGGTAGTGCTCTAAGAGGGAAAGTGGGAGAGGAGAAATCTCAGGGATAAAGGAGGTCAGGTGGGGGGGGCGATACCTACAACAGCCACTAGGGAGAGCTCCAAGCTCTTCCAGAGGCAGGACTATGTCCTCTTAAATAGAATTCGCTTTAAGCGCCTATGGAATTCCAAGTCTGCAGTGCAGAGGGATAATCAGTATGTGAAAGCCATCGAGGGGTTTCAAATTCTTCACTGTCCCCATTTCCCTTTTCCTTCTGGTCACCCCGCTTCTGCAGCAGTCTCTCCCAGGAGCCCCCTCCTTTCTGTTTCCCAGACACAGGCAGGTACTACGAGAACAGCATGGAAACATTTTCAGAGGGACTTGCTCACCATCTCCACGAGACCGCTGTCTCACCTTCACTTTGGGAACAGTGGCATTTTACTGAACTTGCACACACAGGGAGGAGGAGTAAGACACCCCTATATAAGATACAAGACGCCCAGTTACATCTGAATTTCAGATAAGTAACAAAAAAAATGTTTTAGCATAAGGATCAAATAACCATTGTTTTCATGTATTTCCCCTGACGTTGCGTGGGGCAGCCTGTATTTTTCCTTGCAACCCTTCCTAACGTGAAATGAAGATTCAGTGACGTGACTATTATAGGTGAAAGAGTTTGTGGCGTTATTAAAAATGACTATCTAATGCTTAATTCCTCTCTGCAGGCAAAAAAAATAAGCTTTCAAAGGCAGCCCAGATCTGGGACACTTCCTACTATTTATTTGTTCTGGAGAGGTTCCCCTTCGTTATGTTCTTATACGCCCCGCGGCTGCTCTCCAAAAGCCTGCTCAGCCACCTTTAAGACTTCACCGAATGATCTTAAATAAATGGAACACGGTTCAGTTACCCATGTGTGAAGTATTCTAAGGCTCCCATCTGTCTTCCCCTTTGTTCCCTTTTCCTTTCCTTCGCTTGCTCCTTCCCCCCCGTCCTCCCTTTCCACCTCAAACATAAAGCACTCCGTGCGATCCATCAGGCGGCTGGGAGATGTGGCACCCACACCCTGTTTTCCAATGGGGAACACATGGCTTTTGCATCTGGGGTTCTCCTTTGACACAGGCTCCCATATTGCTTTCATGTTGCACCAGTCGGAGACCGTGACTTCCCAGTCGTCGTAAAGGTGGGAATGAGGCATTTTTCAGGCTCTTCAAGGAACTCTGGCATCCACGGACAGACACTGCCCCTTAAAAGCCCCCTCGTTAAGCCCAAGCTGAAGAATGTGAACTGGTGTTACGGGGGGGAGGGGGGGGGCAAAACAGGCCCCTTAACATCGTAAACACTTTCCCAAGTGTTTCCGTCCTAAAGGGAGCGGTGAATCTCCTGGAAGATGGCATCGGATGACAGCTGTTAAATTTCTTTTCCCACTCAGTGGATTCAGGGCATCAGACCACGTCCTGAAGGCAGCCAGCCAGGAGCGTGAAGACATGGGGGGAGAAAACGAAAACCACCCAGGAGTCCCGACAGCCCCCAAAGGAACTGAGCGTGGGGCTGCCCCAGGGAGAGCTGGGCACTCAAAGACTCTGTGAGCAGCCCACGCCCGCAAACGGCCACCAGATTCCACTGCCGCGGCGTGCGACAGTGTCTCTGGGAGGTAGTGTCACTGAAGCTGAGGACGAGCTGTTAGCCAAAGAAAGAGAAAAATCAAGGAAGTCTGCGTGTGTGTTAGAAAATGAACACCGCTAGACTGAACATAGGCCTCCTGCTCCCTCAACCCCGAAGGCCCTCAGCTCCAGGGTGGAGGTTGGACCCAAGCCCACGCACGGCACTGGGGGGGAACGCACACCTGCTACCCACCGAATCCTCGAGGAGTTTCATCAGGGTCCCCGCCCGGAGCGTCTTGGCGAACCTTAGGACATCTTTTGACATCGTGGTAATGGCAGCTTTCATGGGGCTGCTTCTTCACTGGGCAGACGGAGTGGGAAGCAGACCCGGAGGAGGGAAGCGGAGTCCTAGACTCTGATTTGCCGTGAGCCCACATTGGTAGCCTGACCTCACCATTCCGCTTCCCTGGGCCGCAGCAGCAGCAGCAGCAGCATCTGTGCGTGCGGGGTTGGACAGAGAACTGCGATCTCCAACCCAGCCTTGGAGACCAGGTCCCCTGTGCCCTACAGGGGGTGGTGTGAAAGTGGGGATCCCTGGCCGGCTAAGCGTGGCAAGTGCCAGAGTGAATCCACTTCCTCATCATGAATGGGTATAGTAATACCTTCTCAAGAGGATGGAGTGAGAACTAAATAGATGATAATATACAATTCTCAGCACAGTTCCTGTCACTTGGGAAGAGTCTTAAGATGTTTAGAACAAAACAGGCTCCGGGAAGGAGGAAGAGGCGTGGAGGTGACACTGGGGGCGGAGAGGTGGTCCAGGCTCCCTCCGGGTGCACTGTGGGCAGGACGGAACTCCCCGAGGGGACTGCAGGCCTTCATCTCCTGAGAGGGAGGCTCTGCAGGGGCCCGTTGCCCCTGGAAACCAGCACCAAGAGGAACTGCCAGGCCTCTGGCCCAGGACAGGCGGCCAGCCCCTGCCAGACTTGTCCGAGGCCTTTGTCAGGCCCGCTCGCCCAGCAGCCCCGCGCTGCATGGAGGTTTTGTGAAGGAGACCACCCAGCTTCCTCCAAGTGTCCCAGAGAACAAAACTGCCCCTCTGTGTGCCAGTGACCTCCCCTCAGCCAGGCCCCTGCCCGTCCTCCCTGTCAAGCAGAAATGGAGAGGCAGTCAGACCCGCTCTGTGGGAACCTGGGGCATGTGTGCTAATGAGCTGTCCCCACCTCCGGCCCAGCAACCCAATACCTGGGACGCTGCTGCCACCGTGTGGCAAAGGTCTTCCTCTAGGCTCCTGAGGGCCAAGCCAGAACAGACTTGGGAAGCACAGAGCATCCACAAGAAGCTCATTACTGTGGGCTCAAGCAAAGGCTATAGAGACAGAAAATAGTTCAGAAGTCTGAAGAGAAGAAAGGAACTTGAAGCCATTTGTGTCCACAGCAGTGATTTTCAGTGTGGTCTGCCTTCAGAATGCACATTCTCAGCTCCCACCCAGCCCTACCGAACCCAAATGTGGAGGCAGCATCCAGCAGACCCGCCTTCACAAGCCCTGCAGGCGGCTCTGGCCCCCAATGACGGAGACCCCTGGTCAGGAGCAGTCTTGCAGACCAGGGTGAGGGCTCCGGGTTTTATTCCAAGTGTGTTGGGACATCACGGGCAGTTTGAGTGGCAGGGCATCCTTTATTTTATCTCTGACTTACCTGTTCGTGCTGCAGGTGGGCAATCCGTCTTCCCCCTGCCCCATGTCACCTTTGGGTAACTTTCTATTGAAAGTTGGGGTAACTCTCTACTTAAATGCTTAGCATCTCTCCGTGCAATCCCCAAGACTTTCTGCTCCCTGCCCTGTTCTCCACGTGCTTCCTCCAGCCCCAAAACTTGCTCCCACCGAGGCAGGGTCCCTGTCAAGCCTGCTGGCTCTCTGCCCGACATCTCTTGGCCCCTCCGCCTCTGTGACACCTGCATTTTTGGACACAGATCTTCCCTTCTTGGGCCTTCTTGTTACAGCCACTCCCACAGCCGGGAGGGATGTGTGTCTGCTTCCCACTCCTCTTCCTGCACGAATTCCCCGGAGAAGACCCTGTGGTCTGCTTCACCAGCCCTGGGTCTTCCTGAGCAAAGGAAGACAATGGTGGCATTGAGAGAATCTTCTCCGCACAATGCCTGCTCTCAAGTCTATTGCCTTGAAACAAGATCCCGTTCTGAGAAGCAGAACCTGAACACGACCCGTTTCTTTCTCTTGTAATTATCCTCCTTTCTCGAGGCAGATGCCTGTGCCCATGGCTGACTCGGCAGAAAGAACAGGGTGGGCAAAAGTAGGTTTACCATTGTGAGTGTGCAAAACACAGAGTTCATTCTTGTATTACTTATTATTTCTTAATGATTGTATTATTTTCCATATGAACAACTGTACACCTACTTTTGCCCCTTCCCGCATATTCAACAAAAGCAAACAAGAAAATCATGTCAACTTTTCCCACCAAAATATTCTATGCTTTATTATTATTGTTGTTATTATTATTACTATTACTATTACTATTATTGAAAACTGAGGCCTAGTGGGAGGGAAATTTTATCGGGGTTCTTTTTTGCTCAGTGGATTTTCCCAGTGTCTTTTCATAGACTGATGTTTGTGCTTCTGCTTGAGAAATCCTTACTTCTCCCTTTGAGATTTGTCTGTTTATGAAATTCAAACTACTGTGGGCATACATGTCAGGCCGAGGTGTTTTCACCCCTCAATTTCTTCCATGTACCTTTCAGTGAGGCTGTGACTCGCCCCAGGTCACGCCGCCAGGCCACCCGGGGCCTCCTGGCTGCACTTAGGGGCCCAGGAGAGAAAAGACTAAGGGCCCGTGTCGGAGGAAGAGCGGAGCAGCGGGAGAGCACGGACCCTGTGAAGGAACCCAGGCTGGGGCTACCGGCCCCTGCAGGGTCGCGCCTGAATCAAGTCCGGCCGTTTTCCTTGGATAAGAGCCCTTCTGAAGTGGGCAGAAGGCTGGAAGTAACAATAATGGAAATGGTTTTCAAACCCATCCCCCAAAAGTGCAAGGAAAACCTGAACATAGGAAGAAGGTCCCCATTCGTTTCCTGCCCAAACGGGAATCCGAGACCAGGACGGCAATGACCTCTCTCGGGGCCCTTGTTGGAAGAAATCTAAGGATCTAAGCAGAACGGAAAAGATCCCCTCACTCCCGTGTCTCAAACTCCCAGACTTCAGGCAGACGCTTCCTGTCGCGGCCTGGTCCCAGTTCTGTGCTCCCAAGTAAGTCGCCCCAGAGTGAGTGGGCAGGAGCGCGAGGAGCTCCCAGTTTGACCCCCCCCCCCCCCCCCCCCCCGCCCCAAGGTGCGCTGCGTCCTGCAGCGCACAGGAAGTTCGCTGCTCCGACCCGAACGTCCCCTCCTCGGGTGAAGTGCCCCTGGGATCGTCATGTTTTCTGGGGATGTCATTAGGTGACCCTTAGCTCGGGCACTCTACAGGCTGTTAGCTGTCCCCGGGGCTGAAATGCAGCCACACATCAGTGCGCGGATACAGCCTCACCAGCAGCTCAGCATCCGCGCGTCAGCAACTGTAAAAGGTTTTTACTACCACCTCTGGCTATTGTTAGTACTGATGTTGTTGTTACTTTTGTTTTCACTCTGTGGGTCCCGCGTGGCTTTATCTGAAGAGACAGAGGAGGGGAGGGGGAGGGGGCGGGGGACAGAGAGGAAGGATTCTGCCACAAGATGGCAGCAAATAATCTCCGAAGTCTTGCCCAGCTTTCAAGTTTCGCGAGTTCATGAAAAGGATCTAGAGCTGGAATGCTGTCAGGCCCGAGGACGGAGGGGTAAAACCAGCCGGTCGTGGGAGCTGGAGGAGCGTCCTGCTCCGTGTCCTTTGGAGAGTCCGGGGTGCTCCTGGGGCTCAGAGCGCTCCTCCACCTCCCTGCCTGTCTCCCCTGCAATCCTCTGCACCCCCTTGATGGTGTGCGACTGCGCTTCCTCTCCCCTTCTCCATCGCCGTCTCTCTCTCCTCAGCTCTCATCCCGAGGACCCAAAGCCTAGTGGTTCTCCATTTCTCTTCCCTCTGTGACATCCTCCCTCACATCGCCAGTCCCTGGCTTTGTGTTCTGAAGCAGAGCCCCCCCACCCCACCCCCTCGCTGCTCCCCACCAGGCCCAGGACCCTGGAACAGCAATTCCAGCCTGGGCTCGGGGATTCAGGGCCCTCCTTGCATGTAGAGAAGAGCCCTGGGTCTATTGGCCAACCACCCGCAGGTGTCTGTTGGGCGTTGCCCACACGCTGGCTCTGGGTTCGAGGCTGGCAAACACCGAGAGGAAGGGGGGTGACGTGAGGGCTGTGGGTGCATGCCCCAGCACTGGCCTTAGAGCGGCACATTTGAATCCTGGCTCCGCTGTTTGCTCTGTGACCTCAGGGAAGTTTCCTAGCCTCTCTGGGCCTTGGCTGCCTCCCCTGTAAGACAGAGCTATAACAACATCCACCTTTCTCGGGTAGCTGAGAGGGGAGGTACTCCGGCACGCCTAGGGCAGGTAATCCCCAACCAACTGGAGTGTACCTTAAAATGGGCTCAAGGAATTTGCAGTCTAATGAGGATGAGAGATATAAATACATCACAAGGAAACAGCTCCAACGAGAGTTCGAATTCTTAGTCATGCCAAGGGTTCAGGGGAGCTGAAATTCTAGGGAATCCGTCTCTTGCTCAGGTGGCAACTGCAGATGGAAAACACCTGCATAAGCTGCTCCTCGATAAGACAAGTCTGAGCACCTGTGATTAGTGTTTTCACCTTGGACCTTAAAAGGTCAGTCTTCCAAGCTCCTCCCTCAGCACCTCACAGAGCCTCTCTGCCAGAATTGTCCAGGTGGGGGGGGGGGGTCTCTGGTCCGCTGTCTCACACTCATTCATAATTATGCATTAATCCAGCAATATTGTGAGCACTTACTGTTTACCAGCGAAGCACAGATGTTCGCAGGGAAAATCACTAAGTGTTATTCATGCGGTAAGTACCAGGACAGCGACAGATAGGGGAATTCCAGTGAAAGGCGTCACTGTCGTCTGGACAGACCTCCCTCCGCCCACACCTCTGAGGGCGTCATTCCAGCCCTCTGCCTCTGAGTGTTCTCACGCCGGAACCGCACCCGCAGGCTCGCTCTGTGCTAAGGATTTAGTGGTAACTCCCCGTAACACTAAAGGATCCTCCTTAACCCTAAAGGATCATAGGTTTTAGTGTTGACCCCCGCTCCTACATCAGAACGCCTTCATTCAGTTACCCTGTAAAGGCCTCTAACCACAGGCCACGGACAGCCAGCCCTTCAAGGACAGATGGGTGGGCGTGTGCCGGAAACCTGCGAGGCAGCAGACAGCTGGCAGCAGTCCCGTGAGGAGGCACTACTGTACCCATTTTACGCACGAGACAGCGGAGCTTCAGAAAATAAATAACTTGCTTGAGGAAAAGCTGCGATTTGAGTCCAGGTCCCCATCCAAAGCAGGAGTTTTGTCCCTTAGGCTACTCTCATCCTGGCACCTGACCGCGGTCAAGCAGTGCAAGCCCAGGGCTCCTGAAACATGCTGCGACACACTCTCCTAGGTCGCCGTTCTCCACACTGGGGGTCACCGGTCGGTGGGTCTCAGCTGGTCTCTCTTTATGGAGAGAACAGAATAGAAGAGTAGAATAGAAAATATCAGAGTACCTCTCCCATGTTGTAAAAGCATTGTTACAGGACATTTTTATTTTAATTGTGTGTCTGCACATGTAGTTTGGCATTGTGAGTAAATTACATTTTATGATTTAACAATCTTTAAAGCTACAGTTCCAAGCCTCTGCTGATTAACGACCAATGACCCATCAACAAGTTTTTCACTTAGTGAATCCACGGGTTCAGGTGACCTTCAGTTTCCACGGTCGACCTCCCTCAGGGAACTTCCATCCTCCAAACACAAATGGTTCCTTGGGGAGGGAAGGTGCGGGCCTTGATCTTAAAGAGCCAGGTGCCCCACCGCACACCTCCTCTGAGTTCAGTCCGGGCTCCGCCAGCAGAGGTTCCTCTGGCCCAGCCTCCAGCACCACCCCACACTTGGTGCATTTGAAGACGGGCACCACGGCCGGGTTCCACCTCCCTGAGACGGGTGCGCTGGCACTGCTTGTCCAGTGAAGAAGCTAGTGCACCCTGGTACCCAGCCCCGGAAACAGGCGCAAGGGGAGGAACTGGTTGTTAGCGTTGACACCTGGTGGCCATCGTGGGGCCAGCACCCCAGTTTCTTGAACTTGAAGGAGAGCATTGACCTGGTACCCGGGTCACAACCTTGACTGCAGATGAACTAATTCCTCATGTCCCCACACCCTCCCGGGTCACGTCCCTTCTCCTTGTAGCTAGACACAGCAAGGGGGAGGGGAAGGACAGGTCCATTACCTATCACGTGATCCTGGGTAAACTACTTAAACTCCGTAAGCCCAGCTGTAACATTGGGATGAGAGAATGACCTACATTGGACAAGGGGGTATCTGACTTTATTGGACCCTCAAAACATCTCCTTTGATATTGAGTTCCAAATAGTTACTAAGCACTAAAAAACCCCTGGTTCTCTATCAATGGTTGCCAGAGGGGAGGAGGGTTAGGGGCTGGGTGAAACCGGTAAAGGGACTAAGCAGTACAAACTGGCAGTTATAAAACAGTGATGAGATGTAGCAGACAGCACAGGGAATATAGCCAACAGTATTGTAATAACTGTGTGGGGTCAGATGAGCACTAGACTCACAGAGCAGGTCACTTTGTAAGTTATATAAATGTCTAATCCCTGGGTTGTGTGTCTGGAATTAACAGACTGTTATATGTCACCTGTAGTTGACCAATATATCATATAAATTATAAAAAGCACCTATTGGCTCTCTTCCCCCTCCCGTCACTTTATGTGTGACACTCACTGGAAGTCCCTCGGAGTCCGGCTTCCTCCCCACGTTGCTTGTCTGGCTGACTCTATTAAAACAATAATGAAGGTTTATAGATGCCTCACTGTGGGCCAGGAGACTTCTAAGAGAAATCTAAGTGTGTTCTTAGAGGGTTACATGGTTCAAATCAAGACACGTCAGCCCTCTGAAATAGAAACTATTATCGTTACCCCTTTTCCAGAAAATTTGAAAATGAGGTGCAATGGGCTCAGGCAGGGCACCCACAGCCCCACACGAGGGGACTAAACTTTAAACTCCACAGTGCGGCTCTGACCAGCACCCCTTTACTCTCCGAGCTAAACAGGGCTCTTTGCCTCCCATCACAGTAACAGCGAAAACTTACTGAGTGCTCATTAAGTGTGGAACTCTTTTTTTTAAAGATTTTATTTATTTATTTTTAGAGAGGGAAGGGAGGGAGATAGAGAGAGACATCAATGTGCGGTTGCTGGGAGGCCGTGGCCTGCAACTCAGGCATGTACCCTGACTGGGAATCGAACCTGTGATGCTCTGGTTCACAGCCCGAGCTCAATCCGCTGAGCTACGCCAGCCAGAGCAAGTGCGGAACTCTTTACGTAGTCTTATCCGATCTTTATGAGAACCCTGTAAGGTAGTTATTGTCATTATTCCCATTCTACAGATGAGGAAACCGAAGTTAAACGAAGAGCCAGAGGTCACAGAACTGCCAACCGGTGAAGCTGGAATTCCGAGTCAGAGAGTTTGGTCGTAACCACCCTTATCCCTAGACCTTAGGGCCAGCCTCCCAGACCAGCCTGTGATCTGTGACCACAGAGGCGGCATGGCCTGCCCGAAGAAGGCCCTCCTTCCCAGGTGGGCGCGAGAGGCCGGTCCCGTCTTTGTGCAGCCTGGAAGTCATGCAGCCACAAGGAGAGAGCGAGAAAGCCCAGGAGGCTCCACGGATTTCCCATCCAGTGTCCCAAAGCAGGTGATGCAGACCTGACACCAACAAAGTTCTCGGTTCAGTGATGCCGTCTCCGACCTGGGTTCCTGTCATCATCCCCTGTTTGAAACTCCCCAGGGGCTTCTCGTGGCCCCCGGATAAAGCCCGAGCTCCCGACCAGCACCTCAGGGCCCTGTGTCATCACACCCGGCTTCCCTCCCCAGACTCAGTCCTGAAGCCGCCCCCAGGTCAGAATCCCCGCCCCCACCGCCTGGCACTGTGCCCTTTGACACTAGGCCTTTGCCTCCCACCTGGAACCCCTGCTGCCCTGCACACGGCTCTGCCCACCGTCTCCCTGCTGACTCCAACGCTGACGTCAGGGGGGGACGCACGTGCCACAGACCCTCCTCTGCTCTCCTTGCCCCTGGGTTAGGCTGTCATCACGGAACTGGCCTGTCTCCCACCAAACTGCACGCAGCTTGCGGGGGGCAAGAGTTTCCTGTTACCATGTACCCTACTTCCTGCACAGAGTAAACTATACATGAAGTGCAGTATATATTACATATGTGAAACACACGTAAAGAATGAATTCCAAACAGCCTTTGTCACCATCTATTGGAATACTCTCTATCTGAGTGTCCGTCCCTTCCAGCGCCTCTCAGTGGCGATGTTATCGTCGTTTCAGGTGAGACAGTTCCTGAGCCGGGACTGTCCTGAGAACCACAGGCACTGGGCTTTCCCGACCCCGGACACCAAACACTGTCATTCCCCACCCTTCCCGCTTCCCATCACCTGTCCTCATTTTCCACCTGCATCCCTGTTGCTATAGCAACCAAACCCCCACCCCCGCCCCCATCGCCCCATACATTTGTAAACGTTCCCTGGAAAGTACCTTCCCCTAATGGAGAACCGGTGTAGCTGAAAGGTGTTTTTGCTCTAGACGGATATATTTTTTTCTCAATCAGGCACTCACCACGTGTGCTGAATTAGGGCATTCCATCTCTAACACCTTTGCTTGTCAGTTACCTGCCCCTGCAGGCTCCTCCCAGCCTGGCGCTGTGTTCTGTTGGAGGAGATGCATGGTGTTATGCAAGATCTCATTTTCATTTGTTAAATCACAGAAAACAAGTTCTCTTAATTCTGTGCTTCCTTCTGAGTCAGCAGTGCAGCGGATACAGTGTGTGTATATATATATTTATATACGCATATTATACATGCATATACAAATACACGTATATATAATACCAACAAATAGATTTAACACAAGAACAATTCAACAACTTTTCAAAAATTGAGGGCTTCATGGTGTTTGTGACATGAGAGGCCCCCGAAGGGCCGTGAGAAGAGAGAGGGCAGGAGGAATCGTCGGGGAGGGCAGTGAGGGAGGACAGCAGGAGGCCCACCTAACCGCCCAGTGGCTGTTTCCCTTGTGTTAATAAGCTGTATCATTTTCCTACGGCTGCTGCAACAAATTACCACAGACTAGTGACATAACACACCACAAATTGATTCTCTTACGGGACTATAGGTCAGAAGTCTAAAATCAAGGTGCGTGTTGGCCGGGTGGCATTCCTTCTGGGACTTCCAAAGAAAACCTACTTTCTTGCCTTTTGTGGCTTTTAAATCCCCTGCCTGATGCCCCCCCCCCACCTCCTCCACCTTCTTGCTCCTGCTGCCACTGCCACTCACGGTGACTGTCCTGCCTCCCTCTTAGAAGAACACTTAGGTTGCATTGGGTCCTAGCATAATTTCCCCACCTCAAGATCATTAAAATGTCCCTTTTACATGCCAGGTAACATATTCCCAGGTTCCAGGGTTTGGACATGGACATGGTTGGGTGACCGTGAGCCAGCCCACCACGGAAGCCAAGGTGAGGTCTAACAGGATAGTACCAGAAGCTCCGGGAAGTCCTGCCTCCACATCCACCAGGTGAACCTTCTTTCTCCCCAGTGAAGCTGCAGGGTGTGGCGCTTTAAAATCAAGGTTCAGCTTCGAGTTCAGGTCTTGTCACCTTTTACCAGCTGGGTCACAGGGAACTCACTGCACCTCGCTTAGCCTCAGGTTCCTTGTCTGTGAAGTGGAAATGCCACCAACACTCAGGGGTGACGTGAGGATGGAAGACCAGCTGTGGAAAGGGCCTGATGCATTGTAGGATCTCCAGGAGACCCTCTTGGATGACAGTGAACTTGATCTTCCCAGCAGTAGCATTGTCAGGATGAGCCTGCCCGTGACAGGGATGAAGGGTGAGAAGACGGGCAGGAATCCAGGGAAGAGAAGCTGTTGGTCACACCGCCCGGGCATGAATGAGGTGGTGTTCTTCTTTTTCCACCCCACCTACCTTGTGAAGACAATGAAAATCTCCCTGTGCTTTCTCATGACCCGCTGTTCACATCAAACATACAAGCAGTAGACATCAGGTCTGTGTCAGAGCGAATGGCTAAGCCTGGAGAGATGCTGCATGTGCTTTGAAGATGGCACTGGGATTGAGGAAGCTTAAAAGTTATGCTGAATATTCAATATTGCTGATACCCATTGGACTGGGAATGCTTTAAGATTGGTGGTCTTAGTTTCCTTCTTTGCAAATGAGAATTTTTTAAAAAATGCCTCTCACCCTGGCTGGTGTGGCTCAGTGGTTTGAGCACTGGCCTGCGAACCAAAGGGTTGCAGTCAGGGCCCATGCCTGGGTTGCGAGCCAGGTCCCCAGTAGGTGGCACATGAAAGGTAACCACACACTGATGTTTCTCTCCCTCTCTTTCTCTCTCTCTTCCCCTCTGTAAAAATAAATAAATAAAATATTTTTAAAAAGTGTCTCTCTTTCTAACTGGGTAGAACACAGAGGAACCTCAAAAAATTTAATTAGTGAATGTGCCATTGACCTCTCTATTTTGATGGGTAACCATTGCTGATGTCAGGACTGGCGTCTTAATTATCGGTGTCAGCCCGAGAAAGGGCTAAGTATGGGGCCTGTTACGAAGAAGGCCCCACAGTCCACATGAAACTCGACTCTGGTTTCTCTTACACACTAGGCACTGATCACTTTCGTCAAAGATAAGACACCTTGCCTAAAACAATTAGCTTTGACAATGCATGTGTAAGTATTACGTTAAATTGTACATTTGTTTTCTTTTCCCCTGCAACACATTTTAGATAATAGAGACAAGAAAAGTAGGTAGAAGACAATTCCAAGTCATTTCAGAGCATTATGACAAAATGGGGCTGCTGGGATTTTTTGGTTTTGTATGTGTGTGGTTTTTTGTTTTTTGTTTTTGTTTTTGTTTTTTTTTTACAAACTGGAGGAAGCTGCCGAACAAACCTTGTTTCGGGAGCACCTCTTCACTGAGCTGTCCTCTAACAGGGGACGCGTTGCCCCCGGAAAGGAAAATCAAGTTCTTCAACCACCAAAGGTGAAATGACAAATTGGACTCCCAGCAATGCATTCTGGACAGCTACTAGAGCTCTGGGAAAAGAAGACAAGAAAATAAATTTGACAGACATGGAGGGGAGGAAAAAGGAGGAATGTTTCTCCAGTTAGCACCTCAATGCCTGTGAAGGGATTTGGGGGCAATTCAGTAACAGGCCATTTAGAAGTCGCCCCCATTTCATGCCACAGGCACAAATGTCATTTTAATGGTGCTGCCCCCACGAGGCCACAGTGGCGTCTCTGCATTCAGTGCGTGGACTGGCCGCATGCTGACTTGCTGAGGACCACCCGAGAACAAATGTGAGTGACGGCCCGCCTGGGAGTGAAGTGCACGGCTTTGCGTCAGCGGCGTTTCTGTCCTTCAGAACATATTTCTGCAGAATTCTCGCAAACACCTGCTCTTCGGTCAAACTTCAGGCTGGGGAGCTGGTTTGTTCCCCGTTTGAGGAGCTGTGCTATCCAAGACAGTAGTGCTTCTTTCAATTTAAAAGTCATTCGTGCCAGCCACATTCCAAGGGCTCCACAGCCACAGGCGGGCTGGTGGCTACCACGCTGGACATCACACACAGCGGACAGGAGTCACCTCTGAGCTCGCGGCGCTGGAGGTTGATAGTGAGGGGCGGGAGCTGGGCAAGGGTACAAAAGGGATGCGGTTGGGGGTGGGGGGCATTGCAGTGGACTTTCATGAGCAACCAGAGGGGAATTCAAGTCAAAAGTGACTGCTACTTACCTAGTGCATGAACACCAAACCCAGGAGAAACATGAATAAATGAGATGCACCTCTATCCTCAGGAAGTTCAGAGTAGGACAAAAGAAGCACAACCTCATCACGAAACCACTTTAATCCAAATTACCATGCCAAAAGGGACATAGGATAAGAAAATTATATACAGGGGCACTCAGGGGTCATGAGCAGAAATTAAAGGTGCGGATATTTAAGAGTGGCATTGCTCATGAACACGGCCCAGTACGGAGCCAGGCTAAGCGGAGGGTGCAGATTCCCGGCATCACCAGCCACCACGTCCTGAAAGATGACCGTCACTATTACCTGAAATGAAAGGTGCAGGCTCGTGCGTTGCAGTCAGAGGACTTGAGTTTGAATCTGAGCTCCACTGCTTACCAGCTGCGTGACCTTAGGCAACTGACCTAACCTCTCTGAGTCTCTGTTTTCTTCCTCATCTACAGAACTGGGGATGATAACAGCTATTTCTAAGTACTATGATGAGGACTAAAGGAGGTAGCCTATGTGCAAGTTGCTCACCGAGTTCTTGGCACACAGTAGATCCTCAGCAGGGGTTCGTTTCCCGCCCTTTCCTGAAGGCAGTGGCTAAGCTTACTGGCTTCCAGGGCAGGCCGAGTGGTTCAACTCCCGACTCTGCCTCTCACTGGCTGTGTGATACCGAGCACACCGCGTCCCAAGAGAGGCGTTCCCAAACGACAGGTGAATGTGTGCTTACTCCAGCCTGAGCCCGGGCATGCCGCTTTTTGTAGCAGAAATGAGAACTATTGGCAACATCACTTGGTAGGACTCCATTCACACTTCTCATGTTCAAGCTAAACACTTGCCAGTTGATCTCACAGTAACAATTTGAGAATGGTGGTAACAATTAGGAGGGGGAAAGAGTTGAATAGGGTTCTCTTTTATTCACACTTACATGGCCAGCTCTGTTCTCGTCTACATAAACAGTGACACCTCATGACATTTCCTTTGGGTTTACACCTTTAGAGCTTCATTACATATCGGTTGGGCATATGGTGTTATCTCTTCTATAACGGATCATCTGCTTCCTTTTGATTTATCTTATCTCCTACGTCAGCCTGTTTCTTAAAAGTAGGAGCTGAGTATATGTTCTTTCTATCCCGTGTGATACCTACAACGGTCCTTCACTTGTTACCAAAGGCAGGGAGGGAGGGAGGAAAGAAGGCAGAAGCTTGTGTTAGTGTTAAAAATCTGAAATAAACACATGTTGGACAATAAAATGGCCGTGTCGGGTAAGAATCACACGGCCTGTGACAGCCTGCTATTTGGGGTCCGACCACGGCATCACAACATCAAGTGCTCTGTCGTGGAAGACTGGTCCTTCTCCACGTCAGTCTCAAGTAATCAAGACTGTATCCTAGAAATGCGCTAGGAAAACCCTCTTCAGGTTCTGCAGCCATAGCTTGTGCTAAGTTATTGTCAAGAGATATATATTAAAGTGTTTTGCTAACACTTTATATTTTTTTAAACAGAGCATGGTGAGCTCATTCTCTCGTGAAAGATTTGAATGACAAGGGGACAGGGAAAGAGAGTAAGCCCTGGAAGTCGCCTTTGCCTCCATCTCTCTCTCCCCACCCCACGGACAAGCACTGGGAACTATGCCTGTGTTTCCCTGGAGCAATTTAAACACTGTGGCTGCAGCATGGTTCGGGCTGCTGAATTCTTTCTGGATCAAAGATTTTATGATTTTGTGATTAAGAAGGGGCCACTAGATATAGTCACTCATGTAACAAATATCTACCAGGCTGGGGGAATACCTTAGTGGACTAAGCATGCAGTGCTGCCTTCTCTTGCTGTGGACCTAGAGGTTCCAAGAACCCTCCTTGACAGGGCATTTGGGAGGGGGTACGGAATGGATGCTGGAAGGCAGGAAGTGGGGGCGGCTGGGAAGGAGGGCTGAAACCCATTCTGTTGTGGTTTTGTGAAATTTTTCTCTGAAAGAAAAGCTTGCGATGAGACAGCAGCTCATGGAAGTAGCAGGGGCAAAGAAGGATTTGTCGCAATCTGGGAAGAGCCTGTAAATTCATGTAAGAAACACTCTGTGAACACCTATCAGGGCCGGGCACTAGGCTTACATTCCACAAAGGCACGTGTCACTTATGCTCATTCAACAAATGCCAATGTGCCTTTCACACTTGGCTGGACACCATGAAGTGTACAAACGGGTGTAAAATAACCACCGTCCCTTTATGAGCACCACCAGTGTGCCTGAGGGCAAAAGTGAGGGGAAAATCAAGCCTAGAGTGAGAGGGGCCAATTCCAGGGAGAGGCTGGGAGGTGCCTGAGATGTCCAGGTGGGAAGATTTGTTTTGGACCAATGAGAGGACATCTTTTCTTCTCACAGGAGGGAATGGCCCCACTGGTACAACGGGCCATCCATTTAATTTAGAATGAATTTTCTAAAGTCATTCAGGAACATATATCAAAAGCCTTAAAAATGTCCATACCCAGTAATTCCTCCTCTAAAAATCTTATCTAAAAAAATCATCAGTACACGGCCAAAGATAAGAAGTATATAGTGATGGTAATTGTATATGCACCATAGGTTCAAATCCTAGCCACTCCACTTACCAATTACGTTACCTTGTGCAAGTTCTTTAACTTTACTTTCATCGATTTAAAATAGAGAAGATACTATTTATCCACAAGATTATTGTGAGGATTAAATGAAATAATATGTAAAATATTTGATATTTGGTAAGCACAAAATGTTAAAGATTGGTCATTAAAGCAGAAGAAAACGGAGGTATCAAAAATCTCTAGCGACAGTAGGTGGTTTATGTAAGTGGAGGACAGCCATACAAGGTGTGACAGAGATTGCTGGTTGACCTTGAACCTCTGTCTTCTTCTTCTAAAGTAATATGAACTCTGGCTTTGAGCTGGGTGCAGAATTACCTGGGATAAATACTACATTTCCCACTTTTCCTTGCAGCTGGTAATGGCCTTCTGACTCGGTCTGGCCAGCAGACTGTGAGCGGAAGTGACAGGTGTACCTTCCGGGTCGTGTCCTTAAAGATTAGGGGTGCACTTTTCCCAGCTTCTCTTGCCCCTTTCTGATTTTCACATAGAAGGGGGCTGGGACTCCTTGGACCAGGCAGATGAGGCCACACCTGGGGAGGGCAGAGCAGCACGATGAAGGGGCCTGAGCCTCCGACAGCGACAGCGCACTGGGGCAGAGCGGCCGCAGCCATGCGGTTCGGACTGCCGCAACAGGGATGCAGATTCCGTATTGTTCACGCCACTGATTTTGTGTCTCTTTCACAGCAGCCACACCGATCCTATTAACACAGGAAATATTACACAGTTATTTTAAATGATTCTTCAAGAAGCAGTTTGAACGTCATGAAAGAATGTTTATGCTACATTCAGTGCGAAAAAACTGGACACTGTATTTTATGTATATTATCATCTCAGCAAATTTTTTAATTCACAGTAAAAAAAAAATACTAGAAGGAATTATGCCAAAATATAAATATGCTTAAATATTCTCCTTCTACTGGTTTATACTTTTCCAGATTGTCTGTAGTATGCATCCAATATGTTGATAATCAAGAGAAGATAAAGAATAAGAATCCTAGCTACCTGCATTTCAAGACGAAGCTGCCTCAGCTGCCAGGAGTCTCTCTTCACCTTCTGCAGTCACAGGTTTTAGTTCCTGCCCATGGTGGTTGGTAAGCAGGCACTGTGTCTTGTGAAACTGTGTGTCATACAAAACTTCACCTCTAGTAGGCACTAAATAAGTCCCTGATGGATAACTCATCACAGTTAGAAAGGCAGAGATGCTTATAAATCCAGCAAATTTAAAGCAATAACTTGGCTCTTTTACTTGCACAAATCAGTTTGTCTTCCAATATTCAATTTAAGAACAACACAAAATTTATCACTGTATTTGAATTGTACACATACTTCCTTTCTTAATTTTCCCACCACCTTATTAAGCATGTGTTATTATCCCCATTTTATAGATGTCAATTCTGAGTCTCAGAGGGGCTATTTGGCCCAGATGACAGAGCTAGCAAGTCGTAAGGCTGAAGCTGTAATCCAGATCCTTCTGACTTCAACCCCGTTACCCCACCTACATCTGTTACCAACACATTTGTTTTAGCATATGCTTTTAACCTTTTTTAGATTATTTATTTATTTATTTATTTTTTAGAGAGGAAAGGGAGGGATAAAGAGAGAGAGAGAGAGAGAGAGAGAAACATCAATGTGCGGTCACTGGGGGCCGTGGCCTGCAACCCAGTCATGTGCCCTGACTGGGAATCAAACCTGTGATGCTTTGGTTCGCAGCCCGCGCTCAATCCACTGAGCTATGCCAGCCAGGGCTTTTTTTTTAACCTTTTAACCTCACAATAGCAGAAGCAATAATAGATAACACTTATGCAGTATGTACTAAATAGTGAACAATTTCCTAAATTATATATATACTGTATGTAGTGTATACATATATATGTATACACACACATATTCTTTTTAATCCTCACAATGATCTACACAAGTATTTTTGGTGTACTAACACTGTATTTCCTTTTTATTAACTAGTTTTTTTAATTAAAAATACATGACTCATTCTACTTATGAGAAAAACAGCAGACAGATCCCACTTAAGAGAGATTCTACTGACTAGTAGGCAGTACCGAGCAGTGCTCCGCAGAACGGCCAAGGTCATCAAGAACAAGGAAGGTCTGAGAAACAGTCACAGCCACAAGGAGCCAAAGGAGACCTGAGACCTACATGGGATGGGGTGTCCTGGAAGGGACCTGGGAACAGAAAAGTGACAGCAGGTAAAAACTGAGGAAATTCAAATGAAGTATGAACTTTCGTTGACCATAATGTATCAATACGGGTTCATTCTGACAAGTTGTGACAAACGCACCACACTAATGTAAGACGCTACTAAAAGGGGAGTTTGGTTATAGGTGTGTCGGAACTCGCTGCACTCTCTCTGCAGTTTTTCTGTAAATCTGAAGCCCTTCTAAAATTAAAAGTTTACTTTTTTTAAAGATTTTATTTTATTTATTTTTAGAGAGGGAAGGGAGGGAGAAAGAGAGAGAGAGAAACGTCAATGTGGGGTTGCTGGGGGTCATGGCCTGCAACCCAGGCATGTGCCCTGACTGGGAATCGAACCTGCGACACTTCGGTTCGCAGCCCGCACTCAATCCACTGAGCTACTCCAGCCAGGGCAAAAGTTTACTTTTTTAAAAAAGAAATGCATGCATTTGAAAACACTTCAAACAGAATCAGTGTATAAAAATTAAGAGTACGTCTGCCTTTTACTTTAAACTCTTCTTCTCTTGGTTCCCCTACCCAGAGACAACCGTGGCTTTTCCTGTGTGCCTTTTTCTACAAACACAGGTGGGTGCTGACCTATTTTTCTGTAGAGAGACCTGTCTGATGACTTAAGAGTCTAACTTAAGTAGGTTCAAGTTAGGCAAGTGTATTAGAGTCCTATGACTCCCGTAACGTATTACCACCAACTTCCTGGCTTACAGCAACAAAATGTGTTCTCTCACAGTTCTGGTGGCCAGAAGTCTCAAATCAGTAGCACTGGGTCAAAATCAAGGTGTTAGCAAGACCGTGCTCCCTCCACAGGCTTGAGGGGAGATGCCCTTCCTTGCCTCCTCCAACTTCCAGTGGCAACCAGTATGCCTTGGCTTGTGGCCGCATCCCTTCAGTCTCCGCTTCTGTGGTCACATCGCCTTCTCCTCTTCTCCTGTGTATGTCAAATCCCTTTCTGTGTCCCTCCAAAAAGGAGTACACTGTGATTTTGTAGTGCCTACTGGATTCTGTAGGATAATCTTTCCATCCCAAGGCCCTTAACTCAATCACACACCCGCAAAGACAATTTTTTCAAAATAAGAAAACATTCCCAGGCTCCAGGGATTGGGATCTGACATTTGGGGGGACCATTCCTCAGCCCACTACCGTGAGTTGTGTCTCGCGTGTTCTTTTTAACACCAAGGTGTTCATTCACCAACGAGTAACAAGAACCAAACTGCGGTTCAGACCTCATTCATGTTCCTGACACTCAGAAAGGTTAATATTCTAAGGCATTTCTAACATCCCCCATAACCTGCCCCCTGAGTGACTTAATTATACTCCCTTTCAGGTCATCTTAAAAGATGTGGGATAATCTCAGGTCACGTGCAGCTGGTGATTGGCCTTCAGTGCCTCAAGGTATTGTTTTCAATTTCCCTTTCTGTCTCCCCTTTCACAAGGGCAGCTTCATTCTCAGGCTGCCAACCCTTCTGCCCTGTTGCATCAGTTTTCAACTGTGGTTGTTCGAGCCTCATTGTCAGAGCAACGTGATGAAAGATCTCCGGCATCTGATGCAAGACGGCGCTCCCTCGGTGCCTCGTGCCCCACGAGTTGGCCCTGTGCCCCCTGTGTGAGACCCGGCTGCCTGGCTTGGGAACACTGCTGGTCCCCAGAGCCCCAGATTCTGGCTTTGAACGCAACCTGTAGGGCTTTACCCGTGAAGTGGAAGAACTCTGGAGATCTCCTCACACAGGTGGCTTCCCTGGGACAGAGAGGAAGGTAGGAAGACGACGTACACTCCAAGAGGAAGTAAAAGCAAAAACAAAAACCCCAACCTCCCCTGACCTGCCGTCTTCTCCTGATGCGTTTGCTTGAACCCCAAAGGTCAGACTTCACAAAGACAGCCCGGAACGACCTGCCTGCAGGATACATAGAGGTCTGGCACTTTCGTTTTCTCATATGAAGGAGCACTACAAACGACAGTTCATCTCCAGCCTATCAGGAGAAGAAGTCGAATTCAAAATGTACCCCTTTCTCACGTCTTGGGCTCTCATCTTTGCCCAATCTCACCAGCTTTTGTTTCATTGCAGGGAAGGAAGCAGTTAAGTTTCAACGTGAAGCAACAGATCCCAGAACTTTCATTCGCCACCCGTAATTACTGCTCAGGGAAAGGATTAAAAAATATAATAAGGCATTAACTCCAATTCCCCACAGTCTGCCCACTACTTCCTTTTCTGCAGCCAGCATCCTATTTACCAACACATTTCAGGCCAAGCATGAAAACGTCGAGAATACCAGTGACTTTGTTATTTGAGTGCTGACAGAGGGTACCAAGCAGCTATTAAACATGGGTCTGCCCCAGCTCATTACACAGCATATGCCAGTCCTCCTGGAGGGCCCCTGGGAGGAAGGGGTGAGGTAATGGATCCAGGGCGCTTCGCACACCCTGGCAAGTGGTAACGGCTTGACAAATAGCAGCCATCGCTATTATTAGCACAACAGTGGGGCCCGAGTGGAAACTCCGTCCAGTGTGGGGAGGAATGCACAGCACGAGGTGGGGAGGGCGAGAAAGAGGAGAGAAAGGAAAGAGAGGCCGGGAATCAGACGAGTTTTACAACTTTTCCTCGGGCCGTTGTCTCCCTCGGGTGCACCATCCGACGTGGCCTTTTTGTCCTGAGTGTTAGAGACTGCCAAGTGAGATACAATTGGGTACTTTTTATTTATGTCAGGAAAAAATTGTGCAAGCGTGGGGATTCAGCTGGCGATATTTTATTTACTTTTTCATGTTTTACCCAAATGAAAGAGCCGGGTGACCATTTTTAACACCGACTCGGTTCTGAGACTAAATCCTGGTGTGTGGTGGGTTCGTGGACCGTGTGCCTATTTGGGATATAGGGGAAACACACCTGATTGGGTAAAGCTCCCTTCTTCTGGCCCAGGCAGCAAGATCTCCCTTGATCCACAGGGTGAAATAGGTGACCTTCGCCCCAGCGCCCTGGCCCTCCACACCGATGGAGTGAAGTACACAACCACAGTCATCACCGGTCTCTCCATGGGGAGGGGGACATCAGTGTCACTATTCTATGTACTTGTGTCCTGCGTTAGTCCTTGGAGGACTTCAACAGCTTTTCAACAAGAACTCCTATAATAACGTGATGACACAATGTAAATTAGAACAAAGCATCAGCAGCAGGGACCGTATAAATAAAAATAGAAAGCCAAGGCTGGGGAAAGCTCCTGACAAGGCTTGTAGAGAGCCTATAATTGTACCCCAAATTTAGCTAAGGACAGAAGTTTCCAGGCAGCCAGGGCAGCCGCCTAGGAGCCAGGGCCCCTGAGGCCAACCTCAGGCCCGGAGAGGAGGGAATGGCAGAAGCCACTGGACCCACAAGGAGGACTGTGAGGCAAGAGTACCCCAAAGGGCAAGGCTGAAGGACCTCCACATCCTGTCTGGGGGCAGCCAGGGAGCCAGATAGCCAACTTTGTTCCAGTGATTATACCCTAACTTCACTCCAGGCCCACTCACTCAGTGTGGCCCCAGGGAAATACAGACCACTAGTTTCCAGTCGAGGACCGCATGTGCGTAGGGAGTACAAGATGCTGGTTAAGGATGGATCCAGATGCCTTTGAGATCAGAGGAGCAAGTGGTGAGGTGAGCATCCACAGGGTACCTGTGGACAAAGCCAGAAAGTTCCTTGAGATACAGGGTCTACTCTAACGTGGCAACAAATCAGTGCTAAGGTAGGGGCATTCTATACCATGAATCATGGCTCTGAGCCTCTTGGCATGGAGCACGTGTGAAGCAGGTGCTAGCAATCATTTGGCAAGGTCAAAAAGCAATCTCAGAAATATCCTCATGAGCAACAGCTTCCCAACGGTTGCTGTCTGGTTGAATTAGCTGCACAGCGTGCCCCTACTGGAACTAGATGAATTCGCCTGCAGCTCTGGTTACTAGACACAAAGCAATACATTTTGGAGCATATCTTTCGAAAGAATAATGTTTCATTTTAGAATGGTTAATGTTCAATGTCTCTTAAAAAAAGAAAAACACCTGGCTGGCATAGCTCAGTGGATTGAGCACAGGCTGCGAACCAAAGTGTCCCAGGTTCGATTCCCAGTCAGGGCACATACCTAGGTTGCAGGCCACGGCCCCCAGCAACTGCACATTGATGTTTCTCTCTCTCTCTCTTTCTCCCTCCCTTCCCTCTCTAAAAATAAATAAAATCTTTTTTAAAAAAAAGAAAAAAAAACAAAGAAAAACAATTAGCTAGCAGGACCACCTGTTTGTAGTAGTAGGCCTCCCTCCTGGTTCCTAACAAGAGGCCACAGATCGGCAAACTGGAAGCTTTTCGTGTCTATTGTCTTCTGTTATCTGCAGCCAGGCATCCAGGTGATTGCAAAGAACTTTCAAATCATTGCAATATAATTTTGCAGAAGTGGCAAGACTAAACAATCTCAAATTATTATCTAATGTTTTAGCAATCCATCCCAGCTAACCCTGCTTCATTGTACAGTGTGAAGGCTTCCCATCACATCTGAATTAACAGTCTAAGAGTTTTTGATACTGGTACCCCTTCGGATTCAAAAAGCGTGGGGAAAGAATCCACAGGGTGTTTCTTCCCCAGGGCCCTTGTCCCTTATTTCCTTATGATACACAGAATAATGGCCCCCACGGATATCCACATCCTGACCCACACAACCTGTGACTGTGTTAGGTTACAGAGCAAGGAAGAATTAAGGTTGAAGGTGAAATTAAGTTACTAGTCAACCGGCCTTGTGATGGGCAGATGAACCTCAATTATTCCAGCAGGCCCAGTGCTATCATAGGGTCCTTAAACACGGCATCAAGAGAAAGACTCAATGAGCCTTTTCTGGCTTTGAAGATGGAAGAGGACCAAGAACTAAGGAAAGCAGGCTACCTCTAGAACCTGGAAAAGGCAAAAAAAAAACCCCAAAAAACAACACAACAGATTCTCCCCTAGAGTTTCCAGAAAGAAACCCAGTCCTGCCATCACCTTGAGTTTAGCCCAGAGAGACCCATTTTGTATTTCTGACTGAGATAGAAAATTTGCTTCTTTACTGGTACTTTCTTTCTCCCCAGCTGCAACTGATACGTAACCTGAGAATTCACTTCTCTCCCTCTCTTCCCATACTGCAGTGGCTGTCCGACCTCGGACACACATTGGAACCACCTAGAAGATTCGGATTTCATTGGTCTGGGGAACAGCCCAGGAATCAGGAACTTTTTAAACTCCCCACTAGTCTCATGTGCAGGTAGGTTTGAGAGCTGTCACAGAGGATGTGAACCCCTCAGTATCTCAACAGTTTCTGGTTCCTATTCTTCAAGACATACCCATTTTCCATCAGAATCAAAAGCTGATGAGAGAGAAATAAAAGACATGAACTGATAGGTCATTTTTGGCAGATTTCTGTCCAGAACAACACACAGCATGACAAGTGTCAGTGCAGAAGCCACACCTGAACTTTGCTTGTTCCTCATGTAACATACTGGCACAGGACACGGGCTCCTGGGTCCCTCTGGGGATCAGAGGCTCCTTGCAAAGGACAGAATCCATCCCAGCTAGTTCAAGCAGGAGACATAGGTACAACGCGCTCACGATAAAGGCTTACTGAGTCACTGGGACCCCTGAAGAAATAGCCCCCAAGTCAATCTTTCAGGAACAAAAGGCCACCATGCAGAAATGGGTCACCAGAGGAGTTTCTGCCTCGTCTGGAATCAGGAAGCAGCTGGCTCCAGAGTCACACTCCGCAGCTGTGATCAGGAAGCCACAGCAGTGAGAAAGCCACCACCCCAGCACGTTGCACCACGCCAGCCTGGACACGCACCACACACCAGCAGAAGGGAGGCCCGGGGCTCTGCCTCCTAGCACTCCAGCCAACTGAGTTACTAGACACTGGTATCCACGTGACTGGCACTGCAAGGGGGGGGGAAGCAAATCGCTCTGTGACCGTGCTTTCCGAAAAGGAGTGAGCACAGCAGAAGCACAGCCTCCATGTCTCCTCTGCCTTCCAAATCTTGCTCAGTCGTGTTTGACTGGCCTCAACCACATTCAAAATTAGCTGCAAGAGAGTCTGGGTACAATAGTTTTTTTTTTACTTTCTAACTTCTGCAGGTCAGGAAAATTCACAGAAGGAAATGTGAATGGATATTGAGCACCAATCTACCATAAATGCCACTGACGGTTCCTCTGGCTTTCCAACACCCATACTTGCCTTCTCTCCGTTTTTCAGTTTCCAAACAATAATATCATAACTGCCCTTTGTAAAAAAAAGAATGCACTCGTCTTTGCCAAAGTTCCACAAATCTCTGCATCTACCTTTGGGTAATATCCATTCCTTCTCTAGTTCAGTTGCAATCCCACCATGATATTCTGTAATAGATATATTAACTTTAAAAAGTAACCATCACCGAACCTTGGCTGGCATAGCTCAGTGGATTGAGCGTGGGCTGTGAACCAAAGTGTCGCAGGTTCGATTCCCAGTCAGGGCACATGCCTGGGTTGCAGGCCATGATCCCCAGCAACCACACATTGATGTCTGTCTGTCTGTCTGTCTGTCTCCCACTCCCTTCCCTCTCTAGAAATAAATAAATAAATACTCTTAAAAAAAAAAAGTAACCATCACCAGTAGACCTTCTATAATACTGTGAGGAAAGGGAAAGGAGGGAGGAAAAGGGTTACTATACATAAAATATACATAACAGAACAAAGAAGAAATCATGGGTGGTTATGATAGCTCCACTTTTGGTCATAAGACTATCTATAGTTGGTATTTACAACTTTTTGCCCCACAGCTCAATATAGGTCACTTTTGACCTCAGTCAGCACCACAGCCGGGCCAGGTTATTAACAAGCTGGTGGATTCACCCAGATCATTATTGCTGGAGGATCTGAACCCTTGGTGATCCTGATTATACTGGATTTCTATATCCTTCCATTAAAAGTTAATATTATATGTATAATTTAAATAAAAGTACACATTAAATATATATTTTGATATCAGATAACCTTTACCCTGGGCATGGCACGACTATGCAATACCCCAGGGAGTCCTCTGGGTTCCCAAAATACCTGTCCCTGCTCGCACTGCACAACCACAATCTGTTTCCCCTTGATAACCGGGCGTGTTTCCCCAGCTGACATCGTACTGAGCCGTCTCTCACTTGTTGGTTCATTTGCACAAGGTGCCCAAAATGGTGAGTGGCAATCACAAATTCCAATTTAATGAGACACATTGATATCATGTGCCTCCTGATGTTTTGATTGAGAAGGACACAACATCAGTTATGTGGCATTCCTGCCAAAAATGCATACCCTGAATCTAATCGTGAGGAAACAATCTGTCAGACTGGGGAAAGAGGCTGACAGATATCCACAAAACAGGTCAGTGTGTCCAGTTCATTTCCCAGCAAGCTCTTCTCAAAACATGCCCTATTCGGAGCAAATCCACGGGGCATACATATGCTCATAAGAGTTCAATTCACATACCTCTTCCTAGTCCTTTTTGATGCAAGTCCTCCAATTTTTTCCCTTCCAAATCTCTGACCATCCAGGTGACCCGCTGCCCATTGGCCATCACCCGTGAATCTGTGTTGAGCTGAACCTTGGAACATCTTTATTTTCAGGCAACACTAACACATTCTTCCCAATGAGAGGTTTTCTTTCCCAAATGTCCTTCAAGGTCACCACTGAGCAGGGCTGTAAGGCCAAAGAAGTTGACTTCCAGGAGATGCAAAAATATTATATGGGACATAATAACAAAGCAGGCTTGCTTTTCTTTCTTTTCTCAGGTAACTTGTCTGTTGGGCCTATCTTAAGGATCTATAGGTATGGACTGGGGGAGAGTCAATGCAGCAGCAGGTGATACCCCCAGAGTATGAGCTCTCTGTTCATTCAATGTCCTTGTATCTTCAAGACCACCTGGAGATGAAGGGTTGAAGAATGAGAAGACCTACTCTGTTAGCTCGGTGAATGACACCCAGCCCATGATGGACAGCTCCGGTGACATGATCACTTGCTGTTCCAGAAGAAGTCAGGCCTATTTGTTAAAGGGGAAGCAATCCACTGACAAATGGCATGACTGTGTTCCAAAACCCCAGAGATCTGTACTATAATACTTCTATAGAGGCTTGCTGTAGGCTCCATGTACCACCTTCATCAGAGAAAGATGCTTCAGTCACCATTAGATCAGCTGGGCTATCAGGGCCAGTGTGCTGTTTGCAATGCAGCCTGAACCATTGGAAAAGCCTCTCCACACTCCAGGCTCCACGCAAAGCGGGCAGCTTTGCAGGTTACTCAGTAAATGGGTCTGAGCTGCACCCAAACGTGGTATAGGCTGTCTCCAACTGCCAAAAAATCACCTGCCAACCTGTGCCTCTTTTTTAGTGAAATGTAGAACAACTAGTCTTTCTCTTTGGATGGGATACTTCAAAATGCTCCAGCTAATGGACTTCCACGGACCTAACTGAGGTGACAGAGCCTCATGGTTTTGTGCGAATTTAAAAAATATCTTCTGTCATGTATGCATCGTACCCAGAAAAGAGCATGCCACTTCTTTTTCACCAGGCACAACCTAATGTCGTCATCAATATGGCAGACCAGTATGATGTTCTATAGAGTGGTGTGAGATCAACATCCCAGAAAACTAAAATATGACTGAGAATCAGAGTTGGCACAGCCCAGAGATAAGGGCAGGGAAAGAATACTACGACTTTTATGAAGCAAAAGACAACTGTTTCTCTGTTTCTGGTATTCTGTGCTAACATTTTAAAAAAGTATTTGTCTGATTTATAGGTCCGTACCAGGTGCTAGGAACTGTGTTAATCTGACATGTGAAACAGCAAATACAATTGGAGTTGCCATCTGATGACGTTTACAGTAAGCTACTGTCCTGCTTTCAGACCCATGTTTCTTCTGTCGAGGCCAAGTAGATGAATTGAATGTAGATACAAGAAGAACCATTGCCACTGTCCTTCTATTTTTGCCTTCTACGATAGCAGTCATCTTTGTGATTTCCTCAGGGTATTGTTTTGGCTTACTACTCCAATAGAGAGAGTTGCAGCTTCCACCTGATCCTTTGCAGTTAATAGCCCTTTCTCCACAGAGCCACGGCGGCAGTTCTGCAGGCGCTGAAACATCTATGCCAACTACTCATTTACAAGTAGGGAAATTATTACAAGAGGGCTGGCTTCACAAGCCCACTGGGGCCACTGACAGATAAACTCAGACTCAAATTCCATCTGTCGCCGTTAGAGAGCCACCGTGGTGTTGTGCACCTTAGGGGATTTGTGCTATTGAAAGCTAGAGCCCGATAAACCCTCGGAAGTCTTGGTGGTTTCTTTTCCCACTGCAGAGTTCAGCTATTAAAGAGTCACGGGTTTCTTTGAGGAAGGCTAGGAGCAAGGCTTACAGTACCTTTTCTTGAGAGGATCCAGGGTTCTGGTGTCCTCTTCATTCAGTGGCTCTGGGTTGATGACTGGTCTGGAAATTGAGTGAAGAAAGCCTTTGAACTCTCACCATTGGGACTCCAGTTGGGTTTATGTTTTTCAGATCTACAGTATTTTTTATTATATATGTATATATCTCCAGTAGGATTCTGATAGAGTGGTCCTCTATTCATTCTTACAAACATCATGATAAATTAACTGCCAGCAAATATCAGATACCACTCAGGCTCTGCTGCTAGAAGTTGCTTCCCCTTGCTTCCAACATGTAAGTGTTGCTACTTGTCCACTGCCTCTCCAGGACCCCAGCAGACCCACTACAAGCAAAATAGACATTTCAGTGGCAGCATCTCTCACCTGCACTCCTGACCGACCGAGAACTCCCCTGCCATACTTTTCAAGGATGCACATCTCCCAACTTTGCTTCCCAAGGCCTTGGTGAAAAGAGAATCCTCTAGGCCCCATTGGTGGGTTGCTAGTCCATACGTGAAACACCTGCTTTGATAGTCCTTTCTCCTAAATGCCAGGATTCTCGCCCCTACACCATACCATGGATTTTCACACCTCACCTCCCTTCCACATAGCCTACCATTAAGGTCATTTCTACCCAATCAGCCAGCCCAAGAGTTACAACCTTTTCCAGCTGCACAAACTAGAACAATCAATCCAGGACATTTGGAAAGCACACTCCCAGTAATAAATTAATCCAGACTTAACATTATGCTTTTTTTCTTTTCTGGCCTAGGTTCTCATAACCCATCCCTACAACCATTTCCTAATGTCTTGCTGACATAAATGAGCAAAATCTTGCAACTCCTTGGGCATGTATATCCTTGCCTCATAAGATAGACACTGTCCTTGTCCTCCTGGGGACATGCTGGGTGTTTGACTCTAGTTATAGACCCAGAACAATGAGTTGGGGGAAATGAGGAGAAGAGGAAAACTGGCATCTCCTTGCAAGGAAACCACTGCAGCACAGTCATCACAGAGCCTCTAAACCAGGCTGGACCGGCCTCATTGGACGGGGGAGGAGGAGGTGCTTCTATTGTCAACAGACGTTTAATGGCGTTTAGGAGACCTTGGTCCTCAGGCTGTCTTGAACCCACCCAGATGGCCTCAGTTCTCAGGATCCCAGTCTTTCCCAATCAATACCCAGACTTTTACATAAGAGGCCTGGTGACCCTGTGAGTTCAGGTTATCTTAATCATCAACACGCAGGATCAGACGGCTTTGGATGTTAAACTGTATCAGCCCTGCAGTTGCATGAAATGAATGATTCTTCTAGAAATTCACAGGCTCTTGGCCCTCGGATCAGGCCCCATTCAGGGAACTTTAAAATCCTGAGCATGTAATTTTCTTTCTTTGAGTTCTCTGACGTAGACAGAAACAGCTACCCTACCCCACGTCCCCTGTGTTCCCTATTCTCACCAGGATGGTCCACAGGCCCCCAGTCTGGCAAAGCCTTGCGGGCGCTGGGCGCTGCATTCCCAGGGACCGATATTTCAAGTGACTGTTCCGCCACCCCATGTCGTGCATGCACTGCCAATATTCCACGCGCCGATGCTGACATAACCATTGCTCCTTTCACACCCAGTCGAGTTGGAGAAAGTAAATCCCGTTTTCTAATTTCTTTAGTCTGTTGCCTGTGACCCTCCTGGTACCGAACACAGGCATGGACAGAGTTCAGCTGCAGGGAACGTAAGCCGTTCTAGCAAGCCGAAGCATGGCAGGATTTATTACAGGGTATTAAAAAGCTCACTGAGTCATTGGGAGAGGCGGGGAAACAGACTTAGGTCGTTGGCCCCTAAAGCCACTCCCAAGACCAGGAAGCTGCCCCCTCCTAAACAAAACATGACTGCCAGAGTCAGAAAGCCACGCCAGCGTGATGGCCGGCGAGGACAGGACGCCAGCCCCACGTGAAACCAGACACGATTTAATCCTTACCTGCAGAACGGGCTCCCTGTGCCCTGCCTCTCGACACCCACAGAATTCTGTGAATGCTGCCACGGAAGATAGTAATTCCTCCACCAAATACCAAACTTGTATGCTTTTTTAAAATCCTCATCCAAGGATATGTTTATTGGTTTGAGAGACAGAGAGAGAGATCAATGGGAGAAAGAAACACCGACCAGTTGCCTCCTGTATGTGCCCTGACTACAGATCATACCCAGAACCTAGGCATGTGCCCTGACTGGGGATTGAACCCACAACCTTTTGGTGTATGGAATGACACTCCCATCAACTGAGCCACCCAGCCAGGACCCACCGCCAAACTTTTAAAAGTAAAATGAGAAGCAGTGAAAGCATGGCCTCTGCCTCATTTCCGCCTTCTGAACCTTGTACCAGACCAACGGAGTGGCTGAACTTCGGTCACAGCCAAGAGCCCTGAGGGGAGGGGAGTCTGGAGAATGTGGTGCATGGCTCTCCAGGCACTGCCATGCGGGCAGGTGTACTAGAAGGGTGGCGGGTGGGCACGAGGGGCAGAGGTACCACACCCATCACAAACCCCCAAGGCTGCATTCTCCTCTCCGGCTCTGACAAAGAGCCTACGTAGATGATACTCTATTTATAACCAATGAGTTCACTGCTCACACGTCTTTCCATTCCCCACACACCTGTCCAATCCCTTGACAGTCATAGGTAAACTCCAAATTCTAATCGAGTGGGTGATTGGTCTAGATTAGAAGAATATAACAGAAAGGGGCATTTATTCCTCTATTTCTGACTCATCGCTGGAAGTCGCTGGGAAATGGCCCCTCCACACAGCTGCAGTAAGAAATGTTTGCTATTTGTCTTGATCCCAGAGGGTCTTCTGAATCATCCGAGTAACGGTAAGTTATCATTAGTAGCAGCATAGATAGCAGTACATTGTACAATACACTCATTTCTGGAAACTGATATAGGGAACCAAAACACCCCTTTTCTCCACTCACCTGGAAAAAACAGAGTGTTTACCCTCAAGAAAAGGCACGCTTTCACGGCCACTTGCCTTGGAGTCAATAACGTGCCTCAGAGAAGTGTCCCCGTGGGGTGCACGTCCATCTCCTCCAAGATATCCCCTTTCTTATCTTGCATTCCGTTCTCCTGAAACTCTGCAAGTCTCTGGAGTAATCATATTGCCTGAAACAGAGAACATCTTTGTGAGTGTTTTTCAGAGTAACAACTGACCCAGAGAACTCCAGCCCCTCCTTCAAATTCTGCCCTCAGCACCAGGACCTGTGGACGTGGGGCGGGTAAATAGCTAACCCACACAGTATGCTAAGCGTTAGCCAGAACCCACACTGTGCCCAGACCACCAGCCTGCTCAGGATTTGGGAAAGCAACCACCATCGTGTCCACCCCCCTGCCTTGAGTCAGGACTGTGCAAAATCACTCCTGACCCCAAAGAAATTGAGTGTGACATGGGAATAACACTAAATAGCCATATTCTTTTCAAGTCAAGTCTTCCCCGTTACTTCCTAAACCACTGAGTGAAAGAGAATCGTAGCTAATGAAAGGTGAAAGGTTGCATGTTGGAAGCCAAGGAGACCTTAACGAGACCCGTAAGTGCCCCCACAATGGTATTTCAAGGATTACTGGGCTTTTCTCACAAAGTTGGAGATCACGAGGCAGCCCCCGCCGCCCAGCAATGTGGCACGCACTGACGCGTGCAGACCAGATTAGCACCCGCTGACAGAGAAAGGAAATGGAGATCATTACTCCAGTGAATCAATAGCTCCCCTTCCTGCTGAATTGCTGGAATAATTGCCTTGATCTTTAGTGGAGACTGGATGACAGCTTAGTAGCTGCTTTGGGCTTGGACCCTCAGAGCTTTGGGGTGACGCGTCTGCCCTTCCCACATTCCGACTACAAACTCCATGCTCCTTTGCAAGGCATCCACCCTCCACCTACTTCTCTTAAACACACTCAAATCTAAATGTCTTGTCTCATCCTCAGTTCCCAAGGCTTGTTGGTCAAGCAGTGCTAGATCCCAGGGGTACTGGCTAGGATGAGGTGTAAGGCTTCAAAGGAAGGTGTTTCATAGGGCGTTATTTTAAAAGGGACTGTGGACAATTAGATGCCAGTTTTACTCCTTTTTAAGAAGTCAGGGCAGAAGTGAGTAAGGGAAACCCCTCAAAATCTTTTGCTAGAATCCTCTCTGCCCGCAAAGCAAGCCACCTGTGTCTTGGTGCTTTGTTACATCTGTCTGTCATTGTCTTCCAGCTGCCTCCCCCAACCCACACCAATGCAGGTTTCTGCACACCCTCATCTTTCTGAGCTAATTTGTTCCCTGCATGCTTCTCCTTACAGCTGTCTGCCCCCAACAGACACACACACATACACACAATGATCCTGTTGTGACACCAACACAGTTGTGAAGAACAGTGGCTCCGATGCTAAGTTGCATAGGTTTGAATTAAGGTTCCACCATATACAAACTGTTGGGCAAGTTCTACACCTCAATTTGTTCATCTATAAGATGATGATAATAATAGCATCTACTACCAAAAAAAAGTTGGTTTTGAAAGTTAAACATATGGCCTTGGCTGGTATGGCTCAGTGGATTGAGTGCCAGCCTGTGAACCAAAGGGTCGCCGGTTCAATTCCCAGTCAGGGCACATGCCTGGGTTGCGGGCCAGGTCCCCAGTAGGGGGAGTGTGAGAGGCAACCACACACTGATGTTTTATGCCTTCTCTCCCTCCCTTCCCCTCTCTCTAAAAGTAAATAAATAAGATCTTTAAAAAACAAAGAAAGAAAGTTAAACATGAATGCTAATCAAATGCTTTGAAAAAGTCTCCGGCATGAGGTGCTATGATATGTGTGTGTGTGTGTGTATATACATATATGCATATGTACATATACATATATATATTATATATATATACTTTTCTTATTAGGGACATGGCATTTGGTATATAGAATAATTACATTTCCTTCCTGCCCTAATAAACGAAAACGCTCTGGCCGTGCCCACAATGCCCTTCAGAGGGAAGGAGTCATGGGTGGTTCTTCCTCCACTAAGATGCTGGAGCTGGCAGTCGCTGAAGCAAACAGGAGCGCCCAGGCCCGGGCAACCATGTGTGCGCAAGATGCACGTGAACAAGCCCTATGCCAAAGAGACACCTTGCGTTTTGAGAAGCTGCCTGAATGAAGAACTCCATACTGGGCAGTGGCAGCCCAGTCTGATCCGAACCTCTCACTTGGGGAGTTGGAAAGTAAAAGCACACAGACAAAAAAAAGCATCTACTTAGAAAGAGTTGAAAAGAGGACCAGACCACTAGCAGGGCTGCCGTGTTCGGAACGGCAGTGGTTCCCGAGGTGCCCATGAGGCCAGCTGAGCATTTAAGCCTGGGAAGCAGAAGCACCAGTGGTCAGTGCTGAGATCATCCCCTGCATCCCTTCCCTCCTGGAGTAACCCTCTCTTAAAACTTACATCCTTAGTGTCCCAGGTTCGATTCCCAGCCAGGGTACATTCCTGGGTTGCAGGCCATAACCCCCAGCAACCGCACATTGATATCTCTCTCTCTCTCTCTACCTCCCTCCCTTCCCTACCTAAAAATAAATAAATAAAATCTTTAAAAAAAAACTTACATCCTAAGCCATGATTTTCAAATGTTTGTGCCAGTAGGGATCTGTGAAAGTTACTGAAATGCAGGTTCCTGGGCCCCTTCCCTAGAGATTCTACTTCAGTAGAACTGCAGGGGGCCTCCAGCCTTTACTTGTGGCCAAACGGGTTGTTCACTGCACTCGCCAAGGGCTCGCTCGTTTTCGCTATGACGCAAGTGCCTCCTGAGAGTCACGCAGAGCACAACCTGCCCAGTTCCGTGTGGCTCCAAGTGCACACCAAGATACACTGATGATTCCTTTTTCTGCCAGCTAAACCAATCCAGCAAATACTAGCTCCCTGCTGATCCACGCCCCCATCCTACCTAGGCGGTCACTGCTCATACATTACGTACATGACATCTACAGTCGGGAAGGGCTAAAGCAGAGAGGAAAAAGGGTAAGCAGAGACAGGACCAGTGCATTCGCATTTCATGAGATACAGAAAGCTTCCACGAGAGGCTTGGAGTCTCGTCTAAATGTGTGTCCTTACTGGGTGTGCTACAGCCTGGGAAGCTACAGAAAAGAAACCGGATACAAAGAGCACACAAGGAATTGTTGATGAAAACCTTCCCATGCCCCGAGGCCCTGGCCTGGCGCTCCCAGCTCCCAGGCTGGCCCTCGTCAAAGGCATGGCTTTGTGAGCCCTCGCAACTGGTGAGGGTCGCGGTACAGTTAGAAAGCAAGAAGTCTCCATGGGCCCCTGAAAGGATCATTGTGCAGCCGGAGAAAAGATGTACCATCTATCAAGTGAGTTTCACTGGGTAGGTTTTTGCTGAACACGGTTAGGTGCTGATAAGATAAAAAAAAGAATTAGAAGACCCCATCCCAAGCTACCCAAGGAGATGCGTCCCTTGTCAGGGACACAATGTAAACATGTAAAGAGACTGGAAGACAAGGAAGAGTGTGTCGCCAGCGCTAAGTTATGGAGGCTGCCCATGCAGTTAGAGCTCGGGAAACCGGCGGACCAGGCAGGCCACCCGACGCCACACGCAGGCAACTGGAGAAGAGGCCAGTGGCCGACCTGCAAGCAGTGACAGTATCTGCAGTTTGCAGGGAGGTGCGGACTTGCTCATTTTCCTCTTGACTGGCATTTCCTTCGACCCCAGGGTTGAACTTGGTCATGTCCGTTTCACGTTCTCGGGAACTACCATTTTACTCCAGTTTTCCCCAGTGCACCCCACTCTACTACCTGCTCGCCGGGGCTGCTCAGACACTTGGCCTGGAACACAGACCTGGCAATGTGAGGGAGGCGACCCCCGGGGCAGTCCTTGAGCAGCAGGGAAGGGAGCCTGTGGGTGCTGGCTGCACGGAGTCTCTCGAGGGGACGTATCCGAGGTGGCTCTCGGGTCGCCCCAGAAGGACCGGGCCCCAGAGCCCCACAGCTGTGGCCAAATCGATCCCAAGCTTGGTACTGACTTTCGCTCTTTCCCCGTTTCCCCCTTCCCTGTCCCCCACGCCAGTTTCCTGAGATCACTTCCCCGAATAAACTACTGCGTACAGACCCTTGTTTCAGGCTTTCTAGGAGGAATCCTGGCTGAAGACCCACTTGGAGAGGGACGCTGCTTTCTGTTTTTAGAATTCGTATATTTTATGCTCAACTTACAGAGAACTCGGACACAGAGCTTTTCCCCTGTGTGCACTCATCTCAGAAAAGCCCACAATGTGCTGTCTTCTGGATCTGAGGCTTTGCCAAAAGCAGATTATAGTTCCTGGAGGCCCAGAATATGAGGTCAAGGAGAAGAATGGAGTATTTGAAACTTCCCAAGCTCCCAGTGTGTGCCAGCACTGTGCTCGTATGTGTTTTCATGTCATTAATTTTTACATAAACCAGATGGGGTAGGTAGAATCACTCCCTTGTGAGAGATGAGGAAACTGTGGCTCGGAAACCGTGATTCTCGGAACTGTGGATTCTCCAGTATAAATCAGGATTCATATCGCAGGCCAGAGACTCTGAAGCCCGCGTGCCACCCACTGACCTGACGATTTCTCCCACACACTGTTTAACACGCGGGGTTACGTGCCTCTTTCTCCAGCATGTCAATAGTCTTCATGATTTTTTTTTCACGTTTGGGAATGAACATCCGTGGTCTGCAGCATTAGCTGGCATTTTAATCTCTCCAGGTTGAGGGATGGAGTTGGCCCCTCCAGCGAGAGGCAACGCCAGGACACTGGAAAGCTGCTTACGTCTGTGTACTACGCCCGTGTCTGAAAGCCATCCTCCGTTTGACTCTGGGCAATGCCAGGCAGGCTGTCTGGCTGGCAGTGAACACAGCACACGCATCAGACCTTATGTGGCTCTGGGCTCGATGCTGGGCACACAGTAGGTACACAGGAAACATTTGCCAAATCCCCTATACATAAGCTCTAGGGCCCGAGGCTCTATTTTCCTCTGAGTGCCTGCTGAAGGTAAGTACTTGGCCTTTCTGTGCGCCACTGGGACCTCGTACATGTGAGCCCCCAGGACAGTCAGGGCCTGCACATACTTACTGAGGCCACACAACAGCATCTGGGAGCTGGGAGGCCCCCTGTGCTCACGTGGCTTCCGGAGCATCATAACTCCTCGGACTGTCGCTCTGTACTTTGCTCCTACAGGACTAACCGGATCCCTGCCACTCTGTGTCCGCTTCTGTGCTTTTCCTGATTCTGTGCTTATTTACTAATTGGCTGGCTCCTGTTGTTTCTTATTGATGTACAAGTCAACTCAGAAAAAGTGATTCAAGGGCAGGGTATCGAACGATCAGATCCAAATTCTCACACTGCTTCTCTCATCGCGGTGACGAGGTCACATCTCTGACAAAACCGACTCTCACCTAGCACCTCCAACGTGGTGAAGAAGGACTCAGTAGACAAGCCACATTCTCTTACCTGCACTTACGAGACAGAACTACATTATTACTGCGCAAAGAGAAGCAGGGACGTTAGTGACGATAATCAATTTTCTTGAGCACTGGAGTACCATGAAGTTAGGATTCTAAGCAGTGTCTCTCAAACTGTGGTCTGTCAAACAGCTGCATCAGAAGTCCCTGAAATGATCAGCTGGTTAGAGCATCATCCCAATACACCAAGGTTGTGGGTTCAATCCCGGGTTAGGGCACATACAAGAAGCAACCAATGGATGCATAGATAAGTAGAATAATAAATTCTCTCTCTCTCCCAAACAAGAAAAAAATGGAGGGAAAAGAACATAGGTTCCTGTGCTCCACCCCAGACTTAATGCATCAGAATTTTTTGTTGTTGTTATTTTATACAAGGTAGTGTTAACCAAGAGATTCTCATCACGCCAGAGTTTGCAATCCTCTGTCTGTGGGGACCTGCGTGATCCTAAGTGGCCAAGCAGATTTCACTGGGCATGTCACCTCCACCTTGTCCAGGTCAGAGCTCTCAGCCCACTCCTGGCACTGTGTCACCTAACCCTCCTTCCCTCTGTGTGTTTGAGTCAATGTGTTGGTGGGGGTGAAAAGAAACTGAGAAGAGAAGAAAAATCAAGGGATTACAGTCTAAGAAGTTCACTGATAAGGAAGTGAAATTGACCCAAGAGTGGACCAGGACAGTTAAGTCACTGCAAACACATACCAAGGTCTGTCCAGAAAAACTCCAGCCATTGTTAATATACAGAGAATGTTTCTGCGACATCAATGTAACCTGGCAGCCAAGGAGAGTGGGCTGGAATGTGCATGAGTGAATGATGACGACTTTACTGTACTAGTCAGTGGGGGCAGTAGACACCGTTGAGTGAGCATGTGTACTGTGTGGCTGTTGCATTCAAAATGACTGAGTGAGTAGAGCAATGGATTTGCATCAAATTTTGTGCTAAGCTTGAATATTCCTCCTTGGAAACTATTTGGATGATTCAGAAGGATGTAGCTATGGGCAACTGGTGATTGGCAGCTTCATCATGACAACACACCCACACATACATCATGTCTCATGTGTCTGTCTCATGCAGAGATTTTTGCAAAACATCAAATCACCCAGGTGACTCAGCCCCCCTACAGCCCAGATTTGGAAACCTGCAACTTCTGGCTTTTGCCGAAACTAAAACCACCTTTGAAAGGTGAAATCTCTTTGAAAGAGATTTCAGCCTGTTGATGAGATGCAGGAAAATGTGACAGGGTAGCTGACAGCAATTGGGAGAACTGTGTGAGGTCCCAAAGTGCCCACATTGAAGGGAACTGAGACGTCATTGTCCTATGTATGCTGTTTCTTGTATCTTCTCCAGTAAATGTCTCTGTTTTTCATGTTACATGGCTGCACATCTTCTGGACAGACCTCATAAGTCTTTCAGTTCTTCCCCACATCCCTGTATGGACTCAGTAATTTTTCTTGCAGTATCCTGTTTTGTTTCCAAAACCACGGTTATCCAGTGAATACTCTGGGAGCAAGGGAGAGTTTCCCTAATGGCCTCATTCCCACTGGGAGTGTAGGAGAAAGTTGGCTGGGGAACAAAGCTGTGTGTTATAATGATGACACTATCTTCTTCCGTTTGCAAAGCACTGTACGGTTTCAAACAGCCTTTCAGGACAATATTCCACTTAAACTCTGTGTCGCTGAGGATGCCAAAACTACACGAAATTACAGTTTATAGACAACTAAGGGTAACAGCAAACCAGGGTTTGGTTACCTTCCCCAAGTAATTTCTTTTAAACACACTGAGGTCTTGAAAGTCAGATCAGAAAAACATTCTTATCTCGAATACAAGGGGCATGCAAGCTGTAACTCACAGACTGAGTTTTCTGAGACAATCTTAATCTCCAGGTTCTGTACTCCATGGCACTCACTCACTCAATCAATCAATCAATTGCCAGAATGAAAATTAGCTCCTCTGACTCACTGGGTTTGAGTAAATAAATTTTGTTAACAAAAGAACCTGTCACGGCCCAGGCTCTAGGAAACACGTCATATCTTAAATCACTTCCTGAATTTATTCAAATCTTCCTGTTGGAGAAAGGTTCACTCTCAGCATCATAATGCCTTGACAACCACGTCTCCGCCATCTGTTCTCACACCGGGAAAAACACGACTTGAGTTCCGTGATGAAATGAACAATCCCCTTCACACAAATCCAGGTCTCCTTCTCTTACACTAGTACATCTGCTGCTGAAATTACAAAAGAAAAAAAAACAGCTCTGTTAATAAAATGATGAAGTGCACACACTTGTTATTCAAGAATAATGATACCTCTCCCTACTTTTCCAGTTGATTAACACTCACATAGGCCTTGGTTTCTATTTGTTTATTGGTAGTGAGAACTTTTCTAAAATCAGGGCTCCGGATATCAGCATTTCACCAGGCAGCGCAATACTTGGGAGAGTGGGGGGAAATGGTTTTATTTTTATAGTTCCTATTAGTATTTTGTACAAAGTATTTCAAGGATATTTATCACCGCCGAGTATCTTACTGAAGTGGGGAGACAGAGGCAGATTAGAACCCTGAGGAACTAGAAAGGGGATGTTAAACCTGATTGGACAAAAGAATCATCAATATCATGGTTGATAAAGGCGGATTCTGAATCCTTAAATCCCACCCCACTGATGACTTCTGGTCTGGAATACGAGGACACTTTTTGAGAACAGATACATAGTCTTCAGTACATTCTGGAGTTTTTGGCCCCAAACTCGAGCACTGCCCTGGGGAGCTGAGCTTTGAGACACCCCCACTTTTTTGTTGTTGTTGTTGTTTTTGCCCCTTAGTACCCGACCTGGAATAAGGGCAGGATGGATAGACTGTTAATTGGCTCATTTTTCCCTGACCCTCACCATGCCCTTGACTCTCACGTCTCTCCATCCAGAGAGGAACTCCGGGGATGTGTGTAAAGGTGAGCACGCCCTTCCCCTGAGCTAGCCCTCCCTGCTTCTCTCCCTGGTCCCAGCTTACAAGGACTTCCCAGGGAGGTGGGGACCTATCCAGGCGATGCCTGGAGCCTGACTTCCCATCATCCTGGGGAAGAAGGCGATACAGGGTGGTTCTGTTCATAACCCCTTCTCTTCTCCCAGGAAGAGCCTCACCCCCAGCAGACTGGTCCCCTGGAATGGAACTGACCCTCAACGGCATCCCTCCTTTGGGGGGATATGAGAGGTGGGACAAGGTCTGATCTCTGCACCTTGGATCCCTTATCAACGCAATCTCAGGGCCGCACACAGGTCAGAGGCCCTCCTGCCACCTCTACTTCTGACCTCGGCGCCCCCATTCTCTCACGGCTGGACATTCCAGGCCACGTTTCCACCTCTGGGTCCCAAACTAGTCCAGATGAGTCCTTCACACCACCTCTCCCGCCTACAGCTTTCCACATCCACTGTGCACACTCTGGCACACACGTTCACATTTGCACACCAGAAGGCACTACAAGAGGCTCTTACTGGACTCCTTTGCTCATCCCTCAGTCACTCCATCTCTCTGCTTTCCCAAGTCTCGTCCTGAGCATCATCGTCTTCACGTCACACCCGCCTACCTTCAGATGCTCCCATTACCTCCATTACCGAAGGATTAAGTGAATTCACACAGAACAAGGTCTGGTATTTTATGAGCATCCAATAAGTGGGGGCCATTATTAGTATTGTTACAGAATGTGGTCCACGCTTCTTGGCCCAGCATCCATGGGTCTATACAATCTGGAGCCTGAAACTACACTCTCAAGGTGGCAGACACTCTCCTGGAGCCCTGCAGTAGCTTCCAAGAAAAATTCAAAACCCACTTAAGGCGACAGGCACGGTGGCCAACGAGTCGTTCTCTGCTCTAACAGAGTAAGTATTTTATTTGAGCCGAGGGCCTAGAAGAAGTGCAGAGAGCTGGGGAGAAGCAGTTTTCTCCCCTCTGCTGCCCCAGGCGGCACGTGCTGTGCTCAGAGAGGCCAGGAGGGAGGGTTTGAGCCGATTATAGTCTAATGAGGCTGCCAAATCAGTTTTACTTTCCGACACAGCCTAATGACTAGTGAGCCCTGTGGGCCCTGGGCCAGGATTACCTTAACTGGTACCATCGTCTGGGTCAGACGGGTCAGCCCCTGCAGGAACACTCTGGAAAATGCCATCTGCCGAGCCAGGGTGGGAGCAGCCCTTGCCACTGAATAGGCGGTGGCACCCATGGTATTTGGAGGGCAACTTCTGACTTCCCGAGATGCAGCAGGGGGCCCAGAAGGGAACAGTGAAAGGGAAAGGAGACGGAAGGAGGTCAAAGACACAGCACAATAAGGGAGCCAAAAGAACAATACAGGTGGAATGGGAGTTTGGGGGTGGGCAGGGGCGGTGGGCAGATGATTTTTAAAGAAAAAAGGGTGGAGCTAGAAGGAACTGAGTCCTGGGGGACAGAGGCCTGTCTGGCAAGAACTAGGACTGCCAAGGGGCTATCGCTGCCTAGTGGGCTCAGAGGAGTTAAAGTACACAAGGCAACAAAGTCCTTTGTGTTTGTATCCGAAGCAGTGCCATTTGTAAACATCCGTGAACACGCTCGGTGAAGGGCCACACGGAACAGCCGTCTGGCAGATGAGAGCGGCGTGCACCCCCCAGTTGGATCCTAGGAGCCTGGGAGCCCTCTTCTTCCACCACAGCAGGTGGCACCCGCGAGTGTCCTCAGGAGTTCCCCCGGCCAGCTAGTTCCTCCCGCTGCTTGGAAACAAGGCCGGTTTGACATGCTTCACATCCCCATGGCTGTTGCCCAGAGGAAGTGCGATCGGTGTGGGGGTTTGCCCCCGGGGGCGGGGGGGGGGGGGGCTGGGTGCCCAGCAGCTCCTGCATTGACACTGCCAACCCGTGGGATGGAGGGGGCCTGAGCCACATCGAGTGCACCTGGGGAGACGACTCCCCCACATCACAGTCTGGGTCTCCACAGTGTAGTCGCCACCTCCCCACACCGTGTCGTGAGAGACTCTGTTTCTGAGCTCTCTCTTCCTCGCGCAGAGTAGGTTCTTCGGAAGTGAATTTGCACAGCAGCCACTGCCGCCCAGCCTTCCAAGGACGCTATGGCCCTCCTGCCAACAGTGTAACTGTGCATCCGTGAGGGAGAAGACTGGGATTGTGATTATTTCTACAAAGTACTTTTTCCAAGAAACAGAGGCAGAATTGCTGCTGGGAGTTGACGTCATGAGCCCAGAAAGCGCCCAAGTGTATCCAATCTCAGGGACAGGGAGTGCCTATGAGACGCTACAAGTAGCGAAAGTCAGGGGCCAAGACAGATACCAGGTGAGGTGCAAATTTGTGTTGGGTTTCGTTTCCTGAGGCCATTGTCCCCTTTGGGAACGTGCTAACTTGTGCCGTAGAGGTGGTTGCTGTGTCTAAAGAAGCTGCACCAGGCTGGACAGGTGTGGCTTTGTGCAAATTTCACCTTTCTGGGTACAGGTCACGGTGTTCTTTATCTTACTGCTAGGGGCACCGCAGAGCTTTCTGTTTCCTACGGTTCTGTGGAGGCGACGTTGCCATTGGCCAGCCAAAGCTATTTACACAAACACCTTAGCCCCATTGCCACTCTCCCCAGGGAAAGGGTGGGGTGTCACACATAACCAGGTTCACAGCTGCAGCTGGGGCTCTGAGCTGCAGGTGAGCAGGCCCCAGTGCTTGGAATCCTCCTCTGCAGGGAGAAGGCGAGGGCACACGCAGAGAGGGCCAGGCTTGAGGCTGAGTCCCAGGCCTGCCGCCTGACCGCTGGGTGCCAAGTTACTGCAGTTCTCTTTCTTACAGAAACGAGGCTCTAGTCAGACCTCAGTGGGTGGTCTTGAAGATTAAACAGGAGGTAAAGCACCTGACACAATGACTGGCCTGCAGCACCTGCCGGGATAACACCTTTTAGAGGGACACCGTTCATTCGAGGGGCCCTGTGACATCGAATGAGATCCCACATTTGAGAACCTGAGGGAGAACAGGGCATGTCAATGACAGTCTCCTCAGAAACACACCATTCACGTTCAGCTCTGCCTGCAGATCCCTGAGCAGCTGGCAGAGGGAGGGCACCCAACCCTCGGCCAGGGGCTCTGGCACCGTGGCTCCAAACGAACCCAAGTGACATCCAACGTGGGTGTCCTTTTCTTCCTTTCTGAAATGAATTGTATGGAGAAAACAATATAAAGAAGTGAACAGTGCATTCCAATGCAACAGTCTCTAAAACAACTCTGCGCAAAAGGCAGCCAGTAAAAATCCTTAGGCAATATTTTTTTCCTTGATGTGAATTCACATACCATGAAATTATTGATTTCAAAATATTTTCCACCCCAAACCATTCAAGGCAAATGCAGCCCATGTGTGTGTAAAAGTCGCCTCTTTCTGACAGTTTTGAACCTTTATAAAATGTTTTGATAAAAAAAATAGCAATGCCAGGGTTGACTGCTTAACGTTTTAGCAAGAGATGCCACAAAGATCTTGGGTAAATTCATGATTCTTTTTGCTCTCTGATTCTTCAAGTCTGTAAGAAGTAAATGATTTCCAGTCTTACCGCCAGAGGGCACTGGTGCCGAACTGAGTCACAAAGTCACCGTAAATACTCCCCTTGAAACAAAATGCCCCCTTTGTATTTAAGCAAAACTTTGACTACAAATACCTCACGCTAGCGCTGACCAAAAGCAACGTGTCTGACTGCACGCAAACACTGACGTAAACACAGATTGTTCCGGAACAGGATACTTGAGCGTCGGTTTCTTGTTAAATGCAGAAGTGTGCAGAGTTGAAATGTGCCGCTCCTCTGGGTTTAGCACCGAGCAAGCTCCAGTGCGGTGATGAGACAAGACCTGGGTTTAAATACCAGCATTTCCACGTCGTAGCTTCGTGACTCTAAGGATGTCTCTAGACCTCACTTTCTTCCCCCGTAAGATGCCAAAGGTCACAGAGCTCATAGGGAGCAGGCAGGCTGACAAAGCTCACGCGGTGGGAGCGTGCAGGGTGGGTAGGTGGACATTGTGCATAATGCCTCTTTGCTACTCCAAGGCTAATAAACATGGCTGATACTCAATAAATGCCTGGTGGAGATAATGAATATGCACACGTAGAAACTTTTGGGAAAAATGAGATAAAAATACAATTTGCTGTAAAAAAAAAAATCAAAAGAGCTTAAACAAAGTAATGTATTGTCATCATCATTATTGTTGTCATTACCATTGTGATTAAATACAGCACTGATTTGGCAGATTGCAGGGTAACGATGTGCAGACTCTAATTCAGCCTAAAGCGCGCTAAATTTCCAAGAAACAGAAAGAAAGGGGGGCCAAGCCGGGATCGGGGTGGCTCAGAGTTTCTGAGGGGGGAGAGGAGCTAGGCCTGTGCAAGGAAGGAGAGGAACCAAAGGGAGCCCTAGGACACTCACAGGTGAGCTGGTCCAGGACTCACAGGTAGCCACACCTGGATGAGCCACACCTCCCCGAGAACAGTCTGAACCTGAAGTGCGTTCAGCCCAAGAGCCAGCGAGAGAGATGTCATTTTTGTTTGCTTCCTGGCCTGTGTGTGTCCAGCCCTGGCCCTGAGCCCATCACACTTTCTTGCAATCAGACACTGTGTCCTTAGCCCATATTTATACTCCCAACACCAAGCCTATCAGGTGACCCAGTAACTCTCCACAGCCTGAAACACCGAAGGTCCCATGCTGGCCGCCACCAATACCACAGGAAGAGGCTTTTGCCAGCATCTGTCCTGATGCATCAACATCAAGTGCCTGCAGCGGCAGTGCTCTCGGAGCTCTGGGACCCGTGTGCTCTCGCGGCACAGACCGTACGCAGCACAGGCCGGCCGCCGCTACAGCAGGCCAGACAGAAGCCAATCGCAGCAACCCAAACCTGCCATGACAAACCTGCTTATTTCATTTCAAACGCTTGTTTGTTGACCCACAAAAACCAAACACAGCGGCCTCACAGGCCAGGCCACCACCGGGGCCCTGGGAGCGACGTGTGTGCAAAGCGATCACGTAGGCCCCGGCCAGGCAGGGGTTGGGTTGCACGGAGACGCCTGGAACAGAATCCGCTCTGGAACGAAGTCAACTCCTCGGGGAACGTGGTGCAACTTGGGCAGCAGATGAAAGGCACGAAGTTGGCCACGGAAGGCCCTCGGCCAGCAAGGGCTCTCCACCAGGAAGACTAATGTGTGGACATAATAAAACAGCTCTCTCCATGGAGAACCTACTACACTGCATGTGCTTTATGCACATTACTCCATCTATTCTTCCCACCTTCATGAGACATATACAACTAGTCCAGTTTTATGGGTGAAAAAGATGAGTCTCTGAGAGGTGAAATAACCTACCTACAGTCGTATTGTAATTATCGTAACAGTCACAAATATTTATTGGCCATTTACTATAACTCTGAGCTGAGTGCTTGCTGTAACACCGTTTAGTCCTCATATTAATCCTATGAAGTAAAAATTATTGTTACCCCATTTTACAGATGCAGAAACTGAGGCACAAGGGGATTATGTTATTGATCTAGGGAATAAGGATTTCAGCATACACAGACTTCCGCCAGTACTCAAGCCTGAAATCACCAGGCAATGCTGGCCCCCCAGGGCTAGACAGCCTCAGACCATAAGATGTAAAACTAAGATTCAGACCCAGTCTGGCTGGTGTCCAAGCCCATACTGCTTTCTAGCTCAAGGTTACACAATTCTCCAAATGAGCCTTTTGTCTAAGAAGCAGCAATTGCCCTTTAGGTTCAAGCATATGGGTGCAGGCTACTTTGGTCCAGGCACAGTGAAAGAGAATTGAAAGTGCGTTGAGTTAGAAGGAGACTGGACTAAGGGAAGGATTGAAATTAGGGAAGGACTAGAAGTTAAAGCCTGTCGCCCAAATCAGCAGCCGCACATTCCTGCCCATGCCAGAGACAAGCATGTTCCACGCTGGTGGTGGGATTCCATGCAAGCATGGGGATTTGGAGCAGGTGTCTTACTAATAACAACGGTGCCGATGATCACTAACATTTACTGAGCACCCATTAGGTACGAGCCACAGTTCTGGGCCTCTACAAACATTCTCTTCTCTATTATGCCCTCCCCCCCCACCCGTTCTATTACGAGGTAACTGAGGCTCAGACACCTAAAAGACCTGCCCAAGGCGATTCACGTAGGAAGGGGCAAAGCCAGCCCCTGGATCCAGCTCTTACCCCGGAGCCACCGAGCTGAGCTCTTCCTGCCACTGACATCTCTAGGGGGCGAGCTAACTTAATGCCTCAGTTAATTAGGTTTCATCGTCAGCAACAGGAGCTCGTATGCTCCTCTTTCCTTTTGATAGGGAAGCAGTTCTTTGGGGAAAAAAACCTGTCAAAATTTTCCAAGCTGTCACTAAATAAATATACGTCTCGCAGAAAGGATGCAGGCCCCTTTGGAGAAGGCAGCCACCGCACCAAGACAAGGTACACCGCCATTGCTTAATCAATGGAGCCCACACAACGTGAAATGGAATTGTATCCCCTCTCACAAAAATGTACTAGTTACACTTACGCACACGCACGCACACCTGTTTACCATGCTCTGGCTGAAGGAGAGCCCCCCGCGGGGAAGTGGGCAGGTCTGTGTGGACCAGGGAGTGTGAAGTTACATTTCGAGGCTCATGCGATGCATCCTAACTCCCCTACCCGCCATAGGCTGTTTCTGCCTGAAACTATAGCAGAGAGCGTTCCCAGGGAAATCCCGAAAAGCTTCAGCAGGACTAGGAAGAGGTTTCACCGCTGCGTTGAATATCTCCAGCGTAGCCATTAGTCATGAGTCACAGAACGCAACGTAGAAGTCGTCCCAGAAGTTCCCCATCGCGGGACCGAAAGCAGCCTCTCCCCACATAGTAAGAAAAACCCAAAAGGTTCATGTCGATTGGATACTTTTACTCAAACTCAGGAAACCCGTATTCATTTGTGTTTGCCTAGCTCAGCCACAAAGCCAAGACAAAAAAAAAAGCCAGCAGATATTCCTTTAAAAGGGATGATTTCTGGATATGTTCAGTACCACCAGAACCTTATTGTGACTAACCAATTTGGACCGAAATCCACATAATAGTTGTTCTGTGTGATGGGTTTATCACTCTATACACTGTTCAACCCCCAGAGACTGGCACTTAATTAAATGCAGAGAAGTCTTCATGAATAGATTTCTAATTTACCATTTCTATGCCGAGAGTCTCAGAGGTCTCATTCCCATTCAGAAAATTCCACTGCCACAAAAAGAGAGATTAGTGAAATCAAATGGCTACTGTCTCTCCTAAGGCGGAGGCCTGCTTGCATCTGAACTCCGGATTGAGGGGGCAGGTGAAAAGAACACCCTCTCAGACGGGAGACCTGTCTCCTCCACCGACTTGAGCACCTCTGGAGTGTCAGCGCACACCAGCCAGGAGCTCCCATTGCTTCTAACCTTCCATGCAGGGATCGCAGGGCCATTGGAACTGCAGTACTTAAAACTCCTACGAACCCACTTCTTCACCTTATCCATCATCTTGGCAGGAATTCTTGCAAAAGTGATTTTAATAGTCAGTGTCAAGACCTTGTGAGAACACTAAGGCCTGTTGTGGGAGAACGTTGAGGCCCTGTTAGGTCCCAGGGACAGTTCCAACTTCTGGCCCCGGTGTCGGGTTATCTTATCTCTCTAACAAGCTAACAAGAATGCGTCGCCTCGGGGGACCAGGCCCGGACAGCTGGAAACACAGCAGGAGCCCTGTAGCTGGGCTCACCCACATCCACCCTGCCCCGGACGCAGCTTACCTTGGTCTCGGACAAGGAAAGGCGTAGCCTCTTTCATAGAGCAAAAGTGTGTCTTGAACATCTTATCCACCAGAGTGCTTTATGATAACTGGCCTGCCTACAAATATGTAATAATTATTGCTGTTTAAAATGATCATTTTGAGGTGCTGGGATCCTATGCATTAGCCAACAGCCACTTGGCATCGCATCCTGTGGATCCTGTTTCTGCGGCAACTCTGGCTCAACATCCCCTCTGTTTTCACTACCCTTCCTCACCTGAGGACTTCACCCTGTCTCACCTGGTCTGCCACCGTCGTCAACTCGTAACTGGTGTTTTCGCTCATCTGTCCCACACACCCCACACTGCCTTATTATTCATCCTAAAACACAGGTCTAGCTTGGGGCATTCCCCTACTCAGAAGCCCTGGCTGGTGTAGCTCAGTGGATTGAGCACGGGCCGCAAACCAAAAAAGCCCTCAGTAGCCCCCGGCTGCCCACCACACTCCCTGATTGGCTGTTGCATCCTCTACACAAGATGCTGTCCAATACCTGCCTTTCCGGACATCCTCCAGTGTTTTCCTGCACGTACGTTCCTCGGATTTCCCACCTTCCTCCTCTCACTCCCGAGAATTCGCATCACCTTCCTACTCCACCTGTTAGAATTCTACGGCCACCTTTTCGAATGCTCTGTCCTCGCACGAAGGTTTTTCTGACTCCAAACCCATCTAGCCCTCCCAACAGACACACCCAGATACAATCTCACCCTCTTTAGAATCCCTCTCGCACTTGGCACTTTTTTGAAGATGCCATACCCCACCCAGTATGTGGGCTAGTTATGAACTTGACCTAACCACAAATACCTTAGTGTCGCATGCAAATTTGTATTCTTAAAATCCTTAGTATAATGCAAGAAGTACATGCCAAATACTCAGGGAGTATTAGTGGGTGATATGGGTTGACAGTATGTCCCCTAAAACCCTTCCATTGAAGCCCTAATCCCAGTGCGGTGGAATTTGGAGGTGGGGCCTTTGATGAGGTCACGAGGGTGGACCCCCCATGAATGAGGTCAGTGCCCTCATAAGAAGAGACACCACAAGAGAGATGATCTCTCTCCCTCTCTCTTTGCCACGTGAGGACACTGTGAGAAGGCAGAGCAGGAGGAGGGTCCTGACCAGACACCAAATCATCTGGCTCCTTGATCTTGGACTTCTAGCATCCAGATCCGTGGGAAATAAATGTCTGTGGCTGCAGCCACTCCGTCTGTGGTGTTCTGCGGTAGCAGCCCAGGCTGACCGCGACAGTGGGTGTATCCATGAGGCAAACAGTGCCCATTCATTTTGCTTTCAAAAGGTATTTAGGAGATTTTTAAATTTTCAGACTTGTCAATAAGGAATTTTAAGATGAACGATTGTGTTAAAGGCTTAATAGGACATGATACCAACATAAATAAATAAATACAAAATGAATAAAGTGTCTTAATCAACTGAGGCACGTAACTCAGAAGTGAGCAAGATCCTATGGGTTTCACAGTTCTAATATGCAACATAGCGACTGAGCTGAAGCCAGCCTTATGTCTCCATTTCCAATGCTTGTCCTTTTCCTCTGCAGAGTTTCTTTATAGGCTTTCTGTAAAAAAAAATTTTAAAAATCAAGTTGGTACTGAATTGTTGGCACTTACAAACCTATCGCTTTAAAAAGGGAGCTCAAAAAGTAATAAGCAGGCCCAGATTTGAGTTGGGTGCCCAGAATAAATTCAATTTCTCCACTTTAATGAGCTCCAGCCAAATGGCCAGTCCAATATGCAACATATGTCCAGCCAACTGGTTGGAGTCCATGCATTTGGTTCCTTCTGCAGATTAATGAGATTATGGCATTGTTAAAAAAGAGGCAGAAAATGCTAATTTGACATCTACCATGATATACTTTACAGTTTAGGGGAGTTCTGCATTTTAAGACATTTTTAATTACTTTGGGATGCTGTGCCAGTGAGGACCATATGCCCGTTCTTGTCCCTCTGCGGCTGTCTCCACGGTCACCTGCACACTCCCCAGCAATGCAGACGGTCGGACTTGTTCCTCTCAGCCTCTGTCTGGAAGCCTCGGAGGGCAGCCCCTCCCTCTGCTCGTGCATGCACCTTCCAGTTGAAGCTGTTTCAGGAGAAAACACGAGTCGCTTACATACTCAGACCTAAAGAATGAACTGACCAGTAGTAAAAATGTATTCAAAACAATAGGAGTTCATCCGATTTTAAGAGGAAAGCTAGCCACGTAGTGACAGAGGCTGTCACCAAAGGTGCATCCTCTGTGACTTGGAACAGATGAAATTTTCCTGATGTGATGCACAATCTGCACTTGAAACAATCACCTGCGGTTCTTTGTCACCTCTCTCTGTGCTGTCCGCTGCCCCAGAAGATTGTTGGGGGTGCTTGATGTGATGTGTGTTAACACACAGGATGTTATTTCTTCCTTTGCAAGTGCTTCCGAGCACTCTCAGAAACTATAGTCGAGCTGTACCTCTTTCCTTCAACCCTCTGGAGAGCCTTATCCCATAATCATCTCCTTGTATGTTGATGAACCTCACCTGCAGAGGATATTCGGGCTGAAGGTCAGCACTACTTATCTCTCCAACGCCTTTCCTAAAAGCCTATTTGGAGCTGAGGACTCAAATTTCAAAAAAAAAATCATGCAAATTATATCATGAATACTAGTACTAGCTTGACATTTAAGAAGTAACTACTTTGTGCCAGATGTCCTTCTAATTAATGCAACTAATCCTCATCATTACACTATGAAACAGATACTGTTATCTCTTTCTTGCAGATAAGTAGCGGGTGGAGGGGGGCACAGAGTGTTAAGTAACTTGCCCAAGGTCCCCAGTTAGAAAGTGTTAGTGTCAGGATTTGAACTCTGTCTGGGACAGGCTGCGCCCCTACCCACTCCGCTATACCAAAAGAAAAATAGGAACGAAGACAACCATCCTGCCAAATATATCAAGAAGGAGAAAACAAGCTTGTTTTTCCGAACTCTCTTGAGCAGTTATTGAAAATGTCTTGTTTCCCAGGGAAGCATGTTCACGTGTTGGGGTTCCAAAGCATGAAGTAATGGCGTGCAGATTAAGTTAAACATTGGCATGATGGCAGCCCCCCCCAACCCCCAGTGAGGAGGCATACAGGAAAACAATGCAAAACAGCACACAGGTGTATGCACTGCGAATGCCCCCAACAGGACGTGAATGACAGCAAAGAGAACGCAAGTGTTTTCTCTTCACGCGGCACCTGGTTCTCTTCCTTCTCCGTCTAGGGAGCTAGGACACGGCTCCCAGAGGCAGCTGGAGCCAGCAGTTTCCCGTCCACCTGGGGACAGCCAGGTCGTTTGTTGTACAGGTGAGTAGCGGAGAGAAATGTCAACTTCAGGAGAAAGGGTGGAACGCAGTCAGAAAGCAGAAGTGCTGTCATAGAACTGCTCTGTGGTGCCAGCATCTGCCACCTGTTCCTGGGCGGTGCCACACCCTTTTCTGCGGCTGCCGCACAGGGAAATAAAAATGGAAAAACCCATGGGGGCTGGGCATGGAGGGAGGTGATTGGTAGAAAAACACAAGTGAGTCTCCACCTTTTCTTCCACCAGTTGGTGGAATGTCTCCTGGCGATGGAGGCCAATGGCCATGGGGAGGAGCTTCAGAGTTGGACTGAACCTCCGTTCCAATCCCAAGTGGACCACTTTCTGGTCATGCAACCTGGACAAGTTATTATAACTTCTATTTTGTTCAGGTCATCATGATCAAGTCTAAGCTTTTTATATAACCCTTAGGGTCTGGCCCCTGCTTACGTCTCCAGCCTCGTTCCTCACTCAAAACCCATGTTCTAGCCAGAATGAGGCTGGCTCTAATCTCTGACCTTTGCACACTCTGCTCCCTGGAAACACTTGGAAACCTTTCCCTCCACTCCCCCACCAACTCCTACTCATGGTCAGGTCTCCACTGGGTGTCATTTCCTGTCTCCTGTGTGCTCACACAGCACCTGGCGCTTCCTCCCCGGAGCACTTATAACCAAGTCCACGGTGATGGGCTCTTTGCTCCTCAGTGCCTCACTCTACTACAAGCCCCGGCTGTGAACTTCATCAGCACCCTGTTAAAGCAGCTCACCTACCTCTGCTTTCTCTTTTGTGCTAGACTGTAAGCTCTAGGAAGACATGTCATTGTTGTGTCCCAGAGCCCAGCACAGTGTTCAGCTCGCAGCGTGAGCGTGGCAAACACGGTTGAGCGAATAAGCAAACCTCTCTGATCCTCGGTTTCACCCCCCATCTGTCAAATGGGAGGAAACGACACACATCTCAAGAAGGGTGTGAAAATTAAAGGAAATAACAGGCACACAGCCCCTCCCCCAGGCAGGAGGCAATCAATGGCAGCTGCATGGACCACCCAGTGTACAGCTTCAGGGATCCAATCACCCTCTAAGTCTAGAGAAAATTTGCATTCAGCGGGTGGGTCACATCCCATTGCAGAAGTGTCTCTTTCATTTCCTTAAAAACCTCTCGAGTAGAAGCCACATGTCTCCCTCTAGCAAATGTGTGGGTCTCCCAGCCCTCTGTTAGTCTATCGGTCCCTAATTATGTCTCAATCGTCAACATATGCTCGATAGTCAACTACACTATTCACACATTCACTGATATCCAAAGTAACAAATCTTCAAAGTCACTTGCAAGAGTCATTTATTTATGTTTCCCTCTCCCTCTCTCTCTCTCTCTCTCTCATGCACATGCACACACACACACACGGCAGAGTCTCCAGGACACTAAAAAGTTTTCAGATGACAAAGAGTCAGTTCCCGTTCACGGAGGCCTCACCCAGTGCCCACTAGAGGCTGAGGAAGAGGCACAAAGACGAGACAGGAGCCCTGCCCCTTGGGAGTTCGCAGGCGATTGGTAGGAACCCGCACATAAACAACCGCACAATGCAGTACGTTGTTGAGCTGCGGGAAAGGCGGGGCAGTACCACGGCAGCCCAGAGGAGGGAGCACGAGCACAACCTAGCCGGACCTCACCGAGGGCCTCGGAAGCAGGCTCCCAGGTCCCGACAGGACTAGGCTACGCCTTCGGCCCCCTCGCTCTCACTCTGTCCTCGGTGAAGATGGAGAACAGCTCGCCAGCACCTTCCGCCTGGTTACAGCCTCGTCCATGATAAAGGCCGGCTCTAATGAGCACCGCAGTCAACGAGGACGCAGTCCTGGTCTGAATAGTTCACTGTCACAGAAGTCGGTAAGGCAGGACCTGGAGTCTGCCCAGTGGAACTAACAGGAACTTTCTGAACACTAGCTGTTCTGTCCTTTTGTAGAGAAGCTCCGTGTAGGCGCGTGTACGAATATATCCCGTTTCCTCCGAGGGATGTTAAGTGCCTGCTTGGTCTTCTGCCTTCGTGGCACTTTGTGTTTGGAAAACGGAGCTGCAAATGAGATTTAGAATCATTACTAAATGAAAGGGGGGGGGGGGAATCCCACACTGCATGAATTATAAGTGCAGTACAATCTTATTTTTTCCTGTCCTGCTAATGAGGAAGGACACATTTCTTTCTGAGCATGCTTCACAGAAAGGCACATGCCGGGATCCATTGCCAGAGACAGCCTTGGGAACAGGTGGCGAGACAGTCCCGGAACAGCTGCGAGCCGGACGCTCAGAAAGGCTTCTCTGACCAGCTCCCTCTCCCACCAGCGTGCCCCCCATGGGAAGGCTCCTCAGACAGAGCACTGTTATCAGGGAAGAATACACTCCTTGCAGTTCACAAGGGACAATGTCTTGATAACTTCCCAATACCGCCCACGACGTACTCAGATCATGAGAGGCCAGGAAACAGACCTGGTGAAATGTAGGCAGGTGGACACACTGGTAGCCCGGCGTGCCCCCAGCTCAGATGGGGTGGCGGGACAAGACCCTGGCCCCTGGAGGGGGGTAATAGTCTGCTCAGGCTGCCATGACAAAGCACCACAGCCTCGGGGGCTTAGACAGCAGAAATGTATTTTCTGACAGTTCTGGAGGCTGGAAGTCCGAGATCCGGGTGTCTGCAGGGCTGGTTTCTTCCTAGGCCTCTCTCCTCCGCTTGTAGATGGCTGTCTTCTGCCCGTGTCTTCACAGGGTCTTTCTCCTGTATGTGTCTCTTGCTTTAATCTCTTCCTTTTATAGAGACACCAGTCATACAGCAGTAAAGCTCACCCCAACGATCTCATTTAACCTTAACTCCCTCTTTCAAGATCTTTATCCCCAAATGCAGTCACATGTGAAGATACTGGGGGACAGAACTTCAACATATGCATTTTGGGGAGACACAATGCAGCCGGTAACAAGGCAAGCCAAGGGAAACATGGAACGAAGGAAAGAGGGCTGCTGCCGGGAATTCTCCATCCCCCACCCCCCACCCCCGACCCCCTGGGGGCCCTACAACAGGGCGGGCAGTGAAAGGCAGGAGTCGAGGATTTCAGCCACCACCTCTGTGCCGGTGACTTGCAAACCTAATTAGCCAGTGCGAGCCCTGTCTTGCATTCCAGTTCCTCATTCCCAATGGCTTCCTGGACATGGGCCACCTGCGTGACCTGCCAGCCTCTGAAACAGAACACAGAACAACTCAGACTGAACTCATTTCTGATTTCTATTATTGCCATCAGCAGACTTCCAGGAGTTTTTTTATCTTTCCCGTCTGCATCACCAAGGCCCTTTGCTCTCGCTTTGTTGTGGCCCTGGCAGGCATCCCCTTCTCTGGGGCTGGCTGCTGAGACGTCTCCTCTCTAGCCATGATTATCTGGACCACCGAAAACGTCTCCCCCCGGGCCTCCCTCCCGCCAGGCTCTCCTTCTACCAACCCACGCGCACACACTACTCTCAGATGACCCTTTCTGAGCACTGCTTTCTCCACGAGTCTGCCTCTGCTCTACAGCTTCCTGAGGCTCCCTGCTGTTGCCGGAAAAAAAAAATATGAACTATATAACCTGTGTGACAGCCTGGCCTTTTCAAGTGTCATAGCCCACTCTTCCCCTCAACATTCTGGAAAAACGCTGGAAAGGAATGAATGAACCAACCTTCCATTTTCCACAAGCAAATCATCTTATTTGTCTCAGCTCATAATTTGCCATTGCCGTGCGCATGCGCCTGACACTTCCTCCTCTGCCAAAACCTAAACCCAGTCTTTCTCCCACCCCCAGCAGCGGCAATCCTGCCTCCTCCGTGCCTGCCTCTCCTGATTACTGAAAATACCTCCACTCACTCAACAGCTTCTACCGTCTGTCGTGCCCTATTGTGCACTCAAGTCAGAGACGACTGTTTTCTGGTTTTTACTCTCTACTGCTGTGTGTTGTCTTGCTCCACGGTAACGTGTGTGAGTTTGCCTTTCTCTTCAAACTCCGCAAGGGCAACACCATGCATTTACAGTTCTTCTTTGCGAGCCCTCCTGCCACATTAATAAAAATAAACAAAACATTCATTAGTGTTTACCACACGCCAGGCATCGTGCTAAGTGCTTTTCAAGTGCTGTCTCATTTAACTCAAACAACAGTCCAACAAGGTAGGTACTATTATCATCCCCATTTTACAGGTGAAGCAATCGAGGGTTAGAAAGGTTATATATCCGGTCCCAAATTACATACCGGTAACGAGTCCCTGTCCCTGTGATAGTACCTCCCAGAGAGTAAGTGTTGAGCGTATGTTTTTGAATTAAGATTACGCCTGCCACCAAAGCAACTGGGGTGTGAGGCAGACAAAATAATGGCCCTCAAAGATGTCCACGCCTTGATTCTCACAGCTCGTGAATGTGTCACATGACATGACAGAGGGAAATTAATGTTGCAAACGGAAGTCAGTTCCTAGTCAGGGGACCTGAGAATAAGGAGATGATCCTGGGCGCTCTGGGTGGGCCCGGTGTAATCACAAGGGGCCTTACAGGTGGAAGGGGGGAGCAGAAGAGGGTCAGGAGTGATGCAACGTCAGAATCTGACCTGCCCTGCCGTAGCTGTCTCTGAGGTTGGATGAAGGAATACCTGCGGCCTCTGCATGCTAGAAAAGGTGAGGAAACAGACCCCCACCCTCTCCCCGACCCACCCAGAGCCTCCAGAGAGGGGTGTGAATCCTGCTGGCTGACACGCTGATTTTCACCCACGGAGACAGGCCAGATTTCCAACTGACAGAACTGTTGGAGGACACAGCTGCGTGTTTGAAACCACCAGAGGTGAGCTGGTTTGTTGTTTTTTTTTTTAACAGCAGCATGAGGAAACTAGCCCAGGGTGTGCGAATTCCCAGCGAGGCCTCAGCTGCCCCGATGCGTGGGCACTGCCTGGCGAGAGGCAAAGCGGCTGCTGTCCACGAACCGAGCGCCTGCCTCGCACCCCCCTCCTCCCCCCACACTCCTCACTGGGAGAAGCTGTTCCACTTCCTTCAGCATCAACGGCTCCCTGGCCCGCCCCCTCCCCGCCCCTTCCCCACCCCGTCCTCCGTGATCCGTTCTGAAGATGGCCTTCCCACGAGGGACGCAGCACTCTCAGGGAAAGCCACCTTGGTGACGGTATTTTCCCAGGAAGATTATTACAATCAAAACGTGTCTGGTGTCCTTTTAAAATATCCCTACCTGGTGCTTTCGTGCCGGAGCCCTGCCCATACATTATCACAGGTGTCTGTGCCGGCCCTGAAGTGTGTGTGCCTGAATGGCCATCTCCAGTGCACACCGTGGTGTTTGGATTGTGGTCTTTGAGTCAGTTCCAAGAGTTTTACTCTTAAAAGGCCCAAATAGCACTGTAGAAAAATGTATATATTTTTTTGAAATGGCAGGAACACTAACAGTTTTATATTTCTTGTGCTGTTGCAGCAAGTGATGCGCAGCCGGCCCACGGGGGGAGACTTGAGTACAGACTCTCAGGCTCATGCCGCTTCTCACGGAGCCATCCTGCCCCTGGGGCTTCCCCGAACTGGCTTCTGAGGGTCTTTAGCTGGGTGAGTTGGAGCTGGAGCTGGGATCGGCGTTCCTATTCCCCAACCCCTGTCCGGCTGCCTTGGATGGATTTCCCATGACCACCTGGACCCCCGCCCCCTCTGCCGGTTCCCTTGTAAACCAACGATGAGCCCATTGCGTCCTAGCTAGGATCGGTTTGAAGTTTATGGGCCTACGGTAATGGAAACAATGAGTAGCGACCACCCTGCTATTTCCCAGGTACTTGCCCTACATGGTATCCTTGACTGTGCAGTTGAGCACGCTGGGGAGAGCTTGGGTTTGGAGCTAGACCACTTTGTTTCCAGGGCTAGCCCTGCCACCCGGCAGCTGTGCGACCTTGGGCACATTCAGGACCATTTCTCGGACTCAGCGTTCCCACGCGTGAAAGGGCAGTTTAGAAAGTACTTCGTGAGGTGGTTGTGAGGGCTGGGCGTTTAGAAGAGGAACATGGTCAACGCCACGTTAAGTGTTACCACGTCACGACCTTGTGCGGTAGGAGAAGCCGGAGCAGCTCACAAACAGTATCCATTCGCCCAGGGTCACATCATTGAATGAGGAACAGAGACAGGATTGGGAGCGCGGTCATTTCGTCTGTGAGTGAGGCCACGTGCCGTCTCACCTTGTTCTCCATTCCTTCCAAACCGCCGGCGCCCACCCTCATCTTGCCCATCCAAAGATGAAACAGGTAGTGTCCCGCGCCCCGTGTCCATTCCGGGAGCTCCCAGGAACGCCGGGGAAAACCAGGAACCCCGAAAAGTGTGCCCTCCTGCGTGGCCCAGGCGTGCCCTCTGGAGAAGCCAGCAGATCTAGTAGATCTGCTCTCCATCTGCCTCTGCCGGCCCTGGTACCCGGGCCCGGGCCGAGGGTGAGAGGCTGGCCGGGTGTTGCGGGGCGCACGGCTTGCGCCCGGGGCAGCCTCCCCTCCCCGCCGACTCCTGCCCGAGGGCTGCCGGGTGGGAATCCCAACCTAGCCGGGGAGGCAGGCAGTTGTTTTCCTGCGGGTGGAACGTTCCACTTGAAATCGTTCCACAAGGGCTGTTCTCGCCTCCGACTCCGACTCGGGGAAGAACTGTAATTAACACAGCAACAAACGCCCACGACGCTAACTGGCAAAGGGAGTGTAACACGAGCCGCTTCTCCAACCCAGCCGGGCCAATTGCTTTCCCTTCCTTGTCTCCCTGTTTGGTCTGTTTTCGTTCCGCAGTCATCCAACTGTGGCGTTTCTTACAACACGTCAGTGGCTGGTGTTTGTGTTTCGGGTTGAGCAGTTTCACACGCGGCGCTGGAGACGGTCCCCGACCAGCTGCTGCGCCGGGTCCCGCCTTTCTGTGGCTTGGGGAGTGGCGAACAGACAACCGAAGAAGTGACTTAGAAAGGTGGGGGAGGATGGGGAAGGACGCGCGCCTCCTCCGATTGTCTGGAGTTGGGTCCATAGCCGCCCCTGGACGAGGACAGGTCAAACCGGTCTGCCGGGTCTCCAGGGAGAGCGGTTGGAGCTGTGCCAAGCGAGCGGCTCCTTCCGCTGGGGGCTGCGCTCACCTGGCGGTTGCGCTCACCTGGTGCTGCGCTCTGACTCAGGCTCTGAGGCAGCGGTAAAGGCGAGGGGGCCGGTCCTGGCGGATCCTGCAAACAGCACTCAGGGGCCAGCAGGCGCGACCGCAGGCGGGCTAGCTTGAGGGGGAGGGGAGCAGTTAGGGCGGGCTGCGCTCTGACTGCTTTATCCACGATGATAAGGGTCTGATCTCGGATGCGGCCATTACAGTAACCTTGCCCTGGTCAAGTGTGGTGCGTGGACCGGCAGCCACGTGGGTGTCACGCGGGCGCGTGTTGCATGCAGAATCTCAGGCCCTGCACCAGCTCTTCTGGTCCTCAACCGACTCTTTAACAAGATCCCTAGGCGGCTGGTAGGCACATGAAACTTTGCATAAAACATACGCTTTTCTCTAATGTCTTTCCGTCAGGGCCCTGTAGCGTCAATATAGTACCTTCAAAATTTGTGGAAAAGGTATGGATTTTGGAGAAATGTCACCCCCTACTTCTCCGATGCTTAGCAGCAGCCCTCTGCCAAGAAGTGATGAGCTAGGGAACGGCAGAGCAATTGGTTCTAGGGTCTGACCCAGGGAAGCTCCGAGACTGGGTGGGGGGCCAAAGCCCAAATAAACATTCGATAACTATATGAGATGATAATTCAAGAGATCGCCCAAAGCAGAATAACTCAATTTTATGTCTATTTTCTCTATGTACATTCATATGGACGAGGTGTATCCAGAAAAAAGCTCAGCCCTTGTTAATACAATGAGAACAGTTTGCACAACATCAATGTAACCTGGCAGCCAAGGAGAGTGGACTGGAATGCACAGGTGTGAACAGTGACGACTTCACTGCGCTAGTCAGTGGGGGTGGTAGACACGACTGAGTGAGCATGTGTACTGTGTGGCTGTGGCATTCAAAATGACTCAGTGAGTACAGCAATGAAACTGCATCAGATTTTGCATTAAGCTTGAACATCCCTCCACGGAAAATATTCGGATGACTCAGAAGGACGCCGCTATGGGCGACTGGTGACGGGCAGCTTCATCAGGACAAGCTGCGCCCACTCGTGCATCACGTCTGGTGCAGGTTTTTTTGCAAAACATCAAATCACCCAGGTGACTCAGCTGCCCTAAAGCCCAGATTTGATGCCCCGAGAGTTCTGGCTTTTCTCAAAAGTACAATCACCTTTGAAAGGGAAGAGATGTCAGCCTGTGGATGAAATTCAGGAAAACACAGTGGGGCAGCTGATGGCGACTGGGAGAACTGTGTGAGGTCCCAAGGTGCCTACTTTGAAGCGGACTGAGGCATCACTGGCCTACGTACAATATTTCTTGTATCTTGCACCTTCTTCAATAAATGTCTCTATTTTTCATATTATGGGACTGGATACCTTCTGGACAGACTCCATATATACATATAGAGAATATTCTAACATAGTGCCTCACACATAATAGGTGATCGTTATTTATTAAATCAATAGCTGGTGCGTATCCCTGAAACTAACATAAAATCGTACATCAGCTATAATTGAAAAATAAAAAATAACTAGCTGGGTAAAATAGCTGGATTTAACATTCTCCTGGAAAAAAGAACTTTGTGTTTTAAACCAAACAAGCATGGATCTGTTCCAAAATAAAACGTATTACAAATAACCCACAGTCCATGTAGTATGTCTTTAAAAAATGCTCATTATGCATGTACCCACCACAGTTACATGGCCCCTGTGTGAACACAACATATTGTAGGAGGCCCAGAGAGGCCCAGCATAGCTTCTTCAAGTGTTGTGTAAGTCCTCTGGGTAGAACAACGGGACAGGCCTTCAGCATGCCCAGTAAGGCCTCCCAGGCCACAGTTCCCTTCTAGATCACAGATGATAACCTTTTTCAGAGCTGTTTCCATCTTAGGGAGTTACTGATCTGCAAGCCAAACATTTTCAAACTGAGGCTTCACTGAATGTATTCCATGAAGTACTCAAAGTTCCCCAAGTAGGCATTTCATCATGTGAGTTGTGCACCTCTTGGTGTTTTGGAAGGATCTTTATGATTTTAAAAGTTCATTTATTTTTGTTTTCACTGCAAGATTTTGTTGCCATTAGCCCACCAAGAGATGAGGGATGCTTCTCTCCTGCTTGTCCCTGGCACTCACTATGCACAACTCATATGATGAAGTGCCTCATTAGTGAACTTTGCGTATTTGACAGAATAAATTGGAGCTGCCACAGGCCACTCAGTGGTGTCTCCTTCAGATACAGGTAAAGAAGGGAAAGACTCAGTTAAAGCAGCAATTGGGAAACAATCTCTAATATTTACACACCAACCAAATTAGCCTTTTCAGCTTTGCAAATTACGCTTGTCTCATAATAAGAGTTCAGCAGAACCTACCTAACACACACTAGGGGTAAGGATGAATTGTGACATGCTGATGAACTAATCATTCGGAAGCAGTTGGCATCTACAGTGGCTACACTCTGAAAGCTTTCTTTGCCTCCACCATTACGTTAACACAAAAACAAACTTTCTTCCCAAAACTCCTGGGAAAGTTAAGCAGCAAATGCCCAAACCGGAAGAGAGTACTCTATTTGGTGACCGTCCATGCAGCTGCATTATCTGGTACCCTTTTATGTTAAAGGATTGGGAATCTTGAAAGAATTCAAAATCAGTTTCAGATGAGAACTCCTGAAACTGAAGTTTGAAGTCATCGCCTCGAGGGATATTGTTGATAAACTTGGCTTGCAAAGGTCACCAAGATGTTGTCATGGGCTTGGTAGAACCAAGCACAGTATCCAGGGAAAAGAAAAGAAGGAAAAATCTTTCATCATCAGTGATGCCGAGAACTATAAAACCAGTAATTTACAGAAAAAGCCAGTGGGAGTTAAAACCACTGCATGCAATGATGCGATCAGCTAACCTGGCGCAGGTTAAATTTTGGCATAGCATGGCACCGATTGCTATCTTCTGCTGATACAAACTAGTGAAATAAAAAACAAGCACAAATGACAATGGATAATAATAAAGATGTCTATTGTTCCTTCCTACCACCTTTTCTGATAATTATATAAATGTGCCATAACATCTTTAATGCTATAGCAAAAAGAAACATTTAATAGAAAAATGTGTAGGGAAAAAACCTGTAAGTTTGTTCATTTAAAAGAGCATTGGGATGAATTATGGAACTGTTTTATCCCAAGCAGAATTTAAATTTTGTAAGCAGCAAAAGTAAAGAAGATAAATCTTTAAAACGTAAAGCATCTAAACACTCATCCAGGAGGAAGTACAAGGGATCAGCTGTACATGTTTACAGGCTGTCGTTCTATTTTGTCATGTGTGTGCACTTGTCACCCTTCCTGGCCACCCAGCCTCTGAGCCTCTTTTCCATGCTTGAGGGATGCCCTTCCCCAGCCTCCTCTCCTTTCCTGATGTGGAGGCCAGTTCCCACGGTGTAAACTGGAGATGCCAGATCCTGTATTCCTCAGCCTTCCTGCGACTCCATTCATTAGATGCATCCTCCTCAGACTTTAATTAAAACTGAAAGGACTGCCTAAATGTATTGTGGATACGGGTGTGGCGGCAGCAGCAGCATCGGATCCTCAGAGGTGGCAATGACAACAGTTATGACGGCAGCAGCTGCAGGCACCCATGTCACGGACAGGAGTGGTGCACACCTGTGGGACTCGGTGTCCAGAGGAGGTGCTCCGTAACATGACTCGGGCATTCTTCTGGGCCAGCAGGTTCCCCGCAGATGCTGTGAGATGCCCAATATCCTTTCAATGAATTTTTTATCTTCTGAAGTCACTTACAATATATTAGAAAACTACACAATGATTTGGAGCAATTATATCCATTGACAAGAAGTGAAAATGAAAGCTCACCAGGTTGCCTTTGGGGCAAGGTTATTCTGAAGGCCTTTTTGCCACCAAGAAAGTTAAGAAAATAAACCAGGAGAGTTAAGACTGCATATCTACAAACTGAAGTATGGAAAATAGAAGCAACAGCTTTTATTTTGAAGCAAAGCCTAATTCTGAATAAGGTTTTAAAGGGAAGATTAAACTGTTTTCAAGATCTTCTTAATCAAGATTTTTTATTTTGGTAATTGGTCAAACAAGTGATCTGAGAAACAGAGGAGGAGGTGGAGAATTCTAAATCCGTCACTAAACACAGCGTTTCAAGCAGACGGTGAAAAAGCGGCTAGATGAGAGCGTCTAGGAAGTCGTGAATGACAGCATGAAATAAGCAAAGGTGGGTCTAGTTGGATGACATTGGACAAGACGTTTAACACGTAATCCATTTGTTGTCTCGAACAAAATTATCAAAATTCCATCTGGAAATAGTTAAAACCCAGCCAAACGTGACACGTACTATCTACTAAATTATAGCACAAAATAATAGCTCACACAAAAATAGCAACAGGAGAAACACCTTTCATTAGCGGATCAAGGTTCAAGTAAACATTCTCTAATTAATCCTTTCAACAGCATCAGGAAGTTATTATTTAGCATTTTCATAGATAGCACTTAATGTTTTCAGAGTGGTTTACCAACAGTAATTAGCTGTTCTTCTCATCAGCCTTTTGAAGTAGGTCAATTTCATTATCCTCATTTTAAAGAAAAGCAAGGCACTGACTGCACAGCGTGGAGACCTCTACCATCAGCCTCATGTCTGTCGGTCAAGTCCCCTCTTTCCGCCACTCCCGTCTTAGAAATATGGAAAAGCCCCCATTTGAAAGTGCCTCATTTTAACCTCATCAAAACCCAATGACGTAGGCAGGCTTGCCTCCGTTTTGCAGATGAAAACCGTGAAGCCAACACGCACACACACACACACACATGCACACACACACACTCCTTGTGTCAGGCAGGCGATGGCCTTTTCTGTCCTCATGTGAGTCCTGACTCAACCATGGCCCCAGAGTCCGGGGCACCGAAGCTGACCAGGCAGACCCCCCCCCCCCACAACATCTAAGACCATTTCCTTTCAAAGAGAAGCCAGTCCCCAGACATCTGTGTCGCACCATACAATGGTTTTTGCAAGATCAGCTCTTACCCTAAACAATTCTGAGCTTATTTTATTAATAGCAGGTCTCACACAACTGCGAGGGCCATTTTGAATAGAAAGAAGGCATTTGCTACATATGGAAAATAAAAAATAAAGTAAAAAAAAAAAACAGGCTCCCTGCTGGCTTCAGGAAAAGCAATCTTGTTGAGAATAATATGAGTTGATTGGTCTTTGAGAAGAATAATTCAAAACTGGGCAATCAGATTTAAGAAAATAGTTTTTACTGAAACAGAATCAACTTAAACTGATTTATAGAGGTTTGTTGTCTTTAAAATCATGTATGGCATTCCTTCACAGAAAATACAAAAAAAAAATTAACCGAACAATTACATCTTTTTTTTTAATTCTCTGTAATTATACTGGACATTACGTTCTCCTTTTACAAAAAGAAATGTCAATTGTGTATTTTATTTGTAATCTAGTTGGGCCGTGTGCTAAATGTCAGCCATGATAGCAAAATATGAAAAATAAAAAGTTGTCAGATCATAGTCTGACCTCCTTTTCTTCTCCACGGCATGGATTTTGACTATATCAAGCAAAATAAATTGGAATTAGTACCATGCTATTTTCCATTCATCTAACTGACAATTACACTAAGTGAAGCAAATTAGGCCTTGAAGTATATAGAATGATTCCACATGAAACAAAACGGAGCCAGAGCCCGCCAGTGTCTCTTGTCACTGCTCTGCACACGACATTTTGTTATCTTGGAAAAGCTACTTTAGGAAACTTAAGGTTTAATGTACACTATTTTTAAAACCTGCTCTTTCATTATAAGCACATTATAGTAATTCCGGTCGGCTGTTTATTTTCTTTAGTTATATCTTACTGAATGTTTCATCTAAGGAAAGCACCGGTTGGAGGAGCCAAACATGCACTACGACAGAGTTCCACAAATAGAAAATGACTTAAAAGTGTACATTGGGGAAATTCCAAAAGCAAGGACGTGCCAAAACCGAAAAAATCAACACTCCAGGAATTTCCCTTTGATGCCTCCTAGGAGTTCTTATAACTTAGCTTCACTTAAGAATTGAAGCCAAAGACCTACCATGAACCCTTTTCAAAATGATTTCTTTTCCTAATTTAAGTACTCCAACTCTGAGCAGAGGACTTAACTGGAAATTCCTGCCTTTGAGGGAGTTCTGAGAGCAGTGTCGCCCTGTCCTGATCCCATTACCTTCATGGGCAGCTCAGTCCACTGGGCACCATCTGGGAATGCACCCCAGGAGTGGTGACCGGTACAAGTCGACAAGAGGGAGGAGCCATGACCCCACCAAACTGAGGGCCACTGGACCTGCCCCCTTGCCCTTCCATGTCTCTCTGACTCCCAGGACTGGGAAAGACTGAACGCTGTGACACGAGGCCCTTAGAAAAGGGTCAAGTGCTGCTTGAATGAAGGCACCGTCATCACAGACCTAACATTCTCAGGGCCAGCCACTCGGCTCCAGCGTGGTGTGGGTCCAAAACCATAGCAATGGCTAACGGCTGAGTGAGTGGTGCGTCTGGGGCTCCACAAGTCCCGCTGAATACTTACCACAGCACCCCGACATAGGCATCACCCCACTTTTCGCAGACCACGAAACTGAGGCACGAAGAGGCTAAGTAACTACCTTGCTAGGATTAAAGCCTCCTTTCTCTGACCTCAGAGTCTACTCATGTAACCAGCTCCTAGTTAAATGTGCATACTGTCTCGGTCTGCTCTAAGGCTGTGGGATACTATTTTACTAGGAGGCACAAGCCCACAGAGCAGGAGTGGGGAGATGGGAGGATGAGGGCAGGGAAGTAAGGAGAGCAAGGCTGCCTGGGACTGGCCACCTCTGACCACTCTTGATTGCTCCATCTACAGGACTTGGGTCCCAACAAGTCCTTTCAACTGCATCTCATCATGGGGTGAAAAGGGAGGAAATGTATCACTGTGTCCTTCCCTCTGTTGGTCAAAAGCCCACCACCTAGGGCATTAACTCCTGCCATGTCCGTGCTGTTCTTTAGGTGGGCGTGAAGCCAGAGCTGGAACCCAGGGCTGCCAGCGAGAGGCGTGCACACAAGCAGAGTGAGCTGCTGCCCGTGGGCGCCTGGAATCGGAAACCATGTAGAGAGACAGGATCCCAAGTGGTCCAGGAGGGGTCTCATACACATTCCACGAGACTGGATCTCCCAAGCGAGCAAAAGTCAGAACTCACTCACATGAAAGCCATCAAACCTTGGAAATCAGTAACTGCTCGTGGAAGAACCACCCCAGTTCTACCACAGGATTTAGACGGGTGTAGGGCTGGGTATATATTCACACTGAGGTAAAACTATCTCAAATAGTGATAGAACTCGTGTTGCTATTCTACTGTGAAAACAGCTCAGAAATCACCCGCCTCTGGAAGTCCTCCTTAATTCCCCACTTATCACACATGAAAACAAACAAACAAACAAAAAGCCTAAACTACCAAATTCCCTGCTGGCTTTAGGAAAACTAGTCGTGTTGAGAATAATACGAACTGATTGGTCTTTGAGAAGAGTAATTCAAAACTGGGCAATCAGATCTAAGAAAATAGTTTTGACGGAAACAGAATCAACTTAATCCTATTTGCAAAGGCTCTCTAAGTTCTGATCTGTCCTGTGTATAGAGCTCAGCCACTGCCCTTTCCCTCTGTATTATGAGTTTCTGTTTATGTGTCAGGCTTCCCCACCAGCCTGTGAGATCCTTCAAGGGAAAGGACTGGTCTCCTAGATCCTTGAACCCCCAGCACTGTATTGGAAACCCTCGCATGCACTGGGTACTCAAGGGCACTGGGAAAGGAAGGGGACATTGGAAGTGGGAGCACAGTGAAGGCCTGGAACAGGCGCTCTGGGGAGTGGGAGAGTGAGCAGACCCGAGAATCAGGAAGGAGGGTTCAGGCGCTGCCTCCAAGGGCCCATCCGGGGCTGGCGGGTGTGAGGCCGGGGCGGAAACCATCCTATCCCCCTGTGTGACTTAGTCCACTGGCATCTAACTGGGGGGGGCGGGGAGACTGTGAGCCAGATGCTCTAGATTTTGATGAGTGTCGTGACCAGGACATCAGAAGATAGTAATTTCACAGGATGTTAGATGGTATTTCCTGTTGTCTAAGCGTTTCAGCCGAGACCCTGATCTAAAGATAATGGGTTATAAATGTTTACAGATTCGAGGAAGGTGTCATCGGATGCCTATGTCTAGCACTTGCAAAGAGACGGGCGGAAACCAGCCCTTAATCTATTACCTATCTCTAGGCCATAAAAGAAAAAAAGAATGCATTTGTCATTGGCAAATTATTGAAAGAAAGGTATCCTTCTGGGGAAAAGCATCTTGGCATTTCCTTCTACTTTTCCAGGGAAGGAAGGAGGTTGGTGGGCACTACCCTCAAGCCAAAGAGGGGGCTGTCTTGGCCCAGGTACCCCCAAGGCTTGTTGCACTTGTCAGAAGTCCAAGATGACCCATCCAGTGGCTCATACCCTGTGTAACCTCCTGTTGAGTGTGGGTGAGACATGTAGATGCAATGGGGTATCCTCCCCATCATTATGTTACATTATATTACATGAGGGATTTTTGAAGATGTAGTTCAAGTTGCCTAGAATCAGCTTGACTTCATCAAAGGGGAGATTACCCTGGGTGAGCCTGACATGATCAGGCAAACTCTTTAAAAGGGGGCTGATGGTCTGAGATGCACCCTTGCTGCTCTGGACGAAAGCAAACAGCCCTGTTGTGAACTGCCCGTGGGGACCACGTGGCAAGGCTCTGGGCGTGGCCTCCAGAGGCACAGAGGGCTGTGGGTCCGCCCTCCGTTGGCAACTAGCAAGGAAATGGGCCCTCGGCCCTACAACTGCAAGGGAATGGAGTCTGCCAACAAGCAGTGAGCTTGAAAGAGGATCCCAAATCTCAGAGAACCACAGCCCTGGCCAATACCTGGGCCAGGTGACTCCAGCGGAACAGGCTGCAGACCATCAGAGGACCAGGTAGGAGGTCAGCCAGGGAGGATCTTCCCTGGCAGAGAATGTGCAGCAGAAGGTCTGCGGAGCAACGGGGGTTCTCGGAAGAACCCACAAAAGCACCCCACAAGTGAAACAACCAGCCATAAGTATAGGCCAAGACAGAGAGAGCTGATGGCCGGATAACGCCATCAACAGTCAGGTAAGAAGCTGCCCTTTCCCTCTGCTCCAGGGGTTCTCAACTCGGGGCCATTTGACCCCCATCCCAGGGACATTGCTGAGCATCATATAATGCACAGAGCAGTCCCCACGACAAAGAATTTTACAGCCCAAAATGCGGATAGGTCTGAGGCTGAGAAATCCCCTCTAATCCTCTTCTGCCTGCCCTGGGGGAACCAGGGGCAGCAAAGAGACAATGTAGAGGACAAGAAAAGATCTCTCGCCTCCTTAGGGATGCCCTCCTGCAACATCCCAGAGCAGTCCCAGGAAGGCAGGGGGAGGTGGCTCCGAAGTGAATGAGAGGTATAAATATTGATGGGACCTTTAAACCCCCAAATGAGACTGCTCGGTGAACCACAGCGGTCAGAAAAGCTCTGGAAGTCTGAGATACCATCAGGGGAGGGGCAGGGAAATACAACTGTGTGTATTTAAAGTCAGCTGGTGGAGAAACAATTAAGGGATTTCCTGAGTGCCTCTCACTGGGTTCGGCTAGTTTAATAAAGCTGTGACAATGTAGGAACACATTCCAAGAGAAGACGGTGTGTAGCTGGGATGTTATAAACCTCAAAGGAGGCCGGCATTTTGCCTGAAGGTGCAAGTCCCGTTGCTTTAGGTCAGGTTCTCCAGAAGCAGAGCCCGAGGCAGGGATTTGGGTGCCAGAGGGTCAGCACAGGAGTGTGCTTCGATGAGGCCCTTCTGTGAGTTTCCCAGAGCTGCCATAGCAACGAACGACAAACTGTATGGTCCAGCGGGTCAGGAGGGGAGCCTGGGAATTTGCTTTTTTAATGAAGGAGCAGGTGCTGCTGATGCTGCTGGCCCAGGGATCACACTTTGAGACCCGTGGACATGGACAGTTCTCAGAAGGGAGCGGTCGTGAGCCGTCAGCAGCCCACACTTCAGGGAGTCAGGAGCCTGATGGGATGGGTGTCAGGAGCCAGACACGTTGTGTACCCGGGGGGAAGGGAATCCAGGTCGCAGAAGGACTGCACCTTCTTCTCCAAACCCAGGTGTGCAGGGCATGGGAAGATAAACCCAAAGGGCTGCAGGGGAACCCATGTGCTCAGGAGAAGGCCAGCTTTTTCGCTCTAGCAAAGCAAGGGAGAGCCTCTCAGAAAAGAGGTTGTGAAACGATGGACACACCACTGCAGACTGCCATGTTGACTGGATAAACATCCAGAAAGAGAGAAATCTCTATTTTTTTTTAACTTTTAGTTTTAGCAGTCTTTTTTTTAAGATTTTATTTATTTATTTTTAGACAGGGAAGGGAGGGAGAAAGAGAGAGAGAGAAACATCAATGTTTGGTTGCTGGGGGCGGTGGCGTGCAACCCAGGCATGTACCCTGACTGGGAATCGAACCTGGGACACTTTGGTTCGCAGCCCGCACTCAATCCACTGAGCTACGCCAGCCAGGGCTGAGAAATCTCTATTTTTAAAACAACTAGTGAGACAAGTGGGGTGCACAGTAATGCTGTGGGCGATTTTTAAACTATAGAGTCAGTCTGGGACCTACCCTGTGTGCCTCAGGACCAGACTGGCTGCCCTGCCAATTCACTCGGGTTTTTTTTTTTAATCTTTCTGAATTTTCGGGAGGCCATCAATGGCGCAGTGACACCGGTTAGTCACTCCGAGGTCCTGAAGAACCCCACCAAGTGTGCGGGAGTATTTCCCAGGCAGAGGCAAAGCTTTAAGCTGTCAGCGATGCTTAACTATGTGGCTCTTCTGGTAAGAGAGTTATCAGAGGTTGTATAAAATTGCAGCAATTTTCCCGAACCCAAGAAAATGCTCTGTGGTTACAAAGAGAAAAGAAATGATTTCAAATGCATTATACAAGAGACAAATGAATATAGGTGATTTAAAGAAACAGGCTCAAAACAGAGGGAGCACAGAATCAATTAGCCTTGATAGCCACAGAGGTTGCTGGAAAAAAGAATCTGGGAATAAAGTTATGTATTAATTTAACAGCATCAGACTGAATTATGGAAATCGCTGTTTAGAAAGCAGGAGAATATTCTTCAAGTTAAAAGCAAAGTAGAGAAAGGTTTGCAAAGACATTGCTTTTACTGCGAGCTGAATGAATGGTAGACAGGAAAGTCCCCGTGAAATAAGCTGGGGGCTCCCTTTGGAAGAACTTTCCTCCACAGATTCTGAAATCAGGACCCACATTCTCATTAGGCAGCCCCCCAAGGAAGCCTCTGGGACAAAAAGCTGGAGTTTTCAAACATCTTTAATTTTGACGTGGAAGGCTGGTTAACTTTTTTTCTGCATATAAGAGAGAAACACATCCTAGTCAAGTTATTAACCCCTCTGCACCTCGGCTACTGGCTTTAAATGAGTTGATATAAGCAACCAGAAAAGCATCTGGTATATACAGGGAGTCTGTGTACAAGGTAGCTGTACTTACCGTAAGTAAACTCACCACACTGACTTGGGAGAGGAAGGAGGACAATTTGAATCACCTGAGCAACTGAGCCCACCCTCCGATCAGACAGCACCTGCCTGGGTCCAGAGTGAGATGGGACGTAGGTGTCTGCGGCTTCCTCAGGGGGACGGTTCCTGGGTGATTACGGAGGAATCCAATGTTTAAAGGTGAGTATTTTTTTAGATACAGACTCATAGATAGAGAGCAGGATGACAGCTTGAGGGGGGAGGGAGGGAGGGGGTGGAGGGATTAAGCAAAAAGATAAAGGACTCCTGGACTTGGACAACAACGTGGTGAGTGTGTGTTGGGGGTGGGAGGTGAGCATAAAGAAACTAAACGGGAATGGGAAAAATTACAATAAAATGTAAATAAATGCATGCATGCATGCATACATACATACATGCATATATACATACATTTAAAAAAATAATAAAGAGAAATATTCTTCCTGCAACGTAGCCTATAATACATGCCAGCTGTGTCATCTGGCATTTCAGGAGAAGTCATACTCCGTTCCTCTGCTGGGAAAACTTGTAGTGCGTACTTCAGTGATTTTCAGAGGCCAGTGTATAGATACATGATTTTTGCCTTAATTTCTGATATCTAAGATGTCACTTTACTATACATCTGTATTCATGTCCTCTTGCTGATTACTACAAACTTGATGGCTTAAAACAATAGAAGTTTACTTGCCCACAGTTATGGAGGTTAGGTGTCCAAACTCTGTTTCACTGGACCAGATTCAGGGTGTCTGCAGGCCTGAGCTCCCTTCAGAGCCCCTAGAGGTGAATCTAATCCTTGCTTCTTCCCGTTTCTGGTGGCTGCCAGCAGTCCTCAGCTTGTAGCTGCATTGCCACAATCTCTGCCTCTGTGGTCACACTGCCTTCTCCTACTCAGCTGGTGTCAAATCTCCCTCTGCCTCCTTCTTATAAGGTCCCTCGTGACTGCATTTAGGGTCCGCCTGAATAATCCAGGATAATCTTCCTATCTCAACACCCGTAAATGAGTCACATTTGCAAAGTCTCTGTTGCCACGTAAGGTAACACTCAAGGATGTCAGGAATTAGAATGTGAACATATTTAGGGCAATTATGCAACCTACCAAAATGCCCATTAGAACTTTATGTGTTCCTTGTGTCTTTGTGTGTGTGTGTGTGTGTGTGTGTGTGTGTGAGAGAGAGAGAGAGAGAGAGAGAGAGAGAGAGAGAGAGAGAGAGAATGAATGAGAAAGGCATCATGGGTGAGACCACACTGCGTTTGATCTGGGCTACCTTGAGCCAGCCCAGCTCCATTCATAGGTGCAAACTGATCTCCAGAGGACAGAAATGAGTTGCTGCTCAACAGGTTTCTATAATCTGCTTTGAATACACCAGGTAGATCTTCAATTACAATATTTCCAGAGCTTTAACTTAACAAGGCAAGCCCAGCTCCCCATCTTCTCCATGTGCTGTTTTCAGTAAATACACATTTGGTCTTGCATGAATGAGGAAGATTTCTCAAGCCCTGTTTCAGGATCCATCACATCTTATCCCATTTGTCTGATTCCACCACCCCCAACCCACCTTTGCTGCATCTTCAAATGCTTAAGAAACAATCAGTTTTGCTGATACCTGAAATCCAATTGTCCAAATTTTCTTATGAGGTTAAACCTAGCCTGCAGAAGCCAGAAACTGCCTTCCATCAGAGATAAGGATTACAAGTCTCTATGCATATTGTCAAACATTCTTGAAAAAGAAAATGAGAAGGTAGAAAACTGACTTTCATGCATATAAAAATCAACCCATTTTTATCCTTCTCTAAATTAAAAGAAATGGATGCATAATAATTGGTGCCAAATAAAGAAAATAATAATAATGATAGCGCATTTGGGAGATTATACACAGAATATGTGCGTGAAGAAGATCAGAAGCTGCTAAGCCCCCTCTATGTATCTGAGGCAGTTATACCAGTTGAAGAAAGTCCGAGAGAATTCAGGTTATATCCTCATTTTCTTTTACTGGTGTGAAGGATAATGTGAAAGAATGCAGATTTTGCAAAACTTCTGATTTCTACTCATTTGAAGTAAGAATTGTTTTAGAAGTGGCTAGGTCAAGATCAAGACTGCGTGTGGAAACTGAGTAGTGGCAAAGAAATGGCTAAATGTGTGTAGACTGAGTTATTCCCAAGAAGCCCACCACAATAACCATGACAGCCAAGGTAAACAGAAAAGAGAAAGTAATAATAGAATAATAGCGATGACCTCAGATTAAGGGAGACAGAGGGATCATGGATTTATCTAGACTGCTTATGCACTTGGAAATAGGAGATGCTATCACCACTGACCAGCCCTAACTCACTTGTCCATCTGCATCTCCTGTTTGCACCCACCTGGAACCATATTAATATTAAACACCCCTCCACCGGGAAAGCCTACCCCTTTTTTTCCCTCTCCGCTGACCAAACACTACCCATAGTTCTCGCTCTACTTTTTGTTTAAAGTCTTCCCAAACCATCCAGCTTATGCTGACTAATACACACACACATTGCATCTCATCGAATTCTATCCGTTGTTTTTATGTGCATCATACACTCCTTTGTATTATTTAGTTACAAGGATCACTATGTAGGTGATGAAGAGGGAGTAACCCTTTTACCACTCTCCCAAGGTTGAGATCACATTCCTAGGCCAATCACTCAAGAGCAGCATCTTTTTGTTTTGTTTCGGTTCCGTTTGTTTTTTTTTTCCAGTAACTCCTGGGAGGAAGGGATGGACAGAGTAAGTGCATGATTACTGCCTGGAACTTGAACCTAAGACTTTTGAAACCTTGACAAAGTGCATGGACACTGAAGAATCGCCATTTCAAAGCATCTCATAGTTGGGTGCTGTGCAAGAAGTAGAGCGTCACACACACTTTTGTTTGTTTAGGAAAAACTACCTGGATGGTGTACCTACACATGCAACAAATACCATCTAAAGAAGAAGAAAAGAAAACAGTCTTTGAGACTGGCTGTGAGGGGCCGGGGGCTAAAGCTACAAAGGATGGTAATGTCCATGTGGTCGGCAGTTACCGCTCTGGGCCGGGGCTGAGCCGCTGTAAACCTAAGTCCTTTTACTGCCATTAGCACGGCTCCGGCCCTCCAAGAACAGTGGCTATGCGGGTGACCCTGGCAAATACAGACTGTTGGTAAGTTCAAAACAGAATACCCCGCTCCTCTGCCAACAGAACTCATCTAATTTGAGTTTTCAATGAGTGGAGCCCAAGGGGATGAGTCCTCATTGTTTAAGCCGGTTATAGCCATCCTGTGCGATGAAGTATAAGGAAGTGACTTTGACAGATGCTCACTTCCTCAGACTTTCGTTAAGGCAGGGCAGTTCATGACCCCCCATTCTGACCAAAGAGCTGTAACAGGAAACCTGGGTGTGTGCGGTGGTGGAGGAGTGCCATCTGTGCCCCACTTTTTCTCTGCTTCTGTTACTCCTTCCTGCTTTAAACCATGATGTCTAGAGTTGTGAAGGCACTCTTGGGGCCACTAGATGACTCAGACGGGGACCCAAAGCCACCAGAGAGGATGGCACAGTAGAAAGCTGCAAAGTGTCTGAGTTCCAGAAACTGTGGAGCCAGTTTCCAACCTAGAGCTGCTTTCTTCCAGACTTTCTGTGATGTGAGAAAATGAAGTGTCTTTATTACTCAAGGTACTCCTCAGTGGATATCCCGTTACTTGCAGCCAAAGGAATCCTAAATCATAGAGCACTTGACCTTTGTCACCAAGGATATCAGCAGCAGAGGCCATGCCAGGAAGACTGGACTAGCAGTCCAGAGTGAAAGAACTTGGGGGTGAATTTTACCCAAACAAATATGAGACAATTTTCCAGGGGCTCTGAGCAGCATGCCCAACTTCTTACCCAGAAAGCTGGGGCTCAGAGCCATTACAATCTAGACCTAATATAAATATGATTTTACTTGGACTCTTAGTCTAGAAAGCGACAGAGGGCAGCCCACTGACAGTCATATCTCCCCCAGTGATTTAGCTGATTATACTAATCGAGTTGTCTATCTCACTGCTACTCAAAGTGCCAATCTGCAGTGACACAGGAGGTGGCACCAGAATGTAAATCAACATACTGCTTCCTTCCTTCTTCCAGAGGTCTTGCCACCAGTGAGGGGTGGGGCAGGTGGGTAGAAGCTAGACTAAACTATGCTTAGTGATGTAGTTGATTGAAATTAAGCAACAAGTTCCTTATCTCCTTGCTAATTGGTAACAGTTTGCAGACCTGTGACTGGTCTACAGAGCATACAGGCTAATGAGGTACAGGTCAGGCACCTGGGCAGCCTACAGATGATCATTTACAAGGAAAGAAATCCCAGGATTCTACTCTGAAACCTACTCCAACAATCACAGTGGAAGTCTTCTTTATATCTAAATGCACTGCTTACCAAATTATGGTTCTTTTGAAATTTTCTTGAATTTTATTCAAGAAATAACTAAGTGTGTCTGTAGGCATTATTACACACTTCAACCAGATGGTTGGAAGTAAAGAAATTTCATGTTCTGTGTGGCTTCTGATTAGATCTTTCAACTATATGTAATATAGAATAGTACTCTTTTTTACAAAGTCAAAAAATATATATACACACACACACACAAAATATCTGTGGTATCATTTAGGAATTACATTTAGCTAGAAGAACTGGAAACTTGAAAGGGAAAAAGAAATCAGTGGCTAAACAAATGAAGGGTTTGGTTTTTCTCACACAAAAGAACCCAGAGTTAGATGGCTCTGGGTTCCTACAGTGATTCTATGATGCTATCAAGTTCCAGGTCTCCTGTCTTCCCACTGGACTGTCCTTGGCTGTTGCTTCATGGTCTTGAGTTGGCTGCTCTACTGTCAGATCCATATCCCTATTCCAGACAGGAAGAAAAGGAAGGGCAAATAGCAAAAGGCACATGGTAGCTAATTCTGAGCTCTGTCCGAGAGTTGTAGCAAATGGTCCACCCAGGAACTCCTACTTCTGTATCTCCTGGATCAGGTTGCTGGGGCAAGGCCACCCCTGGTTGCAAGGGAACTGCAGCAGGGGGCGGGGGGGGGCAGTTTTTTGTCTCCCACTTACGTTAGTGTGCTAGGGCTGCCGTAGCAAAGTACCACAGTCTGGGGGCTTAAACAACCAGACTCGACTTTCCCCCAGTTCTTGAGGCCAGAAGTCTGAGACCAAGGTGTCAGCAAGATTGGTTTCTTCTGAGGTCTCTGCTCAGTTTGTGGATGGCTGTCTTCTCTCTGTGCCTGTGGGTGGTCTTTCATTTGTATCTGTATCAGAATTTCCTCTTAGAAGGACACTGGTCATGGTGCATTAGGGCCCACCCTAGTGACCCCATTTAACCTTGATTGCCTCTTTAATTATTCTATCTCCAAGCAAAGTGACATTAAGAGGCATTGAGCATTGGGACTTTAAAATTTTAAAGGGACACAATTCAGCCTAACATAATTAGGGTGCATAATTAGGGTGCCCTTTGGAAGAAAAAAGGAGGGCAGTGTTTATAAAGGGTAGGCACTGCCATACTTGCCAAACTTAAGATATTACTTGATTTTTTTAAACAAACAAAAATCTTGAAAATTGCCTCAAATCAGTTTAGATATTAATAAGCATGATACATGATGAGGACTACCGAGATATAACAAAAGACCTGCTTGTTTATTTAAGACATTTCATTTTTCTTATAATGAAAGACTTTGTCTCCAGTTGCCATGAACTACTTCAGTAACGCTCTGGAAGACACCAGCAGGTTCCATTAGGTTGAACAGCAATTACCACAAATAAAGGAGAATCTACTTTTTTGAGGATCACCATGCCCAATGTTTGCCCAGGTCTTTATGATTTACATTATAACTTAGCAGGACCAAGTCTTTCTCCCTAGTGTTTTAGTGTCAGAAGATTTTTCTCTCTCAATCATTAAATGAATTAAGCACAAATCCTTGATTTTGTTGGTATTTTTCCTTTTATTTTTGTTAGATTATCCATCATATCAATTAACTAAATGAGAACAATCTACCTGTAATGTTACTACTTATGCCAGTGCTTTAATGCCTTGGAGAATTGCTGCATCTTATGAAAAGTTTAAGAGATAACTTGTTAGGCAGAACTCTTTTGATATTTTGCATATATATATATATATATATATATATATACTGTTGAAAGATAATTTCATCTTTCAAAAAGCATTCTTTGGAAGTATAGACTCAGTGGTGTTTAGTATATTCAGAGCTGTGCACCATGACCACCGTCTAATTCCAGAACATGTCTATCCATCACCATGAAAGAAGCTCCATTCCCACTAGTAATCACCCCCTGTTCCCCTCCTCCAGCCTCTACTTTCTGTCCCTCCTTGCCTATTCTGGAAATCTCACATGGATGGAATCATACATTATGTGGTCTTTTGTGTCTGGATTCTTGCACTTAACATAGTGCTTTAAGTTCCACCCATCTTGTCACATATATCAGTGCTTGATTCCTTTTTCACTATTTATGGCAACAGTTTTCATCTAGCCTGTCTGGCTCCTTCTACATTCTCTATGCTGCAACCAAGGTGATATTTCTCAAATGCATTTCTTTTTTTCTTCCACTGTTTTTCTCTTTAACCTTTAACTGTATCTCATCCATTTGTCTTCCCCCCAACCCCCTACCTCTGGCAACCACCAATCTGTTCTCTGTATTTACGATCTTGGTTTTTAAAAATTTTTTGTTTATTTTTTAGATTCCATACACAAGAGAGATCATACAGTATCTGCCTTTCTCTGTTTGATTTATTTCACTTAACATAGTGCCCTTGAGGTCCATCCATGTTGATCCAAATGGCAAGATTTCATTCTTTTTGGTATATATGTACCACAATTTTTAATCCATTCATCCATCAATGGACACTTAGGCTGTTTTCATATCTTGGCTAATGTAAATAATGCTGTAATGAACACAGAGGTGCATATATCTAAGTTAGTGTTTTTGTTTTCTTTGGATAAAACATTCCTTTTTATGTCCGAATAATATTCCATTCTACAAATCTTGCTTTGACTTTAAGATTTTGTTACCTTCAATGATTTTGTATTATGTCTCTGATTCCCTGAACAGGCAAAGAACTCCATCTTGGAATTCTCACCCCAGCTCTGTTGAGTCCTTATGGACCTCAGTGGTACCATTCACAAAATGAAATCTTTTTCCCTACAGCCTTAAAAGGACCCCACTTCTGAGAGTCTCCTTTGAGCCCTATGATTATTTTTTCCTGCATTAAAAGGAAATCTGCAGACATGTGCTTCAATTTTACTTAAACTTGATTTTTTACCCTACAAGATGTAGAAATTTTATTGAATGTTCTTTTATTTTTCCATTGTTTTCAAAGAGCTAAGCTTTCAGAAGCATTTAAATTCACATATGGACAGATTTGTAAATAACCAGGCTTGGAAACAAAGACATAAAACCAGAAGAGCTGTGAAAAATTTGAGTTCCCCTGGAAATTATCCATTGAGGGATAAATACGCACATTACCTAGTTGTGCCTGTCAAATGAAAAAAGAGGATACTGCTTTGATATTCCAATCCTCAGCTTTTAATGAGGGAGGAATTTATTCATGTAAACATCCACACAGTAATGCGAGCCCCTTCTACTTGTGAGCACATCTGGCTCAGAAACAGAAGAACCTCGTAGTCAGAACCACCTGCAAATTCCCCAGTCTATACAAAAAAGACAAACCACACCCATCATGCCTCATAACAAATTCTTTTTGCATCTGGTTTAACAGAGCTTGAAAAGGGATGCTTGTTATCATATTGTGCGTTCTCATTCCAAAATATCTCCCTTTCATTCAACTCACAGGGGAGTCTGTGGGTGGGAGTGGAGAGTGTGGATGTCAGACTTGGTGAAGCCACCATTGTGTATTTTATAGTGAGCAAAAAATGAGGAGCAGCTGAGTGAGAAGTAAATAAGTGTGGAACATATGTGCATACATAAATGAAAAGAAAGGGGCTTGAAAGAATATAGAACAAATGGTTAATAGGTCTGGAATGCCTTAGTAAGACACACATGTGGCAGATAAATTCAGGGACGGGCTACTTCAGTGAAGTTTCTGGGAGTCCGGTAGATGGAACATATCAGAATATCTCCTCGAAAAAGTGAAAGGAAAGGTGCTGGACTTTGGAGCCCTTCCCACCAAGAAATGCCTAATGGACCTCAGGTCATGCGGAGATATAACATAGCCCACACTGAACTTCACGGTTCCCATCCCTTGACTCAGTGACCCTCAAGGAGCAGAGAGGAAGAGGAGCTCTCCCGCTGCTCTGGGCTAACACGTGTCCTCACAACAATACATTCAATGAAGTCTGAAATGTTTATGGCAGATATGAAGAGCCACGCTTGAAAAGCCACTGCCCAGTCTCCTAGGGTTCCAAAGGAAAGCCATGCCCTCCTTGAACATAATGACTCTCCTGCTGAGAAAGAGCTTTGGCTTGCTGGTCTACCTACTGGAGACTTAATCACACCTGTACTAGTTACCACTGTAACAAAGCACTAGAAATTTAGGGGCTGTAGTAGGTTGACCATTGGCTCGCTCCCCCAAGATATCAAGTCCAAATTCAGGAACCTGTAAATGTTACCTTAGAAGGAAAAAGGGTCTTTGTAGATGTGACTAAGTTAAAGATTTTAAGATGGTTCAATTACCCTGGGTTATCCGGTGCCCTAAATGCAATGACAAATGTCCTCATCAGAGAGAGAGACAGAGGGATATTTGACAGGAGAGGAGACACACAGAGAAGGCAAGGTGAAGACAAAAACCGAGATCAGAGTGATTCAGCCACAGATGGAAGGAAGGCCAGCAGCCACCAGAAGTTGGAAGAGGCAAGATCCTCCTGGATCCGCCCCTGGATCCTCCAGAGGGCAGGCAGCCCTACCAACACCTTGATGTAGCACAGTAATGACGCTGTGAGACCTTAGCCTCCAGAATAAATGTCTGCTGCTTTAAGCCATCAAGTTTGTGCTCGTTTGTTATAGTAAAGCCACAGTGGCTTAAAACAATGCAAATTTATTCTCTTACAGTTCTGGAGGTCAGAAGTCTGAAATCAATTTCACTGATTTAAAGTCAGGGTGTTGGCAGGAGTGTATGCAGCTCACACGTTAAATATACATGTTGATTTCTTCAAAAAATGTACTGGCCTACTATGTGCCCATCACTGTGCTAGGTGATGGGGCAGAAAGGAAAATAAGAAGATAAGACTGAACCCCTCACTGCAAAGGAATTTACAAGCATACAAAGGGAAAAACAAGGGAGGAAGAAGGCATGGAGGGGTAGGGTAGGGGGTTTGCATTGTCCTCTCTGTTGCTCTTTAAATATATTTTTTATTCAAAAACACATATTTGACTTTTCAAACAAGTAGTTCTACAAGGCTTTCTCTATCTTCTTTCGCTTTCCATTTAATGAAAGCAAATGTTGTTCTTCCAGAAGGCTCATGAAAGAGGCAGCACAGATTTCGAACAGGAGGCTGGTGAGAAAAGAGATGGGGTGTTTACAGACTGTCCTAAAGAGGAGAGCTTGCTTGGGAATCACCATCTGGTCTAGATTTCACTAATAGGAAAAAAACCCATTAATTCACACAATACCAAATAGTAGAGTCTTTTCTTGTTTTCTGCACATCATCTGGAAGGCACTGATAATCAAACATGCAGAAAAAATCCCAGCGTGGATCATCAAGAATAAGCTGCAAATGTATCAACATGTTTCCTACAGATGACTGTGATTTCTCCTGATTCTCCCAGCTCACCTACAAAGATCATAATTTAGGAAATAAATTAGGCGTCCATCTTTAGTTAATGGCCTAACAAGCGTGACACATGTTTGGAATGTTTGAACTGATAATGTGCCCTTTTCAGTAATGAAAGTATTAGTGTTTTTAAGCACTAGAAATATGGACATATCTTGAGGTGATTTATAAGTGATGCATTTCACATTTTATGTTAGATATAAAGATGCTACTATAATTATTCTATTATTTGAGTTTTCTAACTTTATTGGGAACCATTCTGAATGATTGGTGTGGTGCTTCTCCGTGGCCTCTGCTCTCATCTGGTGAATCATCGAAGCTTTAGTGCAGAAAACTAAACCTGTCTAATTTTTTTCATTTTTAAATTATTTGTAATTGTGGTAAACTACACGTAACATAAAATTTACCATCTTAATCCATTCTAAGTGTACAGTTTAGCGGTAGTAAGTGCTTTTGCATTGTCATTTAACCACCACCACCACCACGCCCAGAACTCTTTTCATTCTGCAGAACTGAAACTCTGTACCCATGAAACAATGACTCTCCATCCTCCCTCTCTCCAGTCCCTGGCAAACACCATTCTACTTTCTGCCTGTGTGAATTTGATTACTCTAGGTACCTGCACAAACCATATAATAACAAGTGTTTACTTCGCTCAGGAGCTTGTGCTTGGCTGACCGTGGCTGACAAGGGCCACTCAGCTGAGGCCGCTCTGCTCCATGTGTCTCCCAGCCACCCCCTGGGGCCAGCAGGACTGTGGAGCACATTCAACTCATGGTGATGTTAGACGAGTGAGTGAAACAGCAACAAAAAAAAGTGACAGATCTTGACAACAAGGCAATGCAAAGCGGGATCAATTTAAAAACATGTTTTGTTTTATTTTAAAGCATTTAACTATAAGAAGCATACAATGCCTGCATTTTTAAGAAAGATTTTTCTGGTACTAATTTTACATTGTATTATTTAAGCACTCAATAGAAAGCTAAGTTATTAATAAGTTAATTTATCAAAATCAGGTTTCATAAGAGTTGTTTCTATAAATGACCCTTTGTAGAAGTATGAGTCTATAAAAGGGACAAAGAATCAGGTCAAGAAATTTTCTAATAATAACTAATGGTTTCTGCTAACATAAAAGATAACATTCTGTATCTTAATTTGAATATTTGATTTTATAACAGCAGTAAAACATGCATAACATATAAGTGACTATTAGCATCATTAATATCATCTAATGTTTGGAGTGGGGAGAAACTCTTGTGCTTTCTCATGTGGGCTATGTGATCTCTAAGGTCAATGCCAGCTCAAATTGTACGGTTGAAGATGCTTAGATGTATGACTGTCTGTGACCAACAAGTTGCCCTTCAACAGCCAATGGATTTACATAGTCAGCTAAAACCCACCATAGCACACACGAATATTGTGTCCAGGAAATATACTTTGTATTGAAAGCAACAACTTCTAGCCAAATTCCAGCTATTAGTGAAGTTGATCAAAATCTTTGAAAACTGTAAGGGGGACTTTCCTCTGGCAGCACGTTTCACGTCTCCATCCAAGGCCCTTCTTGGCAATATTCCACATTAAATTCTTTTTAAAAAGCACAGATTCCAGTCTAGTTTAGATATAACCAATTGGTCAACACAGGAATGATGTTCATCTCAGCAGCAAGATTCTTCTGGGCAGGAAACAAATACCAAGCGCCTAATAGCAAGACAAACCAACACAAAAAAATTGTGTTATATCTGGTAGTTAAGATCTATTAGGCCGGGCTCTGAGTTTCAAAAACACAACTTCTAGAAATTGTTACAAATAGGATAGTTTCCGGAGAGAGCCTTTCTTTACTGTTCACCGTAACTTCTTCCCAGCCCGATTTTACAGGAACCTGGTGGCGTCGCCTTCAGACCATGGAGGACACGTGTTGCTTGTCATTCTAGTTTTTGATACATTTTAACATAAAGATCCCTGCTGGTCTGTTTTGAATGTTACAATTATGTTATTTTAAAGTAGGCTTCAGAGAACACCCACATTATTAACTAATTGCATCGAGTAAAAGCTATAAAATTCCAACTGTGTTTAACTTAAAAACAATTTCACCTGAGACATCTTGATAAGCTCTAGGTTAGTTAAAACAAGCAGAGGAGCCGAAGAGATCAGTCTCATATTTCTCATCGACAAACTTTTGCTCATACCATTTATCCTAAACAGAATTCCATATAACTATCTCTTTTCCCAATCGCAAGCTAAACATTTTTAAAAGCAGCTCAAAGTCAGAAGAAATGTGTATGTGTCTTGCACTGGCCATTGGCCTGGCTCTCCTCACGTGGGAACTTGATGTCTTAGCTCAGGCTGACATAACAAAATGCCATAAACTGGGCCACTTAAACAACTTCTGGAGGCTAGGAAGTCCAAGGTCAAGGTGCCAGTGTGGTAAGGATTCTCCTTCGGGCTTGTAGAAAGCTGCCTTTTTGTGAGCCCTCACACTGGGTAGAGAGAGAGATCTCTCTTCTTCTTATAAGGCCACCATGGATTAGGGCCCCCCACCTTATGAATTTATTTAACCTTAATTGCCTCCTAAAGACCCTCTGTCTAGATACAGTCTTCTTGGAGGTTGAGGAGCTTCAAGATTTAATGAATGGCGGGACACCATTCAGTCCACAGCCCTGGGAAATGCAGCGGCTTGTCATCCCCACTCAGCTGTGCAACAGAAAGGGCAAGACATGGATCTGAGGGCAACAGGACAAGGGCAGGCACACTCTCCACAATGCCACAATGTAGGTGTCATCATCTTTATGTTACAAATTAAAAGGCAGAGGCCAGTTAAATAAACTTGTTCACTGTCAAGTGGTGAAGGACAGCGCCAGGCTCTACTCTAATCCAGGGCTTCTCATTTCAGATCCAACTGACAGTGACTTCCACCGAGCCTCCGCTATGTTCAACTGCCCCGGCTAGCCTTTCTCTGAATTTCCATGCCATTTTTATTCTTCACATGGCAATCTGCCAATGATTACTATCATGTCTCATTTCCACCACTCTTGTGAGAAATGTTCCATTATTCGACATCTCTCTAAATGAACCAAAAGTATTATACCTTAAGATCAGGAATTACATAGCTCTTCAATCGGCACCATTCCATTGCCTAGGTACACAGTAGGTGCTGAGTAATTATTAATTGATTAATTTTTACCCACAGCATTTGCGACAGTATGAGAGGAAGGCTCTATTATTTTTATGGTAATAAAGCCCTTCATCCACTTTCCAAAATGCCATAGTTGTCTAGTCACCAAGAAAAATGATCTGTGACTCAAGAAAATCATCTATATAAATAGTTTATTATTTTAGATGTAATCCCTTGGAGTGGCCTATTGGTATAACTCAGGATCTTTAAATACTTTTCAGTTTCCCTTTTAACTGAGTTATCTGTCAAGGTTATCTTTTATCTTCTTCATTTTTCATCCTTATTGTGAAACTGCCATCGTCTTTTGTCATAACTGCCCTGCAAATACCCAGCGTGGTCACCATTGATCAGGAAGATGCCATAGCATCTTTTGCAGATGAAAGTTACAGAAAAATCCAAAATTCCTTTGCAGAAGTTCCCGAGGGAAAATGATAAAGATTTCTTTCGTCATCACCATCTATGTTTTGAAATATGCCATGTATTTTGAAATCACTGAGAATATTATAAGCATAATGAGACATAAAACAAGACCAAATCTTACAGTACTCACATTAAAATATTAAAATCATGCTACCTTTTACTTTACCCTGCCGCAGCTGCCAATTCCTGGACCCAGTCATAATGAGCACATCTTTTCTCCAAGAACCTAACTCCCTGGTGACCAGCAATTACTCCTCCACATCACTCTTCTGGCCCCACTGCATAAACTCCTCACCTCCCACCCTCCAGGGCAATGACCCGCCATTTCCGCCCACCCTTGGCCACATGCCCCACTCCTTCCTCTCTTTACTGCCCTCCTTGCCCCAAAAGTTCTTTTTCTGCATCCCTTTTCAAGCTGCTGGACTTTCTTCGAAGAAATAACATACTCAGGCTAAATGATTTCTGTGCTTTTGTCTTTTTCCAGAGGCAGGAGGTTGCTTTGTCCTTTTTTTTAAGATTTTATTTATTTATTTTTTAGAGAGGGAAAGTAGGAAGAAAGAGAGACAGAGAAACATCAATGTGCGGTTGCTGGGGGTTATGGCCTGCAACCCAGGCATGTACCCTGGCTGGGAATCGAACCTGCGAGACTTTGGTTCGCAGCCCGCACTCAATCCACTGAGCTATGCCAGCCAGGGCTGTTTTGTCTTTTATTGAATTCTTTTTTTTTGAGGGGCATGAAGGCTGCAGCTTCTCCTAAGTTTTGGGGCAGATCTATGGTTCCTGTTAGACCCAAATTATTCTTAATCTTTTAAAAATTTTACACACTCCTGGCTGGCGTAGCTCAGTGGATTGAGCTTGGGCTGCAAACCAAAGTGTCACAGGTTCAGTTCCCAGCCAGGGCACATGCCTGGGTTGCAGGCCATAACCCCCAGCAACCACACATTGATATTTCTCTCTATCTCCCTCTCTTCCCTCTCTAAAAATAAATAAATAAAATCTTAAAAAAATTTTACACACTCATAGTTTAAAAATTAAAGCAACAGAACAGGTATAGGGGGCCAAATACGTCTCCTCCAACCCCTAACCCTTGGCCCTCTGGCTGCCCTCTCCAGGAGCAACTAGCTTTTTCGTTTTCTCGTCTCCTTCATGGAATTATATTACACTAGTCAAGAGAGGCTGGGTTATGCTGAGGTAGCAAAGGAAACCCCAAATCTAAGTGGCTAAATACAGCAAGGGTTTTGTTTCTGTATCGGACTGCCTGTTGAAGCTGCATCCGCCTGAGCAGCTGCCACCGCAGCATGTGGCTTCCGGGGAAGAGAGAGCTGGAAGGCCGGACAGGGGCTTTTCTCTCCTACTGGGTCTCTCACTAGCCAGAGCTAACCCCGTGGCCCCGCTACCCGCAAAAAGCAATCTGCGCATGCCTGCAAAGCAGAGGGGAACCGGAGACAGGTAAGCACGTGCTCCTCCTCTCTATCGCATCCGTGCTTACCCACGCAGCGTCCACCAATGGGAGCATACTAACTCACTTTTCTCCATTTTGCTTTGCTTTTTCTACTTTACAATGTACGTGGCATATGACAGTTCCTTGTGTATGGCCATGGTATAAGTTCTTTATCTAGTATTTAATTAGTGGATATTTAGGTTGTGTCTCATCTTTTGTCACTACAAACAGTAGCTTTAATGTATGTCCTTGAAAGAGCAATATTACTAACCGACAAACATTGAGACCTAACCATGTGCAAGGCACTGTTCAAAGCCAAACGCATGTTTGAACTCATTTAATACACTGTGTGAGGCATGACTTCCTTTGCAGGTGTCTCTTTTATGGTGGCAGAGCCTCGTCTTTCACCCAGGCAGGTGGCCCCAGAGCCTATCAAATTCACGTAGATATTTAGACCTAGAAGAACAAATATCTGCAGTAGAAATTCCCGTAAGGAAATTTGTGGATCATAAAGTGTTTACATTTTAAATTCTGCCAGATATTTTCAGAAGTACCAGATACCTTTCGTGGACCCTTGCTATCCCACTCTGCTCTGTCTTCTACAAGCTTCAGGCATGCAACCCCACAGCACCTGCCCATGGCATTCCTAGGACTCACACATGGGAAATGCAGAAGCACCTGCAAGTTTAACGCCCGTGGCTTCACCCTTGGTCAACAGGAGTCAAGTAATAAGTCTTTCCTTTTTTCCCCAGGAGGAAACTTCTGCAGTACATTTCCTAAGACTTCTCAGAGGAGCTCACAGAACCAAGCATCAGTCTTCCAAAGCAGCCACCCACCACAAAGCCCATTTTTGTACGGGCTTTGCTTCCTCCTTTTCCAGTGTCCTTTCCCTACTCTTGCTTCCTGGGATCACTTCCCACACAGAGTATCTGCAGCACAGGATTTGTCTTGACTCTGCTTTCTTTCTCTTTTTTTTAAAAAGATTTTATTTATTTATTTTTAGAGAGGGAAGGGAGGGGGGGGAGAGAGAGAGAGAGAGAGAGAGAGAGAGAGAGAAACATCAATGTGCGGTTGCTGGGGGTCATGGCCTGCAACCCAGGCATGTACCCTGACTGGGAATCGAACCTGAGACACTTGGGTTCGCAGCCCGCGCTCAATCCACTGAGTTACGCCAGCCAGGGCTTGCTTTCTCTTCAAATGCAGTAAATAGCGTGGTGTGCCATCTGGATCCCCGCTTCAGGCCCATAGCACCAACCTGTGTCCCCTGCCACTGGGACTGCTGCCTGCCCCTGGTTCACTGCTGAGTCCCTTTCAGGATGTCGCCCTGGCAAAGGGAGCTGTTTCACCCAGGCTGACAGCCCCTCCCACAGCCTACCCCAACAACTAATAAATTGGTGGGGGTAAAGAACGGTGTAGTCTTGCCTCAAGTTGAGACCCCTCTGAAGGGCAAGAGATTTGCGTGGGATCCGCCAAACCGCTTGTTGCAGCTGTACCACGGTTCAACTCCTCCTTCTGCTCCATCCTGCTTTCCTCACTCCCTGATGGGTGTGGTTTTCTAAAACACCCCCCAGCAAACTTCTTGCATGCAAATGTCCATCTCAGAGTACATTTCCTACAAACTATAACCTGAGACACTACACCAGGACAACTCGTAACAGGAGCAGCCCTTAGAAATGGTCCCTTTGGTTGAAATTTTGGAACCAGATTACTCATAAATAATGAGAACACCCTGTTCCATTCCTTTGACTCTGTTGGGAGAGGTTGAGATAAACTGCAGGTGGAAAATGAAGTTCTGGGGTAGGCGGTAGCTATGGTACTAAATGGTTGTGATGTTAACTATAGTAACTGTAGTAGAGCCTGAAGTGGTTTTTATTTGAAAGGTTTCATAGGCACTCAACAGGCGAAATTCACAGGGATCTGATGGGGATCTATACCCCTGAATTCTTTAAGTATAGATGGAGGCGCTAGTCACTTACTGCATTTTCTCTGGATTGCGGTATTTCTGCCTACCTTGGTTGGAAGCAAGGGGATAGATTCAGAGACGTATAGAAATGACTGGTTTGTTGGCACAGCAACCAACACATTACCTCTAATGAGAGGACACATTTTATGGCAAAGGTGTATGTCAGTGGGCAGAGGAGCACCAAATAAACTAGTTTTTTTTACACATACCTCTTTACTCTGAAGCATCTAGTTCACTAGATGGTTAAATGGCCTTTTATAGGCTCGGATAACTCTCCCACTCAAGGATACCATTCTGGGAGGGGTGGGGAAGAACACAGTCCCAAAATTGTAATGAAAGCCGTAATCAGTGACTTATGGTGCTATGTCCCCAATGGTTGCAACATACATATTCAGAAAACAGGAAGTAGAAGTGAGATTCATCCTTTTCACCATAATTACCAGATACATATTTTCAGATTTGGTACTTCCCGTCTCTGAAACTTCAGTTTTTGTCAGATTAGATTATTATTCTCAAGAGAACACAATAAGAATTTTGCTGAACTTGAAGCTATGACTACTGCCTGGTCACTTTGGGTGCCTCATGCCAGTAGTCAAAGAGGTTAATTTACTGTTAGGGAAAATATCCCCTGATTGTCGTGGGAAGCTAGGCAGGACTATATCTACAACTCAAAGGATTCTTGAGAGCGCCTCTTGGTGCTCCCATGCCTAGTGATAATTATGAGCAGGCGGTGGCAGCAGCCACAGTCCACCGTGGCCTGATGATGGCTCAGACCCCTCAGAGTAAAGACCTGCGCCACCTCCATCCCCCAACCCACTCAAGCAAACTGGACTAGCTGCAGATGCACAAGTGGCCAATAACCACACGAAAACATGTTCAGCATCACTAGTCATTGGGCCACTAATCAAAGCCACAATGAGATACCATTCACACCCATGAAGAGGGCTATTATTTTAAAGATTTTATTTACTTATTTTTAGAGAGAGGGGAAGGGAGGGAGAAAGAGAGGGAGAGAAACATCAGTGTGTGGTTGCCTCTCACATGCCCCCAAGAAAGGACCTGGCCCACAACCCAGGCATGTGCCCAGACAGGGAATCCAATCAGTGACCCCCTGGTTCACAGGCCAGCACTCAATCTATTGAGCCACACCAGCCAGGGCAAGAGGACTATTATTTCAAAAAATAGAAAATAATAAGTGTTGGTGAGAGTGTGGAGAAATTGGAACAGTGTGCTGTTGGTGGGAATGCAAAGTGGTACAGCCACTATGGAAAACAGTGTGGTAGTTCCTTGAAAATTAAGCACATTCCAAGGTATATAAAGAAAAGAATTGAAGGGAGGGACTCAAACAGATACTGGTATACTAATGTTGTTCACAGTAGTAGTATTCACAATAGTGAATAGATGAAAAGAACCCAAATTTTCATCAACAAATGAATGAAAAAACAAAAATTTGCATATCTCTACATAAATAAATATATACAATCTAGAAAAGATTATGCCAAGTGAAATAAGCCAGACACAAAAGGACAAATAGTGTATGATTTCATTTAAAAGAGGTATTTAAAATAGGCAAGTTCATAGAGACAGAAAGTATAATAGAGGTTACCAGGGACTAAGTGGGGGGAAATTGGGAGTTATTATTTTAATGTATATAACATGTCTGTTTGGGAAGATGGAAAAGTGCTGATAATGGATAGCAGACTTGGTTGACCACACCTTGCATATTCCAAACGCCACTGAATAGTGCACTTCAAAATAGTTAAAATGGTGACTTTTGTGTTATCTATATTTTACCACAAAAAAACATGCAAAAAAGTTAATACAGTAACACATCTAGATAAAAATTCCACTATACTCAAGCTTTATCTCCTTGTTATTGGGGATACAATCAGATAGAAAATTAGGCAAAACATGAAGATGATTTACTAAAGTTTTTTTTATTTTTGTTCAATTTTTGAGTGGTGTAGTCTTTTAGATATCAGTTAAAATATACATAAAGTTACTCTGCTTACCTTGCTTTATCTCTTCATGAGGATATGTTCCATACCATCGGAATAAGTACAGTTGACCCTTGAATAAAATGGGGGTTAGGGACATTGACCCCTGAGGTTTATGTACAATTTTTGACTCCCCCAAAACTCAGTCATCCCTTGGTATCCATTGGGAATTGGTTTAAGGACCCCCACTGATTCCCAAATCCATGGATGCTGAAGTCCCTCATACAAAATGGCGTAGAACAAGGCACACAGTCAACCCTGCAAATCTCGGATTCATACAACCAGAGATCATTTCAATTTTCAATTCATAAAATCCACAGTTGCAAAACCTGTGGATAGGGAGGGCCAACTATATGGTTACTGAAGAAAACAATCCAAGTATAAGTGGGCCTGCACAGTTCAAACCCATGTTGTTCAAGGTCAACTGTAATTGTACAATTCAGGGAAAAAGTGATAGCAGCATGATTCACTGAACCACTGTATACTTTCTTACTCACTAATCCAGCTACCAGAATCATACAAGCAGATAAATATGCATTTTACCATTTTTGCACCTTTTCGGGCATAGGCAGTCTTCCAAGACATTTCCACAAGTAGTTAGCTCCCTTCTGCAGTCATATGCAATACAGCAGATTCCTAGGCTAAGTGCATCATTATATTTCCTGAGAATCCCCTCAGAGAATGATAAAAATGATAAATGAGCTGTTGATGTGATGCAAAAACCATTGTTTTTGTTTTCTGTAATTTCACAGGAAATTTCAAAGCGAAGACGCTGCCATGTACATTGGAATTGTTGAAAATATCCAGATACACACGTAAGTTGGTGCGGAGGATGCGGCAATTAGCACTTGACCGAAATATTCGCAGGGAATGCAGTCCGTGCTCCTGCCACACAGGCAAGCTACTGTTCCTGTATGCAGAATTAGTAACCCAGGGCCTGAAATACGGATTACTATTTCCCCTGAGGTCATATAAACCATTTTAACGCGCTGGTGTGGTTAATATTTCAGTAACGTGATACTTGTTGCTTTCACAATTATAACTCAAATAACTCTTTTCAGCACGTTGCTTTGTCATCTTAACTCGGTGCAATTTTCCTTTAAAATTACTGCCATACTTTTTTCTGTGATTACACTATGTTTTCTTTTTACTTTCCCTTTTTACATAAAATACATAGAGTATAACATTAAAGTGTTTCACATGAATTCTGTAGAAGTAAAACATCCTGACCGAGGCCCACGAGGCTCTGAGAGCTCAAGGCTAGAAAACCTGGTAACTTCTGTTTTCATATTTGAATTTTACGCTAATCAAGATTCAGTCTCTATCCCCAAGTCTGCAGATGCCTGTTTTACTAGTTATTAGGATTATATAAGTTGATTAAATATTACATAAAATTAGAAGTATGAGTGAAAATAAATTAGGATTTTATTCTGTGAAAACTAAGTCAAATGCTTACAAATGCTTGAAAGGTGAGCTGCAAAAAAAAAATCAAATTACATGCAGGTGAGGCAATTGTAAAAAAAATAGTTTAATTGTAAAAACCTGTAAAGATTCTGCACTCAGGCTGCTCTGCAATGTCTTTTTTAAGATTTTATTTATTTATTTTTAGAGAGGGAAGGGAGGGAGATAGAGAGAGAGAGAGAAACATCAATGTGCGGTTGCTGGGGGTCATAGCCTGCAACCCAGGCATGTACCCTGACTGGGAATCAAACCTACGACACTTGGGTTTGCAGCCTGTGCTCAATCCACTGAACTATGCCAGACAAGGCTTGCAATGTCTTTATATTCTCTTTTCACACTAATGAAATGGAAACCATAAAAGTGAAGATGATATAAATGAGAGTGTGGTTTATGCCAAATTTTTTTTTCCAAAAATTTAATCAGGAGCCAAAACGCAAAGGAAAGAACTTGGCAGCATTGAAGATTTGGTGAATGAATGTGCAATATACAAGCTTTAATTTTAAAAGGTTATATAGTTTTTATCATCTCCCCCTGTCAACCTGCTTTTTAAAATTGAAATATATTTGACATATAACATATAACATTGTGTAAATGTAAGGTATACAACATGTTAATTAGGTACATTTACACGTTTATAACAATTGTCATTGTAGTGATAATTAGCACCTCTACACATCACATAATTACCATTTCTCTTTAGTGGTTGAAATAATTAAAACCTAGTCTCTTAGCAAGTTCAATATACTTGATTATAAGTGTATAAAAACATGCTTAGTAAAAAAAAAAGCAAAACGGGGTCATAAAGTGAGGCCCTTAAGTGCTCAGTGAGAGAGAAAAAGGAGTGAGGCAATATGTTAGCTTCTTCTAGGAGTACTTCTAGGAGTACTAGGAGAAATAAGTATCCTCTTATTTGTACGCTCCCTCGAAGCATGTGACAAAGTATTTCACTTCTGTCATTGTCTGTTTCCTGTTATCTTTCCTCAAAAACAGAATGAGCATTTGCTAATAGTAGGTGCCCAACCTAGACAAAAAAGGGCATTTATCAGCCCGTGTAACTTGGAAGTTCAAAGAGTGAACTTTAGGCACAAGTAAGTCTAAGAACTCAAGATGATATTGTTACCATTTTTCCTCTCCCCCTTTTTGGGTTCTACTTTTCCCCATGTTGAATTCGTTTCCCGCAACCTCAGGAGACAAAGCATACTGTTCTCCAAGAGCAACAAAAGTCCCAAGTAACATTCTCAGATGTTCAGATTGGCCCATGTTGGCTCATGGAGTCACCCCAATAACTCAGCCTATAACAGTGATTTCCAGCCCATGTGCCACAAGAATTTTTAAAACATGCAATCCCTGACGACTAAGTCGGAGGCACTGATCTCTTTTCCTTTAGACTGTCAAATTAAAGATGACAGCAGCCAGCAGTCATCTGGTGTGAATGAATCAAAAGTATACCTATTTTTTTGTCAGACTGGCAAAAGATGTAGTTTTGGTATGTCACAGAATTTGAGTAATTAGCCTATATGTGCCATGAGATGAAAAAGGTTGAAAATCGCTGGCATAGGAAAATGCAATACTCTGTGTCAGCCCCCAGTGTAAGCGACCACACATGGAGCAAAATCAAGGTAAGGTTACCAAAAGAAGGAGAATAAAATTCTGGGCAGCCCCAAATTGTAAATGTCCACTATTAAATTTCTTTTTTCCCATTACTCCTTTTTTTCTCTTCAGTCACTTTTTTTTCTGGGAAAGGACTGGAACTAAGTCCTCTTTGAGCTTTTCAAATGGCTCACTGTTAACTCGATAGTAATAAATAAAAAAGCAAGCTCTGTATTGTTATGGGTTGAAGTGTGTCCCTTCAAAATTCGTATGTTAAGTCCTAACCTCCAGTACCACAGAATATGACTTTATTTGGAGATAGTCCTTATAGGTAATCATGTTACAATGGGGTCACTAGAGTGGGCCCTGATCCAATGATACTCATGTCCTTATAAAAAGGAGAAATTTGGAGATGCACCCATTCAAGGAGAAGGCAATGATATATACATGAGGGAAGGGGACAGGCAGTGAGATGGGGAGGATGTATAGGTAGATGTACATTATGGATAGTATTTTGGTTCTTGGCTTGGATGAATATTCACCATACCTTTTTTCTGGGGTGTGATAAATAAAAATAAATTTTAAAAATAAAGAGTAAAAGGATCATTCATGGACCAATGATGATAATCTATTATGATCAATTCAAGTCTGTTTAACTGTGATCCAAATAAAGTATATTATGTAGATAAAAATCAGTAAAAGAATAGGATCAATAACTTCCAAACTACCAGAATAAAAAAATGAGAAAGTAAAAGTTAAGAGGAAAAGGGAAAAAGCACCCCCCAAAATTCATTACTTCTTTGTTTCTGGTTTTTAGTATATTTCTCTTCATTGCGGACTAGAGAAAATGTCTTCATACACCAGCTACTGGAAACTTGTGACCTAGACTGAGCCCCCCAGGGTCCCCAGGGGGTTAGAGTCTCACCACCCAACTTCACATACTGTCTTTGGAATTGGGGCAAAGGGCTTTTATGTGTCTTGTCTGAGTCCGTATCCTTGAAAGTAAACATCTCAGTGACCATAAGTATTGATGCTATTGCACCTTAGAAACACATGGCTCAAGATGTATGTTAGCAGAAACCAGTCTGACGATGTCACTCAGCAAAAACATTTCCAGAAGCTTAGCACTTAATTGGCCTTATTAGCACCATCTGCTCATCAGCCTTCCTTGTGGAAAAGTGTTTTCGCTGGAGAGCAACAAGTTGAAAACAAGGCAGATCACCACACTTTCTTTTGAATTGGACACCACGTTTTGCCTGCCTCTTACGACAGTTTTAAATCATCAAATTAAATAAGGTAGCTGAATCATAGCACTCGCATGGCACGTTAGACCCTGGTTTTCTCTGACCCCTCGGGCTGTCCAGAAGTCTGTTTCGGCCCAGACTCGTCCCGTCAGATTACTTAGCCAGACATTTGGAGAAACTTTCTTTTACTGGTAATATTTGAGCAAATTTGTTCAGACACTCAGTTTTTTTTTATTCTACAAGTCTGGTAGTTCTAACACATTAGGTGTAAAGGATCACGCAGAAATTAAAATCAGATGCTGGGTGAAGATCTGAACTTAGTATGACTCTGATTATAAACGCATTTGACAGCTAAGCACTAAGAATATGTGAGTTTACTGCATGCGCTTCTTCCCTTCACGGTTTACTTTAATTCTGTGAATTTAACCATGTTTATTTGGAAGATATTTATAAAATAAACCAAAGAAATATTATAGTTAATCATGACATTCATTTCAGAATTTGAGTTAACGTTTATGTTAAAACTGTTGCCACTCCTTTACGTTTATACATCACTTTCTACAATGAAAAATGTAACAAAAAAAAAATGGTAATGTGCCAAAGCAGCAGTCTAGCCAAAGCAAACATAACACTTATCAAGAAAGAGAATGTAAACAGCAGCTTTCTTTTTTAGCCATCTTGGCTGTGGGTATAACTGTTTATATTACACTAAATTAATACTTTTTATTGAAAAAATAAATAAAATGATAAACAAGAAAAATAAGACTATGTTCAGAGCTCTGTGTAGAACATAAAAGTCTCTCCCAGGAGAAAACAGCAAAAAAGTAGATTTACAAAAATGTAAATTTAAGTTAATTCTTCTGTTTTCTTTTTTTCATTAGAAAAGCGCACACATACATACAAGCCTTGAGTTTAGTTAGAATACACTACAGCAACAACCGTGGCTATGAAATACAGCATTTACATTTTTTAAAATTTTAATTTATTTTAACCCTAACCCTAAAAAATACAGCAATTTTGTAGACTGATAAACCCAAAGGGATTCAGTATAATGGCTAAAAGCTACTTTGTTCTCAATCTAAAAGAATGTTAACGATTATAATCCCCTCTTAAGCTTGCTTTGCTAATGACAGGAGCTAGAGGCAGATATTCAGACAAGAGCAGCCATTTCTATTGTAGAGCGTGCGTTAAAATTTGTACATAAACATTGTGGAGTAGAGTTGCGCTATTTCAGGTTTTCTCCTTACCTGTTTCTATAACTAACAATTTGGCATTTCCCACCAAATGTCTTGTTAGTTTTGTTCTGCTTGGTAGCAAACACTTATGAAGACAACACAAAAATAATATAGTGTGGTTATGAGTCTTACACAAAAATACATATTTTAAACATAAAGTACATATTTAGAAGTATTTTAAATATGTATTTTAAACCAAAAAATACATATTTTACACATTTTACATATGTGTAAATATATTCACACGTTTTAGGTTGCGTCATTCTTAATTTTAAAATTTCTGTGGCCATGCATACAAACTCTCACAGGGGAAAGACCACATGAAGAGACGGGGAGAAGATGGCCAACTCCAAGCCAAAGAAGAACGGCGTTCAGTGAAACCATCCCTGCCCACACCTTGATCTTGGACTTCTGGTCCCCAGGATTGTGACCAAATTTCTGTTGCTTAACCACCACCCCCGCAAAAAAAAACAAGAAAGGAAAATATGAACTCTGCTAATTCTCAAAGGATTTCTTTTTTATGAACATTAGAACAGAACAACATTTTACCTCATATAGCTGCTTTGGGCAAAATTGAATTATCAGCAAAGAAAACAAATATTTAAAATGTACATGTAAATACTGAAGTGAGCATAGATATGGTAATACATTTATTAAGAAAATCTAATCTGGCCCTGGCTGGCATAGCTCAGTGGATTGAGCTCGGGCTGCCAACCAGGTATTGCAGGTTTGATTCCCAGTCAGGGTACATGCCTAGGTTGAAGGCCATGGCCCCCAGCAACCGCACATTGATGTTTCCCTCTCTCTCTTTCTCCTTCCCTTCCCTTTCTAAAAATAAATAAATAAAATCTTTAAAAAAAAAGAAAAAGAAAAAGAAAATCTAATTTGTGTTAAAATTAATCCTAACATCATTCATGTGGTAAAATATTCAATGTGAGTCTAATCATGGGGGAAAAATATTATAGTAATCCAAACTGAGGGACAGTCTATCAACTGACCTGGATGCTTCTATGAGATCAATGGTAGGAGAGGCAAAAGAGGCTGGGGAAGTGCTAGATTAGGTTCTGGATTAATCTAGAAAGGTTCTAGATTCAAGGAGACCAACGAGACTTGACAGCTAGATGCAAGGCAGGGTCTGGGACTGGGTTCCAAAGCAGCGTTTAACGTGATTTACATTGGATATTATTAGGGCAATTGAGGTCATTTGAAAGTAGACTGCATATTAGATAATAATGAATTAATGTTAAATTTATTAAGTGTAATCATTGAATTGTTGTTATGTGGAATGTCCTTGTTCTCGAGAGATACATGCTGAGCCATCAGGACATGTGCAACTATTAAAATGAAGAAAAAAATACATAAATCTATAGAGAGATGCAAATATGGTAAAATGTTAACAATTTTGAACCTACATGAATAGTATATGATTGCTCATTGTTCTATTTTTTCAACTTTTCTCTAGGATAAAAAATTTTTTAATACAAAATTGAGAGTTAAAAAAGCCAAAGTACCTATTGTGAAAAGTACATTGTAGCTAACAAAAAGTGGGTGCTCCCTCCTCCTTTCCCACCCATCCCCTCCCACCTCATGTTCTCTACTGGTACCAGCTGCCCGTTGGCTGAACTGTCCTGTCGTTGCCCAGGGGCCCTGGGGTCGTGCATGGCAGAAACCACTCACACAATGTACCCACCGCAGCCATTGACCTGTCCTCTTCCACGACGCTGCTCGCTCTCGCGCGCACACGGTTTATTCAGTTCAGATCCTCTGCGTGCATACTTTGTCTTTGACTAGTCAAACAAAAATTTTATGTTATCCTAATTAAAATGAAAATGTCATGAAACTCATAGGGAGGGCCTTTATTAAAAATAAAAAATTCTATCTTTCTCAGTTCTCTATCAGTAAGTTAAGGGAACACTACCTGCCTCATAGGATGGCTATGAGCATTATGTGAACAAACGTATGAAAACCCTCAGCCAGAAGTCTGGCGTTTGGTAAATGTGTCGAAATTAAACACATCATAGCAACTGTTTTAACCCTAACTTTAATTTAAGGAGCAGGGTGTTATCTGTTGTTTGTAAGGAAAATAGGCTGGTCTATGCATGGGAATTCACAATTACATTTAAAGGTATCATTTCTGGGACAGAGAGTGAGTAAAGCCTCATCAAATATTTTACTCAAATGACCTGCCTTATAGATGGATGTTACCTCGTCAAGAGAAAGACGGTGTTACAGAAATTCATAGGTAATATTAAAGGACTGTGACTTGTTACACCTATGGTCTTTAATTCTAAAATTTTTCACAGGAAAGCTCTGCCTCTTTGCTGTAGAATAGTGTGCAATGATTCTTGTTCCTCTTCACGCCTAGCACTAGTAGATGCAAATAATAGGTGTTCAATAAGTGTTTCCAGGTTGAAGTAAAGATGAGAGAACAAAACAGAATGTGTGCTAACGGAAATGTCCACGGTGAGAGGGAAGACTGCTGGACATGTGCTTTAATAAACAAGAGAAGGTGAGATTGGTCTTCAAAAGAAGCACATTCTGTCCAACAAAATATAACACTTCACTGGAATCTGGGTATGGGAGGAGACAATCATGTTAGATCATGAATTTCCCAGACCTTTGTTCCCTTTCCAAAATATAACTTCTTATAAAATACTTATCTTTCACTACTATGACTAAGAAAAATGATAAATACATTGCACATGAAGTAAATTTTTCAAAGAAAAAAGTATTTTTTGACTTTAAGTAATATTTGACTCTCAACGGTCACTGCTTAATCTAACCTTCATTTGCTCAAACTTGGTTAGAATGCTCCTTTCTAAAGATTTTGTTTATTTACTTTTAGAAAGAGAGGAAGGGAGGGAGAAAGAGAGGGAGAGAAACATCAATGTGCAAGAGAAAGATGCATCAATTGGTTGCCTCTCGCATACCTCCAGCTGGGGACCTGGCCTGCAGCCCAGGCAAGTGCCCTGACTGGTGATCGAACTGGTGACCCTTTGGTTTGCAGACCAGCACTCAATCCACTGAGCCACGCCAACCAGGGCAGACTGTTCCTTTTTAACTCGGCCTCTGTAGGTTAAATTTTTTATGCTACTTGATCTGTGTGCTTTGGTTTGCAAATCATTAGCCTAATAATTTTGAAACTCTTGAATAAATGAGAATTAATCTGATAAGTATTTTAATGAATTCACCTTTCAGTTCTTCAAAATTATGTTTTAAAAAATTATGGATATTTTGTTCACTCACACATAAATTAATACACATATACATATACACATACACAGATCACACACACACAAATTTATACACATGTACATACACACATACATATATCATTGGCAAAAAAACTCTATAATTTTGGTTGAGCCTGTTTTCTATTACAAAGTCTAATATGAATAATTTTATATTCTAACTATTTCAGCTTAAGGTTAAAATTTTAAAGCCATTAACACAGATAGAAATTTTCTTTTGTTTCTGAGGAGAAAGGAGATTAAGATATTTACTATTGTTTAGCTGGAAAAAAAATTCATGTGAATCCCTATTATTGGGCCATTTTCCAGGATTTATTTTCCAAAGGTAAGGCTTTAGTTTGAAAAGACAATTTTTCACCATTGTCTGTTTCTTCCATATGTCTAGAAAGGATGACATTTTTAAAACAGGTATTTTGAAGCAACAGCAATTTCGATTTACTTAAATAAAATTAAACTTCCTCATAAAATGTTAACATGCGTCTATTAAAATATTACAATGTCAGATGAATCAATGCCTGTTTCTTCAATAATGTTAAAAGGCTCATATCAAAAGAGCCTTTAAATGTTTAAAATCACATATAGTTATGAGACATAAACCCTACTTCTGATATAGAAATTTTATAAATTAAAATTTTAAATAACCATTAAGTGTACTGACATGTACATTCATGCTCAAGCCCATTGTTCTGGAATCATGTTACAAAAGAAACAAATTCCTTTCTTTGAAACAAAGCCTTCCCAATTACAATAATTTAGATTTTAATTTTGAAATGACAATACTCAAAAGTCTAACATTAGTCTCAGAAGAGACTGAGTTCATTGTTCATCATTTTGTATCACACAAAGCTGAGCAACGGTCACTGTCCTACTCAGGTGTTGGGCTGGCATTTCCATTCATTATTATCTGTATGTATTAAGTGCATTCTTTCAAGCCACTTCAACTATTTTTGGAACAAAGAGAAGCATAAAATAAACAAATGAAGTACATATATGGCTGACATTTCTCCTTCTGACATGTCTAAATATGTCGTGTGATCTCCAAAGTTGAAGATAAAAGCGAACACTATAGCATACTATTCACCAAAGGCTTTCATGTAAGGTGTAAGAAGATGAAAGAATACTTCATTTTCTGTTAAGTAACAGGTGGTAAGATACTAAATTAGGTTCTGGAAATAACCAAAGGTTATTAGCTTACAGAAGGTGTTACAAGCTGATTGTCACTTTTATTTTATTATTCCTTGTGGCAAGCCTTCCAAACACTTCGAGTTCTTACACCAAGGCATCCTCAACTCAGGCACGGCTAACCAAAATATCCAAAAAGAAAGCCAACTGTTTCTCCAGTTCATCTCCCACAAACCTGCTCCCACCCCTCTCCACTATCATCCCTAGAAGCAATTCTAACCATAACCTCTCCTTTCCACCAACTCACAATGCGTTTCCAGGATTCTACAACCACTAAGACCCAAACGACAGTATCAAAATCAGGGCAGATACGACTGGTTCCCTATCTTTAGCCACTTCCCCAATTTAGTATAGTTTATACATCAATGTAAAGGGCCTCCAGTGTTCTCCAGAGGCAGCATTTTCAGGAAGGTGGCTCCTCCTTCCCTGATACAATTATGGTATCAACCAAGACTGTCATCTCGTTCTCCTCTGTTGATGTTTGATGTGACCCAGTTTTGGCTACTTCTGGTCAATCAGATATGCAGGGAGTCTCCTGGGTGCACTTTTGAAAAGGATTTTGCTCACAGTCAGATGATCCTTTCATTGCTCCTGGAATGTCTGAGGATGCGGTCACCTTGGGACCGGGAGGTGCAGGTCTGGGACAACAGGCCGGCATTCTGAGGGCGGCGGTGAAGGGTGAGCCTGGCTCACTGAGCTCCATGCCTGCGGTCCCCTATCTTCAGCCTTCTTGTTCAGGGAGATGCTTTAATGTCTTTACTGAGTATGTAATTAATGGTTGAATGATCTGTTACTTGCAGCAAAAGTCTTTGTAGCTGATTTTCTGAAAATTAAAAGATGATACCTTTGCCTGTCCCACCTAACTTCAAGCACTACTTTAAAGCCTTTTAATGACACCTCTTTTGAAGAGAAGTGTTTCATCTTCTATTTTTTCTCGCTTATGCTGTGTACCTATTCTTATTTTGGACAAGAGTGTATGACTAGAAAGTAAGCTTTATGAAATTATAAAGAATTAAGTTATCTGTCCTCATTTTAAGTACCGTTTCCCTAGCATTGTGATGCGCCAACTTTTAAAGTATTCGCTCCCTTCCCAAACCCCACCATCAACGTTACACTGTTTTCAGGAAAGTACATTAAATAGTTCTATACTTCGCATAATTTTAAAATCAAGATGAAAGAGGCCCTTCTGCAGTGATTTTTCCAGTGTGTCGACACAGATCACCTGCACCAGAATTACCTGGAGGGTTTGTAAAAAGGCAGACTCTTCAGCCCCATCCCAGAACTGGTGAAACTGAAGTCTTGAAAGGTGAGGTCCAGGAATGTACATTGTAACAAACTCCCCGGTTAAAGACTGAGCACCAAAGGCTTTACAGAACTTATTTTGGTTTAGAGGTAAAGGAGATTTTGAGACAGGATGCTTGACCCTCTTAAGTAATCCTGAAGAAATGGGCCACCTGGGAGCTTTCTCGGCCATTTGCCACATTGCAATGCTGCCTTGCCAGTGGACATGTGAACTTCTGAGCTTTCATCAGGAGAGCACAACCCAAGAAGGCTTCCCCCTTCTATTAAAATTATTTACATAAATCTAACAAGGAAATAACCTAGTCCATGGGCTACTGGTTTCTTTTGGCTTACATTGAGCCATCTCTGAGAGACAAATCTCAGATAGAAGCTGCTTTTCAATGCTCCACATCAGAACGCAAATTATTCACTGAAAGTGCTCAGGAAGGAAGCGATAGCCAGTTGTGGGTACAATGTTCCACTGAACAAATCTCTCTTCTCTCTGCCTCCCCTAGGCAACACGGTTGGGACAGAAAAGGGAGAACAGGGTCTCTAATTCCTGTCTTCGCCTTGAAAGAGCTCAGTCATTAAGGAAAGAGACTTCACCACCAGAGGGCTGAGTAACTGGTATAAGTCATATTGCATTTTTTATTAACATTGCTTTGATGACACAATGAAGAGATTTTGCTGAAGAAGAATTCTGACTGAAACCTGAAACTTTCACACACCGGTTTATAGAATGACCTATTATTTCCACGGAGCTAACAAGAAAAAAAGGAAATTTCCCCAGATCATTGGCCAAAAAGTCCCCTAAAACACACGGCAATCGCAGAATTTGGTCGGGATGCCCCTGAGATTTACAGGTACACAAATGACTTATCCGTCTTTTCTCCGTTGTTCCACTCCACCTGAATCTTCAGAAAATGCAGGAGCCAGACAGGAGGACTCTCAAAAACAAGAGACAGCCTGGGCCCTGGAGGGTAGTGGGAGACAAAGGGCGGAGAAGTACGATGAGAGATGAGGTTGCTGTCTCATCTCAAGGGCTCCAGATGAGGACAGATACATCAATTACAGGAAAGAAATGGACTGGGGGTAACTGACCCTGTCAAAACAGAAGGGGCGTAGACCCTCCAAAATGTGGCCCACACAAAGGTACCACATGGAAGCATCGCTAAAGGTTGAATGAGTCTTCCAGGTTTTCAGAGGAAGCTAGAAAACTGAATGTTTACTCGGAAGTTCCTAATTTCTAAATGTTGGCTCAAAACTATTTTTAAACACTGTGTGAGCCAATAAAAACACCTCTTTAGAGCTGAATTTGACTTGTGAGCCTACCTACGTTGCAACCACAGAGTCTGGCCTTCGAAGGTGAAGTAGGAGAGTAAAAGACAATTGAGATTCCCAAATAAACCAGAGAGGGGAGGGTTAGGTATCTTTTCAAAATTATTCATGTGCTTTCCCCTCCCCCTGCCTTTCTGAGCACGTGACATTGGCCCCAATCTACTTGAAACATTGAATCATCCCTTGGCTTGGAGCAAAGATTAGGAATTTTTCACAGGAAAAAAAAACAAATGGAAAGAGGCCCTAGGTGAAAGAGTTGAAGGGTTATGTTCACAACTGTTAAGTTTCTAGAGTGAGGCTGCTTGGAGACATCTTGGAGCATTGTGCCTGGCTCAGTTCAGGTGTTTTAAATGAGCTCATCAAACCCGACATGAAACAGTTACCCATAATCTCTTCAGACACTAGCAGTCACATAGGAGATATGTTTTAGAAATTCCTGGAGTTCAGACTCCACAGGCCTTGCTCAGTTGTCATGTTTATTCATATTTGCCCAAATCCTGGGGTGGAGGGGAGGACGAGGAGCACACAGATTGTGAGATTTTCTCACTGCCTAATACAGTCATGAACCAGTTAAAAGCTCTGTCTCTGGAGGTGATCTCAATGACATTCTCGGTTCTCTTTCTTCCTGGCTGGTTGACCCTTGGTCTAGGTGCTTAACCTCTCTGAGGCTTAATTTCCTTCCCTGTGTCGTGGAGAAAATGGTAGCAATTATCTCATGGGTTTTAAGGAGTGAGATAGTACATGTAAAGCATTTAATTTAGTACACAGCATATTCTAAGTACGGGGAGCACAGCAGTCTCTGTGGTCGTCTCATCAATTCCCCATTGTGATCAGCCCTTGACTAGTTTCTCTTTCTGGTGACGACAGCTCGTTTCAGGGCTCTGCCATCTCCTGAGCGAATCTAGGGCCCAATGCCCTTGCCTCTCCAGCTCTGGCTGCAGCTCAGACGTGTGAGGTGAAGAAAATTTCACACTTGTGGTTGGCCTGCATGCCTGAGTTGTCGCTCTCTTCTGTTTAGTTGTGTTACAGGAGGTGGCAAAGTGTAGCTGTTTAAGATCTCAGGATTTGTTTCTGCCGCTATGTAGCCTCTTTTTTCTTCAGTTTCCTCATCTGTAAAATGGTAGCAATTAGAGGGCTTACCACATTGTTACCAGTCTTAGTTTGGGAGGGTTCAATGACTAGTTCAGAAAACAGCCTTAGGACAGCGCTGGGTGCGTAGAACACTCAATAAATGATAGGTACTGCTATTATTTTTAATTTTCAATGAACAACTTGAGGTTCAGAATTACATACCTGGTAAGTGTGAGGGCTGTGATTTGAATCAAAGTCAGTATAATGCGAAAGTCTATGCCCCTCACCATTACTAGCCATACCCACTGAGAGAGGTAAACAATATATTTACTTATTATTTAACAAATGTCTAGCCTTGGCTGGCGTAGCTCAGTGGATTGGGCGCGGGCTACGAACCAGTGTCTCAGGTTTGATTCCCAGCCAGGGTACATTCCTGGGTTGTAAGCCATAACCCCCAGCAACCGCACATTGATGTCTCTCTCTCTCTCTCCCTCCCTTCCCTCTCTAAATAAATAAATAAATAAAATCGTAAAAAAAAAGAATTTTTAAAAATTGGTCCCTTCATTAACTAAATTATAAGTTGGTGATCTAGAAATAAAAAAATTAAAAAACCAAATGTATAACAATAAAAAGTTTATAAATCAATACATTCATGAACAATATTATATATACATATTTGCATTATGCTCATTTTAAACAGCATTTCCCCCGAAATAAATCTCATGGGATTCCAATAACATAAAGCAGATGGGAAGTTATGTGGTCAGAGGGACCAGTTCTGCAAGCAGGAAATGGGAAGGTCATGGGTGGGCCTGTGGCCTTCCCCAGGCTTCTCCATTGTGATTGGGTAGGCCCCTTGTCCAATCCTTGGGCTGCATTATTTGTTTTCTGTTGCTGCTGTAACAAGTTACCACACATGTAGTGACAGCACAAACTGTCACCTTACAGTGCTGAAGGTCAGAAGTATGGTACCCGTCTCACTGGCTCAAAATCAAGGAGGCAGAACCGCCTCCCTTTCTGCAGGTTCTAGGGGAGAGTCTGTTTCCTTTCAGCTTCCAACTTCTAGGGCCTTCTGCATTCCTCGGCTCGCAGCTCCCTTGTTCCATTTTGAAAGCCAGTACCAGCAGGTCCAGTCCTTCTCACATCATGTCTCTTTGACCCTTCTTCTGGTGTGGACTCTCTCTCTGATCACAGCCAGTAAGTCAAGGTTCCCTGATTGTAAGGCCTCGTGGGATTAGCCAGGGCCTGTCAGGATAACCCCAGGCAATCTCTTCATCTCAACTTCACACTGTCACTCATATCCTCCAAGTCTGGGGTTAGGGCGTGAACATCTTTGGGAGGGTACGGGCAGTGTTTACCACAGCTACACAGAACATATTTTTTTTAAACACTGATTAATTTTTTTCTAGTTAGTGAAAGCTGGGAACATTTTAATGAAATACAGAAAAATACCCAAGCCGAATTTTTTCACATCGATACAGTTTTAGAAAGATGTCACACAGTGAAAACGAAACAAAAATAGGAATGCAATGAAGTCCAGGTTATTGAGCTAAAATACAAAAATGTTTATTTTGACTTGCTAATTACACAGGTTATGAAGCCAACTGCAAGTTACATTTAGTATAATATTATTTATAGTTACTTATACCCTACCTCATTCTACAAATATCCAAGGCAGAAATGGGATTTAGGTTTTAAAAGTTTACCATTTGGCACAACAAGTTTAGCCCAGAGGAGAGAAAACTGTAATATTTATGAGTTGGTATTTCTACAGATAAAAGGAGACATTTATGCTTGCTTGCTTTCACTAAAAAAGCACGGCACAAATAATTATTCGGACAACATTAAACTGCTTACTACTTAGTATTTCTCATCAACGGAACAAAAACAAAGGGGAAAAAAGCATGGCTCTCTTTCAGGTTAGCTCAAAAGAAATTTACTTCTCTGCATTTTACAGATACGAAACACACGCCACGCCCTTAGGAAGGTTACGCCTCTGTGGCAATTGTCTCCTTCAAATAGTCTCCTGAAGGCACCGTCTCATACTTTCAAGAGCTCCAGAGCAGGGGGGCTGCAGAGTTGACCATCCCTGTGCACTCCTCGAAGACAGTCTGTTGCCACCACGTCCCCAGCTGCTTCTCACCGCTGCGGCCCTTACTAGCCCCGGCACTTCTGCACGTACTCCCTTCACTCTCCGCTCTCCACTCTTTATTCTTTGGTTATTTCTTCCCTTAGTTCTCCACTAATCCCCTGCCTCACGACTTTAACAAACAAAAGTTAGCAAGATGGCTTTTATGAGAAAGACTAATCAACCAAAGTGCTCTGGTGGTTTTTCTTTTTTTTCTTTTTTTTTTTTTTAATTTGTTTGTCGTCGGTTGGTGCGGTCAAGCCGACCATCGTGGTGCAGAAGGCGTAAGCCTTGTTTTGACACTTTTCTTTGCGATGTTTATTTTGTTTAATTATGGGTTCAGAGTTGTTTTTGAAGTTCCAGAGTTGCTGAAGGGTGGATGTCGGACAGGCAAAGATTTACAGTAATTATGGCACAATAGCAAAATAATTCCAGATTAACTATTGTACTGAAAAGAAAGAATGGTAGGAGTCCTAATGAAAAGTTAATGATTTGAACATTTCCATCGATGTTAATTGGCCCTAAAATATAAAAACAGTGCACAAAGTTTCAATCGGAAGCATGGCAGGCATATATTATAAGCCTAAATCCATCTTTTTCTCCCTGAATCAATGTCAGAAAACAATTCTTCTCTTATTAGTGCAGACTAACAACAAGAATAAAGAGCACTGCCCTGGCAGGTGTGGCTCAGTGGCCTGCGAACCAAAGGTCATCGGTTCGATTCCCAGTCAGGGCACACACCTGGGTTGCAGGCCAGGTCCCCAGATGGAGGCATTGGAGAGGCAACCAATTAATGTATCTCTCTCTTGCACAAAGATGTTTCTCTCCCTCTCTTTCTCTCTCCCTTCTCCTCTCTCTAAAATTAAATAAATAAAATCTTTTTTTTAAAAGAATAATGGTCAGTTTAGCTTTCTAAGTCAATTCACTAAAAAACATAGGTTAACTTATGTCTGTAATTTGATAAAAAAACCCTAAAATTTAACTTGAGCTTATTATGACAGTTAGCTAGGTGGCACTAACAGAAGCGTTCACTGCAGTACCATGCAATTCTTAGAAAAAGATACACAGTAATGATAGTCCAGACACAATAAAAAGAATAAAAGTGAGGAAATATTTCTTTAAAAACACTGTAACATGCTCTTAAAGAGATAGAGTTCTAAAAGGTAGTATAACATTCACTGGATAAATTAAGAATATTTCCAAAATGGTCAGATAACAATTCTGGCTACATATTAAAATAAAAATTATATAGAAATAGATTCTTTCATATAATATTTCTGTCTGGTCACTGAAGAAGAAATCAAAATCATGCAACATTAACTTGAATCAAAGATACACAAAAACTTTACCTCATGGTTCATTATTACCTTGCATGAATTTTAATTCAAACTCCATTCCAAGAAAATTAAAACCATTTACAAACAAAGGTTATAACAACTAAGTCAGTCTATAAGGAAGTTCTATTTCCCTATCAGCTTTATTATAGGAAACATTTTTATTTTTTTAAGTACACCGTGATATTATAGAACACGATATCATGGGCACTAGCATCAGTATTAATGTCTGAGTACCTACCTAAAAATCATAATTTTGAAGATGGAATATGATTCCAAATAAGTAACTTGCCCTGGCTGGTGTGGCTGAGTGGATTGAATGCTAGCCTGTGAACCCAAGTGTTGCCAGCTTGATTCCTAGTCAAGGCACATGCGTGGGTTGTGGGCCAGGTGCCCAGTAGGGGGCACACAAGAGGCAACCTGTCGATGTACCTCTTGCACATCGATGTTTCTCTTTCTCTCTTTCTCCTTCCCTTCTCCTCTTTAAAAACAAACAAACAAACAAACAAACAAGTAAATAAAATATTTTTTAAAAAAACAAACAGATCAGTTACTTATTGGTCATGTCTATTCAATGCCCACTACAATGCCAAGCTCAACAATTTATTGCCAAGCAGTTTAGTTATGAGTGTTACCCTATGGCCAGGTGCTAAATAAAAGCCAAAATAAGAGAATTATTTTTCGCATTTCAATCAAACCTTCACATTTAAAATTACTCAGTTGAATGGATTCATCAGATCGAGATTAGTGTTTGTAATGTCTTTGAATAGTTAAAATGTAAGCATTTCAAACTGTATTTACATTTATAAATACATAATTCTGCCTGGATTTTTGCAAGTGCTATCATCCAGTGCTAATTATTTTCTTGCACCTATAGCTAACACATTTTTAAAACCTGTCAGCTTTCAAAATACATCCTGTCGCCCCACCTCCACCAACCCAAACTCCTCAGGCTCTCACCTAACTGTCCAAATAACTTCCTAACTGGTCTGTCTCCCTACTTTCACCCTTGTCTCCTAAACACAGCAAACAGCAATTCTTATAAAGTGTGTCACAGCATGTACTCCTCTGCTCATACCTGTCCACGGGCACCCCGCCTCACTGAGAGTGACTCTAAAGCTCACAAGCCCCAAACAGTTCTGCCTGCTGCTGGTTGTGAATCCAACCTCAGCTCCTACCACTTTCCTCCTTGCAAACTTCTCCACACTCTCTAGGCATCTTTTTGCTTTACTCTAAGCATCTCTGGGCCTCGTCAAGTACTCTTCTCCTGCCTGGGTCATTCCTCCCCAAGATCTGTGTGGTTCCTTCCCCGTCCCCACTGACACTTCTGCTCAAAAGTTGTCCCTCTGAGGAGACTTCTGTCACCACTCTGTCTAAAGCAGCACTCATTTCTTTCTCTGGCCCTTTCTCCAGGTCCGCTTTCTTACCACCGCCCCACACGTGCTTACGCGATGGTTTATTCATTTTGTTTGTCTCTCTCCCCGCGGTATGATGTAAGTTCCCGGAGAACGGGGATTTGTCATTTGGCTCACTCTCTCAGAAACTCCACTCTTCCAGAAACAAAATATCCTTCTCGCTCTCTTGGAACATGCCAAGCTCTTACTCATCTTGCACATTGTACTGTTCTTTACTCTTGTTTTGTTTCGGCTTAGGAAACTGTTCCCCAGACACTCACTCACGTGGCTCACCTCTCATTTCATTCACGTCTCTTGCACGTGGTCTCCACAGAGAGGCCTCGCTCCAGCCTTCTGCCACCATTCTCCATCCTCTTTATTTTTCTTCGCAGCGCTTATCACACTAGCATAGTCAATATTTATTTGTTCTTTTCCTTGTTGACTGTTTTCACCCACTAGAATATAAACTCTTTCTTGATCATCACTGCATCCCTAGCGTTTAAAATGGTTCCTCAGTAAATATTGGGTAGGCATTCAATAAATATTTATTAAATGAGTGAATGAGTAACTATAAGAGATACTTTGAATGACAAGAAATTTGTCCTACCATGGGGATAAGATACCTCTCTTCATATCTAATCATTTAACTGCTTTTATTGGAGGATGGTGCAGGCTCATCAAAATAAGTGTTTTTAAACATAACTAACAGCCTTAAGGAAAAATGTATTGATTCAAGCCGAATGTACTAGTGTGGCCAACTTGTGCACGGTATAGATTGGCTAGCACCCCCTAAAGAGTGGTCCCTAAATTAAACGAACAAATGATTAGGTTTGTCAACCTAGGTGAAATTTGTCAACTTACTGAGACTCAACCTTTATTGTTGCTATAACTATAAAAAGAAAAATATCAAGAAAAATAATAACCATTAGGTTTTGCTTTAAATTTCACTTTGTTTCCAAATATGTTATCTCTTCAGATCCTCAGACCCCTGAAATAGAGGTAAGGCAAAGGATTATGCCCAGAGGGTGGATATACTGTGAAAGGTAAATTTCAGGACCCCTCATTTGCATGATGCTTCTAAGGACAGGCCCTAGCTACACACGTTTGTATTGTTTTTCTTAATATGATCTCCATGTGTTGTTTTTTAGAGAGATTTTTTGGATCACCTACACCCAATGACACGATGTTCCAAGAGCACCCTGAAGAATGAAAATATGTTGCGTACAGAGCATGCAGGAACTTAGCTCCTAGGAAGAAGGAACTGTGTACTGGGGACTAAGGACAAGAAATTCCCTGAACTAACCAAGTGAGGGTCGCATGCTGAGACGGAAAGTATGGATGGAGGTCAGATCATGGAGGGGCTGAAAAGCAATGTTTAGGATTTCGGGCTTTTACTGAAATGATTGTAGGCTTGTATTTTTAAAAGATTGTTCTAGCTGCAATGTGGAAAATAATACATTTTTATGGCCAACTCCAAATTTGATTACACCTGTGAAATGACTTTAAAGAATAAGAGAAAGTGAATCCAGGCATTGAGTACAGAATGTGTTGTTTGTATTTTTATTTATTTTTCTTCTCAAAAAGGTACATTTTCTTTACAATTTTTTAAAGAAACTCAATGATTCCAGTTTTTCCTATCTATTTTAAACCTCTAGAGAAATAGAGCAAATTTTATCATGATTATGAAAAATTAACACAAAAGAAACACAAAGAAAATGAAAGCATAAGGCATGTGGTAAAAGCAAAGAAATGTAAACTGAAACTAAAATACATTTCTCTTTTATGCTTAGTAACCTAACAAAGATTATTAACAACACTAAAAACTATTAAAGCTGAAATGGAATGAAAACACAAACAGTTTTACTGGTATTCTCCATTTGGAGAAAAATATAATGCTAGGTAACAAGTGTTATGTAAATGTTTATACCATTTGATCTAATAATCCCAATTTGGGATTTTTTCCCCCCAAAGATGACTTAAAGGAAAAAGCTTTCCATAAAATAATGTCCATGGAGACTTTAGCTAAAAACAGTGGCAGTTAATAGTGACTTACGTCCTAAGGCAATGAGACACAGACCTGGTGATGTTTACCAGGGTATAAAAGTTTGAGAGGTTGAAGCTGGGTACACTTTTCTGACGCTGGAGGCTTCAGAGTGGGGCACTTTCCATGGGCAGACTAGAGTCTGTGTGAAGACTACATCTGGAAAAGATGGGATGGTGTGCAAAAGATGAGATGGTGTGCAAAAGAATTGTCCCTTAGTTTAGGGTGATTTTCTTTTTTTTTTCTTTTTTTAAAAGATTTTATTTATTTATTTATTTTTTTAGAGAGAGAGAAGGGAAGGAGATAGAGAGAGAAACATTAATGTGCGGTTGCTGGGGGTCATGGCCTGCAACCCAGGTATGTGGCCTGACTGGGAATCAAACCTGCAACACTTTGGTTTGCAGCCCGAGCTCAATCCACTGAGCTATGGCAGTCAGGGAGTTTAGAGTGATTTTCTGGTTACAGTATTGTTAGGCTGTGACATTCTAATGAAACTTTTATGGGCAGACTTTTGTAAAACTACTTTTGGGAGGGCAGAGGATAAATCACTCAAATGAAGCAACATCACATACCTCAGAAATTGGTGGAGCTGACAACCTGAGAAAAGGTATCAACTCCATACAAAGGTATCTTTGAATTTTTACACTTTATAACACAATTCTATAATCAAGTAGTGATGTACAGATTTAATAATTTTAAATAAATATGTGTCTAAAATACATTTTGGGTAAAATTACAAGGCAAATAATTCAGAAAAACATGTTTGTTTTTGTTAATATAAACAAAAAATTAATATAATATGAAAGTTGTTGCAAATAATTAAAGCAAATGGCTGCTGCCATAGAAAAATGTGTAAATGACATAAAAATGCCAGAAGATAAAATGCAAATAGACAATACACAGCTTAATTAATAATAAACATGCAAAAAAAGAAAGAAAAACTTTCTGGATAGTCGAAATTTAAAAAGATTTATAATAATATGCCCTGGCTGGTGTGGCTCAGTGGATTGAGTGCCAGCCTACAAACCAAAGGGTCGCTGGTTCAATTCCCAGTCAGGGCACATGCCTGGATTGTGGGCCAGATCCCCAGCAGGGGGCGCATGAGAGGCAACCACACATTGATGTTTCACTTGCTCTTTCTCCCTCCCTTACCCTCTCTAAAAGTAAATAAATAAAATCTTTTTTAAAAAGATTTATAATAGTGATGTTGAGAGTGTTGAGAAAAGAAATTCTCTCATACTTGATGGGATTATAAATTGATTCCATATTTTTGGAAGGCAGTTTGAAAATATATACCAAACTTTTAAATGGGTATAATTTTTGCTCCTGCAATACTGCTTCTAGAAATGTATCCTAAGGAGATAAGCCAGCAAATACTCAAAGACTATATAATAAAGATATTTTCTCTAGTATTATTTATGTTATTAAAAAATTGAAAACACTTTAATTGTCCTTGAGTAAGAGTTGGTTGATCAAATAACTTATCATTCAACCATACACCCAGTCACATGGAGTCATGACATAGGAAGTTGTACACAGCATAATGTTTCATCAGATTGCACTACATAGTGTGCATGTAGATCATCCAGTTGTGTAAAATCATAGGTAAATGTGTACATATGTGTGCCTGTGGGTGGCTGTGTACTATAGATGGCTAAGAAATTGTTTAACAAAATTTTAGTGGTGCTTGTCTCTGAATGGTGAGATTTCAGGTGATTTTACTCTCTTCACTCATGCCTTTGTGTATTGTTTTGATTTTTTAAAATTTTATCATTTTTTAAAGATTTTATTTACTCATTTTTAGAGAGGGGGGAAGGGAGAGAGAAGGAGAGGGAGAGAAACATCAATGTGTGATGGCGTCTCTCCTGGCCCCCACTGGGGACCTGGCCTGCAAGTCAGGCATGTGTCCTGACTGGGAATCGAACCAGTGACCCTTAGGTTCACAGGCGATGCTCAGTACTCTGAGCCACACCAGCCAGGGCTGCTGTGACTTTTTAAACTATAATCATGCATTACCATGAAAGTCAGAAACACATAAAACTCTTCTCATTTGAAAAAAAAAATACACTGCACGTTTTATTTCTCACTTTCAACTCCCCAGTGAGCGCTTTTTATTTAGAAAATTATTCATGGAAACCCACTTAATTCAAATCATTGTCAATTCTGTAAAAAGTGAAAGTAAAATTGGCTTATTGCAGTTTGAGCATCATAATGTCACTACGATTTCCTTTTTCAATATTTTCTCTTTTTCCCCCTTCTTTAAAGAAAATCTATTTGGACGAGCCAACTCTTTCAAGGAGAAAATTGTTTCCGTTTTACTATGATCTACAGCCCCGGCCCCCCTTCTCCGCAGCGCGCACACACGCACACATACGCGCACACACGCACACACACAGAGCCACCCACGCGGCCGCACGCACGCCCAGGAGCCCAGCGCAGCGCCGCTCGCGGAGCCGAGCGCGGACCGCAGGGACTTCCAGTGGACGCTTCCATTTTTCAGAGCGGCGGGGGGGACTTCCTTAGAAATATAACTTATGTAGCCCACGCGTTCATAAAAGAACTTCACGACCACCAATGAAATACATGGATAAATGACAATAAACCAGGGTGTGCCATCAAACGGCTGCCTCTGAGGTGAAAACTTGACGTTGAGGATCCTCTGGCTGTCTCCTAGGGGGACTCGCCGGGAGGGATGGTTCAACCCGAGGCTTCCCGCTCAGGTGAGAGGCTCCGCAGTTTTCTCCTGCTCGTCCCGAGTCGGGCGGGTCTCCGTTAGCTCCGCGGCCCGTTACTGTGTCCCCTTCCAGAAGTCCAAGCACCCGCCCTGCCCTCCTCACGAATTCCCCCCAAAGTTAAACAGCCGGTAGCGGTGCTTCGTCCCGGACCTCGTCCCTCAGGTGTGCAGGAGGTCGGGGCTGGGCGGGCACGTGGGACGGGCTCGAGAACCAGAACTGGAATCTGCATTTGAACTTGAACGCGAAGGAGTGTAGACCCCTGAGGCAGGGGCTGCGGGCAGGAGGAGGAGGAGGAGGAAAGCCAAAGGTCTCGGGTTTACCAGGGCAGCCCTGGTTTCGTGTAAATGTGATCTTCAACGAAGGTGATTACTGAAATGTAATTTTCTGCCTTGTAACGTGTCAAACACATGGAAAACCGCCCGCGTGCCCAGATGTCTGGTTGCTCGCCGAAGCCCGGCCGAGGAAAACAGCCGAGGCCCCCCAGGAAACCACAGCCGTGGAGCCGTGCAGGTGCGGGGAAGCGGTGCTACCTTGCGCTCCGCGCCGCCCGCCCGTGCGCTCCCCTGGGACTGGGCGCGCGGGATCTCGCGGACTCCCCACCGGAGAAAAAAATAAAAATAATTTTGTTTTCACCTGGGGCAGGTGGTTTGTTCGAAGACACAGACCGAGTGGACTCCGAGTGTTAAGAGCAGGGTCCAGCCCGCACTCCCACGCCCGCGCTGGCCCCACGGCAGACAGAGGCCGAGCGCGGGGGCAGGCCCTGCGGCTGCGCCGGACGCCCTGGCCGCGCCGCACCCCCCGCCCCCCGGAGGCGGCCGCACTGCCGGAGCCCCGACGCGGGGTCCCGGGGTCCGGGGCCAATGCTCCCCCAGCCCCGCGGTGCGCGCGGGCCCCACCAGGGGTCCTCTGCTTTGAACCAAAGCAGAATGGAAGATGCGAAAAGGACTTAAACAAAAAATCCTTTCTATAAAATGAACTGAAATCTTAGGGACGTTGGTGGCAGACATATTCGCAGCTTGGGATGAGCAGCTGCCAGTGACGCTGCAGCGCGCACGTGGCTCCCGGGGTGGCCTGGGTGTCCGCCGCGGCGTGTGGCCCGGGCTTTTACTTTACGTGACGGTGAGCTCGGCGTCTATTAGATAGAAAAGAGGGCGCAGCTTGGTTTTGCCTTCTCCATAAATTCTCTGTGCCCCGAGCCAATCATTTTCGAATAGGTTATTCTTTAGTGAAACTGGTACAATCTTGTATTACCTGAGCCACAGCATATTCATTTCTTAATAAAGCAGATGATGCTTTCTTGGTTTATAAGTTTGGCAACATGGGAAGTTCCATAGAAATCTGTGAAAATTTAACTGGTAGTTTTTATTTTGAGGAGGAGGAGAGGAATTAAAGAGGGAAAGCATTTTTTTTTAATCTAAAGTGGAATCTAAGGATTTTTAAAAATATATTTTTAGAGCCCTGGCTGGCATAGCTCAGAGGATTGAATGCGGGCTGCGAACCAAAGCATCACAGGTTCGATTCTCAGTCAGGGCACATGCCTGGGTTGCAGGCGACAACCCCCAACAAGCTCACATTGATGTTTCTCTCTTTCTCCCTCCCTTCCCTCTCTAAAAATAAATAAATAAAATCTTTAAAAATATTTTTAATTGCAAAATATCTGTATCAGTACCATGAGCTAGATAATATTTTAAAAGTACAAACTGCATAATTTCCCTGATATCAGAGTTAGAATTAAAACTTGAGCCAGTCCAAAAATCACAAACATTAATTATGTGCCAGGCATTGTGCTAAAACTTTACATGTATTATTGCCTCTAATTTTGACCCTTAGCTGTAAGAATTAGCCACAACCATAATTTCTAATTTATAAATGAGGGGACGGGTTTAGAGAGTTAAGTGACATTTATAAAAATTAAGTGATTATCCTAAGTTCTAGCAATTACTTACTTAAATCTAATTTTAAAAAATATTTTATTTATTTACTTTTAGAGAGAGGAAAGAAAGGAAGAAAGGGAGAGAAACATCAGCATGTAAGAGATACATGATCGGTTGCCTCTTGTACACCCCCAACTGGGGGCCTGGTAGGCAACCCAGGCATGTACTCTGACTGGGAATCGAACTGGTGACCTTTCTGTTTGCAGGCCAGCACTCAATCCACTGAGCCACACCAGCCAGGGCCAATTAAATCTAATTTTTTAAGGTGTGTGCTTGATGAAATTCTCTATTTCTCATAGAAATGAAATTTCAAATTAATAACAGCAAAGATTAGACAAAAATATAACATTTTAGGGTTATATTTGCTTTTAGTTTATGAAAATAGGCTAAAAATGACCCATTCTTGCAATATTGTATTTTCTCTAATGTAAATACTAACACTTCAAATTTTTAAAACATTTTTATTGATTTACCTGAACTAATGACTTGTATCTGCACAAGCTTCTTTTAAAACTTAAGATTTAAATTATTAAAAGTATTGAAAAGACAAATGTAAATGTTACATGTGTTAACTTATATGGCAAACTTATTTATAAAACAAAACCCATTAGCTTTAAAGATATCTAACAAGAATGGGCCTGTTTTAACTATGTGGGCCTATTTGGTGTAGTTAGAAAAAAATCTTGAACAATGTCTATTCACAGCATGCTGAAAACACTTGCACACTTAATATAATATTCAACTTGGAATTAGGTAATGTGGTTTCCTACAGAAAATGTCTGTCTTCATCTATTATTCCATATGAATTTTAGAATAATTTTTCAAGTTCTACAAGAATACCTATAAATCAGAGGACAATTCTCCTCTTCTAGATTTTTTTTATTGCTCTCAGTAAAAAGTGTTACACATTTTTATATAGGCTCCACACACTTATTAGGATTATCTGATATTTTTTGTTATTGTTGTCATTGTGCTATTTATTCTAAATGTAATCAATTTAGTTTATTTTAATGCAGTAAAATGGCTAGATTGTGGCAACTTGTCAAAGAGTTACACTGATGCTACTTTAGATCTAAAACTTGGTAATTAAAGGGATGCAACTTTGATCCTGTCTTGGCCATCTTGGGCTGTGATAACAAAATACCATAGACTGAGGGGATTAAAAAACAGACATTTATTTCTCACACTTCTGAGGCTGAGAAAGCCAAGATGGGGTGCTAGCAGATTTGGTTCTTGGTGAATGCTCTGTCTGTCTTGCAGATGGCTACCTTCCTGCTGTATGGCCATGTGGTGGAGAGAGGAAGCTCTAGTGCCTCTTCCTCTTCCTCTAAGGGTACTAACCCCTTCACAGGGGCACTACCCGCATGACCTTGTCTAAACCTAGTTATGTCTCAGAGCCCCTATCTCCTGTCATCACAACGGTGGGTTAGGGCCTCAACATATGAATTTGGGGAGAGGAACCAATATTCAGTCCGTAACAAAGCCCAGAAAGCTAACATGACTGTATTTCATGTTTGGTGTTGCAAGCAAGATACCTGAATATATTGAACTTGAAACTGCCAAGGAAGAAAAAAAAGAACTGATGAGTTGGTGAAAAAAATATAGTTATTAATGTTCAAATCAGAACATGGGGAGTAAATGTTACTTGGAGTGTGCATTCATGTCCCTTATCAGACTGCCTTGTGCTAAATAGAAGCACAGAATCAGAGGAACTGCTGAGCTATTTGGCAGAAATAAAATCAGGATTTCTAAAGAGATTTACATTAGCTGAATTATGCTTTTAAGTTTCTACAGCTGACTTTAGAGTGATATATTTTAATTTTTTAAGCACATGCCTTGTCAACATGGCTCTACCTCAAGAGGAACCAACTGAAGCGAAAGCAGACTATGTCCACCAAGAATCAATAGTATCCCTAGGATACTGAGGATGATTATATACATCACACATTACTATTCGGAAATTTCTGGCTCTGTGGTCAAATTCTTGCGATATAGGAGTCTTCCAACTCTTGTTAATTTGTATTACATTCTTTGCTGAAACAGTGGAAGTTAAATCTGAGAGCCACTTTCAGTAATGCAAACCTGAGGTGGACACTGAGATGTTCCCTGTCTATATACATATGGTCTTTGTTTATTTAACAGATTTATTGAGACAGAATTCACATACCATAGAATTCTCCCATTTAAAGTATACAATTAAGTGGTTTTTAGTATATTCACAGATATGTTCAACCATCACCACAGTTAATTTTAGAACATTTTTATCACTGCAGAAAAGAAACCCTGTACCCTTTAGGTATCATCCCTTTCATCCACTCACTATGTCCCCGCTGCCCCTCCCCCTCCCCCCTCCATTCCCTGGCCCCAGCAGCTTTAAGCAACTGCTAATTTACTTTACCTATTGATTTCTCTATTCTGGATTTTCATGTGAATAGAATCATATAGCATACGGGCTTTTGTGACTGACATAACGATTTCAGTATTTATTCATCTACAGCATGTATGTCTACTTCATTCCTTCTTAAGACCAGGTAATACAGGGTGGAGCAAAAGTAGGTTTACAATTATGAGTGTGAGTTTGTTCTTGTATCATTTGTTGCATTATTTTTTGCCCCACCCTGTATATCCCAAATGATTACACTGCATTTCATTTATACATTTTTCAGGTGATGGACATTTAGGTTGGCTCCGCCTTTGGTAGATTCTGAATAAGTTATTATAAACATTTGTGTATATATTTCTGTGTGGACATGTATCATTCTCTTGGGTATATCATAGGAGTAAAAACTGCTGGGTCATGTAGTAACAAACTGTTTAATCACTTGAGGAACTGCTTGCTTCCCAAAGTGACTGCACTACTTTGCATTCCCACTGCAGTGTATGACGAGGGTTCTGGTATTTCCACATCTTTGCCAACACTTGTTGTTATCTGACTTTTTCATTTTTCCCATCCTAGCCGGATGGAGTGTTAACTCATTGTGATTTGGATTTGTTTTTCCCTGGTGACTAATGATGATGAGCACCTTTTTATGTGCTTAGTGATCATTTGCATTTCTTCTTAAGGGAACTATCTGTTCAGATCTTTTATGCATTTTTAATGGGCTATTGCTATTATTGAATTGTAAGAGTTTATATATTCTAGATGCAGATCCTTTATCAGATGAGATTGGCAAACATTTTCCCATTCTGTGTGCTTTTTTTTTCCATTTCTTGTGTCCTTTCAAGCAGTCTTTTAATTTTGGATTCCAGTATATCTTTTTGTTGTGTTGCACATGCTTTTGTTGTCATATCTAATAATCCTTCACCAAATCCAAGGAAATAAAGATTCCCTTATGTTTCCTCCAAGAGTTTTATAGTTTTGCTCTTACATTTAGGTCATTGATCCATTTTGAGTTAATATTGCATATAGTATGAAGATCCAATTTCATTCTTTTGCACCTAGCAAGTTGTCCCAGCACCATTTGTTAAACAGCCCTTGGTTTTGAGCAAAATTTGGTTTGTTGTGTTAACAATATTCTCACTGGTTTATCAAAATTTATTGAAGACTAGTAATTGGCCAATAATCATGCCCTTTCCTATGAATAAAGCTGATAAGACTGTTTGAACAATATATACTAAATATTTTTGAAGTTAATAGACTACAGTTATATTATTATGACTTAAAATGTAGGACCCATAGGACATATGGGATTTGATTGTGGGTTACTACTGAAAAACATCTCCGGAATATATGTTTTGATAATCTTAACTTCCACCTGTTATGCTATTTTGTCCTATTACTAGATGACTGGAACAATGAAGATTGTGATATTACCCTTGACTTGAAGAATCCAAATATGTGGGGACAGTAGAAAGAAAGCAGTGACTGGATAGATATGAGAGGGATAGTAGTAAGAGAAACAAGGATTAAGAAGAATGATTTAATGAAACAGTCCGAATAGTAGAAGTGTGTACTGGATTGGAGTGATCTTAGGGCCAATACAGTCAGAAACTACTTAGAAAGTTTGGAGCTATAACTAAACTTTCTAGATCTGAGATATAAGTATTATATAATGTTAAGAATTTGCTGCTCAAAAATAAAGTGTCATTAAACTTTTCTATTTTTTTCAGAAATCAACCCCTGTTCTCCTCTTCTCCCATTTCAAGTAAAAGGTAAGAGAAAGACACAGTAATTGAGTAACTTCCAGGATTAGTTAGTATAAGATGTTACAGGTTATTGATTTAGAATCAATAATCTATTATAATATTTAGCTAAGTGTCATAAGTAAAAAGGTTCTTTTCAAAGTAAGTGAGATTATAAAACCCATAGACATCTTTGGTAGTTGCTTTTTCATTAACAGTCCTTGTAATTGTTCAGCTTTGTCATTTTAAAAATTCTCCTTAGGTTCAACTCTGTGGCTTCAACCATCACTTTTATAAGGATGTTTCTCATGCCTTTAGCTTTGTCTCCTGAGTAGCCACATATTTTCAACTGTCCACTAGATATTTCTAAGTGGAAGTCTAACAGGCAACTCAATTTTAATTCATCCCAAATTTATTTTTACTCCTCTCTGCTCTCAGCCTACACGTTCTCCTACATGTCTGTCTTGTTAATGAGACTGGAATCCACCTAGAGAACTAAACCTAAATTGTCAGTAATGCTTGAGTTCTCCCCTTTTCATACTTACATGTTCATTGGCGAGAGTTCTCAACTCTACTTTCTTTTAAATCTACCTCCTCCTCTCTAGCCCTTTCCCAAGCAAGCCCTCATGTCTCATCTGAGATTAGCTTTCTTACTGATTCACATTTTTCTAGCCTCTCTCACATTCTACCCTTTCTTCATTCAGTTGCCTAAACTGCTGTTTTAATCGAAATAACAAAGGTAATATGGCCTCACCAAGAGTCCAGATGAGAAGTACTATTTTAAAGAGTATGAATACTCAGCTGGGCATGTATTTCTAAATTGTATGAAACTTCTAGGTTCCCCAAATTTTACTATTTTCTAATGCAATTGTACTATTTAATGTTAATTTGCAGTTATTCTAACATGCAAATTTCATATTATCTTGGGTGTAAAATCCAAACACTTTGTACTGGAGTAGCAGGTCTCAGTCCCTTACCAAAGCAATTTTCAGATCGTGAAATACAAGGAGGAACTTTCTTATGCTTACACACACACACCACACACACACACACAATGTATACTAAGTAATATATATAATATATATGTATTTTTTTTCATCTCCCTCTTTTGATTGATTTCCTCCCTTCCTTTCTCTGCCTGGAAATTATCTTTCACTAATGTTCAAATTTGACCTCACCTATGAAGCTTTCCCCAAACCTCCAGGTATCTTTGGTACTTTCATAACACTTTTGATGCAGTTCACTGTGTCACTTATCTCACTTTTATATTTGATCTATTCTTCTGCTGGGCTTTGTGTTACATGAGGAAAAGGACAAAGGTTATTCATTTGTATTTACTGATTCTAGCACATAGGTGCTGGGCACAGGCTTATAGAATGAAGAATCTATAAATAAAAATGTTGTGCATTCACAAGAACAATTTATCCCCCACCTTTGGATGTACAAATTCAAAATTTCTTTAAGAAGCATGCTCTCTTCTGAGACTCTTAGAATATAACAACATTCCTAAAAATTTAGAAAATAGGAGACTCATTCAGAGGTCATATTTAACTCATAACATATGGGATATGATAGTTATATTCTAGTCAGAATAGTTTCAAGCCAGTTTCGGGGTATTTTTAAAGAGGCAGATTTCACAACTACGATGTTTTTACAGCAATACCATAGTAGAATTAAAGTTAAAAAGGTTTAATGTAAGCACAAGATTAAACATTAAATCATGATCAATTCTAATTCTTAGTTCAAAATAGATACTAAAAAAATTTTACGGAAGGCCTGTAAGACATGCACTAAGTTCTTCAAATTAAAAATACTTTAGGCCCTGGCTGGCGTAGCTCAGTGGATTGAGCACTGGCTGGGAACCAAAGTGTCCCAGGTTCGATTCCCAGCCAGGGTACATTCCTGGTTGCAGGCCATAACCCCCAGCAACCGCACATTGATGTTTCTCTCTCTCTCTCTCTCTCTCTCTCTCTCCCTCCTTCCCTCTCTAAAAATAAATAAATAAATAAAATCTTAAAAAAAAATACTTTAGCATACATGAAGTATTGTCAAGGACTTCATAATGTAAGCTATTTTCCATACATCAAGCAAAAGTTACATAGTTTGCCTGGTTTGGCTCACAAGGAATCATCTATATATTGGAGAAAGCTAATGGATGTTGATGGTAGAATTAGGAAGATACTGAAAAGCTACATCAGAGAGGTGCTTTAGAAAAGGTACAGAATTAAAAAATGTAACACAGAAAAAAGCTGAAAAATTAGAAACATGACTACAAAAGCAGTTTGTGTTTTGGTGCTGTTTTTTAAAAAGGAAAATTAAACACCTGAAGAGCAGTGTTAAAATCAGTATTTATGTGTGGGTGTAAATTCCTAACTAAAATTTTGTACTTAATTTTTTTAGCGAGAGCAAAATTCATTATTCAGACCTCCTGATTTTGTTCACTGGAAGTCACATCCTTGGTGCTTTTCCTAATGTCATCATTCCCTACTCAGAAGTAAGGTATGAGCTATTTTTTTCCTTCCTTTGTTTGGTTTGGGTTCATCATACTGTCTTAGGTGTAAGTTTCTTTACCTGTTGAGTATGGGGTAAAATCCAAACACTCTGTACTGGAATAGCAGGTCAAACTTAAGAGTATTAAAATAAAAATTAGATATAAAAAAAAACGTATATATTTACTAGGATCTTAAAATCTTGATTTTGGTTACAAATTTAATGGTTTTTATAGGACTTTTATATGAGTTAACCCATTATTATGCTTATCGATAAATAAATGGTTCATGACAAAGCATTGCTACCTTTAATGGAATTTTTTTAAAAGATTATGAGTATTTTTCAAGGTGGGTTGGAAACTAACAAAATTTTAATAAAATTTAATTTAAAATGTCAGACGTTTATACAATTCTATGGCCCACATCAATCACAAATTGTTGTGTGTGAAAGCAGCACATTAATTGCAGTATATACAGGTTGAACTGTTTTTTTGGCACAAAATGTTTCTAGGACTCATATCGGATCAATTTTACTTCTTAGATATCATTGTAGTGATAACTAATTTGACACCAAATGCCAATATACTGTCCGATAGATAATAACAACAGTATAAAGTTAGCATTATAAAAGAAAGGAGCTACAGTTATAATCTACCTTTTATCATTCAGTATTTAATGATTTGCTTCTAAGTATCACCTACTTGGATTCAGTGAGTTGCATATCAAATTTCTATGACTGTTCACAAAGTATTAATAAAATTAAGTCATTCAACGAGATTTAAGAATTTTGTCTAGTTTATAACGAAGATATGCTCTGTGTCCTATGGAGATGTTAAGTGTTCAAAAGTACATTTTTGGAATGTACTTTTGGAATGCACACATAAGCAAATGCATCTGTAGCTAAAACTCGCCTGAATCCATTGTCCTTCTATGCTTTGGACAGTATATTTTCACAAATGGCATGAGTAAGTGGCTAGACTAGCAGAACTGAATTTATTTGTTAAACTAAAATTGTTTGGGCCTGTAAACATTTATTTTGATGCAGTTAGCTAAAACGCAGCTGTTACAATTTTACTTCAAATAATAATTTTAGCAGGCATTTTGTTCTTAGAATATACTAAATAAGCTGCCAGTACAGTTATCATTTAGTCACTATATTCCTCCAAACATGTCACGAAATAGATATGACTTTTTGTGTTAATAAAGGGTAGTGAAAACAATTCCACTTTCTATTTTTAAAGTGAAAAATCTCACTACATTATTTTACCATAATCATTCCTATTAAAATTTACCCCTTGTTTCTTAGGTTGTTAGAGTGCATATAAATTTAATGAAAGGTCAATCTACTTATTTGTGTAAACTTTGTAATTTTAAAATGTGCCTATTTAGAGTCTAATTTCACTTTAAATAAAAATGGGATTAAGAAATGGTTTGCTGTTGTATCTAGCTAGTAATTCTTCATGGCTCTCAGGTATTGTTTAGTACAGTTTTCCATCTTAGGCTATAATACTGAGATATTTCTACTTGTATATTTCTTCTTGAATTTCCTTTGCTTAATGGTTGATAAGCTTATCATTGTTTTGCTCTGACCCACCTAAGTTTTAGTACTTGTAGTAGAAAGGAAATCAATATAACGGCATATTTTCATTCCATTTTTAACATCTGGTTTTAAAGAATTCTTTTATGCCAATATTCTATCTCTGGACTGTCCTTAACAGAAGTGTTTCCTTTCAGTTTGCTTCCTGCAAGGTGATTTTGACAGTTAAAATTGTCACCCTATCTACATCTGATACATTTTTAGCCTTTCTATACTTTAGTTGGCTTTTTGGTAAACTAAACTTAAGAACAGCTGCCAAAACAGTCAAACTCAAAACAGGAAGTCATGTGGTCTTCCTTTGTACCCTACCTTTCAGGACTGACTTGGCTCCCTCTGCTGGTTAGTAGTATAATTTCTTTAATTCAACAGGGTATGTATTATGTTGGTAAAATATTTGGGAATAATTGACTAGAAGATTCTTATTTTAGTTTTCTAGAAAATTTTGTGTTTCACTAAGATTTTAATTAAACCAGGTGTTAAATATCTATAACTGAAAGGGAGCTAGCATATGTGAAAGATCTGAATGTTCTTAAATAGATGTGTACAATATTACAATACTAAAATCCATTCTGAAAAAACGAAATGTTTAAATCTTATTAAAACATTTCAGTATAACATATCCCCTACCTTATTTTCTGTGTGATATTTTTCACCACTTATACAGTATATTGCCTTCCTTTCAAATTCTATAATTTTTTCATTTAAAAAATTCTGTACAAAATTTTAAGTACTTAATTAAATATATGAGTTGGATGACAAATGAAAGTTAACTATTTACTTTAAGAAGTGATTATTTTACTTCGACTAGAGAGAAAAACCGTACTGAAAATTTGTTAACTTTTTGGAGGAAGAAAAAGTTTCAATTGTTTTCAGGGAATAAATTCTTATAATTACTCTGTGAATGGAAGATGGGAAGAAGTACAAACAGATTTTTTTTGCCTTATATTTATTATTTACTGTATTGGGCATTTGAAATTAGATGTGCTACAACAAATCAATAAGAAAAGTCATAAATCTAAACACAAGTTTAGCTCCACAAGGAAAATAATTCCTCACAAATTCAATACTTGACATTTCTACATAGTTTACCTACTTTTTACCTTAAAATCATCTTTTTGAAACCAATTATCAAATCTCCTAATGCCTCCTCTAAAATTCCTATTTCACAGGCAATCAGAACTTCCTAGTGTTTTTTTTTCAATTTTCTAATGGAGGAAGTAAATGAAAAACTAAACTGCAGATTTAAAAAAAAAAGACACCAATTTTTTCAGCCTATAATCCACAGTACAAAATATACAGGGATGGGCAAAAGTAGGTTTATAGTTATATGGAAAGAAATGCAGGTTGTGATTATTACAATGGTTTTATTAATTCAACAGAATGTCACAATGGCACTGTGAACCTACATTTGCCTACCCCTGTATGTTACAAAATAACCCAGCACATGAACATCCGTAAATGAAATGTTCATGTAAAAGTAATAGACTTTACCATCTGTAATGTACTTCAATTTTCTATTCTATTCTATATTTTAAAAGAAATATACTACTCACAACCCACTAAATTTATTTCATGACTCATAATGGTACATGACCCAGTTTTAAACCAATGGTCTAGAGAAGAAACTCGGAAATGAGTATCATAACTACTCCCTTCCTATTTTAGATTTTTAATCGATTTTGTATTCTTCCTTCATAGATAAAAACATTTTAAAGTCAATGTTGTTCCAGATTACTTTAGTTGTATAGTTTAATTCTCTGGTTCACATTCAGCATATGTGTAGGCTCCATTAAGATTACATGTTTGTAGCCCTGGCTGGCATAGCTTAGTGGATTGAGTACGGGCTGCAAACCAAAGTGTCACAGGTTCAATTCCCAGCCAGGGTACATGCCTGGGTTGCAGGCCATAACCCCCAGCAACTCCACATTGATGTTTCTCTCTCTCTCTCTCTCCCTCTCTAAAAAAATAAATAAAATCTTTAAAAAAAAAGATTACACGTTTGTGAAGATTTAATGACTAAATATTTTATACTGAAATTGTATTTCAGAAATGCATTTTTTGAGTACCCTACCCTACACAATGCACAATGAAGCTTGTAATGTGTAACATGTAACTGGTCACTTTGATTTAGGAACATAAAGCACATACATGCGAAAATATAACAATAATATAGGAAGTCATGAGACGGTAAATGGATGGCATGGATAATAAAATCTATGAATTTAGAAGGGAGAAGGATTAAAGAAAGGACAAAGCTTGTTCTTCAAGGACAAGAAAGTCATCCAGGGAAAAAATTATTCATTTCTACCATCCTAACATAAGTAAAATATGTTGAATAACCTTCATAGATACTATCACAAATATGATTAAGTTGGCTTAATCAGATGAAGGGGAGTAGGGGGGTATTTACTTTAAAAACTTGAAGTAGGAACTTATTTACAGACCGTTAAATTGTTTGATATTTTTGTAGCCCACCCTCAAATCAACATCTATAATTAACTCTTCATCCAAGTTTCTTAAGATAAAAATCACCCCCAAAGTAACTTAATTATCCTAAATATGAAATAACTTTGAAATAATGTACAAAACATACAAATACTATACAGCCTTTACTTTTTGAGTATATTTAAGAAAATCTGTTCCTGTAAGAGTTAATTTTGCCCTGGCTGGTGTGGCTCAGTGGACTGAGTGTCTGTCTGCCTGTGGACGGAAAGGTTGCCTGTTTGATTCCCAGTCAGGGCATGTGCCTGGGTTGTGGGCCAGGTCCCCAGTTGGGGGTGTGCGAGAGGTAGCTGGTAGAAGTTTCTCTCCTGTTTCCTCCCCTTCTCTAAAAATAAATAAATAAAACATTTCTTTAAGAAAGAGTTAATTTTAATCACTAACAAAGTATAGAACTGTGGGCATGAAATATTAAGAAAATGATTTTCTAAAATTTTTCATTGCTATCATTTTGTGACAAATTGTATTTCTCTTAAAGATAAGTATTATCAGTAAAAATAATTCATAATCTGTCAATTGCACCAATTCCTCCTGATGAATCAATAGTTAATATTTAAATCTACTTAAAATATTTTATTAAATCTCCAATTTATTGATCAACTATAAATTAACTCATATTTGACAAAGTCTCTTCCATTTGAAAATGGAAGAGCAAAACAAATGGATAATGTTGAGAAAAATAATTATTAGGCAAAACCCCCAAAAAACAAAAAATAAGAAATGAGACAATAAAATCAAGAAAACACTAATATTAAATTAATCACTTCTACACAAGATCTCTACTTGGATACTTAAATTTAGGCAAATGAAACTCATTTATTTATAAAGAGATATTCTAATATGCACTGAAGCAATTTCTTGAACTCTATGAGTCTAGCAGAAAGTTGATATAAACTATATATAAGTTAAAACCTTAAAGGCAGAGACCTTGTCTGTTTTCATTCACTAATATACAGGAAGTACCTATCATAAAGCTAATGAGCACTTAATAAGTCTCTAATAAGTAAGTCAAAGAAACTGAAAAATAAAATATACAACATTTGAAAATATATGCTACAATATGCCAAGACTTCAGTTACCCAGACATCCAAAAATTATAGTTTATCAGGAAACATTTTAAGTATAGATATATAGGAAGATAATTATGTTTCCTTGAGTGAATTGAAATTTTAAAGTATTTTGAAACTGAGTGAAAAAACATATTCCAACCCTCTGTATAACACTTAATGCTGTTCTTAAAGATTAATGGATAAATTTACTTAACAGACTGCTGGGTTTATTAAACAATGACTAATTGTTAATGGTTATAAAATAACTATCAAGACTGTCTTTTCCTTGTCTAAAAATTCCATAAATGAAATGATTATATCATAGCCAAAGCTTTATTGCAATTTCTAGTTTGCAGGTATACTTACTTATTTTAAAAGGTGTTTTTCGATTGAGGCGCGGGCTGAGAACCAAAGCATCTCAGGTTCGATTCCCAGTCAGGGCACATGCCTGGGTTGCAGGTCACGGCCCCCCGGCAACTGCACATTGATGTTTCTTCTTCCTCTCTCCTTTTCCTCCCTCCCTTCCCTCTCTAAAAAATAAATAAATCAAATCTTTTAAAAAAGGTGTTTTTCCAGCAACCAGAAAATAAAATTCCAATTTTTTAATAGTTTTAAAATTAATTTATTGACATACCTAGAACTATTATAAAGTAAATGTATCTAAATGAACAAGCTAAAAGGTGAAGTAAAAATCTCCATACTAATCCTGCCCTAAGTTTCACTGAACCTTTTCTTCTGAAGGAAAACTAAAAATAAATCTCACTAGCATTTGTTTTTTGCCTGACAGCATAATTGAGTAGTAACCAGAGTAGGCCAGATGTGCTCCTTTACATAAGGCCTCAGAAACACGCACCTTTTGAATCACTGACTGGCACACCTTTTGTGCCAGTAAATACTTGGTGAAGAACTTTTCCAGTAGCGCTGCATTTGGGGTAGGCCAACCAATTCTTAACTTTAATTCAGTGAAATAGCATGTATTTTGCAAGAAAAAAGGGCAGTGGGTGAACAAGTCGGTTTGTTAATTCAGGAACAGAGCAAAACTAATGGGCCCAGTACCAACATGATCACGTGATAGATCCACTGTCCGATAGCAAGCCCATTTATGGAAACCTAAAAAAAAAAAAATATCATCACTAGTTTGTGGCCTTCTGGTACTGTGGAAGGTTTTTTTCAAATATCTAGAATGTGCCTTTTTTTCTAGAACTCTGTAATAAATTCGCACTTTTTCCCTTAGGTGTTTACCCCCAGTTTTCCCATCTCTTTCATCAAGTTATCTGTAGCATATGTAAGTATAATCAAAGGAACAGAGTTCAGAAATTGGTGTGTGTGCAGGGGAGTAATGGGATTATGGCTCTCATTCACTCATTAACCAAATACTAAGCATCCACTCCGTGTCAGCCATCATTCTCCACACATATTTCCTCTGAACATCAACGGAGGAAAACAAACCCCCTCGGCCCTCCTGGAATTTGTTGCACTGAGTAAGACAGATAATAAATACGTATGATATGTAGAATGCCTGAGTGATAAAATGGAAAAGAGAACGTGCAGTTTAAAGAGTGGCCACCGGAGCCCCGAGGTGGCATTTGAGCAAACACTCTAAGGTGAGGGCGCAATCCTTATGGTTAACTGGGGAAAGAGCCTGACACAGGGAAAAGGAGAGGCAGAGGTCCCGATTGCTAGGACGCCAGCGCAGCTTCTCTCCCGTCCCAGCGTGCCAGGCCTTCACGCTGCCAGCACGGCTTTGGCTCTCACTCTCAGCTAGATGCAAAGCCACTGGAGGGTCAGAGTAAGGAGTGACAAGATCTGACCTTAGGTCCCTCCAGTGATTTTTTTTTTTGAGACAAAAGGAATAACCTGTAGGCAAAAATTCCCATTTATAATTAATATTTAACCAAATTCATGAAAATATAACACAAATATCGTCCCGTTTACTAAATAATTCGCTTACCTACTGCATTTTTTTTAACCTACAGAATAATGCCCCTTTAATTTACACAAGTAAACTTAATAAAGACCCTAGAAGGATAGTTGTTTCACGTGTTACAATAGACTACAAGAAGCATGGTACTCTACACGTAATCACATTTGCGTCCAGAACCTCAGTTTCAAATATATCAAGGAAAGGGATGTCTGAAATCGGCCCACCCGTGTCCGCGGTCGCCGTGGCCGGGGTCGCGCGGGCACCTCTCCAGCGCGCTCGGCTCCACCCACACTGAAGGGGGACCGCCAACCCGCGCGCTCCGGGCCGCCGCGGGCCAGCCACTCGCTCCAAACAGCGTCGCCTACAGAGGCCTTTATCCGAGTTAGGGAACAGCCAGACCCACCACCAACAAAAAGGAGGTTCAGAAAAGACCCCTTATTTCCAGAAATAAATGCATCACAAACACGACTCCAGTTCGGTTCAGCTGGCAATCTTCTTCACCTCCAGGGGCTGCGTTCTTACCCCGCAGAAATAATGCAGAGGACAGGCGTAAAGTCCGGCCTCTCAAAAAGAGAGAAGGTGTACGATACATCCACCAGGCCTGCAGGGATACACCATTTAAAAATGCACCTTCGCCGTCGAATCTCGGGCATCCTCTACGTGTCCTGCCCCGGCGCTCGGCTCCCCTAAAGCTAATGACGACCCGCGGGGGCAGCGGGCGCGGCCTGCGAGCCGAGCCGGGCCGGGCCGGAGGGCCCCCCGCACTCGACCCACCGAATCGGGACAGCCATCCGGTCGGCCTCCAGGAAAATAAAGACCCGAGGGAGCCGGCCCGCCCGCGCCGCAGCGAGAGCGCCGCTCCGCAGGATCAGTCAAAAGCAACATCCGCAGCAGCCGCTGAGGAGCAGAAGGGCGCGGAGCAGAGCCGCCGCCGCCGCCCGCGGCCAGGCCCCGGAGGCCGGGCGGAACGAAGCGGCTCGGCCGAGGACGCGAGCCGAAGTGGCGGCGGCGGCGGCGGTGGCGGAAGTGGAGTGGGGAAGAGGGGGTGGTTGTTAGTGTTTGGCGCCGGTGGAGGGAGTCATTCCTGCAGCTGCACTTCCGGTCGGCATTTTGTTCTGAGAGGGAGAGACGGAACGAGAGAGAGAGACACACAGGGCTCCTTCCCCCCCCCCCCCCCCCCCCCTCCCTCCGTCGGTACCGACTCACCCGACACCACCAAGCCGCAGGGAGGGACGCCCCCGCCGACAGGAGGATTGGTTCCCGGGCCGGCGGCGATGCCCCCCCGGTAGCTCGGGCCCCCGGCCGGGTGTTTGTGAGTGTTTCTATGTGGGAGAAGGAGGAGGAGGAGGAAGAAGAAGCAGCGATTTGTCTTCTCGGCTGGTCTCCCCCCGGCTCTACATGTTCCCCGCACTGAGGAGACGGAAGAGGAGCCGTAGCCACCCCCCCTCCCGGCCCGGATTATAGTCTCTCGCCGCCGCGGCCTCGGCCTCCCCTCGGATTCAGACGCCGATTCGCCCAGGTAAATTCCTGCTCTTTATTTCGGCGGCGGCGGCGGCGGCGGCGGCGCCAGGTCCTAAGCGTCTCCGCTCCGCGCTCCCCTCCCCGCCGCTGCCTCAGCGGCCCCGGGTCTCCTCCGCGGGCGAGTCCGGAGTTCGCTCCTCGCCGGTGGCAGCCGCCCTGGTCGGCGGGGTTTCGCACCCTCTCCCGGCCGCCTCCGCTGGCGGGCACGGCTCCTGCCGGGCGGCCGGGGAGGCGTAGGCCCGGCGGAGAGTGCAGGCCGCGGGCCAGCGGAATCTACTTGAGCTCGGGGATTAGGAGAGCTCCGGGCGGAGCGGGGCTGCGGCCGGTCGGTGACAGGCCTCGCCCGGAGAGGAGCCGCGGCCGGCGAGTAGACGGAAACAATACACTACCAGCGAGGTGTGCCCTGCTCGTCCCCATATTTACAAACTTTCCTGGTCCGGGAGTGGGGAACGTCCCGGTGAAACAAACAACCCCCCTTCTTCCCCCTGTGACCCCACGGAGGAGGAGAGTAGTTTCAGTAGTGAGAGAAATGTAAATACTCCGACACGGATCCCGTGGTAATTCTTTTCCCCGGGTAAAACTTGTTTGGACGTTGGAAAGTTTCATAAAGACTCATTTTCTTTTTTTTGAAGAATTAAGTCGCTCGCATGAATATTAATGCAAGGAAAACCATAGTATTGTAGACACCGCATTATGTCCCCCCCTCCACGCCACAAAAAAAGAGCTTTTATGTTGTTGTTTGACAGTGTTTGTTGCACATGGACATTTTATTCAAAGGCAAGTATAAAGCACTTGACAGGTTTACCCTGCCACTTTACATTTCTGTGTGTTATGTAAGGACAGTTTCTAAAACGACTGTACCTAAAATACTCAGGTACTTCCTGCTTTAGCGTGTAGAAGCATACTAAAAAGAATTTTAAAACGTTTGAGAATTGTGCTGAGATACAGGTGAAACCATTTTCTTTACAAGTATACAAAATAAGTTTTGCTTTAAAAATCCCTGGAAGGTTAAAAAAGGTAGAAGGTGCCATCCTTTCATGTCAGGGCAGATCATCTTGAGGCCCAGGATTGTCATTGGCTGTTGTGCCCAGCATGATGTTTGACTGTGTAATGAGAGAGGTGTCATTTTCATAGGTCAAATTATCTGTATAATGCGGAGAAAAACATAAGTTTTATCTTAAATTCTGGTTGAGTGTGAGTTAAGTGTTTTGAGCTTGTTATGGAGGCGTAGATGGGTAGAAAGGAAAACAGCCAATTTAAAAGTTTTCAGCGATACGAATTGCATAGCAAAATAAAATGTACCTGCGCTCGACTGTTTTGATACTTTGTATCATATTCAGTGTAGGGAAGCTTTTATTGGTTAAAATGAAGCAACACTGATCAACAAAGTCCCTTGTTTTACAAACTGGTGGTGGTGTACATTGCTTAGAATTTTTTGTCTGGTAAATTGTCACTGTAGACTAGAGTAACTTTTCTGAAGGTTATTTTTGAGTTTAGTATTCTGCTTAAAATAAATTGTACCACATTTACTGTAAACGTATGGGAAAATGTTAAGACGACTGAAGTTAATATAGCTGTCACGTACTAGGTATGTTTTTAATGCTATAAATCCGTGTGTAGTAGTCAGTAGCGTGTCCGTGATTTGTATTGGTCAGGGAAGCAGTTTGAATTTTAAAAAGCCTGAAGCTCCTGCTTGAGCCCCAATCCCGGCCTCCCTCCCTCCCACTAATCTCCCATTCCTGTCTTTGTGCTGCCTGCTCCTGTTAGACACTGTTTGCTACTGGGCCTCAGGCCTACCCTGTTGGGGGGCATGCGACTGGGGGCCTGCTAGGGGGAGGGAATATGGAAGGGAGAAGAAACACTTAACATCTGAGCTCAGGGTTTGGTGTTTGGGGAGGCAGATAAGGGCCTCAGTATAAATGTTTAAAAGGCCCCTACATGGACTGTAATTGTCATTACTACTTAAAATACAGCGGACATGTCAAGGGCTGAACATATTTCTGTTAAAGGTAATGGGAAAAGAAGAAGTTCCGCTTGCTTAGCTTTCACCAACAGAAGGAACTTTCAGAATTTTTACTTAAAGACAGCTGCTTACATAGATTGTTTAAATCTGTGTGTGTTAGGTATTCAGTTTATGTGACTGATTTTTTTTTTCTCTAGTGACTTTGGACTTAAATGAAAGTGAATTAGTTATATCAGATCTTATTTCCCCAATTGTACATAGTTAGCAATCTCAAAGTAATAGATTTTGTAATGCCTTTTATTAAATGTTTAACAGCATAAAAACACTTCTTTAAAGTAGATTGAAAATACTTTTATTTAATCAACTAATAAATAGGTTATTTTTTAAAGAGAAAACATTATAAAACTCGAGTAAACCTAAACTTGAACTTGAAATTTTTGATAATTTAGTTGGAATGAATAATTTGTACTTCCCTAGGGATTATGAATAGCCTGCTTTACCTCCCCTGAGTTGGTTGGAATAGTCACTAGTGGTTAATCTTGTATTCCCATTATTAGTTTGTTAATTCAGTGAATGGAGACAACTGTAGTGTTTCAGTACTCTTACACTGCTAGTTACTATATTATTTGGAGAAATATTTCCTAATATGCCTAAAGGAAATTTCAACATTATGGTTTACTGTTTCTCTTTAGTCTGCAGACTAAAAGACCATTCAACATCTGTTTACTAGTTATTTAAAAGCATTTTGAACCTATGCGAGGGGTCCTGATGATACTGTCTATCTTTAAGAAGAAAAAAAACTGTCTTTGAAAGAAAGACAGACTTTGAGAGTCTCTTTGGGGAGGAAAAGTGAAAGTTTTCAGTATGGTAGTAAATGTACTTCGGTTTTCTGCATAGTGATCATTATTAAATTTCAGAAATATTATTAGCAAAGCTCTACCCATTCAAACATGAAATTTTCTTTATTTGGAGCTGGACTACCCAGCTCAAATATGGGTTTTTTAAAGACTTCCTAAACTAACTTTGTATTTAATTTTTTTTTAGTACCAATCCATCATCAAACTGCTATGCTAGAAACATTTGACTTGTCTGTATTATATTTGACATACTGTAATGTGGTATTTTTACCTTGTCAAAATAAGATTAAAAATTAGTAATACAGGAGTAAATAAAAATAAAGAATGAGTTTTATATAATTTCATTTAACTTTCCCTACCCCATTGCTTATTAGGAAAACCATAATTTTTAAGTAATTCTGAAATTTAAAAAAAAGATTTCAGCTCCATATGAAGTGAATGGGAAGACTGAAGTATTGTAAGTAAAAATTCCTTTTGAAGAAATGTCACTTCAGTTCTGTTATCACTCTTATTTGCCATAAAATGACTAGGAAATTACTAACCAGGAACTTCATAGAAGTCTGGTAATTAACTGTTTTAGTTCAAGGTATTTATTTAATATTTTGAACATACTAAGTTGGCTTTGGTGGTAATTTGTGGTTTTATATAGCTTTTCAAAATCATTTAATCCACACTCCAGGATATATTTATTTTAGAGAGAGAGGAATGAGGAGGAGAGAGAGAGAGAATATCAGATGGTTGTATGTGCTCTGATTGGGATTGAACCCACAAGCTAGGTGTGTGCCCTGACCAGGGATCGAATTCGACCATGCAACCTTTTGGTGCATGGGATGAATGCTCCAACCAAGTAAGGCACGAGACTTTAAAATGTACTTTCTAAGTAGAGGTTTCTCTGTTTTTAGTAGTCATTTATTATTACTCTTTGTAGTTTTTTTTTTTTTTTTTAAGATTTTGTTTATTTTTAGAGAGTGGGAGGGAGGGAGAAAGAGAGGGACAGAAACATCAGATTCTTGCATGCCCCAACTAGGAGCCTGGCTTGCAACCCAGGCATGTGCCCTGACTGGGAATTGAACTGGAAACCTTTCAGTTTGCAGGCCCTCACTCAAGCCACTGAGCCACACCAGCCAGGGCCTTTTGTAGTTTTAAATTGGTCCTTTTTCAAGGTGATCTGAGTTCCTTTAAAAGTATTCTCATTTCCCTGTGGAACAAGGGACCAGTATGATTGCCATTTTTTGATGAAAAGCTTGACATCAGAGGCCACATGATTGGTATAGATTCAAGTAGTGAGTCAGTGGGAGAATAAGGGATTCCCTGACTCTTAATAGTTGTTTATTAGATTATGTTGCTTTAAGAAATAGCTGAGGTCTGGTCATGCTGCTATGCATTGCTTAGTGTTGACACTGATACCGTTCGTAACTTTTTCAGTTATCTGAGTCCAAGGTGCTTTTCCTTCTTTTAGAGAGATTTGATCTCTCTCAGTTATATTTTCCTGGTATGAAAATAGTACTTTTACGTTAGAAATTACATTAGAGTGGACTTTTAGTGTTTCTAGTTGATTTAAAAACAGTTTTAAAAACAAGGTCTTTTAATTTAAGGGCATAATTATAATTTTAAAGAGTATTTTATGTGGTCAATGTTTTGTCTGTGTAAGTAAAGTAACAAAATGATTTTAGATATTTATTTTATATATCATTGTGTTTGGTGTGAATCTGGAGTCAGTGTTGATGAATTGAGTTATTTCATTATGTCTTAAGGCATATTCCTTTCTATTCCCAAAGTGGTATTATTAGGAGAGGTTATTTTTGTTTTATCCAGCATTGCCAGCTAGTTAATATTTTAAGGGCATATTATTTGTCAGGAGTTGTGTTAAATATTTCCCCACAATATTATCTCATTTAATTCCTCTAAAAAACTCATGAATTAGAGACAGTTAACCATGCACAATTTACAGATGAAGAAAATGAGGGTGGAAAGGTTAGAAAATTGCCGGCTGTCTTATAGTTTTAGTAATAGTAAATGATCAACTGGGCGTGTGGGGTATAAGGGGACTAAATGGTAATGGAAAAAATACAATAAAGATTAAATAAAAATAAATAATTAAAAATAGTAAATTATCTGATTTATCAGCACGTGTGTTGCTAAGGATTTAGGATTCCACATTTCTAGTTTTAGTAAAATCTTAATATTATCCTTTGGTTGCTCATTTGATTAAATACCTGCAAGTAATGTAGTCAAGGAAATTGTTTACTTTAGGCAAAGAACTATAAGTAGAATTCAGGCTATATATCATATATATGTATATATAATGTTTTTGAAATCCACAAATCTTTGCTATCTTATATTTTAAATTTACTTGTTAAACAATCTGTGATATTTTTAGTTGTAGGTTTTTTTTATATTAACTTGAAGTGGTCAAAGTATCTACATTCAGAAAGGGAAAATTCATCTTTAGGCAGAGATTTCATTCATAGAAATCACTGTCCAGACCAGTTATCATATAGTAGATAATGAATCTATAAAGTAATATGACCGATCATTTTTTTTTAAAGTTCCAATATTTACATAACCAAAGAATTTGATCCTTTGAAAGTCATTCCCTTGAAAAGTTGTACACTTATTCCAGAGCTGTTGTTGTATACAGCCTTATGGGGATTCCCTTAGCTAATACCTTTAGAACCTTTGAGATAGTGTTTTTCTTATCCTTACTAGTAAATTTTCATTTTTCAGAGGTGAATTTGAATTTTTGAGAAAGTAAAAAGTAATTTAGAACCTAGTTTAAGAAAACTAAGATTTAATAAGATCTTTTTGTGTGTGGCAGGCTCTGTATTAAGTGCTTTACATTTGTAATATGTAATATTATTGAGTGATTTTTGTGTGCCAGAAACTGTGCCAGGGGCTTTATATGGATTTTCTCAATTCTTTGAGGTATAGTGGGAGTTTGGTTGTATTTATTACCCTAAGATATGTGAGAAAATTGAGGTATAGAATGATGAAGCAACTAACCCAACTGTGGAAGTGGAGCAAGGACTCCAGAGTTAATGCTTCACCCATCAACCTTAACCAATACACTGTATATTGTAATTTGAACCACCCAGCCACCCAGTGAGGTTAGTGATTGTGTTCTTATTTTACAGACAAGGAAATTGAGGTTCATCATGTTTAAGAAACTTGTCCAGGGTGGCAAAGACAGCAAGTAATAGAAAGGAGATTTCAACCTAAATATTTTCTAATTTGAAACTTCTTTCCATTTTGCCACACAAGGGTAGGCTTGATTATAGAGATGTGAGACTGTTATTCTTGTGTAGCTTATAAAGAGATCCTGAAGATAATTTAAAAACAGGGATTCTGACATGTTTTGGTCAGTTATCACCAATACATCATTGGGTTACAGTCTTAAAAAAATGTTATTATACACCACATATAATGTACAAAATGTATGTATAATATGCATTTAAAAAGGACATTATTTTTAAATACAGGGTGGGGCAAAAGTAGGTCTATAGTTCATATGGAAAATAATACCATAATTAATAAATAATATGAGAATAAACTGTTTTGCATACTCAAAACTGTAAACCTACTTTTGTCCCACCCTATGTATGCATGCTTTATCCGTGGAATAGATAGCTTTTGCAAATATAGAAAAGCCAATTTATTTTCATAATATTATGATTCTTGAATTATTTTTAATAAAATTGTTGAGCATTAAAAAATATTCTCCCAAATACATTAAATTATCAACATAAGTTATGTAGGTAAATTGTTTTGCCATTTTACATCTGTGTAACATATCATTTAACATAAATATGCCAAACTTAAGGTTTTCTGTGGTATGTATTTGCCCTTGGGCAGAAAGGAAAAATTTTTTCAGTATGCAGAAACATGGAATTAGCAACATTAATTAATTAATTTATTAAAATAATTTCTTATGCTTTTACATCTGAGAAATTCAGGAACTTTGACATTATTTTTAAATAGTGGATTTCTTTTTGTTAGAGTTAACGTATTTGGGTCACTTACACTTCTCAGTCCTTTAGTCTTGTGCTGATAAAATGCGAACTTGTTTTTGATATGAGTACTGTTTTTTAAAAGTAATTATTCTAGATACCAGTGCTTGAAACACTAATGAATTATTAAAACTCAAACATAATTTACTCTAAAAATATTAATCTTTATGGCCGTATATTTAATTTTTATTTGCAAAACAAAAATGTCTTTGACATTAATCCTAGCAAGGTAAAAAATGCATCACTGAGTTTTCTCAGCACTGCTCCTTGACAACCCTTTGAGAATTTAAAATCACTTTTACTTATCTTTATCTAATAGGATTGTGGGTTGCCAATTTTCATCTAAAGAAATTCATCATCTAAACGTAGGCTATATGTAATTTAGTTTTTCCTTGGTAATGACCAAATGGAAAAATGTAATGGCCTCAGAGCTACTGTTAACCATTCTTTCCATTTTGAGACAAGAATTAGGAATACAGTATTTATGTGGTAACCTGCCTTCAGGTTACCTTCAAAGACATATTGACATATATTTTTATTTAACTCTTCTAATCTTTGTACCCTTTTTTCTTCCCCTTTTTCACATGTGTGTCTTCCTTTCTCTGTCAGTGACCCTACAATCTTTATCTCCTCCTAAGCAAATTTTTACATAGTCTGGTGAATAATTTGCATGGTCCTGTAATGTGTTATTATTGATCCTTGAACAACACAGTTTTGAACTGAGTGGATTCACTTATACAGTACATAATTTTTTCAATAAATACACTTTTCTTGATGAAACTTACAATAGTTTGAATCTCAAATTCTGAGATCTTCCTAAGTTCAAAATGTTGCTGGTGAAAAAACATTGACATAATTTGTATAGCATTTCTACTTTCTTCTATAATCATGTGTTACATCTCAAAATATCAAGTCAAGGACCAGAAATTTTTTTTTAAGAGAAAGAGAAAGCATGGCCTTTTTTGTGGAAGTTTCCCTGGTCATTCCATTTTGTAGCATTTGTCAGTGTATTACTTGTATCTCTTGATAAAATAAATTATTCCTATGTCCATTAGCCATACTAAATCACTGGTGCTGTAGGAGTGCTTGTCCTAGGTTGTAGTTATTCAGTACGTTTTTGTTGAATTGATTAATTGGAATTGAGCTATATAATTATCTTAAGGATATATTTCTAAATCTATGATTCGTGAGGGGCAATTATATTTTTGTGTTAATTTCAAAATACAATTTTGAGGGGTATAGATTATGACCTTGAGGCTTATTTTTGGGTGAGAACATTTTATTTGAGTACATCCTTAACAGTATATACATAATATAATTTGTGTATCAAAATAAATCAAAGTAAAGTTTAAAACAGAGTTCCTTTAGCTGTTGGTAAGGATTGTATTGTTTTGGTCCCTTGGGCAATAGAATTGGAACTAAGATATTGGGGTTTTTTTGCAAGAGGGAAGTTATCTACTTTCTTGTTTTTAGCTTGAGATTTATTACAGTTTTTAAAATGATTTTATTTATTATAAAGGGAAAGAGAAAGAAGGAGGGGAATATCAGTGTGTGGTTGCCTTTTGTGCGCCCATTACTGGGAACCTGACTTGCAACCCAGGCTTGTGCCCTGACTGGGAATCGAACTGGCAACCCTTTGGTTCATAGGCCGGCCAGCACTCAATCCACTGAACCATACCAGCCAGGTGACTTATAGTTTTTATTTTCTTTGCTAATTTAAGTAGTATGTATAATACTGTAGATAAGCTAGCTATAGTGAGAAACACATTACAGCACATTAAAAAATGCTATTCAGCCCTGGCTAGTGTGGCTCAGTGGATTGAGTACCAGCCTGCAAAGCAGGGGGTCGCTGGTTGGATTCCCGATTGGGTCATATGCCTGGATTTGCTGGCCAGGTCCCCGGGGGCAGGCATGTGAGAGGCAACCACGCACAGGTGTTTCTCTGCCTCTTTTTCTCCCTCCCTTCTCCTCTAAAAATAAGTAAAATCTTTAAAAAAATGCTATTCAACTAAAATAGTGATATAATGTCTTAATTTTGTTTTTAATTTAAGTAAGGCTTATGGAGGTGCAATTTACACAGTAAAATTCACTGTTTTAGATTTACAGTTTGATGAGTTTTGACAAACATACAGTCTTGCAACCACCACCACCACAGTCAAGACATAGGATATTTCCATCACCCACAAAAGGTCCCTTATATTGTTTTGTAATCAGTGTCCTATACCTATCCCAGCCCCTGGCAACCAAATCTAATTTCTGTACTAGCAGTTTTGTCTTCTCTAGACTGTCATATGAATGGAATCATATAGTATGTAGGCTTCTGTGTCAGATTTGATTCACTTAGAGTACGGGTTTTTGAGATTCATCCATGTTGTTACATGTATTAGCAGTTTATTGGTGACTGAATTTTGAAACGAATGTACTCTTTAACTTTGATATTACTGTTTGTCAAAAATACTTTCAACAACTTTAGATATTTATTTGTGGACATAATTTTACTTGCTCATTTTACCCTTCATTCCAGTAATCCTGTAATTGACATTATATGGCATTAATTTGTATTAGTTAATTCTGTTGGGTTAGATGCTCTACAAAGCAGGTAAAACAGACATTTCCCTCTTTTCCATCATAATTAAAGCAGGTAGCATCATATATTTGGAACATATAGCACATAGAAACTGGAGTAAGAAATGAGGGACAGTACAATAATAACTTACCAAAAATTGTATTTACATTTTGCTTTAAGTTTACATGGGTTAGTGAACATGGGTTATTTTGAGTAACAGTTACTGCCTCTCTTACTAATGCTTCAAGTTAGGGAAGCAGTGCTCTCTAAAGGATGGGGAAGATAACAAGAAAGGGGCCATTTTCTGGTCAGTTTATTTGACTTCCCAGCCCCCATGCCACCCCTTAACACCCTTTTGAAACAGCTTTCTGTCTTAAATTCAGGGATATATCAGTCTCTTGTTCTTCCTCTATGTATTTGGCCTCATTTGTAGACTCTTGCCATTATTCCCTTTGCCTGCCCTTAAATATTGGTATTCCTGAGGTGGTTTTTCAACCTTTGTTCTTTTCTCTCTTCCTGTTGATTTCATCTATTCACATGGCTTTTTACTTGCTTACCACCTGTGTGCAAATGACTCACAAATTTATGTCCAGAGTATATTTTCTCTTTTGAGACAGATCCAACAGTGTACCAGGCACCTTCTGATGCTCCATAAATACTATAAATTTGAAAATATGTAAATCTGAACTCATCCTTCACTTCTTCCCTACTCTTAACCCCTGTTCACACCAAAAGAAAGAAGACTATTCTAACAACTACGTGAAGTAGGTTAATGATTCCACTATCATCAGCTGAGTTGCCTAAGCTAGAAACTTGGTGATAATGCTTGACCCTTCTCCTATACTATACCGCCAATCCAATTGTTCACCAGTTCTGACATTTGTAACAGCTCCCTGAAAATCCAGGGAGGATTTGAATCCAGTCATTGTCTACTGTTTGATTCTGAGGGTGGGCATGTACAAAAAATTTGTCAGATGAAATTATTCCTGGCATTTTAAGGAAGATGTAGAGGTAATTATAAAAAAATGTATTTACTGTTAGGATACTTTTTGCTCATGTACTTGGACTCTGGTATTTAAAATTAAAGTATAATCTTCTGTAACATTAACCTAAATGTGATGGGCTGTCTTCTGTACTCATCTCCATTGTTTCTAAAATCTAGGGCTTCTGACTTACTGCCTAGTAGATCAACTAGAACAGTTTGAACTCAGACGTTACCTTTCCATACCTTACTTTTAGAGTACTACATTTCATGGATGTGTACATTCATTTCAATATTGTGTGCTTATATGTTCAGGAACAGAGTCTGAGTTGAGAAGAAAATGGGAATGTGGAGGGGATAAGGGATAGGAAGAGCCTTTAAATTGACTTTCCTATTCTGTGAAAACAAGTTCACTTCAGTAATGTTTTCACTTTTCTTGAAGGTAACAAAAAGCTAAAGGGACAAATGCCGTGGAATATGATACCATTCAGTTGCTAGGAATGCATAATCTTTTAATGGCAAGAGCCAGATATGTTGTAACTGTATTACTTGTTTGTGAATTTGGAAGTTGTTGGTCATGGCTTTGTATAACCTTACAGTGCTCCTTCCTTAGAGTAAGTAGTTATTCTCTTTATTCCCCAGTTCGAACAAAAGTCTACTGGTGTAAATAACCTGAATATCTCTTGTGCATAGGGCATCTTAAAATGTGATGCTATCTTGAAAAACAAAGGAAATATTTTCTTCAGTGTATCTAGAGTTCATAACTAAAGAAATAATAGGTGCTATATTTTGCTCTGGTGCTAATTACCATGTTTTTGAGAAAATGAGATCAATGGAAAGGCGTTTTTCAAAGGCTGATGGAAGAATCCTGCCTGGTTATTGAGTCTCTATGATGACTTGCACATAAGTAGGCACTGAACAAACAATTGTTGAATACATAAATTTGTATTTCAGTTTTGGCATATAGGGCTAATTGGAGTGACAGAAAATGGGTGGGGCTTGCAAAATATGGAGCAACTTACAGAAGAAGGAAACATGAAGCTTAGAAAAGGTAAGATAATACAGCATATAAAGCCAAGAATTGGTGTAATTTAGTTAATTACTTGTATCTGGACAAATAGATGAGCTTAGGTGGATAAGAGAAAGATCTATCTATACACTCTTTTATTCCCACTCCAGCTTTGTTGGGCTTCCATTCACTGCTAAGGGACAAATTTGTAGGATCAGGGCTGATGTGACCTGCATAATCCGGAAATGGGAGGAGCTGATGAGAAAGGGAGAGAGGTATTACAGTTCTTGATCTTTTCCAGTTATTCATGGTTTGTAGTGTATGTCACAGTGCTATTGCATGTCCTCATGGTTCAGATGAGGGAGCCTAAAAACTAGAATTTAAAGTGACTTATAATTTATAAGTTGGTGACTGTTTTATTTAGCATGAACTGTTTGAGTCTGTAATGTTTTACCTAGCTGTTGAGCCATGTTGCCATCTACACCAATTATTGTGGTTTTATTGATTCTGATGTTTTCAAGTAGAAGACAGCCACAAAAATTTTAGTGTTTTTAATAAAATTTTATAGTTCAACAACTCCATTCCCATAGTTTTCTTGAAAACTACTTACAGTTTTCTGGAATGTTAAGTAAAGCTAAATTGTATAATTTAGAACTTAAAATTTTTAAGAACCTCAAAGTTAAATACTTTTTTTTCAATTATAAAATGTGAAGAAAAACCGCATGCTTTTTAGAAAAGAAAAAAAAATTAGATAAATGAAAGAAGGAAGTAGTTCCTAGTGATACAGTTGTAGTTAAGGGATCATCAGTCTGCAGGGAAGAAAAAGTGATAGGTAGATTCTAGATTGGAACATACTAAAAAGAAACATCAATTTTTACATAGATGCTATTACTCAATCTTAATATTTGAAATATGAAACATCTAGCTGGATATGGACATGGCTGTGATCTCATATTCAGTCTCTCATTCATCAGACATTGAATGTTCTCTACATGTTGGGACCTGTAAGACATTAGAAGTGGCAAAATAAAAGACTTCAATCATGCTTTCAAGGCTCTTACAAGCCTAATGTAGACAAATAAACAAAGATAGTATTACATTATCCAGATTAACAGAGTACAATAGCAGTACTGGGGGCAGGGAACACCTAATTTAGAGTAAAGATAGTATGTAAACTAAGTGTTTTAATTCATTAGTTAGACTTAGGAACTTGGGGCGATAGTTCAGTATTGGAAACTGCAGGTACTTAGATTATTGGAGCGCAGGGCTGGAAAAGGAATGTACCAAAAGATTTGAAACCACAGAGAGGGACAGAGTTCAAATTATGAAGGCATGTATATGCTTTTAAGCAGTCTGTATTTTATTTTAACAGCATTGGGGAACCAAGAAATGAGTTGTTTAGTAATGAAGGACATTTTGCATTTGAGAAATATTTTTTGGCAGCAAAATAGACATTAGAGACTAGGCAGAAAGAAAGGAGACTAGGGAGGCCATTTAAGGAATTGATGAGGTCTTCGATTAAGACAATGTGAATGTGGAGGAAAAGCTCATAACATATTAAGGAATTAGCCTGGATGCAGTTTGGTGTTTATATGTAGGTAGGTTGGGTAATGGAGAATGAAAAGAGTCAAGGATGCCTCCTTGATTCTCAAGTTTCATACCTCTGGGACTTGGAGTATGGAAGTTCCATTCTTTAAGATAGAGGAGGAGAAGGTTGTAAGAATTGGACAGCAGGGATGTGGAAGGAGGGAGGGAAGTTACAGTACAGTTTTAGGCATGTTGAGTTGAAGCAAACTATGGGACATTGAGGTGTACGGTGAACACGGGATTTAAATACTTCAGGTTTTCAGAGCTCAGAAGACATTAGGCTTTTCTTTGGCAACACATATAATTATGAAATGACTTATTAGAGGATTATTTTCATGAGAAGATGTTTGTAAATCTATGTTAACTTTTTAAAAGGCTATATAGCCCTGGCTGGTGTGGCTCAGTGGATTGAGTGCTGGCCTGTGAACCAAGGGGTCACCGGTTCAATTCCCAGTCAGGGCACATGTCTGGGTTTCGGGCCAGGTCCTCAGTGGGGGCCACGTGAAAGGCAACCCTACATTGATGTTTCCCTCTCTTTCTCCCTCCCTTCCCTTCTTTTCTAAAAATAAAGAAATAAAATCTTACAAAAATAAATAAATAAAAATAAAAGGCTATATAAAGTTTAACTTTAAAACCATGTTGAAATCCCAGGATTCCCTTATTACCTCAACTAAGAAAGTCCAAGACAATATTCCACTTATTATTATTGTTCTGGTATATAGATACATGAATTAGAATTAGCACATAGCTTTTAAAGCCAAAATAAGTAAAATTATTTGTCTACAAATGAGAATGCAACCTATCAAAAACTGTATCACTGCGCATTTTGGGCAGACTGGATATTGAAAATTTAGTGGCTCAGTGAAACAGTTGTAAATAACTAGTGGTTATTTGAAAATTACTTTCAAGTCTGACTTAGAAGTTCTCTTCAAATAGTCTTAAATCAGGGTTAAAAATGGTGTGATAGATACTGTGTGTTTAAAAAGAAATCTCACTTGGTTTAAATTTTAACAGAAGATAACAATACCAATGTTCCTCTCTTAAGGCTTTGTTTTCCAGTATATTGGCTATAGTGGTATGAATTTAGAATAACAAAATGAATGTTCTTGTACGGTTATTTTCTATTGTGAATTGCTTTTCCTAAAGTCTTCCTAGTGTATCTGTTTATCTAGCTTAATCTGAAGACTACCTTTTTAGTTAGTTTTATGTGAAATTCATAAACATAATACAGTCTTTAGTGAGAACTATGTTACTTTGCTCATGAAGGATTATCTACAAATATAATTAAAGGTCTTTTAACTTTTAATGATTTTTTAAATTTTATTTTTTTATTTATAGTTTACATTGAATATTTTGTGTTAGTTTAAGATGTACAGCATAGTGGTTAGACGGGTCATATACTTTACAAAGTGATCCCTCGGGTAGTTCAAGTTCCCACCTAGCACCATATATAATTATTACAATATTATTGACTGTATATATTTTCTATACTGTACTTTACTTCCCTGTGACTGTTTTGTAGTTACCAATTGGTACTTCACAATTCCTTCACATTTTTCAGTCAGTCCCCCAAACCCACTCTCTTCTGGCAACCATCAGTCTGTTCTCTGTATCTATGAGTCTGTTTCTATTTTGTTTGTTTATATTGTTCTTTAGATCTCACATATAAGTGAAATCATACAGTATTTATGGCCCTGACTTATTTCACTTCGTGTAATACCCTCTAGGTCTATGCATGTTGTCACAAGTAGTAAGATTTCATTCTTTTTTTATGGCTGAGTAATATTCCTCTGTGTGTGTGTGTGTGTGTCTCAGTCTCACTGCTTTTTTATCCATTCATTTATTGATGAGCACTTGGGTTGCTTCCATATCTTGGCTATTATAAATAATGCTGCAGTGAACATAGGGGTACACGTATTCTTTCAAATTAGTATTTTAGGGTTCTTTGTATATATGTACACAGAAGTGGAATTGCTGGGTCCTAAGGCAGTTTCATTTTTAATTTGTTGAGGAACCTCCCTACTGTTTTTCATAGTGGCTGCACCAGTCTGCATTCCCACCACCAGGGTTCTCTTTTTTCCATGTCCCCATCAACACTTGTTTGTTGATTTATTGATAACAGCCATTCTGACAGGTGTGTGGTGATATCTCATTATGGTTTTAATTTGTATTTATCAGATGCTTAGTGATGTTGAGCTTTTTTTCATATGTGTGTTGGATATCTGTAAGTCTTCTTTGGAGAAATGTCTATTCTGGTCCTTTGCCCACTTTTTAATTGAATGTTTTGTTTTTTGGGTGTTGAATTGTATGAGTTCTTTAAGTTTTGGATTTTGACCCCTTATCAGAGGTATCATTGGCAAATATATTCTTCCATTCACTGAGCTGTCTTTTTGTTTCGTTGATAGTCTCTTTTGCTGTCCAATAACTTTTTTGTTTGAAATAGTCACACTTATTTTTTGTTTCCCTTGACTGAGGAGATAAGTCAGAAAAAATATTGCTAAGAGAAATATCAGAGATTTCACTACCCATACTTCTAGGATTTTTATGGTTTTGAGTCTTACATTTAAGTCTCTAATATATTTTGAGTTTATTTTTGTATATGGTGTAAGAAGGTGGTCTGGTTTTATTTTTTAGCATGTATCTAATCAATTCTCCCAATGCCATTTATTAAATAGACTGTCTTTACCCCATTGTATGTTTTTGCCTCCTTTGTCATATATTAATTGACCATATAGGTGTGGGTTTATTTCTGGGCTCTCTATTCTTTTCCACTGATCTCTGTATCTGTTTTTATGCCAGTACCACACTGTTTTGATTACTATAGCCTTATAGTATAGTTTGATATTAAATAGTGTAATATAAGGTTTACTTTTAGAATAATTAAAATTAAAATGGCAATAGTTTTTCAAAAGCTGCTGTGCCAAAGATTATAAAGGAATCAAACTAATTTATCAAAAATAATTGATCAGGTGTCAGTGTCAAAAGGAAGATTCGTGCTTTCCTAGGATCTATGTACATCTAAGCAAATGTACTTTTTTTTTGGTTTTGTTTTTTTGTTTGAGAGCTGGCACATTGTAATTACCTATGGAATTGTTTCAAGCTGTAATCCTTTTCTGGAGATGTAAGGTTAGTTTATAAGTTTCTGTTGTGGCCAGTTTCTTAGACTTTTTAATCATTCTACAAGAGTTACATGCTGCCTAAAAGATTCCTCTATTTTTTTTTTCTATTCCATAGAGATGTCATCTGTGAGAAATAAAGGAGCAAGGAAGCACTGTGAGTGGAGTTACTAGTGTACTGGAGTTAAAAATAGAATGGAGAGATGTGTTGAGTTCTGAAGAATGGAGGGTAGTTGCTGGATACTGGAGAGGACCTAATAGATTTAAGGAAAGAAGTTAGAGTAGCAGATACCATAAATTTAACAAAGAATTGGTAAAAAAAAAAAAAAATTGAAGTAAAAATAAGCAAATACCAATTTGTACAGTACTTAGAATAAAATAAAAAATTAGGAAATGACCAGTCTGTTCCTAAGGATGGCTGATGTTTAAAAAGTCGAATTAAATTACCTTGTGTATTTTGAATACACACTGCTTAAAAGTAACATGTAAAATGCTTGGAAGTATGCTATACACTTAGAGTAAGTCCTCAGCAAATATTTGTTATTTTTATTAGTTGACAGTTACCTTTCTAATTGTGATTTAATAATAAAGATACCCTTTAATTTCTAAATTAAAATCTAGTTTGTGACATTTATGGTGAATTATTACAAAAATACAAAAGAAAAAATAATCAAGTCAGCTCAAGTTCATCTGGTATTGAATTATACATATTTCTTCATAAGATAACTTGACTATATACCCCAGACCATTTAAGTATGCAAATGACTTTATACAAGGAGCTTGATTTAACTAATCTCTAATATTTAAAATTAGTTATTCCTCCAAAGCTGTACTGTACCGTTACATATGATAGCACACACACTTTGTATATAAGTATATACATACATACCTACTATAAAATAACTCCTTTTGTATTTTTCTGCTTCACACATTTTAATCAAAACCCTTGCCTCCTTTTTTCTCCTTCTCTCCAAATCCTATCTTCTTTGATTTTGTTTTTTGGTGGTGATGGAAGGAAAGTTAGCATATCAGAGTCACCTAGCTTTTTTAATTTTTAAGCTTGTAATTCTTTCCCCCTTTGTTCCTGCCACAATGCATGTGATCTCTTCCTCTTCTAATACATACCTGTGTGGAGGAGTTAGTTATATAAGTTATACATTGACTTATCACATTGTCTTATTACATATCAAGCTGTGTTTTGTTTTGTTTCATTTTCGCATTATTCCTGTTGTCTCTCCAATTAGATTATAAACTCTTTGAGGGCAGGGTCTGCCTGTGGTCCCTGGTAAAATATTTTACCTAGAGCAGGCTCTTAGCAAGTGTTTGCTAATAACTTATGTGGCACATCTGACCTAGTTTTAAAAAGCTCACATTTTCACAAACCATAAAATTCACTCTTCTAAAGTGGAAATGGTAAAAGGTAATGGTTTTTTAGTATTGTTGCAAGTGATACAATCATCATCACTATGTAGTTTCAGAACATTTTCATCACCCAAAAAAGGAACACCCCAGGCTCATTAGCCGGCATTCCCCATTCTTCCTTTCCCCAGCCCTTGGCAGTCACTAATCTACCTTCTGTTGCTATGAATTTTTTTAGAAATTCATGTAAGCACCATTATACAGTGTGGCTTTTTTGTGTCTGGCTTCTTTCACTTGGTCATCCATGTCATAGCATGTATCAGTACCTCATTGCTTTTTATGATCAAATAATACCCCGCTGTATTGCAGTACCACATTGTACCTAACTTTTGCCAGTTGATGGACATTTGGGTTGTTTTCACTTTTGGCTATTGTGGGTAATGCTGCTATAAACATTTGTGCACAAGTTTTAGTGTGGACATATGTTTTCAGTTCCTCTGGGTAGATACACAGGAGTGAAATTTTTAGGTCATTTGCTTCTGTTTAACTCTTTGAGGACCTGCCAAACTGTTTTCCAAAGAGGCTACATGATTTTTACATTTTCATTAACAACATTAGAGATTTACAGTTTCTTCACATCCTTGCCAGTACATGTTACTGTCAGAAGAGTATAGCCATCCTAGTGGACGTCCAGTGTGTCATTGTAGCTTTGATTTGCCTTTCTCTAATGACTAATGATACTGAGCATCATGTGCTTATTAGTCATTTATATATCTTCTTTGGGAAAATGTTTATTCTAATCTTACAGTTCTTTAATTGTAAGTTTTTAATCTATGCTAAACACAAGTCCCTTACCAGATATATTTCACAAATATTTTCTCTTTTCTATGAGTTTTTCATTTTCTTGATAGTGTCCTATGAGGCACAAAACTTGTTGTTTTGATGTCTTACTATTCCCCTTGGGTTGCTTGTGCTTTCGATGTGATGTTTAAGATACCATTGCCTAACCCAGGGTCATGAAGATGTATACCTGTGTCTAATTTTGCTCTTTAACATTTCAGGTTAAATTTTTATATATGATTTGTGGTAAGGATTCAACTTCATTCTTCTACGTGTGACTGTCCAGTTGTGACATCACCATTTGTTGAAAAGACTATTCTCTTCTCATTGAATGGTCTTGACACCCTTGTTAAACGTCAGTTGAATGTAAATATATAAGAGTTTACTTCAGGACTCTCAATTTTATTCCACCTATCTCTATGTGTCTGACCTTATGCCAGTACCACATTGTTTTGATTACTGTAGCTTTGTAGTAAGGTTTGAAAATGAGAAGTGCTAGTCCTCCAGTTTGTTCTTTTTCAGGATTGCTTTGGTGTTCTAGATCTCTTGAATTTTCATGTGAACTTTAGGATCAACTTGCCCATTTATGCAAAATAGGCAGCTATAATTTTGATAGGGATTATGTTGAATCTGTAGATTAATTTGGGGGTTATTGCTGTCTTAAGTCTTCCAGTCCATGAGCATGGGATGCCATTTCATTTTTAGGCCTTAATTTCTTTCACTGAAAATACTTTGTAGTATACAAGTTTTGCACTTCTTTTGTTAAATTTGTTCCTAAGCATTTTATTCTTTTTAATGTTATCGAAAATGGAATTGTTTTCTTAATTTAATTTGCAGATTGTTCATTGCTTCTATATGTGAGCACAATTGATTGTTTTAAATTTTTTGCCCTTGACTGGTTTGGATCAGTGGATTGAGTGCCAGCCTGCAAACTGAGAGGTCACTGGTTTGATTACCAGTTAGGGCACATGCCACGGTTGTGGGCGAGGTCCCCATTTGAGGGTGTGTGAGAGGCAGCGGATAGATGCCTCTCTATCTGTTGAATTAAAAACCCTAAAAAATAAATAAAAATGTTAAAATTTTTAGTAATTTATTTTTAGAGAGGAGAAAGGAGGGAGAAGGGGAGAGAGAGAGAGAGAGAAACATTGATGTGTGAGAGACACATTGAACAGTCAGTTGCCCTGGCATGTGCCCTGACTAGGAATCAAACTGGCCACCTTCTAGTTGCAGTATGATGCCCAACCCACTGAGCCACACCAGTCAGGGCACATTTGATTTTTATATATTGATTTTGTATCCTGCAGACTTGCTTTGTTAGTTCTAATTTATACTCCTTTTTCCTAAGGACAGTTTATGCTTGTTCTTCAATAAGATTCAGGCTGCCTTTCTCCGGACTTTGAAATATTTACTACATGCAGACAGTAGTTACAAGATAGAATTTTTCCTATTTGTCCATTCCTTTGTGACTTAAGAAAACTTGTGCACATTTGAAAAGTAAGATTATATAGCTCAAAAGAAAAGTTGTGGCCACATTATGTCAAATTTTCATTTAGTGCTATCTGGCCATAGCATTGGATTAAATATTGAGAGAGAGAGAAACATCGATTGGCTCTCTCCAGTATATGCTCTGACGGGGAATGGAGCCTGCAACCTTTGGGTTCACTGATGTTGCTCCATCCAACTTGAGCACCTGGCCAGGGTCCTGCCTCCCTTAAAAAAAAAAAAACACAAAAAAAAACATTTATCAAAAGCTTTCTGTATAACGTGGGGCAAAAATAGTTTTACAGTTGTCCATATGGAAAGTAATACAGTAATTAATAAATAATAATGCAAGAATAAACTGTTTTGCATACTCACAACTGTAAATCTACTTTTGTCCCACCCTGTATGTTTTCTATTTAACACTAAAAAAAAAAAAAAATGATGGCTCCTGGCTGGTGTAGCTCAGTGGATTGAGCTCGGGCTGTGAACCAAAGTGTCACAGGTTCCATTCCCAGTCAGGGCACATGCCTGGGTTGCAGGCCCCGGCCCCCAGCAACCGCACATTGATGTTTCTCTCTCTTTCTCCCTCCCTTCCCTCTCTAAAAATAAATAAATAAAATCTTTTAAAAAATGATGGTGTAGATATTATCTGCATTTCACAGGTGAGGAAGTTGAAATTTAGGAAGTCAAGGTTACATAGCTTAAAAATGGAGGAAGGAGAATTTGAACCCATGTGTTTTTGGTTCTAAAATACTGATCTGCAGCTCTTTATTATTATTTTTTTTTAAATTTTATTTATTTATGTTTAGAGAGAGGGGAAAGGAGGGAGAAAGAGAGGGAGAGAAACACTGATTGTTTCTCCCAGACCCACCTGGTGGGCTGCAACCCACTCACATGCCTTGACCAGGAAATTGAACCCTTGACCTTTTGCTTTGCGGGACAGCTACCAAACAACTGAGCCACACTGATCAGGGCTGAACTCTTAATTGCTTTGTTAGTACTGTTGCTCCATTCCCTTTAAAGAGCTTACACACAAATTGATACTATTATATATAGTATTCCTTGGATCCTTAAACTATAAGTAAGTGTGATATAAAATTTAAAGGAGAATTTTAAAATTGAAATTTTATTTCAGAAAAATCTCAAGTCTTGCTTTTAAAAATCAAATAAAGTATTTGCCCATTCTTTTAATGTTGCTGCGTTACCCAGTTGTCATGGTTTCAAACATTTCCTTGGTGTCCTCACTTTGGAAAGTTGGCTCTTGAAACTCAGTGGAGTCAGGCTTTGGGTCCAGAACCTAATAGACACAATAAAACAGAGTCCTGGGAGAGCTCCTTGATTAATTTTAGGACAAGAAGTTATAGCTTAAAGAGAAAGTTGGTAAAAAGTTGAGAGGAGTAAAATAACTCTGAAGATGTGTGTTGAACACTTCTGTTTTACCTTAGATTTTACCAGCATAAAAAAATAACAAGTGTAATATAATTGCCTTTATAGGTACTTAAAAAAGTAGTATTGTATTTCTTTTCAGTTGATCCTCTATGGAAGTTTTATATATATCATTTGCTTGTTCTGTATTATACCTTTCTTGGGAATATCTCTTTCAGTGAAAACATTTGTGTTTGAGTTTTGAACAGTAGGATTCTGTAGAAATAAATTTAGCTGGAAGAAATCATCCAGCACTTTGATGGTGTTGTGCCCTTTTAAAAATTATAGGTTTAAAACAGCTGATAATGAACTACCTCCAAATGATTGTTTTCTAAAACTTGGATCAGAGACATGTTTGACTCTTGATTCTGTGAACTTTTTTTCATTTTTAAGCTTAAGTTACCCTTTCTTTGATTGTGTATTTTTTCATTTCAGGATACCTCTGTGTTTCTTTTCTTCTTTCATCAATAATTGCAAGTCTCTTCATGCCCTTGAGAAACTCCTTCCAGTGTATTTTAATTCTTATTTTTTATATTTTAGTGCCAAATTGAATTAGGCTTTCTACCTGAATTATTTAGTATTACTTCTTAAGTATACGTACACACAGTTTAAAATCCTGGTAGTACTCAATAAGATCAATTCTAGATTGTATCATCAGAGACTTTGCTGATACAACAGGTGTAGTTTTTCACTATTTTGGTGGGGTATTACAACACACTAGTTCTTAATGCCTTAGTTGACGAATAACATTATCATTTCTTATACTTTGTTTATAGTATCTAGAAGGAGCTAAGCAGAAAGGAGTTCTTTCTGTTCCTTTTTTGTGGTTTATAAAACAGAAAAATTGTTTACTGATATCTTTAATTAACTTATTCTTAACGATGATGATAGTAATAACAATATTGGCTAGTACAGGGTGGGGCAAAAGTACATTTGCAGTTTTTCGTATGGAAAATAATATAATAATTAATGAATAGTAATACAAGAATAAACTGTTTTGCATACTGACAACTGTAATCCTACTTTTGCCCACCATGTATTTATTGAGCTATTTCAAATCTTGGGATATTTAATCCTCACTGCAGTCCTTTGACTTACACATATGTTATTCCCAATTTACAAATGCTCAAAATGAATGTGACTCACCCAAGAGATAAAAGAGAGAAATACTGTAAGCAATTCAAGGTTGGCAAAACTAAAATGAACACATGCTCCCTCTAAATTCAATTAGATTCTGAGCTCCTTGAGGTCAGGAACTTACATCATACTTAGATTTATTGCTTTACTTCTATTTTCTAATGTAGGATTTGAGCATTACACAAGTGCCAGGCATGTGGTATATGCTTAGTTTTCTTAAGTGAATAAATGTGGTTATCAGAGGCTGGTTCATTAGTTTTAACCATGAACCTTGTACTGGGAATCCATACAAATCTCATTCACAGTGCATAACTTACTCCTTTTTGGGGGGACTACTATTTTCCCCATCTCTGTCAGGGTAGCTGGCAAGTTACTTTTTAGTCTTCAAGTTCCAACATAATCCCATTTTCTGTGATACATTTTTATCTTGTTTAGGCAGGATTTGTTGTTCCCTTCTGTCTTCCCACTTTTTTTCCCCTTTAATCTTTATTATAATACCTATCATGATTATCTTCCCTTAGCTTGGGAATCTTTGATAGGTCAGGAGAGGGGGCAGTGGTATACTGCATCTTACTTATCTCAATTAAACTCAACATTAGGCACAGTTTCTGGCATTTTAGGTACTCACTAAATGAGTGAATAAATTCATACAAACAAGCTAAAAATAGACTTTTAGGTGAGTGTTGAGGCACTAGTTCAATGTTGCCATTTCTTAATTACTGACATTTGCTTTGTGATTTTAGGCTACTCTTTAAATTATAACAGATCATTAGTCTGCTTTCTTTCACTAGTACTAATAATTGAGGAATTACTAAAGCATCTCAAGATTGCTACTAGGGTGTTTTGTTGTTGTTTTTCAAGTTTTCTGACATTTTAATCCTTTGGGGAAATTTTTTTTTTAAGAAAAGAGGATGTATTATAGATAAGCCACATGTCCAGAAATGATTAAGAATTTGAGTATAGAAAAGATCATATTGGTTTAAATTTTAGGATCCTTAATACAGGGTATAAGTTGGAATTATACCTGCTTTTATACCACTTGGGATTGTTTATGAGGTTCAGTAGAAATAATATAGGAGTGCTTATAAATAGGATAGTAGTATATTTGTGCAAAAAGAATTTTATTAAACTGTTAATAAACAGGAGTCCCCCATTATCTACAGTTTTGCTTTCTGTGGTTTCAGTTACCCATGATCAACCACCATACTAAAATGTTATTTAGAACATTCTGGAAATAAACAGTTTAAAAGTTTTAAATTGCAAACTGTTCTAAGTAGTGTGATGAAATCATGCACTGTCTAGCCCATAAAATGAATCTACCCTTTGTCTAGCTTTTCCATGAGGTACATACTATTTTCCCATACTTTACATAAAAATGACCTTAAAAAGCTCAAAAGTAGAGATGCTGGCATTTCAGATATGCCAAAGAGAAGCCATAAAAATGCTTGCTTTGTTTAAGTGAAAAGGTGAAAGTTCTTACTAAGGAAAGAAAAAAAAATGTCCACCAAGGTTGCTAAGATCTACGGTAAAAATGAATCTTCTATCCATGAAATTGCAAAGAAGGAAAAGAAATTTATGCTAGTTTTGACCTTCTGTCAGAACGTCAATAGTAACCCAATGCTATGTCACAGTAACCTACATCATTCACCTCACTTTATCTCATCACATAGGCACTTCATCATCTTACGTCATCACAGAAGAGTATAGTCCAATAAGATATATATTCATATAATGTTTATTACAGTATATTGTTATAATTCCATTTCATTATTAGTTATTGTTAATCTCTTACTGTGTCTGATTTACAAATTTAACTTAATCATAGGTATGCATGTTTAGGAAAAAACATAGTGTATATATAGGGTTTGATACTATCTGCGATTTCAGGCATCTACTAGGGAGTCTAGGAGTGTAATTTACTGTACTGTAAGTTAAATTTTTCTTAGAAATTGTTTCAAAAACTACTAGTTATTATTGCTATGTAACAAATTACTCCAAAATTTACATCTTAGAACAGTAAACATTTTTATTGCACAATTCTTGTGGATCAGAAATCTGTACAGAATAGCTGGGTGCCTGCTAAATTACAGTCAAGATATCAGCGGGGGCTGCATTTATCACAAGGTTTAACTAGCAAAGGATCTGCTTCTAGACTTACTTGGCTGTTGGTGGGCTACAGGCTTTCACTGGTTGTTGGCTGGAGTCATTCATATAGATGCTATCAGCACAGCTCAAAACGTGGCAGCGGACTTTCCTTAGAGTGAGAAGGTACTCATGACAGAAGCAGTAACCTCAGAACTGACATACCACCCCTTAACCTCAGAAATGACTTAACATTAGAAGTGACACATAATCACTTTTGTGGTATTCTGTTTGTTTGAAGCAAATCACTAGCTCCATCTTACACTCAGGAGGAGGGGGTTGTACAAGGGCCCAGGTACCAGGAGGATGGCATCACTGGGGCCCATCTTAGAGGCTGTCTACCACAATGCCCTCTGCGATTAGTATGAGGAGTTGAGCATTGCAAAATTTAAAATTTAACAAAAGTAAAAGCAGAGAGCAGGGTTGTTGTTGTTTTTTTTAATTACTGTTAATTCATAAGGGTAAATTGTCAGCCAAGATCAGAAATATGTAGTTTGTCAAAAGGTTAGTAAGAAGTGAATTGAATAATATACTAAGAAAAATATTGCTTCAAAGTGTTCTTCATGGAATAAATTCACTTCTTGCTATATACATTTTATTTCTGTGTTCTGATATCAAAATCTTTTCCTGTTTAAGGGAGATTCACTAATGGAATATTCTTGTTTGAAGACTTAGGGCTTAATAATAATGGGTGATTGAACAGAAAAGCCTGCAGTTTGCTTATTAAGGTCAGGGTTGGACTTGACTATAGAATACTTTCTTTGATTTTGTTTTTTTATGTGTGAAGAGCAATTTTTTAATGCTTTTCTCTTAATCATTCTTAATGAGGAGTATATGTGACATATAAAGAAAACTTTAAAACTTTAAGAAAGGCAAATAGGGAAACTTTTGAAGATGACTATTCCTAAATTATTTATTGATCTAATATATTTTCAATCAAAATTCAGTGAAATGTTGGGGAAACTTGAAATAATGTTTCTGTAATTTTTTCAAAAAAAAATAGTAAAATTCTGAAAACTTAGTTAATGGGAAAGGGAGAACAGACATGCCTTACCATATGTTAAAACATACAATCAAGCTACAATAGCTACATCATTATACAATGTATTATAATAGATAAGTCATTGAAACAGAGCAACCCTGAAATAAATGCTAACAATCTATTTCTGCAAGTTAAATATATAATCAGTATTATAATACATGTAATATATTTTATATAATATCTAACAAATATAAATAAAATATGTAAAGGAACTGCATCTTTAGACCTCCCAAAATAATTTTTAAAAATGAAAGTGATACTGATACTAATTTTGTGACTCTGTTTCCAGACTGATTTTAACCAGAATGTATTTTATATTAAACATAATCTTGGGAGATGTTTACATAATTCTTCATCTTGTTAAAATCATTGTGTTGCATTTATTAGTTTATTTTCATTAAGAATGACTTTTTTTCTATCAAACTATTAATGCAATAGCTTTTTAAAAATTATTTTTGCCTGTGTTCATTGAATGAATCAATGAAAATAATCAGAGTCTTGGTGGCTGCAAAGTTTTTAGTGTGCTATCCACTGATTCCATCTCCACTAACAACTCGAAAAGTTATTCAGTAAATAACTTTCCTGGCAAAATGAGATATCAGGGAAACAAGGTTCTCCCTGATTCTGTTCCATGAAGCTCCAGGTTATGTTCCAACAAGAGATCTGCTTATACTGGTAAAGTGATTTAGGGCTTAAGTCTTCCAAGTCTCATAACCTGGCTCACAGCACAGAAAGATGCTCTGCATACACAGTAAGGCCTATATAGCTTCATCAGTGGTCTTAAAATTATCTTAGAAGCTGAAGTCAATAGCCCTCCTAGTTAATCTTTTTTTTTTTTTTTAATGTAGTCTCAGATCCAGTGTTTCCTCATTTCCTCTTTAAAAATAGATTTTGGTTTACTTACTAGTGGCTTAAAATTGTTGATTTACTGAAAGAAGTGGGGTAAAAATTTGATCACAATGTGTATGGACTTTTTTCCTAATAATTTTCCTTGAAGTTAACCACATACAAGTGTTTTAAATTATTTAATTAAAAATAATTAATTAACTTTGTTGCAACCTGAGTTTTTTTGTCAAAATGTAGTTATCTTTCTCAATCTTCAGTAGAAAATACAATTAATACTTAGTGATTTCTAAATCTGAGTATTGGAGAACAGGGAACATTGAAATGTGCTAGATATATTCTAGAACCTTAACCCTCATGTTCTTTGAAGAAATGGTAGCTTTATAAGCACTATCTTGGTATGGAAAAATTGATTCAGAAGAGATAGGAATGAGTCTCAATGTAGTGATAAAAATGCTATGGTATATTTCTTTGCATGGTGGTTGCTGGTAGGATGTGGATTCCGCCTATCTGCGGATTCTAAAGTGGCAATATCCAGTTTGCTACATGTTAAAATCATCTAGAGGGTGACTTTAAAAATCTTAATTTCCAGTCTTTTAAGTCCTACAGAATCACTATTTTCAGGATGGCACCCAAGGTTAAGTACTTGTTTAAAGTTTTCCAGGTGGTTAAGGTATATAGCCAAATTTAAGAAGTACTGCTGAGAGATGCTTACTGAGCATCTTTTTAAATGCAGAATGTGATCCAGTACATCTGGAAGCAGGGCCTGAGAGTCTTCATTTCTAACAAACTCCCGGGTGGTGTGATACTCCCGGTCTGTGTTCCATGTTTAAATTAGCAAGGTTCTAGAATACTAAATTGCTAGACAGACTTTAGTTGTTGTGATGTCTTTATTCAAAAAGAACTTTATTCTATTCTGGGTCTCATAAGTGCAAGATATTTTGTTAGGTGAATCCCATAAACTTTTTTACCCTCACAACATCACTACAAAGTGTAATCCATGTTTAGTGTGAAAAATTCAGTTAAGTGATAAGAAAAATAAAATTAGGTAGCTACCTGAAATTAAAGTAATATTTATAGCTTTGTCTAAACACTTTTGAAAGTTAAAGCCTTTGGAAGTGTTTTATCATATGCATTCTCCCACCTTAGGTAAAGAAAATAAAATATTGTGAAATATTGTGGGAGCAACATGACTAAAACTAAAATGCATTTGCTCAGAAAAGACCATAAGAAAATCTGCCCAAACATACTGTAGTTACATTAGGGTGACAAGATTATGGGTAATTTCCCCTTTTATCTATCGTCTAAAATATTGTTCATATATTACTTTAGCAATAAAAAGAAAAAAAAAAGCCTTAGCATTCTCAATAATGCATTTGAAGAGCAAGCCTCAAAAGTAATAACTAAATAAATACTTGACAATTCATATGAAAATCATCAAGATTTCAATGGAAAGATAAAAGAATTGCTTATACAAATGAAAGTACAAATTGTAAGTGAACAGCTGAAAATGTTTTTAGAAATCTAAACCAGCTTTGATAAGGCATTTTACATGTAGCCTAGTAGGTACCTGCTTTTCCTCAAAAGTGTTTTCCAGCTAATATCCAATGCTAACAATGCACAGCAAAACCATCATGCAACCTTTTGAAAGGCAATATGAGTAACAAAAAGAAAGATTGTATTTAATATAATTGCAATAGAATACCAAAATGTTATACACACTTCAACAGCCACTATGTTACATGTTTGCATGCTGAAAGAAAATTTTTTAAAGTCCTTACTTGAGTATAAAGAGATGAGAGTACAGATTACTTTAGTATTTGCTTTAAAATTCTTTAACCTTGCAGATTGTCTTTTCAACTGAAAAATAATCAAGTATGTTTGAATTAACATATGATAGTCCTTTGGCTACAGGGTAAGAGAACCACATTTTATATATTATAGATGTTTAGGTTTTATTTTTGTGTCTTGATCCTCTTCTGGCTATTTTCTGTAGTTTTCTAAATCAGAAATCAGTCTTCATTGAGATTTGCTTCTAAATTTTCTGGTATTAAAGCCATCCTTTTTTATTCAAAATTTAATTGAGCTAACCTTGTATGTGGTACAGTTATTGTACCTACTAAATAGGGAACATAGCATTAGAACCACAAGGAAATTATGATTTGAGAAATAGAAAGGTATTAAAGGTATTACTTCAGAAGTGACTAAATAACTTTGGACATCTTTTAGAAAATAATCTGTAAATTCTGGTTTCAGTTTCTTTTCAGTATCCAGGGGTGCATCCAGAATAGCACAGCCTCTGCCAAACATGTGCATTAAATCTTGGAGAGCAAAAAGAAACAGTCTGTACCACCAATGAGCCACAATAGTAAAAACTTGAAGCAGAGAATTTCAGAAGTAGTTTAATCAAATGCAGGTTCCTTAGAAAATTGAAGCCTTACCTAAGGAAAGGAAGTAAAGGAAAAGAACATATACTATTGCAAATACTTCACAGAGTTGTTATTTTATTCAGATCCCACCCTGCAGTTGTTACTGTTTCCTCACTTAAAACTTGTTGACTATCTTTACAGACTTCTTAAAACTGAAATTGAGCAGCATACCCCAATTATCTACTCTATTTCCCAGCCAGAGGTGGGTGAGTGCTGTTAGCCTTTTGGGCAAGACATTCGTGGTGCTGGACTGCTCAGTGGTTCAGTGTCCCCCTTTGCTAGTTGCAAACCATAGTATGATGAATACCAAAAATGTCCTCACAGTTTTCTGCATTTGTTGATGAGTGCCACCTTCCATTAAGAATGCATTGGTCTGGTGTCTAGAAGAATGTCAGTTAACTCTTTTAAAAATAGAAATATGCTTTATTCTGCCCTGACTGGTGTGGCTCAGTTGCTTGGATGTTGTCCCAGTCAGGGCACTTGTCTTGGTTATGGGCCTGGTCCCCTATGGGGGCCCAGGCAACCAATGTCTCTCTCCCCCTCTTTCTTCCTCCCTTTATCTCTCTCTAAAAATGAATAAATAAAATATTTTTAAAAATTAAAATACATTTTATTCTTTTGATCTTTATTTCATATTATAGTGTTTAGATTGAAATTTCACATTGGACATGAATGGTAAGGGTCAGGATTTAGTGCATTAAAACAAATTATGAGGGGTTTGGGTCTTCTTTTTTCATTCCAACAGTTGATAGCTTAGAGTAATACAAAAGAGTACTTGCTACAATCTTGCTAGAGGGTAATTTGCACTACTACGTCAATCAGAATTTAAAATGTACATGACTATTTCTTATGATAACCCCACTTCAGGAGTTAATCTATCCTATAGAAATCTTGACATAAAACTCACGTTTTAGGATGTGCATTTGCAGTATTATTGCTAATAAACTACAGATAAACAGAAGCTAAACAATTAACAAAAAAAATTACCATCTACCTAAGTGACTGTAAATAGTGATTAGTTTATGGTACATACCGTATACCTACTTTAAAAAAGAAGTAGGAATAAACAATATGTTATTACAGAGAAAAAAGCAAATGAGAACAATATGACTAGTATGATCCCAGTTTTGCAAATAAAATGTGTGTGGGCATGCATGTGCGTATGTGTGAGGCATGGAAGGTGTTTTTTATGTTGTTTAGACAAATACATTAAAAAGGTAGAACCAAGGTTTTCGAAGGTTGAAAAAGACACAATACTTTGTTATCCCAGAACCCAGTTTGTTCTTCCATCATTTACCTTCATTTCTTCCGTTTCCTCTTTTAGACAATCCAGTTGCACTTAATAGGAAAGGCTTTCTCTTGAATCTCTACACAGAAAGTCTCTGAAAAAGATCTAGCAACTCATGGGGCAATAGGTAGCACTATCTTCATGGGCAGTAGCTCAAAATTTGTCATGTTTTGACTATTTCGCTCTTTACTCACATGTTATCACTTCAGTTGTTGGGTCAACCTGGAAAGCATATATCCCATATATTTTTCCTTTGTTGTTCTTACTGTTTTTACCATAGCTCATATCCTCATTACTTTATAGTACTTTACAGCAGCCTATGAAACTGGTCTCATTCTTTCAGCTTCGGCCCATTCCACTTCCATACCAGACAATGTCTTCTAAGCATGTGACAGTCAGGTTTAGTACTATATTCTTAAATGTGTTTGCAGTAGCAGTTTTGTATTATGTAATTCCAGCTGTGAACAGTATATCCCAATAAAAATGTTGCTTTTGCTATTTGTACCTCTCTATAAAGAAATAAACTTTTCTAGGAGGAGAGGACATTACTATAGTCAGGATTTAAAACTGATATATTTATGGGAAGAGCTTGCATGGTGAGTTGTATTTTAGGATTAGAATTTCTATGATGAAAAAGTATGTCTGCACTTTAAATATCTGTAAGCTCCTGGTGTATTTTATATTTTACTCTTTTGATGCCATCCATCTTCCCTTTGAGAAATTGTCAGCTAACTAAGAAAAAAAAGATTTTGTTATTTTGAATGGTGTCTGAGACCAGCATTGGGTGAAGACTGGAATCATGGTGAAGCTTGCTCAAAATTGGTCAGGTGTCTTCTTGAGAGCCAGGATTCCCATTTAGAGAAAGTAGCAAAGATGGCAAAGCTCTTTGAGAGAGATTGACAAAACAACACTCATCAGATTTTAAGATGTATCTCACTTATTATTGATTCTCCCTTTGAGAGTCAGTTTCAATGAGCTATTGTTACTAAAATAATGTCATATTCCTCATGTGTGTTAGGGCAGAAATTAATTTAGAATAGTTGCCTTAGAGAAAGTAGTTGGCAATAAACTATGATTGTGTCGTTCACACTCATGCCCAAACCTTTCATTTCTTAAAGGCTTCCACCTGCTACCTACCTCCTCTAGGAATCTTCCCTGATTTCTTTCCAGCCTTTCCCACTTAGAAATAATTTTTCCCTCTCCTGAACTTTCTTGGATCTTGTTTATGATCCTTTGCTTTTCTACTTACCTCTAATTATATGTGTAGCTTTTTGAAAAACTACAGTTCTACACTGGAAACTCTTCCTTGAGCAGAATGTATATAATTTTTTTTTCTTGTATTTCTCACAGTACTTAGCACAACTTCTTGTGCATGGTTTAGAGACCAAGCAAATATTTCCTGATCAAGCTACTTGTTTAATTTACATTGGAAAAAGTTAATGAACTTTAGGTATCATTATTCTTCTACTGCCTGTGAAATGTTTTTGCTCCAGAGGAAAAAGGCAAAAATCGTAAGGATGATGATATTCAGTGACTAAAGTTAGGAAAGTAATGTAACTGAAAAAAGCATCAAGTGCAAGTCTAAAAGTGACCAGATATGGATCACAGTCAATTTTGTAAATTCTGTAAGTGATTCTGGGTTTGAATTGTATTCTCTTCTTGAAAGGGAACCATGCAAGTATTTTAAGAGGTGAGTTGTTCGATCAAATTTATATTTTAAAGACATTAGTGTGATACAATTAGGAAGTTCTATCTAAAGATAGTAAGACGGGAAGATGGGGCCCAATTAGGCTATTTAATCTGTTATAGGAAAGAAAAAAATCTTAAAGCTCTAGAACAAAGGCAGTATGGTAGGGTAGAAGAGGACGGATTTAAGAAATACAGATTAAATTGATGTCTTTTTGGTTCTTATTTGATGTGGGGTAAGGCAGAGATGAGTGTCTTGACAAGGGTTTAGAGATTGGATGAAGTGCTGATATTTAAGTTATAGAGGGAATATGGGAGGAAGGAAAGTAGCATTAAGTTTTGTGATACATTTTGAGCCTGTTACATTTGAATTGTTTGTAGGACAGCTTGTTGAAGATACCCAGCAATTAGTTTGTTATAGAAGCCTCAGGAGAGAGGCTAAGGGAGAGGTCAGGACTGAGACATTGGCCTGCAGGTCCAAATTAAGTGTGGTTAATATTTGCCCTGGAAGGTTTTAAAATGTAGACTTTTAAAAGCCCATTCTTTCTTCAGTGATTTCTGTGATATCCTCATTAGCCAAGGTTTGTTATGGTTTACTTTCTATAATTTTTTTCATTATGAAAACAATCTCTTATTTTTAAAAAAATGTTTATTTATTGATTTGAGAGAGAGAGAGAGAGAGAGAGAGGAGTGCTACCCAGCCAAGGCCTAAAAACAGTCTTTTAACCTGAATCTAATTGTGAGGGAAAAAAGCAATTCAAAGTGCAGGGAAAAAAGCAATTCAAAGTGCGGAAGGCTGCAAAACAGTTGGCATTAACTCTTCAAAGATACCATTGTCTTAAAAGATTAAAAACAGGTTAGGGAACTGTCCTAGGTTAAAAGAGACTAAAAGACGTGATAACTAAATACAGTGTGATCTTCAGTTCATGGAGATCCTAAATTGCCCCTGTAGAAGACGTTATTGGGATAATTGGGAAAAATTGAGTATGGATTGTATGTTAGATAATTGTATCAATTTTAAATCTAACTGTGATAATTTATGTAGGAGAACGCCCTTTTTCTTATGGTGAAGTGTCATAATGCAGCTGAGGTAGTCCAACACAAACCAAGTATTTGTGTAGAGAGAAAGGGATAAAAAAAAGGCATAAAAGAAATGTGGGTTTATATTATGAGAGTTTTTTAGTTATATAAAAATTTATTTTTATAAAAGTGTCTACTTTTCTTAATAAGTTTTTTAGTGCGGTTGAATATTAAAAGTTGAATAAGGTTGTATTTATTATGTGTTTTTGCTTTTCTCCATTGATTATGGGAGATAGTTAAAACAGTACAGCAACTGGTTTATCACGGCGTTCTTCTATTTGAAACCAAGCCCACTGAATACATGGATTTGAATTATTATGATCTGTGATTAATAAACCCTTGTTAGAATAGGGCGGGTTAACACCTACAGTCTTACCACAAACGAGATTTATTTTCATTCACATTACCTATCCAAGTTTGTCAGGGAGGAGATCTGTCCTACTTCATAGGTCAAGAAGCCAGACTGATGGAGTTTCTAACAATATATGCAGTTATGCAGTTCCAGGCACTGTATGTCTGGAACTTTTAGGCCTCCACAGTGACCGTTACAGGGAAAGAAAGAGCTGGAGCGTCTTCCAGTGGCTCTTAAGTATTTTAGCCATGAAATCACATTTTTTTTTCACTCTTAGCTTGTCAGCCAGAACAAGTTACATGGCCCTGCCCTATTGGTAATGGACATGTGGAGAGCACGTGGATGTTTCGTGAACAGTAAATGTCTGTCACCTTTTGTAGTTGATCTTAAGAAATATTGAGTGTAGACAGATAGTTTTGAAACCTATGGGTGACGGCCATTGTTGCCATAATTCTGCTTGTTAAAAACTGGGAAATTTTATCACTTTTAGTGTTGGGATTGGCTTATTATTTTTTTTTTTTTAGATTTTATTTATTTATTTATTTTTAGGGAGGGAAGGGGGGAGAGAGACAGAGACATCAATGTGCGGTTGCTGGGGGTCATGGCTTGCAACCCAGGCATTACCCTGACTGGGAATCGAACCTGCGATGCTTTGGTTCACAGCCCGTGCTCAATCCACTGAGCTATGCCAGCCAGGGTTGGCTTATTATTTTTATGTTAACTATTTCTCACATAACCCATTTTTTATTTACCACCTTCAAAACTATATAATAAATGTAAACTGAATTTGAGGGAAATTTAGTAAATCGCTCAGTTAATAGAGTTTATTATTTAGAGAGTTTGTAGGCTTTTGAGATTTTGCTTTGCCATTTTAATTTTAATCATAGCTACTTTTAAATGCTAGTTTACCTTAAAACTTTATTGAAATTTTTTAAAAGGGGTTTTCCTCAGGAAATTTTTATTTTTCTTTTTAAAATTTATATCATTTATATTTAAAGTATACTTCATAGTATTTTTCACAGTATGATCTATCAGCCACTTCTATATAACCCTATTTACAATCATTCTCTTATTCTTTGGCATTTAGTTTGACATTTTTGAGAGAGATAAATTCTAATGTATTTCTGAACAAATAGCCAGTGTTTTGTTTGTCTTAAACATATTTAAAATGTCTACATAGATTAATTAAATTTATATAGATAGCCTTCGGTACAATTTATATTTGTGAGTTGTGGCTTGAAATTAATTTTTAATATTAAAATTTTAGAACTACAGGCAATAGAAAACTTCATTTTGAATAATTCATTCTAGGATGTTTGTTCTAAATCTATTACAGGCAAAATCAGTTACCGAGACTCCTTACTTGACTTGATCCCTTTTCCAACTCTTTCTACATACTTCTCTGTATCAAATTAGATAAATTATAGGTCACAGCTCTTATTAGAAGAAGTTTGAGTACAGGTACAATATAGTCTTTTTTGCCCCAATAATTCATTTTTTTTTTTTAAGATTTTATTTATTTATTTTTAGAGAGGAAAGGGAGGGAGAAAGAGAGAGAGAGAAACATCAGTGTGCGGTTGCTGGGGGTCATGGCCTGCAACCCAGGCACGTACCCTGACTGGGAATCGAACCTGTGACATTTGCCCCAATAATTCTTGATGGAAGTTTTGTTTTAAAAATGATACCTTATAAGAGCCCTGGCTGGCATAGCTCAGTGGATTGAACGCGGGCTGGGAACCAAAGTGTCCCCGGTTCAATTCCCAGCCAGGGTACGTTCCTGGGTTGCAGGCCATAACCCTCAGCAACTGCACATTGATGTTTCTCTCTCTCTCTTTCCCCTTCCCTCCCTTCCCTCTCTAAGAGTGAATAAATAAAATCTTAAAAAAAATAAAAATAAATGATACCTTATGAAAAAAACACTAAAGCTCTATTGTAACTTTAGAATCAAAGGAAGAGAACTGACATTTTAATATTAAGAATGCATAAAGGTTTACAAGGTTTACAAGTTTGGAGCAGTTTATTTTCTCAATAACTTTCTTTAACTTTTGTTCAATTATAGTCCAAAGAGGATTAAAAAAAAAATAGCCACTCCTAGCATCTCTCTTAAGTGGTTTCTGACCTTTGTTTTGACACACAAAGAATGATACAAAACTTATCACATAAGTAGTGTGTGGTAACACATGGCGTAAGGATCTCCAGAGCTGCCTTTATCTTTTGCAGAAGTTAGGCTACACTGAACTCAACAGAAATTCTTTGCATTTGTATCAGATTCCCTAAGGATCCATCTGTTAGCTTATAAGTCAATGAAATCACATTTCATCATTTATTATTGTGAGCACACAAAATAAAAGGAAATGCATCTGCTATCCATTTCTTTACCACATCATTATCTCCAATGGAAAAATATATGTGGAATATATGCACTCAGTTGTTGCAAGTGAATTGTCACTGTCATTTCATTTGTGGTAATTTTCCTTTCTTTTTTTCCCCAAACGATCTATTTCCTGAAGAAAAGGGAAGTTAGTGAGATGTCTTTTCTAAATACACTTTATACAAATTTGAAGCTTCCAATAAAAAGTAGATAATTGCTTACTGGGAGTTTTCTGCTTTATTACAAGTTCATTTAGATGCTTTTCTGGTGAGTTAGAAGATAGCCTGTGTTTTCTTTCTTTAATTTTTTTTTATTTATTGATTTGAGAGACAGACAAACACATTGATTTCTTGTTTCACTGAACTTGTCTTGCATTCATTGGTTGAGTATTGTATGTGCCCTGACCAGAGATCGAACCCACAACCTTGGTGTATCGGGATGACACAGAAACCACTGTGCTACTTTGCCAGAGCATGACCTGTGTTTTCAAAATTATTTACTAAATTACTGCTTTAGTGAGAAAGAAACTGATAGCTTTCTCTGAAACTTTCAAAAATACAAGTAAACACCTGGCCAAAGTAAAGCCATCCGTTCACTTTTGTATTGGAAATGCCAGGGTATTTAATACCAGTATTTCACTAAAAGCCCTAAAAATTATGGGCACAATTGCATTCCACAATGGGTAAAGTAAAAATAGGAAAGCTATAACTTCAGAATAAAGTACCACATTCATATGTTTATGTCTTGCATTATCTTTATTTCTCGTTTCACCATGTGCTTTTATAAACTTTATTTTTACCCTTATTTGAAAAGTATATTAGGGTTTTTTAATATATCCAGTGATGAAGTGTACAGTACTTATTGCAATAGGAAAGGAGCTTTTGATTTAGTAGGCAGAGTTGTTATGTGTCAAGTACATGCCTGGGAAACTAGATATTTTCATTTGAAGTACATTTGTTTATGTAAGCAGAGCATCCTTAACTTTATTTCTAACATAGCTGTGGATCCATATATATGATGAAAAATCCTCTGATGCCATTGACATACAAGTCTTATTGTTAAGTATTCCAGTTTATCTTATGAATTCTAAAATATATTGTGCCAGGGAGTTCATCTAGTGTTATGGTAAATGACTCGGATCCCGAAGCCAGCTTTCCTGGGTTTGAATCCCAGCTCTGCCACTTACTAATTGTGAAACTTGGGGTAAAGTGGATTGTTATATTTGAAACTCACTGAGGTTTGTTTTTTGCATTTAATATTAGTACCATTTTGCCATTTCCAGGATACAGGCTGTCATTTTTTTTAGCTATTACTTCAGGCAGCTTTTGGCTGGGGGTGTGGGGAATGCAGATATTTTTTCCAATATAACTATTGTACATTATACCCCTGACTTCATAGATAAAAGGAAGTTTGCTCTATCCAGCAAAGCTCTCATTTAGAATGGAAGGGCAGATAAAGTGCTTCTCTGATAAGGTCAAGTTAAAGGAGTTCACCATCACCAAGCCCATATTTTATGAAATGTTAAAGGGACTCACCTAAGGAAAAGAAAATAAAAAACATGGATAGTAAAATGACAGCAAACTCACAATTATTAACAACCACACCTAAAACAAAAACAAAAAGAAACTAGGCAAACAACTAGAACAGGAACAGACCCACAAAAATGGAGAACACATGGAGGGTTAGCAACAGGGGAGTGGGATGGGGAGAGGGGGGGAAGAGGTACGGAGAATAAGTAGCATAAATGGTAGATAGAAAATAGACAGGGGGAGGGCAAGAATAGTGTGGGAAATGTGGAAGCCAAAGAACTTATGACATGTGGACATGAACTAAATTGGGGGAATGTGGGTGGGAGAGGGTGTTCAGGGTGGAGGGGAATGAAGGGGGGAGGGTAATGGGACAACTGTAATAGCATAATCAATAAAATATATTAAAAAAAGAAAAAAGAAAATAAAGCTTCTCAAGTGGCACAAATGCGTATGTTTTCAATGACTAAGGAAAGGCATAAATGAATGGCAATTTATAAGTGGTCTATCAATTTTTCCAAGCATTTCAACAAATAACTGTTCTAAAGAAAAACATTAAGTAATAATTCACAGATGATACTCAGATATGGTAAAATCATACAAGTACACCTTGAATGAGTAGTGAGCAAATTGTTTTAGGATACATGTAACTCTCAGCTTTTCACACTTGACTGTGTAAGTTTACAGTTACTGCTTTAATTTTTTATTAGGTTGAACTTAAGACTCTGTGTTGACGGATATTCTTTTTTCTGATAAACACATTAATGTAGAATAGGAAACAATGTTCTTAAGTGGAAATTACAAGACTATTTCACATCTGTTCTGAAAAATGGACACAGCAATACAGTTGTGTGCCACAAAGCATTTTGGTCAATGATGGACCAGATATATGATGGTGGTTTACCATGTAGCCTAGGTACGTAGTAGGCTATACCATTTAGGTGTACATTAAGTACACTCTGTGATGTTCACATAACAATGAAAGCATGTAATGACACATTTCTCAGAACACAGCCCCTGTCATTACATGATACGTGGCTGTCTTACATGTTCTTTGCTATGAGTAGCTATTTATTCACTGGTATCTTTAATCCGTGACTGGGGCTTTGCGTCTCTTTTTGTTTTCTTACACTTTTTTTTCTTAGACTGGGCTTTTTCTATCATTTTAAAGTACTTTGACTAGCTTTTATAGCACCTTTGGGAAAAGTTTCAATCATAGTGTTTAATAATAAAGTTTAACCATAATGTTATAATCAAACTTTGAAGATGTTTAAGCCATACCTAGACTCAAATAGAGGTTTGTATTCTCCAAACTCTTCTCTGAATGCTTCCATAGTCACTTTGCTCTCCACTCATTTTTTGCTTTGCTGCAGTTATCTTTTGCTCTTCCTATTTTGATCCTGCCATTCAGGGTCTGTAAGTTACATTTTATCATATGTCAGGTTTAACTAATCTTTAAAAACACTCAGACTCTTATTCATTCCTTAACATCAAACAGTATACTTGAATTCTCTTAGCTGATTTTTTAGTGAGTTCCTACCCCTTCACACCTACAAGAAACTTATTTCCATAAGTATATATTGCTTCTGGCTTGAATACTATTTTGAAAATGGAGTGAGATGTGTAAAAATCTAGGCTAAAATCTTAAAACTAGCAAAATTATCATTAACACCATAATAGCCTGATAACAGTTCTGTTATAGCGGTCCCACCAAAGCAAAGTAAAAAAAGATAGTTGACTTGGAACTGTCTTGTAATACTGTGCCTGCCTTCTTCCTTACCATTCCATGCAAATGTTCATTCTCCTGGGAATCATTTTTTTTATGTTCTTCCCACAGAAGAATAAAAAGTGATGATTTAGGACTTGGGATAAATCCGTATTGTCACTTTTCCAATTTTGTAGTCTCACAAAAAATGTAGCCAGGATTTGTTTGCTTCAATTAGGTGAAGGACAGCTAGTTTACCACTCAGTTAAATCCCATAGTTTATAAAGGTATTTTAATAAAAATTCCAGGTTTCCAAAATGAATGTGACCAGTACAGAATTGATTAATGCTTAAAAACTTTTTGTTTAATTTTATATTGTTTTGATAAATTATATTTAATACAAGGAAACAGGAAATGATTAATCTTCTATTGTTGAAATACAATATTTTCCTCAATATGGTTCTTTAAACACAGGGTGGGACAAAAGTATGTTTACAGTTGTGAGTACATAAAACACAGTTTATTCCTGTATTATTTATTTATTATTATTTTTTATCCTCACCCGAGGACATTTTTTTCATTGTCTTTAGAGAGAGAGGAAGGGAGAGAGGAAGGGAGAGAGAGAAACATCGATGCAAGAGAGAAGCATCATTTGGTTGCCTCCTGTATGTGCCTGGACCGGGATCAAACCCGCAACCTAGGTATGTGTCCTAAATGGGAATTGAACTTGCAACCTTTTGGTTGCCAGATGATGCTCTGACCCACTGAGCCACACCGGTGAGGTCATATTGTTATTTAATTGTTGTATTATTTTCCATACAAACAACTATAAATGTACTTTTACCCCACCTTATATGTAACCAGTTTCTATTACCGCCCATTTTTTACCCCTTTGTTTTTTATGTAATGACCTTGGATTTTGACCTATTTCTTAGAAATTGGGTCTTTATTTTAATTTCTTCACTTGTCTCTTACCCTAAACTTATCTCTTAGTTTGATTTTCAAATAAAGAAAATCATGCTATTCTATTCACACTACAAGTTATAAATCTCATTTTGAGGTTACCCAATTTCAGAGAATATTCATAGAAAATTTTGAATCCACAAGAGCTACACGTGAAACAAAACTCAAGTTTAATTTTCCTTTGGCCATTAACAAATACTATACTTTTAACCTAGAATGAACTGTTGGAAGTATCAAGTACACTGCTAACTTCTCTGAGCTTACCCTGACTTTTTGACTATGGTATTTGGGATTATTGCACAGTAATATAAAACGTATATTCAGTTTTATTTCAGAAATTCTTGGATTTGACTTTCCTACTTATTTTATGAAGTTGGGAAGGCAACAGCCTCTCTGAGGTTGATTTTACCCATGTATATCACCTAATTTATATGATAGAGTTGTTATGCCTAAACTTGATAATTTATGTACAATGGCAATTTTGTTGAGAGGATAAATGAAACGTAAAATGCAAACCCCTGGAAATTTGCTTACCTTTCCTTTACCTTGCCTTTGATAAAGGGAATTTTAAAGTGTGAGTTATAATAGGACAGGCAGTATGTTTGTAGATTTGGACTACAGTTTCCTTTTCCACTACCTCTAAGTACTTCGGGGTACTTTCCATTAATATCACTACATACAGTTACAGAAAAATATATTTTAAAATAAAGATTTGTTGTACCTGAAACAACTAAAGCTTGCTTTTGAGGGCCAGTGATGCTATTATCTGAGGTAGAAATTTTAGTTCCCTTCATGAGTAAGTTGGGATGTTTTCTTTCCTGATACCTCTTAATGTCATAACTAGGCTAGTCTTTAATTTTTTTGTTGGTAAAATAGTTATTAAAAACTTATCAAGATTGATTTTAGAAACTTAAAAATATCTCACTTTTATGTTTATTTTTTGTTACTTGAAACCTACAGTATTTGATTACATTACTTTACAGTTTGAGTATTCTAATAAATACTCTTGCAAAATTTCATATCCAGGAGAAGCTTTTCATTACTTACAACTTAGTATTTAGTCTTAATCTTAGATACCAACTTTTTGGCTTGGATACTAGCCTAAGGGGATCTGTATTAAGTGATAAGATCCAGTTAAGACCAGTGTGTAGCTGTGAGTGTTCACTACTGTTTGTAAAAACTTTGAATATAGTAGTACATAACACTTACAAATTGAGTCCTGCCAGTTTTTAGTTTTATAATGTGTAGGGTAAGATCCAGTTTTGAGTGTTTTAGTGATGATTAATTTTCATTCTGGAAATTCCTAATGAAGGTGATTAAGAATTGTTTCCAAGTTCCAAGTTAGTTGTCTGCATTCTACTAATTGTCCTATAGATGGCATTGTTATAATTTGTCTGCTCACATTTTAACTTTGGATAACAGGTATTTTTCTCCTTAATTAATATTCAGATTTTTCATGTTAAATGTTACAATTACAGTTAGCATGAATATTATTGAATTAAGTTAATTTTTTAGTTATTTTTAAATTATTAAAATGATTAAATAATGTGATTGTTTTTAAAGTTTCTTGAAACATTGGTACATTCATACCATTTCATAGATTGTCAGCATTATACAATTTACTTTTTGATTGTGTTGAGGCAGTAAGTGTAGTGGTTAAGAGCATTGGTTTTAGATTTCAGTTCATATCCTTACTCTGTCCCTTATTAGCTGTGTGAATTTAGGCAATTTTGCTTAATTAATTAACTGTTGTTGTTGTTCAAGTACAGTTGTCTGCATTTTACCCCCAGCCATCCCACCTCCCTCCCCTGATTCCCCCTCCCTTGGTTTTGTCAGTTTTGTCTGTTTTGTCCATGTGTCTTTTATAGGAACAACTGTTCCTGAAATCCCTTCCCTCCTTTTCCCCCATTATCCCCCCCGCACCTCCCCTCTGGTTACTGTCAGATTGTTCTTGTTCTTAATTTCAGTGTCTCTGGTTATATTTTGCTTGCTTGTTTGTTTTGTTGACTAGGTTCCACTTTAAGGTGAGATCATATGGTATTTGTCTTTCACCACGTGGCGTATTTCACTTAGCATAATGCTCTCCAGTTCCATCCATGCTGTCGCCTCTTTGAAAGATGTTCAGTTCTACAATGGTCTGCAAGCTGGTTAGGGCAGGGACACTATTGTCTTGTATACAGCTGTATTTACAATGTCTGGCACCTAGTAGGTACTCAGTAAATCTGGAATTAAACTTACTGGAGTAACATTGGTTAGTAACATAAAATTCAGGTGTGCAACTTTGCAATACAGATGTTTATAATATAACATCTGTATACACTATTGTTTGCTCATATCCAAATCAAATTTTTGATGAGTGAATAATACCTATGTTGCAAGATTGCTATGAAAATTAAATGGTAACATGAATATAAAGCAGCTAGTAACGTGCATAGCAGGCATTAGCTGCTGCTATTATCAACAATAACAGAAAGTCTCCAGTCCAGCTAATAGATTTTTTTTCCTTGACTCTCATCTCTCATATTCCCTTTCAAGGTTTTCATTCCCCATCCCCACCCCAGATGTTTTCATTTTGCTTCAGTTTTCTATGATATTTCCTGGGCCCTCTGCCAAAGGCCTTTTCCTTTGACTACTTACCTCCAGTATATCAGTATCTTTGTTAATGTAATTTTATATATTTTATATCTTAATATCATCAGGTTAAGAGACAATAATTGCATTTTTTACAGGGAAATATTTTACAGTGTTATTAAGCAGTTGTGTTGATATCTATCTGGCAAGAATCTAGTCAAGATTAAAATTTGTGTAAACTAGCAAATTCCTGGCATCTAGAAAGCATCCAATAAATGGTGCTATATATCAATTGTTCTGATATTAACATTTGAAAACATACTCTTTTCTACTGTATAAATGTTGCATCTCAACCTATTAATGTTTGTTTATTGAAGTCTCCTACATTGATTTCATATGCATTATTTCATTCATCTTTAAAATAACTCCATCAGGCACTATTATCCTCACTTTGTATTTGCAGAAACCTTTAAAGAGGCTAAGTAAATAACCCAAAGTCATTCACTTGTAAGTGGTAGAATTGAAACCTGTGTTCCATGTAATACTGTGTGCCAGTATTCCATGTTGTTTGAATGTTCTTTCTGTTTGAGGCTGAGCTAAGAGAAAGTATATAACTTTTATATCTTGTTGTCCATTCATTTTTCCACGTTTCACTCAAATTTCCTGTTTTTTTCTCCTTCTGTTCATATAGAACAGAAACACAGTATTTCATACTCTGTCTCCAACTTCTAGGTCATAAATTTGTTTTAATCTCCACCTTTGCTCACTTTGCTAGGTATCATTTATGAGTATCTTATCATTCTCATACCCATTCCTAAATCCAATTCATTGATGATTTAGTTACTTCAGTTAGCTTCCTCATCCCCTTGACCTTAACCTTCCTGATCATGAGAATAAACATCTCATTTGACTTAATCCCTTTGGTTAACTCCATAAATACTTTATCACTTTCAAACACTTGTTAAATGCATCGTTGCTGACTTTTTAGTTCTAAATTTTGCAGATGAGAGATGATTCTTTTGATTAAAATTATTTGGATTTTATGTTGCTTTTAGTTAACTACACTTTTTTCTTGAAGATTCCACTTTTGTCAATGTAAAAAGAGTCACTTCTATAATCATCTATTATATTCCTTAATATTAATTTATACTAAAATTGAGTTTAGCCTTAAAAATGCTTCTGTCAGTTTGTCTTTTTTATGGTAGCATCGTACCTACCTGGGAATTACAGTAGGTGTTCAATACTAATTAAATGAATGTGACAGTAATTACAGCATTTTATGTTAATTACACTTTAGAGAAAATTAATTTGGTTGCCTTGTAGCTTTATCATTTTATTGCTGTAAGTCTTTTAATTTTTTTTTGCCCTTTTCTCATAATAACAGTAATTATTTTAAAGCTATCCTTACTAAACTTATATCCACCACTGATGGCCCATGTGTTCTGCATTGTGTTGTCTGCAAAACTCAGGGACCATACAAGGTTGTAGAAATTGGCTCCATTTTGCAGATAAAGATAAGAACCTAAAAAGAGTTAAATGACTTTCATAATTAATAAGTGTATATATATTGTGTTTGTATTCTTTGATCTCTGTCCCTTCCCATTCACCAATGTAGTGTCATTTTTAATTCCTATATTTGGTTGTTAAATCAAGCAATCTCTTAAAGACTCTTTTATAGAGTACTTTTAGGTTTAAAACAAAATTGAGAGGAAGATACAAAGATATGTCATATACCCATGGTCCCCACACATTATAGTCTCTCTTATTATCAAAATCACTCACCAGAATGCTACATTTTTTATCAGGGTGAACCTATATAGACATGTCATAACCACTCAAAGTACATAATTTAACTTATACGGTTTACTCTTGCTCTTGTGCATTCTGTGGGTTTAGATAAATGTGTGATAACATATATACTTTATTATAATATCATACAGAGTATTTTTACTGCTCTAAAAGTTTTCTGTGCTCGGACCATTCATCTCTCCTCCCTCTCCCCACCCCTGGCAACCACTGATCCTTATATTTACTCCATAATTTTGCGTTTTACAGAATATCTTGTATTTGGAATCATATTGTATGTAGCCTCTTCAGATTGACATGTTTCACTTAGTAACATACATTTAAGATTCCTCCTTGTCTTTTGATGGCTTAATAGCTTCTTTCTTTTTAGTGCCAAATAATATTCCATTGTCTGGTTGTATCACATTTTATCCTTTCACCTATGGAAGGATGTCTTGGTTGCTTCCCATTGTTGGCAATTTTGAATAAAGCTGCTATAAACATCCATGTTTAGGGTTTTTGTGTGGGCATAAGTTTTCAACTTCTTTGGGTAAATACCAAGGAGTGTGATTGCTGAGTAGTATCTTAAGAGTATGTTTAGTTTTATGAGAAACCACCAACTGTCTTCCAAATTGTCTGTACTATTTTGTATTCCTACCAGCAGTGAATAAGAGTTCCTGTTGTTTTACATCCTCACCAACGTTTGATGTTTTCAGTGTCCTGGATTTTGGTCAGTTTATTAGGTATTATGTATCAAGTAAATTTTTAAAACCAGTTGGTCTCTGTCCCTTGGATTATGAATTTTTTTCATTTCAATATTCTTTTTTCTTTTCTTGTATATCACTCCCTTCCCTACTTCCCAGGGCAATACTGCTCTTTCCTTTTAGTCACATATAAATTGTTTGTTTTCTAGATGGAAAGAAGTCTTTTCTTCATGCTTCAATTCATTAACTATTTTTAAATGTTTAGTGAGAAGTTGCCTGTTGTGATTTATAGTCTGTTAAGAGAATGACATTTTCATAGAATGAAATTATGATTCAAAAACTTTAAAATAGTTTTATTACATATTGAAGCTTGCTGTCATAATCACAGAAAGATAAAGCTAAAGTAGTTAGTTATATGTTGTCATTTAAGTTATAAGGAATAAAATGGGACGTAGGATTAAAATAATAGATAGATTTGATTTCTGGAAGAAAAGGAAAAGAAAATACAAGTAGTATTAAGTCTGAAATGAAAATTTCCTTGTTGCCAATTTAATACAAATGTCCTAAATATTCTAGTTACTTGTTGCTGTGGAACAAACTAACCCACAACTTATTGTGACTTAAATTTACAACCATTTTCTTATGTCTCTTGGGTTCATGGGTAAGGAATTTCAGGTAGGACTCAGATGTGGTGTTGATGAAAATTGCTTGGAGGTAGTAAGCTAGCCAGTCTGATGTAAGATGGCTTCACCCAATGAGTGCCAGCCACCTTAGTGGAGATGGCCAAGAGGCTGGGCTCAGTTGGGACATCAGCCAGAGCAAAGAATCATAGAACACAGACTCACCACCATGGCTGTTTCGTGGTGGTCTGACATTTGACATGGTGGATCAGTGCTCCCAGAGAATACAATAATATGTTAAGTGAAAGCTGCAAAGGTTTCTTATGACTTAGACTTGGGAATCCCAAGTCATTTCTGCCAAGTTTTATTTGACACGAAAGTCACTGAGGTCAGCCCGGATTCAAAGTGAGGAAAATTAGACTTCACCTCAGTGTGAGGACTAGGAAAGAATTTGTGGCCAATTTTAATCTCCCACAGCCATTATACCAATTATCTTAGATTGTGTCAATTCAAGTGCAAAATGAATTAGTGGTAGAGAGGGCAAATGGTTTCATGTATTTTCTACTAATTTAAACAATTATTGTTAGAATCAGAGCAGCTGTAACTGAAGTTGATCTTTTCTGGTAATATATTTATTGATTTAATTGAAAAGGAGAGATTGGTTTTGTTAATATTAGAACTATAAATCTTTTCTTTCTATATATGTACATTCTCTATTTAATATTTGTTTCATGATTGACAATGTAAAATTATGTTCATCTCACAAGTTCAAGAATTATAGACATGAAATCTGAGGAAAGATAAAGAATCCTCGGCTTAATTTTTTAGCTTCTGAGCCAACGTTATATCTTTTTGCACCAACTTATATAACACTAAATATTATAAGTTATGTTTCCTAAAATACAGGCTAGTTTTAAGGGTAGAAAAAACCAATTAGGAGACAATGAGGAAGATGACTTGGGAATGGTTGAATTCAAAATGTATTTTGAAGGTAGAGGCTCATGATCCAAAAGTGAAGAAAGAAGTCAAGGATAATACCAAGATTTTTGGCCAAAGCAACTAGAAGAATAAGTTGTCCTTAAACAAAATAGGAAATGTTCCCGAAGCACCTGGTGTGAAAAACAATGTAAGGAACTGATTTTGAAAATACTCACATTTGAGGTGGCTATTAGACATCCAAATGGAAATGTCACGTAGGCAGTTGAACATACCAATCTAGAGTTCAGGAGAGAGGTCCAGGCTAGAATCAGCACATATGATGTTTAAAATCCTTGACACGGGGAAATCACCAAGGGAGAGTAAAGAATGAAGTGGTTGAGGAGTTGAAAATGAGAGTTTGGGCTAAGAATGTGAAAGAAAGGAAGAAAAAGAAGACAGGAATGGCAGTGTCAATGCCTGATAGGGTAGAACTTAAACTAGTAAATCATTAAGTGAAAAGACATTAGGCTAATGTCTTTTATTTACCTTTTAGGTAAATAAAAGGAAAGTTTGTCAAAAAAAAAATACAGCGAGCAAAACTTTTATGAACCCAACAAATAGCTAAATATATAAAGCCAAAAAAAATGAAATGTAAAGACAACTTGACAAAATACTGTGTATACACATATGTATGTGTGTGTATATAGATTTAATGCACCTTTTTAGTCCTAGACACCTAGTAGACACAATTGGAGAGGTATTGGAAAGAGTAGTTAACAAGCTGAATAAAGAGATACATATAGAAGCTCAAATAAATAATATAGTTTTTAAAAGTGAAAATCTCCCCTTTGGTCTCAGGGAAAAATGTAAACTTTGCTCTCTTTTATTTAATTCTTTCTTTTTATGTGATAGTAAGAAATGACCCCCTTTTCCTGGCTTCATCAAATGTTTATTGATGCCTATCACATGCATGCTTGGTTACAGTGTAGTAATATACAAGATATGCCCATTTTCTGCCTTATTAGAACTTAATGTTCAGGGAGAGAATTAGTTATAAAATGGCTAGTTATTTCATTATAGTTTTGACAAATGCTTTTTGGAAGAGCACAAAGTATTTGAAGATATGTTGACCAGAGGGCATAATCTAGTCTAGGAAAGATCATGGAATGCTTCTCTCAAAGAGCAGAGTGGGAATTAGACCCCATGAGTGATTGAGGGATGGGTACTTTATACTTTAGGAAGTGGATAGCTTTTCAGGCTGAGCGCAAGATGTCTGCAATTAAAAGAAAGTCAGTGTGGTTGCATTATATTGAAAGATGGAAAGGGTTGCATGGATACAAACCTGAGGAAGGATGCAAGAAGTAAATAAAGCGTGTTCGAATTCCTTGAATCAAACCAGATAATCTGTCATTATAGTTGTCATAGTTGAAGTTAACACTACATTCTTTCAGAGATCACAGACTGATGCCCTGTAGGCCAAATACCTCCTACAGATTTTTTTGTTTGTTTTTTAAAAATAAAAGAAAGTGGCCAAGATTTATTACAGGAATCCATATTAAAAAGAAAAAAAAGAGGGAGGAGGAGGAGAGGGAGCAGGTAGCTAACTTATCTTGAATACTAAAAGATCTGGCTGGCCATTTGACCTGAATGCCCAAGTGGCTACAAGCAAGTAGAGTGGCTGCTTTGGGCATTCAGTCTCCAGATTGCTACTTCCTTCTCTTGTTTTATATATCCATCTTTGTTTTCACTCATTTAGAATGACTTCATGGTCACTGTGGGCATTGGAGTTTCCAACCCCTTCCAACCCTGCTGTGTTATGCTTAATTGCTGACCCTGCTAGCAGGTCAGCAGTTAAGCATAACATTTATTTAGTATGTAAAATGGTCTGGTACTGTAAGAGGCACTAGAAATATAAAGGTAAATGATAATGTCCATGCCATCAAGTAGTTCATAATTTAACATGAGACTCAATTCATAATTATAGTGTAAGATAAATGCAAAAACAGAAGTATGCATTAATATGTAAGTAGCATGAGATTATACAAATATGGAGTTTTAGAAGAATAACTCAAATATTTGAAGATAGAGTAGATAGAGCAGGATGATCACTTTAACATTGCTGTAATTGGAATTGACTGTGAAGATTTCTTTGGAGATATCTAATCAGTAAGTATATATATAGCAATAACCCAAATAAAAATGATCAGGAATAGAATAAAACTATATTATTGACAATGCCATTTCCTATCTGCTATAGAAATGAGTATAGTACAAACAGAAATAATAATAGTGGAATCAGGTGGTCAGGCCAGTTAGAGAATCATCTAAAAATCAGTGTTTTTGGCTTTTAGAACTTCCTCAGCAGTGTCTTTCATTCTTTCTTTTCATTTTTGAGAAAATGAAAGAAACAGCGATTTGTTGTTCCACTTATTTATGCATTCATTGGGTGATTCTTCTATGTGTGGACTGGGGATTGAACCCACAACCTTGGCATATTGGGACAATGCTCCAAACCAACTGAGCTAGCTATCCAGCTAGGTCCTCTCTTCCTTTCCCTCTCTACTTTTCTTTCCTTTTCTTCCTTCCTTTTTTCACTTCCTTTCTTCCTTTTTTTTTTTCTTACTCTAGTTGTGTGTTTTCCATGTGGACACAGTTCATAGTCAAATTCTGTGTGAAGTTAGCACCAAACATTGCTACAATCACTGAGTCCTTTGCAGTTTTCAGCCTTTCTTTGGATGACTGTCCTGACCAACTCCAAGTCTTTCGAACTTTGCTTTTGTCTCTTTTATGTTTTTAAAATATTGTAGGGATTTATTCAGGAAGATAGACTTTTAAGCAATAGAAATACACTTTCTTTATCTTCATTTTTTCAAGTTATTAAAAAAAATTGGTCCCTGTAACTTCATAATACAAAGTTTTGTGCAACTTATTTTAAAACGTGTGTTCTCAGAAGGGATGATATCACCCCCAAAGGGGTTACAATTCGTTGAGGAGAAATCTTAAACAATTTATAAACACTGGTTTATATTGAAGTAACTATGCATCAGTTTGTAAGAAAACAAGTGTGATTAAGTAGAGGAAAGATTCTAACATCTGGAAGGAACTGGACAGTAAAAGCTGAATTTGAGAAGCTAGATTTTACTATATTTTGAATTGTACTTTGTATTGGTAAAAGGTCATTCAAAACTAGATATACTTAAGCATTTTAAGCTAGACAGAAATATTTTATACCACATTCTTAACGAAGCATATTGTAGAGTCATTGAATTCCAACGAAGCATGCATTGCAACCTGATTGCTACCTTCTTGGTTTCATATAACACTGAACAACTGTTGTCTCAGTGATTTTTTATTTAGCTCAAATACACATTTTATACTTACTGTGGGGTTCAAAGATTACTTTTACTGCTTTTATTAAAAGCCAACATTAGTTTTATAGAAATACTTTCTTCATTTTTACATAGGTTTTCCTCCCACCTGAACACTGTAAACCTTTCGACAGAAAACATTTAATCTATCAGAAATATTAGTTTTCAGTTCTTTGTAGTTTTTTCATAGTCATTATGTGATTTTAGGTGATAATGTCTACCGCTATTGGTGTACTGTTACAGATTTTTAAATGGGTATATTTCCAATTTCAAGAGCCTAAAAATAGAAGAGGGTAAGAATAGAAAAACACAAGTTTAATAGAGGAAATAATGGAATTAGAAATACAGGAATTAAAGCTTTTAAGTGTTAACAGAATAAAATTTCAAAGGAGGATATTATTCAATTCTGGAGTAGTAGCTGAAATAGTGGTTTCCAAATTCATGTGTGTATACTAGAAAAGATGCAGTAAGGTGGGACTGGAGTTGTGCAAGATTTAGCTCATTGTGCAAATTAGAACCTGTAACCATTATTATTATTTGTATTTTATCTTTTTAAAATCTATTTTGTGATTTTCCTAATAAACATTATTTTTGTGTATTGGGGATGTAAGCACAACAATATTTATTGAAAATGAGGTTGTGGCTTTGAAGTGTTTGAAAGAAATGTAAAAAAATGGGCATGAGCTATGAAATCAGATAAATTCAGTTTTTAAAATTCTGATATTACTATTTATAAGGTTTCTATTTTGAACCTCAATTTCTCTAATTATTAAATAAGGTAATTCTTTTCATGAGGATGTTTTAAATACCAAATGAGTAAATAAATGTGTAAAGGTTCTGAGTTTTCTTCCCTTTTTGTAGAATATAAAAGGAATCAACAATTTGGGGCTACAAGAAATATGTTCATATGGTGAAAAATTAATCATCTGCGTAGCTGTTGCCTGGATATTTCCTCTGTGATTATTTTTATGATCTTGTACGATTTTCTTCTTTCAATAAAACCATAGAGCACAGAAAGAGCAGGAAAGTCAGGAAACTGGCAAAGACTGGGAAGCTTTGCAGTTAACTTTCAAAATGTGCTCTTGAACACATCATTTTTCATGATTGCTGCTTCTCATGTAAAACAAAGGGATTAGGCCCTGACCCTTGTGACTCAGTTGGTTGGACGAGCTCCACAGAGCCCCACAGAGCAGAAGGTCGCCAGTTGATTCCCAGTCAGGGAACTTGCCTGGGTTGCAGGTGGTCCCCAGTTGTCACGTGTAAAGAGGCGACCAACTGATGATGTATCTGTCACACTTAGGTATTTCTCTCCCTCTCTCTCTCCCTTCCCCTCTCTCTGAAAATAGGTAAATGAAATCTTTTTTTTTTTTTTTTAAATAGAAAAACAAAGGGACTAGACTAGATTGTTTATAAGATGCCTTCATACTCTTATGTGTCATTGATTCTATTCAAAACAAGGTAATTGTTGTCTATTAACTGTAACTGCCATCCTAGGGTAAATGAAATAGTGTTTAACTACATGCAGGTAACAGTATGGGAGCTTGCTTAAATTACATGATTGCTTTCCTTATTCTTCACAAGGAATTTTTGTCAAGTACAGTTTAGAACTAATTAATACTATCAAATCATAGTATTTGTATTTGAATTCCTAGCATACAACCAATATGTACGGTAAGTTTATTACATATGATTGTCTTTTTAAGAAAAAACATTAAACTAGGAAAATGTTTATAGTTACCAGAAAGAAAATATCTCTAATTGCTTTTTCACAACTTTATTAAGGTATAATTTGCATAATATAAAGTCCACCTAGTATAAGTATACAATTCAGTGGTTTTTAGTGTATTTATAGAGTTGTGCAGCCATCAACCCAATCCAGTTTTAGAACTTTTGTATCAGTCCCAAAATTTCTCTTAAGCCTCTTCGTGGTCAGTTCTCAACTCCCACACCCCTTTTCCTGCCTTAAGCAACACCTGATCTACTTTCTGTTTCTATACATTTTTTGGGACATTGCATCTAAAAGGAATCATGCTACATGTAGTCTTTTGCATCTAACTTCTTTCACTTAGCATAATGTTTTTGAGGTTCATTCTTGGCATAGCATGTATGAGTGTTTTGTCCCTTCTTATTGCTGAACATTTTATTGATATACCATATTTTATTTATTCTTTAACTAGTTGTAAGACACTTTGATTGTTTCCAGTTTTTGACTATTATGAATAATGTTTCTTTGAATATTCATGGACATGTCTTTGTGTGGGCATATGTTTTCATTTCTCGTAGGTAGGTTCCTAAAAATGGAATTGCTAGGACTTAACAAATATAATTAACTTTTTAAGAAACTGCCAAACTGTGTTCCAAAGTGGCTGTTCCATTTGACTTTCCCATCAGTAGTGTGTGTAAGGGTTCCAATTTCTGCACATCTCATCAACGCTTGATATTATTTTTTTGATTATAGCCAGTTTAGTGGGTGTGTTGTGGTGTCGCATTATGGTTTTAACTAGCATATTCCTAATGACTAATGGCGTTGAGCACATTTTGTACTTATGAGCCTTTCATGTATCTTCTGTAGTAAAATGTCCATTCAAGCAAGTCTTAGTTATGAGAGTTTGTCTATATTTTGACTACAAGGGTGTAGTAAAATGTTGTCAGATACATGGTTTGCTAATATTTTTAATATTCATGGGCATGTCTTTGCTAATATTTTCCTCCCTGTCTGTGACTTGTCTTTTTATTGTCTGGTTGCTGTTTTTTGTGTTTTTTTGTTTGGTTGGTTGGAGAGTTTTTTTGTTTTGTTTTTTAATCAGTTTTATCTTTTATGGCTCATGCTTTTGTTGTCTCAGAGCTCTGCCTAACACAACAAGGCCACAAAGATTTTCTTCTCTATATTCTTTCAGGGGTGTCCATCCAACATGCGGCCCAACACAAAATTGTAAATTTACTTAAAACATTGAAAGATTTTTTTTTGGTTACATGTCACAGTGTATTTAATGTGTGGCCCAAGAAAACTCTTCTTCCAGTGTGGCCAGTGATACCAAAAGGTTGCCCACCCCTGTATATATGGTTTATCACTTTAGCTCACAATTTAGGTCTGATCCATTTGAATTAATTTTTGTGTATGGTATAAGGGTCTAAGTTTTTATGCATATGATACCCAGTTGTCCCCAAACCATTTGTTGTTATCCTTTGTGAAAAATCAATCTAACATAAATATAAGGATTTATTTCTAGAATCTCAGTTCTCTTCATAATCTATTCTTACACTAATAACAAAAATTCTTTTGATTACTATACCTTCATACAGTATTTTAAAATTGGTTGTAAATCCTCTGACTTGGTCCTTTTTCATATTGTTTTGGCTCTTCTAGATCCTTTGATTTCTACATAAAATTAAGATCACCTTATTTCTTTTTTCTTCTTTTTAAACCAGTTCGGATTTTAAAAAGATTGTGTTAGACCTATAGATGAATTTGAGGAAAATTGCTGTATTAACTAACAAGCATTGAGCCTGCCAGTCCATGAGCATGGAATGTTTCTCCATTTGTATTTTTCTCTTAAGCAGTATTTTATAACATTATAAGACTTGTACTTCTTAAATTTTTTTCGTAATTATTTTTGTGTTATTTTCAATGGAATTGTTTTATTAATTCTGTTTTCATATTTTTGCTAGAATATAGAAATGCAATTGATTTTTGTATATTGATCTTATATCTTGTGACCTTGCTAATAAGCTTGTTTATTAGGCCTTGTAGTTTTTTAGGGGTTCCTTTAGGATTTTCCACATATATGATAATGTCATCTGGTGATAAACAGGCTCACTTCTTTTTACTCTGAATGCAAGTACTATTTTTTTAATTTAAATTTTATTTTAGGTTTATTGTTGTTTTGGGGGGGGGGTTTGTTTTTTTGTTTTTTGTTTTGGCATTACAGCACTGGCTAGATCCTACAGTACAGCATTCAGTAGAAGTAGTAAGAACAGACATCCATCCTATTCTTCAGATATTTGGGGGAAAGGTTTCACCATTTAAATATGTTAGCTGTAGACTTGTCATAGGTGCCCTTTTAGTAAGTTGAAGTTCCTTTGTATTTTGAGCTTTTTGAGCATTTTTATAGTGAATAGGTGTTGGATTTTGTCGTGTGCTTTTTCGGCATCTATTGAAATGATCATGTGGTTTTTGTGTTTTATTCCATGCATGTAGTGTTTTGGCTTAATTGATGTTTGAATGGTAAACCTGCCTTGCATTCTCAGGAAAAATCTCACTTGATCATAATGTGTAATGCTTTTTTACATGTTGCTGCATTCAGTTTGCTAATCTTTTTTAAAAGATTTTTATATTTATGTTCACAAGAGATACTGAGCTATAGTTTTCTTGTATCTTCTCTGTCTGGCTTCAGTGTCAGGGTAATACTGACCTCATACAATGAGTTGTTTCTTACATATATCATAAGCTTCATTGGTGAAACCATCATTCCTAGGCTTTTTTAGTGTGAAGATTTTTAATATGTGTAGTTCAATGTCCTTACTTGTTAGATTTTCTCAGATTTTCTAACTTTTGTAGTCATTTCACGTAATTTGTCTTTTTAGGATTTTCTCCTTTTTAATATAAGTTCTGAAATTTGTTATTTTTAAAGTTGTTCATAATATTCCCTTATGATTTTAATTTTTAAAGGGTCAGTATTATTTTTCCTCTTTTCCATTCCAAATTTGGTAATTTGTGTCTGCTTTCCTCATTTTCTTGGTCATTCTAGCTAAAGGTTTGCCAGTTTTATTGACTTTTTTTTCTAGAGAGACAATTTATGAAGTCATTCACATTTCTCTTTTCCTTTTTTAGGGTTTTATTTCATTCATTTTTACTCCAGTCTTTTATTTCTTGTTTTGGATTTAATCTGTTTTTTTCTAGTTTCTTAAGATGTGGAAATTTAGGTTATTGATTTGAGCCCTCCCCCCATATAAGCATTTAAATCTATATATTTTCCAATAAATGGTACTTTAGTTGTATCTCATATTTTGATATGTCGTGTTTTCATTTTTATTCCTATTCAGCTTTCTTTTTAATCTTCTTTGACCTATGGATTTTCTCAGATTTCTTTCTGTTACAAATTTTTAAGTTCTATTATTCAGGCAGCATCATTTTATGATTCTAAATTACTTCAATTTGTTCATAGCCCATCATGTGGTCAGTTTTGGAGAATGTCCTATGTGTGCTTTAAAGGAGTTTGAATTCTGAACAGTTGAGTGGAGTGTTCTAAAAATGTAAGTTAGGTCAAATTGATTGATAGTGTTGTTAAGGTCTTTTACATCCTTGCTGGTTTTCTCTCTAGATGTACTTTATTCAGTTCTGTTTTTGCTTCATATGTTTGGCATCTTTGTTGCTAGGTGTGGATGGTACTTTTATGAATGTTATCTCTTCTTGATGTATTATTGACTCGTGAAATAATCCCTCTTTGTTTTTTGGTACCATTTATCTCAGTCTATTTCATCTGCTCCTTACATAGCGACTTCAGCCTTCTTATTGTAATTGTTTGTATAGAATATCTTTTCCATTGTTTTACTTTCAACCTATTTGTATCTTTGAATCTAAAATGTGTCTTTTGTAGAATGTCCTGAGTGTAATAATTAATCTCTGCCATTTGAGTGACATGTTTAGTGTATTCCCATTTAATGTGGTTATCGATGATTGGATTTATGCCTGCCATTCTTTTTCTGACTGTGTGTGTGTGTGTGTGTGTGTTAAATGTTGTTTTACTGCACATTTAATTTTCTTGTTGATTTTTTTAACATTTGTAAGTTTTATTTTTTAGAGGTTGCTATAGGGATTACAGTATACATCTCAATTTATCACAAGCTACTTCTGTAGTTGAATTTTTATCTCAATATAGTACTTACTGGTAAAGAAAAGTTAAACTAGATTTGTCTAGAATGGTAGTACTCAGTTTAAAAAGAAGTACTGTTTTCTAAAGAATCATAAATTTTTATGCATTGATAATTCTGTTTATTCTGTGTTTCTGAGCTATGCTGTTGTCAGTTCTAGTGTGTTTTAATGGTAGTTAACTATCCATGTCAGTATTTAGAATTTATATCTAACTATGGTTTCAGAACCTATATTGAGTTCTGTTATTATGTGAGTTGCACAGTTATTATGAATTCCCAGTTTTCCGGTTACATTAGCTGTAGTCATGATATTTCTCCCCACTGCTGATCCCCAAAACTTCACAAATATACAGCATTCCTATTTCTTATGTAAAATAGCCTAGACTAGAAGTTGGACTAGTAACCTTAAATTTTCTTCCATCAAAATCCAGTGATTCTATTTGATTAACAGTGTCTATGGGCATTGTAATATTCATTTTGATACATTTGCATAATGATAATTCAAAACCTATTTACCTATAGTTGGTTGACATCTGACTAGATGGTGGAGACATTTTTCATTTCTGGGCTTTGGTCTTAGAGGGATGAGGATTTAATCTCATTATAAGAACTAAAAGGAGGCTTGTAAGTTACAGAGCCATACATAACATGCCGAAAGTAGAAAGTTTGTTTTTAATATCAACATGGTGTAATTTTTGATAAAGAATTTAATTTTTTAATGTAATAAGCAGGGTTATGGTTTCAGAAATCAATAGTGAAAATTATCCAATTCCATTCACTTCAGTACAGAAAAGATACCAACTGGATTTTATTACTTAAATTGCCTTGTTTCCTCATCAGCTATCAGCATTTATGTTTAATAAGAAATTAGTAATATTATAAGTTTTTTATGGATCTCTGTTGGATTTTATTCTAGAGTTTTCCAGTGATTTAAATTACTAATCAGTGTAAAAGTTCAACTTTAATTTTGGTACTCTTCCTTTTAATTATTTTTATTTTGTTAATCCTCATCCAAGGTTATGTTTATTGATTTTGAGGGGGGTGGTAATGATGTGAAAGAGAAACGTGGATGTGAGATAGGATTCCAAGACTGTACATTTGAATGGCTGTGTATTCGCCACTGCCAGTATAAAACACACTAGGTAAATTCCAAGATTTCAAACCTTTCTGTCCTTAGAATATATCCCAGTATATTATTAGTTACCTAGAGCTTCTGTAATAAATTACTACAAATTTGGTGGCTTATAATAACAGAAATTTATTCTCTCAATACTAAAGCCCAGAAGTGTAAAATCAAGGTGTCAGCAGGCCTATCCTCTCTGCTGAGGCTCTAGGGATAGTCCTTCCTTGTCTCTTCTAGTTTCTGGTGGCTCCGGGCATTCCTTGAGTTGTGACTGAGTATCTCTGATCTGTGCCTCCATTTTCACATGGCCTTCTCTGAGTCTGTCTCCATCTCCCATTTCTGTCTTTTGTAAATGGACATGTTGATTGGATTTAGGGCCCACCCTAAATTTAGGATGATTTGGTCTTGAGATCCTTAATTACATTTACAAAGACCCTTTTTTAAAATAAGATCACATTCATAGGTCTGGGTGGATCTTTTTGGAGGGTGTCACAATTCCTCTCACTACCTCCAGTTATGATGGTATGCAGTCACAATGTGTGTTCATGGATTAAATTATGTGTGAGACTATGTTATTATTTGATAATAATGGTTAGGTTCATTTGTTGCTGTTTGTATTCAGTTTTAAGATTTGCTTTTTTGTCCATTCTGATTTATTGTTGATTTCTGAGTATGTAATAACCTATACATGGTTCAAAGTCAAAACTATATTAGGAAGTTAGTGACTACCATACCATTCCTGTCTTCCTTGTGCCATTCCTACCTTCTGTATGGATAACTATTTCATTAGTTTCAAATTTATCTCTCTGGATTTCTTTTTGTGCTTAAGCAATACATATATACTATTTCTCTTTTTTCAGAGAAAGATTGTACTCTGCATACACTTTATTTTGCACCTTGCTTTTTTCACTTAGTATATCCTGGGAATTACTCCATATCAGTTCATAGTATTACTCTTTTTTTTTTAAACTGCTGCATAATATGTTATGATGTAGATGTACCTTGGTTTATTCAGTTAGTTTCCTATGCTTCGGCATTACATTGTTTATAAAAACATTTTAAATTGCAGGCAGTGTTGTAATGAATAATATTCCGCATATGTTCTTCATATTTGTGGAAGGTAAATCACTAGGAGTGGGAAAATTTGTTTGTTAGGTATTGTAAGTTACTGCTAAACTCAACCCATTTTGCATTCTAACCAGCAGCGTATGAAACAGCAGTGTCTGTTTCTTCACAGCCTCAACAACAGAATGTCTTAACATTTCTCATTTATCAGGTTGGCCAGAATTTGAGGGCTTGCTGTCTCAATGTAGTTTTAATTCACTTTTTACATATTATGACTATGGTTGAGCCTCTTTTTATGTTCAAGACCCATTTTTTAATTTTTGTCCTGGAATGACGACAAATTAATTTTAAATTCTGATTTCACATCTTAACTGATTATTATACTTTGGTCAATTCATTTCAGCTTGTTGTCTTCCCATCTTTTAATGAAGATAGACTTATTCATTGGGTTATTATGAAGATTAAATGAAAAAAGGGGGTGGAGAGAAGAATAATAGATTATGCAAGTAGCACAGTACTTAGCACATAGCTGGCACATAGTAGGTAAAAAAAACCTTTTTCTCCCCCTTTACCTTAGTATAAGCCACACACTACCTATGGTTAGATAGCCTAGGAAATTTATATCTACACAGTCTTTTCTATGAAGGAGAATTTGTGGTGTGATCATAGAACCATGATCTATTCATTTATCCATGTGTTGGAGCAGAATTCAAGTGGGGTTTTTTTGTTTGTTTTTTGTTTTGTTTTGTTTTTTGAAGAAAGATTCTGAGCTGCCTGAGGCTTCTCTGTAGAAGTAGAACATATTTGGGGTAGACTTGTTAAACTTAATAAAATTATCTTCTCTTCACTTTTCTTGCCTTAATTGACAAAGCATATCAAATACAAAATCCTTCTAAGGCTGCCTGTAGCATTGTCATATTTGGATTCCTTAATTTAAGCACAAAAAGTTTTTCATGATGTGGCATCTATTTAACTTCCTTGCTGTCCACACCTTTTATCCTGAAATACTTGAGATTTCTTAAACCTGTCATGTAGTTTTATATCTTTCTATCTTCGCATCTGCTTTTCCCTCTGCCAGGTTACCTTTTCCATTCTTTTTCATCTTATAGTTCTTATCAGGCTTTCAAAATTTATTGCAGGTGGTATCTTCTCAGAAGCCTTTCTCTATCTTCTAGCACAGTAATTATCAGTAAGATTCCTAAGTCAGTAGCATTAGCATCACCTAAAAACATTGTTAGAAATGCCAGAATTCTTACTTGTTAATCAAACTCTGGGATGATGCCCTGCAATCTTCAGAGCCCAGTGGTTTCCAGATTTCAGCATGTATTAGAATCATCTGGAGGGCTTGTTAAAATGCCAGCTCCCATTCCTGAAAACCTTGGGTTGGGTGGGTGTAATGGTTGCATTGATAGCCCTAGTTCTTTGCCCCTCCTTGTATCCAAGTCCTTTCCCAAGTAGTACTTCCCCCCACTCCTAAAGAGGCAGAAAATATTTCCCTTCCCCTTGATTTTGTATTTGGACATACATGTATTTTGGACATGCTTTTGACTATTGGAGTTAGTGGGTGTGGCATAACCAAACACTGGAAAAGCATTTGCACGCTTGGGCTTGCACTTGGGTACCTCTGCCATCTCCACAGGACCAGCATGTTCAGTCATCATGGCTCACTGAATCTAGCAGAAGGTTGAGAGACTATTTTTTTAAACCACTGAGTTTTTCTATTGGACATATACCCTAGGAGTGAAATTACAGGGCCACAGGAGAGTCGCCTTTAGCAGATATATCAGTTATCCAAAGTGGTTGTACCAATTTTGTATACTCTCACCAGCATTATATGAGACTTGTTTTGTTTACCATGCTTTCATTCCCACAGTTGAACTGATTAGTATTTTTTAATTTTAATGTAGTGGTGTCTCACTGTGATTGTAATTTGCATTTCCCTATAAACTGATGAAGTGAAGCACCTATTTATGTGGAAAATTGAATCAATTTAATTGATCCTAAGTTCTATGAAGACACAGGGATTGTCATGTTTTATTCACTGCTGTACAACAATGCATTGCATATTACAGACATTCAATAAATGTTTGTTGAATGAATAGTATAAGAGCAGAACTTGATGAATGTTCAATTGAGAATTTTCCGACTTTACCTAATAATTGATTCTGTGACCTCTGTCAAGATATATAACATCACTAGGTCTTGATTTTCTTGTCTGTAAAAAAAGAGAGTTTAACTGTTTATTCCTAAGCTATTTTTCAACTATGAAATTATGTGATTCTGAAATTTATAAATTGCTTTTCACATTGTTTCTATTGTTCTGGGACTCGAGCCATGCTTATTTTCTCTTGATTGTCTATTTTTTTATTTTATATCTTCACTTCATTTTCACTTACTTAAAAGTTAAATGAATGAGTGAAACAGCCTGCAATGGCATACCAGTGGCAGAAAGCACAATGGACACTGTATTTAAATACTGTTTTCTAATAAATAGAACCAGAGATCTTCCCTGAAGAAGGCTGATTTCCACTGCTGCGGTAGGGAATGTATGAGATGAGGTTGGAACATCTTATTCCACTGGAAAATAAAGAATTGCTTATGGAATAATAGGACATAATACAAGGATATAAGAGTCAGCTTAAAGGAGCTGCCACTGTCCAAATGTGGAACAATTCGATGACACTTCCATTGAATAAAAAAGAAACCCCTGACTCCATACTGGAAGGAAGGAAGGGAGGGAGGAGAGAAATGCTCCATCATAGTAGAATGCCAACTAATAAATATAACAGATGGATAGAAAATCATTAATGGTGTTAAAAATAATGAGTAAAAAGTCTGATGGGATCAGTTATTTACATAGTCTCAAAGTATCTCTCGACAGATTACTAACTACAGAGGGTTATTTTACAGGGGAGAACATGGCCCACACCACCATAAATCAGGTGATCAAAGTTAAAAACTAATATCAGATACTTCCTGTTATAATGCACTGAGAAGGATATAACACTTACCTCTGTAGTATTCCTACCAAAAATCTATCACCTGAATCTAATAACATCTGATAAACCCAAATTGATGGATTTTATAGAAGTTTGCCTATACTCTTAAAAGATATCAAAATCAATAGAAAGTCAAAGGAAGTATTCCATATCCAAAAAAACCTAGAGAGGCATGACAACTAAATGCAATATGTAGTCCTTGATTGGTTACTGAACCAAGAAAAAGCAATAGCCATAAAAGGATATTATTGCAATAAGTAACAAAATAGGGATCAGGGATTAGATATTACCGGTGTTTTATAAATGTTAAATTTCCTGATTTTGTTCATTGTACTGTGATTATTTTAGAGAATGTTATTGTTCTTGGGAGTATTTATAGAAATGGACCATGATATCTCCGCTTGTTCTCATAGAGTTCTGGGCAATGAACTATGAACACACAGTGGGACAGGGAGGAGGGAGCTAATGTGAATGTGAATGTTAAAGCAAATGGGGCAAAACCTAAAAAAAATTGGTGAATATAGAAAAAGTTATGGCAGTTTCCTGTACTTGTATGGCAATTTTGTGTAACTTTATAGTTCTTTTGCTAAGTTTGAAAATATCTCCTCAACCTAAGAATATTTGAAAATTTAAATCCTTCAGAAAAAACTTTTAAAAACTGTTAATAACTTTTAAAAGTTTTTAAAAATTAAATTCTAAGAAAAATCTGTCTATAAATTGCTCTGTAATTTCTAAATCAGCTAGTTCGAACCTTTAAATTTGTTTAATAATAAAAGCCTGTAATGCAAATGAACTAGGTACTATATAGAGTGTACTATACAGACTGTAACTACTTTTTAAATTTTTTAATTTTTAAATAAAAAGTAGATTCATAGAAAGTTAAAAACATTATAGGGATATCAGGTACACCCTTAATGTATCCTCCTCCAAAGGTCACTGTATTTTTCAGACTTTAAGATGCACCCTCCAAAATTTGGGAGGAAATAGGGGTGCGTTTTATAGTCCGAATGTAGCTTATCTGGCTCTCTGTGAGGGGGTGGCCTATGTTATTTATGTTATTAAATATTTTACCATATTTTTTGCTTCAAAATTTTTTTTCCTATTTTCCTCCTCTAAAACCTAGGTGCATTTTATGGTCAGGTGCGTCTTATGGTCCAGTGTGTCTTACGGTCCAAAAAATTCAGTATATTGTATATAACTTTAAAGTTTCAAAACCAGGAAATTGACATTTGTACAGTCCGAGAATTTATTTAGATTTAGTGCATTCTGTGTATCTGTTTCTATAAAGTTTTATCATGCGTGTAGCTATGTAAAACCACACTCAACAAACAGAACTGTTTTAGCAACACAAGCACCATTCCCCTCTACTTTCACTTTATAACACACACCTGCACTCCTCATCTCTAATCTCTGGCAACCACTGATCTGCCCTTCATCTCTATAATGTTGGTATTTCAAGAAGAATGTTATGTAAATGGAATCATACAGTTTGTAGCCTTTTGAGATTGGCATTTTTCACTATAATTTTCTTGAGATCTATCCACAGTTATATGTGCCAATTGTTTGTTTCTTCGTGTTGTTGAGTAGCATTCCAAGGTATATAGATCTACCACAGTTGTTGAACCATTCACACGTTGAAGGATATTTGGGGTTTTTTCCCCCAGTTGGGGCTATTACCAGTAAAACTGCTATGAACGTTATGTGCAAGGTTTTACACGAACCTAAGTTTTCATTCCATAAACAACTGTGTGTACTTTTTTTCTTATTTAGATTTAGGATTTTTTTTTTTAATTTTTATTTTTTGAGAGAGAGAACGAGAAAGAGAAGGAACATAGATTTGTTGTTCTACTTATTACGCATTCATTGGTTGATTCTTTTGTGTGCCCTGATCAGGGAATGAACCTGCAGCCTAAGAACCCTGAGCTACCCAACCAAGGCTCTTAGGTTAATTTTTTAAAGTTTATTCGGAGCCAGTTAATTTTATACTTTATTTGTGAAAAACCATTGTTCCTTCTAGTATTTTTTTAACCTGAAATTTGTTTATTGAGATGGTTCCCCACTCATCTTGACTCAAGATGCTTTTGGCGCTGCTTTCTTCTGAAGGGGCATCCTTCTGTAAGTCTTGCTTTTCCTCCTGTAGGCTGACAGAGGACAGTGGAGCAGCTAAGACACAAAACTACTGTTGGCACATGGCTCAAGATGGTGGTGATTTTATAGTGTCCTGGGCATTTCTCATCCATGAATTAGGAGGTAGGGCCCTGCACCAGGCGCTTTTTGTGTTTTCTCCCCTCTTCTTTTGGAGAGGGATAAAGGAGGTCCTTAGCAAGAGGCATGTGGTTGTGGGGAGGTCTACACTGCTGGAAAGGCTTCTTCTAGTATTTTAAAGCTATGCCTAAGTCTGTAAACATGGTGAATTTAAAGACTATATACAGTCTTGGTGAAAATGGAGAGATAGATTCAATATTAAACAACTCTAGTTGGCTCTGTTCAGTAACTAAAATATGTATGTAAATGGTCTCTTGACCTGGCCTGCCAAACTAAGTATAGTCTAACTTGTATGTACCTTTTCTCCCTAATCTTGTATCAGTCCATTATTAATGCACCAGTCACATAAACAACTACTTTGTGCTAGGCTGTGTTCTTTAGGTACTTGAAATGCTACTCCCATCCCCTTGTTTCCCTTCTGCAACTCTTATTCATGAGATTTTCTTAGTTCTCATCTCTTCTTCCCCCCAGATGCTCTATTCTTTTCATTTAGAAAAGAGCAAGCACTCAGAATGTTAAGAGCAAGAACTCTGGAATCAGAACTTAGGCAAGTTACTTAACCTTTATATTTGTCAGTTTTTATATTAAAACGAAGATAATAGTAAAATAGAATAAGGATTAAAGGAATTCATGTGTAAATATAAATTAAAGGAACAAAATATAAGTTAATATGAGATTTAACATGTGAATTCCTTGGAACAATTCCAGACATATATTAGGTGTTAAGTATCATCCCTTATTATTGTTCTTATGAAATACATCATAATATGTAATCATGTCGCATGGTGATTATTCATAATATCTCTCCTGCTGGACTCTAAGGTCCATGAGGATATTACTGTGTCTGGGGGGTTTTTTTTTTTTGGTTTTTGTTTTTTGTTGTCCCGTCTCCCCCCCCCCCCGTCCGTCCCCCCCCCCCCGCTATTCAACACTATATCTGTCAGGTCCTATTCTAGGTGTTGGGTGCTAAGTATATAATAGTGAATATATAAAAACTGACTTTTAAAAACCAGAAAATTAGATAAGCAAGAAAAAAGGAAATAAGTCATACACAAATTTCATCTGCCAGTGATAAGCATACTTATACCAGGTACTGATAATGAGAAGCTAACCTACTTCTTCAAGTCTAGGCAATTCAATATTCTGATTCAAATTGAAAGTGTTTAATATCCATCTTAAGTCTAATTTGTGTTTGTGTTTCTATATAATAGTTGTGTTAAAAATTTGAGAAACTTTCTTTTTACATCCCTGTTTTCTGCAAAATCCCACTCCCATTCTACTTAGATTTCTTAAACAACAATAAAAGTCCCTTGTAAGATGAGATAAAGTTTCTATTTTTAGTCCCTTATTTTAGGTACTTTTAAAATGAGTCAGGCATTATATAGTCTGGTCACAGAAAATCACTAGTTAACATCCCAAGATTTTCTAAACCAAGAAACAAAATAAAGAAAACAGTAAAAACACTGTTTTGGGAATTTAAGATTTAATTAAAGAGCTTGTTCAGGTCCTTTTGCTCTTTAATAGCATTATCTTGGAGATCTGTTGTAGCACACAGAGTCATTTGATTCTGTGTGTTCATTAACCTACCTCAGGCTATAGTTGCTATTACAGTTTCTTTTTCAAAATGTGTGTTTCATAGAAAGTTTACTTTTGGGTAACTGATCATTGGTTTCATCAGATCCCCTACTTAAAATTTAAAAATCCTTGTGTCTTGATGAAAGATGGATTGATAATGACAGACTTTTTTCATTCTATATCTAGAAAAGATACAGCACTTGATGTTTTGAAATCTGTATTTTATGATTAGTTCATTGAACATGAACTTATTAATTTAGAAAAATATACATCCTAACTTATATGATCCTTACTTTATATACTTATGGCCTATAAAATGGCATAGTGATAGGGGCAGGATCCGTCATAAATCATAAAAAGGTTACTGTACACAGTGTGAATCAGAAATTACTTCTCTTTATTTATTACTTCTTCCCCTGTAAATAATTTTGAAATTTAGCTCTTAGTAAGGAGCTGTTTGTTATTGGTTTAAATTGACTTTTAAAAAGTTTATCTTCCCTGAAAAGCTATTTTTTTTTTCACATTCATCAGTCATATTATTTAATGGTGATATTTGGTTCTCTTGCATTCCTTTGTGGGTTTTTAAAACAATTACAGAACTAAAGCCTGAGGGAAGCATGGTGTGTTAGTCCATGTAGGCTGCTATAACAGAATATAATAGATTGGTTGGCTTACAAACAACAAAAATTTATTCCTCACTGTTTGGAAGGCTGGGAAGTAAATAAGGGTGCCAACAGATTTAGTGTCTTTGAGGATGCCCTTCCTGGTTTGTAGATTGACATCTTACTGTGTCCTCACATTGTGAAAGGGGCAAAGGAGGTCTCTGGAGTTTCTTTTATGAGGGCTTTAATCCCATTTATGAGGGCTCCACTCTCATGATCTAATCATCTGCGAAAGACCTCACTTCCAAATACCATCACATTGGTAATTAGGTTTAAACAAATGAATTTGTGGGGGGCAGTGATGGGACATTCAGCCCTCTAATATATGGTTTAGAGCAGGAATGTCAAACTCATTTTCACTGGGGGCCACATCAGCCTCCTGGTTGCCTTCAGCAGGCCAAAATAGTTTTAGGACTGTACAGATGTAACTGCTCCTTAACTGTTAAGGAGTTGAAATTACATTCGACCCTTTGAAGGCAACCATGAGGCTAATGTGGCCCCCCGGTGAAAATGAGTTTGACACCCCTGGTTTAGAGGGAATAGATCTGGGGGAAAAAAAAGGGAAGGCTTTTAATTAATGCTGACTTTAGTATGAGATAATATTTTGCACCCCACAGAAAAGTTTCCGTATTTTTTAAAAACCTGTTTACTATGAAAAGCTTAAAGTACATGCAAAGTCAACAAAAGAGTATAATGAATTCCTAATGCCCATCACTTAGCTTCAACAGTAATCAACATGCTGTCATTGTAATTTCACCTGTGCCTCCACTCATTCTCCAACCACTTTCACGTTATTTGGGGGGGGAGGGGTTGGTAACATATACTGAAAAAAAAACAGAGATCTTAGCTTTGCAATTCTGAGAAATGTGTATGCTTGTGTTAAATAACACGAGGTCTGTCCAGAAAGTATCCAGCCATGTAATGTGAAAATTAGAGACATTTATTGAAGAAGATACGAAATACAAGAAACATTGTACGTAGGACAGTGATACCTCAGTTCCTTTCAATGCAGGCACCTTGGGACCTCACACAGTTTTCCAAATCACCATCAGCTGCCCTGTCTTATTTTCCTGAATCATTGACAGTCTGAAATCTCTTCCCTTTCAGCGGTGATTTTACTTTCGCAAATAGCCAGAAGTCACAGGGCACCAAAATGGGCTGTAGGGGGGCTGAGTCACCCGGGCGATTTGATGTTTCACCAAAAAACTTTGCCCAAGACATGATGCCTGAGCAGGTGCTTTATCATGATAAAGCTGCAGATCACCATTTGCCCTCAGCAGCTGCTTTGTGAATCATGGGCATAGTTACCGTGGAGGAATACTCAAGTTTAATGCAAAATTTAATGCAGTTTCATTGCTCTGCTTGCTCTCATTTTGAATGTGATGGCCACACAGTACACATGCTCACTCAACAGTGTCTACTGCCCCCACTGACTAGTACAGTAAAGTTGTCCTTGTTCACATATGTACATTCCAGCCCACTCTTCTTGGCTGCCAGGTGACATCAATGCTGGGCAAGCCGTTCTCGTTATATTAACAGTGGTTGGACTTTTTCTGGATAGACCTCATACCCCATCATGTTATAGAACATTTTGTTCACACCAGAAAGTTTCTACCCCCCACCACTATTGAACAAATTGATATTGGACCTCAGATGCTGCTAAGAAAATGAAAAGACTGGGATAAAATATTTGCACAATACATATCTAGTACAGGACTTTTATCTAAAGCATATAAACCATACTTTCAGAAGTCAACAGGAAGTTTGCCAACTTCTGCTCTAGACCTGTACTTACTGGGATGTCAAAGCAAAGAGATGTTTAGTAGTCAGTTGGGTATATGACTCTAGTGTACTGGGAGATGTCAATTTGGAGTCATCATCACACAGGCTCTATTGTAAAATCATGGCATTGAATAGAATCAACAACAGATGAGGACAGAAGGATGAGAAAGATCCAAAATAGGAATCAGGAATGGTGAGTATTGTGAGGAAAAACTAGGAGAATGTGTGGTTCTAGAAAAGAAAGATTTGTTCAAACAGTAGGAAGTGATCAACTGTGCTGAGTGCTAAGTCAAATCATGAGATCTGAGGCTTGTGCATTGGCATTTAACAGTGTAGATGCCATTACTAACCATGGCAAGACATCTGGTGGAATGATAAGAATAAAAACACATACAGTGTAGTTTCAAAGAAGATAGAATTAGAGGTGAATATGGACAACTGAAGAAATTTTGCTGTGAGAGGAAGCAGAAAAATTAAGTAATTGAAGAGGGTCAAGGTAAGGTTTTTGGCAGAGTTTTGGTTTTCATGGGAGTAGGGGGAGTTATTAGCATGTAGATGTGTGTATGCTGATTGTAATGATTCAGTAAGAGGTAAAATTGATGACGCTGGAGAGAGGTGAGAGGAGTTAAAACTATATTTTGGGGGAATTAACCAGAAAAAGGATCGGTAATGCAGATTATGCATAAGTGATCTTGATTTTTTTGCATGTCTTCTGTGTGTACTCTTTTCCTTCTCAGTTGCCCTTTTAGATATTTTAATTATGATCTTAACCTGTTGAACTGGTAGAATTTTCTAGTATCTGAAACATACTCTCTTTGTTCTACTAAGTTGTCTTGAAGAATTCAGTGTTCCTAGGGTCAGTGTCACATAATGAGGATCAAGAAAAAAGTAGCCAGTTTCTTGAAAAGATTGTTAGGGCAGCCAAATTCCAAATAGCTAACAGAACCAAGCTGGCCGATAAGACTTTTACATACTTTTGTAATTTAATATTAATGTAGAAGTCTTGGTGTATCCAAGCTTTTCTTATACTTTATATGTATCCAAAATAAATTTCCCTGTGTTTAAGCAAAAAATGACAGACTTCAGGATCTGTTGCTTTCTGATGGTGTTGAATAATCAGTTGAGAAGAATCTGTCCAAACTTTGATAGACCAGTATAAAAATGGGGACTTAAAATTTTTACATTAATTGAAAGTGTGCCCTCTTGTGGACTATTCAGTAATTTTACATAAGTGTTTTATATCTCAAATTTAATTAATTATGTATCATCAGATATGGTCAAAAGTCGAAACTCTATATGTTATTGTTCTTTAAGACCTAACCCTTCACAGTGGAAAGAAATAAAATCTCCACTGATTTTTCATTTCTGATACCATTGCATGAGAAGTAGTCTAATGGTATAAAATATAGTCCTAACCTTTATTAGGGGACAGAGATAGGCTGTTTCTTTTGCAGTGGAAAGGTGAGAACACGTTTGGTGTGGGGAGTTTTGTAGGAACCCAAATAATTCATATCAGCACCTGGAAATATCCTCCATGATCTCTCTGTAAAAAAGATTTTAATCAAATTCTAGGGTGCGGGAATTTTTTTTTTCCTGATGCAGCACTTATGTTTCCATATTTTGATTAGACATCATATAGCTATTCTGCAGGCCTTTGCAAGTCATTTTCACTAGTAACCAGCTGGGACTTTTTCAAATGATGAGAAGTTTTATTAAGGTTACTTTGTATAGAAATGCATGCATGTGAAAGAAGTTGATTAACCCTAGCCAGTTGGTTAGAGCATCACCTTGATACTCCAAGGTTGCATATTCAATCCCCAGTCAGGACACATACAAGAATTAACCAGTGAATGCATTAATAAGTGGAATGACAAATTGGTATCGCTCCCCCCTACCTTTCCTCTCTAAATTCATAAATAAACAAATACATACATAAATTGATAAGAACAAAGAAAGCTGATTATACAATATAACACTTTATTAATTGTTTTATTTCTTAATGAACATACACGTATTCTGTTAACCGGTTTTTAGGCACCCTAATTCTAAACTTCATTTACTTACTGGTGACTTCTTTTTCTCTTCATAACATTACTCAGTAATGCAACTGTGGCCTTCTGTTACATATTAAATAATATGATATAGCCACATTTTTGGAACACACACACAGCACTCACACATTGATATCCAACAGGGAGGTCAGGGTTCCAAAAGCAAAGCATGTGTCCAAAGAGAGCTTTTGTCCTACCTGAGGCCCAGGATGGCTGGGAATACAGCTCAAGACAAAATTGTAAATTTACTTAAAACCTTTTTTCTGCTCATTGGTTTTTATTAGTGTTTGTGTATTTAATGTGTGGCCCAAGACAACTCTTCTTCCAGTGTGGTCCAGAGACGCCAAAACATTGAACACCTTGTTTTATTTTGCATTTTTCTTGTTTAATGGAAATAATTTAGAACTATAGAAAAGCAGGGATGTTTTAAAGAAGTGAGAATTTTTACAGTGCAGCTGATTGGGAATTCTTTGCTTTTGAGCTACGATTTTGAGGAAGATCTTTTTGAAGTGTCCTAAAGAGAATTTGCTGTTGAATACTAGGCAGCAAAAAGGAATCTGAAGGTGGCTTGACCTAAAGTGAAAGGAATTTGTTGGAGAAGTGCCAGTTTTTAGAAAGTCACCGTTTCCTATTTAAAATGGTATTTAAATAGTACAACATAGTTCCTGATCTAGCCTCTTAGAATGTATATTCTGCCTATTTCCCAAAAGAATTTGAGGCAGTTTATACTATTAAATATAATATAAACTGAGATAATAAAAACTGAGATAATAAAAGAAAATACCAGTTTTATACCTTCCATCCCTCCTCCCCACAGAATAACATTACCAAGGAAGAAAAGTGTTAATTAGGTAAATAGTCCACATGTATACAATTTCAGTTTATTCAAAATAATGTTATAATCATACAAGATAACAACAGTATAAAGAATACTGACCTACAAATCAAATATTTGCATTCTAGTCTTGAATAGTTCAATCACTAGCTGTGAGACCTTGAGCAAACATTTAGTTTATCTGAGGAACAGTTTCTTTTACCTTTTATTGGTTTATCTTTCTGTCATAGCAGTATAGATACTTCCCAGTTTTATGTCCTTCAGATAGATATGCATGAGAATGTAAGATCTGATTAGAAATGCCTGAGTTCAAATCCCCAGTTCTGCTAAGTACTATCTGTGTAGCCATTGGCAAAGCATTTAGACTCTGATCCTTCATTTTTGCACCTGTGAGGTAGAGATAATCTTCACAACTCTCTTAGTTTGGTATGATAAGGAAAGGATGGGTTAATGTTTGGTACATAAGAAATGCTAAAAAAAAATCCTTTATAACCACGTCTCATCTCATCTATTATTATAATTTAACCATCATTAATCCTCATTGGACCATTTCCATATCTATAGCTTTAGTTCTGACCACTTTTGGCAGTTCCAGAATATCCGACTTCCCACTTCAGACATCTCCAAAGAGACAATACATTGGCATTTTCACCTGAATGAGTCCGTAATCAAACTACAATTACATGTCAGTACTGTAGTATTCTTCCAACAACTTTCTGCCTCCATTCTCTTTACTACCCCATTCTCCCTGTCACTCTACTAGTCTTACTAAAAGTTTAAGTTCACTTATATCAAAGATATGGAACAAAAGATCACCATTTCCCAACAAACTCCTTTGTGGGCTCCAGTTCACCTTTCTGGCCTTATGCGCTGGCAAAAGTGTTTATAAATTCACCCTGCATATCTGCTAGTCTTTATTGGTATCTAGTACAGTACCTTCATACAGTAGATTCTTAATATAGGTCTCATAGGTAACTATTTGACTATCCCAGAGAAATTTATGTACAAATAGCAGCGACTGTTAGACGACTCATTTAATGCTTTTTACTTTTATACAGTTTATATGATCACTTTTATTAATTATAAATTAATATTCAATAGGTTTTTAAAATTCCAAAGTAACAAAAATGAGAATTTTCCCCAAACCCCAGAATACATTCTCTCAACCATTCTTACTGGCTCAAAAATATATTCTTAAAGAACCTTCTGTCTTGTTAAAACATTTGTATAAATGATACAGATACATTTGTATGAAAATTATTTTAAATAAAATTGGACTTCAACTTTATACATTGATATTCTTTTTTTTTTTAAGATTTATTTATTTTTAGACAGAAGGGAAGGAAGGGAGAAAGAGAGGCAGAAACATCAATGTGTGGTTGCCTATCATGTTGGCCCCCACTGGGGACCAGGCCCACAACTCAGGCATGCGTCCTGACCAGGAATTGAACCGGCGACCCCTTGGTTCACAGCCTGCGCTCAATCCACTGAGCCACACCAGCCAGAGCTACACATTGATATTCTTTTAATTAGCAGTAAATCTTTATTTTTTCATGCATTTTTAAAGAGTCTTTGGCATTTTAAAAATAAATTTGATGCAGGTTGTGAAGGGATTAAAATATATAGTTTCAGTAAAATTGGTTAGGGTTTTAAGTCAATGAATCATTTCCTTTTCTCTCCCTGGGAGGTGTACCTCTTTACATTTCCATGGCCAAACTCAGATTTCAAAGGGTAGAAACTATTTCCATCTTAACTACTGCACTTTGCTTTCCTAGCATAGTATCTGACACAGTGACACAAAATGAATATTGAATGCATCATCCTAAAGGGCTACATACTATAAAAACATAGTGTGCACTTTTGGATAACATTTATAACTCAAGGAATACCTGTATAGGATTGGATGAACTTAGCAACATTTAAAAACTATTTTCACTATGAGGTGAAAGGAAAATGCTTTAGTTATATCAAAAAAACTGAAGCAGATTTTTCTGGAGAAAAACACAAAGAATCTTAAAGAAATTCCGTTTATTAAATTAAGGCAGGCTGAATAGTTGTTATGGGAAAAGTTACCAAATTGACACCTTACATTTATTGTACACTTACCTCATCATTGATATACTTGAAGGAAATAAAGGGTTTGTTCTTGATCAGAATTATTTATTAAAATGTCATGATGTCGCCCTGGCTGGAATAGCTCAGTGGATTGAGTGTGGGCTGTGAACCAAAGTGTCGCAGGTTCGATTCCCAGTCAGGGTACACGCCTGGGTTGCAGGCCATGACCCCCAGCAACCGCACATTGATGTTTCTCTCTCTATCTCCCTCCCTTCCCTCTCTAAAAATAAATAAATAAGAACTTTAAAAAATGTCATGATGTCAATTTTAAGAAGTTATGAACGTAATATAAACATACCAGGGTATTTACTTATTCAAGATTGATTTTCTTCAGGAGTTTTTGATTACTGCAGTGTAGTCCAGGTCAGGAAGAAAGTTGAGGAGTACTTGAGGTACCATAGAAATTTGAACCAAGATTTGATGTTTCACTAAAGCTGTCAAGTAATATTAGAAAAAGAATTAGATATATCTACATAGATGAAATATTTCTGAGATAACATAGGTAACAAGAGCAAGATGCAGAAAGTGTACAATAAATATCAGCTCACATTTATTGAATCTTACTACATGCCCAGCTCAGTTTTAATTACTTTACATGTATTAATTCATTTCATCCTTACAACATAGTATCAGATGAGGAAACGGGGTGCAGAGGGATCCAGTAACTTTTCTAAGGTTACACAGTAAGTAAAGGTGCTTGTATTCAAATCCAGACAGCCTGTCCTCTTTCTTCCTTGACTACATATTGTGACTACCTCCTTTCCTCTCATCTATATTGATTGTAAAATGTGACTTTTAGTTGGTACATAGTAATCATTCATGGATGTAACATTTAAGATACTAATAATGTTAAGCTAGTAGTATTTTAGCTGTTACATAAAGTGTCCATGTGCCAAACAGCCTGAGTTTGACTCCTGTTCCAGGTGCATGTAAGACCATAGTCAAGTTACTTATTCTCTCTGTATGTCAGTTTTCTCATAAATAAAACTGCATTATTAGTGAGTACCTATGTGTCACATAAAGATTAAATGAGAGCACATCTAAAGTGTTTAACTGATTTTTATTACATTGGAGGTGCTCAATAAATGTCAGTTATCATTTTTACCAGTTTTCCATTACTAAAAAAAGCAAAATTGTTAAGACTATACACATTTTTTGGTTATAGAATACAAAGTGGCTGTCTAGGAAAGTTTATCTACCATTAGATTATGAGCGTGCCTTTTATTCCAAACCCATCCCCGTTTGAGTATTATAAGTTCTATCAATACTGTTTTATATGCATTTCTTTTGTTTGCCTGAAGGAATCATAAAATTTGAAGTGAAATTAAGTGAACAAAGAGCTAGGGTCTTTGAAAATCTTGGCAGGTGCTTAGAAGTTCCTTTCAGACTCATTATAGTTGGTGTACTATCTTCCACTAATTAACCATTATTCAATAAACCATCAAGCTTTCTAAAATTAGTCTATAAATGATTTCTTTCACATTTGTATGTATTTGATTTACAAGTTAGATTTTTTTTTGCCTTTTATTGCTGGTATTTATTTTAGCTAACTTATTTAAGTTAATCATGGGTGGGTGTATCTAGAACTAGTATACATATCAATATTTACAATACTACGGTGAAATATACTGGAATTTCAAATAAAAAATTATAATAGATCTTTCAGAAGTAGTGATTATTTGTACTCAAAAGACCCCTTTTCCCCTGATTCACCTGTATTTCTCTTCTGTTCCTCTCAAAAGTGTGGTATTTTTTAAAAAAGATTTTATTTGTTCTGGCTGGTGTGGCTCAGTGGATTGAGTGCCATCCTGTGAATGAAGGGTCACCAGTTCAATTCCCAGTCAGAGCACATGCCTGGGTTGTGGGCCAGCTCAAGAGGCAACCACACATTGACATTTCCCCCCTCTCTCCCTCCTTTTCCCACTCTAAAAAAAATACAAGTCTTTTAAAAATGCAAAAAGATTTTATTTCTATTTATTTTTAGAGAGAAGGAAAGGGAGGGAGAAAAATGAAGGAGGGAAACATCCAACCAGGGACCTGGCCCACAACTCAAGTATGTGCCATGACCAGGAATCAAATTGGCAACCTTTTGGTTTTTGGGATCATGCCCAACCCACTGAGCAAACACCAGTCAGGGCTTACACATGTGTTTTTTAGTTAGCAGTAACACTGTTAATTTTCTGGATCACTTACTACGTCAGATAGTAAGTGATTTACATGCATTTATTTCATTTTCTTCATCACTTAAGAAGTGGGCTACTTCCTTCACTCTTCCATTTCTTTAAATCTGCAACTTTCAGACTGCTTTGCCTTAGTGACTAACGAAGACATTTTTACCTTGACTCACAAAGCAGTGTGCAGTGTACCCTTATGTTTTTTTTATTCCTTTCATCATTCTCAGTGTCGATCTCAACCCTCTAAATTTATTGTATAATCCACTAATCGATCACCATTCACAGATTTTAAGTAAAACACTGCCTTAACGGACAGTTCTAAAGCACTCATAATCTTCTTTCCCATTTGGTTACCATTTCATTCTGGACACATTATTCCCCAGAGATAATGACTTTCAGCTTCAGTTTCAGCAGTTTCATCAAAGTGTACTTTCACAGAGCCAGGTAGACCAAACATTACCCAATACAGAGCCAGAAATGTCATGTCTAATTAGTTAGGGATGTGTATATTCATTTTTAGAATTCTAGGAATGCTGGGTTTTGATGGACCCTGGTCACCTTCCAGCATAAGGTAGTAATATTTCCACGGTTTACTCATATTTTTCCAAATCTGTGCCTTTTAGCAAAAATTGTAAGTCCACTTCTACCAGAGGCTTCTGCTGTTCTTCAAAATCTTGGATTCCAATGAAAACAGCATAGCTCAGTATGAAATCTAAAGACTTGTGTCATCTACTCAGTCCATACTTAAAGCATTTTAAATCAAACAAACATTGTTGCTTCCCTTCCTTTCTCCCAGTTTTGAGCTGACAGCAGAGTATTTGAAAGATACTGTTACATTACTAAGAAAAGCACAGTCATCTTATGGTTTAAGTTTATTAATCTTTTAATTCATATGTGGTAACTAAATGTAAATTGTTATTAGTCTAAAAATCTCCAGCCTAGGGTTGGGTCTGCTTTATATATCACCTGGGATTTAGGAAAACAGAATAAAGTTGAGTAGCCCATGATAGAACCCTCTCGCATATGTTCTCTATGGGTTCCAATCATCTGAATTAAAAAATTAAGCATGGTCACTTGTTACTTAATCTGCTTGTATATGGCAGTTTACATGTACAACAGTGAGTCATGTGTAGTAACAAGATGTTTCTGTGCTATTCTGCATATAATTTTCTTTCAACAATTTTTTTCTATCAATTACTGAGCATAAACTGGAACTTTCTTATTAGCCTTACTTAGAAAAAACTTAATTGTATTTTGGTGACCTCTCTCAGGTTTTACATTCTGATTTTATTTTTTAGTGCATGATGCAATTGCTAAATATGTAATGTTTCTTTAAAATTTCTTTAGTGATGGTTAAACAATCAATAACTACAAAGTGTGAAGTCCACAGTGAAACAAAAGGACAATATAAGATAGCCAAGGAAATCTTTACTATTTACTGTCCCATTTCCTTTCACTGGGCTTCTACTAGCATATTTTATGTCAATCATTCATCAAAGGAAAGCAGTATTTTTTCTTTGACCAGCTGCTAGAAAAAGTTTACATATAAAGGTCATTCATTTATAAAAGAAAAAAATAATTACCAAAAAGACGGGATAGTTGTTACCTCTAGAAGGGACTGCGGTCCTCGCCTTCTGAATGGTGGTTCTGTGGGTGCTGACTTTGCAGCTCTGTTTAACCACTCTCATGTTCTGTGAATGTTTGTCATCATATATTATATTTATAATAAAAGTGTTTGAGGAAAAAGAAAATTCTTGATTTTAACGACCTGTAGACCTCTAGTTTTAAACTTACTTTTCGAAGTTCTATTAAAATGTATAAGTAAGTTGAGTTAGCAGTGTTATTTCACTGTTTTGAAGTTTACAACCCCAGAAGCTTAGAGGTTCTCTCAAAAGTGACTGACAGCAAGTACAACCTCAAAAAAAAGGAAACATTTAAACTGCAAATTACAATTCAGCTTTTTATTTTAGCATTATGTTTTAGTTGATGTGACAGGAATCTCTATTTACTGATTAGTTTATAGTCATTTAATTCAGGCATATTTTGATAAATGTGCACTTATTAAAATGTCTTTATTTTTTCAAAAAAAAGTTCTTATACAAGTACTGTTTAAGAAAAGATAAATGTTCCAAAGCCACATATTGAAATTAAGATGATAAAAGTTTGGGAACATTGCTGGTACAACCACTATGGAAAGCAGTATGGAACTTCCTCAGAAAACTAAAAATGGATCTTCCTTTTGACCCAGCAGTTCCACTGCTGGGACTAGATCCTAAGAACACTAAAACACCAATACAAAAGAACCTTTGCACCCTGATGTTCATAGCAGCACAATTTACAATAGCCAAGTGCTGGAAGCAACCTAGATGCCCATCAGTAAATGAGTGGATCAAAAAACTATGGTACATTTACACAATGGAATTCTATGCAGCAGAAAGAAAGGAGGAGCTCCCACCCTTTGAGACAGCATGGATGGAACTGGAAAGCATTATGCTAAGCGAAACAAGCCAGGCGGTGAAAGACAAATACCATATGATCTCACCTTTAACAGGAACCTAAACAACAACACAAAGAAACAAGCAAAATATAACCAAGGACACTTAAATAGAGGACAGGCTGACAGTGAACAGAGGAGAGAGAAGAGGAATTTCAGGGGAGAATGGGAAGGGTTTACAGAACAAATTTAAAGGACGCATGGACAAAAACTAGGGGTGGGCGATAATGGGAGGGAGGTGGGGAGGGTTGGATGGATGGGCTGGGTTGGGAGTAAAAGGGAGAAAACTGTACTTGAACAATGATTTTTTAAAAAGTTTGGGAACATTGAACATATTAATGGAAAAGATGTTCAGGAATTTTATAAAATGTCTATACACACACATCAATATACATCATGATAAAAACTGAATATCTAAGTCAATTAAATCATTGTATGGAACGTTAACCTTTTAGCAACTCAAGTCTTTCTCTGCTCTGTATATGATTTTATATTATGTGATTGATTGATAAGAATCATACAATGATGGGACAATAAGCACATGAACATTAAGTAATTATCCAAGAATGAAACATGTTTCAAAAAAATGTCACAAAGGAGTATATAATTATTTACAAAAAATGTTATGCAGTAAATATGTTAAGTTCAGGATGGATTTAAGGTAGGATGGCTTTTAGCTGAATTTGTATGGGGTTTCATGAAATAGCGGAAATAGCGGAAGCTTGCTGTGGATCTTGAAAAATTACAGAAATTGGACTAAAGTGTAAATGACCTACCTTGGTAGGGTAATGTATTAGGAAATAAACAATGCAGAAACACAGGGTAGATTCAAAAGTATTTGATCAGCTTAATTGGAGAGGATGATTTATGTAGGAAAGTAATGAGAGAGAAAGCTAGAAAGGCAAGTTGAAGCTAGATTTTAATGTGTCTGTGATGTGGAAGAGAATTATAATGCTTGTCAAAATTGAGTATCCTTATCTAGTAATACAGACTTCTGGTAACACATACTCTTGAGCCAGATTGCTTTGGTTCTAATCTTTGCTCCACATGTCACATTAAATTCCCTGTAAATTAATTTTCTCGTAAAAGGCAAAAAATAATGGTACTTAGCTTACTTTGTTGTGAGAACTAAATGAGTTAATATATGCAAAGCACTTTGCAGTGCCTGACATACACTAAGTAGTTTATGAATGTTGGCTATTATTGTTACAAAGATTGAACATAGAAGAAAAGCAGAAAAAACTTTTTAGAAGCCTTTCCTTAATAGTAAGGTATTTGACATATTACAAATAATTGTATCTTTTTCATTGCAGTGTTTGGGAAATGGGAAGTAATGACAGCTGGCACCTGAACTAAGTACTTTTATAGGCAACACCATTCTAGAACTTCAGGATGAATGGGGATATGCCCCATGTCCCCATCACTACTCTTGCGGGGATTGCTAGTCTCACAGACCGTAAGTTTGGTTAATTTACATAAATTATGTTCCACTGTGTGTTAAAATGATTATAGAGAAATGTAGCATAAATTGTTTGTAACAAAATAACAAAAATTTTAAGAGTTTATATTTTGAAAGAGAGACATCATTATTTCCTTTGATTCATTGGCATGCGTGCGAAAGTAACAAAACTAGTCTAATCTGCTACTAGTAGGTAAGACCTTACTTTGTGTTTCATCCTAAGGACCCATTAAATAAATGGTAGTGTGTGTTTGTGGTTTTATGTGATAAAACAATAAGTGCAAAAGTAAGGGCCAAATAAAATGAGATCAAACATTAAGACAAATCAAAACAAAATAGCATTGGTTTGCATTATAGAAACTAATAATAGGCTTTTTAGAAAGCATTTATAGAAATTAACTGAAACTGCCCTTCAAAGAAGAAAATTTGACAGCCCAACAATCTAATTTCTTGGTGATAGTTATTTTGGATGTTATGTTCAATATCTGTTGGAGTTTGTCATAGATATCAACAGCCTATTTTACTCTGAACAGTTAAGTTTAAAAGAATACTGTCAGTCTTTTGAGATTTATGTAGTGTAACACTTTTTTTTTTTTTTTAGGGTTTTTTTTTTTTTAGGGACTTACTCTTTTGGTGGGCAACTCTAATTCTTTGTCCATAATGGTGCAAAAAGCTACCTACAATATTAGTCCCTATGTCATCCTACTTGAATACATAAAAAGAAAAAAATGTAAGAGGAGACTAGAAGGTGAAGAGATGGCATACTTTTTTGTGCGTGGCATTATGCAGGACTTAGGGCTTTAAAATAAAGGAGCTATGAGAAAATAACCTCAAGAAATGTTTTTATTTATGTTTAGTATTCCCCAAATACTATTTTTCTGTGAATTTACACTTGGTTCTAGCAGGGGTAAAATAGATGACCATAGCTTTGAGGTTTGGAAAGTAGCAAGCTAATTTATGTAGTCTGAGATAACAAGGAAGTAGCTGGTAAGGTTAGGATAACTGAGGTAAGAACACTTTTAAAACTGTGTTTAGTTTTATCACATCGTTATAGATAGGTAAGGCATAAACTCATATAACCTATAGGAGTGCAAAATCAGATACAGTACCAGGGGTTTCTTTTTATTTGTCCTCCCATTGTCTCTGCAAGTAGTAATTTGTTTCCAGGACTTTTATTAATAAAAAACTTATTACCAATTGGGGCTGAGTAGCACAATAGTAATATTTGTAGGGGATTAGAAATTAAACCAAAACCAAAGACATTTTACTTAACTTTCCTAACTTTTACTTTAGGCAAATGATCAAATTTACATTTTGTGAAGAGACATTAAATAGTTGAATTTAAACTACTGTAAACATTTACTATGTGTTCTTTTGTTTTCTGTTTAGAATAGAGTGAAGAAGGGTGAGAACTATTTAGGAATTTATAACTTAAAGCAAAAAACCTTAGATATTTTTCCTCCAGAGTCCTATTCTATGAATGTTTTCCTGCTAAAGTGAGCTATATATGTTTGTATATACTTAAGTTTTTAAGAAACATGGTACTTGTCTATCTGGTAGGGAGTCAGGTATTGCTATTTATTTGAGTGTATTAGTGATTCTGATGAATCTTATAAGCAAAAATAAATGAGATTAATTAATGTCTCAATTTTTGGAAGTTACTTAGTTTTAACCTTACCTTTTTGGCCACTTATTTATTAAATTAATAAAAACTTAAGACACGAAAAATCAATATTAATATGAAGGGAACTGAGTTTTATTCTCAGAGAATAGTATAATCTATTGTGGTCTGAGTGATGATTTGGAAGTTTTGTAGAGTTAATTGATATTGGTAACTCTTTTTTAATTCCAAAACATATATAAGCACTAAGACTTTATTACAGTTACTCAATTTCTAATAATCTGATTTTATTTCAAATAGTCCTGAACCAGCTGCCTCTTCCATCCCCTTTACCTGCTACAACTACAAAGAGCCTCCTCTTTAATGCACGAATAGCAGAAGAGGTGAATTGCCTTTTGGCCTGTAGGGATGAAAATTTGGTTTCACAGCTTGTCCATAGCCTCAACCAGGTATCAACAGATCACATGTAAGTACAATATAAAATAAAGTAAAAAGTTTCGTTCTTACAAAGAGAATCAGTATTCCTGGTTTTACTTTTTATTTAAAAAAAAATTAGATGTGTGGTTTATTTTTAAAGTATATTAATATCCAAGTGAGAATATGGCCTCCTGTGATGAAATATTAATGAGATTTAAATAGGCTATAGTTACTTTGAGACAACAGTTTTGACTCATGTTCTGTGAAGATTTTTTTCAATAGTTTTGGAATAATCTTGAGATATCCATCATGATGGATCTGTGCAGAGGTCTTGAAGGTATCTTTCTTTTTCCTGGTATTTAGTTAGAGTGGTTAGGATTCCCAGCCACTAGGGATGGTGCTGCTGCTAGCTTTATTTGGACATGCTATTTGTGGGAAGTATAAAACAACTCAAAAGACTTAACTCCATGGAAGGCTACTACAGATATAAACTTAAATTATATAGTTTATTTATAAAATTTTCACACATAAGTATACTTTTTAATTTTTTACTTTTTTACTGCAAAAGAAGTACATACAATATCTTACCAGCACAAAGTAATCCTAAATTATTTTTTAAAAAGTTAGATCTCTCACCCTGTCTCTCTACATTCCACTACACAGTAGTACTCATGTGTCTTCCTATCATTTAAATTTTTTTTGATTTAAATATTCATTATTTAGAGAAATGAGGAAGACTCATTATAATGGAGAAGTCCCTGCCATTAGATGCAGTACATACTTTTGAGCCATTTATAATGCTGATGGCTGATGTGAAATACTGAATGTGGATTTGCTGATGGAGAAACTGAGATATTAGTTAAAATCAAAAGGAAGTATAATACTAATATTTTGTCACTTCAGAAATTCAATAATGTCTAAATATTGCATCATTTGTTATGCCCATGCAAGCTTAACAGTTTTTATCAAACATTTTAAGAGATTAACAGAATGGTACATACACAGTTACAATTTATAGTATGGAGAGTTACTTTAAGGTTTCACTCAGAAATTGAATCTTATCATTGGACACCATCTTTATAAGTCTTATATTTATTGAGTTGAACAGTGACATGTAGTATGTACATTTTAATACCGCCTGTATTTAATTTTATCATTGATCTTCTATAGTTATGAATTTAATTTGCTTCTTACTCTCAGGTTTATTGGAAATTGTGACTATGGCCCTGGCCATGTAGCTCAGTTGCTTAGAACATTGTCCTTATCTGCCAAGGCCACAGGTTCAATCCCCAGTCAGGGCACATACAAGAATCAGCCAATGAATGCAGTTGCATAAACAAGTGGAACAAATTGATCATTGTTTTTCTCTCCCTTCCCCCCATCTTTCCCACTTCCTTCCCATCCCTCTCCCCTCCCTCCCCCCCTCTCTTTCACTTCCTCTCTCTCTCTCTCAAAAAAATGTGACTATCCACTTTCTTTGGATTTTTTTTCTCCCTCATGACTTTATTCAAGGAAAAATATAAGATGGTAAATTACATAACCTCTGGGTCTTATCTTAACTAATGTGGCATTAGTATTTCATTCAGAGGACATTCTCATATTCAGATGTAAAGGAGAAAATATATTCCAAGCCCAAACATCAGCTTCTATGCATAATTATCACTTCTGTACCCTTCTATTATTTTGAATAATTTAGAGTAGACTCTGCTTTCTACTTTGACACTGATGTGAACATTCTTAACTAAGCTCATAGTATCATAAAATATGTTTTGGGCTTTTTTGTGTGTGTTTAAAATAAAATGGGGGGAAAAGTTGTTCTTGGAAAAAGTCTCCTGTTGTTTTTCATAAGTCTGTTTCTTCTAGGATAGCACCTTTGAAAAATCCATCAAATTGTTAAACACACTTGTATGATTTGTTTTTATACCATGTCTTCTTGTTTTTCTGCCTCAGCCTTTTCTGAAAATTTACTGGTGAATTACTATCTAATGTAGAATAGGAGATTCTTAACCAATCACTGTTTTAATTTTTGATATTTATTTTTTCAATGTCAGAGAATTGAAAGATAATCTTGGCAGTGATGATCCAGAAGGCGATATACCAGTCTTGTTGCAGGCCGTCCTGGCAAGGAGTCCTAATGTTTTCAGGGAGAAAAGTATGCAGAACAAATATGTACAAAGTGGTGAGATTTACAATAATTGAATTTCGTATAATATTTATATGAATTCATACCAGAACTTAACATGTATTAATTAAATTGAAGGGTCTCTTTTAACAAGCTAACCTATCATATATGAATGTTGCATTGATACCCTGAATCAAGCCAAGAACAGGAAAGAAACTAAATGGATACTAATATATTTGCAGTTTATTTTTTTGTATTTACAGTTTAATATGCAACTAAATTTTTTGAAAATCAGGCAAAGTTTAAAGTGTATTTTGTTAGATATTTCAGAATGTGTTAGTTTACTCAATCAAAGAGCTTTAGGAATTTTTCAATTTTAAAAAATTATATAATTGGTATGGAAGAAGTGTTTTCATTAATCAAATAATAAGAATATTTGCAGAGCTTTTTAACATGCAGTACATGTATAAATAATTATATCAGATATTAGTTTCGTTATTGATGGTGACTACATTTATGGCTATATAATAAGTAAATGGGTTAACGCTTCTATTGCCGTAGCAATAGAAAAATGGGTTTATAATAAGTTATTAAGGATAAACTTACTCATAATATGTATTATAAAAGTCATAGAAATATGGTGTCCAACAAAGGTAGCATTTTTGTGTGGTGTAGGAGCACCTGTGAGTTAGGAGCGTTGTTCAACTTAAAGCTTACTGAATTTTTCAAGCCCGAGTCCTTTGCAAGGCTCTCAAGATTAAAATAGAGGACAACTTCTGAAAGTTTAATTTACTGCATTGATTAATCATATTAAAAATATTGCCAAATTTATTGGAAACACCTCCATGAAGCTCCTCATTCCATCTCCCAGTTTTGTGTTGTTTTTTAATAGTATTTTTTTGTTGTTGATTTTGTGAATTGTATGTGGATTGTTTTTTTAAAACAATTGCATGTTTTACTATTCATTACTCAAAAGAGAATCACTTCTGCCCAACCCACCTTTAAGCAGATTCAGGGCAAGACTATGTCTTCACTAGAACTAATAAGCTAGATTGCAGTAATAGGAGACATCTGAATTTTGAAAGGGAAACAAGAATTATACTTGTTTTGAAAGACGGTCGGAATGAAAGACAATATGGGGAGATTGTTGGATTGAAGATAGACTGATAGGAGCATGTAGTATAGGATAATGTGAATAAGTGATTAGATAAAGGAAGTCTTCCAAAACTATTTATACTACATTTTGGTAACTTATATTTTTTAAACATTTAATTTGGGTAGTAAATCACTGTACTAAAAAAGTTGTTAGTAATTTACCTTTCAGTCACATATTTTGTGTTCTATACTGCACATATAGTTTAATCCAAAATGTTGTTGGATTCATTTTTTATTGTTATTCTATTACAGTTGTCCTTTATCCTACTTTGTAAAAACATAAACTAGCATTTAAAACTTAATAGCATGTTGTGATTTTTTTCTAACCATTTTTCAAGTGACAATCGACTTTAAAATTTTAAAAGGTGATTCTTTTAAGTGTAAATGTGAGTTGCATGGAGAAAATTTAGTAATACACAAATCATTTTATTTATACTTCTTTGTAATTTTGAGATAATCAGAAATAACTATTAGAATTTCATTGTTTCTTTTATGTATAAAATTATTGCTTTCAAACTAGTAATTCCAGCTTGTCCCAGTGATGACTGTTAATTCAGGATTTTTTTAAGTTCCCATCTTATGGAATATTGCCATCTCTGTTTTAAAAAGTTCATTAACAATACTCATAGTAATTAAATTATTAAGCTATGGAAGATATAATTTAGTATTGAACTTGAGTTGGAATAGAAAGCTCAAAAGTTGAAATTGAGACTGTATGCAGAGGAAAACACATTAGTATTACTGGTAACTTGGAGGTGATTTTGAGCCCTCATCTCATTCAACTGCTATCAGAGAGCTGGAATCCCTCCTGTAGTATTCTTGGCAAATGATCATGTAGTTTTCTGTTTGAATGTTTCTGGTGAAAGGCACTTTTCATGTCAATAGCAGAAAATGAAATTTGGGAATATAATATGATGCTTGAAGTTCCCAAAAAGATTGGCTTATGCATATCATAGGAAAGTTCAGGGTTAATCATAGGTTTTATCTTTGATTTTAAAATGCCTAAATAAATGAATTTTTCTTATCTCCTATATAACAAAATACCATCGGTATAACAGTTGAGGGAACAATGTGTAGCTTGAAAAGAAATGTGAGAATCTGAAATCTACCCCCAGATTTCCTCTCATGAATCAAATATTTATTTAATCCTTAATATTTTGCAAAGAATTATTGTGGAAGAAAGAATAGGAGCATTCTATTTTGCATAAAAAGACTTTCAGATGGGTTGCAGCTGCTTAAACTTTTGGCCCCTAAATAAAGAACTTTTAAAAAACATAGGTCTGAAATAAAAAATAATGATTTAAAAAAAGAAAACTAGTTTTGAATCACAATGAAATGAATAGTATTGTGAAATAAAGCTCCTAAAGATGAGAGATGTATGTAATAAAGTATTCCACTTAATTGAGAACCACGCAGAGGCCTACTATAGAAGGAAGAGTGAGTAGTACTTGATAGGGGGTAAAGCAAGTTCTGAAAGTTCTTTTAAATTATAAGTCTAAATGTTAGGACTTTAAAGAAAGCAAGTAAAATTTTTAAAAAATTTTGATCTTTATATCTGCTCCTAGATTAGTTATGTAGTAAAAGGATATTTTAATTAAATTGGTTGAACTTGAACTTTACAGTTTCTGCATTTTGCTCTTCAAAACGAACAGGTTAAAAAAACAAAAAACAGAGCTTTTGAATGTTTATGAAAGAACAGTTGATTTAAATCATTTTAAAAAAAAGAAATTAATATGTTTATCATTTTTGTGTGTGGTTTTTAGGAATGATGATGTCTCAATATAAACTTTCTCAGAATTCCATGCACAGTAGTCCTGCATCTTCCAATTATCAACAAACCACTATCTCACATAGCCCCTCCAGGTAATACATTTATTATTTGATTAAGTATTCTTTTCTGTGGTTCATATACTTGTGAATATACAGAGTGTACGTACATATAGGTAATGGTGAATTATATGTAGTTAAGAAGTGACAGTGCTTACTTTAGTCTTAAATAGTAACCCATGTGAACATTTACCTTATATGCGTAAATGCTCTAATGTATGGATTGAAGTATCTATCATTTTAGTAACTTAATTTCATACAGACAGAAGAATGTGTTAATATAACCAGTGTGTTTGAGATAAAATTTATAGAGTAGAATTTGGGCAACATGGTTTTATATAACTTAAACAGATGGTTACTTCCCTGCAAGTAAAATAAATGAATTATCCCAGTTTTTATAAACTGTTTAGTGTAACTCTTAGATTATGATTTGTGAATGACTTTATATATCTGACTTTTTCAGATTTTTTCTGTTTACGTAGATTTTAATTTAAATAAATCAGAATTTGTAGAATTTTATGGCAGTGAAATTTTAAGGAATAGCCTGTTTATTTTATTTACTAATATTTATTTTGATTTTGCCTTTTAGCCGGTTTGTGCCACCACAGACAAGCTCTGGGAACAGATTTATGCCACAACAAAATAGCCCAGTGCCTAGTCCATATGCCCCACAAAGCCCTGCAGGATACATGCCATACTCCCATCCATCAAGTTATACGACACATCCACAGATGCAGCAAGGTAAGAAAGTTGGTTGATTACTTAAAGGGAATACCTAGTATTCTAAGCAAATTCATTTCTTTCTTTTAGAATTTTTAAAACACAAGGTAAAATACTATACTGTATACTTGTCAACAAACATTTCTTTTAAGACATGGCTTAAGTTATTTAAAAAACATGTTACATTTATCATTTGGGAGGTAAATGTGTGATTTTGACTCTTTGGATTAGGTTTCTATACAACTGACTATATCTAGTTCTGAAATTAGGAACTGCTTTTTAATTGTGCTTTCTTCCTACAGTGGCACTAAGTCAAAAAAATTACATTTTAATTGGTAAATATATATAGTATGAAGATTTTACTATAAAGTAGATACAGTATAAATAGAAGAAAATTAATCTTAGATGTAAAAATTTCTGGGATTAGGTTACTAGTTCTCAGTTGAAGGCAAATGTTGATAGTTGATTTTTAAGGTTACATTTTGCTTGGGATGCATTAAATAGCTACTAAATGATTTATTATTAATATAAATGTATTTGTACTTTATGGGGGAAATTTTAAAAAGTGTGAAATATAATACAACAAATATCTGTGTTTTTGTCTCCCATCATTAACAGCAAATTTTTATCATTTGCAGTCAGGCATTAGTTTCTACATGTATTTTTATTTTTTATTATGCCTGAAGTCAAAACTTCATTTATAAACTTTCTAACTATAAGCTTTTAACTTAAGTCATCTCTCAAGACAGCCAACTTCTGTCTTCCCATAGTCAGAGAATGAAATACTAGGTTGAAACTGTTTCATACATTAACACAAAGAAAAACTAGTAGGCAAATCACACATTTGGAGTAGTTACCTTCAAAATTATAAAATTTAATGGGAGTGCTAAACACAAGTGTGTACGTATGTGTAGATTCTAATACTAGTGAAATAGTATATTCTGGCACACATAGATACGAGGAACATTTTAAATATAATTAATAGGGGGACACATTTGTTGCTTATGGAAATGTCCACATATACATCAGTATGTGTAGGAAAGAACATAGGTTTTTATTCTAAATACTGTTGTTTTTTAACAAAATAAAACCAGCTTTTTCAGAAAAATACATTGAATTCACAAAATCAAAGGAGAAATGTAGTTTGGGGGCCTGTTCAATTATGTGTCATTTCTTGGAAATTCTCAGACACTTGAACTAAAAATGTAACTCAGGGATTAGCTCCACTCCGATATAAAAATTATTATAAATAGGAAAATTTATTGTGGTAAGGAACAAATGGATGGGTATATGGGACAGAAAAGAATCCAGAATGAGGCAAATATATATATGGGAATTTAGGGTATGTGAAAGGTTACATGTAAAACACTTTTTCAACTTTATATTACAAAAAATTTAACCATGCCGAAAAGTTGAAAGATGAGCACAATAAATCTCTTCACCAAAAAACATCATAACTCTTTGCCCTTAAGTACATCTGCTAAAAAGAAGGAAATTATCCTATTTAAACACCAACTCTCATTATTTACCCTAAAATTATTAAGAATATCTGTAGTATCATCTAATATCTAGTCTGCATTCAGTTTTCACCAGTTGTCCCAACTATGTCATTCATAACCTTTCCTCTTTTCAAAGCATGATCTAATCTAGTTTCTCACACATTGGGTTTGACTCTTACATCTTTTTCCCTCATAACAGTAATTTTTGGGGGTTTTTTGAGTTTGTGCTCCTTTTGTTGTAGAATATCTCATGTTCTAGACTTCACTCTTTCCTCATAGTGTTGCTTAATTTGCTCATATATTCCTTATATTTCCTATGGACTAGAAGTTATCTTTAAAAGCTTTATTAGTTTCTAGTTATATATTTTTGGCAAGACTACTAGATAAGTAAATAAATAATGTGCACTTCATATTGCATCACATCAGAAGGCACATAATATCGTGTGGTCCCAGTATTAATGGTGTTTAGGTGGTGACCACTTCATATAAGTACATTATTTTTACTCTTTGCAGTTAGCAAGTAATCTGAAGGGGAATATTTTGAGATCATGTAAATATCCTGTTCCTATTAATCTTTTACCTAAAGAGTTTAATGTCCAATGATTCGCATCAGTTCTCAAACCGGTCATAGGAAAATGGTGATTTTTTTTTAATTGTCGTTCTAAGGATGGCATTTTTAAATCAATATATAAGAAGAGATTGTTTAGTAAATCATGTTGGATTGATTGGCTAGGCATTTGGAAATTTTTAGTTGGATTCCTAGACCATCTTGAGTGTAAATGTTCTGGATAGGTGAAGTATTCACCTGTTTGTATTTTAAGTAGTGAAATTATAAGACAAAAGCATGGGTGAGTTTTTGGTAATTACTTAAGAGTTGAGAAGGCCTTATTTATAAGCAGACTTAAAACATGGATTCTAAAAATGGAAAATAAAACAATTTAATTATAAATTTGTGTGTAAGAGGAGAGAACATAAGGACAAGTAAATATGGAGAAAAGCATTTGTAAAATTTATTACAATCACAAAGTATTAATTTTTAATATACCAACATCTTAAAAAGATTGCTAAAAATTAGACAAAAGTAAACTAAAGAAGTAAACAGATAATTTGCTATAAAAGAAAAGCAAATTGGATACAGAAAGGTTACATACATGAACATTTGGTCAACCTGTCTCACAATTAAAGAGGTGTGGATGAAAGTTAAAATGGAATACCATTTTGTATCTTATCAGATTAGTAAATACCTTATAGATATATGATACCTAGAATCAACAAGTGTACAGGGAAAATTGAACTCACAGTCTTCATAGAAGTATAAATTGGTATAACCTTTTTTAGAGAACAGTTTGACAATATCTACATAATTTAAAATGTATATACCTCCTTCTGTAGTTCAAAATCCAACTTCTTTAAAAGGAGACGGGGGGGGGGGATAAAACTATGCCCAGGCAGTTTTATCACAACTTCTAGCAAGTATTTAAGGAAGAGATGTTCTAATCATAAAACATTCCAGCCATCATCTAGGAACATGGAAACAAAATTTCTAAGTATTACCAAACCAAATGAATAGTGTTATCAATATGTGTGATAAAATTGGATGTATATGAGAAATACATGGATTGGTTAATATTAGAAAATTAATTCAGATTAAGGAGATGGGAATCCTGTGAGGCTCTTACTAAGTGCCAAAAGAGCATTAAAAAAAAAAATGGAACTTCTAGCCCTGGCTGGGTTGCTCACTTAGTTAGAGTACCATCCCAACATGCCAGGGTTGTGGGTTCTTTCCTCTGTCAAGGCACATACAAGAATCAAGCAATGAATGCATAAGTGAGTGGTGTAAGAAATCGATGTTTCTGTCTCTCATCACTCAGTCAGTAAAATTTAACTTCCATTTATGATTTTTAAAAGTTTTTCACTGAATAGACTAGGACAGCCTTATTCTGGCAGCCTTTTCCTAATAAAGGCTATTTTACTAATGATGAAAAATTAGACACATTTTTCTTGAAATCCAGGATAGAATATGAGTGCTTATAATCATCACTTTTATTTAGTGTGTGACTTACTTTACTAGTTAGTGAGCGTCTTAGTCAATATAAAAAGATGAGCATAAAAATATATATACAATTATTGGTAAAGAAGAGATGAAAAGTATTATTTTCAGTTGATACAATTATCTTCATAGAAAAATCTAAGAAGCTACAAACAAGATAATAGAATTAATAAAAGTACTCTACACAGTTACTGGATACAAGATCATAAAAATGAACTGAATTGCATTTTTATAAGCCTAAAATAAGTGGTTTTAAATATACTCTTAAAATATTAAGTTTCAAAGAAACCTAGGAATACTTTTTTGTGGAGAAAATTATAAAACTTTAAATAGAGATATTTTTAAAAACCTAAGAAAGGAAAGAGTTATGCCACTTCACAGGTAGAAGGGGACAGATGGGAATTTTTTTCAAATCTATAAACTTAATATCATATTAATAAAAGTTCCTAGCAGGGTTTTTATGCAGTTTAAGCTTCTTCTAGGAATTCATGTGAAAAAATAAAAATTTGGGAATAGGCAAGATAAGTTTGAAATGTAATGAGATGTACCTCAATCTAATAGGAATCAAGATTTATTATAATACTGCTCCAGGCATGGAAAAGAAGAATATGGTGAAGTGGAAATTCATAAAGGTCTTGGAACATAACCATGAACAAATGGAACTTGATCCATATGGTATTATATCTTAATGGAGAAAGAGTGGTTTCTGAGACAGTTACCTATATGGAAAAAAGGAAAATTGGGATTCCTGTCTCATACTACTCTTAAAAATAAATTTTATGTGCATTAAAGATCAAATATGAAAAAATAAAACTTTAAAAGAAAATATAGGAAGCTACCTTTTTGTGATTTTTCTCTTGATGAGGGAATCCAAATGGCCAATACCTATGAAAAGATGCTTGGTTTAACTTTTAATCCAGGTCACAAATATAAGTAACAGTCAAGAGACATTTCCGATTCTCAGATACAAAAATTGTTGGCAAGGATACAGAACAGTAAGAACTGGTAGTATAGGACAAAACTGTCTTATACTAACTGTCCTGTACTACCAGTGGAGTAGAAATAGACATAAGTAATTTGGCAAGCTATTTTATTATTTGGCAGGGTTTCAAAATTGACATATCCAACGATTTCACTTCTTAATACATTCGTAACCAAAAAAAAAAGTCTTATACAAGAATATGCATTACAGCAAAAAGCTATCTAAACATGTAACATAAGAATGGATAAATTGTGTGCATTTATTCAGCAGAATATATGTTTTTCAAATAAATGAATTTATAACTACATGTATAAAAATAGATAAATTTCAAAATAATATTGGATTTAAATGCAAGTTAGAGAAGACTATATACCATTTACATAAAGTCAGTGCACAAAACAACACCAGGTATTTAGGAATATATTCACAGCAGAGGTGTAAAGATACAGGTAGAGTGAACTCTAAAATACAATGTTACTTTTAGGGAGTAATTGAAAGGAAATAGAGAAGAAGAATGTGCTAATGTATGGGGAGCTTCAACCATATCTAATGTTTTACTTCATTTTTCTGAGAAATGCACCGTTAGGCCATTTCTTCATTGTGTGAACATCAAGAGTGTGTTATACGAGCCTAGGTGATGTAGCCTACTATATATACCTAAGCTTTGTGGTATAACCTATTACTCTAGGCTACAGACTGGTATAGCATGTTACTGTACTGAATACTGTTGGCAACTGTAACATGGTAGTTAAATAGGGTTTGTTTATACCAATGTCACCACAAACAAGTAAATAATGCTTTGTACCGTAACGTTATGGTGTCCATAACATTACGACGTCACTAGGTGATAGGAATTTTTCAGCTCCATTATCTTATGAGACCATCATCATATATGCTGTTCATTGTTTACTGAAACGTCATTATGCCACATCTGTGATCCGAATGACATGTAACACAGTGTTAAGATTTGATCAAGCTCTGGATAGTTAGTACATGAGTGCTACTTATATTATTCTCTTAATTTTTGTATGCTTAAAATATTTCTTGTGAATAATTATTGTCCTCTAAGAATTTTAACAGTTTATTTTTATAAAGCTTTTTTTTATTCTTATTAATTTCAGCATCGGTATCAAGTCCCATTGTTGCAGGTGGTTTGAGAAACCTACATGATAATAAAGTTTCTGGTCCGTTGTCTGGCAGTTCAGCTAATCATCATGCTGATAATCCTAGACATGGCTCGAGTGATGACTACCTACACATGGTGCACAGGCTAAGTAGTGACGTATGTAATATATTAGTTGTCATTAAGGTAATAAAATAGTTCTAATATTAGTCTCATAACCTAGTATTTTAATTCCACGATTTAAAGGATGTCTGTCAAGAATTATACTAGGTCTGAGAAAATAGATATGAAAAATATGGTTTCTGTACCCACAAAGCTTAGTCTAGAGCAGGGTTGGTAAACTGGCCAGTAGGCTGACCCACAAACTAAGAATGGTTTTCACATTTTCAAAGAGTTTAAACACAACCACAGCAAAGAACATCATGTAACAGAAACTGTATGGGGCCTGGAAAACCTAAAATATGTATTGTGTGTTTCTTTACCGAAAAAGTTTGCCAACCCCTGGTCTAGAGGTTTACATTATTAATAAAATATAATTTCATTTTTAAATATATGCTCACATAAAAATGTTCTCTTAAATAATGAACCTGTACTTATTAGTACTTAGCTCTTTTTCCCTCTAAATCCTGTATAAAACTTTTCCCCTGAAATTTAATGTTGCTTTGATGTTGTGAAAATATTTCATGTTATGGCAAATTTGTCTTGTTATTTATTGGCTTAGTGGTATTGTCACGTACCACCAAAGTTATATGTATCTAAGGAAATACTAGAGATGACAGTGAAGTCTGCCCTTAAGACATTCATGGCTTGGTAGGGTAGGGTGTTCACAGCTCCTTTTGTAGAAAATAGCAAACAAAATTGGAGCGTACTAGTAATACCAGTTTTCTTATTCATTGCCATGCGTAGGCTGTTGATTCTTTTGGATACAGTTTCAATTCTTCTAAGATATACCACGAAGAAAACAGGAAAGTGCAGAAGAATTATGCTATTGAATTGGTACCAACACTTTACCTGTCAGTAGTTTATGTCTTTTATTGGTTCTCTTTAAGATTTCTATAAAGCCTCTCCTATCATTCAAGATACAAATTTTATACTCTATTCTTAGGATGGAGATTCTTCAACATTGAGGAATGCTGCATCTTTTCCATTGAGGTCTCCACAGCCAGTATGCTCCCCTGCTGGAAGTGATGGAACTCCTAAAGGTATTACTGTAACTGAAATTTCTTTCAGCATTTCATATTTCAAGTTGAGTAAAGAACTCAGACTTCTTAATGCAGATATCAGAAAGGATTGTCTGTTGTTTTCATTTATTGGAGGAAGAAAACCAAATCTGTACTTATCCTTATAAACTACTGATAGTGTTTTTAGATATATACAATATAGTCCTCACTGAGAAGTCCAGTGCTCTTTACAAACCACAAATGTCTTACCTTACTTAGACATTTGAAAGTATTGATCAGCTTTCTCTATCGTCCATACCCCTCCCAACAAAACTTGTTTGACATTCAGTCTACCTGTTTTCCTCCTACTTCTTTCATAGATTTTTTTTCTTAATTAGCTCTTCTCTCTACTCACTCATTTTTCAAGATTTCCATTATTAAGCTTATCTTCCCTTGTACTTAATCTTGGTTATTTTACTCAGTTTTGGTAACAACATTTATTATTTTTATGAACACATTTCCCACATTTGTATCTTTGGCTCTAGTTATTTCCAGGCAAAACTTTCTCATGTCTAGCTGGTATTTCACATTCATGTTCAAAATTGTTCTCACTTTTTTCCTGCCTTTCTTGTTTCTTGTAATGCTATCCCAGTCCTGAATCATCTTAAAGTCTTCTTACCTTTTAGCTAGTCACTTATCAAAATGTGGCCGATTCAGTGTTACTTCTCTAGATCTCTTACATCTATTTTCACTTCTAATTAGAATCCTGTATTTTCTCTATGTTCTAAGTTAATAGGTGATCTTCCATGGACCCTCCAGTAATCTCTTCAAGCTATTAGTTTATACTTTTTCTGACAATTTATCTGGTGCTGTCTTATAGACATGAATTTTATGTGGTTTACCTTTGAATTACCAAAGAACCTGGTGTAGTGTTCTGTATAAAATAGATTCACAAAATTGTGAATTTAAATTCAGGTTTGGGCTATTTTTTGACGTACTTAACATTAAAGTCCGATTATTTGAATTACCAGTTTGTTGGTGGAGAAACTGTACTCTACTGTAAAGAATTAGCTAGTAATTAATTGTAATATAGCTGACAATAAGTTTTCTCTATTTGTGAGAATTCCTAATTATAGCTATCTAAAACATGAACTAGTCTACCTCTTATTAATGTAAAGATATATTTTTTTCACATATTCTGTCCCAACTCTTTGATCAGGACATTTTTCATGAGATGGAAGTTGAACTTTTATGAGCCATTCAAATTTTATAATTCTGTAAATTTTCAGTAATGAAAATAACCCATCTTCTGAAAGGGAGAGCAACTTCCCGAGTACCTCTGTTTGTAGGTTAGCTCACAAATGTTGTCAGGGTAAGAAGTTATTCAGACTGCCAGGGAGAAATAACAATGGGGATAGCTGGTTGATCTAGTTAACCAGCCCGTTTTTCCTTTAACTCTTGAGAATGGATGGGTGGGTGGGTAGCTGGATAACTCTAGATTCAAGAAAGAAAACTTTAGAACAACTCCTTGAGCACAATTATTTATCAGAAACCTACTTCTGTTAAAGAGGCGTGTTTTAGCTAGTTTTAAAGGTTGAATGAATCATCAGTCTAACTTGATTTTTGAGTGAATTATTGGAATTTGAAGTTTAAAATATTTATTATATATATCACTTGCCACATCAGTTTTAAATACAAAGGCAATATGGTGTATTATAATCCAAACATTAGACAAATCTAGGTTTAGGTTTTTTTTGTTTTTGTTTTTGTTTTCAGGTTTGTTAGCTATATAACCTTGGGCAAATTTTTTAACCTCTATAAGCTTCATGTTCCTTTTTGCAAAAAGTATTTATAAAATATTCAAGATTTTTGTGAATTTAGTTAAATGAGTTGATGTGCAAAGTACCTTGTGCAAGCTCTAGTACAAAATAAATGGTCCAAAACTGTTAGTTTTATTTTTTTAATGTCCTATATAAGCTTGATCTAAAAACACTATATATTAATAAAATTTCAAACTAACATTTGTAGTAAATTGTTCCAATAACATGTTTATCACACTTTACACAATAGTTATGTCCTCTAAAAAGTTATTTGTATATATCACACTTCAAATATATTAACATTGCTAATTGAAATGATGTTAAGTAAAGAGAAAAAGACCACATAAAGGTATAAAAATCAGTACTTACCACCAGTTTGTGAAGTATATAAAGACTAATAATTGTAATTTTTCTACTTTCTTTTTTTATGCAAGTCAGTCTTCATATGAGTGTAGTCAGTAGGATTAATTTATTATTTTTTTAGTTTGACAGGCTTACTTTTACTTCAGATAATATTTTTCTAGATGGCCACTGAAAGAATAGAGATCATCATGCCCAGAATATTTGTGTTGTATCACCTTTAGAAACAGCGAACTATTTTGCTGTTTTCAAGCTTAGTATTTATATTTTATTGGCACAAAAATAGAAATAATACCGGTCTGGAAAATGATACTTGTAGTTCATTATAAACCTGGATCATTGGCCCTAGCTGGCGTAGCTCAGTGGATTGAGCAGGGGCTGCGAACCAAAGTGTCGCGCGATCGCGCGCGCGCGCACGCGCTCTCTCTCTCTCTCTCTCTCTCTCTCTCTGTCTCTCTCTGTCTCTCTCTGTCTCTCTCTCTGTCTCTCTCTGTCTCTCTCTCTCTGTGTCTTTCTCTCTCTCTCCCCCTCCCCCCCTCCCTCTCCCTCTCTCCCTCTCCCTACCCCCTCCCCTCTCTAAAAATAAATTAAAAATTTTAAAAAACACACACACACACACACAAAAAAACCCTGGATCATCTTCCAGCAAGTTGGCAGGCCATGAAGGCCAAGTCTTCAGGATTTCTTTTTGTCTTTTCTAAATAAGCAGCTTGGATTAGATAATTCTCTAATATTTCTTCTGGCATCGCTATATTTTCACTTCTTATTTCTATCACAATATATAAACTAGCACAGGTGTTCATTCCTGTCTGTCAAATTTTGTTTCTAGGGCCAAGAAAATGTAAAACTAGCACAAGTGTTCATTCCTGTCTGTTGAATTTTGTTTCTAGGGTCAAGACCACCATTAATCCTACCATCTCAGCCTCTACCTTGTTCATCACCTCGAGATGTTCCACCAGATATCTTGCTAGATTCTCCAGAAAGAAAACAAAAGAAGCAAAAGAAAATGAAATTAGGCAAGGATGAAAAAGACCAGAGTGAGAAAGCTGCAATGTATGACATCATTAGCTCTCCATCTAAGGACTCTACTAAACTTACATTAAGACTTTCTCGTGTAAGGTCTTCGGACATGGACCAGCAAGAGGATATGCTTCCTGGTATGGAAAATAGCAATGTTTCAGAAAATGATATTCCTTTTAATGTGCAGTACCCAGGACAGACTTCAAAAACACCCATTACTCCACAGGATGTAAACCGCCCGCTAAATGCTGCACAGTGTTTGTCGCAGCAAGAACAAACAGCATTCCTTCCAGCAAATCAAGTGCCTGTTTTACAACAGAACACTTCAGTTGCTACAAAACAGCCCCAGACTCCTGTAGTACAGAATCAGCAACAGGTATCACAGCAGGGACCTATATATGATGAAGTGGAATTGGACGCATGGGCTGAAATTGAACGAATAGAGAGAGAATCAGCTATTGAAAGGGAGCGCTTTTCAAAAGAAGTTCAAGATAAAGGTAAAATAATCTCATTACTACCACTTCTTACTCTGGGCAAATATATAATTATAATGTAAAAATGGTTTTTTTTAAGTTACTCTTTTTCTAATTGTATTTTATATTTCTTTATGTCTCTCTTTAATTATATATTTATTACTAATGCTCATACCTCAAGATTCTTAATTTCATTTTTTATCCGAAACAACTGAGATTTGGCAATTCTATATCACAGATGATCCATCTTTTATATACCAAGTGATTTTTTCTGTGCTTGTCTACTAAAGTGAACATTAGCATTTTTATATCACATGCATTTTTCACAAGTTGTGTTAATACAGTTTTGCATCTTCAGCTTTTTTCTGCCAAAACACGGTTAACTACTATAGAATTAATTTGAATCAGTACATTTAAGAAAAGTTTGTGTATATGCATATTATGCAATTAGATTTTTCCCTTGGTTTTTACTCCTACCACTTCTTAATAATGTGACTTCTTTTTTAGTAAAAAAATTATGAAAATAATTTAAAATTAATATTAAATAGCAAACCTTAAGCATCAAAGATCTTTTGTCTGTGATTACAGTCAAGTGTTCCCTTTTGTCTGACTAATATATTAGTATGGAGATTCAAGACACATGTTCTGTGAATTTATGGGCTTTTTTCCTGCTTTATAAATAATTATAATCAAATGAAAGTAGCTTTGTATTAAATTCTTGATTAAGAGGAACTGATGAATTAGTGATTGAAATTAGTAATATTATTTATTACTGTTTATTTATATGAATTTGCTATCTTTACAGATATATATATGTATACACACACACACACACACACACTTGACTATCCAAACCAAAGCATACTTTATGATTTAACTTTACAAATATTCTAGATTGACTTACAGTCTTTATCATTTTTTGGTAATTATAAAATAGAACTTAATGTTAGGAGAACCTTTTTATGTATGATTTTTTTTATATGTGACAGGATCATTTCTAGATAATTATTTCTATGCTAAGAAATATACTGAAGATTTGTACTTTATTTCCTGTCATGATGGCTTTTTTAAAAATATTCTTTGTTTTTAAGGCTATATTTACTCATTGTTGAATTACAATGTTTACTAAATATATAAATCACAGATAGATGCAAGTAAAGAAATTGATATTTTATTGATTGGGGAACTGGGATATTTTTAACTAGTAAATCATTGACATTAAGGATGAAATAAAGTGTTGCTTGTTCTTTCTCTTTTCATAGTAGTGTGGGGTTCAGAAAATAAATATACCATGTGAGTTCTAAAGTGTATCTCCTCCTCTAATCTCTTATAAAAGTATATGTATGTCAAATGAAGAGAGCGATATTACTCAGCTTCTCTTGATAGTATTAATACATTCCAAATTCCTAAATTCTATGACAGTTTTGCAAGAAACATAAAATTGTAATTTCTTCACCAAGAATTGTTAGATGCCTTGACAGATGAATTTTTTCATGGTATTTTAAATCTATATTTTGGAAAATTGTGTTCTTAGAAAGGAGTATACTTTTTTAAATGATTTTTTATTTGGTGGTGGTAACAAACAGAGGAAATGATGAACTGGGGTGTGTTTTTTTTTTTTTAACTTTCCTGGACTTTTATTATATCATATTTGTTGAAACCAAAGTTTTTACCTTTAAAACTTGAATGAAAATAAGGATAGTAAATAAGGCTAATTGTCCGTTAGCAAACATTTTAGACCTTTAACTTGGCTTTGGGAGAGTAACAAAGTCAAAAAAACAGCATACTGTTCTTTCAGAAACTTGTAGTATATATTTTACCTTTAATTATCTAATCAATTTTCTCTGTGACCTGTGATGGATGGCTATAGCAAATACAATTAAAAGTTTAACGAACTGAGCTGATAGAATTTTGAGCTCTGTAAGTTGACTTACAGAGCTATCTGGTGCTATAGGATTAAAAGAAAAAATGTTTATAGAGCTATCTTACTTTTAGTTTGCTTTAGATGAATTTAGTATGTATATTGATTATGCTGATTTTGCTGACCTGATATAACTCGTTTTCTGAAAGCCATGTTCCCATTATTTCATGACTTTATTTGAAAACCTTTGGAATGTAGGTACCATCTGATACCTTTGATTTGATCCTTGTAATTTTGTATTCTGTTTCTGCATTGTGTGATGGGATAGTCTTTTATATATAAGCAATTATCTTGGAGATTTTGGAAAGATTAAATGTTTGGTACATTGTTACAAGGTTGTAGGTGAGACCATAAATAAAAACAAAATTTTCTGAAGTGGTGGTCAGCTCTTGAGAGATGAAATACTTTTTGAAATGAATTTATCATTAGTAACCACTGCGTTTTAGGAGTAAATGGTAAATTGATATTTACTGTATTCTAAGGTTTGGCACTGCTTTTTAGTAACCATTGCATTGGTGGCGGTAAGGACCAAACAAGACTACTTTGTTCTACTGAGAGCTTTACTCTAGGGTCTGAGCTTATTTCCTGTTACATCCTTTTGTCATGGGAGAAGCATTCCCTTCAATAGACCAGGAATTAAAAATCTTACTTTGTAAGATTAGAAAAGTGGTTGTTTGATAATTGTAGAATTCGAGCAAGGGGATAGAGTACTCTTGAGAAATATTTTACCTAGGCTGTGGTAGAACCTAACGTACCTCTGTGTTCCACACATAGAAGACACTTTTTTGGCTGCTGGATAATTATTTCCCTTTGTCCTCTTCTTCCTTCTTTGGACAGTTTTATATATACTGATAGATTAATTCTCTGTAACTTAATGTTTTATAATATTCCTGAAGAACTTTTCTCAGTCTTTTGCTTATATTTTAACATCTGTAATTATGTAAATTAATTTTTAAAGGCTATTCATCTTTGCTTCTGGAATAACCTATCATAGACATTAATATCTCCTTCATGTGCTGAAAATTCCTGCTTTCTTTTGTCAAAGAGGGATCTCTTTGTTTATCTTTGCCTGATTTCACCATTTCCCAAGGTCCACTTTCCATGTTAGCAAGTATAAGGAATGGCCTAGCTACACTAATGTTTTTTATAACGTTATAATATTCTTGCACTGCAACCTGTGTATGAAGAAAATTATTACCTACTGTCATTTGGAATAAGAGATAGGAATTTTGAACAGAAATAGAACAATTTTCAGGGGTGGGTTTTTTTTTTTTTTTTTTTTTTCATAATTGGCTATTATGTGTACAGTTGTGCTTTCTACTTCTAAGTACTTCCACTTATCACTTGTAGTTTTAAGCAAATGATATACTTTGTTTCTTATAAGTACAATCAAGTTCAGAATCTCTCTAAGGGCTGGATCTTATTTTCAGAATATTAGCATCTGGATGGCAAGTGTTGTTGGTTTTTAAATTATATCTTTTTGTAAGCATTATCGTCAGGAAGATATGCATTCTGATAGCTAATCTTATGGTTCCCAATGCTAAACAGGACTTAAAGATAATGTGTCTAAAATATTAAAATTTCTTCATCGAGATGGCTTTCCATAACTAGTTGAAGGTTATGATGTAATGAAGACTGATAAAAGAAGTAGGTAGATAAAAGTGACCTGTGCAGATTCAGAGCCACTTTATAGGAGTAAGTTCGTGTTGGAACTGAATTAGATCAAGTGAATCAGAACCTGCCTTCTCTTAACATGTACAAGAATCCTTGTAGCAGTAATGGAATTTTTCCTGGTTTTATGGAAGAGGTGAAGTACTTTTCAGTAGGTGAAAAATTAAAACTTTTTTTAGCAATACTTTATGCACAGTGCTGCAAATTATAAGATCTTTCCCAATCCTAATGCATTACTCTTGTGCAGTACTTTCAGAAGTTTTTATTATAAATAATTATAGCATTTATAGTTTAAGATAACTAAATCACACATAATTTCTTTGAAATTAAACTATTTGCTAAATAGGTAAATGACATGTAAACACTTAAATCCTTTAAAATTTACCTTTTAAGATACTTCAATGTTTTCCTGAAAGCCAGATTGCTTATATTAATAAAAGGGTGAGCCACACATTTCTTAAATTGTCAGATGCTGGAGAACATTGTCATTATAGCTCTTAAGTGTGCTTAGGTTACCGTTTTATAGCTTTCGCAAAGCATAATTTTTGAAAAATATAAAAAACTTAAGTTATACTATTTAAATTTCTAAATTCTTGTCATAAAGGTTTAAGGAATAAGTATAATGTGATAAAGTACCCTATTTATGAGGTAATAATTATTGGGTGTGCCCTGTGGCAAAACATACAAAAATAAAATTTCGTAAACATAAATTTATTATTCTGCATGCTTTTGTTTTGAGGTATTGATGCAAAAAGTTTCATATAAGTTTCTACCAGGTTTTAACTAGGGAAAACAGTCTAACGATAATACATTTTATTACTACTGCTATGACAATGACAACATCATCAGGTAGTTGTTTTGCAAATGCAGTATATGTGATGATAGATCTGATTTCTGAATAACTAAAGGAGAATGACTCAGTTCTATAAAATTATTGACAAATACCTGAAGTAATATTTAGTAATATTTGATTAGATTTAAAGCTGGATGAACTGCTACTTCTTTCTTTGAAAACAAAATAATGGACCTTTGGCATATAAAAGTAGCATTGCCATTAAAAATTTTTTTAAAAATTGATTTCCTCACGAGAAGGGGCTGTTTGTTTAGTGGTCAGTTTGACTTTTATCCTTGTCATACAGTTTTGCTTAAAAGATAACATATTAATGACTATATAAAAGAATCTAGAGGTTCTCCTGTAAAAATGATTTAAAATGACTCTTAGAACATAGCCAGGAAATGTAGCAAGTAAATATTAAAGCAGGAAAACTTCAAAATGCTGTAATATAACCATTTCCAAGAACTGTTTAGAGATTTAATTTAAAGAAATCGACCTAGCAGCCTCATAAGTCACATGAAATCATGCACGGAAATCATACACAACTGTTCAGAGTTCCTTGACATTTTATTGTGGTGGTGGATGTGTGTGTGTGTGTGTGTGTATTTTTATCTTTACATTTCAGATTACTGTAAATAATTTGTTACTGAGGCCAAGATATAGACTCCTAGAAGTTTACATTGAAAAGCTAAAGCATTTTTCTTCAGTGGAAGTTGCTTAAAGCAGGATTTATCTAAAAAGTTCTTACATGCTTTTAATTTTATACTTACAGTGTTACCTTATTTTAAATATACTTCTGTGTGTTAGCTTTAAATTTCATTTGTGCTGTTGACACCTTAAGAATTTGAATCCTGGATCAAAGGTTAATAATAAACTTTTTTTTTTTTACTACTTTTGTTTGTGTTTTTATCCATTGACATGGTTTCTATTTTCTCTTGGGTGTTACTCTTTTCCATACTTATGTATTGTTAACACTTTCTATTTAGTTTGTTAGAAGATTTATAGCTCTTCATAGTTTTTGGTTAACTGTTTTAATGATCACAAATGAGAATACATGATTTATAACTGGTTGCTGTATTGATACAGAGAATCTGGTTTATATTTAATATATACAAACAAAAATATATGTTTGTATTTAATGTATTAGGTTCCATTTATTTTATATTCTTAGGCTTATTTATATGCTCAACAAGTATACTGTTAAATTCTTTATACTGTAGTCACTAATATTTACTGAGGTAGAGCAAAAATGGATATTTTTTTAAACCTTGTTTTTAAAATGCTGTCATTCCTGCAGACTATTTTATATATATGTATATTGACATTTGCATTCACCACATTTAAAAAAAAATGACTTTAAAAAATAGTCAAAGTCCATATGGTTTTTTAATAAGATAAGAATATATGTCTATTACTGATACTGAATATTTATCTTTAAATTTCAGATAAGCCTTTGAAAAAAAGAAAACAAGATTCTTACCCACAGGAGGCTGGGGGTGCTACAGGAGGTAATAGACCAGCTTCTCAGGAGACGGGTTCTACGGGAAATGGGTCAAGGCCAGCATTAATGGTTAGCATTGATCTTCATCAGGCAGGAAGAGTGGACTCTCAGGCTTCTGTAACTCAGGATTCAGACTCCATAAAAAAACCTGAAGAAATCAAACAATGTAATGATGCACCTATTTCTGTTCTTCAGGAAGATATTATTGGAAATCTTAAATCTACACCAGAAAACCATCCTGAGACTCCTAAAAAAAAGTCTGATCCTGAGCTTTCAAAGAGTGAATTAAAGCAAAATGAAAGTAGATTGGCAGAATCTAAACCAAATGAAAACAGATTGGTGGAGACAAAATCAAGTGAAAGTAAGTTAGAAACCAAACCTGAGACACAAACAGAAGAACCTAAACAGAATGAGAGCAGAACTATGGAATCCAAACAAAATGAGAGCAACACAACAGAGCCTAAACAGAATGAAAATAGACTGTCTGACACAAAACCAAATGACAACAAACAAAATAATGGCAGATCAGAGACAACAAAGTCAAGACCCGAAACCCCAAAGCAAAAGGGTGAAAGTCGACCTGAAACTCCAAAACAAAAGAGTGATGGGCGTCCTGAAACCCCAAAACAAAAGGGCGATGGGCGTCCTGAAACTCCAAAGCAGAGAGGTGAGGGCCGACCGGAAACTCCAAAGCAAAAAAGTGAAGGTCGGCCGGAAACACCAAAACATAAGCATGAAAATAGGAGGGATTCTGGAAAGCCATCAACAGATAAAAAACCTGAAGTGTCTAAACATAAACAGGATATAAAATCTGATTCACCTCGGTTAAAATCAGAACGAGCTGAAGCCTTAAAGCAGAGACCCGATGGACGATCTATTTCTGAGTCACTAAGACGAGACCATGATAGTAAACAAAAATCAGACGACAGGAGTGAATCAGACCGACATCGGGGAGATCAGTCTAGGGTTCGAAGACCAGAAACATTGAGATCTTCTAGTAGAAATGAACATGGCATTAAATCTGATGGTTCAAAACCTGATAAACTAGAAAGAAAACACAGGCATGAATCAGGGGACTTGAGGGAAAGACCATCTTCTGGGGAGCAAAAATCGAGGCCTGACAGTCCTCGTGTTAAACAAGGAGATTCTAATAAGTCAAGACCTGATAAGCCTGGTTTCAAATCACCAAACAGTAAAGATGACAGAAGGACAGAGGGTAACAAGAGTAAAGTAGACAGTAATAAAGCACACCCTGATAATAAGGCAGACTTTCCAAGTTATTTGTTGGGGGGCAGGTCTGGTGCGTTGAAAAATTTTGTCATTCCAAAAATCAAGAGGGATAAAGATGGCAATATTACTCAGGAGACAAAGAAAATGGAAATGAAAGGAGAACAGAAAGACAAAGTAGAAAAAATGGGATTAGTTGAAGACCTAAATAAAGGAGCTAAGCCTGTAGTTGTCCTACAAAAACTGTCTTTGGATGACGTTCAGAAACTTATTAAAGATAGAGAGGATAAATCAAGAAGTTCCCTTAAATCTATCAAGACTAAACCATCAAAGTCAAATAAAGGTAAGAATAATTATACTGATGTCATTTGTATTTTAATCAGTTTTACTTTAAGTTTTAGGGTTACTAAGGATTTAAAAAAAGGAAACTTAACAAAAATTCAGGCACTGCTACATGAAAAGATAATAGTTATAAAATAATAATGAATTGTTTTTCAGTAATAGAGAAAAAGTTCTCGATAAAAAATTTTTTCTTTCTACTCTTACTTGAACTATTCACTGTAGTCATAATTTTTTCTGTTTGGTACACAGAGATAAGTTCCTCTGCTATTTAGTTATTTTAGGTATTTTTTGAAAATTGCTTGTCAATCGAATGAATGATTAGAATGGTTGTATTTTAACAAATTTTAAAAAGTTGTTTTGACTGTAGAGATATTCCATTCTATGAGGTAATAAATTGAATTTTAATTTCTAACATGTCATTTGAGCTATATGGTATACAAAAATCAGTGTTAAAAATTTTTGAAGAATATACAATGTCCCAGTACTATTTTCTTACTGACCTCTCTCTGAGTTCACTAATGATGAATAGTTTGGATTTATATAGTTTAATAAGTTTAAGTTATATAAAAGGTTGTTTATTTTGCAGGGGAGGTGGTTATAAATGTTTTATTTAAAAAATATATAGTTTTGTTCTTTTCTGTGGAAAAGTAATAGGGAATAGTGTTTACCTCAAATTGGGTTAAATAATTGTGAGGGTTGTGGGGTTTTTTGGTTTTGTTTTTGGCATGGTTGCTGAGTTAATTCTCCAGTTACTTAAGTAGGTGGTATTGTTTCGGGGGGAGGTGGGATAAAAAGGTCTTGGGTGCTGAAAATAAAGTAGCAGTTTGTGCAGATATATAATTTTGTGTTCCTTTGTACACTACCATATGTGTGTGTGTGTATACAATATGTATATATACATATATACGCATACGCATATACACATATATATGTGCATATGTGTATATATACACATATATATGTATACACACACACACTGTTTTTCTTTTTGATGCTATGTGGCAAAGCCTATTTAGCCCATGCAGTGTAAATAGATTGAGATACAGTTCTTAAGGCAATAGAAGAGTATATTTGATTTTTAAGTTCTAATTCTGTGAAAGAAATTCATTAAGTAAGAACTTAGATTTATACTTACAAACAAATATGTGAAACTTTAAAATTGTGCTGTCCAAACAATAGTCATTAGCTTCATTAGTCTTTTAAATTGAAATTAGTTTAAACTAAAATTTAAAATTCACATCCTCAGTAGCTACATGTGGCAAGTGACTACCTTATTACTGCAGATAGAGAACATTTTCATCCTCACAGAAAGTGGCATTATATAGTATTGCAGTGTATTAGAAGACATAGAAGGTGTAATGGTTATTTTTGTAAAATACTGTGTCTTATCTATCAAAAAAAGCTTATTGAAAACATAGTGTTACTACTAAGAACTCTTTATTCAAAAAAGTGACTTGTCATGACTAATCTATTTTTACTCTTACTTGGTCTTCATTAAACATTTACTTTTCATACTTAATTTATTTGTGGTTTTTTTTTGTTTGTTTTGAGTTGCTAATATTTGTATTCTTTTAGTGAAACTTTCAGATTTTAAATTATGGCAATCAGACCTATAAAAAATAATTGACTTCAGTTTTAATTAATAGCTTTTATCTAACTTGAGTTCATCTTTTTGTAAAAGAGGTTGTTAGAATGTAGTGGCTATCGCTATAACTTTTAGGTAAAGATTGTTTTTAAAAATTTTCGTTTGAAAGTTTGGGAGTGGTACATATGTATATATAGTAAAGAGTATAGTTACACAATTTTAGAAAGGTGAGATGGAAAGTGGTACCCTCTTGTCCTTTGATCTGGACCATCTTTTTCTCCCCTGCCCTCTGTCAGCTTATGCTAGCCTTGCTTTCTAAGCTCTGTTTTAACAAAGAATCTTTACAACTGAACATCAACAAATGAATATAGCTCCTAATTAGTAACTGCTGTTTTATTTCCCATGTTTATTTTTTTACATGTAATTTCACTGCCTGAGAATGTAAACTTTTTAGTACTAATCCTCGTTTCTCCTAAGTGTACTTTTAACACAAATATATATATACTTGATATGTTCTTTTAGTAAGTAAGTAGACAATCTGGGTGTGTCTGCCTGTGAGAGTAGTGTGTGCATGTACATGTATATGTGCATACATACGCATATTAATATATCTGCAACTATAAGTGGACCTTTTATGAAAAACATTTCAATACTTAGATTTATTTCATGATAGCATATAGATGTTTTTTGGCTTTATACCTTAGAATTGGTATCTATTATTTTTAGTAATATATTATTTTGGGTTTATTTCAGATCTCTGCTGCTGAGTTAGCAATTGCAGTGTTACATATTGTGGATTTTTTAAAGTTACCATGCACCGTTGTAGACTAATGGCACTTTGTAATACATTTTACTTGGGATTTACTTTGGAGAGTCACAGAAAAATCACCTATTCTGACATATTGGTGTTTTTCTAAGTAAAGGAATTAGACTGAATACTGCTGGGATACTTTTGTAGTTAATTCCTAGAGTCAGAATTCTTGGTAGGTTTGTCTTTCTTTTTTAGAAGAGCCATAAATTTTCATCCTTCAAGCATTTTACTTAACACTCATTCTCTAACTTGAAATTCATTTTAAGCTTGGAAATTGTGAATGGTAGGGCATAGATATGAGACTCCTGGTCTAGATTACTAGTGTTTTGTCTTCTGTGAACATACTAAATGTAAAGTGACATTGTTACATTTGAGTTTTGTGGGTATATGTGTGTATCCCTAGTACCTCGCATAATACCTAATATAGAATAAGAGCATATTAAATGCCTACTTAATGAATAGAGACTGTATTGCCACCATGTTCAGAAAAGGCTTTTGTGTGTAAATTAAAGTTGTGTTTTCATCCTTTACATTTCCATCAGTGGACCCTCTAGCTCAAGAGCTACATAATTTTCAAATTCCTATTCCCTAAATTTTGTAAAAACTTTTACCCGTCAACTATTTAGTTTGTATTAAGGTCCACAGGAGACTTACTCATATTCATGTCTGTTTAATTTACTCTTTACTTTTATTTTGCTCTATAATTATTGTGAAATTGGCTCAGTATCAATTCTAATCTCTTGCTTCTGTCATCTTCCCAAGTCTTTAACCATCACCTTGTTTCTTCCTTTCCAAGTGGAAGAATGAAGTTGTGGAACCAACATAACCTTTGTAAAACTTCTAACATTTTAAAAGTATCTGTCTGTTAAAATATGTTCAATACAAAAATGATATCTTTATTGTTAAAATATTTTTACCAAGAATATTATCCTAATATATCCTAATGTACAATATGTTCTAAGTCTTGAGATCTTTAGGACTGTCATGATCATCAATTAACATGTCTTAAAACTGTTGTTAACAGCCTAGTGTCAGTAATTACACATTAACAGTTTGGTTTTGATAGTTTATATTCCAGTGGCTCAAAATAGCTTAGTTTAATATCCAAGGAAATCATGTTTATTTCTTCCTTCCCCTACTTCTTTCCAACTAGTATATTGTTTTTCCATGATTTGCCCTCACTACTTTCAAGAAATACCCATACCACCAGCTATTTGCGATCATGGTTTTTTAACTGTAGTGCTTATTTGATTAGCTATTGATTTTAGTCATTATTAGGGACATTTATTTCACCTCAGTTATTACTGTGGCAGTTACACTGCCAAATGTTGATCACTAAAATACATTAACTAGTTGACTTTTATGTAGCACTGAACAGTCTAGTTGGATTACATTTAGGACTCTAGTTTTCTGTAAAATTTGAGAGAAAGTACTGTTTCTGAGAGTGAATTTTTGGCATCATTTATGAATTCCTAAGTTGAGGAATTCTTGGTAAAGTAGATGTGATTGTAATACTCAGAATCTTTAGTAATGCTTCCATGGAAATTTATTTCGGTTTGTTTAATTAATTTTATAAAATACTTTTCTGAAAAAGCTGAAGTTTTTAGTTTTGTAAAGACTTTACTAGCAATGATATCTTTAGGAAATGTTTAGAGAATATTTATTACAAAAGTTGGCTTAATATATATATACTTAGCCATTGTTGATTGTGATTTCCCAGCAATATTTTGAAAATTTTTGTCCATGATTTCCATTAATAATTTTTGGTCCAAAATTTGCTTAGTAGGTAATTGATACTACTATTAAAGAGGTTTATTAAATAGAAGTTTTTTCATAAAAATTAAATGTATTAAAGTATGCTAGTGGTGTTCTCTCTCCTTTCCATTCCATATCTCAAGCCAGTCTGAGGACATAGCTTCTATGAGGTTTTCCTGTGTGTAGATTGAGGGGTGAAAAGTTAGCAAAAAATTCTGAGAGAACCTGCTCCTGATTATGAAGAAATAGTCATTACTCAAATGTACCGAATTCTTTTTTCTAATATAACTTATAAAAACCTTCCCCTGTAAGATCCTGATACAGATATTAAAATAATAAGTACCTACTTGATATTATAGTATAACATAGTATATAAGTAGTTAATATATTACTAGAGTAACAACTATATAGTATAATATATCATAGTATATATAATATGATACATAGTATAATATACCATGGTATAGTATATCAGGTAGTATTCATTATCTTACTATCTATATCAAGTTCTTGTGGAGGCAGGTTTCAGTAACATTTTTAGACTAAGAAGTTATTGTGTTAGAGTAATAGTATACAGTATATAATATACAATATACAGTATTATAGTTGTATATAATATAATATGATACAATATGCAGTTGGTCTTTGAACAAAGTTGAAGTTAGGGGTGCCCACCATTGTGCAGTTGAAGATTTGCGTATAACTACAGCCTGCCCCTTCACATACATAGATTCCTGAACATAGGGTTGACCCTTGAGTACACGAGTTTGAACTGTATCAGTCAGGTGAATTACGCTGGCCAATTGAAAAATAATAATTGTGTATAAGTAGACCCATACAGTTCACACCTATGTTATTTAAGGATCAACTGTACTGTGGATCCCCTATCCTACCCACAAGATTCGGCATTCTCTGACTTCTATTGGACTTTTGAAAATTCTTTATTAAGCCTGATGTACACTGCAGTACAGAGAGCACTGGAATCAGATCCTTGAACAAATAACCTTTCAAAGCCTTGGTTCATTTACCCTTAAAGTGGAGAAACCAGTTTTCTTTCTATTTCATATAGTACATACATATATGTATATATTGTTCAATGATTACCACAATAAATTTAGTTAATATTCAGTACATTTTACATAACTATAATTTTTCTCGTGACAGTAACTTTTAAGATTTGTTTTCTTAACAATTTTAAATATTGCTATACAGCACTGTTAACAATAGTCACCATGCTGTATTTTACATCCCCAGAACTTACTTATCTTATAACTGGAAGTGAATACCTTGTGTTGACTGATTTCACCCACCACCCACCCCTTACCTCTACCAACCACCTATCTGTTTTCTGTTTCTATGAATCTGGCTTTTTCTGTTCCACATGTGAGATCATGCAGCATTTGTCTTTCTCTAACTTCTCTTAGCATAATGCCCTCAAGGTCCATTCGTGTTGCAAATGGCAGGATTCCTCCTTTTTTTGAACTGAATAATATTTTATTGTACATATACCACATTCCTTTATTGATTTGATCATCAATGGACTAAATAACTTTGGTTATTTCTACATCTTGGCTATTGTAAACAATGCTGCAATGACCATGGCAATGCAGGTATCTTTTAGTCATTTTGTTTTGTTCAGATATATATACCCTGTAGTCGACTTACATGATCATATTGTAGTTTTTATTTTATTTTATTTATTTTTTGAGCAATTTTTATTTTTCTATAGTGGCAGCACCAGTTTACATTCCCACAAATAAGTGCACTGCGATTTCTTTTTTCCCACATCCTGGCCAATACTTGTTATGTATTGTCTTTTTTTTTTTTTTATAATAGCCATTGTAACAGTGTGAAGTGATAACTCATGGTTTCTATTTGCATTTCCCTGAATGTTTGCATCTTCTCATATAGCTGTTGGCCATCTGTACATCATCTTTGCAAAAATGTCTATTCAGATTCTCTGCCCATTTTTAATTGGATTGTTTGTGTTTTGTTGTTACTGTTGAGTTGCATGAATTCCTTATATATTTTAGATATTAACCTCTTACCAGATATGATATGTAGTATTTTATCCCAATCAGTAGGTTCCCTTCTATTTTGTTGATGATTTTCTTTGTTCTGCAAAAGATTTTTAGTTTGAAGTAGTCCCACTTGTTTATTTCTGCGTTAGTTGCCTTTGCTTTTGTTGTCACATCTAAAAAAAATCATTGCCAAGACCATTGTCAAATAGCTTACCACCTGTTTTCTTTTTGGAGTTTTTTGGTGTCAGATCTTATGTTCAAGTCTTCAGTCCAGTTTGTTATTTTTTGTGACCAGTGTAAGATAGTGGTACCAGTTTTATTCTTTTACATATGGCTGTCTGTTTTTCTCAGCACCATTTATTGAAGTGACTGTCCTTTCCCCATTGAATATTCTTGGCTCCTTTTGGGGGAAATTAACTGATCATATATGTGTGGGTTTACTTCTGGGCTTAATCTGGTCTATGTGTCTGTTTTGATGCCAGTACCATACTGTTTGATAACCACAACTTTGTAATGTAATTTGATGCTCCCAGATTTATTCTTACTGCTCAAGATTGCGTTGGTTATTTGGCTATTTTGTGATTCTGTGTAAATTTTAGGATTATTTGATTACTTCTGTGGAAAAAAATGCCTTGAATTTTGGTTGGGATAGCATTGAATCTGTAGATTGCTCTGGGTAGCACAGACATTTTAATAACATTAATGCTTCCAATCCATGAGCGTGACAAATCTATTTTTTTGTGTGTCTTCAGTTTCTTTTATCACTGTCTTACAGTTTTTAGTGTACAGTTTTTTCACCTCCTTGGTTAAATTTATTTCTGTTTTATTCTTTTTGATGCAATTGTAAATGTGATTGTTTTCTCAATCTCTCCAGTAATTCATTGTTAGTGTATCAAAACACAACTGATTTTTGGTGGAGTCTTTAGGGTTTTTCTATATATGTAATGTGTCATCTGCATATGGAGACAATTTACTTCTTTCTAATTTGGATGCCTTTATATCTATCTTTTGCTTAATTGCTTTGACTAGGACTTCAAGTACTACGTTGAACAGAAGTGGCGAGAGTGACATCCTTATCTTGTTTCTGATCTTGGAGGAAAAGCTTCCAGCTTTTCATCATTGAGTGTGATGTTAACTGTGTGCTTGTCATAGGTAGTCTTTATTATGAAGAGGCTTGTTTCCTCTCTACCCAGTTTGTTGAGAGTTTTCATCATGAATATGTATTGAATTTTGTCAAATACTTTTTCTTCATTTATTGATATGATTTGATTTCTTCATTTTGTAATGTGATGTATCACACTGATTGATTTGCAGATACTGAATGATTCTTGCATCCCTTGAATAAATCTCATTTAAATCATGGTGTACAATCCTTTTAACGTATTATTAAACTCACTTTGCTGATACTTTGTTAAGGGTTTCTGGATCTATGTTCATTGGTGATATTGGCCTGTAATTTTCTTTTCTTGTATTGTCTTTGCCTGATTTTGCTATCAGGATATTGCTGCCTTTGTAAATGGACATGTTCCCTCCTTTTTTTTTTTGGAAGAATGTGAGAAGGATTGGTATTAAATCTTTTTTTAAATGTTTGGTAGAGTTGATGAATGAAAACACTTTATCTTGGACTTTTCTTTGTTAAAAGGTTTTAGTTGTTGCTATTTTTTTTCCATTTTTAAATTTTATCGTTGTTCAGATACAGTTGTCTGCCTTTTCACCCTGTCTCTCCCCCAACCCCTGTTAAGAGGTTTTTTAAAATTACTAATCCAATCTCCTAGTAATTTGTTCAGATTTTTTAAATTTCTTCATTATTCAGTCTTGGTAAGTTGCATATTTCTAAGAATATATCCATTTTCTCTAGGTTGTCCCATTTGTTGGTATGTAACTGCTGCTAGTAGTCACTTATGATCCTTTGTATTGTGTGATATCAGTTTTAATGTGTTCTCTTTCGTTTACAGTTTTACCTAAGTTCTCATGTTCTCATTCTCTCTCTCTCTCTCTCTCTCTCTCTCTCTCTCGGCGGGGGGTAAATCTAGCTAAAGGTTTGTCTGTTTTTTTTTTTTAAACAGTGTAGTTTCATTGACCTGTTCTCTTTTTTTGTCTATTTCATTTATGCTCTGATCTTTGTTTTTTTTCTCACTACTGTTAACTTTGGGCTTAGTTCTTTTTTTTTTTAATTCCTCCAGATACAAAATTAGGTTGTGCTTTCTACCTTTGATTTTTCTCTCTGTGTACATATATCAAGGAAAGGATCATTTGATCCCTGCTTTCTACTTTCTGGGTTAAGTATTAGTAAATTGTCATCTACATAATTGACTTCCTAGAAAGCATGTTTCTTATAGTTCTTTCTCATAGTAACTTGGTAGCTGCATAGAAACTACTGTTAATATCAAAACTGTGGTACTTAAAACCAAGTAGTTATTAAAATCTTTCCTTTTGCCTGCTTCATCTGTAGTAGTGTTTTTTCAGTTGTTGTAAACCAACACCTTGTTATTTTGTCTTCATTAAACAAACCAATTTGCAATAACCTGAACTGCACAGGATATAACCATATAGGTTATATAGTTATGTATAGGTGGGTGGCACTGTGTTCTATTTTGAGTAAAGTGTGACATGATATAGATAAAGAGTCAGCAAAATTTTTCTGTAGAGGCCCAAATATTTTAGGCTTTATAGGCCACTTGTCTGTAACATTGTACATTAGTACAAAAGCAGCCATCTATATAGTGTAAATGATTGCATCACTGTATTCTAATAAAATTTTATATACAAAACAAGTGGAGCCCTGGCTGGTGTGGCTCAGTGGATTGAGCACCAGCCTTCTAACCAAAGGGTCGCAGGTTCAATTCTCAGTCAGGGCACATACTTGTCAGCTTCCCTGTAGGGGGCACATGAGAGACAACCACACATTGATGTTTCTTTCCCTTTCTTTCTCCCTCCTTCCTCTCTGTTTAAAATAAATAAGTAAAATCTTAAACAGACAAACAAGTGAAGGGGCAGATTTGATCCTGTAGTCTGTAGTTTGCTGAGCCTGATAATAGATACAGTTGAAGTTTTATATAGGCGAATATGATATTTTTCTAGCTCTTATCCAGTATTTATTAATGTAATATGAAGTTAGCCAAGTATAATATTTTAACAGGATAAATATTTAATATTTGTGTGGACTTATTTACACATATTGGGACTATATATTAATATGTAATTAATAAATATTAACATATAATAGATATCCTGGTTTAAATTGCCTTTTAAATATTTTATACTTCTCACAAGTATATAATTTAATACTCGATCAGATTGATTAAAATACTTAAATAACAAATCTCAGCATGTGAATTTTGTTGTTCTTGATTGCTTTTGTTTGTTTCTACATGACCTTAACATGTTAAATAATTAATAGTATTTTAAACTGAAGATTTCTCCCTTAAGTTTGATAGGACACGCACATAATAGTGACATTAACACTTTGCAAAAATGAGTAAATTCATAATTGTTCTCTCATACCTTTCATATAAACATACTGAATAGTTCTTAGATGACTTCCCCTCTAATGTCTTCCCCTTTCAGCCCATCTCACAAATTATTGCTAAAGGAACATTTCTAAAGCACATTCTGATTCTGTCATTCCTCAGAAGGACTATTATATGAGCCTTACCTACTTTTCCAGGATTACATATTTTGTTCCCTATTGAATGTCTCGTTCTGTCCAGAGCAGACCACTTAGACATTCCCAATTTTATTTCTCCTGGCTACTAACTTCTGTTTCTTTGCCCCTGTCCTACATCCTCTACTCCTCCACCCACTAGTTCTTTACATAAAATCATTGACTTTTTTTCTTGATTCCCTAAATTTTCTCTCTTAAGTTAGTAAAACATAAACATTTATTTCTTTCAACTCCTTACAAATACACAGATGCAACATGGTATACCTATCATTTTGCATTCTGTTCTCTTTACATTTACTATCTCTCTTACCAACACAGTTCATAATTATCCTTAATGTCATCTACTCTTCTGTGTTCCCCTGCTGTTGGATATTTTGATGTTACTTATAATACATAAAATTGGTCTGAACATCATTCTTCATGGAGCTTTCTGTGTTTTGTTCTATAAATGTCCTTTGATAAATTTCCACTAATGGTATAAAGGGTTAAATGGTTTGACCACCATTTGCTGTGTGATATATATTTTTCTACATTGTCCCTGATTGAAATTAAAGATTTATTTGATGCTGCTCCTCTAATATGGGTAGGTTATTGAAAGAATTGTCACTGAACTACATTATGCTTGCCTAATTTTATGGCTTATAAAATTGAGGTTTATGTGACTTTTCTTGATTCATTTCTGAACATGACTGGTTTCCATTGTCTGAAGCTGTGTCCTAAAGAGTTCATGAACTGAGGTGGTTTATTTTTAATCTCAGGGTTGTTTTCCCATTCAAAACAAAACACATTGTTATCAAGTCAGTGACTTTGGGACTTTTTAAGTCTTTTGATGACTTCTGGTTTCAATAATCTTGTAAATGTGCTAGTATGAGTAACTCACACTGCAAATTCAATATGATTGCTAAAATGTAGCACTTCTAGAAGTTAGTGTATTCTGTAACATTATTAGAGCCAGAAAATAGAGGCACACTATATCTTATGGAAGATATATCTGCATAAGCTGGAAGAGTGGTACCTCATAAAATTGTGACTAAATGGCATTATTCCTCAAGCCAGTAACTTAAAGTTTTATGGACTTCGAACACCTGATTTAAAGAATAAAATGGTAAGAATGGGAGAAATTAGGTGACAAAGAGAATTATAAAGTATTACCAGTCTCAAGTTTTTAAGAATAAAATAGCTCCTCGAACAATAATCTCTATAACCATCAATCTAGTGAACAATAGTGAGATGAATAATGAAATGCTTTCATTTAAAGGATTATTTCCTAATTTGGGGAAAAGACCACAACCATATATGTCATAGGGATCATATGAAGCACTTGCTGTTTATTCATTTCTGTTGAAACTGAATCAGTTATCTGACCCTTAATGATGTAGTAAAGATCCTCTGTGTGAGTTAAGGAAAGTCAAGCATTTTATTTCTTATCCTTTGTAATCAAGGGACCTGGCTGAGTCAATTTATAGTGTTTTATAAAAAGGAAGAAATGATGTTGTTAATTCAGAAAATACGTAAACTTGTGGATTGACATTTCTATTCAAAATGAAACAGGGTTTACTTTTGGAAGACAGTCCCTTAAGAGACATTAACCATTGCTGTATTTTTAAAAATTGGGTCATCATCAGAAATGAAATATTTGGTCTTTGACTTACATTGCTGTAATGTGCAGAGTTATACAGAGGTTAAAATGATTTGCAGAGTAGTATAGTCCTTAAATCTGATAGTATTCTTTTTAATTTAGGGAATAAGGGACAGTACACTATAATGAATAAACTGAATAAAGTTTGATGCCTGCATTATCAAATAAGAGACACGAGTTTTCTGTGTTTGCCTATTATGAGGATTTTTTTTTCTTTTTTTTTTTTTTTAGAGAGAGAGAAAGAAGAGAGCAGAGGCTTTGCTCTGGGTATATAATAAACCACTGTAAAGAGAGTACAAGTACCAATATATATCTTAAACCTTGATTACCTATTGTATATTTATCTTCAGGATTGTTTGAATTCTGGGATATTAGTATCAAATCATTATGACTTTGTGAATGGGATTTTAAGCAGAATATAACCAGTTAGGTAAATCTGCTTTAAAAAAAAAAATCTCATGATGAGCTAAAGGCCAAATATGTGGGTTACCCAAATTTGAAAACCAAAGAGATGATAATGTTTCAGGCAATGCAAAAAAGGAAATAAGTTTCATTTTTTAAAAAATTTGAAAATGTCTTCATTTTTCTATAAAATACAGCAATTCAGAAACTAGCCAGGGTGTATCTCTGTAAGTGAACATAGGAAATTGAACCACAAAGTTAGGTAATCAGAGAGCATTTATTGACCATCTAAATATACATACTTATAGATCATGTGGAAAGGGAAGATAAATACTAGGAGATATAATTCTTCCATTAAAAAAACTACTTATTAGAGGTATTCAGAGCATTAAAGATTTTAAAATGAGATGCAGAGTATGTTTACGTTGGTGCTGAAGAAACTGACAGCCCAAAGCTAAAGATTTTTTTTTACTTCTACCAGTGTTCTAAAAAGTATACCTCACTGATAAATGACAGTTAAATTAAGAAAGGCAATAGAAAGAAGTGTTGCATGATTTGAAAATTACACAGATAATTTATATTAAACATTAGTAATATCAGGATTTTCAGGAATGAAATCTTTGAAATATTACCAGCCATGATTATTACCTCTTTGTTGGGTAAAATTGTTGCTGTGCATGTCCTTAAAGGACTTGAAGACCAAAAGTTACTGAAATAACCTCTTTATGATGTTGAGTAAAAGTTTTATGAAAAATAAGAAAGGATTATTTTTCCATTGAGATTAATAATGTTTTATATTCTGAAATTATTAATATTGTATATTTCTGAGGCTTTGAAATTGTCTTAATTGGTATCCATTTATTTTTGTCATGACTTATTTTTATTTTTACATTTTAATTTGAATGTTGCAGTGTTAATGTTGATTATAGTCACTAATATTCCCTGCCATAAACCATTATGGCACTCTTTGCTCCCAGTTCCTAAAATTTAGCAGGTAAAACCTCATTTTTATACTTGCATTTAAAGATTTACATGGGTAGGTAAAGTTAAAATTGTCTTCTTCAGTAGTCATCAAGAATATGTTGTCCTCAAAAACAGATTTTGCTAGTTCTACTTTATTTTTTAGTTCTCAACAGGATGTTAATAATTATTTCTTCGTAACAGTTGTTTTTGTGTGTATGTGTGTAGGATTAGGTAGTATTATGTTAATAGTTTTTATTGTATTGATATATATTTATCCTGTCTTTACTGTTTCATGGGACAATATAAACTTATTTCATAACAGACTTGCATCTACTATTTTTAGTTGTACATACTTATATTTTAAAATATTTTTGTTCTTTTTACCCTACCTTTCATGTTTCTGTTATTTTCAATTAAATGCATATGTGTTACCGGTTTGAGGAAATTCTCTGTAACGCTAAAGGCGTTATTTTGCTTCTCAAATAGACATTAATAGATAAAAGCTTATAAAACTCTTACTCCATCCACTATATACAGCCACCAGGATCATACAGGAAGACTAGGACATGATCAATGTCCTCAAATTCTTCTCATTTATACTGAGGGATAGCATTGCTTTCAAAATAACTGCTTCAGTTCTCTATAAATTAAATCTAGGTGCTATCAAGAAGGTGAGATGTACCCTCTATCACAAACACACGTGACATAATGGCAGTGGATCTCTAGTTTCAGAAAGGCTTTTCAGAAAATATTATATCAAAAATTGTTGATATAACTACCTATTATCATATTTTTAAAGTTATGTAATGAAATATATATAAAACCTGCATTACCAGACTATTATAGTTATAAATATGACTGTTTTATTAAAATACAAAAGTGACTTGGCAAACTTTTGTAAATATTTCCATTTTGTTTTCATAATGGTAATTTAGTTAAAAACTCCATTTTATCTTTAGATTGACATTGTCTTCTTGCCTTTCATTAATAGGTAGTATAGATCAATCAGTGTTAAAAGAATTACCCCCCGAACTCCTGGCAGAAATTGAATCCACCATGCCACTTTGTGAACGTGTGAAAATGAATAAACGCAAGCGTAGTACAGTTAATGAAAAGCCAAAATATGCTGAAATCAGTTCAGATGAAGATAATGATAGTGAAGAAACTTTTGAATGTAAGTATCACATAACTTCATTATTACTTTAGAATTAAAAGGCAGATTAATGTGTTTGTCTCATTTATAATTATTTGGGTTAGCAAGAGTACAATGATCTTAATTTGTAATAATATAGCAAGATTTTTGCTTTATATGTAAAACATGTATAAAAGATGAGATCAGTTGGCACCAAGAAAAAAAATTTAAAGATGTACAATTAGTGTCAAATAACACGTATGTGTCTATATGCATTTAGCAAACATTTATTGAGCTCCTCCTATGGTATATGCTAAGCACAGAGAATAAAAATACAAATAAGATGTGACCCATCTTTGAAGAACTTTTCATTCTAATGGGGGAAAATGTAAACGATTGTAGTACAGTGATAATAGTAAATCAAGGGTACTGTGGGAGCAAATTGGGTTTCAGGAAATGCTTACTGGAGGAGGTGACACTTGAGTCTTAATGGACACGTAGGAGATAGCCAGGTGAAAAATAATTTAAAACCATACTATTACTAAATTATGAATGGATTAGCACATTGCTGATTATCTGTGTGGTTTGCACCTGGCTTCTCTTTTTTGCCCAGCTGTGTCCTGGAATTCCTCCCTTGTTTCACTGTTTTCCAGAGCTGGCTTCTTCACTACACAGCTACCTCTCTACAACACTGTGATCACCTGTCTTTGCACTAGACTTGCTATACCTCGCCTGTCTTCCTACTGGTCCACTGAAAAAGTTCTTCTCTTTTATCCCTATCTTCCTTCTTCTGGAGCAAGAGAATTGAGCCTAGCCAAGAGGGGTCAGCAACCTTGTTTGACTTAAACGGCATTCAGTGGAAACAGACTATGGGAGATCTTCACTTGTGTGCCAACTGACTTAGTCATTATGACCAAAAGAAGTGGGAAGACCACCAGTGTGTACTACCTTTTCCACCTAGTGTCCATAGATTGAGGTGTGACAAGCAAGGGCAGGAAGGACAGATGCATGCTGCCATTTTTAAATGTATATTGCTGATGGAAGCGCTTCACCTCCTCCAAAGTTTTTAATCAATGTTCATTTACTCTGATCGTCTTAAAATTGTGAGCTCTTGAGCTATGAGTAGTAGATATGAATACTGAACAAATCTGAACAAAGTTTTAAAATTGAAATAAAATATATAGCAAAGTTAATCTGACATTTAATTACATGTATGCTTGTTATCATTTGTATTATGAGATGTATTTACATATAGTATATTTCAATGGCTAAAGTTAATAATTTTAGTATAATCAAACATTTTGTTCATTTGGGAATATATGCTCTGGAAAGGGAGAAGAGAAAGGAGATCAGGTGGCTCAGAAACTTGCTCTCTTTTATATGCATGCTTCTCCTCCCTCTTCTCTATCCCCCAATACATCACCCATTTCTAAAGGAAATGGCTAAAAAGAAGTTAATTACAGATTGATTTCAAATCACACTTCAACTCTAGTTCATTGAGAGTGACTACCTGCATTACTAAGCTGATGAGAATTCTGAAGCTACCTTACAATTAAGTAGAAATGCCCATGAAGTGTAAAATAGGGGAGGGAGCCACACATGCCTCATGTTTGTCATCAATGCAGCCACTATTCTTTTTCTTGTTTCTATTATAAGAGCTGTTGTCTTGTCTTAGGGGAGCACAGAGTTTCGTATTAAAGCCTTGGATCCCTTTCTATCTATGTCCAAATATATTGAAAACTAATATTAGTTAGAGACCCTTATCTTTAACCCCTGCTAGGAATAAAAGAAGTTTCTCTGGGTTTTGCTAGAGATCTCAGAACAGATTCCTGTTTTTCTTGGTTTATTTCTGTACAGTAACATAGAAAGGTCAACTCTGGGACCACTGATTTTAGTGATGAAAAGATTCCAGTTGATAGTTGACAAACAACTAGATTGTCATTATACCTCAGAAAAACAATATAAAGGAAATGCAGTGCAATATAAAATATAGAACTAGTATGAACATACATAGGAAGTTTATGCTGCTTTGACAGAGACTCTTAGAAATACAAAGTTTTACTGTAGTTTAATCAAATTGGTTTCCCCAAAGTCTAAAACTAAGGAAATAGTTTAGTTGAAGGAGAAGGGGGAAGGATTGAAGAGTAATTTTGAAAGTTAGGTCACACAGATTGGGAAGCCATAGCACAAATACAAGATCTGGGGAAGGAGAGGGGAAGATATAAGATGCTAAAGAGGGATATAGGAGAAATTTGTATATGAGAATAAATTCTGTTTTGTGTACTCACAGCCATAAACCTACTTTTGTCCCATCTTTTGTGGTAAGTCCCTCCCTGCTTCCAGGCTAATGAGGGAAACAGAAGGAACAAGCCAGTTACAGTGCATTAGGGTCCTGATAGCCTATTGCAACACTTGGTGTCTCATAGAGGTTGAGGTTTTTTTTTCTAATTTCCATTCCATTTTCATCCAAATTGCCTAAAGTTTAATGAATTTTAACAAAAGTTTTCAGTGCTTAAAAATTACCACCAATACAGCATATTATATTTACTTGCTAAAAACTGTAAGATTTTTCAAGCATTTCTCATAGACTCGACTGCTTGAAATATATTTCTTATGAAATTAGTTAAAATTCAGAAAGACTGAGTAGGTCATATTTGAGATCATAGACCAAGTTTGTTAGTTGTTATTCCTGAGATTTGGCAGGTATTTCAGTACTTGTTACAAAAACAATATTTAGTGAATGGTATCCATAAATGACCTGTTTCTCTGACACAAACACACATACACACCCCTATTTACATTTTTATATAAGGCAAGCTGTCACTAAGAGTATATATTAGGGCATATCCTAATAATAAAGGGAAGAAATTTTACCTCTTCCTTATGTTTTATAGTCAAATTTATGCCTAATCATGAAGAAAATCACTGAAGGTTTAAGTATATCCATTTACATTTCACCTTTTTCTTTTTAATGAATCATCTTGCCCTGTCAAGCCTATGACCACAAAGAAACAAGAAAAGGAAAGGAAACAAAATTATCTTTTTCTGTCATACTGTCAGTAGATTGGACAGAAGGGTCAAGAACTAGAAACTGAATTAGATTGTTGAATAGGAATAGCTGGGGTGGCATGTCAGGGTATAGACATTGATTATCCACATAGGGACATGGGTACAGGAATACGTAGAGTGCATGGGCCAAAGTTTGGCTTCCTTAAATCTAAACCAGGTAGGGGACTCAAGTAAAAATTTTGTCTGAAGTATTTGGGTATTGATCTTAGTTAGGGAGTCTGAAATAGAAGCCAGTTATAAGAAAGCAAGGGAGTCCAATTTAGATGAACAGACTAGAAAGTATTTCATTGTCAACAAGTGGTCACAACAACAACCAGTGTATGATCCCAAGATGTAGGACACATCAGTTCTCTATCTTAGTTTCAACTTGGTGGTACTGCACCCTAGAGCAGGTATGATAAATATTTGTCACTTCTACTGCCCTCCATCTCTCAATGAACAGACATTTCTAATGAGTCTTTCTTACTGAAATACGATGCTTTGTCTCAGAATTATTCTCAACATAATGCTCTAGAAGGCTATCACCAGTTGATCAGAGTTGATGTGTCAGTGAAATCTGTTTGCCAGTTCTGCCTAAAGGCTTCTGTCAGTACTGGTGATTTTAGCAGATGTTTAGACCTCTAGAAGGATGGGGAAAGGATTCAAGGGTAAAATACATGAACATGCTTATGTAGCATGCATAAGCTGAAAAGCTTTTCTTTTTGGATTTAAGCAAGCATACTGTTGGAGAACTTAAATCAGTGTATATGAGTATTTACAACTATACAGGTTTATTCTATCTCTGTAGGCTTGTGATGTTAGGTTATCAAAGTCTATTGAATTTATAGCTCAGTTGTGGGCCTAATTTGGCTGCTAATTGATTGTATACATGGTTACTCATATTCTGTAATATTTTCAGTAGTTTACTTTTTCCTTTATACCCTGCTCCCCATCAAGAATCCACATGCTTTAAGATGTTTCTGTTTTCATCCAAACCCTAGATGAAGATTGCTTTACATGCCTTAATTAATCCAAAAGTTTAGATATTATCTTTACTGACACTGAATGCTTCTTTGAAATGAGCACTGTGGTTTAATTCAGACAACATTCATATCTGTATGTATTATAGTAAACCAAGTTCATGTAAAAATCTTTAACTCTAGATAGCTAAAATAAGTGATAACATTTCTATACCCTAATTTATATTTCTGGTTAAACAGAATGACTCAGAATTTCCTCGTTCCATACATGTAGATTTTTTCCCCCAGGTGGTTCATTTTTAAAGTACAAGTTTGAATATTATTTTTAAATGAGGTAAATTATTTGTCATGGGGATTTGCTTCTAGCCTCTAGGAAGCGACATAAAAAAGATGATGATAAAGCTTGGGAATATGAAGAGCGTGACAGAAGAAGCTCTGGGGATCATAGGAGAAGTGGCCACTCTCATGAAGGAAGAAGGAGTTCTGGTGGTGGTCGTTACCGAAACCGAAGTCCATCAGATTCTGACATGGAAGATTATTCTCCTCCTCCCAGCCTTAGTGAGGGTAATTCATCAGTATCAACAGATACGTTACATAAGCCAATTTAAATTTAGGGCTTTAACTTTGAAGAATATTTGATATTTTTATGACTTAGTTAACAATAATTTTTAATCAAGACAAAAGTGTATATTTAGTTTGGACTGGCAATGATATGTTTAAGTATTTGATTAATGGAAGAAACCAGAAACAAATGGAGACATTTTAAGTTGTCATTCCTGCATTTCAGTATTTCTTTTTGTTCCTTTTAGTTGCTAGAAAAATGAAGAAAAAAGAAAAACAAAAGAAGAGAAAAGCTTATGAACCAAAATTAACACCTGAAGGTAACATTTTAGTTCATTAGTTTTTATTCATATTCTTCAACTTCCATTTTCTATTTGGAAAGTGGATATATATAATAAGCTTTTTCTTTTCCTGTGTTGCAGAAATGATGGATTCTTCAACTTTTAAGAGATTCACAGCCTCAATAGAGAATATTTTGGATAATTTAGAAGATATGGATTTTACTGCATTTGGTAAAATAATTTTTAAATATATTTGTTTATCTCTATCTCTATCTTTAAATCAGTTTAAAATACTGTATTTATTTACCTATGTGCCAATTACTCACTCTAGTGGATTCAAAGGCATGGTCTGTGTTTTTAAGAAATTTAAAATCTAACTGTGGTGTCAAGTCCAGTCCATGTTATTATGCAACTGAAAACTTGAGTATAAAAATCAAGTATTAAATTAGTTAAGTATTTTTCTGACTGGTGTAGCTCAGTGGATTGAGCACAGGCCCACGAACCAAAGGGTCACTGGTTCAATTCCTAGTCTGGGCACATGCATGGGTTGCAGGCCAGGTCCCCAGTGGGGGGCACGTGAGAGGTAACCACACACTGATGTTTCTCTCTTCTTCCCTTCCCCTCTCTCTAAAAATAAATAAATATCTTTAAAAAATTAGTTAAGTATTAATAGCATCTCAAGAATCCTGAGAGTATAGCTTCCACGAGTTAGAGTAATTAAGGAAGTCTTTGTGCAGATGAGACTTGAACAGGCCCTACACAAAGAGGGAAGCTATAATAATATGAACAAAGATGTAAAAATAGGAACCCATTCCTCTATTTATTCTAATACCCAATATTTATTGAATAGTGTTTGTCAAAAGTATGTTAAGTGCTAGAAATGCAAAAATAAATACCTCAGCCCCTGGCTTTAACTACAGTAAGTCCTCACTTAATGTCCTCAATAGGTTCTTGGAAACTGCAACTTCCGGCCAAATAGTGTGTAATGAAACCAATTTTACCATAGGCTAGTTGACAGAAAAAGAGTTAACATCCTGTGGCAAATTTTTGGTCACAAAAATGTCACCAAATTTCTAAATAAAGACCCAAAATGCTTCCACCATTAAACATTGAAATAAATGTGAGCTATATACAGATTTAAGAAAGATTAATAAAAACAAGTATTTTCCAGTCAGCTCATTCCAGTTTAGGAATGCAGGTGGTTGGAGTCTGTCCCAGCAGCTCAAGGCACAAAATGGGACCAGCCGTGGATAGGATGCCCTTCCATTGCCAGGCATATTCACATACACCCACACTCACTCAGACTGGGACAAATAGGCATGCCGATGAACCTAATACGCACATCTTTGCAATGTGGTAGGAAACCCGAGTGCCCAGAGAAAACCCACATAGATATGGGGAGGACATGCAAACTCCACACAGACAGTGGACCCAGCTGGAAATCAGTTGTCTTTTTTTCCTCATTAACATTATACAAAACAATGAAGAACAAAATGAAGTTATTCAAGGACCTGCTATAATACATAGCTAATATAGAAAACAAAATAGTAAACCAATTAGAATACAATAGAATTAATGTAATAGTCATATATTTTATAATATGTGGAGATCATAGCTATTAAAATGTTAAATTGAAAATATTAAATTTATATAAAAATACGGCTCACAGTGTTTAGAGCTACTCAACAATTTTATACCACCTTCAGCTGGTACAAACATTAGTGCCTAATTTATACATCAGCCACATGGCATACAAGCAATTTTTATATGAGTTTATCTGTTGGAAAATTTCACAGAAAGTACATTACACTTTATCTTGAAAGTATTTGTACTGTGACAGTTACTTGCCTAAGTATCATGAATGCTTTTTTCCATTAAACTGACTGTAGTGTCAGTTCATTTTTAAAACTTCCCAGTTGTGTGCTGAGAAACCTTTGTCTTCCATGTCATTTGAGGTCTCAACAGGAAGACATATGGCACTATCAAGTGAGGGTAATTTGAGGAGGAGTTATTTACAGAGAGATCAATTACAAAAGTGGGGGCAGAATAGTGTTGGAACCCAGGGTTTACAGACATGGAACTGTTATCGTCTCTACACCCAGAGGTACATGGCTAAAGAGAACTTACTCAGTAGGGAAAAGGAGTAGAGTGAGCTGCCTTGATAAAAGCAGTAACCTTTTGGTCAGAGGACCAGGGCAACTTAAGGAAACCTTTCAAGGAAGGAGTCGGGGATATAAACACCCTAACCTTTACTCACCTTCTCTTTGATCTTCTGACAGGGCATCTCACTGCCTATAAACCTAAGCAGAAGCCGGAGGGCATGGGAGACTGTTGATGTCTGTACAGATTAGTCTCCTAGGGAAAAGAGTTTGGCTGAGGGTATATTCAGAGTTAGTAAAGATAAGATAACTTATCTCCTCTTCCCATCTTAGTCACTGTCCTTTCATTCAGGGTTTGCTTGAGATCTACAGAGGCCTCTTAGGTTATTGTTTAGTTGTTTTGTTTTAAGATTTTATTTATTTATTTTTAGAGGGGAGGGGTGAGAGAAAGAAAGGGAAACGTCAATGTGTGGTTGCCCATCATGCACCCCTTACTGTGGACCTGGCCCGCAACCCAGGCATGTGCCCTACCTGGGAATTGAACCAGTGACCCCTTGCTTCGCAGGCAAGCACTCAGTCCTCTGAACCACACCAGCCAGGGCTGTTTAGTTTGTTTTAGAAGTGTTTGTTCAGAAATTTTATTAAAAAGTTAAGCTTACAATTTTGAGCTATTTCTTTTACCTAAACTGTTTGTGTTTGTTTGATTTGGTTTTTCAGGTGACGATGATGAAATTCCTCAGGAACTACTCTTAGGAAAACATCAACTTAATGAACTCGGCAGTGAATCTGCTAAAATTAAAGCAATGGGTATAATGGATAAGGTATCTCACTAAAGTAGAATTTATGAATTTACTCAATATCTAATGTTTAAAGTGTACAAAGTAAATTGCAAAGTTACATAAAGTAAATAATAATGCAAAGAAAATTCATGGTTGCTTCTGAAAGTCTAACTGAATTCTTTCTTTTTTTTTTAAACCTTGAATCAAAGAAATATTCTGCACATTATTCTAAAGAAAGTCCTTTCATTGAAAGCCATGGATCTCTTCATGTTTTTATTTTTTTTTATTGTCTCAAAAATTTAGACTATTTACATGCATTTATACACTAAATTTTTCTCTGACATTTGCTAATCACTTATAGTTGTGAAAGAGTAAAGCTACGGTTTCAGCACATTAAGTCCATAGGCTCCTTGCTGTAGGCTTTATAATCTGTGAATTGTCCTTCCTAGGAGCTCTCTGTTGCTCAGTAGTCTCATTGCACTGATGGAATAGCAGGATATTTTTTTATTGTTAATAATTTGAAACAATAGTGACAGCATCAAGGAATTGCTTCCTATAATCTTTATGAGCCACCATTCACCCCCTAAACTATTGCATGATTGCTATGCAAATAAAATTTCTAGATGAATCATCTCTTTTCCTCTTCTAATCAGTCTCCCTCTTGCAGAAAATTATCTACTCTAGGTCTTAAGTTTCCTAGTCTGCAATTTAGAGATAATGATTTGTTCTTCAAGAATAGTAAAAGAATTAATCAAAAATTATGTTTGCCTGTAGAGTTTATTCTAAACAATTTAAACTTAGTTTTCAATTTATCATTTTAAAGTAGTCTGTAAAATATTTTGATGTTTCACAAGGTTAAGATAATCGGTTATTTATTTTATATTCATTTATGTATTGCCTATTACCAAATAATAAATGTGCCATAAATTTGATGTTTTTCACTAAGCTGTAATTGACATTTAACATTATATTATTTTCATTTATACAACATGATTTGATATTTGTATGTATTGGAAAATGATCACAATATATGTAAATCCAGTTAACCTTCATCATCACAATACAGCTTATTTTTCTTGTGATGAGAACTTTTAAGTTCTACATAGCAACTTTCAAATACACAGTTGACCCTTGAACAAAATTGGTATGAACCGTACAAGTTCTCTTATACATGGATGTTTATTTTTTACATAAACACATTTCCTTGGTATATTCAGGTTTCACATCCTTGAATCAAAAACAGCATTTTAACACTCCCGACCTTGGGTCAGAAATACTCTTTTCAACCACAGTTTAATTCACAGATGTGAAAGACGGACTGTAGTTAAGTTTTGGGGGAGTCAAAGTTATACACAGATTTGGGACTGCACTGTTGTGGGTAGGCATCCTTAACACTCACGTTGTTCAGGGGTCAGTTACACAATCTGATATTACTAAGTACAGTTACCATGCTATATACATTACATTTCCGGGACTTATTTTTTATCCTAAAGATGAAAATTTGTACCTCTTGACCACCTTCACCCAATTTGTCCACTCCCACCTGTGACATCCACCAGTCTCTTCTCTGTTATCTATGACTTCAGTTGCTCGTTGCTTTTTAGATTCCAGATGTAAATGAGATCATACATTATTTGTCTTTCTCTGTCTGACTTGTTTCTGTTAGCATGCCTTCACAGTCTATCCATATTCTCACAAATGGCAAAATTTCCTTATCTTAGGGCTACATCATGTTTCATTGTACATATATGCTACATTTTTTTATCCATTCATTGTTGGACACTGATTGCTTCCATGTCTTGCCTACTATAAATAATTCTGCAATGAACATGGGATGCAGATATTTTTTCTGAATTAGTGTCATCATTTCTTTCAGATACATTGCTGGATCACATGGTAGCTCTATCTTTACTGTTTTGAGGAACATCCATATTGTTTTGTATAGTGGCTACACCAGTTTACATTCGCACCAGTAGTGTAAAAGGGTCCCCATGAGTTTGATTTGTAAAGACAGCCATCACATAGTTAACTGAGAATTAATGTGCTATTAGTTTTCATTGCTATTACTATGTGTAGTGAGGGTATATTGATACATTTTGTACATAGGAATATGGCATCAGATTTCTGAGGGGCCATTGCCAATTTTACGTTTTAATTCATAAGTTCCACAATTACATGTAGCTAAGAATATTCTTTTTCAAAATTGAATTTGCTGAGTATTTTCAAAGCATTGAAGGTTTACCAAAAGTCACAGTAGTTTAATCTGTTGTTGAATATCTAAAGCAATATGCCAACATAAATAGTGAGAATATATTTGTGTCAATTACTCTGTTTGATCCTCCCATTTGACTCTTCTGGCTGATTTGGTTGTGAGTCCTAGCTGTGTGCTAGTAGTCTAAGAGACCTGTTCAGTCAGAAGAATGTAAATATCAGTTGCTTCCTATCTGAGCTTCTAAATCAACTAATTTTTTTAAATAGAGGAAGAATCTTTGTAATAAATAAAATAGGAGATAGTAAAATAATATTTCTACTAAATAAAGCAGTGTTATTTTACATTTGTAACTCTTACAATTTTATGCTTCTGTTATTAAAAATAACAGAATTTTGGGGTTGTAAGACATTTGCTGAATAACATTTTAATATGGGGACTGTGCTATAATGAAAATGACAAATCTTGTGTATGTGTGTTTCACATGCATGTTCAGTGTCACTGGCACAAAAATGGGGTGCCAAGCATTAGAGCAAACTTAGTCTTGACTAGCTGTGTAGTTAAGGGTTGAGTTAGAAACATGCATGTACCCATTCTGTTTGTTCTCCCATCATTCAGAACAAATGATTGATTCTCTACGTAGTTCAGACTTGAGAATTTAAGTAGGAAAGTTTCCTTTCTGTTCTTTCAGAGGGTGGTAATATTATATACTCCATAGCCTAACAGGGATAATTGTACAAAATGTTTCTTGAATAATTAGTACTTTTACCAATGATGGATAAAAGCATTTATAAATGTTGCTGTTTCAGCTTTCTACTGACAAAACTGTGAAAGTCCTAAATATCTTGGAGAAGAATATTCAAGATGGGTCAAAGCTTTCTACTTTGTTAAATCATGTAAGTTTAAGATCCATACTGTTTTTACCCTTAACTATTGTTAAGATATATTTTTTTATGGGACCTTTGACTTATAGGGAAAATTCCAAACTTCACTTCAGCTTGTTACCACCATTTACTAGTTAGTCATTAGCATCGCTGCCAGAGTTGCACTTTTAAAAATTCAAATTTGATTGTACGCATTATTAGTTCACAGCTTTGACATAAAGTATGAAAAATAATGACGGATATAAATTCATTTAATTTAAAGGACTGTTCTTTTGTATTATGCTCTTCCTTGTGTAAGTGTATGAGTGTGTTCACAATGTCTTTTCATTTAAGAAGTAAATGATAGAGGTCAATAATTCTGTTGAACTACCCTGGAAAATTAGTTAGAAATCTTACGCTGATTTCCTAATGTATCCTAAAACATTAATTCTTATATGCCATTTTTATACCTAGCTCAAATGGTTGTCAAAAGGTTTAAATAAGTCAATTCATGTAAAGTGCTTAACAGTGTCAGGCATGTTGTAAGTTCTCAGTAAATGGTAACTGGAACTGTTTCTACATTTTAGTTTGTTTATATCAAAAGCACTTGCAACATGGTGCAGTGGTTTATGAACCAATTTAAACTATATTGCCTGGGATCTGCCTTCTTAGCACTATAGCAGACATTCAGTCATATGTGCACTCAGATTGATCTTGATATCTCTTTTGTTAATGAATAGAAACATTGATGTTTATAAGCATTTAATATAAGGGGTAAAAGAATTGGGAAAAGTTTTAAATTAATGAATATTCATTTTAAAAGCCTGATTTCAAAAAACAGTATATTTATTTTAAAAATTTTCCAAAACATAAAAAGCCCAAAAGGCCCATACTCCCATCCATCAATAACTACTGTTAACATTTTTGATACATATACTTCCATTCTCATATGTAAATACATACTATGTATATTTTGTACATGTACTGGTATTTATCTTATGAGGGACATGTTCTTGATGTTTTCAGAAGCCACAGGATTGCTAAGTGATGTACATGGAATAAAAAATTATAGGAAAAAATCTGAGGTTGTATTTCACTGGCTTATTAAATATATCCATATTTTCCAATTCCTCCCCCCCCAAATTAGTTTTTGAATGATAGAAACAAAAAGTTTAGAGAAACCTATAGTGGTAGTATGCTCCATCTTTACAAGTGTTTTTAAAAAGTTTAACAAGAAATTGTGATAAATATCATCAAGAATCTAGAGTTCTGGAGAGCTGGCTGATTTGGTCTTAATGAAATTATTTTTATTTCTGAAAACCTTAGCACTATTTAATTTGCTGCAGATCGTCTTAATGTTTGGCATGAATGATAAACCTCTTTAACAGACTCTTCCAAACAGCAATTTTAATATCAAAAAAAGCTGCTACTTTATCTTATTTTAAAGCGGGCATGTAAGCAGTAAAATGAGAGAAAGCTGGAGAATTAGGAAAAAGGTAATCAAGTTTTAGGCATTAAAGATTAGAAAGCCCTTCTCGGCCTTACTTTATTTATAAAGTAAAACTCTTCACTACAAGTAAGATTAAAAGTACCCCATCACAATTGCAATACAGGCCGCTGATGTATAAATTAAAATGTGGTCTTCAGTCAGTTGTTGAATTATTCATTTAAAAAAGTAAATTATGTTTTCAGTAGTATGCATAATCATTGCTTTTAATCTCAGTTTCAAAAATGCGATGTTGTTGGAAGAGAGGTATTAGAATGATAGTAACGTTTTACTACTTTTGAGTAAGGCTCTACCTTTTGTTATTATTAATTTTGCTTTGTTCTCACAACAGCAATCAGAGTTTATAAAGTTCTTTTGACTATCATAATGTTTATACCCCAAACATAAAATTAATGTATTATAATTACAGTCTCTAGCTAAAATCTTAGATGTAGATACAGTATACAGATAAAGGGAACTATAACTTTGTCATTGGAATATCATCTAGTGGTGAAATTAAGAAACAGTATAATGTTGAAACATAGCAATATTAGTATTTATACTTCATTCCTAATGTTTTTAAAAATATACACACATCAAAACTCTTACCATGTTTTCCACCTGTGAAAATCAATTATATCATAATGGGTTATTTTTTATATTTTAAGTTATAAATATGTTTAATTTCATTAACAGTGTGCTGTTTTATAGGATAATGATTTACCAGGTTTATTTACCAAGTTTTATGTACAAAAACAGTTTGGTATTTTATATTTTTATATTTTAAGTTGTAAATATGTTTAATTTCATTAATAATGTGCTGTTTTATAGAATAACGATACTGAAGAAGAAGAAAGGTTATGGAGAGACCTTATTATGGAGAGAGTTACAAAATCAGCAGATGCCTGTCTTACAACCATCAACATTATGACATCCCCTAACATGCCAAAAGCTGTATATATTGAGGATGTAATTGAAAGAGTTATACAGTACACTAAATTTCATTTGCAGAATACACTTTATCCTCAGTATGATCCTGTTTACAGATTAGATCCTCATGGAGGTTAGTTTTCCCTTTTATATTGATAGTTTTTTAGTATAATATCAAAATTACCTATTGTATAATTTTGCCATGTTGGATGGATCAGAATGCAATGACTTAACATGGCGTAAAAATTAGATTACATAGAATGTAATAAACACTGCCTTTGATTTGACTAGAATGTAAAGCTTAGTTAACTCCGTATTTGTTCAGTTATTCTTTTAGCACCTATTCATGCATAGTAAAGGAGTTTCTACTGGTCAGGGAAGAATCCCAGATAACACAGCTTCTGGTTCCATTTATCAGTTTCCCTTAATTTTACCAAACATATTAGTCTGCAAAAAGGATTGATTCAGGATACTTATTCTTTCTTTTATTTCTAACCTTTTATGAATAAGCAGTGAAATGGTTAACATGTATATGGTTGAAGAGAGGAGGACAAACTTGGTTTCTGAATAACCTACACTTAGTTACCCATTTAATAATTGCAAATTAACTTAAAGGGAAATAGAAACTTACTATCTTATAATCTTATGATTAATAAAATAAAAATAAAGATGAAGTAATATTTTAAATCAAGAATTTAATAGCCACTGAAATGTGCCATACAGTGCTGTTAAAATAATGTTTACTATCTAACTAAACATACCTAGAGTAATTTTCTCTTTTAATAAATATCCAGCTTTATTTACCAGATTGTTATGTACAAAAAAGTGTATTCTTTTAATTCAGAAAAGAATTGTATTGCTATTTATTAAAAGTTATTAAAAGTTTATATATTTCTTGTTTTGAATTTTTTAGGAGGCATATTAAGTTCAAAGGCAAAACGGGCAAAGTGTTCTACTCATAAGCAGAGAGTAATAGTGATGCTTTATAATAAAGTTTGTGACATTGTTAGCAGCTTATCAGAATTGTTAGAGATCCAGCTTCTTACAGATACAACAATTCTTCAGGTAAGTTATTTTGAAGCATTTTTATATTTATAGAGCAAATGGTTTGAAGCATTTTTAAATTTATAGACAAAATGGTTTAATTGAGTTCAGTGTAACCTTATTCATTTGATAATAATACCAGCACTGTGTTAATTTTTTTTCATGCAAAGTATATATCTTAAATTGAAATAAATTGCAGGGAAGATGTAAATAGAAACATTTTGTGTAGAAGATAGGCGAATGAATGTAGTATAAATTCAAAACCCTAATTCTTTGAAAGATATATTATCATTTTCTTTAAAATATGTCAGGACAAAGACTAAACTTTTAGGGATCATTTCTATAGTTTGTTACTAAAATATGTCAGGACATTTTTATCTAGAATGGCAGCAATGTTTTTTGTCTCTTTATATTTCTGTGACATTTGTCAATCTAAAAGGTGGAAATTAGAGGAATTGCAGCTGTGAAGGAAGGTATATGCTAATATGTTTGAAGATGAAAGGGATCAGAGAAAGAACTAGGTGCAGATTAATGAGGGGAAGTAAATGCCCTCTCAGTGTTTTGCAGTAAGTTGGAGAATGTTTTAGAATTTAGTGAGGTGGGCTGTTACTGAAATCAACTAGAGATGTGTACTAATTACTCTTTTTATGTGTGTGTGCAGGTATCATCAATGGGAATAACACCATTTTTTGTGGAAAATGTCAGTGAACTACAATTGTGTGCCATTAAGTTAGTCACTGCAGTAAGTATAATTAATTCATATTTTTAGTTTATCCCCCAAGAAGAATATTGATAACATTTAATCCAAACTTGTAAAAATTAATGCAGATTTGAGTTTTCCATAGATTCATTTCAACATAAAAACTGTTTTAGTATCCCTTAGGTTTTAAGCACTTCTAAATACTTAAAAATATTTTAGTTAGCTCCCTGGCTAGTGTGGCTCAGTCAGTCGGAGAGTTGTCCTGTAGACCAAAAGGTTGCAGGTTTGATTCCCAGTCAGAGCACACATCCAGGTTATGGGTTTGATCAGTCGTCCAGGCACGTAGGAGAAAGCAGCCAGTTGATGTTTTCTTCTCACATCGATGCTTTTCTCTCTCTCTCTCTCTCCCCCCCCTGTTGCCCTCTTTCTAACAGCGATAGAAAAAAAATGTCCTTTGTGAGGACAAGAAATAAAATATATATATTTTTAGTTGGTAATCTATAATATTTTCTATAAAATCATAATTGTTTAAAATCATTTGAATCTTTCTGTACTCTGACTCCTATGAGAATGTTATTAATCATAGAAAAGCAGGTTATTTCAGTCACTGCTATTGAAAATGTTGAAAACATTTTCATTTTAAATGAAATGTTTTAGATTTCATTTTTAGTATTTTATATTTTTATATATTATATTTTATATTTTGTATATATATTTTTTATCACATTGTAGTATCATTTTTATTTTATTTCCAAATAATTATAAAAACCTTAATTTGGAATCTTATAATACTAAACAGGTATTCTCAAGATATGAAAAACATAGGCAGTTAATTTTGGAAGAAATTTTTACTTCACTTGCAAGATTACCAACCAGCAAGAGGAGTTTAAGGAACTTCAGGTAATTATAGCAAAGGTCAAGTATAATTGAGAGCTTCATTATATTGTAGCCTTTATATATTTTTCATTATTTCTGTCTAATTTTTTATTTTAATATTCAAATAAAAGAGAGTTCAGTGAAAAGAGAGTAAGAATAGCTTAGATGTGTGAAATAACAATACATATTTGGGTGAGTTAAAGAAATTCACTGATTCTCAAATGTAAAGATCTATGGCAAGGTTTTCCAGTCTTGGTGCTATTGACGTTTTGGGCCACATAAGACTTCATTGTGCAGGGCTGTCCTGTACTTGGTAACGTACTTAGCAGCATCCCTGACATCTCTACCTACCAAATGCCAAGAACAACACCCCTCCTCCCAGTAAGTGACAACCAACATTTTCTCCAGACACTGATAAATGTCTCCTGAGAAGCAAAATCATCCCTAGTTAAGAATCACTCATCTATGAGAAGAGCAATGAGAAATTGTCTCTAGAGAGTCAGAGGCAGTTTAAGGATTTTACACTAAGGAACTTGCACTTAATACTTTATATAACATGAAGTCACTAAGTACTGTTTTTAAAAGAGCCAAAAGATTGCTCTAACAGCAGTGTAGAAAGTAAACATGAAGATTAAATGCTTTAAATCACTAAGCACCGAGTAACTAAGGAATGTTACCCACTGCTGTGGTCAGCATTATTGTGTTTGTTGTCATAGGTAATCATCATCATTATCATAACTATCACTATAATACTCTGGAGTGATTAAATGTGTCGATCTGGTATATAGAATTATATTGCTTTCAATTATTATTACCTTAATTTTTGAGACTAAATGTGTATTGATAAACATCTTGTCTATTATACCTGAAGAGAAGCTATCAACATGTAAAAGAATTCCTATGTTTTTATTCTTTGTAACAAAAGATTGAGAATTTGATTTTTTATATTTTATCCAGTAGACCTTACACCATAGCACAGATGATCAAGAGCTGACCGTAGCAGATATTAGTAAGAATGAATACCACAGTGCAGGGGCGTTTGGAAATCTGGAAGACTTTTCTCATTTAAAAAAATTATTTTGAGAAGTATTTTATATTTTTCATTATAAATGTTTTATCTGTAGTGCACATGAAATGTGGAAGGAAATATTATTAAATATTTCATTTTCCTTTGTTTTAATTAAGTATGTATAGGGATTTAATTGGCATTTTTTCTAATTTATTAAAAATAATTAGACATGATACTAGACATGATACTACTGTAAGCACTAAAGCTAATGCCTAGAAGTATTGGTAATAAAAGCTACCCGAAACTTAAAGGTAACAGATGACATGCAAAATGAAATTGTCTTTATACTCTGTATGATTTAAATATTTTCCTTTTCATTGAAGGTTAAACAGTAGTGATATGGATGGAGAGCCTATGTATATTCAGATGGTTACAGCACTGGTTTTACAATTAATTCAGTGTGTAGTACACTTGCCATCATCAGAAAAGGACTCTAATTCAGAAGAGGACTCAAATAAAAAAGTAAGAAATTGTTATAAGTTTTATAATTTCATACTTTTGTAGGAAAAAGTACATGTATGAGAGTGGACCCCTTGTAGTACGTGCTTCGCACTCTAGGTGAGAGTTCTCAGAACCCATCTGTAAGAGTGTACCAGGTGTTGTGAGAGGTTGCATTCAGCTTTGGTGAATATTTTTTTAAGGTTTTCAGCGCATTTGCCCATTTCATTATGGATGATTTATAAGTGTACTTGCCCACACTGCACTGAGTGTTTGGCAGTTCGTGACCATAAACATCACCCCCTTACCCCTACCCTTCCATTCACTGGATCCTGCCCCAAGCAACTTTTTTTTTTTTGTTTCCCTGAGTGGGGAAAAAAGCCCTCAAAGGGAAACATTTTGCTGATGTGGAAGAGTTGAAACAAAAAACAAGAGAAGTGTTAAAAGTCATCAGAATTGGCAAGTTCAAAAAACTGTTTTGAACAGTGGAAGAATCGTCGTCTCGTAAGGTGTATTGCATCAAATGGAGAGTACTTTAAAGGTCACTGAATTTTAAACATGCAGGAATAAATACATAATTTTTTATAAATAAATTTGGTTCTTTTGGAGTCCCCCTTATATTCTCTGCCATTCTTTTATTTTTAGGGTTTTATTTATTTATTTTTAGAGAAGGGTGAAGAGAGGGAGAGAAACATCAATGTGTGGTTGCCTCTCACGTGGCCCCCAATGGGGACCTGGCCCACAACCCAGGCATGTGCCTTGACTGGGAATCAGACCAGTGTCACCCTTTGGTTCTCAGCTTGTGCTCAGTCCATTGACCTACACTAGCCAGGTCTTGTCTGCCATTCTCATAGAACTGAAGTTCTTATTTAGGACTTCATGACTGGGCTTTAAGACTTGAGTTCTGGTTTAGACTGTTAATATCTATCAGTGGTGAAACAAACAAATCATTTTGATCTGAGATTGCTTCTTCCTCTGTGAAATGGTGATGATAATGCCTAACAAGCCTACCATACCAATTCATAAGACTCAAGTAAGATATTGAATGTGAAAATTAATATTATAATATGTAATATCTATATTAATATATAATTGTAATATAATTTATGCATAAAATGAGTTTATGACCTCACAGTTAAGTAAGTCCTAACTAAGACTTGTTTTTTGGTTTGTAGATTTTATACCCTAACATTTATAATTTTTGCAGGTTTTATAGTATTGCTTCAAAAAAGTCCAAAGGAAATAGGAATAATTAATTAAGTAAAAAATGCATATCAAAAAAATTAGGTCCCTCTTGTTTCTCCTTCCCTTCCTAATCCAGTTATTTTCTCTCCATTCTTCCCTTCCTTAACCATCCGCAACAAGTATTACAACAGCGTTTAATCCTTCTGTTTATATATTTATCTGCCTATATTTGATACAGAATTATTTTTCAAATTATGTAAGTGATATCCTGACATATTTACAGCTGGTTTTTTTTCTCAACATTGTTTTAGTAGATATAACTTACTAATAACAGATTTCTCTTTTTTTGACTTGAGGTAAACACATATAACTGTATCACAACTTTGAACAAGAGTATCTCTAGATATACTTAGAAGTAAAATATTATAGCTCTGGCTGGCGTAGCTCAGTGGATTGAGCGCGGGCTGGGAACCAAAGTGTCCCAGGTTCGATTCCCAGCCAGGGTACATGCCTGGGTTGCAGGCCATAACCCCCAGCAACCGCACATTGATGTTTCTCTCTCTCTCTATATCTCTCCCTTCCCTCTCTAAAAATAAGTAAATAAAATCTTAAAAAAAAAAGAAGTAAAATATTAAATCATAGTGTACATACAGCTTTACTGAAACTTGTCAGTTTGCACAACAAAGTAGTGTTCCAGTTTACATTCTTACCTTTTGATTTTACCTACTCTGGTCAGTGTGAAAGATACCATGTTATATTTTGCATTTTCCTGGTTAATCATGAGCTTTTTCATATATTTATTTGCCCTTTGGTTTTCAAAACTTTGAATGCCTGGTTTATATCCTAGCCTTTAAATTTCTAATGAAGGAGTTGAATTTTTTTTTGTATTATATTCCAGTGTTTCATAAACATAGAGTTTGTAATGATTTTGTATTTTCAATCAGTTTCTTGTTCTGGCCTAGATCATGATAAGCAACTATTAATATTGCATTTGTTAACCACATTTGTCACTCTTACGTATTTTAAAGAACTAATATGAACTCAGTATTTTATTTTGTTTTTATAAAGTATTAAAATATGTTTAATATGGTAATTGTAGCCTTTCTCTTTATATGTAAAACAATAGTTAGCATTTTAGTATTTAAATGTATTACCAGGCTTCTAGTCACAGTGTTGGTGTAGGTAAACACAGGTCACCTCCTCACACAACTACATCAAAATTACAATTAAACTGTAGATCAGTCATCATTCAGAAGCATCATAAATGAAGCTGAATGGAAGTCCTACTACTATGGAATTAAAGAAGAAATCACATTGAGACTGGTAGGCAGGATAGAGATGTGGAACAGGCTAGTCCCACAAATGTATGGCAGATGAAAATTGGAGGGATATCTCAGGAGCGAGGGGTTCCAGGCCCGCCCAGCCCAGGGTTCCAGTTCCAGGAAGATAAGTCTCCATAACATCTGGCTACAAATCCAGCAGTTGTTGAGGCTATCAAAGACAGAAGTTTCTGCATTCCCGGGCTAAAGGACTCATGCACAGACTTACTTTGGAATCACTGCCTCTGAGCTCCATTGGCAGGGCAGCAGCTTGAAAGGCACCAGAGGCATATGAGGAGGATCTGAATTGTCCAACATTGAAGTGAGAGCTGGGAGGGAGTTTTCCCCCAGATAGAAGTGCTGGCAGAGGCCATTATGCCTTTTACAGCCCTACCCCTCACCCCACCCCAACCCCCACCCCCAAGCAGGCAGACACTGTATCTGATACTTCACTAACCTGGCTCACTCTGTTTGCTCCACTTGGCTTCCAGGCCCACCCAAGCTGTTTACAGTGGCTTTTCCATACAACTGACTTGTCTTTACCCACTAACTTGTCTTTACCCATGCTTCAGATTTTCCTAAATTTTCTCAAACAAGCAACAGCTGGCTTCAGTGAGCCCCATACCTCTCACTGATTTGCCTCAGGTTGGGCACTAGTAGCAGCTGGCCGTGGTTCACAGCTTGGCCTCTCCTGGGCACCTCCACGCCCAGCACAAGTGTCAGCCATCTGCAGATTGCTTTGTAGTTTATGCTGTATGACTATGGACAAAACACAGTTGGTGGCTGACCTCAGACATGGCAATAGCAATCAAGGCTCAACTACAAGAGGAGGGTGTACACAGCCCATATAGTGGGAGCACTTTGAGTACCCGGCTTGGGTTATAGCAGAGGCTGTGTCACTGGAACATACAGGACACCTACTACACTAGGCCACTCTTCCAAGCCTGGGAGACATAGCAGCCCTACCTGATACATAGACACAAACACAGGGAAGCTGCCAAAGTGAGGAGACAAAGAAACAGGGCCCAAATGGGGGAAAAAAAAATAGAACAAAACTCCAGAAGAAGAACTAAGTAAAATGGAGACAAACAACCTCCTAGGTGCAGAGTTCAAAACACTGGTTATGAGAATGCTCAAAGAATTTAGTGAGAACCTCAACAGCATAAAAAAGACCCAGTCAAAAACAAAGGATACATTAATTGAAATAAAGAACAATTTACAGGGTATCAACAATAGAGTGGATGAAGCTGAGGACCAGATCAGCAATTTGGAATATAAGGAAGCCAAAAACAACCAATTAGCACAGCAAGAAGAAAAAAATCCATAAAGATTTTTTTCCCAGAGGCGTAAGGAGCCTCTTGGAAACTTCAAGTATACCAACATTTGCGTCATGGGGGTACAGGAAGGAGGAGAGAGAGCAAGAAATTGGAAACCTGTATGAAAAAAATAACGACAGAAAACTTCCCTAACTTGGTGAAAGAAATAGACATACAAGTCCAGGAGGCACAGAAAGTCCCAGATAAGATGGATGCAAAGAGATCCACACCAAGACACATCATAGTTAAAATGGCAAAGGTTTATACAAAGAGAGAATCTTAATAGCAGCAAGGAAAAAGCAGTTAGTGCCCTGGCTGGTGTGGCTCAGTGGATTGAACACTGACTTGCAAACCAAAGGGTTGCTGGTTCAATTCTCAGTCAGGGCCCATCCCTGGGTTGTAGGCCAGGTCCCCAGTAGGGGGTGCACGAGGGGCAGTCACACATTGATGCTCCCTCTTTCTCCCTCCATTCCCTTCTGTCTAAAAACAAGTAAAGTCTTTTTAAAAAAAGAAAAAAGCAGTTAGTTACCTCCAGGGTAGCTCCCATACGATTGTTGGCTGATTTCTCAAAAGAAACTTTGCAGGCTAGAAGGGATTGGCAAGAAATATTCAGTGATGAAAACCAAGGCTCTACAACCAAGATTACTCAACCTAGCAAAGCCATCATTTAGAATTGAAGGACAGATAAAGAGCTTCCCAGATAAGAAAAAGCTAAAGGAGTTCATCATCACCAAACCAGTACTACATGAAATGTTAAAGGGTCTTCTTTAAGAAGAAGAAGGTTAAAAATATGAACAATAAAATGGCAATAAATACATATCAACAACTGAATCTAAAAATATAAACAAGCATAACAGAAACAGAATCATACAGAGAATGTTTTGATGGTTGCCAAATGGGGGAGGGGTCAGAGGTGTGGGTAGAAAAAGTGAAGGGATTAAGAAGTACAAATTGGTAATTACAGAATAGTCATGGGGATGTAAAGTACAAACTAGGGAATAGGGTAGCCAAAGAACATACATGCATGACCTGTGGACATGGAAAACAGTGTGGGGATTGCATGAGGGAGTAGGGTGGCAAAGGGGAAAAAATTGAGACAACTATAATAGTATAAACAAAATATAATTAAAAAATAAATATATTACCTGTATTCAGTAATAACATTAGCAACTTTGCTATTTTATTTGTTGGTTATCTCTTAGCTCTATAAACTTATTTTTCTCAATCTAGGTTGACCAAGATGTTGTCATTACCAACTCTTATGAAACGGCCATGCGAACAGCCCAAAACTTCCTTTCCATCTTCCTTAAAAAGTGAGTGTTGTAATCTTATCTGATTTTTATTTTGTCCAGTGTAGAGAATAGTTTAAGTAAAAAATTAATCCAATTTTCTACCATAATCTGAACCTTGTTTATATCTCTCTAGCTCTTGATTTTTTTTTATCTTTAAAATGAGGTACTTGGAATATTAAAAATCTAAAATTTTATGAACTTGCTTATATGTTGGACTCCAAAAGTTAAAGTACTAGATTGGAATTCTGTACTTTTTTTAGTAAATTTTGGGGCATGCTAATTGAATAGGAAAGTTGAGGAAAGAGGCTGCTTAGTCTCCATAAAAATGTATGATAATGTCATAGAAAAACAGTGGTCGTGTTTCAAAATGTGTTCTACTTACCGGAAAGTAATGTTAATAAATTAATTCCCTGTAGTGGGGGTTGAGGGGGAGTGATGAAGTTTGAGAAATCATTTATTTTAAACCATGTTTTTATGTACTCTCCTAATACCTTGTTATTAGATAGATAGAAGAGAAAACTTAGCAAAATTTCAGTCATATTGGTCGACAGGTCACCTAAATTCACAGCCTTTTCATTATTTATCTTTGAACAGATGTGGTAGTAAACAAGGTGAAGAAGATTACAGACCACTATTTGAAAATTTTGTTCAAGATCTTCTCTCAACAGTCAATAAGCCTGAATGGCCAGCTGCTGAACTACTCCTTAGTTTGTTAGGGAGACTGTTGGTAAGAGTATAGCATTTAAAGATTATTAGATTACTAGAAGACAACATAATGAGGATGTACTCTGATTCACAGATGATGAATTCTTTAAAAATGTGTAAGGAAATACGACCATTGCATCTCTATTTTTGCATGTGCATAATTGTACACAATATTGTCAGTACCTTGTAGAAAACCAAAATGTTGTGACTTTGGTGCTTTCATTTCATTACATAAAATAATAGTGCTTCAGAATCAGTTGGGTTTTTTTGTTGTTGTTCTGTTTGTTTTTTATTTTGGGGGGTGTTTTTTGTTTTGTTTGTTTGGAACTTTTATATTATTAATAGCATCTCAACACTGAGTCATAAGTTATTGTAGCTAATTCATTTCAAAGCATGAAACTGATTGACGTGACTAGTTTTTTAGAGTATTTATAAAGACATGACACTTTTTAGTCCTCATGTAACACAGTAGGGAAATGCAAAAAAAGTGGTGATTTTTTTTAATTTTTAAACTATATTTGGACTTGTGCAATACAAATTTTTACAAAGCTGTTGGGACCTTACTTTCTGTCAACTGGAAAATAATAGTATTCTAGAACCAAAGTAATGTTTCATAGGCATCAGAATTGCAGGCTAACAAATCCCATTTTTCACAAATAAACAACTGAGACTTTATTTAAAGAAAGTGACTGTGTTCTTAGGTTTAAGCTATAATTTTTTTTTAATGAAAATTTCAGAATGCAGAAACTCACAAGGCAATTACATTGTGGAACAATATCACAAGAAAAATTTCTATTTCAGATGATATGGCATAGATTTTGAATTTATATACTAAATTGTTGTAGAAAATACACTTATAAACTGATTAAATTATACCAAAATTTGCTTTATTTTGATGTCTAGGTTCATCAATTCAGTAACAAGTCAACAGAAATGGCTTTGAGAGTGGCATCTCTTGATTACCTTGGAACTGTTGCTGCCCGATTGAGGAAAGATGCTGTCACAAGCAAAATGGATCAAGGATCTATAGAGAGAATTTTAAAACAGGTATTCAGATAAAGGATTAAAATTATAGAGATAAATAATATTTAAGTACTGTCTCTTTTAGGTGTGTCATTTTGTATGTCATTTTGTAGATTCAAAGTCTACTTCTAAAAGTGGGCTTTTCAAAAGCCCTATTGGTAAAGAAAGTTGACACTTAGGGTGAAATATGTCTAACATGAACATTTAAATGATTTACATAAACCTTTAGCTTGCTTTCTTTTTACAAACCATTGTTACAAGTGTATGATGCTATTTTCCTTTTGGTTTAACATGTTTCATTTAAATCTTTAGTTTAATGTGATGCTGATTTTTCACACTCAAATTGTTTTGTGCCTGTGTATGTTGTGTATCTTTTTATACTGGGGAAGAGCGAGGAGGACTTCCTTTGATTTCTTTTTCATACTAAAGATTGTATTTATTTATTTTTAGAGAGAAGGAAAGGGAGAGAAGCATTGATGTGGGAGAGAAATATCAGTTGATTTCCTCTTGCATGCCCCCAGGCAGGCACCTGGCCTGCAACCCAGGCATTTGCTCTGACTGGGGGATTGAACTCACAGCTTTTCAGTTCGGAGGCTGGTACTTGGTCCACTAAGCCACACCAGACAGGGCAAGGACTTCTTTTGATTTTATTACATGAGAGAGCTTTCATGTTTGCAGGCAAAAAAAAAAAGGTGTTTTTTGCAGCACTTACTCTTTTTAAGTATGGATGAGATGGTAGTAATACCATATTACTTAGAAAAGTGGTAGGTAGATCTCTAATCCAACCACATACAACTGTTTTTATTTTTTCTACTCTTTTTTTAATTGTTCATAACTTTGTCTTTGCTGGCCATTGAAAACACCTGTTTTTTTTTTTCACTATACTTTATATTTCAAAATAATTTTAAACTTAACCAGAAAAGTTTTAAGATTAGTACAAAGAGGTTCCATACACTTTTTACTGAAATTTCTTACTTTTTGACACTTATATTTGCTTTATGATTCTTTTTCAAAATATACCTTTATGGGTATCTATAAGTGTGATTACTTAAACAGGTAGCACCAACATTACCATCACCTAAGAACTTGTTAAAATGCAAATCCTTAGGACTCTCCTTGGACCTACTGATTTTGAAACTCTAGGGGTGGGGCCCAGCAGTCTGGTTTAGCATACTCTTCTTGTGTTTCTAATGAATGCTGAAGTTTGAGAACCATTACTTGATGTATATTTTTTACAAACAAGAACTCTCCCTTAAATATCCACAGTATAATTATCAAAAGCAAGACATTACCATTAGTACAATGCTGCCATTCCTTTTTAATAGATTATAATTTGTTGCCATCATTATTTTAATGCTCAAATTGTCTAGGATTTGACCAGTTAGAGCACCTTTAAATTGGCTTTTGTGTCTTTTTGATATATTCCTATCTTCCTTTGAGGATTTTCTTACTTTGTGGCACAGTGAAAGATATCAGGCTCATCTTTTACTTTACTTTCCACAGCCCTGGAATCAGCCATTTCTCCAAGTACTATTGGTTCCTTTAATTGGAAAATGGTAATTTAGAAACCAAGGTCTAGGCACTTAGGTGACTTTCATTATTTCTTAGAGTGGACCTGGGACCTCTTATTTGTCACATGACTAGGTAGATAGTACACTATAAAACTAGAAAGCAGGAGTCATTCATATTTTTATAGCTTTTGACATACATCCAAATTGCTTTTGGAAGTTTACAGTGTACTGGTTCACAGTGCTGTGATGAAGTTCTGAATGCATCCATTTTACCACTCTGCTAGAACATGGGTTATTCTCATCCTTGTTTTCTGCTTCTATATGTTTTAAACCATGTATGTGTCATTTCACTTGGCCAAATCAACAGTATAAACTGGAGACATGAATGTCAACTCACAGTTAATTTCTTCTCTGTATTATTCTTGACAGGACCTAAATACATAGCTCAACCAACCACTGTATATTTAATATCCTGTGTGAACTAAAGTACTATTTTTATATTAATTACAGATAAAAATTATCCCTTCCAGAATTTTTTTAAAAAATAATATCCCAAATAAACCCATAACACATAATAATACAGATAATAACAGTTTCCATTTGCTAGATCAAAAGTTTGGATTTGTCTTTTCCCAAACAGAAAAATAGTGCTAGGACCTTTCTACCTCTGAAGATTAAAAACATTGTTCTGATAATTTTTGTCAGCTACTTATGAGCTCCTTCAAAGAAAGATAACATGTAGTTCATAGAAATGAAGGACAGCTTCAGCTATCAATATATTTTTCAAAAATTGTATTTTTTGGTGACTTCATTTAGTTGCTGTACTTATCTTTTCATTTTTATCATTAGTTTTCCTCAGATTTGTGTTTACAACTAAAGAATTTATTAAAGTACATTAATAAGTTTATTTTGTTCTTACTTGGCTTATTTTATAGGTTTCTGGTGGAGAGGATGAAATCCAACAATTGCAAAAAGCATTGCTTGACTACTTGGATGAAAACACTGAGACTGATCCTTCGCTGGTGGTAGGATTTTTTTTTCTTTTCATTTTTTGGAAATATCACATGTTTATTCAAATTGGGTCTGAAAGAAAATTATATCATGAAAAGGAAGATTTTTCGGAATATCAGTTTTTGAAACAAAAGAATAATTGATAATCTAAACAGAAAATAATGGTATGAATTGATAAGTCTTTATGGAATTCTGGTGCAGGTATTACAGTGTAGTAAAAATGTATGACATGGGAAACATCTGGAAATCTTTCCATAGGTTATCTTTAAAACTAGGCCAGATCATTGGTCCTCACAGGGAGCCTGGCCCAGGTGGTGCAAGAGGTAATCTGTTAGCATATAAAAAGAAACTATTAGAATTTTATATGTGCATTTATTTTTAATATAATTCTTAAATCTACTTTTGTGTATGTTATAGTAAGCATCAAAAATATTAGTGTAATGGGTTCCTATGTAAATTTTTTTTTAATTTGTTGATTTTAGAGAGGAAAGGAGGAAGGGGGTGGTGTAAGAGAGAGAAACATCAATTTGTTGTTCCACTTATTTATGCATTTATTGGTTGATTCTTGTATGTGTTTTGCCCAGGGATCAAACTCTCAACCTTGGCATGTCTGGACAAAACTAACCAACTGAGCTACAGGGCTCCTATGTAAAATTTATAAACTGTATTAGGAAACAGTGCACATATATTGGGATACTTTTTAATTTTTTTAGTTGTATTTTATTGATTATGCTCTTATAGTTGTCCCAATTTTTACCCCTTTGCCCCTCTCCACACAGCATCCCCTACTGCCTCAGGCAAGCCCTACACCATTATTTTTTTTTTTTAACTTATAGGGTAAAAGTCTAAACAGATTGGAGATAGCTAAGCTATTTAGCCAACTACTGAAGGTTTTCAATCATTATTGAAATGAACAGATTATAAGTATAACTCAGCATTAAAATATTTCAATAATAATTAGCTGTATATTTCTTGAAGTCGAGATTTGGAGAATAACTAGGGTCTTCTACTTTCAGCATTTCATCCATTTGTTCTAAACTCTTCTAGTTGACCCATTAGCAGTCTAATTTTACTGACTCATGTGATACTGTCCTTAGTTAAGTTGTCTACAGTAGTATCCTAGATTTAATATAGTTGTATTTATCAAATTATTTTTTGACATTATTACATTGGGATAAAGAAATAATGTTTTTTATCATTTAGAAATTCTAAACATTCCGCTATCCTTAAAATCTGGTTTTAGCTGATGGAAGTTGTCTTAAATAAACCTTAATGTTTATATTCCTGATTGTGTAGTAATTTCATCAAACTCATGTCTTGCCTTATTTCTTTTCAGTTTTCTCGTAAATTCTATATAGCGCAGTGGTTCCGTGACACAACTCTGGAAACAGAAAAAGCAATGAAATCACAAAAAGATGAGGAATCATCTGATGGAACACATCACTCAAAGGAGGTTGAGACAACTGGTCAAATTATGCATCGAGCTGAAAACCGGAAAAAGTTTCTTAGAAGCATTATCAAAACCACACCTTCTCAGTTCAGCACATTAAAGTAAGATCCAGAGAGAAAACATTTTTACTCCCTCAGTTATCTCTTTGAATCTATTTACCTACTTTACAAATAAATAAATAAAAATTTAATGACTTCTTGTTGCAGGATGAACTCTGATACTGTGGACTATGATGATGCTTGTTTGATTGTTCGATACTTGGCCTCTATGAGGCCGTTTGCCCAGAGCTTTGATATTTATTTGACACAGGTAAACTGGACCAAAATTCCTTATACAATGATACTGACTTTTCTAATTCTGGATACTTGTAGGTAGTATATGATGTTTCATTATTGAGAAGAGATAATGATTGTGAAAGTAGGATTTGTTTCTATGTTGACAATAGGTACTTAACTCACTTATAAAAAACTTAAAGGGGGGTAAATATGTTTATTTTTATTATTTTGCTTGTTTGCATGCTATATTTTGTTTAAAATTATGTGTTCTAAAATTTATGAAAATGTCGATGTTTGCTTGGCAGATCCTTCGAGTTCTTGGTGAAAATGCAATTGCCGTTCGAACAAAAGCCATGAAGTGTTTATCTGAGGTTGTTGCTGTAGATCCCAGTATCCTAGCAAGGGTAAAGAGGAGCACAGATGATTCTTTGTTGAGCTTTCTATTCAAATTAAAATATTAGCTCTAAGTGTCAATTATATCTTCTTTATTTTTCTTTAGCTCGATATGCAGCGTGGAGTCCATGGGCGATTAATGGATAACTCCACTAGTGTCCGAGAAGCAGCAGTAGAATTACTAGGTCGATTTGTCCTTTGTCGACCTCAGCTTGCTGAGCAGTATTATGATATGCTGATTGAAAGAATATTGGTTTGTTTTCTCACTTTTATTATGATTCATAAATACAATTTTGTTTTCCTAGTACAGTCTGTGAACTATATGTTTATACTTACATTTCCTAATCTGTGAACTATAGCAGCTTTCTAAAGAAGGACATACTTTACCTTGGCCAGGTTGGAACATCATGCCATACACCAAAAGGTTGTGAGTTCAATTCCTAATCAGGCCGCATATCTAGGTTGCGAGTTCCATCCCCAGTCGGGGCATGCATGGGAGGCAATCAATCAGTGTTTCTCTTTCCTCTCTCTAAGTGTATCCTCGAGTAAGGATTTTGAAAAAAAGGACTGCTCAATACTGTAAAACAAATCATTGGTGAAAATTGGATTCCTTTTTTTAGTTACTATTTGCTTTTGACTATGTCAGTTTATAATGAGTAAACAGTAGGAACTACATGGCATAGTTAAGTATAAGCAGGAGAAATTATTTCAATGAGAGCTAAGTACAGAACTTGGATATCTAATAATATTTTTGAATTCTTTATGTCTATCTGCATGATTCCTTAGAGCAGAATTACGACAAGCAAGTTAAACCAGAAAGTCATTTGTATCCTAAGAAAGTCATTTGCAAACTTAAGAAATACTGTTCTATAAGATACTTAATTTTCTTGTATGTCATGGATTTCTCTGGCCCTGAAGCATTTTCCTGGAATATAAAAGGAAACATTGGCATTACTAGATAACTCTGGAATCTACACAGCACCCACTGCAGGCATTTTGACTTCTGTAACTCCACAGAGATGCATTAAGCACAGGAGTTGATCACCTTTAGACTAGTATCAAAATACTGTGATTGAAAGTTATAGATAATTTCAGCTTCAACTAACATAAAGTCTTGATTGAGACAAAGAATTTAAGGAAAAAATGGAAGAATTTTTTCCCTTTTTAGTGCTTCAGTCTTTTCAAGAGTGAAGGGCATAATCAACAGGATTCTCAAAGCTAATTAACTGATAGCATATGCCCTAGCAATATATCCTACAATATTTTCGCAATTGCTAAACTGTATAATGGAAATAAATTTGTACAATTAGTGTTTGATGTTTTTTATTTTAAAAACTTTTGTAATTATGAAAATTTGTAAAAGTAGAAACAGTATAGTGAACACCCATGTATCCACCACCATATGTCATCTGTATTTTTTGCTTAGTTTAAATTAAAACGTTTTGCTACTTCTCTCATAGATATTTCAGCTGAAGTCTCCAGAAAACAAGAAACAAGAGTACTGCCCTCACCTAATATCTCACTCAACCAGAATATCTAATAATCAGTTCACATTCAAATTCTCCAGTTTTCCCCAAATTTCACAAAAATTTCTTTCAGCTTTTTTTTTTTTTTAACAATCTAATCAAGATCCTGCTTTTGCTGGTCATGTTTTAAAATTTAGGGCATTCTGCCCTGGCTGTTGTGGCTCAATGGGTTGAGTACTGGCCTGTGAACCAAAGGGTCACTGGTTTGATTCCCAGTCAGGGCGCATGCCTGGGTTGCAGGCCAGGTCCCCAGTGTGGGGTGTGCTAGAGGCAACCATGCATTGCTGTTTCTTTCCCTCTCTTTCTCCCATCCTTCCCCTCTGTCTAAAAGTAAATAAATACTTTAAAAAAAAATAGAATAAAATTTAGGGTATTCTCTAACTCTTTTTACACACTTCCTCTGACATTGACCAGGTTGGTCTTGTTATTCCTCATTGTTTTATTTAATTAGTTCTTTTGTTTCTTATATTTTCTATAAACCATAAGATAGTGACAATGGTTTGATTAGACTTAGGTTAGACATTTTTGTTAGAGTGTTTCATATGCTGTTTAAATGCCAGGCACTATTCTAAAAGCTTCATGCCAGTTATCCCATTTAATTTTAGCAAGCTTATACTCTAGTATTGTGTTCGGTGCTATTTAGTATTTTTTCATGTATTGAATATTGTATTTTAAAATAATGACAAGATAATAAAATAACCCACATTTATAGTAATATCAGTAAGAAAGCATATAAAGAAGAAATATGTAGACCATGCTTATTATGTTGCTATATAGTGACTATACTGCTTGTTAGTATTTTCTAATTTAATTTTATCAAATTTCATACACCTAGACATACCGATGTTTTTTGACATTTAAAAATATCTTTCTGTTCTTAGGATACTGGTATCAGTGTCAGGAAAAGAGTAATAAAGATTCTAAGAGACATCTGTATTGAACAACCAACATTTCCAAAAATTACAGAAATGTGTGTAAAAATGATTCGCAGAGTTAATGATGAAGAGGGCATTAAGGTAAAATAAAACATTGACTACTTTAAAATTCATTTTTCATTAATGTTTTAAATAACTCATGTTTATTATATCTAGATTTTGTTGATTTAAATATATAGGGGTTGACAAAAGTAGGCTGATGTTTGTATGGAAAATATTGCAATAATTAATAAATAATACAAGAATAAACTATTTTACATACAACTGTAAATCTACTTTTACACATTCCTTTGTATAAAAATTTACAAGTGAATCAATATTTTAGATTATAAATTCAAGAAAGAGGCTTACTTTGATGCATATTTATTTCTAGATCTTGTATTAATTAATACTGTGATCTTTTCCAACAAATTCAGCAATTATATTTAATATCAATATAGGGATTGCATTATACATAGGAAATTTATTATCATATTAAAGTTATTTTGATTTGCACATGGTATATGCTTGGTTTTCTAAATTAGTAGTTTGTTGAAACTTTAATCCTCAGTTTGTTAGTGAATTTAAATGTATATGATTGTCTGAATATTTGTGTTTTTTTAAATAACTTCTCCTGCAAAAGCAGTAAACATTTTTCAGTTTGATCAAAAATATTAAGTGTATACTAAGCAGAAGTTCTAGACTAGGCATAGTGTCACCCATATAAAATATTTACCAAATAAAAAATGACAATTTTAGGGACTTGGTGATTTGGTGATTTTTTAAAAACTGAAAAATTCACACCAAAAATTCCCAGTGGTTGTTTTGATCAGTTAATTATAGCCTTCTTTTAGGCTTTAATAAGAATTTGAGATTGAGAATTTTCGTGTTTGTTATAAATACTTAGTTTAATTTTTTTCCTTCTAGAAATTAGTAAATGAAACATTCCAAAAACTCTGGTTTACTCCAACTCCACACAATGACAAAGAAGCAATGACAAGGAAAATTTTAAATATCACTGATGTGGTAAGGGCTGCAACAAGGGAATGGTCCTTGTGGGTATAAAACTAGTTGTGGTCTGGTTTATGTGGTCCTTTTATGAAGGAGGGGCAGTAATGAGATACTTGGTTAACCTTGACATTTTGTACTACTTTTCTTATTTATGAAGATACTCCATAAGTTTCTGGAGATACTCAAGGGGTGCAAGTAAGATGAGGTTGGTGTTTCTTCATAGCCCTATTTTTTGGCATTCATTGATTTAAGCACCAATATTGAAAGTCTTCACATCCTCTAATGATTGAAACCTCAGAGGGAAAGAAGTGAGTGATGAGTAGATATAATAATAGCCCAAGGATGGCAGCCTAAAATGAGATCATAATTCCTACGTATCCCTGGCTGGTGTAGATCAGTGGAGTGAGCATGGGCCTGTAAACTGAAGGGTAGCGGTTCCATTCCCAGTCAGGGCATATGCCTGGGTTGCAGGCCAGTACCCAGCAGGGCATGCACAAGAAGCAACCACACATTGGTGTTTCTCTCCCTCTCTCCTTCCTTTCCCTTCTCTTCCCTTCCGCTCTAAAGATAAATAAATAAAATCTTTTTTAAAAAGAGAGAAACTTAAAAAATAATAATTCCTACCTTTTTCAGGACACACAAATTAAGATTAGTTTCATTGTGTTTAATTCTGCAAATAAGCTATAAATTTTTTGACAGCATGATACTTTTTATATTTTGAACATGAGAAGTTTTATATTATTATCAATTACATGATTATTTCTGTTTCACTGATATCTTTAGATTTGTTATCTAAAGAAAGAAGGAAAATATAAAGCAAACATTTCCACTCTTTTTGTTTTAGAATTTACAGATTTCTGAGAATGTGTGATTCAAGTTATTATTCAAAGTATAATACCCCATTTAATATCTATACATTGTACTAATTTTTAATGTATTCTAAAGTATTTTGAAAATAAAATTTTAAACAGTAGTCAATTACTAGCTTACTGAAAATAATACTTTACTTTAAAAATGAATTTTTTAATTGAGGGCATTGATGAGGCATTTATATAATTAAGGCTAAACCATAACAAAAGTATATTTTATTCAAAATAAGTAAGTTTCTAATTTTGATAGTTTTACCATATTTTTTCCTATAGGTTGCAGCATGCAGAGATACTGGATATGACTGGTTTGAGCAACTCCTTCAAAATGTGAGTGTTGTTTTGATTCCTGATAACAGATAACATGAAATTTAATAGAAGTTCTTTGTAAACTCTATGATATAATAGAACCTTTTCAGTTATTTTTTAAGTATTTGCTTTTTGGTAGGGACAGTTTATTTCAATATATTAGACTGAATGTTTTGGTTAATACCCCTATTTAATCTGTTAGTTAATTATTATGTGTAAGTTTTCTAAATCAGTAATTGAAATTCTGTCTTCCCTTCCAGATAATTATTTTTTTCTTATCCCTTTAATCTAGGTGATAGACATGAGATGTATAAATAGATGTACAGATTGCACTAAATATAACTTTGCATAATTTGGCATATTCTAAAACATGTAAAACTTCCTATAGTAGTGCAGATTTAAACCACATTTCATGTTCTTTTAAAATTTCATAAATAGAAATGTTCATTTCCCTATAAATTTTTTATTCAGAAATTTTCAAATACAAGTACCCATCATCCAGCTTCAGAAATTATCAGCAATTTTTTCAGTCTTCTTTTATCTTTATCCCCCTCCCATCTTTTTTTTTGCTGTAATAGTTTTAAAGCAATTCCCATACTTTATATCATTTCACTCATGAATACATTAGTATCTGTCTCTAATAGAAATTACTTCAAAAAACAGTATCATTGTTCTCTGTATCAAAATTAATATTAATAAAGTATTCCCTAATATCTAATACCTAGTCACTCTTAGCATTTCCCTGATTGTCTCAAAAATATATTTTTATAGTTGGTTTGCAGTTGTTTTGGTAAGTCTCATAATCTGTAATAGTCAACCCCTCACACTTCCCTTTTTCATCCCACTTACATGTTTTTCTGTAGAACTACCCACCTTCTGGATTTCATAGATCTCTTCCTTCTGGTGTCATTTAAGTTGTTCTTCTATCCATCATTTTTTCCTGTCACTCCTTACATCTAGAGGCTTAGTAATAACTGAAATTCAGTTTTGAGAGTAAGGCACAAGGATACTTCATAGGTGATTCTGAACATTACTGCATCACGTCACAGGCACATAATATTTGGTTGTCCCATTGTCAGTAATCTCTGAGTTGAGGTGGTGTCAGCCTGATGCAAATATTATAGTCTTTCCAAATTGGTTTTAAATGATCATTACCTATATTCATTATTTCCATTAGAAGGTGCAAAATACTGATTTTTTCCTAATTTATTTGTTTCATATTACTTAGCTGGAACTCTTCTTAAAAAAGGAATTTTGTTGTGATTAATTATTTATTACCAAGAAATACAGTTCATACAGGAAAGACAGAGGAAATGCTTGAGTCTTTTCTGTTACTTAGCAGTTTTCAGAATAATGAGCTTTTTTGTTACCCTGCAAAGATGACTAATCAGTTTTTTATTTTTTAAATATCAGTATGAACTAACAGATTTTTGTGTCTTTTATGTATTTTAATTTATTGTAATCATAATTATTTTTCAGGCTCAGATTTTCCTATCTTTGCCCATTGTTAGTCCCTTCAAGTTGGTCTTGTATCCTTTTGATACACCCTTTTTTGTAACCTGAATAACTTCTGCTTCTTACAAGATGCCTCATACTCATCTTGGACATTATATGCACCAAACCTAAAATCACATTTTTTCCATAAGCCTTAAATCCCTTCATTGGGAATAATCTCAGTGCTGTGGATGTTTGCTGCTAAGGGTTATCTTAGCTTTGGGCCTTTTTTAAATATGTATTTTTTAGAAAGAGAAAAGTAAATCAAGAATTTCTATTGATATTTTTAATTCAAACTTAAGATTATGAGATTGTTCTTTGATTTTATTCTTTCCTTTAAGGCTAAAAATCTTGGTTTCCAAGAAAATCAATGCTATTTGCTTTGCCCTACTATATTAAGAGTAAGGTTTCTGGTTCTGGCTGGTATAGCTCAGTGGATTGAACAAGAGCCTACAAAGCAAAGGATCACGGGTTCGATCCCCAGTAGGAGGCAACTACACATTGATGTTGTTGCTCTTCCTCTTCCTGATGTTGTTGTTCTTCTTCCCTTCCCCTCTCTCTAAAAATAAATAAATAAAATCTATGAAAAGTTTTTTTTAAAGAGTAAGATTTCTGGACACAGCTTAAGATTTTTTTTGCATTTCTTTTTTATCTATAGATCACTAAAGATACACCATTAGAAGTCTATCTTGAAATAACTTTTTCTATTTGATTATGTCAACAATTTACTGTCTAGTGAAGTCCATTTGTTTCTGTTTATTTTAAAATTTTTAGCAGTACTTTTAGTAATAAAACAAAGTTTTTTATCGAGGCCTAATTTACATGCAGAATATATACAGTTTGATTAATTTTAATAATTATATACAAAAATGGAACCTACAGCACAATCAAGATATAATAGAATGTATCACCTTTAAAACCTTCCATATGCTTCTGATCCCCTAATCCTAGGAAACCACTGGTCTACTTTTTGTCACTATAATCATATTGAAGGATTTCATTTTAGTGGAATCATACAGCTTGTAGTATTTTGTGTTTGACTTCTAATTAAGAGGAGAATGTTGCTGGTGTATTAATATTTTATTCCTTTTTATTGCTAAGTGCTATCAATAGTATCATAATTTCTTTATTCACAAATGTATGGATTCTTGGGTTGTTTCTGGTTTGGACTGTTATGAATAATGCTGCCATGAATATTTGTGTGCAAGTTGTGTAGATGGGAGTTTTCGTATCTCTTGTGTAAATTCCTGTGAGTGGCATTGCTGGGTCATGATGTCAGTGAGAAACTGCCAAAATTGCTTTCCCAAAGTGGCTGAACCATTTGCATTTACATCAGCAATGTTTCTGTTGCTCCACATCCTCATCAGCACTTGGTCTTGTCAGTCTTTTTAACTTTAGCCATTCTGGTGGTGTGTAGCAGCAGTACGTTGCTTTTTAAAAAATTTTAAGTTGGGTTTTTAAACAACTTCGTGGTGTTTGCTTGTGTTATTCAGTCTATAACATCTTGGACTCTCTTCATAAATCATCTTCCATTTCATGATTATTACATGTATATTTGGCATCAATACCCTTCTAAATCAAATAAGTATGTTGTAAACCCTTATGGCCATCTTTAGTATGTCTGCCATTCCAAAGGGGATATTGTAATTTCTAGAGGATGTGTAACCATGTTTTATCTGATAATTACAATAAACAAGTAAGAATTAAGTATAGTTGTCAGAATGTTATTGTATTCCTGAAAAGAATCTAAGATAATATTCCTATATATTATTGGCAACTTAGAAGCAGAAAGGAGATGACTAGATTTGTAGTCTCTAAGCAGTATTTTTATATTCTTTATATCTTGTCTCTTTAGTCCTCTTTTATATTTGGTTATCCATTCAACTTTTCCTCCCTGTTCTATGCTTTCCTACTTTATTTTCTGCCAACAATTTAGTTTACTAGTGGCATTGTGACTTTGTGAAACAGTAATTAGATAAGAACAGAAGCTCAGAATACTTAAATACACATGAAAGGACATAACCACTCAGCAGTTATAACAACATGTATACATAAATTTTAAGAGAAGCTAGGAAGGATATGGAAAATGGACCGGATATACTGTAATTGAGTCAGAAATAATTAACACATTTACTATCTCTACATGAGCTCATGCACACACATTCCATTCCATCCAATTTCAGATATTTCTCATTTTTATTATTTTCATCTTGGGTCGGTTTCTTATAGATCACTGATTGCCAATTTATGGAATGTGGTTTCCTAAGGAAACTTCAAGTACTACATGAAATACCTTCAAATTCATACACACATGCATACATGCATGCATGCATACATACACATAACAGGTGGAGAGTTTGGCAGAAGCATTGCTTGTAAGGAAGGCAGATCTGTTTCCAGAATAAGTGTCTATTCCAATAAGAACAGAATGCTTTCCTTCTATGACAGAAGCAGTCCAATGTGTTCAACCTGGCAGCAGGTAGCTAACTGATCACCCAGGGACTTGGTGTTGGTCTCCACTGTTGGCAGATTGGACACCTCAGCAGTGACCATAGCCAGGTCAGCCTTGATGAATAGAAGTCCAGTTTGCTGCACCCATGCATAACTTCCATCCCTATCACCATCGAGAGTTTGTTCAGGAGCCCGTTAGGTGATGAAAGGAGTGGCTGGAGAAAGAGGCTGATATCCTCAGAGAAGTTATCCACAGAATGGGTCATTCTGTGCACTTGATTATTAAAATCCTCCTCTGCTGGAGTCACCCTTTCATGAACAATCAACATTCAAGTGGAAAATGAGTATCAGCACATTTTTACCCATTCAGGTATATGTATCCACATGCCTCCTTCCATTATTGTTCTTTATTAGTCCCTGACCATCTAGTCAAATCATTGGCCACAGCCCATGAATTGGCTTATAATTACATATCTGATCACTTCTTCCAAGGAAAGTAAACAACCAGATGTACTGCTCAGAGTACTGCCCAGTGGAAGAATTTCCCTTCACCAGTGTCCTTTAAGGAAGTCCCAGAAAGTGGCAGAATTGCTGCAGCTGTCCTCTTTTTAAGAGACACCTGCATATTGTGCAGGACCCTCTGTAAATCAGGCTCATCTTCTCTTCCTCTGTGAACTGAGTGTAAGGAACTCCCTGTGAAGCCATAGGTGCATCAAGGCTTCGATGATAACAGTAATTTCAGCAGTCTCTCCAGTAATGCAGTATTGCTTTTGATTTACTCTTATAGGTAGAAGCAGTCATAGTGGCTTCCACATGGCCTTTTCCACTGCGATAGCCCTTGTCCTCAAAACATAGGCCAAGATGGGGATTCTGTGACTCTGCTGAGTACATGTATTCCAATTACATATTTTGGAACTGGGGAACAAAACCATAGGACGGGCTTGGGCCCTGTGGCCTCACTGCGAAACAGACCTGACCTGAGCTGTACCTTTGGATCACCTGATTTTCATAAGCGCCTGCTCTAGTGGGTCAGAGTGATGGTTTGGATCTCCTGGAAATAGTTTCTTTTCAGAGCTGGTTTTCAGTGATCCCTAAAAGGTCTGATAATTTCCTTCTCTCTAAGGGACAATTTACCTAGTAAAATGCTGTAGGTCCCTTTGGGGAAGATTGGGGCTGAGGGCAGGAATTAACAGTATGAATTTTCAGAAGTCTGTGGGACCCTTTCCTCAAGAGGATTCCTCAAAGAATGCTGTGGATTGAATATTTGCTTCTCTTCAAACTGACTATGTTGAAGCCTACCTAACACTGTGATAGTATTAGGAGATGGGACCCTTGGGAGCTAATTAAGTCATGAAGGTAAAGCCCTCATGAATCAGATTAGAAGTGCTCTTCTAAGAAGAGACATGGGAAAGATGATCTCTCTGCCGTCAGCCATGCGAGGACACAGTAAGAACAGAACCACCTGCAAACTGGCTGCAAGACCATCTTCTCCATAAACCAACCGCACTAACACCTTGATGTAGGACTTCCCAACCTCCAAAACTATGAGAGATAAACTTGTGTTGCTTAAAGACACCTAGTATATGGCATTTGTTATAGCAGCCTAAGCAAAGACAGAAATTGATACCAAGAAATGGGTTGCTGCTGAAACAAATACGTAAAAGTGTGGAAGTGGCTTTGGAATTGGGTAAACAGTAGAGACTGGAAGATTTTGAGGCACATACTAGAAAAAGTTGATATTGTGGAAAGACACTTAAAAGCATTTCTGGTGAGATCTTAGAAGGAAAAGAGGAGAGCTGTAGAGAAAGCTTTTGTCTTGGAGAGTACACATAATCGTATACAGAATGTTGGTAGAACTGTAGGTGGTCAAGGCCATTCTGATGAGGTCTCAAATGGAAATGAGGAAGATGCTATTGGACAACAGAGAAAGGGCAGTCCTTGTTATAAAGTGGCAAAGAACTTGGCTAAATTGTATTCTTGTAATGTTTTGTGGACACAACTTTAGGTACAGTAATGAAATTATGTATTTAGCTGAGAATTGTAGGCCAAATAAGAAAGGAGTAGCTTGGTTTCTTCTTCCTGATTTTATAGTCATACCAGGGGAAATCCCCAAAACCAGAATTTATTTATTAAAAATTATGTATTCATTCTTACATGTTTAAACCTCAGTCACCTTCAAAGTACTGTCCATTTAACGCAATACACCTATCAAGACTTTTATCCACTGCTCAAAACATTTTTTAAACTCATTGATTTTGTTGCCTTTTAGTGCTTATGCTGTTTTTTGTTTCACCTCTTCCACATTGGCAAAATGTTTCCCTTTGAGGACTTTTTTCATCTGGGAAACAAAAAAAAGTCACTAGGGGTGAGACTGGGTGAATAGGAAGGGTGAAGCATAGGGGTCATGCCGTTTTTGGACAAAAACTGCTGAATATTCAGCGCTGTGTGGGCAGGTGTGCTTATAAATCACCATCATGAAATGGGCAAACATATTGAAAGAGTCTTCCAGAAAAATTCACTGAAGCAAAACTCAGCTTCTCACAACAATACCAGCTGGTACACTGATACAGATGGCTTCCTGGGACACTCATCTAATGGGGGAAGCCTGTACTGCAACAGATCTGCCCTCCAGGAGACCATTCTGGGGCGGGGGGGATTTGAGTTCCCATTCGTACTTCTCATTTCCATCAACCAGTGAATGGATTTTAAAAAAAAAACAAAAAAGAACCTGAAACTGATATATCCATAGAATTTAATAGTACTCCATATCATAAAGAAATAAACTGTTGATATCTACAGCAGCATAGATGAACAATGAAAACATTTATGCAGAGTAAAGAAAGCCTTACACAGAACAGTACATAGTCCAGTTCCATTTACAAGAAGTTTTAGGAGAGGGTAACTAATCTATATTGGAAAAAATCAGAAGAGTGGTTGCAGGGAGTCAAGGATTGACTTGGAAGAAATACGAGGGAAGTTTTGCTCTAGTGGTAGTAGTCTGTCAGTGTTAACAAACAGTTATCAAGATTACCTACGATTTGTTAGAAATACAAGTTCTGAGACTTTACCCCAGACTTCATTAATCAGAAACTCTGACAGTGCAGCCCACCATTCTGTATTTTAATGGTATCTCCAGATAATTCTGATAAGCTAAAGAAACCACTGTTTCTTGGTTGGAGTCTGAGGTATAATGGTGAATGCATTTAATAAAACTGAACAAATGTGCACTGAAGATTTAGACATTTCCTGTACATTTTATCTCAAAAGGGAAAAGGGGTGGTATATTGATATCTATAATTTACTTTGAAATGCATCAAAAATAAGATCTGTTTATGTATACATATTTATAACCATACATATTTACATACTTGTGGTTTAACATCAATGTGTGTGTGATTTGACATTACAAAAGAAATAAGTAATCATTTCAGAGGACACAGGACATTTTATAACTTCTAAAAAACTTAGTATCTGACAAAGTACAAAACAAAAGTTATACTAAGTGGGAGAATGTTAAAAAACATCTCATCAAAATAAAAAACAAAATATTTACCAAATACGTCAAAGTGATTATAAAATGTGTATGGAAGAGTAAAGACCTAAAAGTAATTGTTACTTCTGGAAAGTGCAGGAGTGCTATTTGCCTTACCACACAGCAGGACTAATTTTTTTAACATAGTAATTAAGAATGTGTGGTACTAAAGAAGAACTAACACCTTTCCTTCTCAGACTATTCTACAAAATTCAAGAGGAGGGAAGACTCCCAAGCTCATTTTAAGATTGTATGGCACTAGGTAGACCAGTGGAACAAGATAGAGAGCTCAGGAGTAATCCTTCACGTGTACAAAATATAATTACTATAAAACAAAACGGGTACTGCAGTTTATGGGGAAAGGTTTTCAGCAAATAGGGCTGGGACAATGGCTTATCTAAGAAATTTTTTGATTCCTACTTCAACTCAACAGTCCTTGCCATATAGATTTTAAAAAATCTTTAAAACTTTTAGAAGAAAATAATATCTGAATATATTTTTAATTTTGAGTCACAAAAGCCATTAATCTTAAAAAAGATTGATAAATTTTACTACATTAATATGAAGAACATTTAGGAATCAAAACACACATTAAAGAAGGTAAAAACATAAATAACAAACTGAGAAAAGATACTCAACATATGTACATGTAACTAAAAAATGATCATTAGGAAGAAGATTTAAAGAATTCCTTAACTACAAAACAATGTAAGGCCAGAGTCCTGGTAGGAAAATGAATAAAAGTCACAAATAGGCATTTTGTAGCAGAAATATGGTGTTCGGCCTCATTAGTAATAGGGGAAATATAAATCAAGACCACATTTTACACTTACTTGATTGGCAAAAATCTAGAAGTCAGATGATGGAGAAGAGATGGACTAAGTAGTATCTCTTAAAAGCAGCTACTAGTAGAGAAAATATTACTACCAGTTTTTAAAAATAGCATCATCTCATAAAATTGAACATTCATATGTCCTATGACCCAGCAATTCTGCTATGAGATTTATACTCAATAGCCTTCTTGCATGTGTGTGCTAAAAGATAAATGAGTGTTCATTATACCACTAAAATTGTAGTTAACCTATCTCCTAAAGAATGAATAAATGAATTACTGTATACGCACACAATGCTTGTTACATAGTAGTGAAAGTAAAGTTGTTACATGCAACAGCCTGGATTATAATTGCTGACATAATGTTGAATGAAAAAGGCAAAAAAATGTAGAACACTATATCCAGTATGATTCCTTTTACAAAGTTGAAAATGAGTCAAGAGTATAAACAGTATACAACTTAGACCATGTTTTAAAGCAAAGAAATGATCAAGTTCCTCATAGTGGTTACCTTAAAAGTGAAACAGGAAGATGGCATAAGAGGAGGAGCATACTGGTAAATATAAATTATTGGAAATACTGTTCTTGAGTCGGTATTGTTATAAGTACATAAAAGGGCACTTACCAGTATTGATGGTGTGTCATGAACCAAAATTTATTATTAATACTTTTGTGTATATTTGATGTCTTAGAAAAGAAAAAGGAGAAACAGGAATGCAGGGATTGTTTATGCTCCTGCCTGAAAAAGACCAGGCCAGCATGTGATTTTAATAGCTATTTAAGGAATTAAGTTACAGAGTAGGACAAAGAAAATTTGCTGTTCTGATTTGAAACTGGGTAAATTGAAGACTTCTCTGCTTTGACTTCTTTAAGTTTGAGGTGGGGGCAATGTATGTGTTATGTTATTCTGACTGCTATTAATTGATTTAAGTCATCCATGGATCTTGCAGGTGAAAGTTTGTGTGTTTTCCAGCTAGCCACGTGTGCTTTTTAAGTTAAATTAATTTATATTTTTACTTCATTTTAATTCCAAAGTTATAATAATCATATTTCAAGTGTTAAGTAGTTGCATATGGCTCAAGGCAACCATATTGGACAGTAAAGATACAGAACATTTCCATCATTGCAGAAACTCTTCACAGAAATCAAATGCCCATTTCAGTTTCTTTAATATCCCCAGAATTGTATTAGCTAATCTTAATATTAACAAAATAATCTTTATTATGCCTCAGACGACTTTACCATTGCATTGACCTATGATTATGAAAGATTGGTTTGGTTTGGTTGGAGTTTTAGGGATGGTTTGGCTACAGTTAGACTGATCTTTTCCTTATCTCTTTATTTTCCTAACTTCCCTAACATTGTTTTTTGATAATTTGACAAAAGATAGCACAGAAAAATCTAGCTTTATGTTTTATAATTCCAAGATTTAAGGTGTAATTTGGACATAATTACATGAAAATGTAATTAAACCATAATACAGTTTTTAAGATATTAAAAGACTTGGAATAATGAGGAATGGAATTCTGATTCTTTAAAATATGTCAGCTAGCACTGAGTGGTACTCTTAAAAGAAAGTCACCTTTCTTCTTTCTCTCATATCCTACCTCAGGACCTACATACAGCATTTTAAATACTTCATGCTAAAATTCTTTGAAAGTATTTATAAATTATTGGTTTATAAGCTATTTTAAAACATTTGTTTTATTTTTGTTATTAATTTGCATTTAGTATTACATTGTTAATAAATTGAAAAGCTTATTACTTTATGAACACATTTAATGCATTATTATTATTATTGTCGAATGAATAATTATACTGGGATCTTTTTTTTTATATATATACATATATAGTTGTTGAAGTCCGAAGAGGATTCCTCATATAAACCTGTGAAGAAAGCTTGTACTCAACTTGTTGATAACCTAGTTGAGCACATTCTTAAATATGAGGAATCTCTAGCTGGTAAGATGATTTATATATTGGTCATTAAGTTGATTTTATATTTTAAAATACTTTGAGCACATTTTTCATTTTTGCCTCTGGCTCTGCTTAGTCTAATAATGAACCACTTCACTCTTAAATGAAATGTTTTTTGTTTGATGTTGTAGCCTTGATTATATTGTTAAGGTTGACTAAGATTATCTAGAGCAGTATAATAAAAACATAGGCCTCATCTCTTTCACGTATTTTTCAATAGCATGTAATTTTAGATGTCATATTGAGCAGGAGTAAAAGGAAGTCCAGGGGCTAATACATGTTCAGCTAATTGCACTTATCTAGAAACTGTTTGATATCTTTTAAATCCTATAAAATTTCCTCTCAAAATGAAATTGTTTTAACTATTATAAAATTGTTTTTAAAAGACTAGTAGTACATTCTTAATATCATTTATAATTGTTATATAAAAATGTGCTTAATCTTGCTTGAGCTAGGAAGCTATTAATATTTGTAACTAAAAATTTCTTAAGTTCTTAATATTTTCTATTTATCACATTTATCAGTGACAAACCTGAAATTCTTAACCACAGCATAAATAATTACATAAAACTATAAAAGTCATAATTGATATGTACTGCTTAAAGCACACAGGACTAACATTACTTCCCATTTGCCTGATGTATATTAATGAGGAATAATAGTCAGCCTCAGTCATTCTCCAATATTGAGGGCCAGTCGCCTCTTACACAGAGAGGGGTACATTATGGCACCTACGGAAATTGTTGATACCCTTTATATTTTTATGCAGTTTTTTCTTTAATTTTGTTTTAATTTTCCATGTGTACCTCTTTTTCTTTTTATTTCCTTGTTTTGTTTTCCCTATTCTAGATTTAAAGGGTGATACTGTTGTCTCAATATTAAAAAGTTGCTAAACTCCTCTAAAAACTAATTAGCTACCCAAGAACCATTGTTACCTCCTAACTAGCAACAGCACTTAGTTTTCCTTTCTAATGTAGCACTGATTCAACTTAATTTCTCACTCCCATCTTTTAACATTCTTCTACATCAGCATCTCTCTTTTCCAGTATCTTTAAACACAGTATCACCTCAGCAAAATTGGTTTTGTCCCTCTTTGCTAACTTTCTTTCCCATATTCACTTTCATCCATTTTTTAGATATAACCAATATCATGTTTATTTCCAAAAGCCCATCCCTAAACTTCTCAACTTCCATTCTACTTTTTAACATCAACCCTCCCCCCTTAGGGAAAAACTTGCCTTCTGTAGTGTAGCCTTTTTGTCCTTTATTCTTAGTATATGTAATTATATAACAAAGACAGAAATAAAATGCAGAAAATCTAGTATCATAAAAAATGTTAATCAGTTATATTGAGGCATGTATTGAATTTATTCAGGGGATGGTATTTCATAATTTAAATAATAGACTGTTTAATTTTCGCTGCCTTGTTATATTTTAGTGTCTTATTTCTTGTTTGTTTTTCCAGACTCTGACAATAAAGGTGTGAACTCTGGAAGATTGGTAGCTTGCATAACCACTTTGTTCTTGTTCAGCAAAATAAGACCCCAGCTCATGGTTAAACATGCCATGACTATGCAGCCATACCTTACCACTAAATGTAGTGTAAGTATACAGCTGTCCTGTATTTCTGTTTAGTATAAACCATGTACTGAGTATTTTAAATTTAGAACTTAATGTGTGTCATTCGCATTCTCACCTGACACTTATTTTCACTGACAGGGCAACTGTGTCATGTATTCAAATTTTTGTTCTGATATTTATGGCAGGTTATCTACAAACATTATTTTTCCAATATATGATAAATAAATTTCAGGCACCATTTCTCTTTAAGCTTCCCAGGCCAAATCCTTAGTATATGCTTACTAAATGTTGTAACTCTTGCTGAGACCTCGAAGGTGAAAGAGGCAGAACTCCTGCCATTAAGAAACTTACTGTCTTTTTGGGTCCTAAATTTGTTTTTCATTTGTCAGTTTTAGTATACTTGAAGCATTTGTTTTTATAACACACCAGTATATTGAATATGGAAAACCTAGTATTATGTCAGAAATATTAGACTGTTGTTTTAAATTAATATTATACATATGGTTTCCTAAAATCCAATGTGAAAATTAAATAAAACATTGCTCAAGTAATATATTCCAGCAATTTGTATGACAGCATGGTTAGTTAAGTGGCTTATTCAAACACCAAATTTTAAAATACTTTGAAAACTTTAAAATATAAATAGTTTTGCCCTGACTGGTATGCCTCAGTTGCTTGGACGTTGTCCCGCAAAGCAAAAGTTCGCTGGTTCAAAATCCAGTCAGGGCACATGTTTGGGTTGTGGTTCCTTCCCAGTCAGGGTGCACGTGAGAGGCAACCAACCGATGGATGTTTCTGACATCCATATTGCTTTCCCTCTCTTTCTCCCCCCCTTCTCCTCTCTAAAAACAAAGTCTTTTAAAAAAGTAAAATGTAAATAGTTTTTCAACTTACTGTTTTTTTAGTGTTCCTAATGAGCTAATTTTAACTATTTTCTCTAGTAAATTTGTTTTGCTATCGTTGGAGGTTTGTTTGTTTGTTTGTTTGTTTTAGCTCTAAATTAAATTGGTAAGTTCTAAGTGAAAAATCTCAGGATGCCCTGAGAAATGTTAAGAACTGAACTGAGGAAAATAGCAGAAGATAAATATATAAAACAACATATATATAATACTTCTCAGACCCTAATTTTATCTTTAGGGCTTTATATTACATGCAGAAATAAATAATGGCTAGTGATAATAGCCAATATTTATTGAGCATAATGCCAAGCACTGTGAAGAATGTTGCATACATTCTCATTTACTTTGTGAAATAAGTACCATTATTATATCTTTTATAGATAAAGAAACTTAATCGTTGAGAATATAAATAACTTGCCTGGTATTACACAGCTAACCAGTCCCAAAGCTAGAATTCAGCTGTATCTCTCTTTGCCTCTAGAGTGTGGACTGTAATGTAACTTGTACAAATAGACTTAACACTGACATTTTTTTAAAATTTGTATTGATTTTTAGAGAGGAAAAGGAGGGAGGGAGGGAGATTGATTTGTTGTTTTAATTGTTTATATGTTTATTGGTTGGTTCTTGTATATGACCTGCCTGGGGATTGAACCCACAACTTTAGCATATTGGGATGAGACTGTAAGCAACTGAGCTACCTGCCCATGGCACACCAATATTTTTGAAAGCAAGATTACTCTGAAAACACGTTGTACAAGTTTTTATGCATATGTATACACACACACACACAAATACAAGCTTTATATACAGTAGTCCCCTGCATTTGCAGAGGATATGTTTTAAGACACACACACACACACACACACATACCCATATCTGAAACCACAGATAGTAGCAAACCCTATGTATACTGTACTTTTTCCTATGCATACAGACCTTCCCATGTAAAAGAAACACTTTATGGCTTTTCTTTGGCATTTCTGAATTGTCGGCATCACTACTCTTGTACTTTAAGGCCATTACTAAGTAAAATAAGGGTTACTTGAACATAAGCACTGCAATCCTGGGAGAGTCGATCTGATTAATCAAGATGTCTAAGTGACTAATAGACAGGACGTGTATGTTGGACAAAGGAATGATCCATGTCCTGGACAAGATGGAGCAGGACAGCACAAGATTTCATCACACTACTTGAGCAGCATGCTATTTAAAACTTTTGTATTGTTTGTTTCTAGAATTTTCTATTTCATGTTCTTGGGTTGACCCCAGCTGATTAAAACCATGGAAAGCAAAACCATAGTTAAGGGGGACTACTATAAGCCTATCTTACATATGAAAAATGCCTTTCTCAATTTGTTTTTTATATCCTACCACCATCTAATTCCTACTAGTTTTAGGATAAGCAACCCATAGTAACCTACATACTTTACTTATGTTTCTATAATTGTGAACACATATAAATAAATGGTTGACCAGGTTTTTAAAAAGTTCAGGTCATCTTATCTACATTTCTATTAAGCATATTTACTGTCTCAAGTTACGGGATACATATGAGGTCTGTCCAGAAAGCATCCAGCCACGTACTGTGAAAAATAGAGAAATTTACTGAAGAAGAAACAAGACACATTGTACACAGGGCAATGACTTCTCAGTCCCCTTCAAAGCAAGCACTTGGGGACAGCACACAGTTCTTCCAGCATCTCTTTTATTGTTCAAAACACTCTGCAAAATCCTTTGTTGCAGTCGCCATCAGCAACTCTGTCATATTTTCCTGAATCTCATGGATGGTCCGAAATCTCTTCCCTTTCAAAGGTGATTTTAGTTTTGGGGAAAGGCAGAAGTCTCAGGGCACCAAATTTGGGCTGTAGAGGGGCTGAGTCACCTAGGTGACTTGATGTTTTGCCAACAAATTCTGCATTGGCTGAATTAACAGTGGCTGGCCTTTTTCTGGACAGACCTTATGTATGTAATTCATTTTTTTTGAGTGACTACATAGTAGCCATTTTATGGATGTCCTGTGATTTATTTAACCATTTCTTATTTTTGCAGGTATTTAAAATGATTCCTACTGATAGCTACTACAAATAATTTCTTAATAAACATTTCTATTCATAGACAGTTGACCCTTGAACATCAGTTTGAACTTCATGGGTCTACTTATACACGGATTTTCTTCAGTAAATAAAAGAGCCAGCCCTTAGTTTCTGCAGATTTTGCATTTGTCTATTCAACCATCCACGGATTAAAAACTGTCTTTTCTCATTCCCATCCACTGTTGGTTGAACTCACAGATGTAAGGAGCCAACTGTAGTTAAGTTTGTGGGGAGTCAAAACCTATATGCAGACTTGACAGCACGGTGTTTGGTGTCCCTAACTCCTCAGTTGTTAAAAGGATCAACTGTGCTTTTAAATACTGGTGGCTGTTTTGGGGGCGGCCAATAGATTCTGAGGAATGGACTTGCTAAATTATAAGAGAATTGTTTTGGTTTTAAATAGATGCTGCCAGATTGCTGGTGGACATGTTGTATAGCCTCTTTGGAAATGACAATCTGTATCATTTTTGTCCTTTTTGCCAGCCTGACAGGTATAAAGATATAGTTTATTGTTGCTTCAGTTTCCCTTCCCTGATTTCCAAGAAGGTTGAGAATAGTTTTTATGGTATTAACCAGTTGGACTTGATTTTTTGTGATTTAACTGTTCATATCATTTGCCCATTTTACTTTAGAATTGTGAGCCTTATTAAAAAAGCACTCTTCAGCCCTGGCTGGTGTGGTTCAGTAGATTGAGCACCAGCCTGCGAACAAAAGGGCCCCTGGTTTGGTTCCCAGGCAGGGCACATGCTGCCTAGGTTGCCGACCAGATCCCCAGAAGAGGGTACTCAAGTGACAAACACACATTGATGTTCCTCTCCTTCCCTCTCTCCCTCCCCTCCCCTCTGTCTAAAAAAATAAATAAAATCTCTTTTTTAAATAGGCTGCTTGAAAAGGAAACATTCTCAGCATTAAAAAATAATGTTCTTCGATCTAAATGTTTTAAATATTGAACCATTTTATGCTATATTCATTTTAAATATTATTAGTATTATGTTCTCCTGTTCTTTTCCTTTACGATTTCTATCTCTCTTCAAATTTTTCTTCTAGATTTTAAATACTTTTCTTAATTGATTTTCCAGGCCACTAATGTTGAGAGTAGTTTCAAAAAATGTTACTATATTGTTTTAAAAAGTAAAGTTTTAGCAGTGATTCTCAAATGAATTTATCCTATTTGACAAAACCTCTTCCATTCCTAAATCCACTTTAACTCATTCCCTATTGATTAAAGGCAGTAGGAGTGTGAGATGACAGGGGACGATGGGACTTCTGTGTTATTTAGAAGTATTCATCTTACCTATTTTTTTTTTAACTTAATCCTGTGGGTATGCTGAAAGCGAGGATGAATGTAAGGTGGGAAAGTTTTTAACCAATGAGGTAATAAGTTCAAAGAGTCCAAAATACGTATCTTTAGGCTGTTGCTATTTTTATTGATAGATAAAAGTGTATGTTGAAAGCCTTACTCCATACTAAAAAAAATAATAATAAATAAAAATAAAGCAAGTGACTTTGGCTGATTTAGGGTAGGGGGATTGGGTGACTAGAGGATGGAAGTGGGAGATTTTTTATTGTAAATCCTACAATGCCTTTATATTTTTTAAAAATGCTTTACTTATTTTTTTAAACATGTATTAGCTTTTTAATCAAAGCTTTAAAACTTAAAAATTAAAAAATTATTTTAATATAGTATTTTAAATTTTAAAATAAAGAAGGTCTGTACCTGTTTTGGGAGGGAAACTACATTTTCATCTATCATAGAAAGGATTGACACAGGGCTTCTCAGCCTACTGACATTTAGGGCCGGATCACTCTGTGCTGTCAAGAACTGATCTGGGCATTATAGGACGTTAGGCAACGTGCCCTATTCATACCCCTTCCTGCAGCCTTTTTGTGACAACAAAAAATGTGTCCAGATACTGCATCCCATGGGGGACAAACTCACACCCCCAACTGAGGACTAGTAGGTTAACATTACCCCAGTTTGAAAAATTCTAATCTTAAAAAGTGTACCAGTCTTGGTAAAATTCTCTATTAATATTTAAATACCTTTGTTCAGAATTGACTTACATTGCATTTTGGGGGGAAAAACAATAACTGTAACATTGTGATTAAGTGACCAAAGGTCACATGGTATGTTAGTGGCATAGCTAAAATCCAGGTTCCTGACACTGAGGCTTTTCCCCCATGCTTTAAAGCTCTTTTCCAGTGATTTGTTTAACTGGAATTTTACATATCGAATGCTTTAATCCCCAACTACATAAAACAGTATATAATTTCTTTTTAGATTTTGGTATTCATAAAGCACTAATTTTATCCTTGTAGACTCAAAATGATTTCATGGTTATCTGCAATGTCGCAAAAATCCTAGAGCTGGTGGTACCACTAATGGAACATCCAAGTGAAACTTTCCTTGCTACTATTGAAGAAGATCTAATGAAGCTGATCATCAAATATGGCATGACTGTAAGCATCTCTGTATTGATTATATTGAAGTACATAGTTCACAAATGATAACCGCATGTTTTGATTTGTCTTTAACTTTTGTCTAAACAATAACCTTTTGTGTATCTTTTAGGTAGTACAACATTGTGTGAGCTGTCTTGGGGCAGTTGTAAATAAAGTGACACAAAATTTTAAATTTGTATGGGCCTGTTTCAACAGATACTATGGTAAGTTCAGTGCCTGGGCTTTAAAATTATTCTGCCAGATTCTGCAGTGTGTCCAACTCCTTTTTAATTCACCTAATAAAGGTAGCATCTGGGGAATTGTAAGAGGTGTGATTGTCCTCTATGGTCCACTCTACCATTTTCTAGTATCTTCTGTAATCTCCTAATAACATGATATGATTACTTCGGAAGTGTATCTTCTCATCAGTAAATGTTGATAACTTTTCTGCCTTCTATGTAAAATAAAGTTTAAATTTTTTTAACTTTTTAGGTTCTAAGGAGTGTCCTCGTAATTCTAAACATATTTAATACTTAGAACCATTAGTAAAATTAAACTGTGACTTGAACATACTAATTCAAGGATTAAGTGCTAATTATAAATAAATATTGCTTTATCAGGTGCCATTTCAAAATTAAAAAGTCAGCACCAAGAAGATCCAAATAATACTTCACTTCTAACAAACAAACCAGCACTTCTTAGATCACTTTTCACTGTTGGAGCACTATGTCGGCATTTTGACTTTGATCTGGAAGATTTTAAGGGTAACAGTAAGGTAAAGATCTTAATTTTAATTACTTAGTATGTTGTAATAAAATAGAACTGGATGACCCTGTGAATGGAAAACGACTGTCACGATCCAGGATGAAGGCAGTATTAATGTGGTTTGATGAACATTCTGACAGTGCTACTCAAAATATGGTTGTCAGACTGGCTTCTGATCTTTGAATTCTTTGTTATTGGTCTATAAGAAGACAAGTAAGCACAAACTTCTATCAGCTTTATAAGAGTAGGCACACTGTTTAAGTCAGCAGCTGAACATATTTTTAAATTTCTTAATGAGGGAGCAATATGTTATTTACATTCTGGTACAAGCTTCTTTGTCACAGACCTTTATTTTGAATGCCACTATTCTAAAATTTATTGTTTTATTATCCTATTGGTGACTCATTCTTCAGAAAAGTTTGCATATGGAAGTTCTCACTGTTTGCTTTAGGTTTTTTTCCCTTTATATTTGAAAACTGAGCTAAGTTACTCTTCTTTATAAAATACTTTCTTCTTAGGTTAACATAAAGGATAAAGTACTTGAACTATTGATGTATTTTACAAAACATTCAGATGAAGAAGTACAAACAAAAGCCATCATTGGTCTAGGTAAGTTAAGTCTAAATTTCATTATAGTTTTAGTTGTTTGAGAGGTTAAAACATTGAGTCTAATCAGTTGATTTATTTAAGTATGTTTCTAATCACAGTAGGGTCTGGTATATAGAATAGAGGGGGTTAAAACAACTGGATTCCATTTCTGGCTCTGCCAGTAACTTCCTAGGTGACCTTGAGCTAGTCATGTAACTCCCTCTGTTGATCAGTTTCTTCATTAACAAAATAAAGATGACAATAATGTCTCCTTCCTCTACTTTATAGGATTTCATAAGAATATTCATTACAGCACTTTGATAAGGAAAAATGATTTAGAAGAATTTTGTGTTGTTGCATATTTTTTTTTTTTTTTGGAAAGCTTTGTCATTTTATGTGCCTACCATTTCTAGTTAAGAGAGTGGACATTCTACACAGACTTTTATTCATATAGAAGCACATGGTAACCAACCGAAAAGAAACAGTTTGGATGTGTATCTGTCCCATTTTATTTTTCCAGGAACATTGATTTAGTAAATGTGTACCCTTGAAGAAGGTTAGAGCTTATAACTTACCTAAAAAGATAGTGGAATATGGAAGAAATATGAAAAAGATAGTATTAAAGCACCTGAATTGAATGCATTTTAAAACAATACAAGAAGAGTATTCTGTCCAAGTTTTTGTTTTTTATTGTTTGTTTTGTTTTGTGCAAATACATGTAAAGCTACTCAATAAAGTCAATAACTTACTTTGAAACTTTATTTTGGTAGCATTAACAAGGTTTATAATTTAATATGCATGGACAATCATTTACATTAGTCTTTTGAACTAAAATGAGTAATAAAAGTTTCTAAATTACTCAAATCTCATTAAATATTTCTTTAAATAAATTTAAATTTTGTTATTGCATTCCTCCTTTTCTTTCAGAAAATTATATAATAGCAAATACAGTAAAAATTCAGATACCACTCACTTGTAAGTTATATTGATGCAGTATTACCTTCATGCCAGATATGTACCTCTGAATATTTGGTGTGAACATAAGCTACATAAAGTGATAAAACTAATAATGTTACATCTAATTGAGAGAACAAATACAGTTGACCCTTGAACAGCATGGAAGTTAGGGGCATCTGCCCCCACATGGTTGAAAAGCTACATATAACCTTTGACTCCCCATGGGGGATTGATTGCAGGACTCCTCACAGATACCAAAATCCATGGATGCCCAAGTCCCTTATATGAAATGGCATGCCATAGAACAATGCATACAGTCAGCCCTCCGCAGCCAGATTCCCAACCGCAGGTCAAAATACTGTTGGTTGAATTCAGGGATACGAAACCCAGGAATACAGAGGGCCCGCTGTATATTTACTGGGGAGGGTGGAGTGGAAGTGCATGTGGAAGAGGACCCAAGTAGTTTAAACCCATGTTATTCAAGGGTCAACTCTATGTAAACTTTAACTTAAAGAAGCAGTAGTATCGGGAAAATAATGCCTCTAGATCAGTTAATGAAAGACATCTTGCCTGGGCCATAGTTATCCTGTGTGACCTTGGGCTAGTTATTTGATCACTCTATGCTTTGAGTTTAGTGTTATTTGGCATCAGTAATACTTGGTATCATCAAGGATCTTCATTTTATCTTACATAAATAAGCATTTTATACAAATAAACATAATAGTATTTTGCTACTTATTAATTTGTTATAGAATTCAGCTTTATGGCTTCATTATAATGCCATATGAGAAATAAATGGAAGATATTTTTCACCTTGGTTTATTTTAGAATTACTGTTTCATCAAATGGATGTATTTCAATATATTTTTTTAAATAATGCCAATATAGTACCTTCTGCTAGAGATCTAAAAAATGTTTGCAGACATTACCTCTTAAATCCTGAAAACATCCCTTTGAGGTAGGTGGGTGGTAAATATTATTGTCCCCATTTTACAGATGGAGAATTGAGGCACAGAGAGATTATGTGACTCACCCAAGGTCACACTACAAGTCAGTGGTGGAGCCAGGAATAGAATCCAAGACTCCTGTCTCCTAATCCACTCCCCTAGCCACTAGGCCCTGCTCCCTCCTCAAGGTTTCCTCTTGTGTGAAATTCTCCTTTGAAATGCAATTTCTTGTTTTTAATTCATGGGGAAAGAAGTACCTGCTCTAATACTTCTCTAGGTAAGGCCACTAGCATATTCTTCCAGTCATTTTAAGTTTTAATTTTTGAAATAAGGAGTTCTTTATGTAATTTATCAACATTTTCATTAAATGCTATATTTAACTGTAATATGAATATATCAAGAGGGTTTTTTTTCTCTCTTCTTTAGGATTTGCCTTTATTCAGCATCCAAGTCTAATGTTTGAGCAAGAGGTGAAAAATCTATATAATAATATCTTATCTGATAAGAACTGCTCAGTAAATTTAAAAATACAAGTGTTAAAAAACCTCCAGACCTACCTACAAGAAGAGGATACACGTATGCAGCAGGCAGATAGAGACTGTAAGTGAAATATATTTTTTAATGTCACAGTGTTGCTATACTTAGAGTACTTCAACTCATTTTTAATTCAGATATCTAAATTTTGTTGTCTGTTAGATGAAAGAATTCACTTCAGAAGGAGTCTTTATGTCTATAGCTAGGCTTAAGGGTATTCATAAATTCCTAAAATAGTTCGTAAAATTTAATATATGTGTATGCATTACATTTTGAGCGAGAAGAGGGATTTAGTTCTCATTAGGTTTACCAAGACGTCCCTTTTTGAGGCCCCCTCAAAAAGAAGAAAAAAAAAGATTTAAGAGCCATTAAGCCAGAGCACTAACTATAACATTTGTGCTTTTGGTTGTGGTCTGATTTGGTGTATTTAAGTAAAGTTTAATGTACATGTTCTTAATATGTTTACCTTTGTAGGGAAGAAAGTTGCAAAACAGGAAGATTTAAAAGAAATGGGTGATGTTTCCTCAGGGATGAGTAGTTCCATCATGCAGCTTTACCTCAAACAGGTGCTCGAGGCGTTTTTTCACACCCAGTCAAGTGTACGCCACTTTGCCCTAAATGTCATTGCATTGACTCTAAACCAAGGTCTTATTCATCCAGTTCAGGTGAGTATGTTTTAGTAAGCAGGACTTACCAAAAGAACCAGTTTTGTTGTCATTTGATGACATTATGATTAGAGAATAAGTAGTTCTTTATTCCTCTTAGTTATTTTTTTTCTTTTTGGTCCTAAACTCTTGAGTATAAGTTTTAGTCCTTCTTGTAGGTTGTCTCATTACTGCAAAATACTCAGATATTTATAATGTCTCTATTAAACAAACTTCCTATTTATATTGGCAGAATATGTACTTGGAATGATTTTCTATGTAGGGATGATAGATTTGTTTTAATATATATTAACTCTTATCCCAAAGAACCAACAACATGTAATGTCAGGAGAGTTAACTGTGATAAGAGTATAAATCTAACTCTTAAACAGGGTGGATTTTAATCCACAGAAAATAAATTATGTAATCTGAGCCCAATTCCTTCATCTTATAAATTAGAGGTAATACCATATGCCCACACCTCAAAGCATTGATACGAGGACTAAGTGATGTAATAAAGACATACTAGTATACTAAGGACTGACTGTTAATGCTGAATTGGTAGTGTATATCTGATAGGTTCAGGAATGTGCCATATGCTACAAAAGTGAAATTATTAGATAACCGAAGCCTGTTACCCTTCAAATTTTTTATTTTGGCTGTTTTCTGTGGAACTTTTAAAAAAATACGTTATATGTAAATATGCTTTGTTCTTCCCTGTGTCCTGAAACAAAGCACAGTAATGAAGCGTGCTAAACGATGTTTAGGCTGTTTTGCATGACTCAGGGTTATCATCAAGATCACCTAATAAAATGCACAGTGGTATGTTGAGACTCGAATTTTTGAGGTACTTACAACTTTACTGATATTCCGAATGGCCTCAGGTGGTTGGTGCTTTTATTATATCTGCTTTTTAAAAATTTTTCTTTTAAAGTTCACACTTATAAAAAAAGTATAGGAGTAATGCAATGAACTCTTCTATACTCGTCACTTATTATTTACCATTTGTTAGACTTTTGCCACGTTTGCTTTATCTCTTGCTCTTCATACATATTTTTTCTGAATAATTTGATGGTAAGTTTTAAATATCACTATTCTCTATGTCTAAATACCTTAATATATATTTTCTAAGAATAAGGACATTCTCTTATAAAACCATAATGCAATAATCAAATTCAGGAAATTTAACATTGATACATTATTATCTAATATGTAGTTTTGTTTTCAGATTTGGCCAGTTTACCCAATAGTCTTCAGTGGCCTTTTTTTCTCATTGATTTGGAATTTAATTCATGATCACCCATTTGAGTTAGTGTCATGTCTACTTTTTTAACGGTTTGTTTGTTTGTTTGTTTGTTTATTGTTCTTTTTCTTCCTCACTGCTATCTGATTCATATTCACCTAACTTACTAGTGGTGTTTTGTGACTTTAGATGTATAATAAACTTTGAGATACCAAATCTGTTACCAAAGTACTAGCTATCCAGTCATTGAAGCTTTATCTAAAATCAGCTTTGTAGAGAAATTTATATTTTCCTAGTTTTGAGTATGGAAGACAAATTACTTTCTGCCCTATTTTATCTTTACATAGCTAATTGAGTCGAGCTTGAAAAAGTATTGGATAACACATTTGTAGTATATATCACAGCCTTAAATGGATATTCTTAGTGTTGAGGCCCTTTATGTTTAAAGCATCCTAAAGTCACACTGAAATTATTTAAATTTCACCACATCAGTATTTTACTTATGTACCAGTGCTTTTTTGCTTTAAGCTAAATTTAAGGAAGATTAATCATTTTTTAAAGAACACTAAAGCGTGGCATTTAAAGGCCTATAAAACTATATATATATACACAATCCCAGATACACAATATATATATATACAATATATATATATATATATATATATATACACAATATATATATATATATATTGTGTATCTGGGATTATATATATATATAATCCCAGATACACAGCAAGTTTTAACATATGTAAAGATACACATAGAACTTTTACTACTGTGATCTCTTATAACTCCTGTGTTTTTATTTCCAGTGTGTACCATATTTAATTGCTATGGGCACAGACCCAGAACCAGCTATGCGGAACAAGGCTGATCAGCAGCTTGTGGAAATAGACAAAAAATATGCTGGATTTATTCATGTATGTATATTTAAATTGTATAACCTAAATTTAAACCTCTTTCTTTAGTAAAAACCATTTATTTGGTAACCATCCTGCCCATATTCCTATTAGAATAAAATATTTTGCTTAGTACCTACTTAGACATGCAACTAAGTTTGTCCCCCAAGGTATTTATTCTTGTTTAAAATTAACTCTTAAGATTGAGCTAGAGGTGATGGGTAGTCCAGCAGGTACAATGGCATGCATGGGTTCTAGTCCCTACTATTGGACCTTGGAGTAGTAGCTCTTGTGGGTCTCAATTTTTTTCTTCTGTAAAATGAGGAGATTTTTTAAAAGATTTTATTTATTTATTTATTTTTAGAGAGGGAAGGGAGGGAGATAGAGGGCGAGAGAGAGAAACATCAATGTGCAGTTGCTGGGGGTCATAGCCTACAACCCAAGCATGTAACCTGACTGGGAATCAAACCTGCGACACTTTGGAAATGAGGAGATTTTAATAGATGATTTCTAATATTCTCCCAGCACTTGCATTCTATGATCTTATTATTTATATAAGAAAATCAAATAATGAGTTAGCCTCAGACTATAATGCTCAAAGTACATTTTTAATCTGACTTTTAATTTCCATGGCAAAAATGAGGCTTTTATTGATTTCAGATGAAAGCAGTGGCTGGTATGAAGATGTCTTATCAGGTACAACAGGCAATCAACACATGCCTAAAAGACCCTGTAAGGGGTTTCAGACAAGATGAGTCCTCCAGTGCTTTGTGTTCACACCTTTACTCCATGATCCGTGGAAACCGCCAGCACAGACGAGCCTTTCTAATCTCCTTACTCAACCTCTTTGATGACACAGCAGTAAGCACAAAAACTTACTATTTTAAGGAAATAAATGTTTTGTAAATTTTATGCCTAAAGTAGTCACAGGTTTTTTAATATTGCCGTTTTAGTAAATAATAGTGACTATATTAAATGTGTTTCTTTGAGTCTTCTGTGTTAATTATACAGTCACAATTGAGCAGGAAATTTTACATGGGAGCACATACAGTGAGGGGTAAAGTATAATTGTGTCTTCATACTGAGTATCCTATAAACTTTGGTAACAGTTCCTTCAAGCATACCTTTAAATAAACTGTATCACTAACCTATCACTTTGAGGGATAGATTAGATAGATGATAGATAGATAGATAGATAGATAGATAGATGATAGGAAGAAACAAAGATGAGATGAAATTTTACTTGTTTCTGTTAGACTCAGATATTGTTAGAATAACTCTTCTAGGATTTTGGCTGCTGACATTCCCTTCTTGTTCAGCTTCACTTCCTTAATGAAGAGCACACATTCATTTGTGTAATCGCCTGTTGCTCCTTTGGGCTATCACACAAGGGGCATTGTGTGGCAAAGAAAACAGGTCATCCTTAACTTTAAGCTTACCTCTTAATTTATTCATTCATTATACCCAAATATTTATTCATCACCTGCTATATGGTAGCCATTGTACTAGGGGATGAACTGAAAGTAGTAAATAGGACAGGTGTGATGTGTGCCCACGTAGAGCTTAGAGAATATATTATACACATTTGCTTCAGAAATAATTGGGTATAATTTAATCACCACCACAACCATTATATCATCAGCATTAAGCTTTCATTTCGTGTGAGATACTGTACTAGGGTACAAAATGGTATGATAATAGTGCTCTTGCCCTTAATGGGTCTTCCCTCCAGTTGGGGAGAGAGACACAAAATAAAGGAAATAAATAATAGCTAAGGTTAGCATACCCTGAGTGCCACGTGATGAGTCAGTGATACTGCTGTAGCTTTTTATCTCTCCTGAGCTGCATCCCCATGTGGTTTCATTGCCTGCTGTATGTCATGGGCATGTGTTCTGTCACCTCGGCATGTAAAATGCTAAATCCAGCTCTCATCACGCAGTGCTTGCTGCTTCCTCCAATGAAGGATGTCAGAGGAAAAGCAAATTACTGAAATCTTAGGGAGACTAGATGAGACGGATCTACTATTTGAGACAAGGATAAAAACATGAATAAAGGTACAAAGATAAGAGTATGTGGGAAATAATGAACAGGTTGTTATTTGGAACACACAGGTCATAGTGACGTGTGTTTATGGGAGCCCTTATAGACGGTGGAATTGCCAAAGAGCACTTTAACATTGTGTTCACATTGAAGGTAATACTAATTAATCTATTATGGCGACAGTAGAAAAAGATAAAAGAAATTTTGTGAGGAACACAAATGTTTTAGCATTGGGGTCACATTGGAGGTAATGAATTAATCTATTGTGAGGACAATAGGAACGAAAAGAATGGACAGTAGGAAAGGAAAGAAATGTGAGGAGGGAATAAATAAAACTGAGAAGAAGAGCAGTCAGAGGATAACTGGATGTTTTTGTGCTAAGCACTTGAAAGAATAATACAATTGTTGCTAGAAGCAATTTCAAAAGGAGTTGGCTTGAGAAGAGCATAGAAGAGGAATAGTCAAAGAACTTACAAGAGAAAACCGAGGAGTGAAGATTTCAGGAAAGAAAGGGTGAGGTAGTAGTGTTCATGCTGTTAAGTCAAGGAGAGTGCAAAGTTAAAAAAAATAGGGTGGGATACTTGTGGATAGAAATGCTCAGGCAGGGAGGCACAAAAGATTATTTTAATTAAAGAACAGTAGGGAGGACCTAGAAGGAACAGCTCTGGATTATTTTTTTAAGAAATTTGTTTTTTGAAAGGAAGGAGCAGTGTGGACCTTTTTTATGGTCAAAATTGAAGAATATTCAAAGTGTTTTTTTAAAGGTTTATTCAGAGTAAGTCTGAATATTTTCAGTTTTAGGAGGGGGAAAATAAATATATGTATATAAGGAATATATATGTATAAAAGTTACAGTGTTAAAACCAATATATGATGTAGGGTTCTATGAATCTCCCTAACTTGAACATTTAAGTGTTACACACATTTAAAAATAAAAAAATAGAGTAAGAGTCTCATGAATATCATACTAAGTTTATTCTATCTGTCCTGTGGGATTATTGTTGTACCTCTGCTGCTACATTGGGTTTTCTGTAGAAGGGAAGGGGTTTTCATTGCTATTTTTTCTTTTTTTTAAGGTGTAAATGTTTTAAAGGAATTTAAATGTTAATATATCTTTCGGTGTATGTTTGGTATGATCATGACATGCTGAAAGTCTCTATTGCTTCTTTTTAAAACAAACTAGTAGTAACCATATTTTTTTCTTGAAATTTTGCCTACCTGAGAGTTTTTATAGTGTGAAACTATAATAGCACTGTCAGAAGGACTCTGATATTCTAAATTAAATATACGTAGGAAACTGACAGCTGTTTTATGAGTACATAAATTTTGTGGGGTTTTTTAACCCACATATTAGTACTGTAATTACCACGTGTTTTCGAGGGAAGTATAGTAACTGTGTATAACTGATCTTCATATGGTTTAAGCTCTTAGAAACACAATGACAAATAATTATGAATTTGTGTGTATATTTTCTGGTGTGATATGGATTCATCATGAAGATTCCATATACTGTATAAGAATGTAAAGGGAATTCCAGTTGGGTGCACTAAAAAATTTCACCTCTTCATTTCTTGAGGTACTATGGCATAAATCATTATGAAATCTCTTAAAATGGGTATAAAATTATTTTATAAAATCAATATCTATTCCCCCTCCCTTTTTCTTACTGCCCTGTGTCTTTACTCCCCCTTTCTGTGAAACATTAACTGAGGTGAAAGTGTCCAGTAATATTTTTTCTAAAAAGGCATTTTGGTTAGGTTTTGAGATTATTCACTAAACGTGTACCTATTTTTTTTTTAATTTACAGAAAACAGAAGTAAATATGCTCTTGTATATAGCAGACAATCTAGCCTGTTTTCCATACCAGACACAGGAAGAGCCGTTGTTTATAATGCATCATATAGACATTACACTTTCAGTTTCTGGTAGTAACCTACTGCAGTCATTTAAGGAGGTAAGTTACACACATTACTATTCTTCATGGATCTGTATCTTTCAAAGTGCAGACATGCAATTTTCACTGTTTTGTTTCTCATTGTTCTCTTTATTCTTTTCACAGGCATATAAAATCTTTCTAAATGAATTTACTGAAATCTGGGCAGTGCTTTAATTGGGGAGAGGAAGTGGGTTGCTATTTTATATCAACTAAGAAACACCTAAAACCATTTTATTTCAGATCATTTGGGTGGACTATACACACCCACATATACTTACATATATATACACTTACACATATATGGATTGTTCAATTGCTAAACCTCCCCACTTTATTTCTCTCACTTTTTAAAAAAATTTATTTATTTTTAGAGAGAGGGAAAGGGAGAGAAACATCAACGGATGACAGACATATCAATAGGTTGCCTCTCGCACACCCCCAACCAGGGACCTGGCCTGCAACCCAGGCATGTACCACAACTGGGAATTGAACCGGTGACATTTCAGTTTGCAGGCCAACATTCAGTCCACTGAGCCACACCAGCCAGGGCTATTTCTCTCTTCGAGCACTGACTTTTAAGTGTTTGGTGTCTATTCATATGTTCATTTAAACCCTACTTTAAAATAACTTGCAATTCTACAAATCTGGTAATGCTGTAGACCTTAATAGTATACTTGAAGAGCTCTAGTTAGAGATATAGCTAGCTTCCTGAGAAACACAGGAAGTACATAAAGCCATTGATTTCTTTATCCTTGTATACCAGCATCATAATTAAGTTGGTGTATTTTATGCTGAAAACTTAGTTTGTCATGAACTTAATGTCTTTCCTTCATGGTTTTTTAGGAGGAAATGTAATTGATTTCATTATAAAAGCACCTGGTATAAGCACTGGGCACATAGTTGGCACCCAGTGAAGTTTTTATATTAATTGGAATATTTTCATGTACTTCACAATACAAGTAGACCTCATTTTATACAGTCACGTTGCTCAAAAGTTAGCTTCTTCAAACTAGTAAATGAGGAATATATTTTAATACCTAAAGGGTAGAACTACATGTAGAAATTTAGGCCCCACTGTAGACCTGCTGAGACAAGAGTACTTTCTTAACAAAATTCTTAGGTGTTTTAATAAACACAGTGAAGTTTAAGAAATTAATAATTCCCCAGGAACTTTAGCCATTGTATTATCTTATTTTACTTATTATTGTGCATATACTTGTATATGTTTCTCCTTTTGTTTAACAGTTGCATGTAATCTAGTCTTTCCCCTCTTAAACCCAGCTGACTTTGCTTCTTTTTAAGAGATAATAGTTTCATAAAATACAAAGAAACAGAATTTAAGTATTTAAAAAAATTACCTATTGTAGTCTCCCAGTTAAATTATAATTATTCCTTTTCATCTATATTGGCTTATTTATATACCAAATTAATACTTTTTTAGTTAATTTATTTCATTACTTTTCTATAAGGAAATTGTTTCCCTTTGAATGATATTTCAAAAGGGGTTGGGGTGGTTATGGAGAGGATATTATATATGATTTTACCTAGTCTTGGAACCTAGTATTTCCCCCAAGGGTTAGACTTCCAGTCATTTATGGAAAGGCAAAAGGTTTCATTACATAAAACATTGACATGAGGATGCTTTTGGAAACTATTGAATGGAGCATGTGTGTATTTGTGACATTTTTATTGTTTTTTTTTAATAGAATAATTTCCCTTTTTTGCAGTCTATGGTAAAAGACAAACGGAAAGAGAGAAAATCATCACCTAGTAAGGAGAATGAGTCAAGTGAGAGTGAAGAAGAAGTTTCCAGGCCCCGGAAGTCACGGAAACGTGTAGATTCAGATTCAGACTCAGATTCAGAAGATGATATAAATTCGGTGATGAAATGTTTGCCAGAAAATTCAGCTCCCTTAATTGAGTTTGCAAATGTCTCCCAGGGTATTTTATTGCTTCTAATGTTAAAACAACATTTGAAGAATCTCTGTGGATTTTCTGATAGGTAAGGTTACATAAGCAGGAAGAGAATAAATTTTGTTCAAATAATTAAGAAATATGAAACCCTGTTTTGATTGAATGCTTACTTTAATATTAAAAATATTCATTTTTAAAAAGGAGTTTCTTTTTATTGCTGTATAATATTGTGCTGTATAATACTGAGTTGGCCAAAAAGTTTCTTGGATTTTTTTTCCATAAGATGACTCTAGTAGCGCTTAGTTTAACTTCATTTGAAATAATTTTGTTACTTTGTATTGTTGTTGTATTAGCATGCATTATAAAAACATTCGTCAAAATGGATGAATTTTTGTGTAGTCATTTCAATATTGAAGATGGAAGAAAATAAACAACATTTTTGGTATATTATGCTTCATTTCAAGAAAGGTGAAAACTCAACTGAAATGCAAAAAAAAACACGTGGGCAGTATGTGGAGAAGGTGCCATGACTAAATTAATGTGTTAAAAGTTGTTGGCTAAGTTTTGTGCTATAGATTTCTCACTGGACAATGCCCCATAGTCAGGTAGACCGAGACATTGAGAACAATCAATGTTCTACCACGTGGAAGAGAGCTGGCATACATAAAATATCCAAATCAGTAAAGTTATTGGTGAAAATGACAAATATGTCTCTTATAGAAAAAAAACTATGTGAACTTTTTGGCCAACTCAGTAGAGCATGTTTCATCTAAAGGGCTCAGGTATTATTCAGATGGTCATCAGCTGTTGCCACAGAAGAGAGTGGACACAATGTGGCCCACAGCTTCCACTTGCTCAAGAAAAGCTATATAACCCAATTTTTTATGAGAAATATTTTGATGTTAAATGTTGGCAAAGTAATTTAGCAATAAGGTCTTGGGGCACTGCTAAGGAATTTTTAAGCAGAGTTGTTAATGGCTATGAAACAGATTCGTAATCATTCTGGCTGCTGTGTAGGGAATAAATAGTTGGAGGGAGTGGGCAAAAAGGGAGAAGGAGGTAAACTAGCTAGGTGGTACTGAGTAATTACACTAAAACTATCTTATAATCACAATCATCGCATTAAAAAGTAGGTATGAGAAACTCATTTAAATGATGCTTCTATTCAAGTAAATACTGACGGAAATGAGAACATTATTCTTTTTCATCTTCACCCTTACACCTTCACTTTTGTTTGCTAAATTATATTTATTTCGTGTACAAGCTTACTGATTAAAATTTGTATGAAAAAATTTTATTAGTAAATAAATTTAGAAGCAGTTTAAATGTAAAAGCCTGAAAATATTTTAGTTAATGGTTTTGTTTTCCCAAAACAGTAAAATTCAGAAGTACTCTCCATCTGAATCTGCAAAAGTGTATGATAAAGCGATAAACCGAAAAACAGGAGTTCATTTTCATCCCAAACAAACACTGGACTTCCTGCGGAGTGATATGGCTAATTCCAAAATCACTGAAGATGTGAAAAGGAGTATAGTAAAACAGTATCTAGACGTGAGTAGTAAAACCAAAATATATTTTCTTCTAATCATGGCTTTTTTATAAAACATTTTGGGAGGGAGTTAGCTATCCTTCTTGACCTTGAAGGTAAGCTTCATAAACTACCAAGATTATTTTTTTCTTTTTTGGTCTGGTTTTAAGGAATTACTTTAAGCTTGCTTTCCCATTTAATCCATATAACTATTGCATCCTAATTATTTTTTCTTAAAAAATGTCATCTTACCACTAATTTTATTTTAGCAAAAATGAAAGTTTTTAAGGCAAGTTTTAGGAAAAAGCCACACCCATTTATATATATTTTTAAATTCAGTGGATTACTACATGGTATAATTTTCATAAGAAGAAAAACCATGAAAAGTCATCCTCCTACCCCCTTTAGCCATTCTGTTTTTCTCCTCTCTGGCAACCAATATCACTATGTTTTCCTATCTAGTTACAGAAGTCTGAGTGTGTGTGTATTTTTGTATTTCTCTTAATGTATATTCACTTAACAAGTATGTGAGTGTGTGTGTGTGTGTGTGTGTAATGTGCTTTAAAAATGTATTTAAGAATATCCCTGGCTAGTGTGACTTAGTGGATTGAGTGCTGGCCTGCAAACCAAAGGATTGTGGTTCGATTCCTGGTCAGGCCACGTGCCTAGGTTGCGGGCCAAGACACAACCTACCAATGTTTCTCTCATACACTGATATTTCTCTACTTCTCCTTCTTCCTCCCTTCTACTCTCTCTAAAAATAAATAAAATCTTTGAAATTCATGGAATAGACAAATTTATAGAGACACAAAAACAGAGTAGAGGCCCAAGCTAACTAGTGTGGCTTAGTGGGTTGGGCATCATTCTGCAAACCGAAAGGTCACTGGTTCAATTCCCAATTGGTGCACATGCCTGGGTTGCCACTCACCCTGGTTGGTGGGGTGTGAGAGGCAACCAATCAGTGTCTCTCTCACATACCGTATTTCTCTCCCTCTCCTTCTCCCTCCTTTACTCTCTCTACAAAAATAATAAAACCTTTTAAAAATAAATTTGGAAAGACAAAATCAAATAAAGTGTACCAGGGTTTACGGGAAGGCAGAATGAGGAGTTATTGAATGGATTACAGAATGAAAAAGTTATGGAAAAAGTTTTAGAAATGATGATGTAATGGTTGCACAACATTGTGAATATACTTAATGCCAATGAATTGAACACTTCAAATGGTAAATTTTCTATTCTGTATATTTCTCCACAATAAAAAATTTTAATGTTTAAAAATGTTTTTAGAGACTGTTTTTAAAAATAAAGTTTTTATTTGAATCTACTTGAAGCAAGTAGCTGAACATAACTAATAATGATTTTTTTACCCAGAATGAAACCTACACAATGGTTTTCATGTTATTCATAGACTGTAATTCTTAAACTCTAAAGTTGAAAATTACTTTAGTTCTCATTTAAAATTCTTAAACATTTTTTGCTTATTACTCCGGTATTATCTTGGCAGAAAACAAAGAGGGCAGAAAATTTTTAAATGTTGTTATTTATTAATCACTTGGTTGCTTGATCGCTTAGACCAGGATCAGCAACCTCTGACTTACGGGGCAAATCTGGCCTGCTGCTTGTTTTTGTAAATAGTTTTGTTGAAACATCCATGCCCATTCATTTGTGTATTCTCTCCTTTCACAGCACGATGGTTGAATCATATAGCTGTGAGAGAGACTTTTTAGCCTCCAAAGCCAAAAATATTTACTCCCTGGCTGTTTACAGAATATGTTTGCTAGCCCCTGACTTGGACAATAGCTAAAGTGTATTTCACCCACGCCAAATTAAATTTAGGAAAGAAAATTTAAAAGAAAATAATGTACTTAGGGATTTAACAATCTTATTTAAAATATTTACTTAAAATTCTAAATTAGTGTCTATTCTTTGTAGTTCAAACTTCTTATGGAACATCTGGACCCTGATGAAGAAGAAGAAGAAGGGGAGGTGTCGGCTAGCACAAATGCTCGGAACAAAGCAATTACCTCGCTGCTTGGCGGAGGCAGCCCTAAAAATAATGCAGCGGCAGAGACAGAAGATGATGAAAGTGATGGGGAGGATAGAGGAGGAGGCACTTCAGGGGTGAGGCGGAGGAGGAGTCAACGTATTTCGCAGCGTATTACGTAAAATGATTTTTATGTGCTTATATATGTCAGTCTTTTAAATGTACATCAAGTAATGTAATACTTATGAGAGAAAACATTTTGTAGATAGAGATTCTCTACTTAACCATTTATACATCCTTTTGTAGAAAGTTTAAAAGACAATAAAAAAGAAAAAACAGAAATGAGATTTATTCAGCATAAAGGGGTATTAATTTTTCTTTGGATTGTATTAATGTGTGTTATTCTTTTTATTGTTGCTAAGGTTTATGTAGCTTTATGGTTCATATGTATATATAATTTTATATATCAATAAGAGTAAAGACACGGGTACAAATTAAGAGTTTTATGGTTTTACAAGTATATGTTAACCCCTTGGCGCTGGCGGTCACAGTGCGCCTCATTGCCGGCAATGGAAGTGTGCTGGGAAATCCCAACTCCCGGCGTCAAGGGATTAAAAGCAATAAAAACAATAATTTCACTAAAATTATTTTGTATAACACTTGGTCTTTTTTCCCCCCTCCCAATGTTTTAGTCATTGAGAAGGTCAAAACGAAATTCAGACTCTACGGAGTTGGCAGCACAGATGAATGAAAGTGTTGACGTCATGGATGTCATCGCTATTTGCTGTCCAAAGTACAAAGATCGACCACAAATTGCAAGAGTAGTACAGAAAACCAGCAGTGGCTTCAGTGTTCAGTGGATGGCAGGCTCCTACAGTGGCTCCTGGACTGAGGCTAAGCGCCGTGATGGCCGCAAACTGGTGCCTTGGGTAGACACTATTAAAGAGTCAGACATTATTTACAAAAAAATTGCTCTAACGAGTGCTAATAAGCTGACTAATAAAGTTGTTCAGACTTTACGATCCCTGTATGCCGCCAAGGATGGGACTTCCAGCTAATGAATTTGTATATGCAGCCAAATTTACAGGAATTTTTTTAAGGCAGAAAAACTTGAAATATCAACCTTCTGGCAAAAAAAAATCAGTTTTATGAAGAGAGTAAGAATGGAACCTGGGATGCAGGAACAAAAGAAGGAAATGTTGGGCAAACATTTTTGTGGGAGCTCCCTTCGCTGTTGTGCAGCAGAAACAGATTCTCAGTTCATTTTTACTCCCACTGTATTATAGTTTAACAAAAATTGTTTATATCTTGGAAGAAACTTTCTGTTTAAAAAATAAACAAGTGAATGTTGGAAATTAGTCTGTTAATGTTCTTAATAAAGTGTTCTTGGAGTTTAACCTAGCAGCGGATGGCTTTCTTTAGCTTAGCCCAGTTTCCAGGGAAGCATTGTTTTTTCCAGGCTGTAAAATGGCAGAATCTCCTGGATATATAATTTATTCTGTTGAAAAAAAAAAGCATGCAGTATCTATGACCTATCTGCAGAAGGAGTTTTTGTAAATGTAGATTTTGATGTATTAGGTCACCCTGAAAACAATACAAGAAAAGGGATCCCCAGGCAATCTGGTGGAGCGAATACTGCAATAAATTTTTTTACTTCTCTTTGTTACTTGTCTGTTTCCATTTGAATTTCTTATTGTAAAGATCTGTTTAAATCCATTTATATTATTTTTCAGTTTTTTATGTAAAATTTATTATATCACTGGTTTTCAAAGCAAAACATAAAATATTGTTTATACAGTTTGTATAGGCTGACTTCTGAATAATTGGTATCTATTATTTTCATTCCCATAAGAGGGTGTAAACAGTTAACTCCAGGGTTTTATTGTATCCTGCAATATTTAGTATTAACTATATATGATTTAGCACTGTGCCAAACACATTTTCAAGAGTACATTTTGATATAAAAAGAAACTATAGTTTATTCCTTGTATGCTTCAATTTCTTTCTAGTGATGTCAATAATGGTAATACTTTTTTTTAACTGTGAATTTTGTGGGACAAAACTAGATTGGGTTTTCCCCCCTTGGAGTTTGTTTTATCAGCAAATGATTTGAGGTGGCTGTGAAAACAATATGATTTATTAAAAAGTAAAATACCAGTTAGCATATAGAATACTAAAGAATAAAGAATGTGGGTAAAAAAGCCAATTTTGAATGCCATGAGCCTAACATGTAATGATGCTTGTCATAATTTAATTCTTACAAAAACTCTGCTGATTAAATATTTTATACCTATTTTGTAGGTAAAGAAAACTGAGGCTCAGAAGGGTTCAGTAATTTGCTTATAAATGTTATAATAGAGATTTAAGTTTAGAGTTGGAGTAAATGCATCCTATTACTCGAAGCAAATTGAACATCAGGCATAAAGAAGGTGGTCTTTATAGAAAGCAAGCATGTTCCTAGGGAACCTTGAAGTGTAAATATTTGGGGATCCTATTTAGAGTGAGCATTAGGAGGTAGACACACAATAGTAGTAAGGCTGTGTCACAGATGATGGTTGCAGATGAATTGCCGTGTTTAAGAATTTTCCATATATTCTAAGTTTCAATGTTTTAGTTAATATAAGCCAAATGCTGATATAACTCATAAGCCTTAACCTTTAGATATATAAACCAAAGTATTCAAAAAGTAGATTTCTCAAATATGACTTTTGGGGTCTTAACACAAAATTGAGTTAAAGCTTTGGCTGTCAAATACACACAATTGAATTTTTTGAGTATATTGGAGATTTACAAAGTTCTCTCTTGATCTATAGTTTGTTAATACTGTGGTAAGCCATATCATCTTTATTGACTTGTATTGAAAAGTTGTTATATTTGATATAAAAATTTCCAAGTACCTCTTTAATATATTAATATGAAAGCCTAGTATTTTCTTACTTAAATTATTATTTTGACAAAAAAATGGGTAGTTTAAAAATCCATATCAAAATACAAATGCAGAAAACAATTTCATCTCTAATAGAAGAAATTATGAAGTTTTAGAGACAAGTAATATACAGCTTACTCTGTTCGATTGTTGAGTATTGCGATTGTTGGCAGGTAACTGAAGCACACAGTTTTTGATGACTAGTCTATCATGAATACAGGTAAGTCAAATTTTTTGTGCACTGTAGATTTTTATGAACAGCAAGCAAATTTATCATATGTTCATTTAGGAAATAAACTTAACTAGGAAGTATGGTTATCCCTTCCCCACATACCACTTCTAGTTACACAAAGAATTCATTCAGGTTACTATCCCAATGTCCAGATGGTCTGCATCTTCAGAAGTATTAATATAAACTGGAAAAAACATTACTTTTGTGAACATAAAACCCATCAGTAACTTTTACTCTACGAAATTCTTGTTTGAGCCTTTCACTCTTTGCCTTGCTCATTTTAAAATTAAAGTTTGATTCCTTAGCAGATTTTGGTCACAGGAAGCATGTTACTTATTACACGAATATACATTATTTTTATTGATTTGAAGCTTTTTCTAAATGCATTTCTTGTCCTATTGGCCCTATCTGAGAAACAGTTGAGTGTAAATTTGATATGATAGAAAGGTCACTGACCAAAGAAATTTCAGTTTGCATAGTTTATTAACCAAGTGGTTATAAAACCCCCTGTGCTTTGCATAACATCCACCTCCTTCCTTTGAAAGACTCCCTTTGTATGTGGCTTCATTGCTCAAAGTAATGTCGTACACACAAAATTATTTTTTTCATTAGAATTATTTAAACTATCTTCATTTTTTTTATGGAACCACCACATATATCTCACTGAGTTTCCATCATTCTAAATTTGGCCAAGTTTATTTGAGCTAACATTACGCACTTTTCTCCCTCGTGTTCTCCTAAAACAAATCCTGGACATTATATTATTTCACCTATAAATACATCATTAAATATTAATTCTTGACATCAAATAGTGTTTTCAATTTTCTCAAAATGTCTATTTTTAGGTCTTAATCCATAGGTTTCTTCATCTTTTATTATTTGTGAATTTTTCATGAAGAAACTGAATTGTTTATGCTTGGTTTCTTAAGAAAATTGTTGATTTTAGACCGAGATACAACAGTTATTTTCTGGCTTGTAATCCTTTCCCTTACCTCAATTTATTGTGGGCTTGAGAGGCACTGTCTCTCTTCCAAAGTCATGTATTTTTCTGGAGCCGGCATAACCAGAAAAGAGGTACCACTGTGGACGTAATGAAGTGAGGTAGGTTCAGTTTTCAGAAAGATTGTGATAAACATTTAATCCTTTGAATCTTAGTTGGCAAATGCCGAGCAGGCAATTAGAGATGAGCTGAAGTAGGGAAACAAGTTTAAATAACAGATTGCTGTGATTAAAGATCTGTTAGAAATTTCTGTTAACTGCTGCATGAAAGAAGTGGACTGCAGGCTGTGATTATTTTTATTTTATAGTTGATAGGCATTACAGCTTTTTAATGGAATTTTGTCTTTGTATTTGTGACTTTTTTGTTTAATTTCAGTCACTTAGAACCTTAGAAATGAAGTTATTTTTTTGTTACTTTGTCAAATAGTTCTAGTGTGTTGGTCATTAACAATAGCCTTTCTTCTGTGTAAGTTTGTCTTGATCATAACTTATAATTTAGGGCTTAACCTTACTAGATTTAGATCCTGGAACAAAGAATAGGAAAAAGTAATTATAATACATTTGTCATAAAAGCTTAACTCATTGTGGATCTCAACATTCCATAGTTTCAAAAAGTACAGGGTGGAGCAAAAGTAGGTTTACAGTTCATATGGAAAATAATATCATAATTAAGAAGTAATACAAGAATAAACACTTGTGTTCTCACAGCTGTAAACCTACTTTTGCTCCACCCTGTGTTTATAGAATCGTGTAACATGAGGGAGCTGAGGAATCATGGAACCAGGAGTTCTTAGCCACTGAATTTCATGGCCTTCTTTGAGAGTCTAATGAAAGCCATGAAATCTTTCCTTAAAAAACTGAACAAATGCATACCCAGAACTGTGCATACAATTCCAAGGGATTCGTGGTCATTCACACCCCAGTTCCATGTATAACTTGACTTGGAAATCCACGTACTATATCAGGTTAAGTGATCCTTCTAATCCAAACCCTTTATTTTTTAATTTTTTATTTTTTACACTTAATATTATTTTGTCTTAGTTTCAAGCTTACAGCGTAGTGCCGAACACTTATTTTTAAGAAGGTGAAATTGAGACTCAACGAGGTGAATTGACTTCCATAAACTGCATACCTCCTTAGTACCAGGGGCTAAGAGCACCCTCAGGATCTTCCCTCCCAGGTCAGTTGCTCGATACGGAAGGTTTCATCTGGAAAGTCCTTATTCAGTCACCTGTTGAAATGTGAATGTACCTAGACTACTTAATGACTAAACGTTGTGGTTCTTTTATACCTTTTTGAAAGATCCACTTTTCATATTCTCAGATTTTGAGATGCCTACTATCCTATTTGATAAATGGAGAGGTAAAATATAGTATTCTATGTGTTCTATTTTTATTTTAATTCTATTTTTTAACTGGCTTGATGTAGAAGGCCAGAACTTGGATTGGTGAAAAGAATATTAACTTGGAAGTCAGGAGACATAGTCTGAAGCCATGTGTTCTTGAACTACGTGTAATACGAAGTTTGGCAAATAAAATCACTTAGCATGTTTTTTGCGGGAGCTTATTTCAAAAAATTTGTAATTATTTTTGTGCTTATTTGGATCATCAGAATGGGGAAGTAGGGAGCTGGGGGATAGAATTGTGAAAGTCTGGTCAGCACAGGGTGTAGATAGTGCAGCATCAAAAGATGAGGCTTTAGAAAGTAGGAGAGAGGAGCATACAGTTTGGAGGACTTAGACTTTAATATGTAGGAAGAGGAGGACTTTCAGCAAGAGGCTAATGAAAGCTCACTCGGGCTGCTATGTAGGTGATTTGAGGCTATCTGAAAGATGATGCTAATGGAATAGTCTCGGAGATGCTGAGAGCCTGAACAAGGATGGTCCTAGTGGTAGAGATAGAATATTGGAGAGGTTTCAGATGTATTTAGGAAATAAAAATGACAGGACTTGACTGAATTAGCCAAAGGAAAACAGACCTCGGGGATATCTTTCAGACTTCTCCACTTTGGGTGACTGGACTCAGTTTTACATGTGTGGAGTACCTGTGGGCTGTTCAGGTGATGCCCAGAAAGTGGGAACGTGCACAAGCGTGACATTTCCAGGGGGAAGTGTGGGCTGAGGCTGCACATGGGACTCATCAGCATGTTAGCTACAGAGTAAGCAGCACAGACCCAGAGGAGGACCTTGGAGACACCCAGCGTTCAAGGTGCAGTGAGAGAGAGATGATTTTGTGGAGGAGACAGGGAAAATGATTAGAGGACTATAGGAAGAATCGAACGGGTTAGAGTTTCAAGAGAGTTGAAGAGCAACACATGAAACCCAGAAGCAAAATGAAGACTAAAAATGCTTGATCCTGCCACTGAAGATGTAAATGGTATCCTTGAGGGAGAGTAGTTTCAACGAGGATTGGAGGAAAGCCAGACTGTGGTTGAGTTGAGAGATGAATGAGAATCATAGGAGAGAGTAGTTGGGCAGAACAGAGGAACAACAGAGTACTGAAATGCTGAATAATGAAGCTGGAGAGAAAAGCAGCTGATAAAGGTCCTAAAAAGCCACATTCAAGAGTTTGGACTCTTCCCTGGCTGGTGTTGCTCAGTGGATTAAGTGCCAGCTTGTAAACCAAAGGGTTGCCAGTTTGATTCCCAGTCAGGGCACGTGCCTGGGTTGCAGGCCAGATCCCTAATAGGGGGCGTGCGAGAGGCAACCACACATTGATGTTTCTCTCCTCATTCTCCCTTGCTCTCTCTAAAGATAAATAAATAAAATCTTTTTTAAAAAGTTTGGACTCTGCATCTGATAGAGTGCTTATCTGCATTTTCTTTAGTTCTTTTTCTGGAGTTTTGTTCTGTTCTTTCATTTGGGCGGTATTTCTTTGTCTCCTCATTTTAGCAGCCTCTCTGTTTCCTATGTATTAGAGGACTGCTTTGACTCCCTGTCTTAGTAGCATGGCCTATTGTGGAAAAGCACACCCATAAGTTGGATGGGGCAGAGCGTTAGGTGATCACCAGGGCAGGGCAACCCATATGAACCAGGTTAATGGGAATCTCAGTTATGGTGTTGCTGCTCTATGGCTCTGTGTGGGGGAGGGCTCAGAGAAGGGGCAATGGACGCTGCCTGGCCTCTGGGATTTTGTCTGGGAGGAAGCTGTTCCCTGGCACTCATCCTGATGCCAGACACTTGAGTTTGTTCCCATATGCCACTGGTGCCCTTCTGGCTGCTGCCTGGGTGCTAGACTCCAGAGGGAGTGAGTCTGCGTAAGACCTAAGACAGTTGTGGGCCCTTTAAGAGGAGATGCCTGAGAATCCCCCAGTTGTTCTGCTGCCCCAACCCCCACTGGTTTTGATGGCCAGCACCACACATGGGTGTGGGACCACCCATTCCATGTCTCTGCCCCTTCTACCCACCTGGGTGGATGTGACTTCTTAAATTCTTTGGTTGTCAGACTTCCATACAGCTCAATTTTCTGATGATTCTGGGTAATAGGGTTTTGTAATTCTTGCTGTGGTTGTGCAAGGAGGTGAGCTGTATCTACCTATGCCTCCATTTGACTGGAAGTCTCCCATATTCACGAATTTGGAAGGGCTTTCTTTAGGGTGCAGTATGCTCTGGGCTGTTGGTCAGAAAGATCCCTCACTGCCTACCATGTAGACAGTTGTGATAATGCCAAACTGTATGTATTATTTTTCTCCATGGAGCTCAGCTCCACAACAAAAACAGTAATGTTTCATTGAGCCAGCATTGAGAGTTTGGAGTATCGTTGAAGAACTAGATTAAGAAAAAAATGGCAGGATCAAGGTTCAGAGTCTCGATGAAGTAGAGGATGTATAATGTGAGTAGCAGAAGTGGAATAACGGGATGACGAAGTCAGAGAAGGGAACCTGGTGTGTGGTTCTGAGGTTCGGGAAACGAAGTGCAGAGCGTGACCATAGGAATTCATTAGTGAAGTGAGGAGGCTGAGTTGGGCATCAGAGAGATTGTAGTCACAGGCTACAGCCTGCACTCCTTTCCTGAACTTAAAACACTGCATTCTTTTTTTCTTCTCATATTAATGGTCTTGTATATCACTTGGTATTGACCATAGTTCCTTTTTTTTTTTTTTAGTTCTGACAGATTGAATCGTTTGACAGTTGCTGAGTGCCTACTGTGAGCAATGAACCGTGCTGGATCCTTGGCAGTAACAAGCTTGTGTTCTAGTGGGAGAGCCAGGAAGTGAACCACAAAGTACACAAGTATTCAGTCATCAAATTGCAGCTGAAATGAGTGCTTGGAAATGAAAGTAACATCCTGAGAGTACGCAGCACTAAAGTAGTCTGGAGGGCGGGGGCAGAGCAGAAAGTCCTTCTCCAAGTGAAACTAGCCCTCAGATAAAGCCTGACATGTAGAGATGTAAGAGGTGCCAGATTGTGTTGGTTGAACCATTGAGAAATGGGAAATAATTGTTTAGTTCCAGTAATTTATTCCGTAGGGACATGATGGTTGAGCTCTGAAGTCAGAGGGAATGAAAGGAGGAGGAGGATGCAAGGAAAATGGCAAATTGATGACACACATGACAGTGTTCAGTGGCCCTGAAGTAAAGAGCACATCCCCTTTAGAAGCTTCACAGTTCCTGTGAGCGGCAGAAAGCAAAGGGAATGGTGAAGCTGATGAAGTAGATGGGCCAAATCTCATACTTTTGTAGGTCATGTTATGAATAGGTCATGTTAAGTCATGTTCATTCCTGTGAGCAATGAAAAGCCATTAAAGAAATTAAGTTGAGTGGGAGTGGAATGGGGATTTGCATTGATGACATGAGATTTACATTTTTAAAAGATCACTGGCTACAATTTATACAGTGTTTGGAGAGGAGGGGGACAGAATGTTCCATGTGAAAGATGGTACCTTGGGCTGGGGTGATAATAGGAGAGAAGTAGCCTTATTTGTAGAACAGTGTAGGATGTCTACATTGGTCACCGAGCTCTGGCCAGCTATTACAATTGTAACAAGGAAAGAGCGGTTGTGAATTTCCTTAGTAAGATTTGGTAGGTGAGACAGGTATTCCCAGAGAGGTATTCAAGTAGAAGACAATGTGACTTACCCTTGGATTATCTGGAGGGTGGCCCATGAAGTGTAGCAGTGATTTGAGGTGAGGAAAGGAATCAAAAGATGGGACACCCCCAAAAGGGAAAAGGGATCTTGGTGGATTTCTGCGTAGCTGAAAACTGTCCATTGACTCTTAAAATACTGCCTTTTATACAATTCAAAGTAATTCCAAGGTAAAATTATAATGAGACAGGTTTTTAATACAATAATAAAGGTTCTATTATTTAATAGCTTATTTTTTCTTATTTAAAGAAGTAATCCCTTGTTCATAAAGGACTTGAGCTCTTTTAGTTCTTTCCTTGGTAGTTCTATCCATATTTCTCAAGAACATACTGTTATGATCTATTCTAGACCTTATACATTGAGTGGTATTAATGCCCTGTTGACTTTTTTATGATAAGGACTTGGCTCTTACACTGCTCCCTGCTCCTTCCAATATGGAGACCTCTGTATTTAACAAGCATTTATGTATATAAAACTATGTGAAGGTTGTTCACTCAGAGCCAACATTCAGTGTAATATGAATGCATACATTTCCTTTCTCATATACTCTTTATTTTCCTTTTACTGGAATTGGTTTACTTTTTCACTCACAATTTCCACGTAGAAATGTTTAAATTTTTTGGAGTATTATTCCATGGAATTCATTCTTTTGAGTCTCGTCTCCCTTCCCCCTCCAGCCACCTCCCCAATTCCTTCATCAAGAAACTGCTTCTGGACCTGTCGTCTTGCACCAGTCTAAGCTGGGTGTCCGGAACCGCCACAAAGGTGCTGTGCTGGGCGTCTCTCGTCTCTCCTCCGGCTGGACCCAGACCCCGTGTCTGGAACCCATGCTTCCCAGTCATGTCAAGTTTGCTTGAGTGTATCCCACAGTAGCTTCCTAAGAATAGACACGTAGGAACAAAACTTTTGTATTGTCAGATGTCTGAAGATGCCTTTAGTCTTACCTCGTTATTGATCAATAGCTGGGTCCAGAATTCTAAGCTGAAAATTTTCCTTTCAAGAGCATTTCCACCATAATGGAGCTTGTGCTGTTGCTGTTTAGATGGCTCCTTCTGTCCTGGTCATTGTTCCTTGGTCTGCGACCTGCTTTTTACCTTCCTGGAAGCTTTTTCCGTTGTTTTCTGTATTTCTCTTATTCTAAACTTTCACTATGATGCTTCTTCATGGATCTCTTTGTAATACAAATTCATTTGGGGGAGGGGGCTGGTTATAGACTTCTTTTAATCTGTGTCCTTAACTCTGAAGAATTTTCTTTGGTAGTCCCTTTAGTTTCTTTGTAATGTTCTCTTAGATATTATTCTTTCTAGACTGCTCTTCTCAGTTTTTTACTCTTTTGTTTGGTCTTTTAGCTTAGCTTAATCTTACAACTCTTCATTAAATTTTTATTTCAGCTCTATTTCACATTTCAGAGAGTTTCTTTTTATTCTCTGATGCTCTTCTCATATAGTCACTTGGTGTTATTTTATGAACGCAACATCTTCTCATATCTATCTGTCAAATTAAGAAGTAGAATTCTCCCTTGCCATTTGGTGGCCTGAGCGCTCAAGTGACAGGAAGTGTGTCGTGTGTCCAGGCTTACGGAGGCTATAAATCCCATTCCTCACTCTTGAGTTCTGACTAGGATTATAAACTAGAGACAGACAGATGGAGATGGAATTAACAGCTTTATTGTTGGTAGAGCTGGAGTGGGGACATATTGTAGCCTGGATCCTTGACTACAGGGAAGCGTGCTGTCATCTGTCCCAAATCCAGACCTTGAGATCCCGCAGCTGCGTGGGGTATTCAGCAAGGCCAGCACTCTAATCTGCTTAGCCTACTTGCGGAAAGACAAATTGCCACCCCTGACTCGTCAGGCACCAATAGGGACAGAGAAGGAAGTTGTACATCCAGTTGGTTCTTAATACATGTGTTGCACTCATTCTTAAACATGGGCATTCACTCGTAACAACTCACCTGAAACGTAAATCCCCTTTAACCCAAACAGCCTCGTGGAAGTGTGAGAATAGTGTTTCTTCTGTCATTGAGCATTCCAAATTGTTTTACTTTTAAAATACCATTTCCTCTGTTCTCTTAGTGACCTGTTTTCTGTATTATTTTGCCCATTTAATTAGGGTTTTCTCCAAGTGTCAGGTGATGCCTAACTGTCCTTTTAGGTTTTAAAATAAAGTACTAAAAGTTCTAAGTTGAGAGTGTATAGGTGGATTTTATCTGGTGGGCTCCACTCTTGGGCAGTGGTCAGCGGTCAGCAAACTTTTTCTGGAAAAGGACAGAAAAGTATTTTAAGCTTTGCAGCTCATAGGGTCTATGTAGCAACTATGCAGTTGGATAGTATGTAAAAGGAGGGGCAGGTTGTGTTTTAGTAAAACTTATTTACAAGAACAGAGAGCAGGCTGGATTTGCTGAACTCTGCTCTAGGGTCAGACGGGAAGCTGGATCCTGCCTGGGGCACAGCTGCAGGCAGTTCTTCACACAAGGTGCAGGGATGGAGAGTTGCAACTGTTCTTCTGTGAGACGTGGAACAGCTGGCCCACTGTGCCCCCTCTGGGGCTTCTTAGCTGAGTCTTAAGTTTGCTCTTCATCACTTTCCTCTGTTGCACAAATTATGTTATGGCTTCCTCTACCCTCATACAACTATTGCTACTTCTCCCATCCCCTACAGTTCTCTTGGTTTGCATTGAATTACCCATTGAAAAATTCCCTTATTTTCCTTTCACCTGGGTCTTAAGAGAGATAAGGGATAGTTTATCAATACACTATCTAGGAGCCATTTTTAAACTTTTAATACTGTGGTGATTTTAATTAGTTTGCTTTTACATGTACTGGCTTTGAAAATATTTTAAATACTTCTTTTTAAATTAGCATGCGCTGGCCAGGTGGCTTAGTTGATTAGTGTGTTGTCCTGATATATCAAGGTTGAGGGTTCGATCCTCTGTCAGGGCACAGACAAGAATCAACCAGTGAGTGCAGAAATACGTAGAACAAGAAATCTATGCTTGCCTCTCTCTCTCAAATCAATAAATAAACAATTTAAATAGTATCATGGGTTTTTAAACCCTATATAAACTTTTTCCCTGGTGCTAGGCAGCTCTCACCACAGAAGTTGGCCCAAGGCCTGCAGACACGGGAACAGGCTGGCCCATGTAACGTACCAGCCTAGCTAACGGGATGTTTTTCCTGCCAGGTGTTCCCTAGGTTCTCGATAAGCTTATGGAAACAAAAGCATTTCCATTTCCATGAAGATCTCTCCAGTGGCTCAGGACCACAGTCCCGATGGGGAGCGCGCACACACAGAGGATAAGCAAGGCTCGCAGCAAAGCAGGGTTTCCGGGGGGCCCGCCAGCGTGACTTCTGTGCAGTTACCAAGTGCGTTTCCCTTCCTCCTGCGTCCTCAGCACGGCCCGCCCTCTCCTGGGAAGGCTAAATGGGACACGGGCACAAACGTAATTATTCACTTGGTTGACACAGAAAATGGTACGAGCTATAATGATTTGTCATTAGTACATAGACATTGGTTGAGTATGCACCATAGGCTAGAAAGTGGCGCTGAAATGGGAAAGTAGGGCTGAAGTCAGTGTTTTTCACCCGGGCTGGTAGAGAAAACTTGGCCGAAGCTTTGTGTTCAGGCTTCCTTTGCTGACGGATTCCAAACTCACCCAGGATAAAAGAGTAGGGCGCACAGGTGTGGCTTTGGTTGAGTTATAAACTACACTAAGTGCTGTGTATTTTCTAATGAAAAGGTGAGCAAAATAAGATTGTTTTGAGGAACTAGGGAACTCTTGATCGGGGGTATTCCTGAGCGCGGTCAGCACTTAAAGTTTATATACAGAAACGGCTTCCTTTAATCCACGTGTGAAGGGCAGGAAATCCAGACCCTGCCTTATAAATAGAAGGGTTGGAAACACTCATTTGGTGTTTGCTCTGTGTTCAGACACACTAGGAAAAATCGTCATAGTGCAGGTTTGAAGACTAGGAGGTCTTATTTGAGGCAAAGACCTGTCTAGGATTATCTGTCCTCTGCTGATTTCTCTGCCCTCTTCCATTCCTCATTTCCAGGTTTGTTGTATGGAGGTGAAGTTCATGGAGACTCAGAGAAGACCTCTGCTTCAAGCTGTAGCAGTCACTGGGTTACCTGCCTGCCTGCACCATAGAAGTGGACAAAATATATGTGAGGCAACTGCTTTTATTTTTTTTATTTTAACTTTTTTTTATTTTTGAGAGAGAAGAGGAGAGAGAGAAACATCAATTTGTTGTTCCACTTATTTTTGCATTCATGGGATGATTCTTGTATGTGCCCTGACCCTGGATCGAACCTGCAACCTTAGCATGTCGGGACGATGCTCTAACCAACTGAGCTACCTGGTCAGGCCCGGGAGGCAACTGCTTTTAGACACTTAATCAACACACAGAGGATGTTGATCCTCAAGAGAAGAAGAGCTCATGAGGTGAGTCTATGAATGCCTAGTTCTCTGCCTATGGATATTGTCCTGACCCAAGAATAATGAGCAAGAGCCCAAGCAGACCACAGTGGTCCCACTGAGCTGAGGAGGCAGAGACCAGAGTAGAGCAAAACCAAAAGAAAGCTGTGAAGAGAGGACCCCCAAATGTCTGTGTCCCCCTGGATGAGAGCTGAGCTGCATGTGGTTACAAGAGGCTAAGAGAGAACAGGTCCTGGAGGTTGAGAGCGCTGGAGGAGGTTGGTGGCCCCGCCCAGCTAGAGGAGTGAAGAGATGTGGCTGACACCTTGCTGCCTCTCCAAGCATCCAGTTCCAGCAGAGAGCTGATCTTAGAGGTAGCGACCTTGTCTGAGAATAAGGGATAGAAAGAATACCCTTCAGCCCTGGCTGCTGTGGCTCACTGGACTGAGCACCGGCCTGTGAGCCAAAAGGTCACCAGGTCAATTTCTGGTCAGGGCACCTGCCTTTGTTGTGGGCCCAGTCCCCAGCTGGGGGGCATGACCACATCAATGTCCCCTCCTCTCTTCCCTTCCTCTTCTAAAGATAAACACAATCTTAAAAAAATACTTCAAGAATGAGGGTGAGATAAAGATACCATTTGGTCAATGAAATCCGATGAACAGCCAGATGATCTGTGTTGTAAGAAATGCTAATGATCTTCGGTCTGAAGGGGAACGCTAGAAATTTGGATCTGCAAGAAAAAAATTAAAAAGTTCTGGGAGCGACAATGTCCTTAAGTGACAGTGTTGAAATCAGGAGAGGGCGGGTGAAAGGAATTGCACTATTGTAACCCCGGTTCGTCTGTGAAGAGGGGGGGGTGACCTGTGGAGTGTGCAGCGGTGGGAGAACAGAGCAGCCTGGTGAGGGAGGGTTCATACGGCCCGAGGCAGCAGGCCTCACACGTGCTGTTCTCCTGGTACGCACAGAGTCACCGAGGACCCTGCAGAGCTTGTGTTCGTGCGGGGACACAGACAAACCGGGCACACCCAGGGGATCCCGGATACAGCTAGTTGGCATGTGTGCCACACGGTTATGACACCGATACTGACCGTGTTCCCTGTGCTGGGCTTCATGTCCCCGTGACTGTTTTGTGACCGCCAATTTGTACTTGATCATCCCTCCACCTTTTCCTCCCAGCTCCCCACTCCCATCCCGTTTGGCAAGCATCAGTTCGTTCTCTGTATCTGTGTGTTTGTTTGGTTTGCTTAGTTTGTTTTTTAGGTTCCACGTGTAAGTGAAATCATATGGTACTAGTCTTTGTCTGACTTATTTCACTTAGCATTGTACCCTCAAGGTCCGTCCATGTCGTCACAAATGGTAATAGTTCATTCTTTCTTATGACTGAGAAACTTTCCATTGTATGTATGTACGATGCCACATCTTCTTTATCCATCTGTTTATGGGCACTCGTGTTGTTTCCACGTCTTGGGTGTTGTAAACAACGCGGCAAGGAACATAGGGATGCCTGTATGTTTTCAAATTGGTGATTTGGGTTTCTTCAGATAAATATCCTGAAGTGGGATTGCTGGGTCGTGTGATAATTCCATTTTTAATTTTTTAGGAACTTCACACACTCTTCCACAGGGGCTGCACCAATCAGCATTCCCACCAACAGTGCATGAGGCTTCCCTTTTCTCCACGTTTTTGCCAACACTTGTTGTTTGTTGCTTTATTGATGATAGCCATTCTGATAGGTGTGAGGTGATATTTCATTGTGGGTTTTTTCTTTTTTTTTAATATTTTATTTATTTATTTTTAGAGAGGGAAGGGAGGGAGAAAGAAAGAGAGAGAGAAACATCAATGTGCGGTTGATGGGGGTCATGGCCTGCAACCCAGGCATGTGCCCTGACTGGGAATCGAACCTGCAACACTTTGGTTTGCAGCCCGAGCTCAATCCACAGAGCTATGCCAGCCAGGGCTCATTGTGGGTTTTTACTAAAGATTTTATTTATTTTTAGAGAGAGGGGAAGAGAGGAAGAGAAACATCAATGTCCAGGAGAAATATCAATTGGCTGCTTCCCACACACACCCCATCTAGAGACCAAACCTTCAACTCAAGCTTGTGCCCTGATGGGGAATTAAACCCTTGCCTTGCAGGAGGATCTCAACCAACAGAGCCACATGAGTCAGTGCTCACTGTGGTTTTAATTCGCATTTCTTTGGAGATTAATGACGTTGTTGAGCACCTTTTCATATGCCTGTTGGTCGCCTGTATGTCCTCTGTGGTGAATGAACTATCTATTCAGGCCCTCTGCCCATTTTTTTAATTGGACTGTTTGGTTTTTGTTTTGTGTTGTTTTTGGCGTTGAGTTGTAAGATTTCTTTACAAATGTTGGATATTAACCCCTTATCAGATGTGTCATTGGCAAATATGTTCTCCCATTCAGTAGGCCGTCTTTTCGTTTCGTTGATGGTTTCCTGTGCTGTGCAAACAGTTTTTACTTTGATGTAGCCCCACTGGTTTTTCTCTTGTTTCCCTAACCATAGTAGGCGTATCCAAAAAACATTACTGAGAGCAGTGTCAGAAAGTTTACTACCTATGTTTTCTTCTAGGAGTTTTATAATTTCAGGTCTTACACTTAGGTCTTTAATTGGTCTAGTTTCATTCTTTTGCACATATCTGTTCGGTTTTCCCAACACTATTTATCGAAGAGACTGTGTTTGGCCCCTTTGGGTCTTGGTTTTTATCCATTCAGCCACCCTATGTCTTTCGATTGGAGCATTTAGTCCATTTACATTTTACATTTGTTTTTCTTTTAAAATAATTGTTCATTTTTCAATTGTAGTTGACATACAATATTATATTAGTTTTAGCTGCACAACCCCATCATTAGACATAGATAACTTTATGCTGTGATCACCCTAATAAATCTAGGACCCCTCTGACACCATGTATGGTTATTACAATACCATTGATTGTATTCCCTATGCTGTGCTTTGCATCCCCATGTCTGTTTTGTAACTAACAACTTGTACTTCTCAATCCCGTCCCTTTTCTCACCCGTCTCCCCAGTCACCCTCCCATCTGGCAGCTGCCGAAATGTTCTCTGTATCTATGAGTCTGTTTCTGCTCTGCTTCTTCATTTATTTTGGTTTTTAGGTTCCTCGTCTAAGTGAAATCATATGGCACTTGTCTTTCTCTGTCTGACTTATTTCAAGTGAAATCATATGGTATTTTTCTTTCTCTGACTTATTTCTCTCAGCACAAACCCTTAGATGCATCCATGTTGCTGCAGATGGCAAGAGTTCATTCTTTTTATGGCTGAGTCATATTCTATTGTATAGATGCACCACTTCTTCCTGATCCATTCATCTGCTGATGGACTTTTAGGTTGCCTCCTATCATGGTTACTGTAAATAATGCTGCTATGAATGTATAGATGTATATACCTTTTTTATGCAGTGTTTTGAGGTTCTTTAGATTAAATACTCGAAGTGGAATTGCTGGGTCCTTTGTCCAGTTATAGCCTTTGTTGTGGTTGTTTTTTTTTTTTTTTTAAGTATTTTTTTAGAGAAAGGGGAAGGGAGGGATAAAGAGAGAGAAACATCAGTGTGTAGTTGCCTCTCATGCACTCCCAACTGGGAACTCAGCCCACAACCCAGGCATGTGCCCTGACTGGGAATTGAACCTGTGACCCTTTGGTTCACAGACCGGCACTCATTCCACTGAGCCACACCAGCCAGGGGCCTTTGTTTTAAAGTTTATTTTGTCTTGTATGAGTATTGCTACCCCAGGTTTTTTTCTTTGTCTTTTCTATTTTCATGAAATATTTTTTCCCATTCCTTTCAGCCTGTGGGCCTCTCCAACTGAAAAGTGAGTCTCTTGTAGACAACATGTGTAAAGATCTTGTTTTGTTATCCATTCAGCCAGCCTGTGTCTTTTGATTGAAGCATTTAATTACTTGAATTTAAAGTAATTGGTGATTGAGAGATATATATAGTGCCTCTTTCTATTTCATATTTAAATTTTTATTGATTTTAGAGAGAGACATCAGTTTTATTGTTCCCCTTATTTATGCACTAAGTTGGTTGCTTTTCTTGTGTGCACCCTGACCAGGATCAAACCCTCAACCTTGGTGAATCAGGATGACACTCCTAACAGACTAAGCTACCCAGCTTTTAATCATTCATATTTTTTATCCTTATTTTCTTTTTTAAAAAGACCCTTTAACATTTCATATAGCACTGGTTGAGTGGATGAACTCCTTTAGCTTTTACTCATCTAGAAAGCTCTTTATCTGCCCTTCCGTTCTAAATGATAGCTTTTTGCTTTTTTTAGAGCAGTCTTGGTTGCAGGCTTTGGTTTTCATCACTTTGAATATTTTGTACAAATCTCTTCTGGCCTGCAAAGTTTCTGTGGAGAAATCAGCTGACAGTCCTGTGGAAGCTCCTTTGTAAGCATGTTTTTCTCTTGCTGCTTTTAAGATTCTTTGTCCTTAACCTTTGTCATTTTAATTATGATGTGTTGGTGTGGGCCTCTTTGGGTTCGTTGTGTTTGGGGCTCCCTGTGCTCCTTGGACTGGTGTGTCTGTTTCCGTCACTGGGTTGCGGAAGTCTCCATCACCACTTCCTTAAATAGGTTTGTAATTCCTTGCTCGCTGTCCTTCCTCCAGCACATGCATGATGTGCATGTTGGTATGTGTGCCTGAAGTTGTCCCAAAGGCTCCTACAACTGTCCTTATTTTTAAAAATTCTTTTTTTATCTTTTTGCTGTTCTAATTGGGTATTTTCTGCTTCCTTATCTCCCAAATTGTTGATGCAGTCCTCTGCTTCATCTAATGTGCTTTGGATTCCCTCTAATGTGTTCTTCATTTATGAGTATTTTTCTTTTCTAACTAGTTCTTTTGTTTGCTAACTCCCATTTTTATGTTTCCTCTTTGTTGAGGTTCTCAGTGACTTCATTCCTCTGCTGAGTTCAGTGAACACCCTTGTAACCAGTGTTTTGGACTCTGCATCTGATCACTTGTCTCCATCTTGTTCAGTCCTTCTGGAGTTTTGTCCTCTTCTTTCATTTTAGGACCATGTTCCTTTGACTCCCCGTTTTGGCCGACTCCCTGTTTGTTTCTGTGTATATTAGGTAGATCTGCTGTACCTCCTGTTCTTGGCAGAATGACCTCATGTAGTAGGTGTCCTGTGGGGCCCAGTGGCACAGCCTCCCCGATCCCGCAGCTGGGCACTCCAGGCGTACCACCCATATGGGCTGTGTGTGCTCGCCTGCAGCAGTTGAGCCTTGATTGCTGTTGGCACCTCAGTGGGTGAGATTGACGCCCAGGCTGACTGGCCGTGGCTGCACCCGACAAACTGCTCTGCAGGGGCTGACCCCGTGAGCAGGAGTTGCTTTTGTGGGGCTCTAGTGCCAGCCAGGTGTGCCCTTTAGGTGTGTGTTTGCAGTCTGAGGAGCAGGTTGGGTGGTGTTCTTGTGAGCTGAATGTGGCCACTGGGTTATCGGTTCTGGAGCTTCTTCAGAGGGGCTCCCGTGCAGGTCAAGGTCAGCCACCACCTGTGCCCAGCTTGGGGCTGTCTGGTAAATTCTGCAAGGTTATCTGAGGTTGGTTGCTGCTTGTGCTGTGCCTGGTATAGCCTGTTCTGTGAACCAGGGCTGGCTGTTGGTAGTGACGGGCTTGGGCCCCTGTGGGGGGCACCACCATGTGAGCCGAGGCCAGCTGCATTTGCGCCAGGTTTGTGGCCACCTAGTTGCGGCTACTTTCCAAGCCCAGAGTGGTCACTGCTTATGCTGGCCTGGGGCTACTTGATGGGCGTTAACATGTAAGTTGAAAACAGCCTCTGCTTACGTCAGACTGGGAGTAGCTTGGCAGAGGTACATGGTAGTCAAGGCCAGCCACTGCCAGCGTTAGCGTTAGCCAGGGAAGCGAAGAGCTCAGGTTTGGCAACTGCCTGTGCTGGGCTGGCCGGGTCGGGGGAGGGCCCAACAAAGAAACAATGGCTCCTGCTACCACTTCCATCCCTGGAGAGAGCTGTCCGAATCCTTCCTGTCCCGCCCGTGCCCTGAAGCCAATCACTGTAGTGCTTTCCTGTGTGGGCCTGATGCTTTTCAAGCTGCCGCCTCTGCACTGGAGCCTGGAGCAGGCGGGCTTGTGTGCTTGTGTGCCTGCAACGGGCCCTGCAGCGCCTGGGTCTCCAGCTGGCCTCCCTCCCACGTGGATGCATCACCGGCCCGCCCCCGCCCCCACCCCAGCCCCCACCCCCACCCCCAGCACTGGATTCTCAGGCAGGTGTGATGGGGTGCCTCTTCCTGGCACGAGAGCCAGGGGCTGGGGGAATGCAGCGTGGGACCGGGACTCCCTTGCTCCTCAGGGGTGGGGTGGGGTGGGGAGGGGGCCTCTGGAGCCAAGATCTCTCTCTCCTCCACCCCACCCCCCCGAGGCTGCTGCTTTGTGTCCGTGTAGGCCTGTTGTTCAGCTAGTCTTCAGGTGGTTCTCAGTGGTGAGGGCTGTTCTGTAATTCAGTCGTCACAACGGTGTGGCCATGGGAGGAGGTGAGCACAGTGCTCACCTGCTCTGCCGTCTGGACCAGAAATCCTCGGGCTCCGTGGTTTCACCAAGTTGCCGCGATCCTTCTGGAGTCGGGAGTGGTCGTCCCTTTCTCCCCCACCCAAAGCATCCAGCCCCGCTTTCCTCGACAGCTTTTCGGGAGGGGGACCGTCGGGCCTACGTGCGAGTTTCCTTCACAAGTTCAGGGTCGGTGGGAGGCTGCTGGTTCCTCCTCTCCCCTAGGCCAGGCCCCGCACAGGTGAACTTTGGGGTGTGTTTGAAAGTGGAGTTCACTGCCGAGTGTCTCAGGTAAGACTGATTTTCTTCTCCCTTCTTTTTCCTGTCAGGTGTACCCGTATAAGTTTTCTTCTTCAAATTTGGGGAAGTAAAGGAGGTGACAAGATAGAAGATTTTTACTGAAAGGACCTTAAATTTCATGTAAACTTGACTTGAAAGGTACGTTTTATTTTTCATCACTTAAAAAATTATGCCTAAAGATAATCAAATGCAAAAACATATAATACACCTACAGTTAAAGAACCCTTTCCCATGAGGGCTGAGTCATTGAGAAATGTTTATTTTCCCTGCTGAAATGGCTTATTCAGGTAGTGATATGGCTCCAGGTGGTACAGTGACCTCACTTCTTCCCCTGCTTCTGTCCCTCAAACCCACGTCCCTCGGAACGACATGGCTGGGGTGCCGGCCCGGCAGCAGGGGGCGCTCTTCAGGCCTCACGGGTCCAGGGCCCAGTGCACAGAAGGGCTCTTGTCGTCCACGCCGGCCACCATGGCCTCGACGGCGCCCCAGTCCAGCTGGCTGAGGATGCTGCCGGTGCTCTCGGACGCGCCGTCCAGGCCGCCCGCCCCGGTGGGAGGCTCCGGCTCCTCTTCAGCCGGTGACAGGTCCTGTCGGAGGGAGAAAGATGGTGAGGGGCAGCTCTAGCCTGGGAAGAACCATCAACGGACCATGAACCACAGACTCCAGAGTCGCTCGTCCACCAGCCGGCGAAGGCAGTGGGGAGGGAGGTGGGGCGGCGGCTGCCGGGCCCACCCGGGTCACCTGACGACCAGGTGGTGGCACCTGATCTGAAGAGGACATGACGGGTTTTTACATCTGCACAGTGCTTACACTGTGGTGGTTTTTACACTGTGGTGGTGTTTAGATAAAAACACAAAGTCACAGAAAATTCTGAAAGATAAACGCTGAGTAGTAGTTGCTTCGAATCTCTACTTCAAACTGATCTGTCTGTCTGGATCTCTCCCTCCCACAGAAAAACCAGAGTTACACGAACAACCCCCGTCCCCTCCCCAAGCCCCGGAGGAACGGAGAGGAGCCGGCAGGCTCACCTGTAGGAGGGAGCTGCGACTGCCAAGCAGGATCTCCCGGACGCCCGGAGGCACCGGCCAGGGCCTCCCCGCAGGCCCCGCCCTCCGGTCCTCCACGCACGCCTGCTTGCTCGGAGGGGCAGGCCCCGCACCGCCGTGCCTTTTTGCATGATGTGGCCCCCGACACACAGCGGCAGAGCCTTTCGAGGGAAGAGAACAAGGCGTACGTCAGGACCGCCTCATTTAGAAGTCTATTGTAAGTTCAGCATCAGACCCGTGGCAGTCACCGTGTGCCTGATTTTGAATACAAGGTCTGGATGGGGTTTGCCTGAGAGTTCTACCAGTTTCTGTTCTGTCGGTGAGAAAGGAGGAAGCTAAATTCTGGCTACTCTTCTGATTCTGAAAGTCAACGGTGACTTCTGGGACAAGAGGGCGCAGGGCGGAGGGCCCACGGCGCAGAGCTGCGGGGCAGTTCCGGCTCCGAGCAGGGTGGGTGCGAGCGGCCAGCCCTTCCTGCCCCCGTGGGCGGCCTGGGGAGGCCCCCCAGCCTGCCGGTCTGGGCGCCTTCCTCTCAGGCTTCGTGCTGCCACCCGCCTCTGGCACAGGTGTCAGGTGAGTGCAGTGACGACATGGCGCGGCCCCCTCCTTCCTTCCTGAGTGTCCCGGTCCGTGGAAAGGAAACGTCGCACTCCCCTGCCCACGGCCCTCGCGGGGTGTGCCGCACTGGCACGCCTGATGCCCCGAGGCCCGTGCCACGGCGCGGCCGCCCCACACCACGGTGACCTGAAGGGACCCCCAGGACACGGGGTCTAGCGACAGGTAAGCACAGGTCCCGACAGGCAGTCACGTGGCTCCCAGAAGGGGCAAGAAGAGGTAGCAGTGGTGAAGTTTGGCCTTTTGCAGCTTTCCTGACTTCATACACCCAAAGGTAAGGATACATCCAACAAATAGCCCCCGCCGACCAAGACAGTAACAACAGCACATTCTGGCATTTTCTGTGGGCTAAGTGCGTCACCTGTATCCAGCCCCTTTAACTTAACCAGAGCTAAGTGTCTCGGGCCCTGGTCCTTACTGTCTACCAGGGTCGTTCCAGGGAGCTAACAGGAGAAGGAACATCAAAGTACTTTTTAAATCGTGAGGAGGAGCATGGGGTGAGGGGAGGGGGAGTCATTAGGAATGTAGGTCCTTCGGTATAATTCCCCTCCCTCTTGTTGATCAGAGCACGGCTAATTTGAACAAGTATCCAGAGATGGAGCACAATCAGGCCTAAGCTTACAAGGCCTGTGTTCCGTGACAGTTAACGCAACCCCTTCCGGAGAGCAGGTAACGCTCAGCACCGAGGCAGACCCTGCCCCACCTGTTTCCCAGGTGAGACCACTGAGGCCTGCGCTAATGGCCCGGGAACTGCCCCGGGCTGAAGAGTAAGTGGCAAACTGGGATTCCAGCCTAACTCCATGGCCTCTGCTCTGACCACAAAGCTACACTCTTCATTCTGAAATCTAGACTTGAAATTTCTTAAGAGTGATTTATGACTTTTAAAGATTTAGCATTAGCCCTGGCTGGTGTGGCTCAGTGGATTGAGCACAGGCTGCGAACCAAAGGACTGCTGGTTTGATTCGCAGTCCGGGCACATGCCTGGGTTGTGGGCCAGGTCCCCAGGAGGGGGCGCGTGACAGGCAACTACACATTGATGCTTCTCTCTTTCTTTTTCCCCTCCCCCTCTCTTAAAAAAATACATAAAAATCTTTAAAAAAAAGATTTAGTATTATTAAATTCAAGAACTTACTCCTTACTTCCTACCTTTTGGGAAGGTGACCGGAGACTGCACCACGGCCCTTCTCGTGGCCACTCGGGCTCCCCCAGTTTTTTTCTGGGCGACAGTGGCAGCTCCTGCAAAGACAAGATTTTTCACAGCTCAGTCCGTAAGATCTTTGAAGGACGGAAACCTTTTGGTAGGCAGGTTTGACCTGAACGAACAAAGCAAGACAAAAGTGCAGAGGAAGGAAGGGAAACTGCTTTGAGACTTGGCGTCCTGACAGCCCCACTGCGGCCCTTTTCCAAAGAGCAAGTGGAAGACTCGGACAGCGCCGCTGGCCGCTGGACAGGTCGGGCGCAGGCCCTCCTAGCTGTAAACTCCGAGGCAAAATGCCCAGTTAGGTCCTGTCAAGAGAATGATTAAGGTTTCTTAAATTCCAGAATTAATAGCAACATTTAATGTTTATGTTATGTAAGATGTGGTACTTACAATCTTCAGCAACTCTATGAGGTAAGTTTTATATAATACACCTAAGGCCCTGGCTGATGTAGCTCAGCGGGTTGAGTGCTGTCCTGCTAAACCAAAGGGCCACTGGTTCGATTCCCAGTCAGGGCACATGCCTGGGTTGCAAGGCCAAGTCCCCAGTAGGGGGTGGGAGGGGCAACCACACCTTGTTGTTTCTCTCCCTCTCTCCTTCCCTTCTCCTCTCTCTAAAAATAAATAAAATCTTTTAAAAAAGACTAAATAACACACCCGAGGGCAAAAAGTAAGCAACAGAGCTGGGGCAGAGGCCTAGAGGATTCCAAAGCGAGACCTTCCCGGTTGGTGACGCCTTTCAGTTACTCACCAGTGTAGCCTCTGTGTTGTTTTTGACGTAACTAAGCACAAAACAAAGGACCCCAAAGTCTAATCGTTTGCAGACAGGACTGAAGAAATTAGCAGAAAACGGCATACTGTCGTTACAAGATAGGTAATGACATGCTGTCACTCTCACAAGTATCTTCGGAAAAGCTATTCTTACAGGTGAACTGCAGTGAATTTTAAAATCTCAATGAATCCTTATTCCCCATCTGTGCAGTGACTGGACTTGCCTGTGTGTGGGCCCAGGTGATCTGTGTCGCTGCCCAGGGACGTCCCCACGACACCGGGGACCAAAGGCCTCTGGGTGCAGCCAGGGCAGTGGCGGAGGCCACACCCGGTGTGTTCGCACGTGCCCGGTGAGTGCGAGATGAGGTGAGTGGCGTGGGCCCCAACTTACGGCGACTGCCAGGGAAGGCCTGCAGGGGCAGTGCCTCAAGGGGAACGTGTTACGTGACTGAGGGTTCAGGGAACTGAAAAACCCAGGACAAAACAAAACGGTTTTAGGTCCCACGCCTGCCATTTGTCTTACTGTTCACAGCCACCCTGTGAGTGAAGAAGCATCAGCCCCAGTTTAAAATGAAGGCACGGGTGTTCCAGTCATTACATCAAGGTTGGGGGAACTAAAGAATTAAGGTGAGGGATGTCTTCCAAGACAGAGAGGGGCAGCGTTCACAGTGTGGGGAGGATTTCCAGGCCAGAACGGCAGGGAGCACGGGGGCACAGCCCAGGGTGGCAGTACACGGGGACAAGGGCTGAGGCAGCGGGGAGGGGGGTGACTGCCTGCCGGGGCAGGGGCAGGACGCACCTGCTCGGGTGGGGCCCGGACAGCTGCTGGGACCAGAAGCAGCAGAAACTCCAGCAAGCAGAGCCTAGCAAGGGAGGGGACCCCAGGAGGGTTGAGGCCTCAACCCAGGAAAGTGCCCGGTAACGACACGGGTCGCACGTGGGACAGGAGAAAGACATATCACCACATACCCTAAGACTTTTCCATCTGGTGGTAAGAAACCCGTGCCGATCTTTAATATTTTGGAATTTTGAAATATGTATCAGGTATGCAATAAAGTTTTATAAGAGAAAAAACATGTTTACTGTTTTTAAGTTTCAGTTTTAAAATAAAAGAACAGTATTTTCTCACTGTAATTTGTGGATCAAAACTGAGAGGAACCAAACCATGAAGGTTCAGCGGGAAGACCAGGACCTTCGCAAACGGCAGCTCCTGGGCCTGGCACAGCTGCCGGAGCTGGAGCCGGAGCCGGGGGTTCCTGTCGTGCGGGCTCTGCCGCCTCCTCCCTGTCTGGTCTTAGGCACTGTCATTTCCACCGTCTCCGCCCTGATTTTCTCATCTTTAAAATGGGAACGCACTCGTGCCTACCCAACGGGGCTGGCATTAAGCGCTTCCCTGGCGTGTTCGTTACGTTAGTTTTAGTTGTTATACATTTTTAGCTGCATATCCATAACTCCATGTTAGCTATGATTGTACACTTTACTGTGTAATCATTTCACAAATAAGTATGTTTTACTTTAGCGATCAAAACCCCACTCTGGCAAAATTCAAGGGAAGGCTACCAATAAATAACATCTATCTTTAAATGTGGAAAAGGATGTTCAAAGGGTACAAACATGGTATTATTTCAGTCTGGGCCTCTCAGTATTCCTCTTCTGTGACATATTCAGCCGGAGATCTACCGGAACTTTTTTTTGTCAATTATAGTTGACACTCAACATTATTTTATATTAAGTTTGGATACACAGATAGTGATTAGACATTTATATAATTTACAAAGTAATTTCCCCGGATAAGTCTAGTACATACCTGGCACCATACACAGTTAGTTAGTACAATATTACTGACTGCATGCACACCCTTGCTGTACTTACACCACTGCAGAACGTGACTTGTAAAACCAAGTTCCTTAGCCAAACACACGAGAAACAGATCTCAAGTAAGGCGTATCTTACTTACTGACCATTCAAATCCTATTACAAAAAGACCCTTGGTTTGAAAAGATTCGTAGGGTCTCCTTATTTCTAAGCAATAGAATGAAATACCAGTACAGCTAAGTCTTTGTGAATCTCTTGAGTTCTACTGAAATACGTATTGCTTTTCACTAAGATTTAGTTTTTTATCAATGAAAGTACAACTTTATAGACAAGAAGGAAGAGGTCCAAACTACACAAGATAAAAAAGCTTTCAGCCTTACCGCGTGGCCGAGGCGAGCCTCGAGGTTGCTCCGGAGGTCGCCCTGTGGGGCCGTCACTGGGTTTGCGTGTGTATCTGACTTTTTCAGGTCGATTTACTGGAAAACTGTGACCACATGGAGTCTCTCTAAAGTAGAAATTATTATTATATATTCCTACAATCTCACACCAGTGATAAAACTATATTTCAAAAAACTCCCATTCTACCCCAGATGAATACAGTCACTTATTCTGTACCTCAGTGATGTATTTCGTGTGTAGTAACTCTCAACAAATTACTCCTTGTATCTCGTATCTCAAACTTCATTTTTCAAAGAAACCACTTTTGTTCTCTCTATCCATTTAAAATCTCTCTGTATTTGGCAGCTATTTATGTATCTTAAGACCCTGCTTTACTCTAGAAAATAGTCAGGGGGCATCTGGTCTTCTGAGTACACCCACGATTACACGTATCCAAACCTGCTGCCGGCCATTTACTGCAGAAGAACTGTGTGACCGAATCTAGAGTGGAGCCGGCAGCCCCTGGGAAGGGAGGAGGAGATGGCAGAGGGGAAGGGGTGGCTGCTGGGGCTGTTTCCACAAGAGAGAACCCAGTGGAGAGCAGTTTGGAGCAAGTGACAAATAGTAAGAAAAACGACAGAAGAGAAACAAGGTTGAACGGGTATCAAAACTGCATGGGGTGAGCTGAAGTGCTGTGTTACCTCTTCAGTTAGAGATCTAACCCCACTGTCTTGTTCCGTGGCAATTCCATAAACTTGTAAAGGCCTCACCGTCAGGGCCATTTCCCCCTGCCCTGCACCATCACAATTCTGAACAGGGCAGGCACAGACACGGCGAGCGTGGGCCACCAAAGCGCTACCTTTCTCCTCCTGCCCGACAGTGCCTCTCGCCAGATGACAGGCCAGACCCTAACTCACCGTCTGGGAGAAAGGGAGCGCTGCAGTCTAGAGGCGCAGGCGGCTCGGGGGGCAGCGGGCGGGGGCTTCTGGGCGGCCGCTGGCAGCTGCGCCGACTCAGACAGCAGCTCGTTCATCAGGCTGTACGCTTGCGAGATGCGACGACTGTAGTGGTCCGAGAGCAGCAGTCTGCAGAGAAGGAATTAGCCACCGTTTCACAAGAATCCCTTTCAGTTCACCTCTCTAGAAGGAACATGGTATTTGAAGATCCCCTTGCGTTTATTTTACAGTGGTTTTCAAATGCACTTCAAATGAAGTATTAAATTTCATTTGTCTGAAAATTATTAGGAAGTTCTGGGGCAGCTTCAGAATGCACACACAGACCTGGACCGGAAGGGGGAGGGCAGGAGCAGAAACGAAACAAGTCACGAAACTGAGTGGAGTGAAGACTACTTGAAAGCAAACTCCCAAGGAGGCTGAGGGAGTCGCACGTCACCTCCTGTAGCGGAGAAGTGGGGGCCCCCGTGGAAACTGGGGTTGCCCAGGCGCGATGTGCACCTGGGGGAGCGGGCCAGAGGGGCCGGGCAGGGTGCAGCCAGCACACTCACCTGTCCTTCTCGTGCTTCATCTTTTGTCTCAGCCTGATATCCCTCGAAGTCACGTAAAACTGCACAAGACATGCCCAGTTAGTCCTTGTTGTACAGTACAGATCACTGAACCATCATAGTCCACGGAAAAGGCAAAAATTCCACTAATCAGTTGTAACAGGTTAAAAAATAACTTTGTTATTTGGGAAACAGTGCAAGATACCATCATGTTTGATGAAGCTTCTGACTCCAGCGCAAAACGTGAAAATATTAAAGCATCGTGTAATTACATAAAATCCAGTTTAGTAAATGGAATGCAAAATCGATTTTCGTGGCTAAATTCATGTATTTTCCGAAAAGGAGAGAACCTAATCAGCTGCATTTACAAGGGACAGGAAGAGCATTTTAAGGATGGAGACACCTGTACGTCGTACTCAGTTTTGGGGTTAATTTCACTGGGAACTTGGCCGATGAAGCGGAAACGCGCCCGATGTTTAAAACCACCCTCGTGATGTTCTAAAATGTGCACCAGAAACGTGCTGCAGTGAGCTCGCTGGGACTTGTAAACTCTTCAGAACTCGTGCACCAGGAGTCAACCCAGCCAAGAGCAGCTGCGTACATGTCACCCCAGAACACGGAGTTCCCTTTGAGTCACTGATGAGGTTAAGTAAAAGCTAAAACCAAAGAAAAACGCCTGCGATCCTGAAGGCTGTGTCACAAAGTCTATACACCCAACAGTCCCCCCACCCTCAGGTCAGTTTACTCTGAGTCTGGGCACAGTCGGGCCAGCTCGGGCGTTAGCTCGGCTGACAGCGCAGGTGATGTCGGACCCCGAGTGTGGGGAGCAAGCACGCACACTCGCACCTTAAGAATCTCGTCCTGGACCTTGGGGGCCCTGAGGTCGCCACCCTGTGCCTGCAGCTATCGACGAAGTGTCTGACTGACATCAGCACGCTCTCTCCAGACACGGCTAAGTACATCACACGTGTGGTGCTTGAGTGTGACAACCTTATCTGGAGAACTCACTTAGAAAATGTGTTCCTCTAATGGTGCTGAGAACAATGAAGATTTTATTTATTTTATTTCAGATTAGAAAGTCAAAGATCAGTTGTAATCAAAGTGTGATCTAGCCCAGACTGGTGTGGCTCAGTTGGTTGGGTGTCATTCCTCAAAGCGAAAGGTCACTGGCTCGATTCCCAGTCAGGGCTAGGGTTGCGGGCCAGGTCCCCACTTGGGGGCATGAGAGAGGCAGCTGGTCGAGGTTTCCCTCTCTTTCTCTCTCCCTTCCCCTCTCTAAAATACATAAATAAAATCTTTTTTAAAAGTGTAATCTAAATGGGAATTTCGTAGTAATGTGATTATTAAAGGGACATTGCCTTGTTTCACCTTCAGACGCAGCCCTGGGACTGCCCATAGTCGAGCTCAGAAACACGTGACCGGCTAGAGGGCAGTGGAAACACACACGGGGTCGCTGTTCCGCTGGTGTGTGACTATGGACGGGAAGGTGACTCTGCAAATGCCTTCGCCCCACACACAGTCGGGCGTCCAGCGCCACCGGCCCTCTGTGAACGTTAAGGAAACAACTCGGGCCATCCCGCGATCACTCAGCCTCTTCGTTTCTTTCACATCTGGACCCGTAATGGGGAGAGAAAATACTCAAGACAGTTCAACAGGACGCGGGTTGTGTGACAGATACCCTGCTGTATTTTGCTGTAACTTCTTACCTTTGCCCGACTGAAGCAAGCTATCTGGCGAGTGAGGAATGTGTCCCAAGCACGGTGACCCGTCCCCTGCTCTGGCCGGGTAGGGACCACCCACCCTGCGAGGTCCCCGGGTCTGCAGACTCACTGGGTTGCTCCTGGGGCAGAAAGGGTCGTGCTCTTGGCCCCTCTTCTCCGCCAGCTGACGCAGGTACTCCGCCGTCCTCTCCTTCCGTTTTCTTCTCATCCAGACCTGGATCTCTCTCCTCTCCTTCTCAGTCCTGCGGGGACGTCTATCCGGAGAACGGCGAATTCTGAAAAATTTCACGGGCAGGGGGTCACCTAACTGTGAACACTGTCTGCTTGGGAAGACAGTGTCCTATGCCAAGAAGCGGCGCACGCTCAGGACCTCTGGTCACCTGGCTCCGACCTGCGATCTCACAAGGTCGCCCGCGGCCTCTGCATGATCCATCCTGGCCCGCGGCCTCTGCACGCTCCATGCTGCCGGACTCGGTCGCACTTGGCAATCGGGCCTTTCCTTTCTGCGTCAAGCCCTCTCTTACCTGGGTCTTTTCTAACTCTCAAGACTCTCTGCAGCACCTTGCTCTGGCCCTTCCTTCCGTGCTCACCCCCTCCACAGCAGTGTCTGCAACGGTTCTGCTCAGACTTCTTCGTCTAGAATCATTTCCGGACCCTCTCAATCGCTTCCGAAACTCTCAGTACAGAGAGACCTCGGAGCCTGCTGCCCTCCGGATCCAGCCCCTCGTTCCCGCCCGTGCCTCCCACGAGGGGCCGGCCCAAGCCAGGGACTGGGCCCACGGGGACGCTGTGGCTGGCCAGCTCCTGCGAGAGGAGATGCAGGATGCCTCTGATGGGCCACTCCAGCTTGCCGCTTCCTCACTGACCCGGGGAGACTCCTTTGGACCTACACTGGACTCCTGTCCTCCCGACTCTGCCCCTGCCCATGCCTCTCTCCCCCTTGGGGGGGGGGGGGGGCAGACCTGCACTGGGGTCTGAGGCCTCTCCCGACTCCCAGTCCCCCGCCCCACAAGCACGTTTCCCAGGACTTCTCATGTCCATTAAGCCCATCTTGGCTTCTGCCTCTCGGAGGATAACTAACCAGTGGGCCGAGGAAATGGGACGTGTGCTATGGGGATCTGGGGCAGACTCATCGCCCAGCATGCAAAGAGGGCACCATCCCAAGTGTAAGCAGGTCATGGAGACAGACGGCGTGCTTTGCACTGAACACCTCCCTGCGCCTGGGAGTCCGGACTCGGTGTGTCCCGGGCAGAGTGCGCCCCCTGACCAGCCTGGTGAGCACTCCGGGCACTGAGTCTGCACGGGCCTCCCGGGCACACCGCACTTCACGCGTGCTGGCCCAGTCCATGGCTGAAGGAACTGAATGTGTCCTGTGTGGCTCCCCGGCAAGGATGCTCGGAAGCGCGTGCCTGGTCGCCCCAGCATTTACTCCGTGCACCTGTTCCCTGCGCCGGTCTTGCTCTGTCTCCTGGTGCCGTAGTAAGTCCTGGCTGTGCCTGTGGCCAGTGGAGGTCTGAGAGTCCCAGTGGACCACTGAGCCTGGGCTGGTCCCGGGGCCCTTTACACAGGTCACAGCCACACCTGCACTCCAGTCCGGCAGCTCCCTCCACCTCCTGGGGCTCCTCCCCCTTTCCCCCCCTCACAGGCGTCTCGCCAAATAAATCTCTTGCTCATCATGTGAAGCCCACTTTGGCATCCACTTCCGGGAGGACCTACAACTGAGTTCCAGTGCACACCACCAGCTGGATGTTCTCCTGGCACCTTAACTCTGCAACGACATCCATCTCCGTCTGGCTAAGAAATGCCATCAGCTCAGTCACCCAAGTAGAGGACCCTCCTCACTGCCCCCATCAGCCCCAGGGTCACGCGTGCTGCTGCCCGCTCTGCATGGTCTCTTCCCGGCCGGCTCACACCCAGGCTACTAGGCCGAAATTCCAATCGGCTCCCGTTTCTGGTTTAAAGCCCTTTGCGGCCCCCTCTGCCGCCCGCAGTGGCAGTGACCCCGAGTGCCTCTGGTCCCACTGGCCGTCAGCACACCCAGCCGGGCCCTCCCTCCTTCCGACCCAGGGGCTCTGGTCACACCTGACTCCCCCCGCCGCACTGACATCACACCTTTGCGTGCTACATGCTGGCTGCCGAGAATGCCCTTTTTTCCCGCTGTAAGCCACATGCAAGTCTACTGATCCTTTGCAATAAGGCTCAAACACCATGACTGGTGATGCCGTCATCTTTGATGGACTCTCTTCCCCCACCGAGCTCCCGCAGCGCACTGATGCAATTTGGTTTCGTGTCGATCTTTTTACAGTTCTATCTCCATTCAAGAGTAGAAACCACGTTATTTTTACTCCAATTTTTTTACATGTAATGCATTGTTGATGACATATTAATTGCTTGCTCATTAACTTAAAAACAGAACAAAAATTCCTCTACATGGGACAAAGGCATCTAAAAGGGAGTTATGGTTTACAAGGTCGTGACGTGAGGCCATAATACGGCAGATCATTCCAGGCATAAGTGCCAGTCAGCAGGGATTTTGTACCCCCCGTCTCTGGTGACAGCCCTGTCAGTCCGATGACAGACTGCACGTCTGTCCACGAGGCAGTGAGAGGAGCCGACCAGGAGCCGCGGAGGGACGGCCGCCGCTCACGGTGCGGACCGCCGTCCAGGGGCAGGCCCGGGTGCACACACTGCAGGGAGCTCGGGTACGAGCGGCGGCCTCCACACCATCAGGAGCCAGTCTGGGCCCAGAAGAGGCTGCCAGGAAAAACAGTTGAACCTAATGTTCCAAGACAAGACGATCTAAAATGCATTCCAAGGATTAATATTTGGATAAACTACTAGGGACCAAACCATCAGCTACTTCTAGGAAGACACAGAGTTAGATCTGTGTCGTGCTTCGAGGACGACACTGGGACACTCGCACGGTACGTGTGTGCCACCGGGTAAGTGCCAATGAGTCTGTGTTCTGTTTGGGGCAGGGAGAATGGTCCATAAGCTTCACTAAATGTGTTTGGGAAGGAAAAAATCTGTTCCAAGCTTTGAATTTGTTTCATAAAAATCACATTGAAATGCAGCCAATTTGGAATACGCTTGAACTGGAAACACTTCAAATGGGTTAAAACCGAATTATCCCCCGGTCACCTGGAGATGCTCCTGGCCTGCTGCTCCGTCAGGCCCAGCTCCTCCCTGGAAACGCCGCCCTCGGTGAGGAGGTCCTCGATGATGTCGGCGATGTCCGCGAGCCCGGACTCCTGCAGCGGGTCCGCCGACGCGCTCCGCTCGCAAACGCAAGCGGAGAGACGGCAGTCAGGATCGCGACTACGGCAGCGAGCAAGCGAGGACACGGGACATGAGCACAGAGATGACAAACATACAGCTCCTGTCCCTTCCACCCCTTCCTCCCAGTAATTCTCGCTGGAAAAGCCTGGCCGTCAGTAACTGACGGTTTTGTGTGCGCCCTTACAAAAGGCAACACAAAGCCCAGGAGACAGCTGCCACGGGCCCTGCCTGCGGAAACTCACACACAGGCGGCGGAGGAAGGGGCAGCCAGCGAGGTCTACGGGACCCTCACTGCCTGCGCTAAACGCTGCTCGGTTTCTTCAGCCACCCCGTTCGCAGTGGGAATTAGTTATATTCCTTCAAGCCACAAAAACAGTGTCCTGTAGAAGTCCACATCCATATGAACCACCAAGTTCCCAGAGGGCAGAATTTATACCCAACTTTAAGTAAAATTGTGAATTAATTCTTAAAGATATTTACCTCTCAAATAACTCATCACTGTTATTCACACCTTAAAAAAAAGAAACATGATTAATACAAATTTCAGGTCAGTTATATTTCTACTTCCAAGTATTAACCTGACTTAGAAATTATATAACCAGAAATTAAAATATCTTTAAACTTTCAAATTGGTTTAAAGGTATATATGTATACCGTATTTATCCTCCTCTTGAATATGCTACTTGGTTGTAAATATTGTCCACATTTCAAGATGATTACTTTTGTATCCACAGTACTCAGAATGATATCATTTAGGAGGTACAATCTTTCTGTGCTTAGAACAGTTGAGAATACTGGAGTGCAATTTATTAAAACAATTACACACACAAAAAAAACCCCTCTGATGGTTTAAAAGTAATACATTTTGGAAAATATCTAAGTTAAACCCAAGGCAGCTTTACTAAGAGAAAAAAGTTATAAGATTTAATGACATCTTCTTTATAGCCTTTCTTTTACTTTGACAGCAATGACCCTGGCTGGTGTGGCTCAGTGGACTGAGCGTGGGCTTGTTCAGCGAGCTGAAGCCACTGGTGTGATTCCCAGTCAGGGCACATGCCTGGGTCACAGGCCAGGTCCCCAGTTGGGGATGTGCGAGAAGCAACCAATCAATGCTTCTCTCACACACTGTGTTTCTCTCCTTCTCTTTCTCCCTCCCTTCCCCTCTTTCTAAAAATAAATGAAAATTTTAAAAAATGACAGGAATGCCATTTAAAAATACCATTTTTAAGTACTTATATTACTTTAACAATGGTAATAAAGCATATTATATCACTCAGTAAAGACATCATTATTGGCCATCAATATCCTGGGCAAAAAAAAAACCATTTCAAGCCCTGGCTTGGTCACTCAGTTGGTTAGAACACCATCCCAATAAGCCAAGGTTGTGGGTTCGATCCCCAGTCAGGGCACATACAAGAATCACCCAACGAATGCATAAATAAATGGAACAAATCAATGTTTCTTTCTCTAAAAATCAATAAATTAAAAAAATTAAAAAATTTTCAAATCCACTGTCAATGGTTCAACCGTTGCATTTCAATGACCTATTTATTCACATGTCTAAATGTGTGTGTTGGGACGGAGGAAGCACATTCGGTTTCCAGCTCCACATGGAGTGGAATGAGAAGCGGCAGCCGGCTTCTCCAAGTCCCAACGTCCCCCCCTGTAAGGCGGGGCCGCGGGCTGCGCGGGGGAGGGGCACCAGCAACCCTGGGCACCGGCAGAGGCCCCGTGAATTGATACGCACGTTCTCATACTTGGCAAAGTCTGAATGTCTCAATTTTTGTAAAAACCATATGTTTTAGTTACTCCGGGTGTATATTTAACATTAATAAGATGCTTTCTCGCATCTTAACAAAGGTGACAAGATGACAGAGTTCTTCATAGGAATGGCGCATTTTTTTAACTTCCCTTCGTCCAAGATTCGTAAGGACTGCAAAAGGGCCTCACACATCCCTCATAACCACAGCCCCAACAAACACGGTGCAGGAGCAGGGGGACCGGTTGTGATGCACCCTTCAGTGGCTGCCCGGGGGGTGGGGACGGAGGAAGCAGAGAGCAGTACCTGGAAAACTTGCATTCTGGTCACTAGAGAGGCTGACGGTGGAATCGGCCAAAGGAAACACACAGGTTTTTGGATGAGAGTGAATTTCTGTTACTGAAAATTCAGCTTCGAAAGGCAGCTCTGTGTCACTTTGGTCCTTATCCACGTGAGTCAGGAAATGCACTGATCCGGAGTCTGTGTTGCAATGAGAAGAAAAGAGCAGAGGGGAAAATCACATGGAAAGGTATTGTTACAGAACACACAACAAGGGGGGCCTGGGATGATATACTATTATTGAAAGAAGGCCCTGGGTCCGTTATGTCCGCCGCCAGAGGAAAGACGTCTCTCAATGCCAGAGATTTGTGAAAAGGAAAGGAAACGTTTATTTAATGCTATACTAACTTAAAGTAGTGACCTAATGTCTTCACCAAAATCCCAAAATCCCTTAAAACACCCACAAACACACAGTCCTTCCTTCCTTCCCCCTTTGCCCAGTCCAGAGTACCGTATCTCAGGGAAGGAAATAGAAGTCCATGGCTTAGGTAGTCTTCTGGTTCTTCTCAGTTAGTACTCCCTCTTGACTGGGAGACCTCCCTGGGTCCCTGGCACCCTCGGCTGAGTCACCGGGATCTCTGCTAAAACCAGGTGGTGGTTCCCCCTTCTAAAGCTGTGGGGGTCCCCACTCTGCCAGGCCGTGTGGTTCTCTCCTCAGGACTGCCGCGTGTTCTCTTCTCAGGGCTGCAGGAGTCTACACTCCGTCAAGTCCGCGTGCTTCTCCTTCTCCTCTCAGGGCCCAGGGAGTCTTCACTCTGCCAAAGCTGTGGGGTTCTCTCTTGCAGGGCTGCGCATGGCTCTCCCCCTCCAATGGCTGCTGCGTCCGTCTCGGTTTAAATCCCGGCGCCAATCTTCCTCTGAAGCCCCATTTCCGGCTCCTCTCACAATTGGCTACAGCTGCCAGATTCCGGGCAGGTGTGGCCCTGTGGTGTGGAGCCAATTATCTCCAGGCTCTTCTGGATCTTATTACAGATCCCTATTTGAGGCTCCCCTCTTGGCTGCACCCTGTTACACTCTCACAATTGGCTACAGCTGCCAGATTCCAGGCAGGTGTGGCCCTGTGGTGTGGGGCCAATTATCTCCAGGCTCTTCTGGATCTTATTACAGATCCCTATTTGAGGCTACCCTCTTGGCTGCACCCTGTTACAGTATCAACCACAGCTGACGGGTCCACGCGGCAACAGGTGTATCAGAAGTTTGCAACGTACAAGGATGGCCTCCTACTGTATAATGAAATAATTTGATGCCTAAATTTTACAGTCCTCAGTAGTAAAAAAAAAAAACTATTACATTTGTTATCAACTTCAGAAAACATGGCAGACAGACTTCCTAAAATGGAGAGGCTCCTGCATGTTATAAAAACACAGAAGAAATGCTAAATTTAAAACGTGGTTAATACACAACAAAACCCTGTACATAAAAAAACCCCCTGGTGCCAGGAAGGAAGCGGGGGCTCGAAGCTGGGCGGTGAGTGGACGCCGACGCTGGCAGGGCCCCGGAGGAGCAGGAGACTGAGCTGTGAGGGGGCCCCCGAGTGCTGCATGTGGCCTCGGGTGCTGACGGGCCACTCCGCCCTTCAGTGGGGCGAGAAGAACCCTGCCCTGGAGAAGCAGCAAAGACATGTTCCGTCGGCCTGCATGGTGACGGAAGAAAAAATAAAGTCGGCTCTGAGGAATCAAAACCCGTCTTGCCCTGGCTGGGGTGGCTCTGTGGATTAAGAGCAGCCCTGCAAACCAAAGGGCTGTTGGTTCTAGTCCCAGTCAGGGCACGTGCCTGGGTTGCAAGCCAGGTCCCCAGTTGTGGGCGTGCAAGAGGCAACCACACATCGATGTTTCTCTCCCTCTTTCTCCCTCCCTTCTCCTCTCTAAAAATAAATAAATAAAATCATTAAAAAAAAATCCTGTCTTGCTGCAAGCAGGCATGGGATCTGAATGTACACTATCAATGTAGCACAGCAATTCCTAGCCAAAAATTGCATACAAAAAGTTGTCCTAAAATTTTCTACGTCAGTGACAGAAAATATAAAACCACTCCAAAAACACACACACACAACTCGGCAAACCTCCCCACCAATGTGATTAAAAATTACACGTCACACAAAGAAAGCCATGACCACGAAAGAGTCAATACGTAGAGTCAGTAACTGAGAAGATGCACGTGTGAAATAAAGCAATCTGAAAGGGCATACATAAAACATTACTGGTCACGATATAGGTAAATGGAGGTAAATGGCCCCGGCTGGTGTAGCTCAGTGGATTGAGTGCGGGCTGGGAACCAAAGGGTCGCCAGTTCGATTCCCAGTCAGGGCACATGCCTGGGTTTCAGGCAACCACACACTGATGTTTCTCTCCCTCTCTTTCTCTTTCCCTTTCCCCTGCCTCTAAAAATAAATAAAATCTTAAAAAAAAAAGAAGGTATATAAACCATAACAGAAGAACAGGACAGTATATCCAAAGAACAGATAGATCTGAAGAAGAAACAGAACGTCTGACAAATCAGAACCCTACAGCAAAGGCCACCCGGCAGAAGAGAGGTGGAGGACTGACAGACAGACCTGAGGGGACCACCCCTGAGCCCGTCGCTGAGCAGTAAAAAGGGGGGGATTGGGACGTGGTGAAGAGACAGGGAAGGGAGGGTGAGGCTCCGACGGACCTCTCACAGGCGTTTCGGAAACCAGAGCAGAGAGAACGGGGAGGAAGCAGTGCTCCCAGAGAAAACAGGTGAAAAATTCCCAGTGTGAAACCTGCAGGCTGCAGAATCATCCCTGTGCCCACAGAGAAACAAATAAAAATAAACATACACCTAGAAAAACTACATCAAAATGCAAAATAAGGCCCCCGCAAAAAAAAAAAAAAATCTCTTAAAAACTTGGAGATAAAAAAACAGCAAACAGGTAGCTGACAGGTAGCAGATAGCAGACAGGTAGTATAAACTCAGCAATTAGACATATCAGTAGATAGTGGAATAATATCTTTAAAAAGCCACAGAAAAAACAAGCCCTACCACAGAATACTGTGCTATAAGCCACTGCTTGTGAACGGTAGTAAAATGAAAGCTGTTTGTGAGGACGGAGCACATGCCACTCGCAGGTTCACTGAACGAGAGAACTAATGAGGAAGAAAGAAGGGGACCGTCCTCAAGGAAACGGGCACTGGAAGCGACTGCGGCGGCGGCAGCAGGGACAGAGATGCCGGGGTGCGTTCCACGCCGAGCCTGACCCAGGTTAAGGACTGCTCCGTGACACTTGTGTTTTGGTTTTATAGACTTCGTATTTACCTATGTACAGGACCTAAGGTACAATTTTTTAAAAGAAGCAATGGAGGGCAACAAATGTGCTGACACACTCAAAGACATATGGACTTAACAAATAAGAGACGTGGGAGAAGGAACGGGAGGCTTAAAGACAAGGTAGAACTAAGAACGAGCTGAGGAGGGAGGGAGCAGGTCAGCGTTCAAAGCTCTTACCCTGTTTGGGAGGTAAACATGCTCACCTTAAATTGTGACTCTGAGTGTTGAAAATTCAAGAACAATCACTAAGAGATTAAAAATATAATGCATAATTGAAGGGAAGAGAGAAAATACAAAAAAATCAAATCTGATGGAAAGAAAAAAAAGACAGAAGTAAAAAATACACAGTGAATAAAAAGCCCAAAATAAGACGAGAGAAACACACACAGACACAGGGCGGGCGGGGCAGGTTTGTGGCTGTGAGTACACGACACACTGTTTCATCCCGTATCACTGTTCACCTATCATTGTACTATTTTGCACGTGAACGACTGCACGCCTACTTTAGCCCAACCTCGTAACTCAGTGGTTACCGTGAATGGGAACTGATTATAGTTGATGAGTAAAAACACAAATCGTCTAATTGTTTTAAAACATGGAATCTGGTGATACAGCTGAACACAGTCACACCGTTGTCATTGCGTGTGAAGCGAAGGGCTGTCACACTGACAGAAAACACGGGATGGAGGAGCACGTTGAATAACCTCAAACTCAGTCAACACAATCAGACTCTGCAACACACTCAGGAGCAAACGTCCATGTTTCTTGAGCAGAGAAACTGCACGGGGAGAGAGAGGAGGAAGCCCGAAGTTAAAGGAGACTTATAAGCCATCAACCAGTTGCCATGAGTGGATGACACTCGGATTCCAACTAGAACAAAAAAACGTACTTTTTAAAAGGAGACAACTGGTGCCAAGTGATTAGACGCACGGCGGCAGTAAGATTTTAAGTACAGAGTGAATATTCTGTTTTAAACGCATGCCTGTGTTTAAAGAGAAGCCTCATCTCTCGCAGACACGTGTTGAGCACTGTGGGTAAGACAGCGTGCCGCGGGCCCTGGCCGGCGTGGCTCGGTGGGCCAGGCGTCGTCCGGCACACCACAAGGCGCGGCTGGGTTCCCGGTCAGGGCACAGGCCCGGGCGGTGGGTTCCGTGGCCAGTCAGAGTGCTTTCAAGAGGCAACTGACCAGTGTTTCTCTCCCTCTCTTTCTCCCTCCCTCCCCGCTCTCTGGAATCAATAAAAGAAAAAAAAAACTTAATTCGCTGTCTGGGATTTGCCTCAAACCCAGGAAGCACGGGGAGAATGAGTGGGTGCATGGGAAGAGAGCTGGGTACACTAAGGTTGGTTACACTATTCCGTCTTCTACTGAAACCGGTTTGACATCGGTAACAAGTTTTTAAAAACAAAAAGCATCAAAAACAACACAGACACAGCTGGCCCTTGAATAACAAGGGGTTAGGAGCACCAACACCCACACGGTGAAAAAATCCAAGTACGACTTTGGACTCCCCCCAATCTTAGATGTCCCCCAGTCTCCATGGGGGTGGGGGGAGGGCACTGGTTCCAGGACCCCCAGGCACCACAATCTGCAGACACCCGGTTCCCCATGTGAGACGGCACGGACGGTGCGTGCAGTCGGCCCTCTGTGTCCACGTCCTCCCAACCGTGGGCCAGAAACTGTGCCGTCTCTACCGAAAAACATCCGCATAGAAGAAGTGGACCCGAGCAGTTCAAACCTGTGTGGTTCAAGGGTCAGCTGTACATTCATGCTACAAATATATCTAAGAATGGATATCATATGCTCATTGAATCATAACACAATGGAAGTGGAAATTAATTACAAAACTATAGTCCAAACCCCACAAAATGTGGAAGCTAAAAGCCCCTTCTATGCGCTAAGGAGAACTCTCAACACAAACGACGGACGTTCGGGTCTGAACAACACGGAGCAACGGCGCCGGAGAACACCGTCAGGCCCGCAGGAGCACGCCCGACCGCACAGGCGTGTGTTGCCAAAAGAAAGGAGGGAGCTAGGAGAACACCAAACGGTTCCCAAATGCAGACCAAAAGAATAAAACTCAGAACAGAAATTTATGAAAAAGAAAATTAAGAAATAACAGAACACCAAAGCCTGCTTTTTAAAAACACATTAAATTGCTGACAAGACCGAATCAGAGAGAAAGTGTACATATAAACAACTCTAGGTGCATAGAAATTTTTAAAAATAACTAACCTACTTTCATCCTTCCAATGAGAAATGCAAAAGCTTAACATTTTGCCATTTCCCAGCCATGTAAGCAAAGCCTCACATTCCAGCTCAGCTGCCGCACATGGACAGCACACGGACAGCGCATGGACAGCACCCGCAGTGCGGCCAGCGGCAGGTGCGCTCACGAAAACGAAGGTCCAGCCCACACTGCCCGCCAGAGGAGGTGACGGCACTGGATGCTCGGGGAAAACAGGCCTGCTGTGGGAGCCAGTCACGTCAGCACAAAAGTAACCTCAGTCTAAACACTGGGGGGCTGAGGGCTTCGCTCACACATGCTTATTCTCGCAACACAAGGCTTCGGACCATGCACCATCCCCCCCAAATCCCCCCAAGTCCCCACAAACCTCCTTTGGAAAGGCTGATGGTTCTGGAAGCCAATGTCCTTTCAGACTCAGGGCCCGAAGACAACTCGGTGTGACCCACAGACTCAACCTGTAGGCAGACACACACCACAAAGGAACCGTCACAGATTTTACAGTGTGGTAATTGCAAAATATTGTAAACAATGTTACGTAGATTATGAACATTTGCACTGATGCAACCAGTGAAAGAAATGGGATTTACTTACTTGCAGTTTGACTGGTTTAGCCTTTTATGAGGCTTGGCGGGGAGCGGGGTGGGGGTGGGGAAAAGCATCACGGAATTTAGAATGGGGAGCGAGGCTAACTAGCACCTGGACAAAACCTTTTACTGCGAAGACGAGAGAAGGAGGCCCGGAGACAGACAGCAACTCTCTAAGGCAGGACATGGACTTGAACCCAGGCCGTCGAGGCTCCGGCCGAGGCGATGCGTGTCCACAGCGCGCCTCTGCCTGCTCCAGGCCGCAGGCTGCTTTCTCAGCTACAAAGGGCCAGCCCAAATCCTGGCACCTGTGTGCGCTTCACGGCAGCAGGACAAGGTCTTCAACCGAGAGGCCGCCTGGCATCGAAGGCAACGCTGGTTCCTTCCCTGAGGTCACCGTGGACGACTAGCCCCGGTCATGACCTAGCAGCCGGCGGCAGCCTTACCCCACGTGACCTTTCAGTGCGGTTTCTCATTTGTGTAACCTCCACTTTCTAATGTGCGGTAAGCATCTGGATCGAAGAAACACGATAAACCCGGTAAACACAGCTTTAACAGGTCAACAGCAGCCACCTGGAGTGTCTGTCAGGTAGGTCAACAATGGAATTCTCTCTCGCAGGCCGATTTGCATGTCCCAACATGCAGCTTTAAGACATTCAAACTGTTTTTCACTATTTGTTTCTTAATCTTTATTTCACATAGATTTTACTTCCTTAAAAAAGAGGATATTTGTACAAAGTAATAAATTAATGTTTGGAACTTCCTTTTTAGTTGTCTGATTACCATGAAATACCAATGCACATAAACATTACTCTTTTTATTGTAGATACTTTTTAAAGATAGAGAAAACTTCTAAGAACGACTAACCCATTGTATAAAATATTTAAAAGAACTAGGAATTCCAAATATAAGGACAATACAATTTTTATAAGATACAAATCTCGCTGTGGAAGATGATCATTAGGAACCGGGTTTGCTTTAACCCACATCTGTTCATCATTCATCTATTTCTCTCCCCAGCAGGAAGCGCAAGTGCACTTCTTAAGAGCCTCAGGCAGCGACTCCTGACTGGAGGCGCTGTAGCCGCCCCCAGCCCCCCACCCCCCAGGATGTCTGGCAGCATCTGGAGACCTTTTTTGCTGTTACAGCGGGAGCGGGGGCGGGGGCGGGGTGCGCACTGACCGGGAATGCGCGTGAGCACCCACGACGCACCGCCAGCCTCCCGCAGCACGGAATCATCCGCCCAGACACCGCCAGCGCTGAGGTTGGGAGACCCGAGCCCAGAGAAACGGAATTTCCCATTCTCTTGAAAAATCAGTGTTTGGGAAATCATATCACACCCAGCCAGCTAGTACCGTGGTAATAAGCAAAAACTGACAGAAAGACAGCCCACCTTATCGCACGGCAGGTCCGCCAGTCCGCGCTGGGGGAAGTCCTGCTCTATGTCCGCGGCGATCCTCCCGATGGCCAGCAGCTGCGCGTCCATCTTCCGCAGCTGGGCGGTGAGCCGCCCCAGCCGGCCGGCTGCGGCAGCGCCGGGGGCGGGGGCGGGGGGAGCCGCAGAGACGCCCCGCAGCAGCAGCTCCTGCAGGAGGTAGTCCCGCAGCTCATCCCTGTCCGCGGCGCCTGGCTGCGAGCTCTGCTCTCCGCGCTGCACGCCTGGCTTTGGCATATCTGAACATTAGCAAGGGCAATGTCAGGATCGACTGTAGTTAGGGGAGAGGCAAATGCTGAGGATCTCACGCCTGGGAAGGTCTCAGCTGCAGTCAGCCCAGCACTCCCTCCCAAACCAGTTTGTATCCGACACACTTGGAAACACCACCTCAGCCTCCTGACTTCCCAGACCTGTCTGCCGGGAGGTACGGATCTGCGACAGGGCTAGTGTGACCGCCAACCTCCACATACAAGGCAGTGTGAGTGTTACTTTTAGCCTCTGCTACAGAAATATCCTTCATCAAAAGGCAACTTTAGTGTCTTTTTGACTTTCTAAAACTATTTGAAAACGAGCATCACACAGAAGTCAGACCACTCTTCAGGGGGTCTCAAGCAAACATTAAACCTCCCAAACATGTTACAATAATGCAACCTGATTTATGAGTGTAAAACTCAATATTTTACTAACAAAGTATTGTTGGCCACCGTGCCTGTGTGCTTCTATGTGCTATTCCAGAATTTCCTACCTTTTAAAGTAAGAATTCCTTTTTTGCTTCTATGTGCTATTCCAGAATTTCCTACCTTTTTAAGTAAGAATTCCTTTTCAACACCTCAAACTCAGGAAATCCCACAGGATATTTATTGCTAACCTCACCGAGGAAAGACAGAGGCACAAATGCACCTGTGTTTCCCTGCAGCACATCCCTGGGCCCCAGACCTGAAGCCCGACTCTCTCTCATCTGCCTCCTGTCCCCATTCTCCTTAGCAAGGGAAAAGCCTTTTTCTGCTTTAGTTTGCTATCACCGAGTTTTGTCCTTATTTCCCAGTACAGCAGTGCCTGGGACGGGGGAGTGGGGGGAGAGTCGAGGGGGACACATAGGGCCTTCACCTTCCTCCCGCTCTCTGTCTGACAACGCAGGTGGGGTAACGCCAGGTCCCGCCGCTCCTGGACTGCCTGCTCCCCAGCTTCTCCCGCCCAAACCGGATGCAGACACTTCTGCAGGTTTCAACAGCAAGTCCACGGCCGAACGGGCAGGCTCTGGCAAGAATACGAAAGGCAGACAAAAATTGATTCTAAAATTCTAAATGAAGGGTTTTGGAAGATTACAGAACATTTCTAACTATGTCCCAAAACACCCAAAAGTACAGTGGATTTTCAGGAGAGCCAGGAGATGGAAGGAGGGTTAACAATGTTATATTAAATAATTTTTCAAAATGTTTTAAAAATTTATTTAAAAAGTAAGAAAAATGTATTACCGTGGCTCTTAAAATTGCGCAGGGGAACAGCACCCGTGACCAAGGAGGAGGCCATGCAGTGCAGCTCCGCAGAGGACGGGCCGTCCAGGCGCTGCCTGACGGGGCTATCACCTGAGGGCTCTTTGACAGGTAACTCCTGGAGGTCACTGGCTTCAATGTCGATCACATTTAGGTACGTGTGTCCAACCCGAGCCTCAGCCTGCAACCAAGGACGGCTACATTTTTTCACTCTGTACGGCCACTCTGCCCACCCCCACCGCCCGTAAAAAGGTTTAATTCTGAAGGCAAGAGCTCCTGTGGGCCTCCTTTAGGGGAAGTTGCCGTGGTAGGATCTGAGTTTACAATACTTTGAGGCATAATATTGAAATCTTAAGTTTTTGGCCTTTTCAGCAAAGCTACACAGGTGCTTTTGTAGTCTCATTTCACCTACACAAGTGACTAATGAGGATGGCCATAATGAATTTCAGCATAAAGGTGTTACTAAAACTTCTGAATAAAACCCAGACCTGATCCAGCACCGTGCCCGAGGCCGAAGGTGACAAGGGTCTCTCTGCTGTCCCCGCAGGGAGTCTGAGATGCAGAGGTCCCTCCCGAGCCACTGGTGGAGGGGTGTTTGCAGGCTCACGTTCTGAAAATTAAAAAAGAAAAAAAGCAGGAATGTAAGAAAATCTGTAAATAGCTCTAAGTCATTAACTTTGTAACAACAAGTTGGCAACAAACAACATAACACATATTTGTTGAAAATCTGAGTAGATTTTTTCACAGGTATAATTTACTCTAGAGTAATTTTTTAAAGATTTTGTTTATTTATTTTTAGAGAGGGAAGGGAGGGAAATAGAGAGAGAGAGAGAGAAACATCAATGTGCAGTTGCTGGGGGCCATGGCCTGCAACCCAGGCATGTGCCCTGACTGGGAATCGAACCTGCGACACTTTGGTCTGCAGCCCGCGCTCAATCCACTGAGCTACGCCAGCCAGGGCCTGAGTAATTCTTTAAAAATATATATTTTGTTTATTTTTAGAGAAGGGGAGGGAAGAAGGAAGGGAGGGAGAGGAATCCTGAGGTGTGAGGGCTGCTCTCACCCGCCCCCACTGGGCCCCGGCCTGGCCCTGAGCAGCAAGTGGGAGAAGCAAACTGGAGACCTGTGGGTCTGCAGGCTGGCGCTCAGTCAGCCGGGGCCAGAGTGACTCTTAACCGAATGCATGCCGACTATTGCTTTCCTCATGCGGAGTCATGCGCAAGAATGATAAATTATGTAGTCGTGTCAAGAAATGCTGCATTTCCTATTTTCACTTCAGATAATATTGTCATGTTTGTTTATTTAGGAGAATTTCAATTAAGTCAGATTTTAGGAAATTAACCTGTAACTAATTTCTATTTTACTTTCAACACTGTTTATCTGTGTTTTTTTTTAATTTTAATAGCTTTATTGAGATACAATTCACATCCTTTAAAAGGGTGTAATTCAATGGTTTTTGGTCAATTCCCAGAGCCCGTGGCCATATTTTACCATTTAAAATGCTTACCATTTCAAGTTTATAAAACTCATTAATGTTTTATTAAAAAGTAAAATAAAGAGACCAGTCACAGCAGACCAGTAGACAGTCTAATGCTGCGCCTTTCGTCCTGGACTCTAATCTCATTTCCCAGCATTTTGTTTTTAAATAGAGCATTCCTTTCAGATTTCATATGCAAAATACAACTCATTGTCACACTGAGTACCAGACACTCAGTACCAGGACTTGAATGCAAACCACATGACAACCATAAAACCAGGGAAAAGAAAAGTGAAAATATGTAAATGAAAGAAATCACACCTGATATGGAAGAAATGGGTGGCTGGTTTTCACGACAATCAGAAACAATCTCTTGAGAAGCCGCTTCTTTATCTTGTAACCAGTTAGAAAATTTGAGGCAAAAAGAGAAAATAGAGAAAAAGGATTTCACAAACGCAGAAAGAGTTAAGTATATAAATGCAGATTATTTTAGATACTGGGCAAAAAAGGCAGTAAAAAAGTAGATTGACACCTTAAAATTTTAGTTTTTAAAAATTAATGATAAAAATTAAGGATAATTTCAGATCTCGTTATTATTTGGATCCTGGGCCTGATGGCCAGGATGAATGCCGGACCCTAGCAAGCAGGCGGCAGGCTCCGGAGGCTGAGCCGGCCATGGAGAACAGGGGCTTTCTCGCAGGTCTGTTGGGAATGTCTCGCAGGTGAGCGACAGGCGCACGAGAAGGTGCCCAACTAAAACTGCAGCGAGGCGTCGCCGCACACCTGTCGGAACGGCTGCCCACAAACAACAAGTGCTGGCAACGATGTGGAGGAAAGGGAAGCCTCGGGCACCGTTGGGGGGAAGGCAGACTGGTGCTGCCGCTGTGGAGGGCAGGCTGAAGACTCCTAAAAAAGTTAAAAGTGGAACTGCCGTATGACCCAGCAATCCCACTTCTGAGTATACAGCCAAAGACGCCCAAAACGCTACTTTGAAAGAATACATCCACCCCTATGTTCATTGCAGCGTCATTTGCAATGGCCAAGTTACGGAAGCCACCCAAGTGCCCATCAACAGATGAGGGGATAAAAAGTAAAGGCACGTATATGAAATACAATATTACTTGGCCATAAAAAAAGAACGGAATCTTAACCATTTGCAACAGTATGGATGGACCTAGAAGGTATTATGCTAAGTGAAATAAGCCAGTCAGAGAAAGGCAAATAACAAAGGATTTCACTTATGCAGGGAATCTAAAGAACAATGTGAACAAAACAGAAAGGACTCACAGATACAGAGAACCGATGGTACCAGGGAAGGCCGGCAGGGGGAGGGGTGAAAAAGGTGAAGGGATTCAGAAGTACGGATAGGTAGTTACAAAATAGTTACAGGGCAGCAGGGTACAGTGAGGGAACCGAGTCAGTAACATTGTAACAGCTACACGTGGGGGGGGGGGCAGGCGGACACTGGAATCATCAGGGGGACACTCTGTATAGCACGTGACTGTCTAACCACTGTGCTGTCTGACCATGCCTGAAACTAACACAGAGTACTGAATGTAAACAGTAATTGAAAAAAATAAAATTAAAATAAAAAGAATGTCTCAAATACATACTCATTATTTCATCACAAAACATCTTATACATGCTTAAGCTCATTTAGAAAGAAATAAAAATTAAAAAAGTCTTTCTTTGGCCTTTCAAACAAAAGAGCTAAATCACAGTGATGACAAAAAAAGGCTCTTACACAAGATAACTCACTGAAGCATTATTTATCAGAGAAAAATACTAGAAACCACTAATGCATTCAACAATAAGAAATCAGTTGCCCTGGCTGGCGTAGCTCAGTGGATTGAGCGCGGGCTGGGAACCAAAGTGTCCCAGGTTCGATTCCCAGCCAGGGTACATTCCTGGGTTGCAGGCCATAACCCCCAGCAACCACACATTGATGTTTCTCTCTCTCTCTCTCTCTCTCTCTCTCCCTCCCTCCCTTCCCTCTCTAAAAATAAATAAAATTAAAAAAAAAAAAAAAAAAAGAAATCAGTTAAACACCCTGGCTGGTGTGGCTCAGTCCACTGAGCGCAGGCCTGCAAACCAAAGGGTCACCAGTTCGACTCCCAGTCAGGGCATGTGCCTGGGTTGCGGGCCAGGTCCCCAGTGGAAGGCACATGAGAGGCAACCACACATTGATATTTCTCCCTCTCTTTCCCCCTTCCTTTCCCTTCTGTCTAAAAATAAAATAAATAAAATCTTTTAAAAAGCAAAAACAAAAATGAGACATTAATTGAGAACGATCTATGTTATACCCTGCAACAGATAGCTGACATACTCAAAATAGCCAAAGGAAGCACTGAAAATCATTTGCACCAGCTTGGTTACATTAATCACTTTGATGTTTGGGTTCCACATAAGCTAAGTGAGAAAAAACCTTCTTGACCATATTTCCACATGCAATTCTTCACTGAAATTAACAAAAACGTTCCGGTTTTAAAACCAATTGCGATAGGCGATGAAAAGTATTTACAATACTGTGGAACAGAAGAGATCGTGGAGCCAGTGAAAGGAACCACCTCCAAACACCACAAAGGCCAGTCTTCACTCACAGAAGGCGAGGTTGTGTATGTGGTGGGGCTGGGAGGGAGTCCTCTGTTATGAGCTCCTTCCGGAAAACCAAGCAGTTAATTCCAACAAGTGCTGGTCCCAGTCAGACCAACTGAAAGCAGTGCTCAACGAAAAGCGTCCGGAATGAGTCAACAGAAAACGTATAACCTTCTGTCAGGATAACTCAAGACCACGTGTTTCTTTGACGACCAGGCAAAAACCGCTACAGTTTGGCTGGGAAGTTCTGATTCATTTGCCGTATTCACCAGACATGGCACCTTCAGACTTCCATTTATTTCAGTCTTTACAAAATTCTCTTCATGGAAAAAAATGTCAATTCTCTGGAAGACTGCAAAAGGCACCTGGAACAGCTCCTTGCTCAAAAAGATCAAAAGTTTTGGGAAGATGGAAATATGAAGTTGCCTCAAAGACGGCAGAAGGTAGTGGGACAAAACAGTGAATATGTTGTTTAATAAAGTTATGGGTGAAGTGAAAAATGTGTCTTTTATTTTTAATTAAAACCCAATGACCCCTTTGGCCAGTATAATACCATAAAGTGAACAAATAATGAAATAACACGTTAAGAATACACTCCCAGTGGGAAGTGTCCCAGGCACCCGGAAAAGGAACAACCCTGGGGCCTGGGAGGGCTAGCCCCTCGGGGAGAACAGTGGTGCCCCCAGGGGTTGGGTGAGCAGGCGGTGAGGGGTTCACGGTGCTGCGTAGTCACATGTCTAGGCGACATGTCCACAAGACAAAAAGCGCCAAAACACTACTTCCGAGTCGTGTGATTACAATTAATTTCATCTTCATAGCTTGCTACATTATCCCTTCTACAATGATCACACATTATTTTCAGAACCAATAAATACTCTACAGTGATATAAAATCAGAGGTCTAAAGAGGCACGAAGTCCCAGACACGTATGTAAGAATCACTATGCCACGAAGGGCAGAGAGAACTCGCATTTGCACAGGAGTCTGTGAAAGCAGAGATGTGCCCGACCACGTCCCAGACAGCCTCTCCCACACCCAGTGCCTCTGCTCTGGGGCACAGTCACACACCCTCCCCACAGGGGGGGCACGATCTGGCCGGCCTCCGGCCTCCGCTGGCCAGCCACGGGGCCAGGCCTCTCAGTCACACATGTGTGAGTGTCCTCACAGGGCAGACCACGGAGGACACTGAGGGCCCCAGTTCAGGGCATCGCTTCTGCCGAGTTAGGGCACAGTCCACGGCATTCTCGGACAAACTCCTCTATTATGTTGTAAATTACCATAAATTCCACTTGAAATTTGACTTTAAGTTTACACTGTGTGAAGTCTACACCAGGGCTGGGACAAGACCCTGCGACGAGTCAGCGATACCCCTTAATTTAAAATTCCCTTTGCGTCACTGTCAAGAAAATGTCTAAACATATCAGACGTTGCAAACGCGTGCCTTTTTACAGCGACAGCGAAAGAGTCTGTGTTACCTGGGTCTGTGTTGGTGCTCGCGTCCTGCCGCCCCAGCGCGGTCCGCCTCACGCAGGCCATGAAGTGCAGCCCGGCCGGCGTGGCGAGGTCCTTTCGTAGCATTTCTTGAACAGAACAGGAAACCGGGAGCAATGAGAGCCAGCGCTTACCGGGAGCCCCCCCAGGGGTCCTGACTCCCGGGAGGCGGGGGGTGGAAGCCGAAGCGTTGCCAAAGGGGACTTGCTGACAAGAGGTGGCCTCTAAGTGGACTCACAAAGGCAGCTGCTCAGTGGAACCACACCCAGAGCCCTGAAGGATCCCCTGAAGGAGCCCGGGGGCCCAACCTCGACACAGACACCCTTCTGGCTGAGGACAGCCCAAGGGTCACGGGGGGGGGGGGGGGGGGGGGGGAGGTGACAGGGGAGCGTGCTGTCCTAGAAACACTGCCTCGGCCCCGGCCGGGCACAGTGGCTCTGCAAGGGTGACACTGGAGTGAGGCTCTCGGACAAGGAGCTGCTGCACAGGGCGCCTCAGCACCCAGCACCGGAGGGAGAACAGGCAGGAGCCGGAGGGAGAGCTCAGCAGGAAGTAGGATCCAAGTCCAAAGTCTACTACGGGAGTTCGGGTTTAGTGTGGGTTTTCCTGGGTGACCACCCAGGGAGACGAGGCAGAAAGAGACAGTATCGATTATGGTTATGCTGTAATATAATAAAAAATACACATTTGGCCTTTGTGCTTGGTTGCAAGCAGAGTCCCCTAAGCCCTCATCAGAAAGGCCTGAGCGATGGGAGTGTCTTTCGGTTGGTATTGACCATGAGTGGATACAGCTGGTCACAGCTGAGTGCATGCTACTGCAGTGGCCCTTGGCAGGCCCCTGGAGACCTTCCAGGTGGGACCAGCCCAGAGGACCAACCACGTGGTCAGAGGGTTACAACAATCAGCCCCGCCCCACCCCGCCATTGGAGTTCCATCACCGATGGCCAAGGCTGTAAGCAATGCCTTGGCCATTGCTTATATATAATGCCTATATAATGAAACTTAAAAAAAACAAACCCTGAAACAACAAGGCTAAGGGGGCTTCCAGGTTGATGAGCAAGTGGAGGGGCTGGGAGGGTGTGGGAGCTCTCCGTCCCCACCCCCCACGCCTCACTGTACGCCTCTCTTCCATCCGGAAGTTCCTGAGTTGTATCCCCTATAACAAAACTGCAATCGTAAATGAGTCCCCATCCTGAGCTTTGGGGTTGTTCTAGCCAATTAGCAAACCTGGAAGAGGGGGTCATGGGAACCCCCAAATTTGCAATTGGCCAGGCAGCCATGTATCTGAAATGGGGAGTCTTTCAGGACTGAGCCCTGAATCCGTGGGGTCTGTGTTGGAATGAAACTGAATTAATTGTATGACACCCGGCTGGTATCAGAGAGTTGGAGAATTACTGTTTGGAATGACACAATACGAACTCACTGGGGCACTGTGCAGTCGAACAGGACGTTGTAGAATATCATCCAGCTGACTACTAGTGTGTGAAAACAAGTAATGTATAAACCAGTAGAAGAGGTATATTCTTTGCACACAGGAGCCCAGTGGTGCAATTGGTTAGTGCCTGGTGTGCGTGCTAATCGACGTACACACACGTCGATGTGTTTGCAGATGCATGTGAACGGGGCATTCAGAAAACAACCCCTAAAGAATGTAACACCAGCTATCTCCAGACAGAGGGACTGTGGGAGATTTAAATATCTTTTTATTCCCTATGTGTGTTTTCTAAATTTTCTCCAGTGAACAAGGGTTACCTTTAACAAGCACAAAGTAATGTTATGAAGCATGAACAGGGGCTTTAAGACGAGTGAGGGGGAAAGGAGAATGCAGGCGGACGAGGAAGCTGAGGGACGGGAGCCGGGCAGGTTCGTTAGCGGACAGTCGTGTGGTTTGGAGCAAAGGCCAGGTGCGGGGCAGTGGCACTGGGGGGCGCGGGGAGCCCGGTCAGGGGTCCAAGTGAAGAAACGGAGCAACGGAGGTGGCAGATGAATCGGGGCTGACTCCCCCAGCCAAGAGGAGAAGGCGGCATCACTCACGGGAAGACGTCAGCTTAGAATCGGGATGTGCGGAATTCAAGGTGCAAGTAGAACAGAGAGAGGAGAGAGGGCAGGTGTGTGTCCGAGTGTCACCCAAATAACTTAGGAGCTGACGCCACAAGAGCGAACGGTCTCCCGGGCACAGGAGTGTTTGTGGGTACGTGTGTGAAGACGCCCGAGGAGAAAGCCTTGGGGAATACACACACTCATTCAGTGGCAGGAAATAAACGGACCAATCAAAGAAAGAGAATTACTTTCTTTCTATCTACCATCCGTAAGCAAGTCACCTTTTCTGAACTGACTGCCTCACTTTAATGTGTGTGCATTTTCTATGACAACTCCGCCCCTGGGCACGTTTTCCCACAATCCCTTTCAGGCCTCTGTGTCTGCACCAGGGTGGGATCCTAACTGGTTGCATTGCTCTGTGGTAGCGGCTGGCCAACTGGCTCTCTAAGGGGCAGACAGGAGGTGTTTCAGGCTTCGTGAGCCATGTGGTGCCTTTCTGCTATGATGGAGTCCCACTGCAGCCCGGGCATTGTCACACAAGCCGTAAACTACAGGGCACGGCTGTGTTTCCATACAACTCAGCTTCGGAAAACAGGCACGGTCTGCATCCCACCTTCGGGCCACAGCTGGTCAAGGGGAACGCACCAGCACACACACTCCATCTCATCAGCGATACTGTGAACATTTGGTCCCATGGTCGTCTACACATGTCTACATCTCTGGAAAGCGGAGGTTAACGCCGAACTCGGACATTACACGGATCATGCATATACATACCAAGGGGGATTTCGAAGTCCTCCAGGGTCTGGGAACCACGCTGTTCTTGCTGCTCCTAAATGAATCAATCCCCAAGCGATCAATCTAAGATGAACTCAGTGGCATTTATTATTTTGAAAAAAATACACAACAGCTAAGAGAACCATTAATTCTTAGGGATAGGCTCAAATCTCCTAATTCTAGGAATATTTATTTACTCTATCAAGTTATTTACTCTATCAAAGTAACTCTACGAAGGAGCTCACAAAACACACAAGTCAAGCAATAGAAAAAAGAGCTCTCCCAATTCAACGCGGGAACTACATTCCGAAGGGCAGTCCTCTGCTGCCGAGCAGTCTTAACACCCAGACAGGACCCCCGTCGCACCGAACTATTCACGCACGCAACTGAGCCTGCAGACACGCTTTGGAGGACTTCATGAGAAAGTGGACCTTTTAAAAATTCATGTAAACAAAACTGTTTCAGTTTAATCTGTTGTTGCAAAAATAGGTAAATAGGGTCGCCAAATTTAGAAGGAATGCTTGAAAAGATTTGATTAAAAATACAGGTTACATACAGCATGTGGGGAAAGAAGGGGCAGGGTCTAGTGAAGGAACGGGTTTAAGTGACCCACGGACGTGGACAACAGGACAGGGAGGGGACTGACTGTGGGAGTGGGGGGCGGGGCAGGGGAGGAAAGGGGGGACATTGGTACAACTGTAAGAGAACAACAACAGTACAATAAATAAAATAAAAAATAAAATATAATAAAATTTTAAAAATAAAATAAAATACCGAATTAACCACATTATTTACCAAAATAATCCTCTGTATCACCTCAATGATTTACAAATACAAAGTGGAATGTGAGATATATGGACTTGGTTTTAAAAATGTAAATATACTTCTGAAATATAAAAAAATAAAATAAAACATTGGTTACATAATAAACCCGTATTGGGGACATCTTAGAGGAACCTGAAAGACATAACTTCACTGAAATAAGAGAAACCCAAATAACACATAATGTGCGTTATAATGTGCACAATATAATGTGCATTCAGATGTCACAGAAAAAAGCAGAGTGATTTCAAGGATAAGGAAGTTACCCGGGCAGCTGCCCTAAAGCACAGAGTTGGACTGACCCTCAAGTTGCTTCCACTTCACGACTGCGTGCCTGCTGCTCCCGGAGGGAGGGGCCCGGGAGGGCTCTGTCTACACTTCAGGATGCAAAGAACTGGGCAGAGGTCTCCAGCGAGCAGCGGACTGGACCCACGGCAGGTGCACACCGGGAGAGGGCGGGCGGGCAGCACTGTGCGTACCTTGGGTTGTGGAGCTATTTCTGAATCCTCGTCCGGCCGGAGAGCCACACCCGGTTTTGTCCCTAGTTTCTCTGATGGCTGTTCTTGCAGCTCCTTCTCAGCTCGCCGTCTCCGCCTGTGACAAACAACAGGCAAAGTGTCAAATAAACTTTAACTGTTTTAGAAACATCTATTTTTCATTTGTATCATGCTATATAGGGAGACTGTTATGAAAATATTTTCAATAAACTATTTTCAATGGCATTTAGTTAAATTAGCAAGCTATTCTGCCACAATATAAGCAAACAGAGTGAAAGTCGGGGACACGTGAGCGTTACTGCTAGCTCCTCTACTGCTGAACTGACTGTTCTGGGTAAGTCACCGGCATCTCAGGTCAGAATTACACCCTGCAGGGGATTTTCAAACTCCTTTCCTGCAGATTCTAAGCTGGCCCCAGGGGCCCTGTCAGAGGCCTCCATTGCCCATTGGAGGAAGTTAAGCACATTTAGTCCTCTCAGTGAAATCCCAGAGGGGGGAGGGGCAGGGAAGAGGGCCTAAAAAGTTAGAGGACTTCCTTAGAAGAGGGAATACCTGGGAGGGTGGAAGGAAGGAGCCATTTCCGGAAAGAGAGCACTGACAGCAGAGTGTGGGGTCTGATAAATGTGAGCATCTCCTAGACTCGGAAACAACCTACTGGTCAGCACTCGTGGGCAACACCCACTAGGAGCACAAGACTGTAAATGCCCTCGCTGTAAGTCCCGGCCTCCTCCTCACGTGCACACTCCCTAGTGTCCTGAGGCAGTTCCCGTACTCCCCTCCTGCCTCCGGGACAAGAGCCGGGGGACAGGGGAAGATGAGTGACCATGCGCGTCCGCCCGGTGTCCTGCCGAGGACACGGACTACTGCACGAGCGAGCAAGCGCCTGTGCTGCGAAGGTAACTGTTCGTCCTGTTACGGGAAGATGCGAGCGCATCCGCCAGCCCCTGAAGGCCAGGAAAGAACTTAATAAAATGGGGAAAATGACAGCATTTGTCTCTCACAGCACAGGAGTTTTCCTCATCACAAGATGCGTTCCAAAGCAAGACTCCTGGCAAGTCTGAAGCTGTGTTTGGGTAGGAGGTCGAATCAGTCAACTTCCGTCCCTACATCTGTGTTATTGTAACAAAATCCTGCAGGCATGTGACAGTCTCAAATCAAATGTCACTTGAAACTCGCCTTTTTTTGCCGTCCTTTCCTTGCTTCGCTTCAGCAGGTCCCGCTGCGCCCCTGACAAGTGGAAGGGTCCCAGGATCGCCCAGCTCAGGTACGCCACGTGCTGGTTTCAGCCGGCTTTGTCCAAACTCAGAGAGGTTTTCCACTGGAGGACATGGGGCTTTGTACTATAAGAAAGAAACCATATCAATTTAAAACTACACGCCTCAATCATGCAATAAGTTAAAAAAACTAAGAAAAACATTTGTTTAAGTTAAACTAAGATGTCCAAGAGATGGAACCTGTCCAAGAAAACGAATTGATTAGACTGGTAAGATGAATAACCTGATCTTAAAGGGTAAGTGATTTTGGAGTGCTGGAAATTTCAACTGGGTTGTCCTATTTCAAAAACTAAGCTGGAAGTCCTCGTCTTCCTAATTTATTTCCCATGTTGAAGACCTTCCCTCTCACACATGAGATTACGTGTCTAGCCTGGGCTGAAGCACTCTGGGCAGTGGCAGGATGGGGGGGGGGGGGGGGAGTTGGGCGGAGCCTGTCACAGGTGCTGCAGGTGCTGCAGGTGCTGCAGGTGCTGCGGGTGGGAACCCCAGGGATTCGTGATGCTACTCTAACAGCATTTCTGTAACTTCTTGTGGAAATCTCTGTTTTTGTATTCCCTTATTCCTGTCTTTCCTGTTCATAATATGTTCAGAAGAAAAGAAGGCATGGGAGCACTTTTTCTGAGAAATGACCATTTCTTTTCCCAGGACCGTCCTCAAATATCAGACGTGCACCAGGAAACAAACCACTCAATGACCTTCCTCCCATGTACTGACAACTTACAAAATTAGAACCTACACAATTTGAATTTCATAAATCGAAGGTTTTGGTGGGTTTACCAACAGTGCATCTCCATGTTTTAAGTGCTTTAAAAAGGCATCATTTTTACACGTGCAACACAGACCTGGGTCGATTTAACAACTTTCACCTCTAACAGACTCGAAGGCAATCATGCCACAATTGTTAAGAACCCCAGACAACACTCTCTACCCTCTATGCACATGCGCGCGGAGAGATGCGCTGGTCGTTTGTTTCACTGCTTATTTCTTCTGTGTGTGGAAGACATGCGTGTGAAAGAGCTCAGAAAACTGGTACTGATGTACAAGAAAGACCTAAAACCTTTAAAATGCCCAACTATTATCTTAAACTGGATGTTTAAGCGTCACCCATCAGAGCAGCAGCCTTTTTACAAAGAAACGTGCAGCAGCGTTTCCCTGGGTGTGCGGCATGCACGTGCAACACACACAGGACCGCGCTCCCGCACCCCCCACAGAAGCGCTCACCGGGTCCTCCTGCAGGAGGCGGGAGGGAAGTAACGGCAGCCCTGGGTGTCTGCCGCCTTCTGCAGCGGCTCTGAGAGGCGCGGAGGGCACTGGGACTGGTGCTCCTGAGACGGAGGGAAATGCACAAGGAGGCCTAAGTTGCAGGTGCAATAGTGGAAATCCACAGGCGTTCTGAGCAGACGTCTCCAGGGGCCCTGGCTTCACGTCAAATACTTTCTCTGGCTTTACAAACATTGAAGAGTCCTGCTGGGGTGTCAAGTGTTCTTGTCCAATGCGCTGGTCCAAGGTCACATGCTTAGAGGCTTCTGTACTGGTCGTTTCTGCCCCTCTCTTCTGCTCGGCGGCCTTTGGCACGGCTCCCACGTTATGCTGGCTCAGATCCGGATGGGGCACTGCAGGAGTGTGCACTGCTCCGTGGGGCAGAGGCGGCTGGGAGGAAGCGGGAGGCCCCCAGGCCTCTCTTGGCTGTGGCAGAGGCCCGCAGGGAACTTGCAGAGCTCTTCCTGCCGGGAGGAGAAGGGGCTTAAATTTGTGTTTAGGCTGAAACTGAAGCAAAGGAAAACCACCATCCGGTCTAAAAGCATTTGCAGCTGGGAGAAATCTATGCGTGTTCGTAATGGCAGACGTGAGCAAAAGCTGGAGGTGAGCATTTGCAGCAGGGGCTGGGGGAAAGGAAGTCGTTGGTAAGCTTTCAGATGCTGCAGGCAGGCCGCTGTTCTGGGGTTGGCCTTCCAATGGACCAGGAATATTCCCATGTGGAACATTCTGGAAGAAAATGAAAGCTATTATGTATCACAGACCCCTTATTTTGTAAATGATGTTCCATATGTCTTGGAGGAGTTGGGATGTAATAACTGCCAAAAATGTTGTTGACTCCAACAACAAAAAACCACCATCCAATGAGGACACCTCCAGTGGCATTCTGGGGCGCGTTACCTGTGACTCTGCCTTGCCACTCTGATCAGACTGCACGATTCCTTTCCAAGAGGGTGGGCTCTTCCCGCCAGGGTCTCCTGTGCATGCTCCCACCGACGGCGGTTTAGTGAACGGCCTCTCCTTCAGACTCCCGCCGGGGTCTTCAGCATCACCACTCCCTCTGGCCAGGTGCGACGCCTGGCTTCCCACCAGCGGCGCGGACGGAGACTGCTGAGCACACAGGTGTCCACCGGGGAGGTTAGCAAAGGACGACCCTACTATCTGCATCAGACTCAGGAAGTTGATCTGTTGCAGCTACAATGAGATAAAAATTAAAGACACAGCTGAAACTCTAATGAAGAGAAAACCTAAAGAATCAACAGCCATTGGCTGAGTACTCCACAACAGTCAGACCGCTGTCTCGGCACCTGTAGGATCCACGAATGCTGAGCAGGAAGCAGGGCTGGGAGAGATTTTTTTTAAATGAGGAAGAAAAGAACAGCCTCCTGCCTTCAAGGAGCTGTCAGCTGGGAGCACGCACTCACGAGTGAGACTTGGGACGAGCTGTGAAGCAGTTTACACAAACGTCCCAGGGATCGTGGAGGAGCGACGGATGGAGCGAGGTGGGAGTAACTGAAGAAACCCTAAAATGGCATGTGTGTGAACAGGTGTTCAGGAAACAAACCAGCAGAGAAGGGCACTCAGGGAAAGGGAGAGGAAGATGCTAGGGAAGGGCCGACAGGGTGGATGGTGAAAGCATGCGCCACGGTGGGTAAACTCTGCCGCGTGCCACCAGATCACCTGAGCAGCATTAAATCCCAGGGGCAGGTCACACCCAAACCAGCAAACTTAGGACATCTGGGAGTGGGAGCCAGGGTTCCTGTGTTTTAAGGTGACCAGGTAGCTTTTCCCAACCTGGGCCCAACACAATGCCTCCTACCAAGAAGACAGGCGAGAGGAAGGGCCGCTCTGCTACTGACGAGGTAGTGAGCGGCGAATACACCGTCAGCATCCACCAGCACATCCACGGAGTGCGCTTCAAGAAGCGTGACCCTCAGGCACGCAGAGAGATCCAGAAATTTGCCCTGAAGGAGATGGGAACTGCGGATGTGCGCACTGACACCAGGCTCAGCACGGCCGTCTGCACCAGAGGAATTAGGGACGTCCCGCACCGTGACCAGGTGCGCTTGTCCAGAAAACAGTGCGGATGGAGATTCACCAAACAGGCTCTATACGTGGGTCACCTACGTACCTGTCACCACTTTCAAAAAGCTACAGTTAATGTGGATGAGAACTCGCTGCTGATTGTCAAACAATGATAAAATTAGAGGGAAAAAAGCATAACCAGGTGCTTTAAATGTACAGAAGAGCCTGGGAACCCCTATCAGCCACTGGCTCCGACAGAACGGGAAAGCTGCAGCAGCTGTAACGAGGCGGCAGGTCAGTGCACGGTCGGTCCTCAGACCCTGGCGTGCATCAGAACCATGGGAGGGCCTGTCGCCGCACGCTCCACTGAGCTCCACCCCACCCCCAGAGCTGCTAAAGTCGGTAAGTCTGGGGGGGGGCCTGAGGATCTGTACTTCTGACACCTGGGCAATGGTGACTGCTCCGGGACCACACAGGGAGGACCCAAGGGTGTGAGAGGGTGTGACGGGAAAAGAGGGGAGGTAAGAGCTGGTCGAGGGGTTTTTCATGCCCAACACAAGAACTTGCACCTCGTAAAACAAACCAACAGAGAAACACTGCAGGTTAAAAACAGGTTAGGTTCCCTTCAATTATAAAAGAAATGCATGCTTATTACAGAAAAAAGTAAAAATGAAAACCATTCATTAACCTATCCCAAAAGATAGCTGATATTTTTGTGTATTTCACTATTTGTATTTTAAAAAAAATATATCAAATTGTATACAAATTTGTACCTGACATTTAAGCAGAAGAATACAGTATTAAAACAACATCTGAAGAAGAATGTCCTAGAAGATGCACAGAGAAGACCAAGGAAGGGTGAAGTCCTCAGACTCTACGTAAGGTTGGCCACAGCGATAGAAATAGCAAGTGCGGTGCTGACCTGTGGGCAGGGGAATCAAGAGGGCAGTGCCCCCCAATACACTGGACACCGGCGGGGAAGGCAGGCAGGGATGACTCTGAGACGCGATCCGTAAAATCTTTTGGGTCTTCCGAATTCTTTACAGATTTTGTTAAATACACAGGCCAGGGACCAGCAAAGTCCCCAGGTAATCTAAAACACAAGTTTGAGAACTGCATCTGAAACCTGAAGCTGTTAAAACAGGTAGTGTTGTTAAATGGAAAAGCAAAAAGACTGGGGAGAAGAAGAAGAAAGTCAGTTTCAGCAAGTTTCACAGGACAGTGGAACCTGTGGAAAAAGTATTCTCATCAGGGCCCGTAGTTCAAAGAAATCAAGAATCACCCGTAAAGGTGGCACATTACATCACGTGCGTGGAGGCTTAGATGGGAGGGAAATGAATGTTTCGGGGAGCAAAGCAGGAGAGGAGAGTCATGGCAAAGGTTCGGGGGACAGGGAAGAGGAGAGCCCGGTGCGAACAAGGGGATGGGAGTCCCAGTGAGAGGCACCTGCAGGTGCGGCCGGCGGTTTCAACACAAGCCAGAGCCAGGTCTGAAGGGAAGCACTGTGGCATGAGGGGCTGCGTCAGAAACCACTCTGGGCACCCTCGGGCAGGAGTCTGCCGGTCTGCTGCTCTGACCACCCCCCACCTCCCCTTGGTGCACCTCCGCATCTCCACCTGCGTGCCTGTGCACAGGACAGAGGTGCTCGTGGGAAGCGGGCGGCCCAGCCCGGGCTCCGGGCCTTCCAGACCGTGGAGCTCCGAACTCCTGACTGACACAGGGTGCGCTGAGCGCAGACACCGGGCAACTGATTTATCGTCCACTCATCCCTTCTGGACGTCTGTTTCCATTTAAAACTCCTACGTAGATATACCGCATGTCGACTTACTGCACGTATTTATGTATTTACGTTAGGTGTGCGTACCTGAACTAACATGAACATCTCGTCTTGGAGCATCTGCCTGACAGAACCGGAAGAATCTGGGGCCCTGGGCCCGTCTCTCGGGGGCCCGGGGGCTGCGGGCACGGGCGAGCGTGAAGCGGCCCTGGCTCCATCGGACACCAGAGGTGGGTCTGCGGGAGGCGTCTCTTTCCACGATGCGGAGAGCCGAGCGCTGCACGGGGGAGCATGTAAACGAAAACCACACATTAATCAGTAAAAAACTAGAAGTCTATGATCCAAACACTGTGATCCTCCCTTTGTCTTCTACTTTCGAGGCTTTCTGAGAGTTTTCGGGAAATTTAGGCCCCGAAGCCCACCTCTCCGTGCCCCTCACACCTGTCGCCCACCAACCACCTGTGGTCAGCAGTGACACACCGCGGTGCCTCCACTGAGAGACAGCGCCGTCCAGCCCACACACACACACCCCCCACGGGGTTGCAGGCCGGGACAGGCCACACTTGCGTTTTATTCGCCTGGCCCCCGGAGGGTCTGCGTTTGAAACCTGTGCAGTCACTCGAATTAGCTGTATAGACTGTGTAGTTTGGTCTGAGAATATTTTCTTTGACTAAACTGAGTGACCCAGAATGGAGTTAAGAAAATAGGAAACGTATAGGTTAAAAAGATGTGTAACTCTCCTGGCTGGCGTGGGTCAGTGGATTGAGTGCAGGCTGTGAACCCAAATGTCACAGGTTCGATTCTCGGTCAGGGTACATGCCTGGGTTGCAGGCTATGGCCCCCAGCAACCGCACATTGATGTTTCTCTCTCTTTCTCCCTCCCTTCCCTCTCTAAAAATAACTAAATAAATAAAATCTTAAAAAAAAAAAGATGTGTAATTCTAAGACGGGGACAGGAAGTCCTGGTGATCGTCACTAGAGGTAAAATAAGTTTGTGAACATGTCCTTTCCCAGCAAAGCAGAGTTTATAACTATAACTAAACCCTAGCCGATAAAAGAAATCAAGTGTGTATTTTACTTTTTTGCCGGACGACGCCCAGCCACCTGAGTTACGTTGGTCAGGGCTGCTCTTCACTTTTGCAAATAGAATGATCATTTGGAGACGATGCTCACACACAGCAGATGCCCGTGTTTTCTGAGCGAGTCAGCTTCACAGACTAAGTCAGGAGTGGGCATCATCTCATCGCAAGAAAGTCACCACTCTCTCTAAAAAGAAAAGAACCTACTAAACTGCATTTACATTTACTTGGGCTTACTCTCATTTCCTTTCAGCAATATTTGCCTTTTATCAAGCATCTAATGTCACCAACAACAAAACTTTACTTGGAAAATCCACGAAAAAGAGGCATTACAACTGACCTGCCTGTTTTAAGATGACTTTATGTTGGCTCTTGCTTTCATCAAGTAGCAAGACGATAAATTCTAATTATGGGTAATTTCAAAGGAAAGCTGTGTTACACTATCCTCCTTTTTCAGCACGATTTCTATGCACTAAGCACACTCCTCAACCTCTGTAAACCAAATTCAAAAGACAGCCCTGGATGAGTCTGTCCTATGAGAATTAACAGCATTTGAGCCCTGACCGAGGGCCTCTGGGGGTCGGAGCGTTGTTCTGTGCGCCGAAAGGTTGCACGTTCAACCCCCGGTCAAGGCACATACCTAGGTTTCGGGTTCAACCCCAGGTCAGGGGGCGTATGGGAAGCAACCAGTCAATGTTTCTCTCTCTCTAAAATCAATAGACATATCCTCAGGTGAGGATTATAAAAAATAAAAATAAAAAAAGTATTTTCTTTAAAGATTTCATTTTTATTTTTTTAAAGATTTTGTTTATTTATTTTTAGAGAGACATGAAGGGAAGGAGAAAAAGATAGAAACATCAGTGTGTGGTTGCCTCTCACGCACCCCCTACTAGGGACCTGGCCTGAAACCCAGGTAGGTGTGTGCCCTGACTGGGAATCGAACCCATAATCCTCTGATTTGTAGGCCAGGACTCAATCCATTGAGCCACACCAGCCGGGGGGTTGGGGAATGCATTTTATATGAAAATATTTTAGAGGCTGAAAGTGAGCAACAACCACACCTTTCAATAATACAGCAACTACATTTTTTTCAGAAAAGACTGTTGTAAAACAATTCCTGTATATTTTTAAAACACACCTGTTTAGAGGAACATGTTTCAATAATAAACTTAAAGGTGTCATACATGTGTACCTACATTGCTTTTTCAATGCTTCATGTTGTTTTCATTTTATTCCCACAGCTTTTGGTGAAAACATTTAGTAATTATTTCAAAATGGTACAGTAGGCATCATTTCATTCTCTTATCCATTTATAAAACAGGATAAAATGGGTACAGTATGCAAAAATGCTTACCTAGAAATTTCTGAACTTGTGTCTACACAAAATGAATCAGGAATGGTGTGTTCAGGATTTGAAAAGTCTTCAATCATACTATTATTAAGGATTAATAATTGCTCAGGAACTAAGATATTCTTCACATTATCTAAGGTACAACTGATTTAATGCTCAGCCATCTAAGAATCTAAACATCCTCTAATTCTGTGATGTTTAGCTCACAATTACAATCTATTGACATTTGTTTCCATAGCAATTAGTCACAGATTCAAACCAAAGCAAAGGCTGTGTCCGGACAGCGTAACGTATCGACCTGCGCACGGCTGGCCTGGCCGCTCAGCCACAGAGATGGCAACACCGCAGGGGAGGCTGGGGAGGCCAGGTTGGCTGGGACGCCCCCGGGGAGACACAGGCCCCCTGCTCAGAACACGACACAGCCCAGCATCGCGTCCAAAACCGTAGGGACAAGTTTTCGATTAAGAGAAATACCTACATTACTTGTAAAGGCACACGACATTAAATATATTCTTTTTGTTAATTATCCACAGAATAACTGGACAAAATTTGTATATGAAGACAAAATCTAATTGTTGCCTCTCTTACGCAAGGTAATTCTAAAAGTCTACGATTTTCAAACTCCAGCTCTCCTGGAAACGACCAACTAGCCAGCAGAGGAGAGTGTATGAACATCGGAGCCTCATGGGCGGCGTCCAGTAATCATGCCACAACGGTGGGAGATTATACACACAAAGGGACCCATAATGGCCCTTCATTCGATCCAACAAAAGTGGAATCAGTGGGCGAGGGTGGCCCCCGGCCCAGCTGCTGAGCAAACCCGGGTCTACTCACAGCTACACTTCACTTTACCAAGGCTGATGGTGACAGGAGAAGAGAAGGCCCGTTAGACAGCTGTTCACCGCGCTCTGCTGAGGTTCGGGAGTGTAACATTCACTAAAATCAGCACCCCCACCGCTCTACACTGAAGATACCACATCCCTAGGAGCACAGCGCCGCCAAGACGTCTGTGCTGTAGACCACAAGAAAACCGTCTGCCTGTCCAATGGAGCCACCCGCACCCTCCCCACTCACCCATTCTGTCCAGTAGGTCCTTCCTCCACATGTGTGTCCAGGGGCTCCTCCCTCAGACACCGGCCCTCCCCGGTGGAGTGCTGGTAGAACTGACGGGGCCCAAAGGAAAAGAGGGGAAACGAGTCAGTGTTACTGTCATAGGTATGTTGAGTTTCGGTTAAGCCACTCACTCAGAGTGACAGCAGTTTCAAAACGAGTGAGAAACCAAAGCATCAAAACGCAGGCCCGGTCCTGCCCCGACCAGGTCTTTATACTGTGTGACTTCTCCTGGCCCTCACCCTGGGCCACCAAGCATGCTCAGGTACGGTGTATTTACAAATACACTACATGCAGCCATCACTGCCCAAGTGGGGATGTTGTGAAAACACCTACAAAGGAATTGTTTCAGTAAATGGAAATGTCTGTGTTCTACCTGGAAATCCAGTGTCTTCGCAGCACGTAAAAGTGCATTTATGTGCAAAAACGGCACCTTACAGTTGAATTGTATGTTCTGAATAAAGACTACCTTCACACTCTTGGGTATACTGATGTGCTACAGCACCTTGGGAGGTGAGAGTTTCCTGCCTGAAGTGAGAAGGCAGCCCACCAACCGCAGACCCGCTGCGAAAGACGAGCGCTGCCCGCACAGCTGCGCTCCACCGTTCCTGGGGGCATGGCTGGGCGTTCTGAGCGGGAACACTGCTGTGCGGCCGGAACAGCTCACCCGATAGTCCCGGACTTACTTCCTCTAAGAGCTGTGGGGAGGTCTGCATGCCGGTGCTCACAGCGGGACTTCGGAGACATCCCACAGGTTCTTCAGCATCTTCTGTAGGGGAGCGAGGAGGAAGGGAAGCTGACCATGTGAAAGATAACCATTTGATTTTTTAGGTGGTTCAGGGATATTACAGGAAAATTTTTTTTAATATTTATTTATTTTTAGAGGGAAGGGAGGGAGAAAGAGAGAGAGAAACATCAATGTGTGGTTGCCTCTCACGTAGCCCCCACTGGCCCACAACCCAGGCATGTGCCCTGACTGGGAATCGAACTGGTGACCCTTTGTTTCACAGTCTGGTGCTCAATCCTCTGAGCCACACCAGGCAGGGCAATTACAGGAAAATATTTAATGGCAGAAATATTTTATGTTCTCCCCACAGAAACACTCTTTGAGAACACCTAGAAATAACCCCTCTTCGTCCAGCGATTCTGAGATAAGCCCTGAGAGGCCTGAGATGCGTGTGTGCAACTCGTAAAGCCCCAAGAACTCCTGTCTTGGGGAGACTGCCCGGGGAAAGTTCGCAGAGCCAGCTTTCAGGAGGACAGAGGCCCACAGCAGTCACAGGAGCAGGGCACCGGGCCTAATCATTCAAATTCAGGTTAGGAGTTAATGTGTTCAATACTTCATAAGTATTAAAGTGTTTTAATTTTTGGCTTTAGGTTATTATAAATGTACTGATTTAGATATGACTAAGTTATTGAGGATGATTATTCACCAATTTCAAATTAATAAAGCCAAACAAAACGATTAGCTATGCAAACTAACCTTCATCGTCTGATGGGTATGTATTCATTTCCTCCTGTGTAAACGTTTCTATTCCTAAAAGATCTGCATCGATATCTATAAATTCTTTTTCAGTATCATTGGTGACAGAAGTAATATGGTTGCACTCTTTTATTTCAGGAGCTTCGGCTTCAGCGGGCATCCTACTGACAAAAATGAAGCAGCCAAAATCATAAGTCATTCTTGGACACAAAAAGCTTGCTTTCAGTTGATTCCACTCATTGAAAAAGAACAGACTTAGTTTTATATTTACACAGTCTTGTGTGTTTCTACCCTTGTCTGGGCCGCAGCAGAAGCTCAACGAAAGGCTGCACAATGAATGGCTGAACGTCCCCATTGTTATTTACTCCAAATATTAGAATAAGGTCAATTTATCTAAATCTGCCACTGGTACACAGGACTCTCCCAGACTTGGGATTCAAAGGCATCGCTCGAGCCTTGCTTCAGTGTAGGAATGGATGGACCGGTCAGCTCCACGTCCTCTGGTGAGACAATCACTCAATGCGATAAAGGGCTCTCTTGGGGTGAATTTACGCCTCTCTCAGAAGGTGGGAGGCAGACCAGCAGGGCAGACACACACTTTGCAATGACCTGTTAAAGCACTTCTGAAAGGACTCACTTCTTGGCTTCCCGGTTCAAGAACACTTACTCCTTTAACGTCCAAGGGTTCCTTCCATTCTTCCCTTCGAGCCCAAACACCATCAAGAAAGGTGTCATCCACGGAACAGAAGCCTGTGACCGGCAACTTACCTCCAGATGCTTCGACCAGCTTCATCGTGACCATGTCCCTCCTCGGGCCCAGCGTGCATGGGTCCTGCCGCCACGCAGCCAGCGTCGGTCTTGGGGCCACTCTCAGCTCTGGGTCCACTCTGACACCCCGTGGGAGGGCTCTCTGGTACCTGACACAAGCCATTTGTAGGAGAGTTCATTATTGAACCCCATACTCTCATTTTGTGTCTACATTACTAATATTTTCCATAGTTTCTCCTGGTTGAGTTTCTTATTCCTTTATCAAGCACAGAGCACACACCTGCAGCTCACACCTGATATCGAAGCAACGGTCGAGTCTTCATTCCACCTGGAGAACACAAACCTGACCACCTACACAGAACCCGAAAGAGACCAGCCTGGCAAACTTGTAAGGTGATCAGCAGTGTTCTCAGGCCTCAGAAAAAACAGCAGTAAAAATTCAGTGTGGAAAAATGCAATGTGGTTTTCATTGACTTCTCTTTACTATATAATAAAGACATCAAATAATCATTTCAAAATGACATAGTAGGCAAATACATAGAGAGCTAAAAATACAATGGATGTAGATCTTTTATCTCTTTTTTACATATTTAGGTATGCACTACCCAGAAACACAAATTTCAGCAACAGATAACACACTATTTTAAAAACTACCTTAGGGTAACAGAAACTGATCTTTTTTAAAAACCTGCAAATAAAAAAACTCTCAAAAAATAAAACACCTCCCCCCCACACACACCCTTCATCCTAGAATAAACTATTCTTGAATGAGAGTACTTTAAACTAGAACAAATGCAGAAGGAGCATATGGAGGGGAGGTTAACCAAGGTGGCAGAGAGGCTGCTGAGCTCCCCTCCCCTCCTCCCGCGGACACACTAAATGTGTAACCACAGGCACAGCAATGGCTGGAAGAAACCCACAGTGCAGCGCTCTCCTACGCCCCGGGCGACTGAGCGAACACCCTCACTGAAACGGGAAGGCAAGGTTGGGCTGCACACACCACACACTCCACCCCAGACACAGGGCCTACTCCCTGCTTCTCTCCCAAACCTTTGTTAAGGTTTGGACCCCACATGCAACACCCAAACTTTTAAGACGCCCATCTGAGGGACAGGACCCCCAAAACACCTCGCTGTGCAACTCAGGGAGGCTTGCGTCCACGAGCCCCACGAGACCACCGAAAACCAAGAAGCCAGTTCAGCAGGTGCGTGAGCATCGCCGCAGCTCTCCCCACCGGGCTCAGCCCGGAGAGGCAGGCAGGGACACCCACCCCTGGCTTCTCCTGGAAGGGGTCCTCCTGTACACTACGCACGCTGCTGCCTGAGAGCCGGGCTTCTAATTCAGCACACACCTAGGGGCTGGCTCGGACCCTTCCCAGGACCAGGAAAGCTGATGGCCACCTCCCACCCCGCCTTCGCCGCCTCGCCCTACGTGGCCGAGATCCCCCTGGAGTGAGTTTGCATACACATCGGGCACCCACTTCTGCAGCTGCTGACTGAGGGACGGGTTCCCAGGTCACCTGTCTCTGAAGCCAGCAGGGGTCGCCTTCAGGAGTCCCGCAAGGCAGCAGCAAACCAAGCAGCAGTTCGTAGTGGGAGCAAGGGCACCCCCTGTGGCTACAGAAGTGGGCCCAGTGTCTACAGCTGGCAGACACCCACCTCCTGTTCCTCCACAGCAGGGCCTTCACGACAGACTTTGACTCGTGCTGACTGAGGGTCTGGCTTCCCATTGGCCGGTATCGAGGTGGTAAAGGTGATCCACCCCGGGACACTGAGAGCCCCCTGGAGCCGCTAGGCACAGAGGAGGAGGCCTGGACAATCACCGAGGTTTTGGGGACAACCAAAAGCCCTGGCAGGCACACTGACACGCTGCCTCTCCTACACAAGGCCGCCCTGGCCGGCCCGGGGGAGGTGCTGTTCCATCTAACGTGCGGGAGTCAACAGAGGGTCAAGGAGATGAGGGACCTAAGGACCACGTTGCACACAAATGAACGAGACCAATCTCCAGAAACAGACCTTGTAATAGCACTTAAAATAATCTTCGTTTCTCTTAGTTTTATCAACAGACACAAAACCACAAACCCTAAAAGCCTCTATGGAAGTACTTTTACTCTAATTAATTACTTTTAAAAATTTGCCCTGGCTGCTGTGGCTCAGTGGATTGAGTGAAGGCCCATGAATCAAAGGGTCACTGGTATGATTCCCAGTCAGGGACCTGGGTCCCCAGTATGAGGCGTGTGAGAGGCAACCACACATTGATGTTTCTCTTTCTCTTCCTCTCTTTCTCCCTCCTTTCCCCTCTCTCTAAAAATCAATAGATAAAAATCTTTTTAAAAAATTACAGGAACCTCTGGAAGCAAAAAAAAAAATAGGTGTAACACAAATTATAATCAAACTTGTCATTAACTCCATTTCTTAGTAATCCCTCCATAGATGGGGAAATATAAACATAGTGTTAATCTAAAAAGAGAATTCTCCTTTGTATGTAATAGACAACGCAAGGACTTACCTTAATAACGACATCATTCGCCTTGTAGGTCGCAAGGTAGGGCTGCTGCGAAAGCCACAGTGCCGTGAGGATGGCGGCCGTGGAGGTCCGCACACGGAGGACAGGGCTGCGCCCGCAGGGTGCCACGGAGGGTCGCGGGGCGCAGGGCAGCCTGCGGTCGGCCCAGCGCACCATCCACTCCAGCAGCCTCCGCAGGCTGCCCGGGGTGCTGGTCAGCGCTGGTGGAAGCTCCTCCGCGGGGTTAGTATCGCTGCACCGAATCACTTCGAAAACACACCTTCTCCTCTTGACGGGCTTGGGGGTGCAGAGAGCAGAGTCCGTCAGTCTCTGGATCACAGGTTTCTCCGTGTTGCCGTCGTGTGTTCTGTAGACTGACCTTTGTTTTAAACCAAACAATCCACTCTTCCCTTCACCCCTATTACCCTCATTCCAGGGGTTTGCTAGAGAAGGTCCGACCCCTTGACTACCCTCCACGGGAGCTGCAAGCGCCTGGCTTTCGGGCTGTGCAGACTCACGCGGCTCTGGCTCCGGAGCAGCAGCAAAGCAGGAGCCGGCTCTGAACACGTTCTGGCTTCCGGGTGTGCCCTGACGTCCTTTCAGTGTTGTGCGTATATCAAAGAGCAAAGGGTTAAGTTCGTGCTCTCTAAGATGTGCGGAAAAACTGGTTAGAAATGGAATGCCAGGATCCTTGGAACCACCCATGTCTCTTTCAAGGACATAGCTCAAGAAGAGTTCAAGGAACTTCACATATTCATCATCATCACGCTCAAACTCCCAAACGCCTACTACGGGAAGTTCATTTTGTAATAACTTTTCATGATCTTCTTGTCTGTTAAGATTTTCTTTCTGATTACCTATTTTCTTTTTATCATTGGGCTTAGCAATCAATGCAAATTCTATGTGATTTGGGGCATCTCTACAACAAAACAAAATTAGAAAGGACAATATTGACGATCATTTAATCACTAAAATTCTTGACAATAAAAATTCTCTCCATTGATTAAGTCATATCTTTTTTTTCATGCCTCGATGATCTATCTTTCAAATCAGGGGGTTGGACTAAAGGATATATCTCTAAGTGTTCTCTAGAGCTGAATATCCTGAATATAAAAAATACCACACATTCATATTAAAAGGGAAAGTTTGTGTTACAAGAGATTAAAATGTGCTCACAGAAATTTCCCTATTAAAAAACATGAACGCTGCCCTGGCCAGCGTGGCTCAGCAGCTGGTGGGAGCCTTGTCCCATGAACTGAAAGTTTGCGGGTTCAAACCCCGGCCAGGGCTCATCCCTAGATTGTGGGTTCAAATCCCGGACAGGCCTCACACAGAGGCAGTGGATCAGTGTTTGTCTCTCACATCATGGTTTGTCTCTCTTTCCCTCTCTCTTTTTCACCCCCCTCCCTGTCTCTCTAAAAGCAATGAAAAAATGTCCTCAGGTGAGGATTTAAAAAAAAAAAAGAATGTTATTCTGGGAGGAAAAAGTCCTAATAGGCTAGAAGACAAATGCAATAAAAACCACACGGCACCAACACACGTCAGTGCGTGGTTCTCGGCCCCCTCTGGCGTCCACCCTCCCCAGCGACTGTACCAGGTGCTTGAGCGAGCAGGACTGCCGCGGACCCCTTACCACCAACAGCGTGGGGAGGGGGAGTTAAACACTTTCTACTGCTATTAAACCTGTTGGGCAGGCACATTAACTGCCAACCATAATTATTTTTAAATCTGTTTTCTTTCAACGTGGTCCTTGGGGCAGAACACAGACCCCCAGTTCCCCAAAAGAGAAAGAAATAAAAGGGTCCTTAGGCACTGGGCTGAAGTCGCCACCTCTGTGTCTCTCCTCATTACCAATGCTCAACGGCAGCCTCCAGGGCATTCCAAACAGAAGCTGCTTGGTAAAACGAGCACACCACTTATGTGGTTGAAGCAGATGTTTGAAGTGGATGGAATTACCTCACTTAAGCAAGATTATGGTCAATTATACAGTCTTTCAGTTGTGAGAAGGATAAATTGCATTTCAGATACTAGAATTATAAAGAAAAAAATCTGCTTAATTCACAGTAATAGGGGTTTAAATAACAACACTCTCTCAATTTATGGGTAAGTTCCAAAAATGAATGTGCAATTTCCTTCCCTGGAAACTTAAAAAAAAAATGACATAGCTAACCCAATAACCCTAAATTATTTAAGTCTCAAGATTACTAAAGAATTAAAAGTCTTCCAGTGAACTCTTGGATTTAATCTAGTCATCCAATTTGTCACTTTATACAGGTGACAAAACTACTTCATCTCTCAATAATGGTTTCAGTAGGTTTTCAAGTGCACAGTCTCATTTTGCGGGAGGAGGCGGGAGGGCGGGGGGCACTTCTCCCCGTTGCTAGTACAATCAATCGGTGAGTTGCTGGGACTAGAAATCAGCTCATCAGTTGCATGAAAATATTGAAACCGTTTTTTCCCCCAAAGGAAGTGAATGCCTCCTATTAGGAGATCTCCACCGTACCTTTCAGAGAACTGTGTCCTCCTTCTTTCTCCCACCGACAGAGCTTCAGAGACAGTATCCGCGTCGTCGCTGTGCACCAGAGAGCTGCCCAGGTCGGTGAGCGTGCTCCTGCTCAAGCTAGTCCCCAGGGAAAACCTGTCGAAACCTGCGCCCTCGGCCAGCAGCTCTTCTCCGGCCGGCTCCCATATGTGCGTCTCGAAAGCTCCTATGTTTCTCTGCACACGCCTCAGGGCCTTGACCCTCACTTTGTCCATGGAGTGCATGAGGACCGACATCGCTTCCTCAGCGTGGGGACCTAGAAGGAAAAGAACAAGAGGCTTCACAGTTCACTGAAAGGCCCCAACGCAAGCCACAAGGGGACCCAATTCTGGTCCCTCCCGGGGACATAAAATCTAACCGACACAACGGAGCCTTTATTTCCCCATTCTCATGGGTCATGCTTTCAGTGTTCGTTGGAAAGCCACCATCCATGCTTTAAGGTAGAACTGCAGAGGCTAGAGAAGGTCTGCTAAAGAACAAAAAGGGCAGCCCTGGCCGGGTGGCTCAGCTGATTGGTTGGGGCTACATCCTGATGGTTCGATCCCCAGCCAGAGCACAGGCAGGAGTCAGCCAATGAATGTGGGGATGGGTGGGACGAGAGGTCGATGCTCCTGTCTCTGTCTCTGTCTCTGTGTCTCTCCCCCTACTTCCTCTTAAAACCAACTTTTAAAAATTAAAAAAAAAAAATACATAAAATGGACACGACTCAGACTATAAAAAGTGTGCCCTTGAAAACAAAAATTAAGACGTAATTTAACCACCTCAAAAACCAGAAGAATGACTGTAAAAAGAATCACTAATATGTTTTCTAGTTCCACAGTGATAAATAAGAGAAAAACGAGTATAATTTTAGCCAAAGAAACAAGGACACCTTTCCAACTCCAACTAATGGGAAACAATAGGGAGGAAAGTTTTCAAGGCTGCCTATTAAATTTTAAACATTAATACATAAACAAAACAGTTTAGATAATGTCAAAGTCCTAAGAAAAATATAAATCACAAATATAAGTATATTAATGAAATAATGTACAACCATAGGACACAAGTAGACTTAAATACTAGATTATAGTTCTAAAAATGTGGGTGATTTGAATTCTTTAAAAATTTCCACAACATGGTCAATGTACTTAATGCTACTGAACTCTACACTTAAAATGGTAAATTTTATATTATGTATATTTTACCACAATAAAAAATAATTCCCATAAGGATATATGGAATGCATAGGATAAAATTAGAAGCATAAGTAACTATTAAGAGAAAGGAAGAGGGGGGAGGGTTGGGTGGAGGGGCTGAAACGGGAGTAGGGGGCAGAAAACTGTACTTGAACAATGATTGAAATAAAAAAAAAAAAAGTAAAAAAAAAAAAAAAAAGAGAAAGGAAGAATACTAGTTTTCAATATAATACCGACATCATGCAAAGCACTATATGCGCATTTATATATTTTATCTTATTTAATCCTTTCAGTACACATTTGTAAAGCCACTGTTAATACAGTCATTTACAAATAAGGAAACAAGGCCCAGAGAGACGGAGCAATTTAGTTACTCAATGACTAAGCCCCGATATGCAGCCAGGTCTTTTGTCTGACGCTCCGTGATGGGAAAGTGCCCGCCTTCTCACAGCCCTGTCTCGAAACGCACAAGCACTAGGAAAGCGGTCCTGTCAAAACACGACGAGCCCTGGCCCGCCCTGGCCCGCCCTGGCCCGGCAGCTCCGTCAGAGCATCATCCCCACGCACCAAGGCTGCAGGGTCGGTCCCCAGTCAGGGCCCATCCAAGAAGCACCGTTGAGTGCGTAAGTAAGTGGAACAAATGTTTCCCCCTCGCTCCCTAAGAATCAATCAATTAAAAATACGAGAATCTTCAGCAGTTCTATCAGATATTAAAGAAACGACAGTACCTTTCACGACACACTGCCTGAGTCTCTGTTGAAGAGAGTGGTATTTTTCTCTTAAAGGAACCCTGATGTCCTCAGGATTGGGAAATGCTCTCACAAAAATCTCTGCTACCTTTAGGAAAATTCAGAAGTGGGTTGTATGAGCAACAACATTCTTCATCAAGATAAAGCCCTTTGAAGTCTCTGATTCTGACTCAGTGAGCACCCGCCTCCACCCCCGTCACCTGTCACCTGCCGGATCGGGGGCAGTTCGGCGACGAGGCTCAGAATCAGGTCCTGAGTGAGCTCCTCGGTGTTGGCGAACCGGGAGAAGGGCAGCATCCGGCAGGCCCACTCCACGGCCCTGAGGCAGCACTCCACCACGCGGGAGTCAAACTCCACCTGGAGACCCTAAACGGGCATGGAGCGAGTTCATTTCCCGTTCGTTCACTTTAGACAGGCAGACCAGGATAAATTCAAAAAAATTTGCTACAAACAGTAAAATCTACCAAGCGATAATTTCACAAGTCGTTCTTGTTCATGTTCCCTGATCCTTTTACGGGGGCAAATTAAATTACCTTCCTTCCTACCGCGTCTTCTCTTGCCTTCTGATACTGTCTGCAACTGTAGGATAACTGGTCCCGGACGTGCAGCATCCAACACACGGCACAGAGCTCCCGGAAGCAGCCTGGACCAGGAGTGCAAATACGAGAGAAGGCTGCGTGAGCACGCGCACTGCCGGAGCGGCCCTGCCTCTCTCAGCTCGGGACTGTTCCAAAATGAATGCGTTTCATTGATTGTAAAAGGAGCATATGGTCATGATCAACACCTTACGTAAAAGTTATGGAGAACTTTTACAGACAATATATTATTCTAGAATATTTCGTGATGTAAAAGTTATGGAGAATTTTTTCGGAACGTAAAAGTTATGGAGAATTTTTACAGACAATATATTATTCTAGAATATTTCGTGCATGTCAGTTTCATACAAATGCTGAAAACATAGATAACGACTAAATAAATGTGTTTACTAGTAGTTCACTTGCTTTAAACTTTATAGTATGTTGTGGATACTTTTCAAGCCAATATGAACAGCTGTACTTAATACTGCACAGTTCATTTTTTTGAAAATCACTTATAGATAAGCATTTAAGGTTAAACATTTAATACTAAAACAATTTCCAATATCAAATCATTTTCTTTATTGAAAGCAATACACACACATAAAGATACATAACACCATATTACGCTGTTTTCTTTTTTCTTCACCTAATATATCTTGGATATCTTTCCATGGTGGTAATATACAGTCTTTTCATTGCCAGTAGAGTATGGAAACTTTCCCAAATCACATGTAAAACATATCATTACTAATATTAGGGCCTGATTCCTAAGCAAGCAGTTTGTTTTGGACAAACCTATTGCTTTAATGGAAACTTCATCAAGCTTCTTGTCTCCGGCTGCTCCAGGTCGAAAGAATGCTATGCCTCCTACACAGTAATTAAGTAATGACTGAGGAAAAGGACTCAGCGAAGAAAGGGACCCTTTCATCCGAATCTGAAAGTAAAGAATGACAGAATACAGTGTCAATATAAATCGGTTTTTAAGGAAACTAAAGCAACCAATGGCAGGCAAAGACATACCACAGAGAATGGGATGCACAACGCAGTTCCTACACTATGTGGGAAAACAGCCGTGGAATCAATTGGCTTCACTTTCAGAAATGTACCTCACAATTTTAACTTTTTAAGATTTTAAGCCCTGGTTGGCATAGCTCAGTGACTGAGTGCGGGCTGCAAACCAAAGTGTCGCAGGTTCGGTTCCCAGTCAGGCCACATACGTGGGTTGCAGGCCACGGCCCCCAGCAACCACATATTGATGTTTCTCTCCCTTTTTCTCTCTCCCTTCCCCTTTCTCTGAAAAACAATAAATAAAATGTTTTTTAAAAACGATTTTATTTTTTTTTTTAAGATTTTATTTATTTATTTTTAGAGAAAGGGGAAGGGAGAGAGAAAGAGAGAGAGAAGCATCAATGTGTGACAGATATCTGTTGCCTCTCACATGCCCCCAACTGGGGACCTGCCTGCGACCCAGGCATGTGCCCTGACTGGGAATCAAACCAGTGATATTTTGGTTCACAGGCTGGCACTCAATCCACTGAGCCGCACCAGCCAGGGCCCACAATTTTAATTCTGAAATTCACCAGGTTCAATCTCAAGAGAGAAAAAAAGATTTAATCAAATTACCTACTTGTCACTCAGTTATGATTGTATAAGATTAATATTTTTTCCTTTCTCCAAAGGAATGATAAGGAAAATAAATTTAACAAAATTTCATCTAAAATAAAACTATGCGTAGTACCTAAATCAAATACAGAAAAAGAAAGGTAGATCTACATGCATAACTTTTGAAAAACTAATCATAAATGACAGAATTAGAAAGTCATCTTTTTGGCAACTCCTAATAAAACAAGGACTCTAGCGAGGACCATCAGCAAATGCTAAATTAGGGAAAAGGTGGTGGTTGACGGTGCCTGTGACAGCTGGTGGGGCTGACCCGAACTCACCAACCCATCCACCCACAACCACTGACAGTGATGTAAGGGGGAGGGTGGAGAAGCACTAGCTGGCTGTTACAAAACAGTCACGGGGATACAAAGTCCAGCACAGGAGATACGGTCACAATTACGTGTGGTGCCAGGTGGGGACCAGGAAGATCGGGGGGCCACTTTGTAAAGTATGTGATCGTCCAGCCACTGTGCTGCACACCTGAAACTAATGCAAAACATCACATGTATATTGTAATTGAAAAAATATATTTAAAAAAATAAAATACCGAAAACACATCCACACACATATGCATGTATTCACACATACACATGGAAAGAAAGCAAACTGGGGAAAGATGAAACAATATCCAAGGAACAATATCTAAGAAAATTAAAATCTGGTGATAGATTCTTTTTACTTTCCTTAACAAAATTTTTTTTTAAGTTTCCTTAACAAAAAGTTTTACAAAACACTTGACCCACATTTTCATGCCTTGTTTTTTATGCTACCAGGGAAGTAGTTGTTCTATATAGCTTTTAATCAAAGATATTTTAAAAGAGCTTTAGATCTATAGAAAAAGTGCAAAGATTGTACCACAGGGTGTTTCCATCCACTTTCCTCTATCATCGACAACTTACATTAGTACGGTGCCTTTGTTATAATTAATGGACCGATACACTGATACGTTATTAACTGTCGACCACACATTACTCAGATTTCTATAGTTTCACTCACTGCCTTTTTGACATTCTGCAATCCCATCCAGGACACCACATTCCATTCAGACATTATGTCTCTGTAGGAACTTCTGGCTCTGACAGTTCTCAGACTCCTCTTGTTCAGTTTTGGTTTTTTATTTTAGTTTTTACTTCTTGGTCTACATCCTAAGTAAACTTAGCCAGGTACTTTTGGTAAATAAAAGCTTTTAAAATGTATATACATACATCATTAATTTTTTTTCATGCTAATATTATGTCAAATGAGAATCTATGACCTGGGGAGAGCTGGTGAAATTGGTCATGTTTATACGTACAAAACATTTCAGGAAGGATACATAGGTATAGTGGTTGCCTCTGGGGACTGGGAGTCCAGGATGAGAGGGAAACTTACTTTCCCTAACTCCTGATTACCACTGGCCTCCATGATTTCTGACGAGAAATAAGCCATTGATCTTATCCCGTGTACAGGTGAATGGCTTCTCTTGTTGCTTTCCAGATTTCCTTTTGGTTTTTGGCTGTTGACTTCCGACAGTTTGTGCCATGTCTAAGAATGGGTCTCCGAAGTCATCCTACTCAGCGTTGTTTGGGCCTCTTGGAAGTGTAGACTGATGTTTTTCATCAAATTTGGGACATTTTTGGCCATCATTTCTCTGAAGTTTCCTTCTGTCCCTTTCTGTCCTCTCCTTCCGGGAATCCCGTTTGCGTACTGTGGTACGTCTGAGCATGTCCCACAAGTCACCAGCCTCTGTTCATTCCTCGTCGTCCTTGTTCCCTTCTGCTCCTCAGACAGCATGGTCTCAGCGGACCCATCTTCCAGTGGGCGGACTCTCCTGCTTGTTCTGGTCTGCCGTGGGGCCGCTCCCGTGAACTTTTCAAGTCAAATATTCTACTTCTCAACTCCAGAATGCCTACCTGGTCTTCTCTAAAAAAGAACTTCTATCTCTTTATTGCTGTCCTCTTTTTAGTGAGACATCATTCTCATTCATCCCTTTAGTTCTTTAAAAATGGTTTCTTTATTAAACATATTTAAGACAGCTGGTGAAAATCCTTGTCCAGGCAGTCTGACATCCGAGCTTCCTCCAGGACAGTTTCTACTGGTTGCTTTTTCCCCACGGGTATGAGCCATACTCTCAAGTTCTTGAATAAACGTTCTCTGGATGGCTGCAAGTCTTTGGTTAATATCTAGAGTCCTGAAAAACTTAACCCTGACAATCTGTGCCAATATTCCCATTGTTTTGGGAGAAGAGCAGTGTTTTCGATGACCTTACTCGCCATTTTCCCTGCACCTTCGCTAGCTCTTTTGAATTACACTAGGACACGCAGCAGGCTTATTCAGGCTGTTGGCAGAATTGCGTTCCATGTGGTTATAAGACTGAGGTCCCCTGTTTCCTCGCTGGCTACAGGCTGGGAGAGTTCTCCGTTTCTAAAAGCTGCCTTCATTGCCGGGCCTTCCATCCCCTTTAGCCAGCAGGTGGGCCGAGCGAGTCCTTCTCACTCCTCTAGTCTCCCCGTTTGCCTCCGTTCCCTGGTCTTCCCTTTGCACTGGTCTCGCTGGATGTCTCTTCTGCCTCCCTTCTTTCTTTCAGTGCTTTTGTGGTTACACGGGGCCAACATCATAAACCAGGATAGTCTCCCTATTTTAAGGTCAGCCAATTAGTAATGTTAACTCCATCTGCAAAGGTCCATCATACCACATTAAGGCATTAATAGCATTCTGACTACCACTTGCACCATGCTTTAACAAGTAATTTAGTACTTGTAAAAAAAGATTTTACAAGGAGGAATGTCTTTAGCTGTGGTGCCAATTCTAGCAGAGTCCACAGTCTTTACATGCTGGTTGATTAACTGAAACTAGGTTAGGTGAGATTATTGTCAGGAGTTGTTGGCAAGATCAACCTGCAATGCAAGTATAATTTATGATTTAAAAAAAAGTTTTCTACAATAGCCCTGGCTGGTGTGGCTCAGTGGATTTGAGTGCCAGCCTATGAACCAAAGGGTTGCCAGTTCGATTCCCAGTCAGGGCACATGCCTGGGTTTCAGGCCAGGTCCCCAGCAGGGGGTGTGTGAGAGGCAACCACACACTGATGTTTCTCTCCCTCTCTTTCTCTTTCCTTTCCCTCTGTCTATAAATAAATAAATAAATAAATTTTAAAATAGTATTCTATAATATACAATTTTAAAATAAAGTTTCCTATAACAAACATTCAGGTTCAATATATTGAAACGATTAAAACCAATCTTTTTCAATAATAGAGGAAAACTCTTTGTTCTCCTTAGTAAACATATTTAAAAAATTGGGGGGATGATAAGTTATAGGATGAATACAAACACTTCTCTCTAAAAAAAAGACTAATTTCAACACCAACTTGATAAACAACTTCTCAGCGCCTCCCTAGGGGGTCTGTCCTACTAAAAAAAGTCATAGATTCTTGTCTTAAAGGTAATAATCAAGGGCCAAATTAAGGATCCTCGGGGCTAATATTTACTTCCACATTCACGGAGAGACAGGCCCCAGGCCCACAGAGGGCCTGCAGCTGGACGAGGGGCACAGCGCAGATGTCCCGTCTGGCTGCAGAGCAGAGAAGAATGCAGCTCCAGCCGGGTGGCGGTCAGCGTGGGAGCCGATGGCCCCAGAGTCCCAGGGAACCGCTCATCTCAGCGGACAGCCGGGGAGACTGGCGGGTGGAGACCGCTGAGGGGAGACAGAGCCAGGAGCTAACTCGAAGCCTCCACGGTCTGACCTCATGCAAGCACCACAGAACACAGGCAATCCCTCGGGGAGAAGTCGGAGAAAACCATGAGCTGAGTTTTATCCTCAGTGACTGGGGCGGTGGGGGGGGGAGAAATGTGACTGACACTACCTGAAATTAGCGGACTGGCTTAGACTTCCCACGGTCAGGCAGGATGGGACTAACAGAGACCTGCTCGGAGTCCGCACCTTTCAGCAGAAGGAACCTGGTCTGTCTGGAGTGCTCACTGCTGATAAGTCTCAACATGGATCTATAGCGCAGGGCCCCTTGGGGAAACATCACTCTCACCGATATTAACAGATAGTAGCGGATTATTTAAGTAGGCTGAGCGGGCACGTACCTTCTGCATGACCTTGCGGGCCCGCCGCAGCTGCAGGAGGTACCACTGGGCTGCGGGGAAGGAGCAGCATGCTGCCCGAAAGAGCAGGAGGAGGCGCTGGAGGACACCGGACAGCTTCTGGCGGTTCTCTTTTTCGGCTTTTAGAAGGAGATCATCCCCATCTTCCTGAAGAAGAAAATGAAACCACCAAATTGTACAGCCAACCATATGAGAATGTAAAGCGTTAAAGTGAAAATAAGAGAGTGCTTCTCAAACCAGAACATTCCTGGAGATTTATATAAACGATGTTGAGGCACAGCCTGAGATTTCGACTACGGCTCTTCCTAGTGCCAAGAACACAATTCTCTCCCCTCAAACAATGTGAGGGGCTAATCGACCCCGACCGCAGTCCCTCCCCCACAACAGTGAAAGGCCACCACCCCTGACTCCCCAGGCAGAAAGTTACAGGGAGAGCTCCTTCCAAGGAGAATGCCCTTTCCTCCCTCTGCCTGGGAAAATCGTTCTCGTGTTTCAGTGTCACCTCCTCCGTGAAGCCCTCCCACGGTGCCACTCGGGCACTTTGCTCAGACGTCTCCCTTACAGCTTTCACTAACTCACTCTGCATTTTGTACGCATGTTTCCCACGACACTGAGCACTACCCTGGAGCAAAGGCCTTCTGTGTCTTCGTGTCATCGCAGTACACAGAATGAAGTCCAGCATGTAGGAGGAGGGTCCAACAAACGCGTGTTGAAATACACCATTCAAGTCAGTAGCTAAAGACTAATCTTCCCGAAAACGGGATAATGTATTATAAACATCTGCTTCCCACTGCGGCCACTGCGCAAGCGTTCTGTTTTTAACCGGGTATCTGCCCCTCCCCTGCACAGCCCGCGTGATTCCCAGCTTCTGGGGAGGCTCAGCAGGCACTGCACTGTCCCTAGCCAAGGTCACTGGCTCAAGGACAGGCAAGTGACCTCAGTCTCAAGAGAGTGACTCTCAGGAGTCCTGCCTGGAATGCTGGGAGAGAAATTCTTTCACAGCTTTTCTTTTACCCCTCCCCTCTCCACGGCCATGGGCAAGGTGTCCTTGGGAGGTGCTGGCAGCCATCTTGCTCCCACGAAGGGAGCCAGCCTTGGGAGCTGGCACCTTAGAAAGCAAACCAGAAAGAACCCCCGTTTTTGGTGGCATGACCGAGTCAGAGGGCTGCCCCAGCACTGGGCTCCTCAGTGAGGCCGGTCGACCTTGACTAAGTTTTCTACTGCATATGCCCAACCTAAGGGAATCTGACGGATACAACGGATACAGAGGGACAAAGAGTAGGAATCCTACCACTGAGGTTTAACAAAAATGATAGAATGAAGCACTACTAAGGACAGTAACCACTCCAACTAGTATCCGTATAACATATCCAAAAATATCTTCAAGGCGATTCCAATTTCCACACCAAATGCTGAAGCCTCAGATATGAGAGGCAACAAGAATCACTGAGAAATACCATGAACTATTCATTCCTTCTCTTTGTAATATATTACATTTGAAATATTTTAACCTATTGAAACATAACTCTAAATACAGCAATTGAAACGATAACTCTAAAAAAGGAAAAAAGTAGATACAAAGTTGCTAATACTGCAGCAATGAGTAGTAAAGAAACAACACCAGAACCACTTCGAAATATTAACCAAATGTTAAAATAATTTAAATGTAAATAATTTACATTAACACTTTAAAGCTTAAAACCAGCTAATTGTAATATTATGATTTTCAATAAGAGCAGAGGAAAAGTTACTGAGAAGAATACAGTATTGCTATTTATAAAACAGAACTACCAGTTGAATAGTGTGGGAGAAAAAAAGACCTTTCAAATCAAAGGGAAATCAAAGTCAGTCTTTCAGAAGAGGCAAAGACAATGAGGAAAATACAAGGCTGAAACAGTGTATGGTTTCCAAATCCCGACATTTGTTACTTTGTTACCCTAAACAAATGTCTATGGTTTTAAAATCTGGATCTAGATAAATGTCTCTCAATTTTGTTTTATTATTACAATAATTGTAACATTTATTGAATACCCACTACATCCTAGGGCCTAAGGTGAAAGACCTTCACACCTAATCCTCACTTCACTGGAAGCCTTATAATCATCTGCAGTTTACTTAAACAGTTTGTAAAATTACAGAATTAATAAACAGCAAAGCTGGGATCCAGAAGTTTGTCTTTGGACCTTGCTTTTTTATTATCAAGTCGACTATTTTAAAAACTGGATGACATCCACTTTAAGTGAAAAGGGCAGCTTACCTCGCTAAGAACAGCCGGCTGAGGGCAGTACAGGGGGGGAGCCGGCAGGTACAAGGCGCCCGGCACCAAGCCCCACAGCCTCTTGCTGAAGTCCTTGGCCGAGGTCACCAGGAGCTGAAACGTCCCCGAGAGGACGTCTGCGTCGGCCATGACTGCGGCTTTCAGCACTTCTTGCAATGCGCCCAACAGCTGACTCACATCTTCCTCTTCGATGGGGTCTGCCCGACACAGAATTAGGCAAAATAACCACAATTAACACTGTACTTCTCACTCTGAAGAAGCTGACTGTTAGACACGAACCTACTGGTTGGCATGCACACATCCGAACTTCTAGACAAACTTAACAACCATTCTGTTACTTTAAGATTATAGGCAGAAAGAGCACAAATACTTTTTCCAAGATTATATGACATTGTAATAACAACTATATAACAAAAAAATTTTTGAAATACAGTCCTGAGTCAAAAATAATAAATAAAAAAATTAGTACAAAAAAGAATGTCAAGAAAGACACCAAAATATACAACATTGTGTAAGGGCAGTAGGAGAGTAATGGTGATTTTTTAGTTTCTCTTATTAGTTCATCATAGTACTTTTATTACAGAAGTTAAAAACAATGACTTAGACTATTTTAAACATACTTTAAAGCACAGAGTATAATATGAAAACACTCAGATACTGACTTTTCATATTTGTCTGATGTTAACATTTTTGCTATATTCAAATTATATTTTTTTAAAAATAAAATGTTGCAGATATAGCTGACACGTCAATGTATGAATCCTACTCCGCTCCCTTTCTCAGAAGGCAGCCGCGCGCCAGAACTCGGTGAGGATGTCCTGGAACTCCTGTCACTCATGGGTTGCGTTTTTCTGTTTATACCCTCTGAGGCCTAACTACTGTCGTATTTTCCAGTTCTTTTCTTCGTATCTATATTTTATGCATTTGATTTATCTCTCTACATATCCTCTGTGTGTTTGTACAGACAGTTCAAATTCATTTGCCAGTTCATTAACCATCTGCTGAATTTGTTGTCTTTAAACTGGTTTACTAAGTTTACATACACTCAAGTTCATCCTTTTAAGTACACAGTTCAATGAGTTTCCACAAATCTACACAACCCTGAAGGAACATCTCCATCATTCAAAAGGTTGCCTTACACCCCGGTGCCGTCGAGTTCCCCCTTACTCCCAGGCAACCGCTGATCTGTGTCCCGACCCTACAGTGTTGCTTTTTATAAGATGTCACAGAAATGGAATCATACAGTAAGTAGCCTTCATTGCTGACTTCTTCCATTCAGCATAAAGGGCCCGTGATTCACCCATGCTGTAGTGTGTTATCCACAGGTTGCTCCTCTTTATTATTTAGTGTTCCATTGTATAGATATATATTTATCCATTCACAAGCTGATGGGCATTTCAGTTGTTCAGGTTTTTGGCTAGCATGAAAAGCTGCTAAGAAAATTCAGATACAGGTCTTTGGGTGGACCTGTGCTTTTATTTTTCTTGGGTAAACATCCAGGGATGGAATACATTGAGTTTTTACTTCTTTTTTTTTAACCCCTGGATTTCACTTAATTTCTTTACTCTTTTTTTATATAGAGATTTTATTTGTTTTCAGAGAGGGGAAGGGAGGAAGAAAGACAGGGAAACATCAGTGTGTGGTTGCCTGTCACATGCCCCCTACTTGGGCCCTGTGCGGCAACCCAGGCATGTGCCCTGACTGGGAATTGAACCGGCAGGCTGGGGCTCAATCCACTGTGCCACCCTAGCCAGGGTCCACAGGTTTACACTAATTAACCTGATACATGTATCAGACCACATGAAGGTAATGTACCTGTAAATTGTTTGTATTTTGAGCCCGTTTCATTTTTCGCTCCCAAAGAAGCTGGCTGACCTAAAAAACGCTGGAGCTTTTCCTGGAAAATCCGTGCTGGAGTCATGTTTAATGGTAGATTCTGGCCCTTTTTCTTGCACCTGAAAGTCACATTGAGTTAGGAGAAACAATTCCAAATTTTGAAAAAAGCGACATTCATATATCGAGAACTAAACATAAAGTTTAAGAAACAGTGAAATTCACGGTCATATCCATCCCGTATTTGAGAACGAAATAATCAGGAAATGCCGCATGGAGGCGAGGACTGTGGCTCTGCACCGTAACAGTGCTCACGGGCCTCCCGCCCTGGCTTCCCCTGCTGCCCTACATGCGTACTCCAGCCAAACAGAACCCAACCTGGTGTTTGCCATATGCCTTTGCTTGCGTCTGGTATGTCCTCTCTCCCTGCAACTACTCACTCCGTCAAAGTCCTACCTTCCTTTCAACGCCCACCTCAGATAACACCTTCTACGTAAAGTGTGTCCGTCCTCACTGCCCCGCTCCCCGGGACTCCTGCTCTCCCCACACACAGCACCGCTGGCCGCTCCTTGCTGCGGCGCATGAACTATAATAATGCTGTGTTCTGTTTTCTCTATTCAACTATAAACACCTTAAGCATATAAACTATGGACCACCTTATACCCACTGTGACATCTGGTATACAGCTTGGCATAGAAAAGTTACTTAATAAGTAAATGTATGTGTAATTATTGAATTGAAAAATATAAAAGACACAGGAATTCCATAATATTCAGAAAAGTTAAAATAAAGGGACTAGTTCAATTAGCTTAAAACTCAAATCCTGCCCTACTGGCTGGTGTGGCTCAGTGGACTGAGTGCCGGCCAGTGAACCAAAAGGTTGCCGGTTTGATTCCCAGTCAGGGCGGATGCCTGGTTGTGGGCCAGTTCCCCACTTGGGGGCATTTGAGAGGCAAGCAATTGATGGATATCTCCCACACTGATGTTTCTCTCCCTCTCTTTCTCCCTTTCTTCCCCTCTCTCTAAAAGTAAATAAATAAAATCTTCTTTTAAAAAACCCTTAAATCCTATTTGGGACAAACTCTCCCACTGACTACAAGCTGTTCGGGAGCACTACTAACAAATACATGTTGTCAATAAACATTTTAATGTAAATAAGTAAGCCGCTGAGCCGTCCAACCCAGTGCCCACCAGTTGCATGTCGCTATGTAAATTTAAATGAATTAAAACTAGATTAAAAATCCAGCTCCTTGGTCTTACTAGCCACAGCTCAAGTGCTCAATAGCTACTCGGGGCTAGTACGACCCTGGACAGCATGCACAGAACATTTCTACCGCTGAAGAAGTTCTACCGGACAATGCTAAACTAAGAATTCCACAGAATGTGTAAAAGAAGTAAAAAATACTTTAGATGATACTGTCACACTATTCCTCGAGTTTGCCTGAAAATACATACCTCGTGAAACTGGGGTCTAGTTTACAGAACAGCTGGAAGGCCACACCAATCGAAACAGATGTCTTCCAGTCTCCAAGCTCATGTGCCAACCACACAGCCTCCGGAACCAGGCCCCCAATAAACAGTAACTCAAGGGCATATTCCACTGTCCACACACTGGAAAGATTCTGGTCTCTAACAGCACTGGCCACCTTCGAGTGCTGCAGAGGGATAAGCCGGAGGGGCCACTCTGTAAGGTAAAGAGAATGGATATCACAGTTACAAATATCAGAACTCACACCTCCTTACATGGATACACGTAACTCTCCAATCAGTATTTTCTACACAAAACCACAACAGGGAAGACACAAAATGGGCTAAAATAATAGTTTTTTAAAAAGCTATTCTCGAATATGTTAACATGGAGGAAAGTGCCTTGTTAGTATGTCACGAAGTAAGTCCCAGCATTCTTAAAAAAATGAAACAGAACAGAGTAGCGACAGAAGAGACAGTATCAGAGTATATTACACAAAATAAAGGCAAATACAGTGTAACAACACTCTCGTGTCAGATCATATAAACAAAGGTAGGCACATTTAAATGCACTGGGTCGCAGTGTACAATCGATTGGTTTGGGCTGCTCTGAGATACATGTCTATTTCTCTTAGTAGATTATGAACTTTGGAGAGCAGAGACTGAATTTTCCTCGGAATGTCATGTAGTAAAAACCTTCTTTGAGGTAATGCCCAAGCATATGAAGTGTTCAATATATTATTAATGCTTTTAAGAAAGTTGGAAAGTGTGGTTTTCAACACTCCTGACTAAACCACAAATCCGGCCTAGAATTAAATAAGGGCAACGTTCTTCTCCCCAGCCTTCTGTACTTTTCTCTAATTAAAGCAACTTAAATAAGCACCTTGAAAATATGACAACAGAACTACTATGTTTGTAAAAATGCATATTGCTAACATTTTCATTCCCTCCAACAAAATAAAATTGGTAGATGTGGGTTTCTGCTCCTTGAAGTGAAGTGGTTGGTTTCTCACAGCCCTACATCGGCTCTGCCCACCCCAGGCACTAACTTTTTATTAGCTTCTGACACATTTGGGTAGAAACAAAACATTCAGTCCAGCACTGGAATGTTTGATTCTGCATTGGCAGACGGCCAGCAGGTTGACTAGATTATCCCTATGTTTTTATTCACTGAGCAAGGCATTGTACTATTAAAGAATCTGAATGACCTAATTTTCTGCAAATGTGACTGTCACACAGCAAACATCACACCAAATAAGCAACTCAAATAAATCCCCAATACATTCACCCACTAGTTTTGCTTAGAAAGATTACCATGAAATGTACTCTAAGTCGAGCCTGCTGATATCATTTTTAAGATACAAGAAGATCAAATAAACTAATGGATATGTACAAAGTTTCAGATAGTTAAATTTTCAGTAATCACAGTCTCAAGCATAGGAAGAGAAGGCTTTGCCTCCTACCCTCTCTCCCACTGAGAAGATATCTATACAGTGTATAAAAAAGTGTGCCCCTCAGCTTTTATGAATGTGTATGAATCTGTCCAAAAACAATTCAACAATTCTATCCCTGTCTTCCTAGAGTATGATAAAGATCAGTCTTCCTTAAGTACGTAAAGTGATCTGTACAGGGAAAGATCAGGAGCCCTGGCTGGTGTGGCTCAGTGGGTTGAGCAGTGGCCTGTAAACTGAAAGGTTGCTGGTTCAATTCTCAGTCAGGGCACAAGCCTGAGTTGTGGGTGAAGTTCCACCCTGGCGGTGTATGAGAGGCAACCAAATGGTTTCTCACACATTGATGTTTCTCTCCCTTCCTTCCCCTTTCTCTGAAAAGGAATAAAATCTTCTTTTAAGACAAGATAAAGGTCAGGAACAAACAGCAAGTCCTATAAACATTGCAGGGCAGGAAAGACAAAAAAAATTGAGACAAATTTTCTAAGTACCAGGATTTTACTGTCCCCCCACACCAGATTTTTCTAAAATGGAGTACTAACTCTCCTTTTCAGGACAATAATGTGGATTAAGGGTACAATTTGTTGTCGGAAACATTAATACCGCAAATGGGCAATGTGTGATCAATACCCAGGTTGTCACAAAAAAGAGGACTTAAATATAAACCACTCCGAGAACAACAAATGTCAAAGGTACAGGGGAGTGAGGAACCCACTTCTGAGAGCCTCGGAAGACACAGCGTGACAGTGAGCGAACACAGCCCAGGCTGTTCTCCAGCTTCCAAGTCCGAGTTAGGACCCAGGGGAGTTAGGGCCCGGGGGAGGGCGCCGGGGAGCAAGCGCCTGGTCCTGGAAGAAACCCAGGTCCAGCTTCTCTGCTCACACCAGCTTCCTAAGAATAGCCACGAGCAGGTCAGGAGCAGGTCAAGGTGGTCCCAGGGAAGCAGGGACCTACTAGACAAGGAGCCACTAAACCATCAGGAAATTTCCCTTCTGATCCTGCCTCACACACGACTCTCTAGGGGCCAGAACCTCCCGAAGAACCCCAGGGGAGACTCGGGACTGACACTCCTGTTGAAGCGTCCCAGCGGGTGAGGGTCGCCCCCTGCTCCTGCCCACAGCCCGAGACAGTCACAGAACAGAAGACCTGAACACAACGTGCCACCATCTATGATTGGTTAGATTTGCTGACTGCTTGCTCCAAGTTCTGCCAAGCTTCTAATCACATTGCGTCCTGCCCCACTCTAACCCCTCCACGCATTGCTTATACTTATTTATCAGCTCCTGCTGTTTCCTGCTTAAAGCACTCCAGTAACTCCCTGCTGTACCTGAGATTCAGATTCCTCCTCCTGGCTGACATCCCCTGGCCTGTCTACCTCGGACTCCGTCTCACATCACGCCCCACCTCGTCCTCTGCGCTCCGGCCACCCGAGTCTCTCTTTCACTGTCCCAGACACGTCAAGTCTCTTCTTCCTCTGGGGCTTTCACACAAGCTCACGTTACAATGCTGTAAGTACTGATGCGCCCATGGCTGGCTCTTCCTCATCACTAAGAGTTCAGCCTAAAGGCCCCCCTTCAAATAGCTCGCCCCTAAATTCACCATCTGAAACAGCCTCCCAGTCACAATGCATTGCTCCACTTCAATTCGCTGCACGACTGTTGTTACTATTTGATCTATCTTATTCATATATTCACTTACGGAACTTTCTGTCCCAACTTATCAGGTATGAACTCCATAGAAGAACACATACGTTCTTTGTTTTGTTCGTGGCAGTTAGAATAAGTCTGCTTTGAGTGTCCAAGCAAGAGTTACAGATGTTTAGATGTTTTCGTATCATTAATTTCATACGGTGCAAGCTAACGTGTCGCCAGCACCTAGGACACTGCTCAGCACAGAGCGGGCCCTTGAGGGGAGTTAGCAGAACGGATGGCTATCTCGGGAATCTGTGCGCGTGTCTGTCTCCATGGGGCAGGGCAGTTGCCCGGCACAGGCAGATCAGGTCCATTTCTCACCCTGTTAATGAAATGATTAAACAGAGCCAAGGGAATGATCCAACTAAAATTATAAAAGCAAACAACCCAAATGAAAATTAATTCTAAACTGGTATCCTGTATAATATTATTTTGAATAGTATAAGCAAACGCAAGGTGAGAAAATTATTAGTTGGCTGTATTACCTCTTTCAATATGAAGGGGCGGAAGGACGTTCACACTGTGAGGCGGCAAAATGCAGAGTCGCCGGTTGGTGAAGTAGGCGGCCATGAACCGGGCCATGCACTGGATCACCCGCACCACAGCCGCCGGGTGCGCCGCTCCGGCCACCCCCAGCCCGTGGGGAGGCTGCTCGGGAGCTAAGGGAGACAGCACGTGACCGAAGGAGATTATGATCAATGATCAAAAGCAATAATATTTAAATTCCCGACTTTATAAAAGAAAAAAATTTAATTAAATTTTTAGGTGAGCATCCATGGCCTGTACAAGTTAATTTATGATAGGTATCTGTACTTCTTGAAGACAACAGAACAAAAATAATTAGCTCATAAGTATGAGCACATACACTTAGGAACTTTTTATGACTTTAAGTTACTAGGGTTTTTTTTTTTTTAAGGTTTTGCTTATTTTTTTTTTAGAGGAGAGAGAGAGGAAGAGAAACATTGAGGTGAGAAGCATTGATCGGTTGCTTGTATGCACTCCAACTGGGACCGACTGGGTGGGGGGGCGAGGGCGGGGTTGAGGGACTGGGACTTCTGTCAGGATTCCTGGGGCGATTCTCATATAAACAAACAGGAGCAAACATGTATCATCCCTATTTGAGAATCAAAACTCAAAAATATAAACTGGCATTCAGGAATCTGAAATAGTTAAAAACTTAAATATATAAAAATACTAAGTTAACTACAATTTTTATGAATTTTATGGCCCCAACTACAGTAAAATACCTTTGCTTCCCATGAGTCCCTTGGTGCACAGTCAGTCACAAGAACACAAAGTTCTATGTGAGTAGAGGCCACTTCTATCCAATACCCCCGCACCCGCCACCCCTCCTTGCATGTGGTAGGCTCTCAAAAGTATTGTTAATAATCATTATATATAAAAGGAATCTTGAGAAAATTTTGTTAGCCTTTAAGTAATATTTTTCATTTGGTCACTCTACGTTTAAAGAAGCCTTTTGCTCATATATAGCTAGAAGAGCTTTGTTTGATACTAGGCATCAAAAGTCCTAAAACCATGGATCCCCATTAATCCAGGAACCTCACTTCTAGAAATTTATCCTAAAGAAATTATGAGTAATGCTCACAGGAAGCTGTGGACAATGCAGCATTATTTAAAACAGCAAATAGGTGGCATGGCAAATACCTGAATGGGCAATAACAAGAAAAAGTTGCCCTGGCTGGTGTGGCTTAGTGGACTGAGTGCCAGCCTACGAACCAAAGGGTCACCGGTTCAATTCCCAGTCAGGGCACATGCCTGGGTTGCAGGCCAGGTCCCCAGTAGGGGGCATGCGAGAGGCAACCACACATTGATGTTTCTCTCCCTTTCTCCTTCCCTTCCCCTCTCTTTAAAAATAAATAAAACCTTTTTTAAAAAAGGGTTAATGGATTTGATACAACAAATATTTAATTGGAGAGTATTTATCATAATATGAAATTTTAAAAGATTACAAAACAGAACCCTGGCTATTCTGTTCAACATTCTAGCTTGGTTGGCTAGAGTGTTGTTATAATAAGCCAAGGTTACAGATTTTATCCCTAGTCAAGGCACATACAAGAGTCAACAAATGAATGTATAAATAAGTGAAACAACAAAACCAATGTTTCTCTCTTCTAAAAAAATCAATAATTTAAAAAAGTTACAAAACAATATACAACTCTATAAAAGTATACAACGTGTATAAAAGTATACACATATAAATGTATATAGACAAAGAATGAAAGAATTATAAGGGATCTGTTTTTTGTCTTTGTACTTTTCCATATCTTCAAAATTGTCTAAAATAAACATGCATTATTCCCATAACACAAAAATTTAAAAAGATTAAAATCACAAAGAGTAAGAAATCTATAAACAGTGACTGAAACCATATGAAACTAAGTTTCCCTGGCCCTGGCTGGTGTAGCTCAGTGGACTGAGTGCCAGCCTGTTGAGATGACAGGTCACCCGTTCAATTCCCAGTCAGGGCATGTGCCTAGATACATCAACCAATTGATGTATCTCTCGCACACTGATGTTTCTCACCCTCTCTTTCTCCCTCCCTTCTCCTCTCTCTAAAACAAAATAATCTTAAAAAAAAAAAAGAGAGAAGATACTGAGCCGGCACGGGCTGCGTGGGCCTTTTCAGATGCACTGACCCGCACAGTGCGTTCATTTGTGTGTCCTTTCATGCTGGGTTTGCTCAATCAAACGCGTGTCTTTTTACGATGGCAATCCAAATACTCTGCAGCCTCTTGAACAGATTTTTGAAAGGCTCAGAACACTTCACTAAGTGATTTTCATCACTTTACCAATGCACCTTAAACAACATTTATGTCTACATTTATTAAGGAAATATACTTGGTTACTATGTCTAACAAACGTGGCTGTGTGAAAACAATTAGATTAGCTCAGCAGGCAACTGCTGCTAAGTCCTGGAAATCCAACGATTGGGAAAAAAAAGAAAAAGAAGGTTCTTGCTGGTGAGAGGCTGACAGTCCAAAATTAAACCCAATAGGGCAGAACCACCAAATTTTATGTATAAGCAATTTCCTACCTAAACCTATAAATACAAATCGGTAAGATTAAACATACTGATTTTTGAAGCACATACCCGAACTATCTTCATTTTCTCTTACGGGTAGGTGGGACCATGTCAGTACTGCTCTTACTAGCTGATCACACAATCCTTGAGCATCATTTAAGTTATAGCTGTACAGGTGGCAGTACAAGAGAGAAAGGTAATAGCGTGTCTGAAGAAAACAGGTCCTTCTTCCTCCTTAAAGTGGAAAGAATTAAGCGTACATTAAAAACCTGCTGCAAGGTCATGTTCTTGATCTGGGTGCTAGGTAGACACTCGGGGAGTGTTCCGTTTGTGAAAATTCATCAAGCTGTACACTCGCACTACGTGAACCTTTCTGTATCTGTTTCATACTTCAGTATAAGATTCTTTAAAAGTTAGGTGAGCAATACTTTGTCAGTCCACATTTTAAGTCCTGAACAGCCATATTTTCTCTCATTAGGCCCTAGGATGTACCCAAGGAGAGATGAGCTCATCTCAGCACTAAGGTTCACTAACACCTGCCTCAAGTACACATCGCCTGAAACAACGGGGAACACAGTGACCCCCAACTCCCAAGAAACCCCACGAATATCAAACAGATGGCCACAGAGACTCCCCAAAGGAGGGGAGACACTAACCAGTAAGACAGGCATCCTGGCCACACCTGGAGGGCAGTTGGGACTGAGACAGCTGGCTGCCGGTCCCTTACCCACTCTTCCTGAGTAAAACAATTCCAGCTGTATTTGGGGTCTCAGTGCACCCCATCATAACTTCTCGCCAGATGTGACCATGTGAAAATGTGACTATGTTCTGAACCAAGAAATAATACTGTGAACTTTCTAGAAAAGCTTCTTAAAGAGGGAAAACTCAGGTAGAGGGAACACCTGCTCCTGCCTTCCTCCTTTCTGCTGCCGGGAAGGCTGGGGCGATGGCCGAGCTGCAGCACCTGCCGTAGTGTGCGGTACTACCTGCAGGTAGGACGCAGTGCACTGAGGAGGATGGGGCAGAGAAACTCAGTCCTGCTTTCAGCAGAAAGAGAAACAAACTCCCTCCTTGTGCAGCACTGTTACTTTCAGTGCCCAGAACTAGAAGCCACCCTCAGGGACATGGTGGGAACGAAGAGGTCCCCGACGGAGTCGCTGTGAAAACCCTTCCTCAGACTCCTCACTCCTTGGGGGCCACTCTTCTTCGTCCACTTGGACAATCCCCAGACCTGAGAACGGCTCCGTGAGGCTTCTTACAAGTCCGATTGATCAAACCTGTTAACTATCCGTCCACTGTGACTCCAGTGCCCAGCACCTGCCACGGGATGTGACAAAATCGCTCCTTGTTTACATAATCCCTCTTGCAGACCGTGGGCAAAATTAAAACCTAATTTTGCCCTGCAGGTAAAGTTGTTTATTTCACGGATTCCCAGGGCCTAATACAGTACGAGGCACAGGGTGGGCCCCCAACAAAGACTGGCTCAGTAGATGAATGAACGAAACACACGTCAGAAAATGTACTCAAGAACTGGATGAACCTGACCACGCAGCGGATGCAGTCAGGGCCAGCTCCAAGGTCTCCAGCTCAGAGCCTCAGCCACACCCTCGGCCCTGCAGCACAGCAGCTGTCGCCAGGTCCTGGACTCCACACCCCTCTGCACTCAGCAGGAACTCCATGCAGCCCACGCTTAACCCAACGGTGAGACTAGCACACAGGAACCTGTTAGGTTTGAGTTATTTCAGGGTAGACAGCCGGAGCTCCATGTTTCCCTAAGTCTGTAAAAGGTCACAAAATCTTTGACCCAGTGTCTCATTTAGGTATTTGCAGCCCCTCTAAATGAAAAAACAAACAAAAAAACCCCAAACCCACATTATTTTATTTATGATCTAAATCTCATTTCCCCTCTATCAACAATCAATCACATGGTCCATCACTAACCAATAAAAAGGGACAGAAGTTGCCTTATCTGTAGAGAACAAAAACCCCTGGGTTCTACAAATCCAAGACTAAGATTAACTTTAAATAAGTAAATCGGACAGTCAGGTTCCCACAATACATTACTCTATTTGAGCACTAGGAAAACACGGGGCACTCAGAAAGCTTCCATCAGTTTTAAGCTTCAGAGCGTGCTAAACTGCATTCCTACCACTGTTACGGCAAATATTATTTTAAAACAATCCCCCACCCCTACCATTTTCTTGGGCTTCTTGCAGAGCTTCCTTCCACAGCTGGACAGACTTTTCATAGGATCCTAACAGGAAACACTCTTCACCTACAAAGTTTTTAACCAAAAATTAGCTATGGTTAATTACATTACTTTATGAAAGTTTACTTTAAAACTCAGTGGATACAGCTCAGCCAGAAATTTTGGAAAATGAATAACTGTAACCAATCGATAAAATCAAAGCCCAGATTAGCTATATACTGCATTGCTTATTCACGTAGTTAGCTTATTCATGTGTTTATAAAGATACTGACCCTCGATAGACTTGAGCTCCAAGGTCGGGTCCAGGCAGACTCCGGCGGCCTGCAGGGCAGCCTGTATGTGACATAACAAGGACTGGACAGTAGCTGTTTCATGTGCCATCTTTTCGGTTAACTGCCTGTCACCTGTAGGAACTCTGTGACTTAACTGTGTTTGATACCACAGAGTTTTTTTATACAGTGCTCTCCAGAGGACCAGCAATCTGCACACAAAGGTAGACAGTCACCAAAACCACACTTCAGACCAGGGATATCAGAAGCAGCACAGCCTCCTGCTTAGCCTTTGCGGTTGCTGCATTCTTCGCTGATGTCATGGCATACAAGTATACTTGTACACAAACTGATCGGACTTAAATATAACACAAAGTCCACTGATCAAATATACACTTCTTATATGTAATAATATTTTTTAAATTTTCACCAATGCTTTATGTACCTGTGGTCATTTTTCTATAGTACTTACCTAAACCAAAATCTGTCAACAATATCCTAGTTGCCCAAGGCTAATAAAATGTGTGTCGAACAACATTTGACATAAGTCCTAAAATATTTTTAGATTAAATAAAATCTATGGTGCTGAGTGCTAATGGATACAAGGTTTCTTTCGGGAGTGATAAAAATACACTGGAATTAGTGCTAATAGTTTTGCAACCTGGTGACCATACTAAAAATCACTGAATTTATAAACTTTAAAACAGTGACATTTATAGTATGGGAATTACAGCTCAATTTTTTTTTAAAAAGGAAAAAGTCTCTAATGCTGACGGTACCCCGATATGAAAGAAATTATACCTGTGGCCTGGCTGCGGAACAAGAGTTACTGCTTGCGGAGGAGTCTTTAAAGATGAGCACCAAGACCATTTTCCCCGAGAATGACTATCTTCAAGTATTTGGAAAATGGGTACCACCAATGAGTCTTGATTCGATGCTGAAATAACTTCGGGCTGCAGACAACACGTGCCGTTTAAATGATCAGCGACCATCCTGAGCAAGTGGAAACAGGCTAAGAGCCGCTCCAAGGACAGCGGGCCCCACCGCGGCCGAGGCAGCAGCAGCTGCACAGCGCTGGCGGCCAGCTTCAGCACGGGCCCCACCGCCGGTCCGGACCCCACGGCCCAGTGCTGGGCCGATAAGCACTGATGCAGGAGTTGAAAGACACAAAGCACCCATGCATTTTGTCTTGGGCTTTTGCTTAAATAAAGGTCAAGTTTGGGGAAAGGGCATTCTATAAATTGAAGAATGTAGAAAAAATGAGTAATGCAAACTACTGTGTAATTTAACATTAAATGTTTCTCCTTCACATTTTTTGAAATTCCAATAGTCCACGCTGCAAGAAGATTTTTCTGGACAGAATGCAGTTCTGCAATGGTTCTGTCTGACTCCTCGGTGCTGTCCTTTGCATGTATCGTATCAAACATAGACGCAAATTCCAGTCTTCCCTCCTCAGCACTACTAAACAACGGATTGTTTTTCCGGTTCCAAAAAGAGGATAAGTTGTTTGGAAAGTATGTGCTTTCGTTAGTTTCTTCTGCTTCAAAATCCTAAAACATGAATGAAAAAAATTATACTTAATACCTTACAAATATAATCATTTGGTGTTCTCAAATTTCTCTTCCTTTAACAAGGGAAAAACAAAAAATCTTTTCTTGGCATAACATCAATAAGTAACTGTTCAAAGCGAATGAAACACTGCCACTAAGTACCTGCAAGTCTGCTGGTTTTCCATGTAACTCCACTGTTTCTTCTTCCTGCAAGAACCTGGGGACAGCAGGATCAGCCGAACGCTCCACTCCTTGGTGTTCTAAGAGGATCAGCCTCAGGGAATCCAGTGATCTCAAGTTCAGCCCTTTGCCTTTCGGCTACAGAAGGTTTCCAGGAGCAAAATTTTATCAGAGGTTCTATTCCAAGCAATTAAAATTCTATAGACAACTGTATACAACCCAAGAAAAATTTTTTTTAAGATTTTATGTATTCATCAAAATTAAAAGCTTCTGCACAGCTAAAGAAAACAGTATCAAAATTAAAAGAGAACCAACTGTATGAGAAAACATATTTGCCAATGATACCTCAGACAAGGGTTTAATCTCCAAAATATATAAAGAACTTACAAGACTGCACTCTAAGAAGACAAGGAACCCAATTAAAAAGTGGGCAAAGGACTTGAACAGACACTGCTCCAAGGAGGACATAGAGAAAATCCAAAGACACATGAAGCGATGCTCAATATCGCTAGCCATCAGAGAGATGCAAATTAAAACCACAATGAGATACTACTTCACACCAGTCAGAATGGCCATCATAAACAAAGCAACAAACAACAAGTGTTGGAGAGGATGTGGAGAAAGGGGGTCCCTAGTGCACTGCTGGTGGGACTGCAGACTGGTACAACCACTATGGAAAGCAGTATGGAACTTCCTCAGGAAACTAAAAATGGATCTGCCTTTTGACCCAGCAATTCCACTGCTGGGACTCTATCCTAAGAATAATAAAACACCAATTCAAAAGAACCTATGTACCCCAATGCTCATAGCAGCACAATTTACAATAGCCAAGTGTTAGAAGCAACCTAGGTGCCCATCAGTAAATGAATGGATCAAAAAACTATGGTACATTTACACAATGGAATTCTATGCAGCAGAAAGAACGAAGGAGCTCCTACCCTTTGCCACAGCATGGATGGAGCTGGAAAGCATTATGCTAAGTGAAACAAGCCAGTCAGTGAAAGACAAATACCATATGATCTCACCTTTAACAGGAACCTAAATAACAAAACAAAGAAACAAGCAAAATATAACCAAAGTCACTGAAATAGAGGACAGGCTGACAGTGACCGGAGGGGAGAGAAGAGAGAATTTAAGGGGACAGTGGGAAGGGTTTACAGGAACAAATTTAAAGGACACATGGTCATAAGCTAAGGAGAGGGTGGTAATGGGAGGGAAGTGGGGAGGGTGAGAGGGGGGACTGGATTGGGAGTAAAAAGGAGAAAACTGTATATGAACAATGATTAAAATTTAAAAATATATAAAAAAACAGCAAAAATACATACATACATAAAGTAAAAAAAAAAAGATTTTATGTATTTATTTTTAGACAGAGGGGAAGGGAGGGAAAAAGAGAGAGAAACATTAATGTGTAAGAGACACATCATAGGTTGCCTGTCACAGGCCCCCAACCGGGGACTTGGCCCACAACCCAGGCACGTGCCTTGACTGGGAATCAAACTGGTGACCTTTCTTGGTCCCCAGCCTGGCTCTCAGTCCACTGAACCACAGCATCCAGAGAAGTATAGTTTTAAATTTGAGAAAAATAAGTCAATCTTGCCCTGGCTGATGTAGCTTAGTGGATTGAGCTCTGGATTGTGAGGCAAAGAGTCACCAGTTCGATTCCCAGGCAGGGCACATGCCTGGATTGTGGGCCAGGTCCCCAGTGAGAACCACATGAAAAGCAACCACAGATTGATGTTTCTCTCCCTGCCCCTCTCTCTAAAAGAAATAAATAAAATATTAAAAAAAAAAGAGTAGACACATTTTTAAAAAATAAGCCAGTCTTTACTAGTGATATCTAAAGTCTCTGTACCTTAGACAACTTCACACTTTGGTATGTCTTCTCCAGCCTCTGGGTGGAATCCAGCAGCAGGGACCTCACGAGCACCGACGGAGACAGGTTACCCAGGAAGCGCAGCGCCGTGACCATGTACCCGTCGGAAACGAGGAGGTAGGGCAGCCGCGAGTGTGCCTTCACGGAGAACCGCTGTCGCATGGGGTCGCCTTCCGAAGCCGACGAATCCACAGAACCTTCTGAATCTTTAAAGATAAACTGCTGCGGTCTAGCAAACGAACATGGAAATTCAAGAATTAGAGAGAAATCTTAGAGAAAACAATGGTATTACTCCAAAGAAAAAGCAAAACAACTATTCAGAGTTACAGAATGATGAACACGCAAGCAAATGAAGCACAAAAATATTACATGTGTAATATCTATAAGGAAAACTTAAGTGATATGTAACATACAGCTTTATGTGTTTTTTAAATTTTCCCTAAATTGTACTATTTAATTTCTAGTTTTATACAAACTATTTCAGAAAAGAATCAATATAATTCATTTTTACCATTAAAGAGAGTTAAATATTTAACTTTTCTCTTTACCATACATTGAAATATACTTGTAAGAATATAATTATGAGCTATGCGTGTGTTATGGAGGAGAAAGGGAAAAACTGAGAAGAACAACTGGAGATGATAGGGCTGAGTAAAATTTTATCAGTTTAAGATTGATCTGACTGAATTTCCACATAAACGTACTTATTGTTATGGTGGTGTGCTTGGTTCTGATTATTCACTATTGCTGCTTATGAACTTTGGGGCTTTATAAATATAAAAAGAACAATCAAAATATATTATGATTTAGGGGGTTAGGGAAGTATTCAAATGTAGATTTTATTGGCTAAATGGTCAACAGAAAACTGGCTGATTATAAAGTGTACACTACACCACAAATCTACAGAACCGTTAAAAATGACTTCATGAGAAGATATATAGGATATACTGTTAAACCAAAAAAGCAAAATAGAAAACAGCATATATCATTTATTTTGTTTTAAATAGAAAGTTATATAATTTTTCATTTGGGGATAACACTAAAATGTTAATTATCTTAGTTTTGTAACATTTGATTTTTAAGGTTTTTTAAAAATAATGAATATTATTTTTGTAATAAAAATACATTTTGAAGTCCCCAAATATTAATTTTAAGGAAGAATGTGAGAAAAGTCAATTATGAATCAGACCATAAGAATTAAGGAAAAATACTCTCACTAAAGGAAATGACAAATCTTTCCACTAGAATTTTCTATTGCTAAAAATTAAGTGTCAACTTTTGCTAAATATTAATCAAGGGCATACACCTCTTCTGTAAAGCAAGGGGGATAAATCAATTTTCAAAGGCCTTTGCAATTTTTTTGTCATCATCCTTTATTTCTTCAACCAATTATTATTTTCTTCATTTCACAGGAAAAGAAAGAGGCTCAAAGAACAACTTACCCAAAGCCACACAACAAATAAGTAGAAGAACCATGATTTGAATTTTGATCTAACTTCAAAGCCAATTGCTACCCCATCTCACAATTAAAAATTTAAATTTGGCTAACTTCTAAAGTCTTCTATCCATTTCCCCAAAGTTTTTCCATTTGGGAAAAAAGTAGATGAACCCATGTGCCAAGTTATATGGAGTTACTAATTTATTTAAGTACTCTCATTTTAAAATAAAGGACAAAGGACATACTTTTATTAACTCTTATATCAAAGAAAATAAAATTTTAGTGCTATTATAGAGTATTTAAATAACTTATACTTACATAGTCACAATGTCAAAGTTTCACCAGGATTAAGCCACAAAAAGAAATGAAAAAAACTATAAATAAACAGATATTGTCATGACAGACTCAAAGAAAAAACATGACAATTTGAAAGATGAAACTATAAACACACACACACACACACACACACACGGTAAAGTAATGCCAAAAGAGAAAAACTCCTACAAACAAATTAAAACAATTCCAGTGTCTCACCTATATGTTATGAGTGGGTGAAGAGGAATGAACTCTGCTGGCCCGAACTCTATAGAGCACCCGGAAGTGATGAGTGTCAGCAATTCCCCTTGGCAAGTCAGTAAAAGCAGGGAGCCGCGCTTCAACACGCAGGCCAGAAGAAGGCTATCCGGCGTCCAGCTGACATCGCCCACCCAGTAGGACCTAGAGAAAGCAAGACAGTATGTTTAGAAAGGATTCTACACAGTGTCTCCAACAATTTATAATGGCCAAGCAGGGGTGAAACCCTCAAAAAATAAGGGCAAAGGAATGGATGGCAGGCAACTGTCACATACATTTTGTGTATTTCTTTTCCCAGGGAAAAGGAGCAAACTCATAAACACTTACTCCCTACAATGTAGCAATCACAAATTTAGGCTCACAAGCAACTCATAAAATCAAAACATTCTCTAGAAGTGTTAAGCTCCTGAATCGCTCACATGTTAATTAGTATGGTTTTTAATCCTCCTGGGGGCCACCATGAAGACCCACTGACAGACGGGGAGGTCTGCACCGGGCTGGGGTCTCCGCAGCCTGCTAGAGCCCCACTCCACCGCAGACCCCCTCTTCACAGCGCCACCACCCCTGCTCCCTAGCCGTCTGGTGACCTGACCTTCATGGTTCATGGAGACACAAAGCAGCTCCCCCTTCTGTGAATGAGGGCTGCCCTGAGTCAAACAGACTGCTGGACTGAAACCAGTAACACTTTCAGAAAGAACTTTTGGGGAGGGAAAGAACAGACAAGGCTGGGTCGACCTAAAAACTTTGAAAATTCAGAGAATAGCAGGGAAAAGTGTTCAAAAAGGGAAATCAGGAGATCCGAGAGGAAATCCTCCTAATCTATGATTCCCCATAGGTCCTGGCGGTAGCTCTAGGGCCATCCAGCCACCACTGGTGCTGCTGTTGACCCGTGTGCAGAGAACACGAGCTTTGTTTAAAAGGCCCTAAGCACTTCGGCCTCTGAGTGCATAATGGCTTCCCAACCACGGTTTTCCATTTCAGCTTCTCCAATTAAGCCCAATATTTTGCTACCACTCGTGATTCTACTCCTCCTTGGGCAATGTAGAAAGAAATTAAAAAGGAAAAAAGAATATGTTCATGTATCTTCTACCCAACCAGACCCTTCCCTGAAGTACTCAAGGGTTTCCTTATATAAAGGAATTTTTACAATCTATCAAGCATAAATGCTGAAAATAAGTTATCTATCTAAACACCTATATGGATACCAATTGAATCATCAGAGACCTAATCTTATCAAACTCTTGGAAAAGAAAAGAAAAACACTATTTGGAAATACAAAAACGTTCTTACCTGACAAGTGTAGCTGGAACCACAGGATTCTTATTGCTACACCCTTTAAGGCTGCCACAGAGAGTAACAAAATTCAGTGTGTTTATAAATAATACCTGAGTTGCCTAGAAAAAAAATGACAACAAAACCACTAAAATTATTTTACTTTAATCATCACTTATAATTCTGGAGACCTAGAGATCTATTGTTATATCAGTAAAATATCTAGGGGTCTTTCCCAAATGGCAAAAAAAAATACTGACCACTTATATAACTCTTCTCTCTTTAATTCTGTATTTTAAGAACATCAATTACCATATTGCCTTTCTTTCTTCCTTTTCTGGTAATCTCTTTTCGCTTCTGAACGCCAAGTTTTAAAAACTATGGCAGCTAATTTAAATAATCTTACCAACTCGCAATGGTAAGTTGGATCAGAAAACATCAATTCAAAGAACATAAGGAACTATCTCCCAGGGAAATAAACATCTCAGCACTGGACCAAACTCTCTCTACAGGTTACCGTCGAGACAGACTACACGTCACTGACCTTCGGGTCCTTCTGATTGAGAGTCACTGCCAGGGTAAGGCCATCTCTGGAAAAGGCAGAAATCAGAGCTCCCCTTGATTTTACTGGTTCACACGGAGGAATCAGACTACCCAGAAGGCAATCTTGCTGTGCCCAGTGAACACGGTATGGTAAGGATCTGAGAAGGTAATGAAATAACTGAGAATGGGAAGTATAGTAACGTTTAAATTAAAACACAGTTCATTACTAAAAAGTAGAGTCCAACCAAATTCCTGCATGTGCACATACGTTAGGGGGCCTCTGAGCGACCGACCGTTCAGAAGCTTCACCCAGGTAACCAAAGGGCGGTCACCAGTTAAACTTGGTCAGTGTCAGAGTGTTGTTAGTAATAGCAAGTTCATAGCCAACCCCAGCACATCCGCTTCCACTACGGTTTAGACATATGTATTTCTACCTTACTGCTAATATTGTTAAAGGGATTAAATAAGTAAAGAAGAGGGGGTGTTTCAGGATAGTGTTCCATACTTGATGTGAAAACAGGTACATACACGCATATTCATTATAGTCCACTTTTCATTCATTTTACTATATATAAATTACATTTTAATAAGGAATTTTTAGCATAATAAAATAAATACAAAAACAACCAAAAGACACACTATTTTAGTAAATTTTATTTAAACATTATGTTTTTAATGCATTGTTTCTATTTTATTGGGCTTTTTAGAATAAAACTATTTTTAAGTAAAAAATTCTAAAGCATTTAAATTTGATACAATAGTAAATGCAAGTAAGTTATGGGCCTCTTAAAATTCTATTGAATTACTTTCCAAAATAGACTTTTTTAGTCTTAAAATAAGTAAACCATAGTCTGCCTTAACTTTTACATGGTCTCGCTTCCAAGAAGGGAAACAAAAGAAAAAAAAAATAAAACTAAAAATATAAAAACCTTCTAGATAATGAATTTAAAAATGAAAACTAAAGAAATAAAGCAGCCCTGGCTGGCGTAGCTCAGTGGATTGAGCACAGGCTGGGAACCAAAGTGTCCCAGGTTCGATTCCCAGTCAGGGTACATGCCTGGGTTGCAGGCCATGACCTTCAGCAACCGCACATTGATGTTTCTCTCTCTCCCTCTCTCTCCCCCCCTCCCTTTCCTCCTTAAAAATAAATAAATAAAATCTTAAAAAAAAAAAAAGAAAGCAATACTTTTAAGAAGAGAGGATTTGCAAAGTCTCGAAGTTGGAAGTCATAGTTCATTGACTAATCTTATTAGGTATTTATAAGCCAAAGGATAATAATGTTTTAAAAGGGATAGAAAATAAGGAAACATTTACCTCACCTTATAGGTATAAGTACATTCTCATGCCACCGCACTGCTAGAAATGTCACCTTCAGGCAGTCCCCAGAATAAAAAGTAAATGAACACAAGCAGCAGTCTCCAAATAACTGTAGATAAATTTAATATACTTTAATATAGAATTAATCTGAAAATAAATCAAGATATATAAAACATATATATTTCTCCTCATAAATAAATGAAATAAATCTAGATCCTGCTTATATTTTTATTCTTAACATTAAGTTAAAGACTTAACTAATTTATTTCTGAGCCAGGGGCATACCTCAAATGGGAAATCAAGGTGCAGTTTATTCTCTTAAGAAAACACTGCCATTAACTGGGGCTATAACTACAAAGATTCTTACGTAGTAATTTTCCTCTTCATTTCTAGTTACATATTATTTAATTAGGGCACTACCCTTGGAGGTGGGGGGAGATAGAGGAAAACAATAAAACCTCAAAATGCAACTTCTAACAATAGTGGATTGAGTAATAGAATGTTCATCCATGCACACTAAGAGCACCATGCCACTACATAAAATGTTTTTTAAGTTCATGAATGAATTATTTCCTGGGAATTAAACAGCTCACTTAGGTAGTTATATTTTAAAACTAGGGAAAATTAGAAGCAGGGAAAGAGGAAGCTCTAATTTCAAACCATTTCTAATAAACATTTCTTAAAATGTGACCAAGAAATCTAAAAATGTATTTTCCATAGTGATCTCAGAGACTGCGACAGCTGATGACCAGGGTCTGCGGCCCCGCCCGTGGCCCAGGCTGCTCAATGGCTTCTCAGACAGCGTCCGTCCTCAGAGCCCGACACCTCGACACGGTCTGATCCGGACTTTACCTCATTTCTTACAAAAACAGCATGTACTGCAGCTTCTTTATCTTCGGTGGAAGGCAAACGCACTGCTTCTTCGGGCAGGATCTGGGACCACCGGCCCATCAGTGAAGAGCTTTTGGAAGATAAGATATTCTTGAATTCCAAATATTCCCAAAGAAACACGCATCCAGAAGGAGTTATAATCAGAACTCTTTTCCCATCTCCAGATACATACAGATACAGTCTCAAAGAGCTTGCTGAAAATAAAACAGAACAGTAATTAAACTTGAAGTCTGAATTCCCTCCATAGAGTACATAATCAATCTACTCTGAAACCTCAATGATATCACCATTAAGGATGTACAAATAAGGCAGTAGTAATAAATTAAATAATAAATGTACAAAACAGTAACATTTATCACATATTTATGTGGTATTAGTCACCCATTGTTATCAGCTATGTCAGGCATATCAGACTCCAAGATGAATCTGTTAGGTTGGTCAAAAAGTCCATTTCGCTTTTCCATAAAATAAGACACATTTTTTCATTCTCACCAGTAGTAACTTTATTGAGTTGGATATTTGAGCATGTCGGCTATCTCCCGCTATTGGCTTCTAGTGGGTAGAGGCCAGGGGTGCTGCTGCACATCTTCCAATGTATCAGACAGCCTCACAGCAAAGAATTATTTGGCCAAAATGTCAAAAGTACCAAGAAACTTTGCAAACCACTTTTGACATGTTTGATCATCACAGCGCCTTCTCCATCCACTACACAAATCTTTTTTTGTGTTTCAGTTGCATTTTCCCTTTCTTAAAATAATAAAACATAATATGCCAAAAGAAGATCTTCATCCATCTTCAATATTAAATTGGCTACACAAAAATTCACCAGTTTTGATAAGTATTTTTTAAATGCACACTATGACAGCTGTCACAACACAATCTAACAAAATTGTTTTGAACGAAGTTAAAGATAACTAAGCACTACTAGAGCCACCATACAAAAAAAACTAAATAAACTTTTTGGCCAACCTAGTAAGTACTACCATGAATAAACACCACCAAAAAAATATATACATATAACATATATATGAGTATACGTATACACACACAGATTTTTAAAATAGTAATAGAAAAATGTTTCACCTTCTTTTCCTGTTTATCGAGTTAAACCAATTTAAACCAATTTAAACCAATAAATCCTCACCTATCGCAGCTTGAATCATTTCCTTGGGCTTTTCAGTTGCTTGCACGGTTTTCAAACAATCGTGATCCTTGTTCCAAAGGAAAAGCTCCCCTGTGGTAAGCAGCCCAGCCAGCCACGCATCTGTTTCCAGAAGGAAAATGTGATACTTACAAGCGAATGCTTTCCCAAATTGTTGCCCCAAATTATTAAAAGAATTCAGTTAAGCTATCCTTTGGAAAACATCAGTACTACTCCACCATTACTGGACGTTGTCAGGACAACAACATCCTTCAGGAAAGGCTGCAGATGAGGGATTTTCTTCTTTGTCCTCCCTGAGAGCAGGTTAATTTCATTTATGAGTTTGTCATCCAGAAGAAAAACAGCTTCATTTTCCTAAGAGAATAAATATGTGAGAGAATAAGGAGGTGCCACAAGTTAATTCAAACTCTTCTCCATAATATCCTAAAGAGGAAAACAAGGTGACATTTTAACAAGATTACACATTTGTACCACAAACCATAAACTGAACAATAAGATTGACTAGGTATCCTAAAGATTTTTTCAGTCTCTCTTAAAATACCTCATTAAAATTACTTTGTAAAATGAACTAATGATTGCAATTTAGATTTCTCTGAATTTTAAAGTTACAGGAGTGTCTTCTAACTCTGCTAAGCCAAAACCGGGCCATCGATTTGAACAGTAGTGTGTGCAAGTTTTTAAATCATTTATTTAAAATAGATACGGCTTCTGCACTCCCCAGCTCTGATCACTCTTTATTACCTAGAAAAAGTATGCTGGTTTGAATTAACTTTGTCCTCACGTGTTCTAGGGCAGTGGTTTGCAAAGTCCTGCCTGACCAGCCACGTCAGCAGCAACACCTGAGGCCCAGTCAGAAATGCATATTCTTCCACCCCAGGCCGACTGAGTCAGAGACTCTGGGACAGGGCCCAGCACTGTGTTAACAAGATCACCACATGATTCTGACCATCGTCAAGTTCATGAGACACGGTTCTAGAACAGGTAAATGAATGGTATAATTTCTCACAGGCAGTGACACCACACCAAATTTCTTAATTGTAATAATTATAATAGAGTCTTAGAGGCTTTTACAGGTTTGCCCACCTTCCCTGAGATGGGGAACCTATTCCATACATTGTGAATAGCATTCCCAGACTGCTTGCGTATTGTCACCCATCTTTTTTCTGGGTCTAAGGGGCGCTTTATCGCAGTCACGAAAACCGCAATGGAGGGAACACCCACTGATTGTTCCAGTAGGAAAAGGTTCAGCAGATTAAATATTCCCTGTTGACAAATGCCATCTCCACCATCTTAAACATAATGTGAAAAAAAATTGCAAGTAAAACATTTCTTCTAAATAGACTAACTTTCTGGGAAAGCTAATTTACTGTAATAAAAACAAAACCCTGTTCAGTGGGCAAGTGATCCTTCTAAAGATGGATTTTATTGTTTAAATGCCATTGGACATTCTTCAATCTCAGAGGCAAAACACCCGTTTAACACACAGTACAACTAGTATCGTATGAACAAAGAAACACCGACCTGTCCCAGCCAGGAGACTCGCGGCCAGGGTCTCTTCTGCTTGATGCTCGTGGATGTCAAAACTTCTAATCTTATCTCCATGCTTGTTAGGATGCCAGTGACCAGTCAAGTAAAAACAAAACAGTCACAAGGTGCTACAAAAAGCAGAGGTAATGATAATAATAAAGATAGCCCATAATATTCACTGAGGATCTTAATTTAGGATTTACACAAAGATTGCGTGTTTTACTTCTTTAACAGCCTGATTCTCTTTTTCAGGGAAGATACTGACAATACACTCAGCATCGCATCTTACGTCTTCAACGGTCTGGCAGATGCATCAGCTTTTTTGACAGGTTTTATTTCTCACACTATGAAGGTAAACGGGAACCAGGAAAAGATCCGGACAATGCAGTTTCTGCATGATTTGTCTTCTTCAGAGTGGCAGGCTGTATTTTCCAACGACGGCCACAAAAGTATCTCCCACCTCACATGCTTCTCTCACACTGTGACCCTGGCACTTCTCTCATAGGTCACTTCTTGGGTCTACGCTTTATCCCTTGGAACAGGATGGGATCTGGGCTATTTTAACCAAGAATCAAGTGGAAGTGATGCACTTGCCAAGGCTGGACCACAAAAGGCGACACAGCTTCCACCTTACTCTCAGGAATCACCGCTCTTGAAGCCTGCAGTCACCGAGTCAGCAGTCCAGCTGCCCCGACTCACCGGGCTGCACGAAAGCCCCGACGAGCCCACATAGAAATGAGGCCCAGAGAGAACACGAAGGGAAGAAGCCCGGCCAGTCCCTGTGCTGGGTGTGAGGGCAGTCACAGTGAGGCGAACCACAGTGTGTCAGAGCCCAGGCAAGGGGCAGAGAGCGTCGTCATGGACAAATGGTCCATTCTTGGGAGACTTTCAGGAGGATGGTCACACTGTGGGACATCCTGCCACAGAGCTTTGGAACTTAAACTGAGCGAGGACACAGAAGCCCTGTGGAAAGGGATCCCACTGACCAAACCGAGGACAATTGGAGCATCAAAACTAATTACAGTAACAGATTTAAAATCCATTTAACAAAGCAGGAAACTGACTCCATATGCATTTTAAAAAGTAAATAAATTGAACATGTGATGACAAATGGTACATTTATATTGTTTCAAAGTACCTCCTACAAAATACTCATTAATTGCAAAGGAGAAAAGATTAACTGTACAATGGAAAAGCCAGGCAGACTCCATTTAATCCATGGATCAAAATGAAAATGATCGGTAATGGGACGAATGGAAATCATGTGCCACCAATAGACAAATGAGAAAAATATCTGTGCCACGTGTGTGAAAGACACATAACCAGAGTCACAAGGAAATACCATACAAACCCAAATGGAGGAACATTCCACAAAATACCTGATATGTAACCTTCAAAAGTTTTAAGGTTATGAAAGTCAGGAAAAGACTGCAAACAGCCCTGGCCAATATGGCTCAGTTCGCTGGAGCATTGTCTGGTAGCCAAAGAGATGCAGGTTTGATTCCTGGTCAGGTACATACCTGGGTTGTAGGTTCGATTCCTGGTCTGGGCACATATGATCCCAGGTCCAGACACATAGCAGACGCAACCAATTGGTGCTTCTCTCTCACATTGATATTTCTCTCTCTCCTTAAAAGCAATGAGAAAATGTCCTTGGGTGAGGACAAAAAGAAAAAAAAAAGATTGAGAATAGAAAAGCTGATAACTAAACACAATGAGTAATTATAACTTTCATCCTTTCATTATAAAGGATAACACTGAACAACCAGAATAGCATGAATAGGAAGAGAAATAGGTGGCTGTGATGTATTAATGTTCATTTTCTGATCTAGATGTTTGTCATGCAGTTATGGAAGTGAATGTCCTTGTTTGTGAAAATACACACTAAAGCATTCAAGGATAGCCCTGGCTGGTGTGGTACAGTGGACTGAACACTGGCCTGTGAACCAAAAGGTCACTGGTTCGATTTCTGGTGGGGGTACGTGCCTGGGTTGCAGGCTGGGTCCCCCAGCTGAGGGCATGAGGGAGTTGACTAATGGATGTTCTATCACACGTCAATATTTCTCTCCCTCTTTTTCTCCCTCCTCCCCCACTCCCTGAAAATAAATAAGTAAAATCCTTTTAAAAATAAAAATATTCAAGGATAAGAGAACATCAGCTTGTCATTCACTCCCAAGTGGTTCATAAAAAAAAGTTCTCTGCCCTGGCTGGGGTAGCTCAGTGGATTGAGCACGGGCTGCAAACCAAAGTATCGCAGGTTCGATTCCCAGTCAGGGCACATGCCTGGGTTGCAGGTCATGGCCTCCAGCAACCACACATTGATGTTTCTCTCTCTTTCTCCCTCCCTTCCCTCTCTAAAAATAAAATAAATAAAATCTTTAAAAAAAGTTATCTGTAATCTATTTGCAGTTTTCCTGTAAGTCTAAATTAATATTTCAAATTATTTTTTTATTTTTACAATTGTGACATCTTGAACAAAGATGGTATTTGGTCATTGGCCTGAATTGTGTTCACTCATAGCTTTATTCTGCCTTCTTTTTTTACTTTTAATTTTATCTTCCTAATTCTATTTAGTTTATGAAATCCAAAAAAATGAATTTCCTTTGTATGATTGATACCATAGTCAAGAAAATAGCTAATTTTAAAAACTAAAATTAGCTTGCCCTGGCTGGTGTGTCTCAGTGGTTGAGTGCCCGCCTGGGAATCAAAGCGTTGCCGGTTTGATTCCTGGTCTAGGGCATATACCTGGGTTGCAGGCCAGGACTCCAGTAGGGGGCGTGCAAGAGGCAACCACACATTGATATTTCTCTCCCTCTCTTTCTGTCTCCCTCCTGCTCTCTAAAAAATAAATTAAATCTTAAAAAAAATAAATAAAATAAATAAAAATAAAATTAGCTTTAAAAGAAAGACTATTCTCAAGCATAGTACAGAATGACCTATCAAGGTGCTAGCCATCCTCATACTACACATTGTTTTGTATTATTACAGTGTTTCCAGTTACTCGGAACCCTAATATTCTAGATGACTACTTCCTTGGATAGCATTTATGTTTCTACATTTTTAATATAAAGAGTATAAATAAGAAATTATTTTAAAAGAGCTAACCAAGTGTGAGAGTAATGATAGCATCAGAAAAGCATCATTTGCAGCTCCTAAGGACCTAACAGACGTAGTCAAACAGTATCGGTGGCTGCTAAAGCTATTAGGGGAAAGTAGAATAGATGGAGAACTCGAAAAGAGATGGACAAATATGCCAGAAGCCCCCTATTCGATCTTAAAATTATTAACAGTGAAACAGACATTAGATTCCTGATATGCTGCTACACAGATCGGCAGTACACAGAACCTCTATGAAATATTCTTACAAAGAAAAACATTAAAAACTGAGCCTAAATCTGTGTCTGAATCCAACCAGCAGCTGATAAAAAACAAAGAGTAAAGGAACATACTGAAAACACCAGGAGAATACAGTCAACCAAATTCAGAATGGAAGAAATTCTACAGAATAAATCCGTGAAATAAAATAGGAAACCATGAAGTCATATAACTCTAAGTGGAAAACTTGAGCATTTGATGAAAATAATGGATAAATGAGGCAATTTCTTCAGCAAAAAAACATGGCATTGTAAAAGGGAGGAAGGAGAGAAACTGTTATACATATATTTTACATATAATAATGCACAGACAGATAGAAAGAGTAACAACCAAATGCAATACATGAAAACCTTTTCTGGACCTCAATTCAAATAAACCAGTTGGAAAAAGACATTCAGCAGCAGCTAAAAGTTGAATAAGGGAGAGCTCTGTGAACTGTGATTGCTGGACTATGTTAACTGAAAAAAGTGAAGTACAGTCTACGGCCATACCACCCTGAACTTGCCTGATCTTGTCTGAAAAAAGTAAAGTGCAAAAGAGTGTAAAAAGAGGAATATAATATATCATTGAATTTTACAAAAAGACAGAAAATAAAACAAATGAATGAAATAGGTTAACTACCAAGGGTGGAGCAAACAAAGTGGAAAGGCTAGGAAGGGAGTGATATTTCTTAAAATAGCTTTTTGTACAGTTTTGACTTTTGGAATTATGTTAATTAAAACATGAAGTGGTCAGTCTTGGTAACAAAATAGAAGTCCTTTATATTTTTCCTGGAACTTTTCTGTAAACTTGAAACTATTTCAAATTCAAAAAAGACAACAGGAAAATCTAGGTATTTGATAACATCAAGAAATTAATGTTATTTTTGGTGATATGTGGTAATTATATTATAGATTTGGGGGGGGGGGGTGTGTGTTAAGGGTCCTTACCTCTCTTAGATATAGAATACAGTATATACTTAAGCATTTATGCCACAGATGTCCTTTAAATACTCCAGATGTGTACTCGGAGATAAACTTTCCAACTAAAAGGTAAAGGGTAAAGGTAGCTCAAGATGTGAGGATGGAGCCCTAGAGGATTTGATGTTTCCACCGCCTGTTATTAGGCGAAGATGATTTCGGCTACTGTCACTCAAAACAGTAGCCGACAATAACAAACATCACCAAACAAGATTTTTAATGAAAGAAAAAAAATAAATATAACCTCAACACACAAAATGTTAGGAAGGGAAAATATTAAGTCTACGCAAAAAAAAAAAAAGTATCTTCATTTAAAATACACAGGCCAATGCAATTTAAGGGCAACACTCAAAGTGCTTCTGTGGTTTCCACCACACACACGAGTCGTAAGAAATCACGTCCGTCCCGCCAGGTTCAACCAACTCATCATCAACTATCGTCAAACACGTTAAACAGGTCAGAGACGTGGGGGGAGTCTCCGCACGACCACCTGGCACAAGTCCTCCCCAGGGGCTCCTCCGAGGCTTTCCCCACCCCCGACCCTGCCGAGGAGGCTCGGCAGCGGGAGGTGCCCGCGGGGGACAGGACAGGAGCTGGGGGACCGGCCCGGGAGCCCCACGCCTCCGTCGGCCCGAGGATGCTGCGGCGGGAGGACCAGGCCGGAGGCCTAGGAGGAGGGAAGGCCGAGTGTGGGGCGGAAGGAAAGGACGAGGGGGGCCGCGAGCGGAGGGGCTGGGGAGGTCGCGGACATGCAAGACAGACGGGTGAGAGGGGACCGAGGAGCCGCAGGAGGCGGGAGGCCCCTCGGCCGGAGGAGGCGGTGGGACTCTGAGGGGCAGGAATGTGCGGGCAGTTACCTCGGCCAGGGCCGGGCCCCTCCGGGGCGGGAACCGCGCGGCGTTGCGGAGGGCCGAGCGGGCGGCGCGGCCGGGAGGCGGGAGGACGGCAGCCGCGGGCCCAGCCGGCCGCCCAGACGGGAGTCGGCGGCCAGGCGACGGCGGGAGGCGGGGAGGAGACGGGAGCACCAGGCCGGGAGCGCGGACGGGGATCTGCACTGCTCCTCCTTCTCCTCCTTCCCAGCCCCGCCCGGTGTCTTCGGCTCCCGCCTCAGTCCTCCGCAACCGTAACCGCAGCTCGCACAGCCTTGGCGTCGCTCTCCAGCCCGCGCTCGCCGGCTTTTATTCCCTCCGGCGCCCCGCCCACCCCATCGCCCCGCCCACTCAGCCGGCGCCCCGCCCACCCGCCCGTGCCTCCCGGGCTGTGGTAGGTCCAGGCTTCCCTGCGCCTGGCGGAGCTTCAGACTCACGGCTTCTGAGTGCCTGGGAGTTGGGCAACGCTTCCCAGGAAACCGTCTAACAACAGGCCTCTGAGTACCGTAAGTCACGGGGTGTCACCCCGCTAGTGGAGACCGCCACGGACCCCAAAGGAAAGGGGTTGTTCACTGCCCTCCGCGGATCGCGGCCACCGAAAGCGCTCCGAGAACCGCGTCCTTCCTCGCAATCCTGGCGGCTTGTTTATTCCCCGCACTGTGCTCGCTTCTTTCGCCCCAGCCCCGGTCCAGCCCACCGACTGGGAACGGTCACGAACAGCAGCTCTGCGGCTGAGTTTGGCCTGGAAACGCATTTTTCTGTAGCTTAAATGTGCAGGCTTTAGGCAGTGGCTTGCTCTGGTTTGCCCCCTCTTCACGTGCTGACGTCACTGGCCTGGGGTTTGAAAGCCTTCGCCTTGTTACCCTTGGCTAGGATCAACATGTTCTGCTGAGTAAACCGCCCAGCCCTCCCAAGCGAAGAGCTGCTAGGTTCGCTTCTCTTACTAAGCGAGATATACAGGGCAGGAGAACTCCCCGAAGCATCCTGAACCACCCCTATCCCTCTGCTTGGGTGTGGGGTCACAGGCCGCTGGAAGGCTGGCAACTCAGCACCCATTTATCTCAAAGCTTAGAGAACTGAGATGCTTCAAGTTCGCCCAAAGTCAGGAAGAGCTTACTAGAATGAGCACAGAACATCTCAAGCAGAAACCTTCAGGAACTAAGAAATCCTGACACAGTCCCACAGTTTTTTTCCTTCTCATTTCTAGGTTTCAAGATGTGATACTAATAGGGTAACTGTGGCTGACTTTGCTGTATGGCTGTAAGACCTGGAGGTATTGGTGTTATTCTGGAATTAATTAACTGTTCAATGCCTTTACCTGTTCTTTAGATTTTACAGGAATAACTACAATATGCTAAAATAATTGAATGTCTATAATGTGTGAGACACTATGCTGAGTACGAGGGTGTACACAGAAAATGAAATCTGTTAATTGTGTATTTATTCCTACATGTTGAAACTTCAGTTACCTTCAAAGTACTCTCCATGTGATGCAATACACCTATTGAGATGATTTTGTCACTGCTCAAAACAGTTTTAGAGCTTGTCAGTTTTGATGCCTTTTAGTGCTTCTGTTGGTTTTTGTTTCACCTCTTCCACGTCGGCAAAACATTTTTCTCTGAGGACTTTTTTCATCTGGGAAAACAAAAAAATTGTCTCTCCGGGGCAAGATTGGGTGGATAGGGAGGTGGGGCATGGGGGTTGTGTCATTTTGGGACAAAAACTGCTGAACACTCAGTGCGGTGTGGGCAAGTGCACTTGTAAATCACCCACCATGAAATGGGCAAACGCGTTCAGTCTTCAAAAAAGATTCACTGAAGCTGAATGCAGCCTCTCACAACAACACCAGCTGGTACACTGAGGGTTCTTAGAACACTCACCTAGCAATGGAAGCCTATACTACAAGGGCCCCCCGCTCCAGCAGATTATTCCAGGGTTTTCTTGGGGTCCTCTGTCATATGAAGAAAGGTAGATAATATTGTCCCTATAAAACACTTATAGGCATGTGAATTACAGTGCAGTGATGAATTCCATGGTGGCAAAATGCACTCTTCATGCTGCCACCAGAATGAGAGATGGGCAGGTCAGAAGCCTCTAAGCCAGGTTTTAAATGGAGAGCAGTTCAGTGTGAAGTACGTGCATCTGGTGGTGCCTTTGGACTCCCAGGTGGAACTGCGTAGTGAACGATTAGAAATGTGGTTCAGAAACCCAGGGGGAGGACTGTAGGGAATAGGATGTGGAACCTAAGCATCTGTCTCCCCTTCAGCCCTTCCTGCACTTTTTAAAGCTCTCCTTTCTTTAACATACACACGTTCAATTTTATTTTAATCATTGTTCAAGTACAGTGGGAATGTGTGTATATTAAATAATAAAATAAAATTGGAAGAAAAAATACATACACACGTATACTGATGAGTTTAGTAAAAAACATCAATTCTTATGTGAATGCGAAAGGGGTGGAAGAGAACCGTGTGCACTCAATCCGAGTGCACTCAAATAAAACAAGCTTGAGGATTCCCCATCAGATTTGGTGTTTTGTAGCTATAGCGCCAGATATGTAATAACTGAGGACCTTTGGTAGCAGCTAATAAAATCACATCTGACTAGCCGGAACAAGGGGCAGGGGATGTATTGTAGAGGTTCTGGTGGATCCCACAGAATCTAAGGAGTGGGTTCAACGACCAGTCTTTGGGAAAGATGGGGACCAGGAGAGGAGGTGGGTGTCCCCTTTAGAGCAGCGCTGTCTAGAGGAAACACCTGTACTGATGAAAATGGTCTCTGTCTGCTCTGTCCAGTGCGGGAGCCACAAGTTGCAAGTGATACTGAGCACTGGAAATGTAGCCAGTGCAAATGAGACACGGAGGGTTTTTTTTATTTTATTTTTATGAAATTCAAATAGCCACATGTGGCTCGTGGTTCCTGCATTGCCCCGTGCAGCTTCAAAGCTTTGCCCACTAACATGGCTCAGCTGCAGTTATTCTCAGCTTCTACCTCAGCTGAAAATCGCAGCTCTCTTGGAGGGAACACGCACGTGATGCAGTTTGGGCGAGATTCACTCCTGGATCAGTCAGCTATGGCTAGGACCAGAGAGTACAGAAGTGGCTGCTGAGGGCTTGTCTGTGTTTCAGAGTCCACTCTTCCTCCACCAGGGATTCATTATAGGCTGAGGTCTACGATAAGATGGAGTGGTGAATTATTTAGACTAGACTGCTGCATCAAAAAGCCCCTCTGATACATCTGTGGCCTAAATAACGTAGATGCTTATTTCTCTCTTGTGTAACTATTATAAGGTGAGTATTCGGTTTGGTGGAGTTGCTGTGCTCTGCACAATCATTCAGAGATAAAGATTCCTTTAAGACGTTTCCTCTGTCGTTCTCCAGTGTCTTGTGGCATAGTCAAAATGGCCACAAGGACTTCCAGCCAAAGGCAAGGGGAAAAGAGTATGCCCAGTTTTAAGACCTGGGCCCACAAATATCACTCAAAGTTTCTGCTTATGTTGCATTGGAGAGAACTTAATCTGGGGATCACACCTAACTGCAAGGGAAGCTGGGAAATGTATTTTAGCAATGTACCCAGTAAGACTCAACGTGATTTTTGATGGGCAGGATTTTTAGCGTGTGGTTAGAATACAAAAAATAATAATACACATTTCCTGACTTCGAGGGTATCACAGGTTTGGTGAGGAGATAGATGAGTACTTAACTAGCAATGAATTAGGAACATGCTCTGAGAACTCTACAAAAAGAATGGCCTAAAGCACTGTTTCCCAGACTTTACATATGAATCCCCCAGAACTCTTGTCAAAACCTCTGATTCAGTCACTTGGGGGCGGGGTTGGGGATTGAGACCTGCTTTTCTAACAATCTCCCACGTGATGCCAACCCGTGCCTCGGACCATACTTTGAGTAGCAGGCGATTTCAGATTCAGCAAACCCCACAGAGGGAATGGCATTTGAACTACCTTTGCAATCAACTGTAGTGACTGGGACCTACTTTGGATGTTACACGAACTATGTTCAACTTCGACTCTGTGATTTTATGCGTGATTTAAATTGCCAACCTATAAGCCTATTAAAGATCTTAAACAACAGAGAATTTCACACACACTGGGCTGAACAGCAAAAGAAGTTGAGTGGCTCCTGAACACAAGTTCGGCAGGTGTCTTGCAGGTTTTGACCAGGCAGGTCTTGTGTGTTCCATTTTTTCTAATTCACGCATCAGACTGGCTTTTTTTTAATGATAAAGTGACAAGACGGCAGATTTACACCTATTTAACAAAGAACATGTAGTTACAATTTTTTTTCTGTAATTGAACATTTTCATGAGCCTCCACCTCAATGGGTAACAAGGAAAGTCTTTATCTTGACAAGTAATTTTACTCCCATTTCTCCTTTGGTGAAGTTTCCAACAAATTCTCTAGCCTGCCGATGTTCTCATTCTCATTCTACTTAATCGACAGAGCGGACTCATGATGATAGTAGTAGGAGGGGTTTTTTGTGCCTTCAGAACATTGGTGGACAGAGTGATCTCACTCAAACTTTGTTTTCTGTATGCTGACCCATCACTGCTTCAGGATGCCTGATGCTTGCTCCTGGGTCGGTTGCACTGGTGTCTAATGTGGTACATGTAGTGAGTCTCTAATCTTCTGGGTGATGGTGCTACAGTGTCCATGAAGCCTCAGACACATCCTTCATTCTTCCACTCCACTGCCTGTACCATGGGGTCCTCTTGCTCTCAACAAACTTGTCCTGAGAACTGACAGCAGGTCAGGAATGTTCCCATCACCTTTTGTTTTATTCTACTGGGATCACCCAAACTGGGGGCGAGGGAGCATCCTAAAAGACAATATTTTCCAATAACTGGGAAAAGCTACTCTGCTTTCAACTTACTCTTCAACTCTGCCTCCATGAGATTTTACCTTGAAATACATGTATATCTGATTCCTTTTCCCCACTAAGTCAGAGTTCTCTTCTTCCTCATCTTGCCTGAGTAGTACTCCTCTTAATGTACATTCCGAGTCCTCTCTGGATTGTCCCCACACCGTGGCTTATGGTGGAGCTGCGTATTCACACAGTGGTTTGCGTTTGATATACAGGGTCTGGCAGAAGTAACGCCTGCTTGAGTGTAGTTGGTAGGTAATAATAGTAGTGTGATAATTTATAGCTTTAATTTGAACATTTCACCTAAAATGTTATATGGTGTGCTTGAGAGTGAGTGATGTTACAGTTACATGCTTATGATTTTGTAATAAAAAAGGAGTTACTTGTGCCGGACTTCATATAACAAGAAATTTAGAGAGCCACTTTCTCTGTGAATAAAGCTGAACTAACTGTCTGCAAAGAATCAAATAATTTTGCTTGGAAATCCCGTACTGTTCTCCACAGTGGCAGCACCAGTCTGCATTCCCACCAACAGTGCATGAGGATTCCCTTTTCTCCACATCCTCGCCAGCACTTGTTTGTTGATTTATTGATGGTAGCCATTCTGGCAGGTGTCAGGTGATTATTTCATTGTGGTTTTAATTTGCATCTCTCTGATGATTAGTGATATTGAGCATTTTTTTTTCATGTCTATTGACCATCTGTATGTTCTCTTTGGAAAGGTGTCCGTCCATTCAGGTCCTTTGCCCATTTTTAAATTGGATTGTTTGTCTTCTTGGTGTTCTTTATATATTTTGGAATTAAAACCCTTATCCATCCTTCCCTTACCCCTCTAAAAATAAATAAAATCTTTAGAAAAAAAAACCCTATCCAATATATTACTGGCAAATATGTTCTCCCATATAGTGGGTTCCCTTTTCATTTTGTTGGAGGTCCCTTTAGCTGTGCAAAAAGCTTTTAAAATTAGTCCAATTTGTTAATTTTTCCCTTTGTTTCCCTTGCCTTAGGAGATATATCAGCAAAGATACTGCTCGGTGAGATGTCTGAAATTTTACTGCCTGTTTTCTTTTAGGATTTTTATGGTTTTGTGACTTACATTTAAGTCTTTTACCTATTTTGAGTTAATTCGTGTGTGGTGTAAGTTGGTCTAGTTTCTTTTTTCTTTTTTCTTTTTTTTTTGCATGTACCAGTCCAGTTCTCCCAACACCGTTTATTGAAGAGACTATCTGTACTCCATTGTGTGTTCTTGCTCCTTTGTCAAAAATATTGACCATGAAGGCATGGGCTGCCTTTTCATTTTTTAAATGTCTTGAAAAGCAGCTGTTTTACATTTTTATGTTCAATTTAGCAACTTGGTGTCATTCGGGGTTTCTGTGTCCTAAGACACCTGCCTAATTCAAGGTCATTATTTTTCTTCAGTTTCCCTTCAGCAGTTTCATACTTTCACCCTTTTAAAATTAATTAATTAAGACAGATGTGGTTGATTTTAAAAAAGATTTTACTTATTTATTTTTAGAGGGAAAGGGAGGGTGTAGAGGGAAACATCAGTGTGTGGTTGCCTCTTGTGCACCCCCCACCGGGCACCTGGCCTGCAACCCAGGCATATATCCTGGTTGGAATCAAACCAGTGACCCTTTGGTTCACAGGCCCATGCTCAATCCACTGAGCTACACCAGCCGGGGCTCACCTCTTATATTTAGGTCTATGATGCATATCAAGATAATTTTGTATGAGGTAAGTGTTGAGGGTATTTTTCTGTGTGGATATTCAACTGTTCCAGCACCATTTATTGAAAAGACTATTATTTCCCCCATTGAATTACCTGAGCACCTTTGAAGAAAACTGAGTGCTCATATGTGTGTATCTATTTCTGTACTCGTTTCATTGATATGTATATCCTTATACCAATGTCACATTATCAGTTAATGTACCTTTATAATAAAAATCTTAAAATCAGTAGAATGCTTTCCAAATATTTTCTTTTTCAGCTGTTCTGGCTAGCCTAGGACCTCTGATTTCCATATATATATATATATTAGAATCAGTTTGTCAATTTCTATAAAAAAAAAAAACCCTGCTGGAAACCTGGTTGGGAACGCATCAAATCTGTATATCAATTTGGTGAGAATTGATGTGTTAACAGGCTGTTTTCCAATTCATGGAGGCACATCATCATTAAATTGCCAAAGATTAGAGATAAGGGTTCTTAAAAGCAGTAAAAGAAGAGTGTTCCCATAAGACTACCAGCTGATTTCTCAACAACAAAAACAAACATAAAAAACAACCCCCAAAACTTGTAGGTAAGAAGGGGCTGGAAAGAAGTATTTCAAGTCATGAAAGGCAAGGACCTACATCCAAGATTACTCTAACCAGCAAAGCTTTAATTTAGAATGGAAGGGCAGATAAAGGGCTTCCCAGATAAAGTCAAGTTAAAGGAGTTTATCATCACCAAGCCCTTGTTATATGAAATGTTAAAGGGACTTACCTAAGAAAAAGATCAAAACTATGAACAGTAAAATGACAACAAGCTCACAACTATCAACAATTGAACCTAAAAAACAAAACAAAGCAAACAACTAGAACAGAAACAGAATCACAGAAATGTAGATCACATGGAAGGTTATCAGCGGGGAGGAGGAAGGGGGAGCATGGGGGAAAAGGTACAGGGAATAAATAGCATAAATGGTAGGCAGAAAATAGACAGGGAGAGGTTAAGAATAGTGTAGAAAATGAGAAGCCAAAGAACTTACATGTATAACCCATGGACATGAACTAAAGGGGGTGGGGGAGTGCTGGAGGGAGCAGGGTGCAGGGCAGAAGGGGAGAAAAAGGAACAGGACCACTATAATAGTATAACCAATAGAATACTTTTAAAAAATAAAACAAAATGAGCTATTAAAAATGGAGCAAATAACTATATTAATAAAAGACCAAAAAAAATTGGTGACAGGATTTGGAGAATTTTAAGACTGTATCCGTATTTCTGATTTGAATAACTAGATGATGCAGGCTGTGGAAGAAAATGAAGCAGGAGGAACAGGAGTGGACAGAAGGCGGGGGGGGGGGGGGGGGCATTTGGTCACGTGTTGACTGAGGAGCTTCGGAGGTCACCCAGGTGGAAATGTTCACCACACAGGTGGAAGTGTTCACCACACAGGTGGACGGACACTCAGGTGTGGGCTGGAGATGGGATAGTCCTGGCTCCCGCATGCTAAACTGATTTATCTTAAGGGAGCTGGCTTTCTGGCTGATAGGAATTGCTAAAATGCCGAAAGCATATCTAAGAGGTTTAAAACAAATATTAATTTCTAACATACCATGAAGCAGAAGTAATGCTTATAAGGAAAATTGCCGGTGAGGACACCAAACTCGGAAGAGTTTAAATGATTTACTACAGGACTCAAAACCAGTCTGAAAACAGGTTTATTGTTCAGAGAATTTAAACGAAGAAACCGATAGAAACGGAAAGGAAATTAGGTGCCCTTTCAAGACCTTTAGATTTAATGTTCTTTGTTTCCTTGGTACGGCTGTCCCATTATCATGGTTTTTCCTCGGACGAACACAAGGAGAGCAGATGGAGGCGGGCAGCGCCCCGAGGGAGACAGGAGCGGTCTGTGTGAGTCCTGCGGTGAGCGTGACTGTGATACGTGGGAGTGGGGGGAGTCTGTCTGTGTGGTGTAACCAAAAAACGTTGAACACGCATCACATGCATTTCCAGGTCAGCATCCCGTACCTTACACAGTTACTCAACATAGGTTTTTCTCCTCTTTCCTCACCATGGCCACACTGACGTGATCTACCTAAAATGTAAATACGTGGCAATCAAGGCCTTCAAGTGGCTCCTCACGGACTACAGCGAATAATAATACACTGTTTCGTAAGCCATGTTCTAGTCATTCGTCATTGCCTGTATGTTTAATAGTCACTATAAAAATGTGTGGAGCAAATGCCAAGTACACAGTATATACACTGATGCAGTGGGTGTACGTGCAAGAACAGTGCTACCCCGAGTTTAGCCACTGACCATGGGTATCAGCATCACACTGGAGGTGGAAGTCACTAACCTGTTCTATAAGGCTGTACAGGTGAGTCTTGTGAATGTTAGAGTTTTAGAAACACTGTCCGGAGGACTAAAAGTGAGGAGATCTAATCTCTTTTCTTTTATGGACCTTACTTCCCCACAGGGTACTGAAAGTGTCTGTCGGGCAGCTGGGATTCTTAAAGCCTCTCAAAAGGAACTACGGGAATGAGAGTGGCAGGGCTCACGTTTCTGACCCCTAGAAGCCGCTAAGCCACGCTAGCCTGCAGCCCTTTTGAAAGAATTAGCTTCAGTAGTGTGAGCTGAGTACACTGAGCATATATGTATTAATGTGGCTGTGTGTAAATGTACTTAAAACAACTATATAGTTATATTGTATAAATATGATATACTCATATATACTATATTAAATCATATATAATACATAATATATAAAACATAGTTATATATGTTATAACTATGCATTATAGTTATAATAGTTATATGCATTATAGTTATAATGCATAGTTATATATGTTTTATATATTATGGGTATTATATCAGTATATATTATATATAATTTATATATAAAACACACACATATATAAAACAAAACTATAAATGTATCTAGAACTGGAGTTACAGCTCAATTGTAACATTTAAGCAAGACTTCCATTTTAAGTAGACACAACAGAAATTTAAATTTATAGAATTAGCAAAGTATAGCATATATTCACTTTTCATATTAAAAAACTTCACTGACAATCTGAAAAATATGAGAGGTAGTTGTAACTAATGAGTGGTATTTTAACATTCTATTGAATATTGTAAGGTAAAGAGTATAGGAGAAAGGAAGCCAAATTCTAAGAGAAAAAATAAGGAAAGGGCAACCTATGGTCTTGGGGGGAAAAAATAGAAGTGGAAGAAAATCTATCTCCGGATGTAATTTAGAAACCATCAGACACTCGCTGGCGACAGCTCAGTCACTCTTGGGGGCATGAAAGCCAGCGGGAAGGAGCCCTGTTCCCCACGTTTGGTTAGTTCTGGTCACCCCCGCCCCTTTCTTCCCTCCCCGCTGCCATGACTTTGGGGCCCTTGGCTCGGTTATTCCAATTTTCTTAAAGCCTGAAAACTACACTACTAACAGCTTTGCTTCACGTGTCGGGTGTCTTGGGTAAACCTTGCAGGTTATGGTCACTCCTGGGGAGGGAGGAGGAGGAACCAGAGAGGGAGCTCAGTGCAGACTGGCTGTGCCCAGGCATGCAGTGGTCCCCGAACTTGATGCGGACCAGCATGCTCCCGGAGGGCTTGTTAGGGCACAGGGTGCTGGCCTCACCCCACGTTATGGATCCAGCAGGTGTGGAAACGAGCTTGATGATCTGAATGTCAAACAAACTCCCAGATGATGCTCAAGTGCTGGTTTGCTGTACACATTTTGAGAGCCTTTGCTCTAATAAAATCAGTAGTCACAAGGCCAAAGAACTAGGCAGACACCAGGAAACACAGTCATCTCCCTGTCTAGGTTTTCAGGACATAGATTATTAGTTATAAGTGTACCTATCACCTGCTCAAAAAACAAGCAGGTATGGATTACTCTTCAAGGACTGTAACTGACATCAGTAGTAGCTGGAGGAAATTTCTTTCCAAGGATAAACCCAATACCTAAGGAAGTTTTATGAGATGGTGTATGTTTGCTTTTTTAAGGATTGTTCTAGAATCCAGTATTATGGGAATGACTGCTCAGCTAGCCTATTTAAATTTGGTATCAACTATCTTTGAATTAACTTAAAAATGAATACAATAAATTCAAAATTTCTGCCTGTGGTGAAATTCAAAATAAGTGTTTCTAAATATTCCTTATCCTTGTTTTAGTAAGAGGATAAAAAAAATCTTAGTTTTTAGGCCTGATTATTAAACAAAGCAGTAGTAAAAAAAAGAATTCATCTGGCAAATGCATTGTTTGTAGATACCAGCCACTTATGAAAAACATATTTCTATTAAGATTGTCTTGATTGCTTCGATTTAGAGCACTTGATATCTGGACCCAGATGAGATTTTATTTTACAGTTCAAAATGGATGGGAAAGAGTACATCGCAGTAATTAATGAAGCCGCTCTAATTTTGCCTGAAGTGATCTGAAGTTCCCTGTGACGGTCTGCACTGCTAGGGAGGAGCTCATAGACTGCAGCTCCACCAGGTACCCGCAGATGGCGTCCAGGCAGAGGTTCGTGAATCTTCTCCTGAGGAGGAAAAGACTCCAGGTCAACTGTCCATGTACGTGCAACACTCCTTCCCACAGGGCTCCCCCCCAACTTCCGCCGGCCGTATGCTCCCTTGGAGGGCGAGGATGAGGTGATGAAGTACGTGGCAAAGGAATGAAAAGAGGAGGACACTCGGGGGGAGGGGGTAGATGGAGTACTACGAAACCGCCATTCTTCTTTTGAAGATTGTTAGAATGAAGAGGCAGTAAAGCATGATCCCTTAAATGAATATTAAATTATTTACACCCTTTTGGCCTTTTCAAACAAATATACCTTAAAATGGCCAATAATATCACAAACTCATAATTAAACTGTCCTTGATCACTAATTCAAAGCAAAGGGAGTTTAGAAGTAATTCATAAATGATATCCTTTCACTTGTAGAAGGGATATCTAACCCTATATACATGTCAATTAGTATCATTCAAATAGTTATTGTTAACACAAAAAGCCTAAATCTCCTGTACTTCTTTATAATCTTAATATCTTTCCCCATTCTGTCCAAAGTCGTTACCCAGATATTTATTAGAATCACTTAAAAGCTTCCCCTATGTAATGCAATATTTAATTCACAGTTACCTCTCACAGTTCAAAACCTGGCTAGGATTCTCGACATATCTCGTCAACAGTACATGTAAACAATCCAAAAGGTGCAGTGGCTTCTTCATTCTGTTCCAGAATGGATCCTGTTAAGAAAATATACATTGTAAGTTATAAGGCAAACCATTGTCAACTGATTTTTCAACCACTGATGTTAGCTAAAACAGCCCTCAAGAGTCCGTAGCAAAACTTACTGACATTAAAATAGGTACTGAATATTATGTGTTACCAAACTTCTTATCTGGTGGTGATTAATATTTGAACAATATTGACAACTGCAGTGTGATGTTATTTATGAGGAATATTTGATGATACCAACCTACTTTGTAGAGCATCATGTACATTTCCTATGTAGGAGCCAGAGGTTAAGAGAAAAAAATCCATCTCTTCTTATCATCTGGGACATCACTTTTACTGAGAGCCTATGCAGACTCAGTCTGATGTCGTAAATAAGAGACTAAATCAATAGTCAGAGAACCTCAATTCTGCCTCTGCCCTCACCTGTCACAAGCCATGTGTGCAGGGCAGGTTACTGAACATCCCGCCCTTGTCAGAGGGAGTAGAAGAGGGGACACTGCTTCCTGCTCCGTCACAGGCTCACTGGGAGGCTTACATGAGACGCTCAGGTACCTTCTAAAACACTATGGACACTCTGATGACGCTACCTACCATAAGTGACACGACTTAGTTCAACAAAGTTTTACTTTGATCTGTTATTACAGATAAAGTAAAAATTACAACATATAGTCTAAAAACAGCAATTTTCAACCGGTGTGCCATAAGAACTTTTAAAACACACAATACCTGACTATTTAGTCAGGGGCACGGACCTCTCTTCCCTTAGGCTGTCAAGTAAAAACTGACGACAGACAACACAACAGCAGCTGTCCAGTGCGAATGCCCTGTCTGGAACCATAAATGCAAAAGTCACAGAGCTGCACCCTGCCAGTCCCGTTGCACAGTAAAGTGTGTCTGACCGGGTAATTCTTGGTCAGAGATCCTTATGTGCAAGCACAGGCACCTCATTTTTTAGAAAGTCACTTTGGAGCAAAAAGGGTAGGCAGTTACTATTATTTAATTATTTATTTTTGGGTAAATCCATCAGTAATACACCCTTTGCTTGGCCAGATCAACAAAAAAAAATATACTATTTGGTGTGTGGCAGAATTTTAGTAATTAGTTTACATCTTCCGTGAGATGAAAAAGGTTGAAAATTGCTGCTCCAGGAAGGTGCAACATGGTGAGGAAGACCTTTAAGCATGAGTGTTTTAGATGAAGTAGCAGGTAATGCAGCTGTTTGGTTCTTTGAAAGTACATGATGACTCTTAATGCAATGCATTTAGCCTATTCCAAGAATAAAACATATTATGTTAATATTAAGAAGTATATTTGATTTTTGTCACGATATACAGCAAAACCCCTCTCATTATTGGTTTTAAAAGTCTGACTTGTAATTTCTGATACTAAATCAATGAAGCAAATTTCTGATCTATTACACGTTGAGACTTACAAACATGCAACAGAATAAACCACTCCTATGTCTAGAAAAAGTTACGTAACTTTAAATAAATGATTTCATTTCAGTCGGTATTTTGCTTACCCGTGACTTGAACAGGTGATCGTACACCTCCAGCAGCCGAGGTAAGGGCACCCCTATCTCATTCATCGTCCGGATGACGAAGCCCACGTCCCAGCTCAGGGTGCAGACCTGCTGCTCTAGGAACTGCACGACGAAATCTGGGGGGGAGAGGGTCGGAACACAGGGCTGCCAACTCTTTCCCCAGCGGATTCACTGAGACGCAGCTCGCACGTGACAGTGTGTGAGGTGAAGGTGTGCAACGCGACGACGGGACGCACACACACTGTAAAATGTTCGCTGCAATCACGTTAGATAACACACCTGTCACCTCACGTAACTGCCGTGTTGTTGTCGCTGTAGGATTGTTAACTCTTGATATTAAAAAGTAGGTCTTATTCATTCATAAGTGAGCAGTTTATAAGGGGAAATCCTTTTAATAAAACCAAGTACTTATTTGAGACAAAGTGAAGAAGTGAGAGATAAATGACATTTAAGCTCCCCCCAAATCAAGGCAGGTTTTCCCTCTAGTAAATTGACAGCCGCTCACACGGGTGAATGCAGGGAGTTCTCAGGATCTGCCCAACGCCACACAGGGTGCGCAGTTTGTCAGCAAAATCCTGTGGCCTGGTGCCTGGCGGGGCACCAGTGAGAGGCAGCCGGTACAGTTTCTCTCCCCCATCCCTCCCTCCCCTAAGGACCTGGCTCCTCCCGTCAAACACAGCCTGAAGTGGCGGAATCCTCGCCCAGTCACCCCAGCCATGGCAACAGCACTCTTCCAACAGGGGTCGCTTTAGGCTTTCTGTCACCAGTTCCGTGGTGAACCTGGGTAGGGGCACGACCCTGGGCTGGGCTCCCAGAGCTCATGCTTTATGCAAGGACGACACACTGGTCTGCACCAAGAGCCCCTTGTTGCGCTATAGACCCGCCAATGAGTGTCAGGGCCAGCAGGCAGCAGTGCAAGCACATCCTGGTGCTGCCCTGGTGCCGGGGACGCCACCATCCCCTCCTTAGGGGCAGGTGGCGCAGCAGCCATGAGCACTGCAGGAGACGTGCTCTCACCACTGAGCAATTTGCGCCTCAAAAAAAGTTTAATAAAAATAAGACAGATATGTCAACGAGCAAATCCTTCGAGATGGAAAGTAGAGATCAGTGGCTGCCTAGCGCCGGAGGAGTGGGGAGTGGCTGAGACATGGTTTCGTTCTGGGGTGATGAAAGCCACCTAAGTTTAATTGTGCGATGGTCACAAAACCCTGCGGATATGCTAAGGCCACTGAATTATACACTTCAAAACTATTAGAAAAAAAACAGCATTTTACTGGATTTGGAAAATATAGGGAGGTACAATAAAAAAGAGACCGTTCACAACCCCACTGTTGGGGAGAACACTGATGATATTTCTTTAACAATCAATATATCCTTGATTTAACAGTTTTTCAGGCAAGAAAGGCTACTGCATCCTGAATTTAGACATACTAAATATGTTTTTAAAATGCACTTCCCAAGGACTCACAAATGATTTATTTTGATCATTTTAGTGTGCTAACCCATTTTTACTTTTCACTGACTGCCAATCATAAGTTAGACCCTAACAGTGACATTCAAATTCCCATTTATGATCCCGAAACCCGAGACTGGCTGACGTGAACACCCACGAGTAAGAAGAGTCCCTGAAAACGCTGCCGCCGAGCCTGCACCTCCCCTGCAGACAACCACGCGACGGCTCTGGCCAGGTAACAAAACCCCATCCTGTCCTGCTCTGCGGTCTCTTGTGGCCCGCTCGCCGCGGACACCCTGACAGGAAAAGGCAGACCTCTTCCACCCTCGACCTCTCTGAGTCCACAATGAAAAATTCAAGTCAAAGCAGAAACACTCTCAAAAGCGATTGTGTAGAATGTGGCTTCTTTACTATTAGAATTGTCAACTTTCACATACTTATAAAATGTATGTATTTGCTCTTTACTTTTCTGCTCAATGAAATGGCACAGCAGGTAAGCACAGTATTGTACTTACCAGAAATAATGGTATGATTATAATGGTTTCATTTCTTGGCATGTTCGGGGAATAAATACTAAATCAGAGATGGTCTGTAAATAAGTTTGTATTCTGATGTGTAAAGAATTTAATGAATTATTATAGGCATGATCATGTTTTTCAAAACACAAAGTGGTTTACATTCTACTTTATCAGTATATTTATGTTGATTGTATTATTTTACAATGGAAGAAAACATGGTAGGTTGGCAAATGATTTATAATAATTAGTCCCCTATATAACCATTATAGTTAGCCTATTGCATTTTTAAGATGAGTGCCTGCCATTAAAAAAAAAAAAAAAACATGCCCTCAATATAACAAAAGGGGTGGAATCAATCACAGACCAACCATTCACAAAACCACCGGCCGTTTCTCCCTACGAATACGTACGGGGTGGGTTACCAACAATGTTATCACTGCGGTCTGCTGGTCTGCACTGTCCCGAGACACATCTATAAACTTGGAAGTTCTATTCTGAACTATTCATCCACAAGTCCTGCTGTTCTCTGGAGGTCTTTCTTTTTGCAGAGGCAGAATTAAACTGCTTCATAGCAACAAAGAAATGATTTCGCTCTAAAGCTGATCATGTTTCCACGTCAGTGAAGCAGAGAACCACCCAAAGGGAAAACCCAGGGCGGTGGCCCGCGGTCCCCGCTCACCCAGGGGGAAGAAGCGCTCACCTAGGGGGAAGAAGCGCTCACCTAGGGGGAAGAAGCGGGGCGTGCCGGCGTAGATCTTCCCGAGGAGGACGATCTTCAGGCTGAGCGCGTGCATTCTGTCGGAGGAGCTCAGCGTCACGCTGTCATTCAGCTCTGTAAGAGAAGATGTGTCTCTGGGGACCCCGGTTAGTTTTAAGGCGAAGAGTTTAAATGGGCTCTTTTACCATTTCAAGGGATAAAATGCCCGGAGCCAAGGAGCCAGCATTCGCACTAACGGAAGGAGAGGCCCTTCTGGGTCTGCCGTACTCGTACTCTCCTCTCACCGGGGCCCTGTGAGGCGGCTCTGAGGGAAGCGCCTCAGTCTCCCGTAAGCAGCACGAACCCCACAATGACCCGCCTTGAGAGTCGTCTCCAACAACATGGTGAGTTCTCCAGGGGACCACCCTCCACGCAGGAGCAGACGATTTTCCTGAGCCCTGGATATGCGAGCCTCCAGCGGCCTGCGTTCGTTCCTCTGCCAGGTCACTAAGTAACGTGGCCTGAAAAGACCTTGGCAGTGGGGCTCGGACACTTACCTTTCTCTATGATGTCCTGCCAAAGGGTCTGCACCAATATTGGGTCTGAGTAACCGGCACAATGAATTATTGCAAGTTTGCACTCTGCAAGCTTAAATGGGTCAGCAAATTCCCCGTAGAGCTGTAGGAGAAAATGTCAACATCATACACCCAACCAGAGGTCAGTGTCCAGAAACTAATAGTGAAATACTACTTCAAAGTTAAAAACCAAAGATTTTATCTAAAGTTCCTAAAGTGTGACACAAAAATATAAGATGTGTAGGACTGGTCATAACTCTGGGTCAGAGTGGTGAATGAATGGTTAACTCCAGGCAGGTAGACTGGATGATGTGTGCCTTTACTCTCAGCTGGTAGATGTCCCAATGACTTTTCTTGTAGAATCAGTACTGTCTAAAACAGGGTCTGAAGGATCATGGAAACACGGACATATCTCAGGGTGCTTAAGGACACTAAGGCCATGTCCAAGGATAACTGAAGAAAGAACTGCTCAGAAAGATACAGAGAGGCTTGGAGAGCGAAGCAAAGATGTTAGTTTTTCAAAATAAGAAGCAAGGCAATAAAAGAGCTGGCACGAGTTTCAACCAAGCCCCACGTGATGCTGATAGATTCTCGACAGTTACTGGCCTGGAAAGAGAAACCTAGTTAGCTCTTTCTCAAGGCAAACACCACAGCAGTGATTCGTCAGCCCACGGACATGCTGCCAAGGATGGCTGATCTTATTTTGGGGAAGTAGATTACTCTTCCCTGTGAAACAAAAAAATAAAATGCAAAATGCCCCACCATGAATTGCAGGTATTAGGTGATTGCTTGACGGCTGCGGGAACTCCACTTGCTTTTTCATTACCTTAGTTATATCCATTAGCTCAGAATCCAGCTGAGAAACTGCGTCCTGTACAGAAGAATGATGGGAATACTGCCTTTGCAGTGTCTCTTGTATCTGCAGTTGGATCCTAGCAACCTAGTTTGGGTGGACAAAAGGGAGTGTTGATTTCATTATGAAAAATCAATAGGTACTCAAAGAAATGACTGCTAGTACCTGACCTTAAGTTTCTTGAAGTTAATGTAGTAATAAAGACTTCTGTCATAACAGACTAGCAACTCCCCCCCACAACGTAAAAGATTTCCCAGGAAAGGTACTGTGGCAGCGTCTTGCCTGCCCACCCTAGCTGTCCCCCGCACGGCGGCAGCCAGACGAACGGCCAGGCCACACTTCCCAGCCCCCCCCTCCGCAGGGAGGTGTGGACAGAAGACTAACTTCCCTGCAAAGGGCCATGAGTGAAAGTCAAGCATGTCACTTCCGAGTTGAGGTTTCTAGGAGAGAGCATGTGCTTCTTACATGCTTTTTCCCCTTCCTCCCTCTGACTAAAGGAAAAAAAAAAATAAGGCCAAAGGTAACAGGAGAGCCAGAAAATAAAAGTTGGGTTGCAAAAATCAACCAAGTGGAAGAAAGCCACCTGTCAGAAATACCCACTCTGGCTTTTTGCGGCTGAGAAATAAGCTTTTGTGTTGGGACTGCTATATATTTTTGGGGTCTCTCAGTTAAGGCGGTGTGGTCCCCTCTACTCCCTATGTCTACTTCTTAGCTCCCAGAACAAATGGTGCATGTGATGTAATCTGCTTTGTGTTGGAATAGCCAGGAAAACCTTAGAAGTGCCACAGAGAAAAGGTTTAAATTACAACCACAGTGTGACCCAAATGCTGCATCATGAGTCTTCCACGACTTATATCTACACACGAAAATAAATGAAAAATATGGGCAGACGAGACGAGAATGAATAATTCTGACTGCTACAGACCGATCATTCACTAGAGGAAGAACAGAAGTGCTCAGTGTGACCAGGGCTTAGTATCATCACTTACTTCCATCTTCTCTTCCAGCTCGTGAAGGAATTCGCCGTCTGCAGCTGTGGAGGAAATGGCCGTGGAGCTCTTGGCGCTGAGAATGGCTCGAGCGATGTACTCCAGTCGCTGCTGAAGTGGGATTTCTGTGCTGGGGGGAAAACACTCGTTTTTATTTGTATGAATTCTTACGGTTCCAAGATACAAACACATCAATTATGATGTACCATTTTATACCAAATGGACACAAAAAACCACCTGAAACTTGAAAAAATTATTAGAGGATTTCTGGTAAGAGAGAGCCACAATTTAAGGCAAAAAAATAAAGTCAGACATGTTTGTGTCCAAAAGAGCTACTTCCTATTTTAAAACGTTAGTTCAGGATATTAAAATTTGGATTCTTCTAAAATTAAATTAAGAATATTCTTTATTGCTCCTCACATTTTTCATGTCTTTGCCTTAACGGGGTCAATACTACCCTTCATCTTCTGCAGAGCAGCTGGAGTGACCGCTCAAACACAAGAACCCGCTCTCACATGCCCTCCTAAAACCCTCCAACGGCCTCCACCGACGCCCCAGCCCCCTCCCCTTCCACGCCCCCCAGTCCACCACCTCCCCCCCACTGGTTTTCCTTCCGCATTCCTTCCTCGGACAGTAACCTTTCACCTGTAAAACTATTATTAATTTTTTGTTATGAAATATCCAGAAGTTCTCTACCTTTTAGGAACACATTTGCTTTACACACACATGCACCCTGGCTTTATTACATTGTCTTTTTGACAGGATAATCTAATTAGAACCCCAGTGTTTCCTTTCACAGGATTCTTGATAACCCTCCAAGACCTTGGCAGTCATTTAACCCAATGTCAGGGTGCAGAAAATTAGTCAGGAAATGGCAAAACATTGAAAACCTTTCAGAAGTAGTTTTTGTCCTTTTAGTCAAGAATAGCAAATAATTGTCATTAGTAGGAAGAATCTAATGACATATCTTAGAGAAAAGGATTTAGAAGACAGTCTGAATAAAAGGGGCCTTATGCATTCTTTTAGAATCTCCTATACATTCTTGAAAACAAAACAAACAGAAAGAGAGAATGGTAAACTTTAGATGAATCCAAATAAAACTCTGCACAAAAACTCTGCACACGCAGAACCTGAGCGGAGTCTCATTTATGCTCCGCAGCCCGGATGGACCTGGAGGCGGCTGGGCCACCACGCTGCCGTACCTGTGCATGTCAGCCAGCTTGGACAGGACGCGGGCGGCGCTGCTGAAGCTTCGGTTCTTCTCGTAATACCTCCAGAGCAAATCCATATAGCGAACTTTGTTTTGGTCAACTTTGGCCATTCGGGAGAGGTGTGGCTCCAGAAATGGGGAAGTGACCTGGAAGTGGGACAGGCACCCGGAAACATTTCCTCACCACCCACTTGCTCTTTACACAGCGAGGGTAACACTTTAAAGATAACCACAGAGGTGCCCTACTTTATGCGCATATAAGCAAAACTGTAATCCAACGACAGACCCAAGAGAGGGCGATTTTCTCATTACAAATGATTTTTTGTTTTACCACAGCTGACGACAGAGTTGCTCAGATACTTGCATTAGGCTGATAAAAATAATTTACTATGATCCAATTATAAGTCTTTTAATAAATGCTGAGACCACAGCTACTGAGTCCTAAACTCTGAGCTCAAAGGCATCCTTGAAATGATCAAATGCCACCCATTCATTTCACAGGCTGAGAAACACAGACCAGGGAGGGAGGAGACGTGTGAAGTCCGTGGTGACTGAATGGCAGAGCTGGAACAAAGTTCAGGTCCCCTAGTCCACAACCCAGTGAGTCCCGCCCCACAATATAAACATGCCAATCAGCTGGTAAATAACAAGAAAAGTGGAGCAATGGTCTGTTTTGTACTCTAGGAAAAAATATTACATTACTTATCGAAATTAACAATATTGGAATAAGAAACCATTTTTTTACCTGTAGCAGTTTATCTGCAAGGTCAGCTTGTATTAGCCAATTATACAGGGCAATACTAAAGAGCTCATCTTTGGATCGTTGACACAATTTAAGCATTTGTTCAAACTAAAATAAAGAAAGTGGGAAAAATTAGCACAGGTCAAGGCTCTACTGCCGGACGTCATGAGCCCTCGGCCTTGTTAGCCCCTGGAAAGAACTGAGTATCCTTAAATGTTCTACGAGCTACTCATTACCCTTCCCAAGATGACTATGCTACCACCACCACCACACAGAAGTTCCAAGCACAATGCATTTCAGAGCGAAAAGACGCTGTCCCGTACGTGATGTCCTGCTTCCTCATTACTCAGCATGTTGGGGTCCGACGACAGCACAGGAGGCCCCGGTTTTTTGGGGACACTGGGAGACTGAGGAGCAGCCTTACTTTGATTCACCAGTTCTTGGAGTGTGTCTGTAATGCACTTGTAACTGTTTAGTCTGAAGAAGAAGGGGAAAGGAGCAATTACGTTAATTAGACAGTAACTGATTTATCTAATCTTAAATACAAGAATTTAAAGGCTATTTTGTAGAATAAATATATGTATATATTTGGTATTAAAAGTAACAGAGATCATATAATTTTTCAGTAGGTTTGAGAGGCATTTGGTTAAACATAAAAGGGTGATGTCACAAAAGTGAATGTCTTAATGAAAACCACATCTTAGGTAGAGTACGTATTTCCTTTATGGACGCGGCACTTTACTTCTTGTGTCTCTGCTAATTCGTGAACATTTAAAAACCGTCCTTTAAAATAACATACTTCACCCAGAAGAACAGATCAGGAGGCAGGGGAGGAGCCAGGTTTGTTTCCGAGTTACCTCATTTAAAACGGACATGAACAAAGTCTCAGAAAAACCACAGAAGCAACTTCTAAAACATTTGTGAGTACTTAGGAATTTTTAGCAGATGAAAACTTTACCTGTAGGCAAGGAATTATAATCCCGATACAGGCTTTTAATAAAACAAGTCACTTTAAAGTGAAAGCATAGATTTGTTAAAAGCGTGAAAGCACAATTGAACTTTGTAAGCGTTGTATTTGAAATATTACTTCCCTAATACTATCGATCAAACTTGACACACAGAGAAGTCTGCTAACGTGACAAAACTCACCTCTCCTGGAAAGCCTGAAGCCCTATGACGTCTTCTTCTGGTTCTCCATGTTTATAGAAATGGAGTCCAAGGCCCTGAGGGTCTTTCTTCTCAGCAGCCGTGAGAGAGAGCTCCACCACGCCCTCATAAAAACGCACTCATGGGAAAGACAAAGGACGAAGACTCAAGGTTTGCTTTTAAGCTGGATATGTTCCCTCTTATCTGGCTTATAAAAATACCCATCAAATATTATTCGATTTCCCTTGCACATGAGTTACCCTGGTGACAATATCATATAAAATATTTCTTAGGAGTTTACCACAGAACAAGGTCCCCAGAGAACAAGGTCCTAACATGACTAAATGGCAGCTACTGAATATATTTTCTTCACTGGAAAAAACTTTTCTGTTTAAAATAACAAACAGGATGCTCTGGCTTGTGTGCCTCAGGGAGCTGAACACTGGCCTGTGAACCCAAAGGACACGGTTCGATTCCCAGTGAGGGCACATGCCTGGGTGGGGGGCCAGGTCTCCCACTGGAGGGGGGGGGCACTGAGAGGTGACCAATCGATGTTTCTCCTGCACATCAACACTTCTGTCCCTCTTTCGCCCTCCCTTCCCCTCTCTCTAAAAATAAAATCTTAAAAAAAAAAAATAAAAGAACAAACAGGAGAGTTAGAGTTAATTGTTGAAAAAAGTCTTCAGATTCAAAACAGTATCTTTTATAAGAGTCATTACTTTCATATTATGTTAGATTTAATTTTAAAGTAATTTTAAACTTGACTAGATAATATTTTACATCAGGTAGTATACTGATAATTAAACAAAAGCTCTTAAGCATCTTACAATTAAATGTGACCCGGCAAGCAGTCTCAACCAGACGGGAGTTGAACCGAACCAGGACTGAGACACAACGGTAAAAGGGACACATCTGAAAACGTGAAAAGGCACCACAGCTTTTGTGGGGGCCAGCGCAGTCGCCACAAAGTAAAGCACAGGGGATGAGTTTCCTGTGCCACGTACTTGGGCCAGTGAACTTGGAGAAGACTTGCCTCTGGGAAGAGGCTCTTCTTCATCACTAGCTCGTTTCAGTCACACGGTCATTTGCCCCCTCAGTTGAGAAGCTAGGATGGACAGTCCTCACTGAGAGTCACTGTAGTTTCCTGCTTCGATGGCGCTTGAACAGAACCTGGTGCTCGACCCCCATCCCAGCCAGCAGCCCAGATCCATCCTTCTGCCACTGCCTCAGGGCCTAAGACCACCCCAAGGCCCCCGCCAACGCGCCAGTGCCCCGTAGCCGCCTGTCCTCAGCTGCTCATCATGACGACCATGTCCACCTCATGGGTGTGCCAGAACTGCCACCAGGACTTGGAGGCCACCAGCAACCACCAGGTCATCCTGGAGCTCACGCTTCCTCTGTCTACCTGTCCATGTCTCACTACTTTGACCGTGATGGAATAAGTGTGAAACAGTCACTACTGGGCTTGCATAAACTGGCCACTGAAAAAAATGACCCTCATTTGTGTGACTTCACTGAGACTGGCCACCTGGATGCGCAGGTGAAATCCGTCACACAACTGGGTGACCACGTGACTAATGTGCGCAGGCTGGGGGCCCGAGCCCGCAGGGCGGAGCATCTCCGTGACAAGCACACACTGGGACACAGTGAGGACAGCTCGGCCACCGGCTGCCTTCCCACGACCACGGCGGGGACATCCCTGATCACCAGAGTAGCACACACGTGTCGGGGTTCCCTTTCCCAGAACTTGTACCAAATCACCCACTTATGTCTCTCATTTGTGCCATTCCTTCAAATAAAGTAATCTGGGACAGAAAAGAAAAGAAAAGGAAGAATGTTTTGTTTCTCACCTTGTCTATACTGAGCACAAACATTGGAGAGGTCGACCTGATTGCTGATTTTCTGATACTCCTTCAGTGACTCCCTCAACATCCTTTCCTTCTCGGTCTTATTCTGAACTTGTCGGGAGCGTTGGAGAAGCTCATTTGCCTAAGTAGAAACGACAAGAACTTAAAAAGACATAAAATCGAGCACGCAGGTGATGCTGTCAATGTAAGTTTTAGTCTATGTCTAAATGTACATCTGGTTAATTATAATCAATAATAAAAACAACTCTACAAACTTACTTCTTCTTAATTTTAGGCAGAAAAGTTTTTGACCAAACAATCCTAGCTATTCTTAATTCCTCTCACAAACATGTTAAGCATGATAGCTTTGTGTCTGGCAAATCTCTTGCCTAATCAATACTTTATTGGTCAGCAGGCAGTCCACGCGATACTGATTTTTTAAATTCCTTCCACCTGTAGGAAAGGATCAATAAAGATTGCCCAATTAACTCTGATTCATTACAGACTTACTTTAGGTTTTAGAGATTTTCCTTAACTTCTAAGGAGAGGCATATTTAACCATTACCTTTTTATTTATTTATTTATTTTAAAGGTTTTATTTATTTATTTTCGGAGAGAGGAGAAGGGAGGGAGAAGAAGAGGAAGAGAAACATCGATGTGTGAGAGAAACATCAATCAACTGCCTCTTACATGCTCCCAACTGGCGGCCTGGCCCACAACCCAGGCACGTGCCCTGCCAGGGAATCGAACCTGCAGTCTTTAGGCTCTCAGGCCGGCGCTCAATCCGCTGAGCAACCATCCAGCCAGGGCAAACCATTATCTTTGTAAATAAGGCCTAGAAATACCACCAAAGATTCTTTATGAAAAACTTAAATATATATGGATTTTAAGAAATCATGTATTCCCACCCCTTTCTTACACACACGAGGATTCTACGGCCAGGAGAGGTTCAGAAACCTGTCCAGGTCACATACTGAGTACAAAAAGGTGGTTCCTGACTCCAACTCTGGCGTGCTGTTCACCACACCACGGAACCTCCTCTTCTGTAGGGGACTCGGAGGAGCTGACGGAGCACCGTACCTTGGAACACACCGCGTCATCAGTGCTGTACAGCAGCGGGCAGATGTCCTGCAAGTGCAGGCTGATGCCGTCGACAGCAGCGTTATCTCTGATGTAGCAGTTGATGAGGGAAGCAATTAAGGCCCCGGTCAGTTCTTTGTCCCGGATCACCAGGTCTTTAAAGGTGGTGATTTTCAGCTGCTCTTGAAATTCCTAGGAGTGTAAAAAAAAAAAACTTTTCTTCTATCAAATATGTAAGAATATCATTTCCACACAGAATAAAATTTCTTTAATAATATAACCAAAACATAAACGGACTTTATAACTGAAAAGAGAAAATATACTAAAACTATACAAACTAACACACTTCTGAAATTTTCCTAGAGTCATACAGAATTGAAAAAGAACCCGCAGTATGTCTGGTTCAAACCTCTCACTTTACAAATGAGGACGGCAGAGCCCAGGCAAAGCCAAACTCACAGCCAGGGCTCCTGACTGTAGTTATGACCGGACAAGAATAATCAATTAGCTGCATTAAAACATCGTGGGCTTCTGTTTTTTTCCTAAAATAATGTCGGAATTCTGTTATTCAAGGCCTTCTAATGTTGAAGTTTAATCTTGTGTTGAACAAATGTGCTTGGTAAAATAGAGTTCTAAATTAATGAAGCAACTGTAATTTATATTAGAGTAAAATGCTGAGTGATTTGACTGGTATTTTTTAATACATTTCAGCAAATATACTAGGTCCAAAATTTTGTATTACTATATAATTTGTATTCCTTAAGCATAAAAATTGTGATTCAAGGGACAGAGCTTTGAAGACGGATCCCCAGAAAGATGCAGAGGCTAAAACAACTACATTATGTTTATCACCCACTAAAATGTATTCTGCTTGGTATGGAAAGGTTTTCATAATTAAACATTTTAGCTTGAGGGTTTTTTTTAAATGACTTATTTACTTTTAGAGAGAGGAGAAGGAGAAGGAGAGGGAGAGAAACATCAATGTGTGGTTGCCTCTCACATGCCCCACACTGGGGACCTGGCCCACAACCCACGCATGTGCCCCGACCAGGAATCAAACCGGTGAGCCCCTGGCTCGCAGGCCGGCGCTCCATCCACTCAGCTACACCAGCCAGGGCAAGGTTTTTTGTTTTGTTTTGTTTTTTAAGTATGTGTTTAAAAGAAATAAAATCAGCAATAATACAACTCTTTGGCCTTTACAGAAAAGAACTAGGGGAATGCCTTTTAACTTTAAAAATTGTACTTAAAAGTCAAGAACTAAACATTTCAGGGTAACCAACAGTCCTGGTGGGTAAGAGAACACTGTATTAATATGGAAGAAATCAAATTTGGGAAATTACCATCTTGTAACCCTAAATGAACTCAGCCATTCAGGCAATGAACAGCTGGGGATAAGGCAAGTCTGGTGGAGAGTCCCAACGGAAGGATTAGATTTACCATCTGAATCTGGCAGTCAACCTCAGAATCACTGAAGGCATAAGTAAACCTCCTGTGTCTCCTAGCAAACACAGCCTGACATACAAACTGCCGCCTATGGAGCGATTTATACTTCCTTAAATAGATGCACCTGAACTTTAATCAAGCTTCAGTAGAGGTCACTTCCATTTTCCATGAAAATGAAGGGAATAAAGAAACAAGTTAGTTACGAGAAAGGTACAGACAACCTCCGAATGCTGGCTTTCCACAGGATTGATCAATCATCCAATATCTACAAGGCAATAATAGCAAGGGAAAATAGCTCTAAACTGAAAGAGATGTGAGAGACACAACAATAAAATTCAATGAGTGAACCAACTGTTTAAAATGTGATTTGAGTGAACCAATCTGTAAAAAGATATTTTTAAGCCAATCAGAGAGATTTCATTGTTTTAGACGCTAACAAAGAACTGTTAATGTTGCCGAGTGTGATAATGACATTATTATTCAAGGAAATGTCCATCTTTTTAAAGATGTACATACTAAACTACATAGGAATGAAATATCACGATGTCTGGATCTAATTTAAAATAATTCTGTAAAGTAAAAGAAAAAAAAGGATTAAGCAAAGTTAGTAAAATCTTGAAAATGCTGAATACCAGTCAAGTATATATGAGGATTAGCTGTAGTATTGCTCTTTTTTCATATATGTTTCAAAATGTTCACATTAAATAATGGGTAGGAATACATTCCCTCTAAGTAAGTCTGTCTAATACTTAGATGAGGGGAAGTTATCATTGTTATTTAAAAGGATTCAAATGAGGACAGCAGGATAAATACGGACATTCATTTCCCACAATGGGAAGCATCTTTTTTTAAAGTATGAATGTTTAATTAAGGTTGATGGACTCCTTGAAATCACATGCAAAAACGTATGTATGTGACGGTATGCATTCTTTGAGGCTGAAAAGAGACAGTTTGATCAGATTCCCAAAAGGGCTTGCAGCCTACATAAAATTTACAATCTATTGTTTTATAAAACAAACCAGTTACTGCCAAAAAGTACTTCTGGCAAAGTAAGATTCCATCCCCATACCAGCCAAAGCTCCAAACATTGTGTAACCTCGTGACTCTGACGAAGCGAACCCCCCAATCTCCTGTGCAGTCTTCCTGTAACATTGTCGCTTTATCAGAGCCTAACTGCTCCCCCACATAACCCCCTCCCCGGCCAAAGTGTAAGACTCAAGTTCACTTGAAATGACAAAATTGAGACACAAGATCAACAGCACGGTCTTCAGGGAACGAAGGTAGCCTACCTTCTGCAGTTCGCCTACAATGACAGTGAACTGGTGCTCACAGAGAAGTTTCCACAAAGCCAGAGCCTGGTATGATTTCCGGACCAACTGCTGGATCGCCTGAAGCGAAATCTTTTCACTCACTTGAGCCTCTGATTACAAAACGCAATTAATGAAGTTTTATTAAACAACATAGGTTGAGTGGCTTTATGTCAAGTAAAACAACACTTTACCCAAATGAAAACAACCCTCAAGGCGAGACGGCCACTGTCCACCTCCTCCCCCACCACAGGCAGCCGTGAGCACAAGCTGTGGAGTCCGTGTTTTCATCCTCTCAGGATTACATAGATGAGCGTGTGTGTGTGTGTGTGTGTGTGCGCACTCAAACAGTAAAGATGATCGTTTTTAGATCATTCGTGCCATGCTTTTTCCACCAGTTACATTTCTGCAAATGATCCAGACTGATACAATGTAAATGTAATACATCTTTTTAAATTGCTGAGTGTTCCACCGTGTGAGTACGCTACAATTAGGAACGCGGTCCGCCTGAAGGACAAACGTTTTTATTCTTTTCTGTTTTCCTACTAAAACAATAATAGCAATAAATATCCATAAAAAAGGTCTCCCAGAAAGTGCAGTCAGGTTTCTCTAGGACTGAGTTTCTTAAACCCTAGATGAGGATGCACTGGAGAGTTATAAAATCAACTCAGTCAGTTACGAAAACTTTTTTTCTTTAAAGAGGAAATAAAATAGAATAAAAAAAGGAAAAACTATTAAGAGTGTAAGATAGGTAGTTATTTCCCAAATTTTTGTTTCAGTTGTATGTGTATGCTTTTATTTTTTTAAAATGTATTTTATTGATTATGCTATTACAGTTGTCCCATTTCCCCCCTTCACTCCCCTCCACCCTGTATACCCCCTCCCACCCACATTCCCCCTCTTTAGTTCATGTCTATGTGTCATAAGTTTTTTAGCTTCTGTATTTCCCATACTACTCTTGCCCTCCCTCCCTGTTTTCTCCCTACCGTCTATGCTACTTATTCTCTGTACTTTTCCCTTATCCCCGCTGATAACCCTCCACGTGATCTGCATTTCTGTGGCTCTGTTCCTGTTCTAGTTGTTTGCTTAGTTTCTTTTGATTTTGCTTTAGGTGTGGTTGTTAATAATTGTGAGTTTGCTGTCCTTTTACTATACATTTTTTTTATCTTCTTTTCTTAGATAAGTCCCTTTAACATTTCACAAAATAAGGGCTTGTTGATGATGAACTCCTTTAACTTGACCTTACCTGGGAAGCACTTTATCTGCCCTTCTGTTCTAAATGAAAGCTTGGCTGGATAGAGTAATCTTGGATGTAGGTCCTTGCCTTTCATGACTTGGAATACTTCTTTCCAGCCCCTTCTTGCCTGTAACATCTCTTTTGAGAAATCAGCTGACAGTCTAATGGGAACTCCTTTGTAGGTGACTGTCCCCTTATCTTTTGCTGCTTCTAGGATTCTCTCCTTCATTTTTACCTTGGCTAATGTAATTATGATGTGCCTTGGTGTGTTCCTCCTTGGGTCCAACTTCCTTGGGACTCTCTGGGCTTCCTAGACTTCCTGGAAGTCTATTTCCTTTGCCAGATTGGGGAAGTTCTCTTTATTATTTGTTCAAATAACTTTTCCACTTGTTGTTCTTCCTCGTCTCCTTCTGGTATCCCTATAATTCTTATAATTCGAATGTTGGAACATTTAAAGATGTCTTGGAGGTTCCTAAGCCTTTCCTCATTTTTTTGAATTCTTATTTCTTCATTCTTTCCTGTTTGGTTGTTTCTTTCTTCCTTCTGGTCCACTCCATTGATTTGAGTCCCTGTTTTCTTCCCATCACTATTGGTTCCTTGTGCATTCCCTTCATTTCACTTATCATAGCCTTCATTTTTTCATCTAATTTGCAACTAAATTCAACCAATTCTGTGAGCATCCTGATCACCAGTGCTTTGAACTGTGCATCTAATAGGCTGGCTATCTCTTGGTCGCTTAGTTGTATTTGCTGTGGAGCTTTGGATCTATTCTTCCATTTGAGCCATTTTTGGGGGTGGGGGGGGTGGGTGGGTCTGGTCGTACCTAGTATGTAGTGAGGGGCAGAGCCTCAGGTGTTCTCCAGGGTAGGGCAACCCACGTCACTGGGTTGTGACGCTTGTATGTGGGGGCGGGGTCCAAGAGGGAACAATGGTGTTTGCTCTGCTCTCTGTTGCATTTCAGTCCCCTCTGCCCCTTCCCTCAAGCAAACTAGGCCTTTTTGGTGCTGGTTCTGGGTGGGTGGGCTTGTGCGTGTTCCAGGACCCTGTGTGTCTCTCCAATGAACTCTCCTGTGAGGCTGGGAGTCTCAACCCCCACAAGTGTTTTCAAACAGTGCTCTTAGGCTTGATTTCTCGGCGCTGGGGCCCTGGGTTGTGTGGTCTGTCTCACTGCCCATTTTCACCTGGTTTATCTACGTGAGAATGTGTGACTGCAGACAGCCAGCTGCCTTGCGCGCCTCACTGGGTCTGCTTGTTGTCTCCCGCACCCAGGGTCTGCACCAAGGTCTGCTAGCCGCCACCTGTGCGCCTGGGGTCTGCCAGCCACTGCTTTTTACTGCTGTGGCCCCTCCCTGCCAGCCACTGACTCAGCCCCTCTTACTGGTCTGGATGAATGGTTGTCAGACTTCCGTACAGTTCAATTTTCTGTCTGTTCTGATTGTTTTTTTGTTTCTAAATGTTTGTTGTCCTTAATTTTGGTTGTGCGAGGAGGCACAGTATATCCACCTACGCCCCCACCTTGGCCAGAAGTCCTGTGTGTATGCTGTGTGTATGCTTTTAAATGTCTGGGTCATAATGTAAAATGTGTCTCCGACTGTGAGAGAAAAATCTGACCGACTGACTGTTCTCGGGTGTATACCTGGAAGCGAAATACCTAGAAGTGGAATTGCGGGCTTTGTGTATATGTGCATTCTAAGCTTTTACTAGGTATGATCAAACTGCTCTACAAAGCAGTCATTTCAAAGAGTATCGCCTGCAATTTGAACACTGCTGTTTGTGCTTGCAGTGTGAGGCTTACAGCCTAACTGAAGTACTGAAAAAAAGAACATACAAAACAGTGAGCAGAAACCAAGGGAAGAAGGGAAGAAAGTATCTTGGGACAAAAGTAAATGGCTGGGTCTTAATTAGCCAAGTTCAGTCAGCCAGAATAATTGGCTTAAACAATAGAAGACAAAAAAATCTTAAAAAAAATTGAATTACGGGCAAAATTTAAACAGTATTATTATTCCAATTCATATCTGGGATAATTGATGAATATGAGAACTTTTTGATTCCTCTTACTCTTTCTTTAGTTGTTACTACTTATAATGAAAAAAAAAAAACACACAAGAAAAACTTGATTCACATTTTTAACTGTACAAAAAAGTGCTGCTAATCCTTAGTAAGAAGCAAATCACAGCACAATGATACCATTTCACACCCACTGGAATGGGCGTAAAAACCACTGAACAGCTGGTGCAACGTGGAGAAACTGACACCCTTTGTGCACCGCTGGTGGAAATGTGAGTGCTGCATTTGTGATAGAAAACAGTATGTCAGCTCCTCAAAAAAACTGAAAATACAATTACCACATGATCCAGAGGTTCTACTTCTTGGTATGTAACAAAAAAAATTAAAAGCAGGGACTCAAATTTATATTTGTATGCCATGTTCATAGAAGAATTTGTTCAAAATGTGCCAAAGGTGAAACCAATCCTGGTATCCACTGGGATGAATGGATAAACAAAATGTGGTGTTATACAGTGGAGTATTATTCAATCTTCATAAGGAAGGAGATTTTGACACGAGCTACAACATGGATAAACTTTGAAGACATTACGCTCAGTGAAATAAGCCAATCACAAAAGGGTAAACACTGTGTGATTCCAGTTACAGGAGGTACTATGATTCAGAGCTAGGACAAAACAAGAATGGTGATTGTCAGGGACTGGGTAGGGTAAAAGGGGAAGTTATTGTTTCATGGCTACCGAGTTTCAGTTTGGGAGGCTGAAAAAGTTCTACAGATGGATAGTGGTGATGTCTGCTCAACATGAATGCACTAAATGCCACTAACCTATACCCTTAAAATTGGTTATAAAGGTAAATTTTATGTTATGTTTACTTTACAATAAAAAACTCACTTAAAAAGGTGTGTATCACGTGCTCTAGGGAGGATGGGAAAAATTTTAGGGCTGAAAGTTATGGAAATACATGACGTCCACATTGCCCCACTTTCTTCAGTCACACAGATATTTCAATAAAAAAAAAACTGTTACCACAAACTAGATCTTACTGAGAGATGCGCATTATGTTCAACGCAACCACTAAACTCTTTACTACAGTCATGTACATTTAAGTGATCAGAAGTAACAATTACCATGAAATTTCCTCTGCAGTTCCTGCTGCATCTGTTGGGTGTTTCCATTCTCAGGACGCATGAAGCCCATCAGCCTCTGCTGTACTTTGGCGGCGGTGCTAAAACAGAAAGTCCAGAGTGGGCATTTGTGTCTTTCACAGCGTTATTGAGATGTAACTCGTGTGCCACACAATTCAACAACTTAACGTGAACAACTCATAGGGCTGCACAGTTATCACCTCACCCTAATTTCACAACACTTCCCACTAGCGGTCCATCTCCTCTTCCCCTCTGTCCCACCTCTACCCGGAACAACCATCCACCCAGACACTTTCTGTGTCTCTAAGTTGGCCTTTTCTGAATATTTCATATAAATGAACTGGAATGTGCTGTAAATATTTTTCCCTTGTAGATTAGTGAAATAGTACTGGCAAATCGATGATGTTTTAAAACTGGAAGCACTGTAATTTTTAGATGCTTCAGGTTTCACTGAGTAGATGGAGGGTAACAATACCTTCTTTTTACTGAGCACTTGCTTCTTGCCTGTCCCTTTACTTTAATATAACAATTCTGCAGGTAAGCATTATTAAGAATTCCATTTCACGTGAGACTGCTTTAGGACAAAAATAAAAAGCAAAGCACCTGCTATAAGAAAATACTGACCATGGAGGGAAATGAGCAAATAAGAACATTTTGAAACGTTGAACTTTCAGGAGAAGGTTCTATTTAGTAACCGATATTCAGTGAAATGCAGGTTAAGATTTTAAACTTCAATTGTATGAGACTACTAAAGCTATAATGGGGACGTTGTAGGAGAAAGCCAGTAAGTGGTTGTATCAATGTTGTTAAAAAATACAATTTTTAGGGTAAAAGCAATACAAATATACCCTAAAACAATTTACAGACAGTGAAATACCCTGTATTCATAAATCTCAACCCAAGCCATAGTACAACTCACAATTTTGTTTTATTAAAAAATAAAACCAGAACAACATACAGCTTGACCAGGAGCAACAAAGAGCCCTAGCTATAGTCTCCAACACCCTTTTCTACAAAAGAAACCAGGGCCTGTGGGAGAAACGGCTGAGTACAGGGCGATGGCGGGAACTGTATGTACCAAACGAGCCTGGGAGGTCTTATCACACCACGAAGCAAAGAAGCTATCAAAGACGGTTGTCAAATGATTCAAGAGCAATCTGAAGGGGCAAAATACGGAAAAATTTTGCATAAAAAAAAACAACAACCCTGCAAGAGACTGAAATATTAAAATTGTAGGCTGATGATGTTACCAAGTAAAAACCTCCACTGTCAGCAGTGGCCAAGCTGGAGGGAGCCCCTCTCACAGGCTACAACGCAGAGCCTTGCACCCGACACGGGGAACTGCTCCCACTGAGGCAGCTCCACAGAGTCAGGCAGACGAGTGGGAACCGACGGGTGCTAAGGACTAGGCGTTTGTGTCCCGCGGCGTTCCTGTGTTGAAGCCCTGCCCCCAGAGTAATGGCATTTGGAGGTGGGGGCTTTGGGAGCTAATCAGGTTTCGACGAGGGCCACGGAAGTGGAGCCCCACGATGAGCTCGGCACCCTCATGAGAAGGTTCCAGACAGCACGCACTCTCATTTCCCCTCTGCCATCTGAGGACACAGAAAGCAGCAGCTGCCCCTGAAGCAGGAGCGGCGACCTCGCCAGAACCTGTGCATGCTGCACCTGACCTCAGACCTCCAGCTTACAGACTGTGGGAAACCAGCGTCCGCTGTGTCGGCCGGCTGACGGTGCTTGAGTTACTCCAGCCCGAACTAAGGCAGGGCGTGTCTGCTGGCGTGCTGAAAACGTTCTGGAGTCAGACAGTGGTGGGTGATGACCGCATAGCCTTGACAATATACTAAAAACCACTGACCTGTATATTTTGGAAGGGTGGATTTTATAATATGTGAATTATACCTCAGGGGAAAATGAGTAGAGAAATCCTATTTATTCTTACTTTGGATTTCCTAATGGCCCTCCTGCAAATTGGGAGTTTCTGTCCAGAAATTCTTGCAAGCCTTTCAGTTCTTGTAGCACTGACTCCAGCATTTGGGAGGGAACACTACTTTCAATCTGGTAAAAAAAAAAAGCAATTTTAAAAGTTTAAAAACAGTGACAAGGTGTATATATAGAAAACATACTCTGCATTTCTATAACTGCATATAAATGTTAATTTTAAAGTACCCTAACTTCATAAACAGTAAAGATACTTCTTATGTCAATTCACACTTGATGACCAGAATGAAGGGCTAGGTATCCCATCCCTCCTCTCTTACTCTGGTTTGATTTTGATATAATTTACAGACAGTGAAATACACAAATCTTAAGTGACATCTTGTTGATACAGTCACAGCCAGACCACAACAGAGAATATTCCTACACCCAGGAAAGGTCCCTAATGCCCCATTAGTCATTCCATCCTGCAGGTAACCACTCTTCTTACCTCTATCACTACAGAGCAGTGTAGCCTGGCCTTGAACATCATATAAATGAAATCATACTATGAGAAGTAAACACATGCTTATTCTTAGAAATGTGAACTTATAGAGTTAGTGTCAGAGTTGCAAAGATATTTGATATCTTTTCATTTTAAAGGGAAAATGCTTAAAATAAATTGCGTTCATATTCCACATTCATACAAATCTTACTACCTGAATTTATGATGATACAAAGTCCTATAAAATGCTTTCTCAAAGTACTCTAGAATACGTGGAAGTATGTGGAAATTAGTACTGGGTCCATGGACTTTTGGGTATATAAACAAAATATTTAAATAGTAGTTTTGAGCAAGATTAAGTATTAGGACTCACTCTAACCCTCGCAAGAACCTATGTAGGAGATATACCACCCTCATTTTACAGGGGCGTATCAGGCTCTGAAATGTTAAGAAATTTGCTCACCTGTTAGTAAGTGTCAGAGCAGAGACTTAACCCAGGAATTGGACAGTGCACTGGACAAGTACGCAAACACGCACATGAGAGAATACTATCGCTGTGTCCTGTCTATGCCACCAGGAAATGTGAAACAACACACTCGTCCACGGAGAGCACACCTGGTCCCATACAAGTGGCGGCCACCACTGCACAGCACACTCACCGCGGTGATCTCTTTGTTGCCGCTCCTGAACACCCTCTCCACAACTAAGCTGGCATCCCAGATGTTTCTGGAACAGAAATGTTTTCATAATTAGGCTGAGTATGAATAAAAATAATTAAATATGGAGTATATTCCTTTCTCTGTGTTTGTTAAAATGTAGCAATGGTTTCATTGACCATTTTACCATGTTAACTGAAAAAAAAAAAAAAAAAAAAAAAGGAAAACAGGAAAATTTCAAAATCTGATAAATCTAAGTTATTTAACTAAATAAAATACTGTTGAAGAAAAATCAAGAGGCTCTGGGTAATGAACTGTAAACCAAGAAGCTTATAATGCAAAACCAAATTTTCAAAGGGGTTCTGCACAGTTTCAAAGTTTTAAACAAATAGAAGGAAAGCACATATGTACTTAAGAAACCTAAGAAAACCTAAGAAAAATATGTACTAGGCATGATAACTAACTAGATAACAAGGTAGATGGATTGCAAAAGTGGCTGTTCCTCTTCATCCCTCCCTACACCCACCCGTTACAATATGCCTTTGATGCTGCTCTCATAATGAGGAGTCTATTTCCCACCTCGTGCATCTGGGTTGGCCACATGAATGAGGTGGACACGGTGGTAGGACAGTTCTGAGAAGGGGCATCACGAGGCTTTGCAAGTTCTGCTCTCTCCGTCACGGAACCCTGCTACCACCCGGTGAGCAGTCCCTGGCCAGCCTGCCGGAGGATGCGAGGCCACGTGGAGAACAACCCATCTAAAGATGACACAGCTCTCTTCAACCTCATGGCTGGCTGTGCATGCACAGGTGAGCCTGGCCAAGCCCAGAACTTTCCAGCTGACTTGCAGACACAAGTCACTGAGTCATGGGGTGGTTTTAACACTACATATAATATGTATAGAGATACATTTTGAAGATGCATAAAATACAGATGGTTAGATACTAAAAAAGCTGAATGAGGGAAAACAATCTTAATGGAAAGGGAACTAAAATTCAGGTACAATTTAACAGGAATAAGTGACATCCTAAATATAGAACTAAAAATATTCCATGCCACAAACTAGGCTAAGGTGAGCAACAGTCAATTGGTCCGTGGAAAACTTACCCCATGATTCGAGAAAAGTAAATGCATATGCCATTGTGTTTTCCCGAGTACACAATCTCTGGTCCCGCCATGTAGCCCAGACTTGGGCCCGGAACGGCTGGACTTCCTGCTGCAGGCATTGGGGTGGACATGACGGGAGGGTGCACGCCTTGGACACAAAGAGAAAAACAAACCTTACCACGTAAGAAGACACGTGGAGAATTCCCCACAACCCCAGTCTGCGGAATCTAGACCCGCAGGAATAAATTATTGGAATAAACAGATAAAGAGAGGCTTAGACTTAAATGGCTTCTCCCAGACAGGTTGTCCTATATTGGCAATGCATGGTGAAAAGGAAAGACAGTTTGCAGTCACTGCTCCTTAACGACTGAAGTGAAAGTGAACCAATCACACAGATTTCTGGGCTGACAATTAGATCTTGGAATCCAAATAAGGGGCTTTCCAGGCACTACTAAAGGTGCTCCTAAGGCATTCACAGCCAAATGCCAGTACTGTCCTGGATGTCGCTTCTATTACACTACATATTTAAAAAAGATTTTATTTAGCCCTGGCTGGCGTAGCTCAGTGGATTGAGCACGGGCTGGGAACCAAAGTGTCCCAGGTTCGATTCCCAGTCAGGGTACATTCCTGGGGTGCAGGCCATAACCCCCAGCAACCGCACATTGATGTTTCTTTCTCTCTCTCTCTTTCTCTCTCTCCTCTCTCTCTCTCTTCCCCCCCTTCCCTCCTTAAAAATAAATAAATAAAATCTTAAAAAAAAAGATTTTATTTATTTATTTTTTAGACAGAGGGGAAGGGAGGGAGAAAAGAGGGCGAGGAACACCGATGTGTGAGAGAAACACTGATTGGGCGCCCTCGCACGCCCCATTCAGGAATTGGGCCCACAACCGAGGCATGTGTCCTGACCGGGAATGGAACCAGCGACCTTTTGCTTTGCAGGATGATGCTCAGCCAACTGAATGCAGCCCGTCAGGGCTAAATTACATCAAGAGAATAGGGCAAGCTGATCTTTTCCACACCAAGCATTAAAGGTAGGTCACAATGTTAGCTCTTCAAAAGGAACAGTAGTAGTCATAAAAAAAGAAGAGCAAAAACAAAGAAAAAGAGAAGAGGTACCTTGAGCTGGTGTTCCCAAAAAGGATGGATTTGGATATGGACCACCACTAGGAAGAGGAGAACCTAGAAAGGAGGTAAGAATATAAGATTTATAAAATAACTCCCAATTTTTGAGTCTGATCAAAATCAGACACAGAAGCGGTTCCTAAGCATCCGAGTGTGCAGCGGCACCACTCCTGATGTATCCAACAGGCGGGGACTCCGCGCATTCCCCAGCCATCTCCTGACAATCCCTGCATTGGCAAACACTGCGGTGGACGTCTATTTATTATTACATCATCCATGTGCCTCCTTCTGAATAAGTAACACTTGAGTTCTGTAAATACTACAATGGTTACATCTTATTTTGTTTCCTAATATACAGTAAGAACTCATCACTTTTAGGAGTCAGATACCTTTAAAATTATTCACCAAAAGAGTAGAAGTAAATATAGCGAAGAGATTTGTCCCTTAAAGTACGCCACAAGGTTTCTAAAATGCAAACTCTATTAAAAACAGCTTCATTCAACACGTCATACTCACTGGCATAGACGGGAGACGCCAAGATGGGACCAACATTACTCGGGGTGGGCAGAGCGGTTGGAAATCTCATCTGAGCTTCACCGCCGTACCTATTTTCGCAAGAACACAGACTTAGTTTATTCAGTGAAACTATTCGCCTTAACAGCTGGAATTGTTTCAAGTCCTGCTTAGCTCTCAGAATAAAGCTTTAAACATTAGAGACTTTAATTCATTGTGTTTACAGTGTAACAGAGTGGGGGGGGGTAGATTTAGAGTTGTGAGTATACAGAGAGTTTATTCTTGTAATATTACTTATTAATTACTGTATTAGTATTTGTATTACAACTGTAAACCCACTTTTGCCCCATCCTATATATAGATACATTATAGAAAACTAATTCAGTAAAAGTTGACTTGGAATTCTACCAGGAAGTATTATAAGGAACTGGCAATTTCTGAAAAATGGACAGAAAGCCCTGACTGGTGTGGCTCCGTTGGCTGGGCATCACTCCACAAAGTGAAAGGTCGCCAGTTTGATTTCTGGTCGGGGCACATGCCTGGGTTGCAAGTTCGATCCGCAGTTGGGGTGCATGCCAATGGCAACTGATAGATGTTTCTCTCCCTCCTTCTCCCTCCCTTTCCCTCTAAGAATAAATAAAATCTTAAAAATTATTTTAAAAAGGTCAGCAAGGCATACAGTTTACTTAATGTGTACATAGTATTGTAATTCTCATACTAGAGTATGATTAGAAGGTATTTTTAAAACTTCTTTTAAACTAAACAAATCATGTCTCAAATTCTTATCCTTAGTTAAAAAGTTTCCAAGTAAAATATCTTTTTGATACTAAGTTTCTTTGGAGAGATTCAGAATCCCTCAGCACCAATGACAGGCATAAAGTAGAAGTGACCCAGCATTTGGGGAAATAAAAACAGAGACAAGGTGGCAGCCAAGGCAGGAAGATGACGAGACAGAAGAGTGGGTGACGGCATCAACTGTCACTTCCTTAGCATTACCACCTTCCCAGAGTTCGCCTTTTCGCAGATTTCACCTCTACTGTTTGGCAAGCCCTTCAACTATCCCATTCTCCAATGCAACCACTGAAAAGAGTGGCCAAGGGCAAAGGACAACTGTCACACACCTGAAGAAAGCCCGAGTAGCCCAGGCAGATATTTCTCTGTCACAGGCCGCAGTGGAACAAGCAAGGATAAGGCAAGTTGCACAAGCCTGGTCTTCCTGTGGAAAAGGAATATTTTCCCTTATATTAAGCATAAACATTTAAGAAGAAGTTTTGTTTAATGTTGTATCCAGAGATTAAATCCGTGCCAAGCATATAGTTGGGCTCAATAAATATTTGCTATCTGAATGATATCGGCTGACATGAAAAGGGAAAAACAAACACTATTAATATCAGTATATGAAGCCCTGGCTGGTGTAGCTCAGTGGATTGAGCACGGGCTGTGAACCAAAGTGTCGCAGGTTCGATTCCCAGTCAGGGTACATGCCTGGGTTGCAGGCCATGACCCCCCAGCAACCGCACATTGATGTTTCTCTCTCTCTCTATCTCCCTCCCTTCCTTCTCTAAAAATAAATAAACAAAATCTTAAAAAAAAATATCAGTACATGTATGGTGGTTGATGTAAAGCAAGAAAGACTGGTAAGGCTCCCTGTTAATTACAGTATTGTTGGTCTTGACATAAAATTCAGCTATCTTTCCCATTTTCTTACTCAAATTATCATCACATTTAAAAAACAGCACAAACAGTTACCTGGTGTAATTTGAAGAATCTTTCAATCTCGTCTCCGTCTCCACCCACATTACTCACGAGCAGATGCCGCAGCTGATCTACAGGTCTAAGTTTATGAAACATCAGACTCCCCTAAGAAGTTTTAAAAAGAGTAAGGTGAGTTAATAAATTGACCAAGTTTAGCTGGTAAAAACTGACCCTGTTATTTTATTTAATAAAATCAATAAAACAAGCAAACAAAAAAATAGCTTCAAGAATACAAAGCACACTGATGAAACGGAGCACCTCCAAGTCATCTCCGGGCACGTACCAGATCTGTGTGCCCTAAAAAACAAGCAAACAGATGCGACCGCACCAGCGCAGCCTGTGCTCTCACCGTGAACAAACACCCTCATGTCATCTTCCTGAAAACAAGCTGACGAGAAAGCACAGTGTTGGCAGACACCACCGCGCCAGCAGATGCTACAGCACCAGCGCAGCCTGTGCTCTCGCTGCACACAAGACGAAGGTTTACATGGTATTCTGTCCAAGAAAGCCGGCGCCTTTTTACTTATCTTTTTTTTTTTTTTTTGGCAGAGGTGTTTCCTTATTAATTTAGAAAGTTCTGTTACAGGGTCAAGTAAATACTAGAATTTAGACCATGATAAGAGCTTCCCCTCAAACCAGAAGGTTCAAGTTAGATTATCCATTCATCATATTGGCACAAGTATGTTCATTTAGAAAACAAAAAAACGAAGCTGGATTCTTATTTATACCTTACACCAGGATAAATTCCAAATAGATCAGAGATTTAAAGGACAAAATAAAATTATAAATGTACTAAGAAATTATGGGTGAATTCTTTTATGAACCTCAAAGTGAGACATTTGTTTTTTTACTACTACATAAATTCCAAAAGATAACTTGAAAATTTCAACCGCTTGTAAATTTATGCATATGGAAAAATCTTAATAGATAAAATCAAATGACAAACTATGAAAACTCAAACTATATAATATCACAGAAAGTTAGTTCCCTTGATACACTAAGAGCTTCTGTAAATTAAATAAAAAGGGCAATTCAATAGAACAGAAGGTACAAAATAGAAATAGACAGTTCACAGAAAAATAAGCACTTAAAGTGACAGTCAATCTGACTCCTCCTAGGCTGGCATTTTGTACTCAGACAGGGTGTAAGGGAACAGGCACTCCACACCCACAACAGTGAGTGCATGCGTGCACACTGGGTAATCTGGCAACACCTGTCCACATTACAACGCATGTACTCTTTGGCCTGGCAGAGGCAATTCTACATGCAAAATGATACAGGTACAAGGCTGGAGAATTACTCTTAACAGCGAAGATGACCCATTAACAGAGGCCTAGTTAAATATGGTACATCCACATAAATGAATACCTTTCACTCATAAACTAGACTGGTAAAGTCCTTCTATACTGATATGGAAAGGAGCTCTACAGCGTATCTCTGAAATGTGGAAAGCAGAGTGTAATGCAGTGCACACAACATGCTACCACTTCTTTAGAAATGTGTGTGTATTGTTTGTAGACTGTAAGGCATCTCTGGGAAGAGGCACAGACGCCGACGACTCGGGTCTGTGGGGGAGGAGTCTGAAGTGGGAGGGAGACGGCACTTGGTCCAGCCCTGGTTACACCATTCGAATTTTGTCAGTGCACTACTACTCAAAAAATAAACGTTAGGTAAAGTTTTTAATGATTTTTTTTTAAACTAAAGGTTTTTTTTTTTAAGATTTTATTTATTTATTTATTTTTTTAGAGAGGGAAGGGAAGGAGGGAGGGAGGGGGAGAGAGAGAGAGAGAGAGAGAGAGAGAGAGAGAGAGAGAGAGAGAGAGAAACATCAATGTGAAGTTGCTGGGGGTCATGGCCTGCAACCCAGGCATGTACCCTGGCTGGGAATCAAACCTGGGACACTTTGGTTCCCAGCCCGCGCTCAATCCACTGAGCTACTCCAGCCAGGGCAGTTTTTAATGACTTAAGTGAGAACGATACAAAATAAACTCCGTTCATTATTTCATGCTACTGAACACTGGTGGTAGGAGAGCCTTAGAAATATAACATCACAGAAAGCAAGTTCTCTTTGTTGAATGTTTGGGATTGACAAATACTTCTTTCCTGAGAACGCTCCAAGAGAAAGCATCCCCAAGTTTGACTTAGGAACCACTCGGCCAAGCAAGCACTGTGAACACACCAGCACCGATCGCCGCCTCCCTCTGCCTTTGCCGCCACCGCGCGTGCGCACCCACCTGCGCTGACAGGAGCACGAACTTCTTCGGGGGCAGCATGTGCTGCTGCACGACAACTGGCGAGTCAGTGATGGGGACGTGGTCCTTGTTTAAGGGCGTGATTATTTTATCCACTTTCAGTTCATCTATTGCAGAGAGAGCCCAGGAGTGGCCATCCACACGGGTCGTCGTCTACAGAGAAGAAACCAACTTCTTATGCTGACACTACTGATAACATTGGTATACACGGCATTAATCTTTATAAGTCACTGAATTACAAAAATCGAACTAAATTTCTTTCAACTTTCCTACAGTATTAAGGAAAACCTTGAAAATGAAAAGTTGTACAGACTTTATCTGAAATTAAACGTAGGATTTAATAAATTAATACAGTAACAAATATTCTCAAAAGTCTGTATTTAATTTTCTACTGTCTAGTTCTTTCAGTCAGGCATCCTCTACTGTAACAATCTATCCACACCAAAGGCTAAAGGAAAAATTTCCCCGAGATAAACTCTAAACAGCGTTTACTAGATCCCAGTTCCTTCTCTAACCAGACTCCTTCCCACCACCTTTCCAGGGCAGGCTGATCTGCACTGGTGGGCTCGGTGCTTAGGTTTTGCCAACATGTAGATCTGCTCTCTTCTGAAGTTGTACTTGTTTTCTAAGCTATTTCTTTTTTTAAAAAAAGTCTTTTAACCTCTTAAAATACTTAAGGAGGTCCTGTGATAACTATTATAGACGAGGAAACTGAGGACCAGAGACATGTGAAGTCCTTTGAAGCACAGCTTGAAAGGAATGGAGCCAGAACCCTGCACCCCATCAGGACAGGGTTTGTATTAGGTTCTGAATCCCCAGTCTATCACAGGATGAGACACACAGCAGGTGCTCAGTAAAGTCCAGAGAATAAAGAATTCAAGAAAGGTGCTCCTTGCCTCCTCACCAAACTTCTGCCCCTACCCCAGCAACTTGGTCCATGTCGGCAACTTGGAAGAGCCCATTCGAACCATGCACCCATCCCCTGGGGCTGGGTTCTTCCTCCTCCCATCTACACACCTCCCACTCGCCCTAACTAGAAGGGTTTATGCTGCAGAATAACCAGAAGGCCAGTGACAGCTGGAACCAAGATGCCTTCACAGAAATGGCTCCAAAGGTATCACACATTCACACGCTAGTTGGAGTTGGTTAATTTGGTTTGGCTACCACCTTCTGGGGGCAGGCAGCATGGACTGTGCTGGGGCATCTGGGAGGACAGAGAGGGGTAGGACAAGGCACACCAAGGGGAGGAAGCTGATGGCCCTCCCCTCAGGTCCTCATGGGTGGGGATGGGTCACCCAGCTGTGGGGTTGGGGTAGGACAGCTGGACACACACACACTCCTCACCAGAACCTCTACATCATGAAGTACAAGGCGGTGTTTACTTTTAAAACACAATTATGTGCTTGTGTGTGCACACTTGGTACGTAGGGAAAAGAGAGGAAATAAGATGGGGGAAGTGTTGCTAATTCATTAATGTGGGGTTCAAGTCACCATTTGCTCTATTCTTAATTTTTTTTAATTTAGGGAGAACAATTAACTATAGAGATCATTAGAATAAAATTCTGGCATAACTATAATGGGTGGCCTCATAATAACTAAAAATACAATACATTTAAATGGGACAAAGACAATTTCTAAAAAGATATATGCATTTTCAGTATACTATAAAAAACGTTTTACAAGGGCTTCAATGTTTATTTTAAAGAGAGTTTTAATGATTACTGTGACTTGTAACATCACAGAAGTAAAACAAAGAATAGAATACACTTTTTTCAATATGCTTTCTAATCATATGAGGTTTTTTTTAAATAAGCAAACGGTAATAAATCAGAAGATAAAGTTTCTTACAATTATATTCTCCACTTAAAATAATATAAAAAGCTCTATATAATTACCCTGACAATTTATACCTGGGTTTCCATCATTGGCTTTTGGAAAGGAAATGTGTCATGGTTGACACACCACAAAATGTCATTGTCTTCATTTTCTGAGGCTGTCATCAGTAGAACACCTAATAATTTAATACACAAAATATTAGGATGCCAAATCATATGCATCCCAAATATTCTTAACAATATTCATTATTAACATTAATATACATATAGCATTAATTGTTACAGGTAAGCAAGTTACAAAGTAAAAACTAAAAGCAGAATGCCTAAAAGTTTAATATACACAATCTTATGATGCCAAATTATATGCATCCCCAATAATCTTAACAGTAATAACATTGATATATACAGCATTAATCATTATAAGTAAACGAGTTACAAAAATAAAGCTAAATCCCCTAAAAGGACATAAAATTTTTGGTAGGGTAGGATCATTAAATGTTCCAGATCTCATACTGTATTCTTTCAAGTGAACACTTATTTTTTTTTTCACATTTTAACATTTCTTTCTTTTTTTTATAAAGGTTTTATTTATTTTTAGAGAAAGGGGGAGGGAGGGAGAAAGAGAGGGAGAAAAACATCAGTGTGTGGTTGCCTCTCGTGCACCCCCTACTGGGGACCAGGCCTGCAATCCAGGCAAGTGTCCTGAATGGGAATCGAACCAATGACCCTTTGCTTCGCAGTCCGGTGCTGAGCCACTCCAGCCAGGGCCACTGAGCCACTCCAGCCAGGGCCACATTTTAACATTTCTAAAGTTAGAATATATTTTACCATCAGTGGATTTATCAGCTTAATTATTAGCTTTAAAACACATGTGTAATATACAAAAAATGCTGTGACTTATAATCAATGCCTAATATTCAATAAGTAGAGTTGACATATTGGTTAATTCAAATACATCATAAATAATAATGATGAAGTTTGCAATGGAACGGCAGAGATAAATACACTATAAAAGCATTATCTCAGCAACACTAGCTGATGTTAGTTTGATTTTGAAATATATTCAATTGTTCAATTGAGTTCAATTGAACTGTGTTCAATTCCAGCTCCTCCCACTAACTTGCTCTCTTTACACTGACTTCAGTGATACCAGTCTGAAGGCCACTGGATGGCTGTAGGTGATGGGACCATAATTAATTAGTAAAATGCATAACCAGCTTGTGAAAAACTGAGAGTAATGTATATCAAGGTGGTAGAAAAAGGTTTCTTAAAATTTAGCGTATAAAAGTTTGAAAAACTTGAATTTCACTGTATCATGCACGTAACAAAAACCAAAGTAATTTTTCTGCAATACAGTTCTAGCTTTAAAACTTAGTGTATTGCCCTGGCTGGTGTGGCTCAGTGGATTGAGCACCAGTCTGAGAACCAAAGGGTCGCCCGTTCGATTTCCAGTCAGGGCACATGCCTAATCCCCAGTAGGAAGGGTGCATGAGACAAAAATCACACACTGATGTTTCTCTCCCTCTCTTTCTCCCTCCCTTCCCCTCTGTCTAAAAATAAATAAGTAAAATCTTTTAAAAAATAAAAATCTATTTATGATAGCATCAAAAAGAATACTGAGGAATACATTTAAGTGCAAGATTTATACATAGTACAGTGTACACATATTCTAAGAAATTAAAGGTGTAATAAAAACATATTCCATGTTCATGGATTTGAAGACTTAACATTGTTAAAATGGCAATATCCCTCAGGGTAATCTATATTTTCAACTATCAAAATCCCACCTGACGTTTTTGAAAAAACTGACAAACAATAAATATTTCTGGCATCACTGAACTATTCCCTGTACCCAAGAGGGTGCGGAGATTACCACCTCTAGAGGCTTTCCTTCTGCTAGCCGAAAGAAAGAACTGACAGCCTTTATCTCCCAGTTCCCCGACGCCTGTCTGTTTCCACAATACAGTCAGGTAAGACAGACACGATCAATTAAAGCTGACATAACTTTTTAAAACACAAAGCCTGTTTAAACATTAAAAAAAAAAAAAAAGAAAAGATAACATTGACAAATGGATTCTAAAATCCATATGAAAATGTAAGAGAGTCAGAATAGTCAAAACAATCTTGACAAAAAAAAAAGAAAAAAAATCAGAATTTAAAAACTTACATCCGAAAGAGAGTATGAATTACTGGCATAAGGACAGGCAGACACAGGCCAAGGAATAAAACTGAGAACCCAGAACCCATATCTTAATAACCTGAAGAATCCAGCACTCAGTGTGAGAGTATTTTGGAACTCACCTTTACTGTAGAGAGCTTTATGTACCTTCGAAGGCTTTTCCACCGTGGAAGACGCCGAGAATCCAGGCGGCAGGCGGACGTGAACCAGCGTCAGTGTGTTGGGTCGTGCTAATGGCTGCCTGAACGGACAGGTGCTGAAGTACAACCTGACCCCTGACGACGGGGTAAAATCACAGATCAGTAACAGGAGACAAAAGGCCTGAGGCACACACGCTGTAACTGGAGCCAATTCCAAAGAGAAATGCCGAACTCTGTCACAGCCATACAGCACCTTCTAGAAAGAGCCTTCAACTGTGAGCCACACCAGCCTCCGTTCCCATTCAGGCCGTGTCAGGGAATGGTAGTAGCCACCTTAGCCTTAGGGCCTGGCTTTACATCTACAGAATGAGCCGAGAGAACCGAGGAATCTCCCAATTTTCAAAATCCCTAATTTTATAAATTATTAACGTGGCTTTACAATTGATGCAGAAGGAAAAATTTCTCATGGCTCTAATCACAAATTTCCAAATCTGAGGAGCATGAAAAGTTACAAAAGCAACAGCAAACATGAATGAGACGACCTACCGGCATGTGTGACAGCCAGTAACTGACAGTCCAGTGACTCAGAATTTTCGATCACTGCTATCTGAACAATTGGTTTAAAAACAGAGCGATCTATGGTCCTAAAAAGGAAGGGGAAAAAAAAAACCTAGTATATTTTTTAAACGTGTCACTTGAGTAATAAGGAACATTTTCCACCAACAATTTTACGTGTTGAAATCTGTTCAACTAGTTTACAACTAACTTCTTGGGAAAGTAACAGCAGCAGTTAAGAACTGGCAAAACCCACGAATATTATGTGTTGTTTACATTACCTAATATTGTTAATTAAGAGTAACAGTTTTCAAAGGTCACAAAAAGAAGCTAAATCCACTGGGTAAAGGACTAGTGGGGAACAAGATGTTCTTAGAGCATCAAGTTCTCATTGTAAAAGTTACCACTCATTAAAAAGGAGGAAAAATAAACCTTTATAATGGAGAGATCTAGCAAACACCAGCTTGACCAACTGTTCAACAGTGGTAAACTGGTATTAAGTGCCCCCTGAGGTAATGCTATAGGTAATTCACATTAGCTATGTAATATTAGCTTAAAAAGTATTATCTTGAATCTAGTAAGGAAAAAAAGACAAATTCAGAAAATTCCTGCCCCACCCTCCCAAACGTCAGTATTTTGAAAGAGAGGTCGTGGAAGTTCTGTTCTTATATTGAAAAGACTAATGACTAATGCAACTCATGAGCTCTGATAATCTGGAGAAAAACAAAGGAAAAAACAAAAAGCTATAAAAAATTTTGGAACCCTGGCCAGGTGGCTCAGTTGGAGCATCATCCTGTACACCCAAAAAGGTTGTGGGCAGGATCCCCAGTCAGGGCGTGTTTGGGAGGCAAGTGATCAATGTTTCTTTCTCTCTCTCTCCTTCCCTCTTTCTCTAAAATCAATAAACATATCCTCAGTGAGGATTTAAAAAAAAAAGAATTTTGGGGACTATAAAGTAATTTCGGTATGAACTATATAATTATGAGATAATGTTACAAAAATTATTCATTTTTTAAGTGTGGAATTGTTTATTTTGCTTTTTGTAAGAAACTTAGGAGAAGGTCATGATTTCCACAACTCACTTTCCAAACGGCTCATGAGAGAGAGAGAGTGCGCAAATGAGGGAAAGTGTTAACTGGTGAGTTTATACAAAGGGTACATCTGCTTTTACCACGCTGCCCTTTCAACTCTTCCGTGGATTTGAAAAGTTTCCCAGAAAACGCTGGGGAAGAAAAAGGAAACCCTTTGTTTTAGAGTATCTGCCTTGAGATTTTTTTTTTGGTCACTGAAGGGCAAAGAAAATGTTGGTTTTTCACTAGGCTATCTGCATGTAGAAATAACCGAAGCACACAGATAACAGATGCTGAAAATTTGAGGCCTTTGCTGTGTGAGAGCCTTTTGTAGCTGAGCTAAATCAGCTGTGACATAAGTGAATTGCAGCGTATTTTGTCAGAAGACTGAGCGTCTAGCCTGAGTTCCAGCATTTGTCTAGGAGCCGGACTTCTGACAAATCACAACACCCTTCGGTTTGTTTCCACATGAATACAACGCGGGAAACATCTGAGATCTCGCTCCTGAGCTTGTCAGGTTGGCTCAAATAAACGCCTATGAAAATAAGGGAGAGGGCGAGGGGGGAGGGAACGACGCGGACAGCACAACTGTAAATTCAGCATTTCCAAACTGTGTTCCTGTCAGTCATCAGACCAGCTAAACCCACTGTGTAGGCCTCCCTCTCAAAGAGGTGGAACAATTGTAAGAGGGGAACTTTCCTCCATACGACACCGGTAAATGCCTGCACAGAGCACGTAAAGTTTCAAAGAAAAACACACGTCACGCAGTATTTACACAGTAAAGCCAGTCTACCTTACGTTTTAAAACATCTAATATAAGAATGAAGGTCTCTGGCAGCTCTATATCAAACATAACTTATGGTGTCACTTCCTTCAACATCCCTCATCCTTTGGAGACGTTTTGGGAAGGAAACAATTTTACCATGCTGCATGTAAACAGTGTAATTATGCCTGCAAATGAAACATCGGACAGTAGAGGACACGTCACCTCGCGATGTTTCCCGCAGCAGAGACGATAGCATTCTGGGACACCGAGGCAACCCTGCTCATTCCTTGTCCATCGCTGCCCAGATCGTAAACCTGCATGCGAAACATTGTACCCACTGAGACACGGCTACAATCTGTCTACGTTTTATGAGTTTATTAAACAGACTTTTCCTTTTTAGGGATCCTTTCATTTTGGTATTTCATATAGAAATAAAAACATTCACAGATCTGAAATTTCATTAAAAAATGGTTTGGATATTTTTTAAAAAGCACACAATTCATAGGAAAAGTCTGAGTGACTGAACCTTTTTTCATACAAGCAGGGATGCAGGGCTGTGATGGGTAGAGCGTTGTCCTAGCCAGGGCTGTCCAACCTTTTGGCATCTCTGCGCCACATTGGAAGAGCGGTCTCGGGTCACACATTAAATACATTGTGACACATGATCACAAAAAAAAATCTCATAATGTTTTCAGTAAATTTACAGTTTTGGGTTGGGCCACATTCACAGCCATCCTGGGCCGCAGGTTGGACACATCCCTGCACACCAAGGTTGTGGGTCTGATCTCAGGTCAGAAAACATACAAAATACAACCACCGAATACAGAAATTAGTGGCACACCCAGTCGAAGTTTCTCTCTCCCTTCCTCTCTTTCTAAAAATCAATAAACGCACACACACACACACACACACACCCCCCCAGGGATGCTATTCCCACCTTAAATAGTAGTATAATATCAATACTTACTTGTATTACTCCTTTCTCAGATCGTGTATATAAAATGTTTCTCGAATTATCAATTTCAATTTGAACAATAGGATCTGAAAGACAAAATAAATAAATAAAATAAAACCCACCCAAGATGGACAAACCAAATACAGTGGCAACTTAAGTTAAAACTGCTGCATCAGAACTTTTCGTTCAGGGGCTCTCCTCCTCCTCTGCGGATGCCTACGGGTCTGCGTGAGGACACAGCCCAGAAGCACTCAGACCGGACAACGTGCGAGAAAAGGGCAGACACCAGACACTGTGACTGGGTGGAGAGCATGAAAAACAAGTTATCCTAGCCTCTGAATAAATTTTAAGCCAAACCAAAACCAAGGTCTAGATCATTCCTCCATTCAACAAGTAAACAGTTAACGAACGTTTGCCGTGTGCCAGAAACCCGTGACACACTCATGCTCAGTCCATTTCTTCAAGAAACCGCCAGTTTCGTCTACTGAGTCACTGTGTGAAGGGAAATCATCTATTGTAGTCACAGTAACTTTTTCAAGTTAATTTACCTTATTTCACTGAAGTGTTTTTAGATTATTTCATCGGCACCTCTCATTTTATTAAAAACTCTTATATATTCATTTCGTTTGGGAACTTGCTCTAGAGCAGGCAAAACACACACTAGGTGTCTGACTGGTTTTCACACGTGTGTGCATGCGCACATGCGCACATCTTGCTTTCAGAGCTTACGTGTGGCTGTTTTAGACACATGTTCCACGATGCTACACGGACAGAAACTTGGGAACAAACCCACAATGTTTCTGTTTCATAGTCCCTTCTTCCTTTTAGAGACCTTACGAATATATCAGAAATGTAATTAAAAAGACAAACTTTCAATTGAGAAGGAGAATTTCTTAAGAAAATGTTAAGTCAATGATCTGTTAAGAATTTTCATTTGCCAAGTTTATTGTTTTCTACTCACCATCTTCTGAAAATGTGAACTGTAGCAACGAAGGAACAAGAAAGGAAAGTGTGCTCTTGGAGTGGTTGATTTTCCTACATCTTTGGCTAAACCAACCTGCTTCTGCCTTTAAAGAGGAAAGTGAGAGAAGACTTGTAAATGTAGGTACTTCCGTCACAGCAACTACTCTATACCCAAGTTTACAAAAATCCTCAAATCTTAGCAAAATACCAATAATTGTAAGTGAAGGCATACTACTCAAAAGCAGTACTGAATTTGGTCCTGTAATTAAAATAAACAAGTAGTTAACTACAAATTAAATTACTGCCCTCAACAAAATCAGCTATGTCTATTCCAGAAATCTCAGTAGTGTTATGCTAATGAACTCATATTTTGATTCTCTCAAAAACTATTTGAAAGTATAAGGAACACAATAAGCAGGGTTTACAAGTGCCCACCAAAGTACATAGGATTGAGGTACTCATATTATCTCATGCCCTTTCTGCTAAAAGCAGACTCTAACAAGAGCAGCCACCACCATCATAATCTACATTGTATTTCTCAACAACTGAGTTTTGCCCTACAAAACCATTTTGTGGTAATGCACAAGGCCAACAGAAAATGAGCAAGAAAGAAGTACAATGTAATATAAAAAACACAGCTGACCTGGGTTCTACACCTAGTTCTGCCACTAATTAGCCTACCAGAATATGACTTTATCAGTTTCATAAAGTCTACCTTATGCAAAACGCAACAATACGGAGGGGAAAAGATACACAGAGAAAAGGACACGAAAAGGCATTTCAGAGTAGAGAAAACATAAATGACCAATAAATACATGAAAAGATTATCAACTCAGTTATAAAAAAGTTATTTCCCTCCATCAAGATTGGCCAATATCAACAAGTTGCATAATACTGGTGCTGGTGAAATACATTCATAGATGTCTGTTAAGAGTCTGAAATTCTTATAGGGCAATATGAAAATACTAAACAATTTTATTTTTGTGCCTTTAATGACTTTTTCCCATTACCATTTAGTCCCCTTACTCCTCCCTCCCCCCAGCAACCACCATACTGTGTCCAAGTCCATGAGTTCTGTTTCCTTTTTGCTCCACCCCCTGACTTCTGCCCAACATTAAATGCATATACCGGTTTTTTTTTGCTGTGTATAATGCACGTTTCTGCCCAAATTTCTGAGGGAAAAATAAGGATGTGTATTATACATGGCTAGTACTAATTCCATATCTATATAAATGTTTTTAATTCTTTTATTTATGCTTATGTGTTAAAAGTATAACTCTAGAAAGCAATAATGACATCCATATAAAAAGTAATACCCTGGAATACGATAATAGGTTTTATATGTAAATGAAAAATGGAATAAAAAAATTAAAATGAAAGATCTTTTCCTCAAAGTTTGGATCAAAAACATAGGGGTGCATTATACATGGAAGCGCAGTAAACACGGCAAAACATGGCACCCAAACTATTAGAACCCAACTATTAGAACTCTAAGGCTCGATACAAAAAAAATCTAGTCATGTGTACAAGGAGGCCTGCAAGAGAACACTCGTCCTGTGCTACTCTGAAAAGGAAAGCGGAACACCTGGACGTCCACCAGGGAAGAAACTGTTTAGTAAACCATGTACGTCCATTTCATGGACAACTATGCATCAATTACCAAGCATAACATACATACATCTATCTATCTATGTATCTACATATCTATCTATCATCAGATACTGACAAGGAAAGACTTTCAAGACATAGTTAAGTAAATAAGCCAATTATGTAACAAAATATAAGCAATAATTCAAGTAAAAACAAATACTAACATACACGATGTATTGGTATATGTGTATCCACACATAAATACATAGGTATAGATATTTACAGGTATGTATCAATGTGTGTATCCTGTTCTAAAAGGACATACTCAGAACTGATACAGGCTTTACCCCTGGAAAGAGGACTGGGTTCTGCAGGCACGGTGTAATAGCACAGGAGTGCAGGACCACTGGCTTAAACTGTATGTCTGAGTACCTTCTATAAGAATATGTTAGCCCTGGCTGGCATAGCTCAGTGGATTGAGCGCGGACTGCGAACCAAAGCATTGCAGGTTCAATTCCCAGTCAGGGCACATGCCTGGGTTGCAGGCCAGGTCCACAATGTGGGCCACATGAGGGGCAACCACACATTGATGTCTCTCTCTCTCTCTCTTTCTCCCTCCCTTACCATCTCTAAAAATAATATATATATATATATATATATATATATATATTAAAAAAAACGACCAATGCAAATATATCATATGGGTTTAAATCATAAAAAATGAATATGTTAACATGCTTATATAATTACAGAATAAAAACCAAAATCCATCCCTACTTCATCAAAAGGGAGAAAGAAAAGTTCATTAATGCCAGGCTTACCTGGTATGCTACTTCATATAAACAGCCATCTTTTCCAGCCAAGAAAATTCTGCCGTTGTCGGTGGAAGTTATTGTTAAAAGGTAAGTATTATCAGTGGGGAGAGAATACAAAGGGTCTGGAAGCAACTGCATTCCTCCACACATACTGTCATTCAGAACTCCAGTGCCTTTTTTATTTTTAAAGAAAGAACACAGGAATCAGTTTATCGGCTTTTAAAACAATATTTGGAACAATCACTGCATTATCTTTAGAAATGATGTTATTACTGCATTCTTATGGACATACTCCAAAGCTTCTGTAACATCTACAGAAAATCTAATACAATTTAATAACTCAGGTGAAATAGAACCTACAGTACATATACAAAATATATAAAAATATAGTATATAACATATAGCATTGTACATATCAATAAAAAAACTAACTCAAATTTTAAATTTTGGAAATGAGCCTATGAATGTGGTAGTAATAGTAACTATTTTGAGTCACTGGTTCAGCATTATTTCACCCAAAACAACACAAAAGAAACCACTGAATGTGATCGTGACTGAGGGCTTCTTACTTCAGGGTTCCACGTTAAAATGGCCATTCAGTAAACCAGAAACAAAGCAATTGAAGGCATTATTGAAAATCTCACTAGCATGGATTCTTCTCCTTCTACTACCCTCCCTTTATACTGTACATTTAAAATGTGCACATTAGTATGGTAAATACATCCAAAATATTTTTTTGGTGGAGCTACTGTCCTGAACGATATCAAATCTACAGGGAAATATGATTTGTCTACAAGCAAATAGCCTGGAAAGTTAACTTAGTAAAAAAAGTTAGTTTTTAAATTACAACATTAAACTCACCAACATATACATACATTTTTAAAACACAACACGTGGGTTGCTATACCTGTTTGCAAATTAGCATAGCTGAGTCCAAGAATCACTATATCCACAGGGGTTGCCAAAACCAGGAGGTGTCGGACATGAGGCTGAAAGATGCCTAAGATAAAACAGACATGGGTCTGGGATTATTTTTTCCAAAAATTTCCAGTATTTAAGCGTTGACAGAATAAGGTTTTACCATTACAATGAGCTAGTCATTACATGCTATATGAAAAGTCTGAATCCAGTTTAGTTTGTTTTGATGTTAAAGTAGTACTACCTCTGATCATTTAAGAAAGTGAGCAGCAGCCCTGGCGGGTAGCTCACTCGGTTAGAGCATTGTCCCGACAACACAAAACCGCAGGTTCGATCTCAGGGCACACACAGGAATCACCCAATGAACGCATAAATAAGTGGAACAATTATTCAATGGTTCTGCCTCTATCACTTCCTCTCTCTCCCCCTGTCCCTTCTCTCTAAAAAAATAAGATGAAATAAAAAAGCAAAAAGTAAATAGCAGAAAAGAGCCACCTTCGAAAAGAAACACTTCAATATTCAATGCCATTTAAAACCAGTGCTGTACTACCGAATTCTTTAGGCTTATTAATGTGTGAGGACTTCTACTTGTAGGCCCACATTCACAGCAGCATGACTCATAGCGCCCGGACGGTGGGAGCCACCCAAGTGTCCGTCAGCAGATGAACTGATGAACAAAATGTGGTACAGACACACGATGGAGTATTATTCAGCCTTTGAAAGAAACTTCTGCCCTGGCTGGCGTAGCTCAGTGGATTGAGCACGGGCTGGGAACCAAAGTGTCCCAGGTTCGATTCCCAGCCAGGGTACGTTCCTGGGTTGCAGGCCATAACCCCCAGCAACCGCACATTGATGTCTGTCTGTCTGTCTCTCTCTCCCTTCCCTCTCTAAAAAAAATAAATAAATAAAATCTTTAAAAAAAAAAAAACAAAAAAACTTCTGGCACACTACAACAGGGATTTATCCCACAAAGTTGAAGGTCACCAGTTCGAGTCCCAGTCGGGGCACATGCCTGGGTTGCGGGGTGCATGTGAGAGGCAGCCGACTGATGTTCACATTGATGTTTCTCTCCCTGTCTTTCTCCCTCCCTTCCCCTCTCTTTAAATAAATAAAATCTTTAAAAAAAATCTTTCATGCATTTGTTCCAGTATTTTGCAATAGATGGTAAAAATAAAAGCCACTCCCCTTCAGGATGCAATAGGGTCAAATAATCGACTTTTCTCACTTTAGTCAACTCACTTTTTACCTATAAAGTGCACCTTTTCAGCACTTTTAAGAAACTGCCATATTTCTTTAGGTCTTCGGAATGGCTCAAAATCTCACTGCCCAATAAAAAGTTTAACACTCGTGTATAAATATGAGCACTTACAATCCTTTGCGACACATCTGTTTTTGCTGTTTTGACAAAGAAACTCAACAGAACCCTAAATCATTGTTTTTTTACAAAGTCATGCATGCCCTGGCACCAAAAACTTTGCCAATATACCTTCAACTTCAAATGCAATTTCAACGCCAGTATAAATTGGTGCCTTTTCAAGAGATTTTTGTCCAGAAACAGAAAAATACAAAGTAATTCTCTTCCATTCAGAAGTTCAGACTCTGCACAAGTAGCCGATTAAACCCGAGGCGGGTTTACTTTATTGGAGACAAGGAAAGACCGCTCCAAGAATCACGCGGAGGGAGGAGCTTCTGCACGGTGTGACTTTGGGGGAAGCTTTCCTGGGCCGTGCAGAGGAGGCAAACAAACTGTGGCTCACAGTCACATCCTCACTGTTATAAAAACTGCTCCAAAGCAGCACGATCTCTCGGCTAAGTTATCGCCCTGCGAGATGAGACTGAAGCTGGGAAACGGTGAGAACTGCTTGAGAAACACTTCCTTGAACTCAAAACGTGTGCTTAAGCCTTGTTCATTTTTCCGTAGGCATAAGGCAAAAATTCCCGCATGCTAGAAAACACACCAGAATTCTTGTTTTATTCAACGAAGCATAACACTGAAACATGGTTTCATAATCTTGCTTACATAGAAGCATCAACAAGGCAGACTTTTGCCCAAAAGTCTGAGTGACTTAGGAAACAATTCCTTTAATTGAAGAATACTATTTCCTTGCAAAAGGCAAAGTAAAATGTGGACCTTGTTAACATTAACACACGTTTGAGTCAGAATTTTCAGGACTTGTTGACAGCAAAATTAGAATCGTTTAATTATCAAAGATGACACCTTTGCTGCTATATCAAAGCCTACACCATAATTTTAATTTGCGATGAAATTTATATTTAAGTAAAACAAAATTTTACTCTTGGTTTAGATGGACAATGTATATTTATTAAATAGGGGGCAGCAACAGCTATTAACTTTCATATAAATAAACTTTAAGCAATAAGAGAGAAACAAGCATCAGGGTAAAGAATGCTTTTGAGAATCTATGTAAAGAAAATAACATTCCCAAAGTAATCATATAAACAATGCATTAAAACTGCATGTTTGTACTTAAGTGAATTGTGGTAATTTCAAAGTGGCCGTGACCTTTAAAGAGCTTTCCTGAGGCCCTGCAAACAAGGGAATTTGTCTACTACTTCCTCTGGTAGGCAGGAAGGTGCACGTGGAGGGACTGAGCGAATAGGAAAGAGGACTCATGGACATGGACACCAGTGCGGTGATTGCTGGGGGGAGGGAGTATAAGGGGACTAAATGGTAATATAAAAATATAATAATAATTGTGTATTTTTAAAAAAGAGATGCATTTAAATTTAAATCAATCAATTCTACTTGTCAGTAGCTCTGGTAAAAGACGTGGTATAATGAGGTTAGAACTGTGAGCTAAACAACGCCTGTGACTTCTCTAAGACTTATTCTGAACTGTGTTCTCACTTTCCCGGTCTATCAAAACTAAAACAAACAAACAAACAAAAAACGCAGAGATAAAAATGGTTTTTATAGCAAGTGATGAAAAATGTATAATACCAAAAACTTCAGGGAAATTAAGAGTAACAAAATGCAAGCCAGATAAAATCCAGGAACTATACAGTTTAACAATTTTAGAGGCAGACTCACTTATACCATTATAAAGTGCGGAAACTGTTAAATATTCCTAATTACTTTATTTCTGATTAGAAGGACTTCGAACAAAACTTCAGTAGGATATTCAACTACTTAAAATGTGTTGTCATTTGGTTCTAAAACATTTGAAGTCTGTGTACATACAAACTTAACTTAATCCGTATATATTCTTTTATTTCTTACCAGCTTTTGGTTTCACGAGCCCCACGGCAAGGATAGTCTCACTAAGTCCATCAAAATAGGCGAGGTCTCCCCTGTCAGCGGTTGAAGAAAAACATGTTATACACGTAAACAAAAGGTTTTATCTTATAATAGTCTTTATGACTATTATATGTAATGAAAAGTGAATGAGCAAACAAACTGCTTCGGTTCCAAGACCCAGGTGCAGGGCAGGGGCCTGCCCAAGGCCAAATGTATGTACACCAGAACACAGGGGTGCTACTCCCCATTCCACCCCCTGCCCAGGCTGCAAGTCTCAAATCACAGCAATCTACTGTGGGGAGAGGGACAGGAGCGCAGGGGACCTTTTCAGAAACACAGGGAAACAGGAACAGAGCGCAACCCACCTGCACCCTAAGAGCAAGGTAGTTCGGAAGCAACGTGAAGCCTCTGGTGCCTTGAGGGCAGCCCCAGGAACAACAGAGTGAACGCAGCTCAGGTCCTGACTCGGAAAAGTCATCTCCGCCCGCAATAAAGGCCTACTGCTAGGCTCTAGCAAGTGAAGAAGCCTGCTGATTTCCTCCATGAAGTTTTTTTTAAAAATTCAATATACTGGGGTAACATTAACATTTACATGTAGTGTAAATGTTACTATAAATGTGAATTTGATGTTATGACGGCTAATAACATCACATCAATTTCAGCTGAACAATTTAATAATACATCCATATACTCTACTGTGTACCCCTGAAGTCTAGTCTCCATCCACGACCGCGTACTTGACCCCCTTGACGTTCTTCATCCTGCTCCCACCGTTCTGCTGTGTCTACGAGTTTACTTCTCTTTGTTTTACACCCCACGTGTGAGTAAAATCACACGGTCTGACGCACACCCATTTCTAAGGACAAACGCTGCTTCCTTCGGTATCCGCTGTCCCACACACAATGCCCGGCTTTCAGGACGAGAGCACGGGCACAGAACAGCGAGGAGAAACAGAGCTCCGCTGTCCGAAGACACAGTGATCAGCAGGACAAGACTCAGCTGTGAGCCCAGTGTCTGACCTGGCAGACAGGAAATGTAGAACCAATACGATCGACACGGTACAGGCTTTCAGGGTAAAGGTGGACACCAGGCATCAACAGGTAAGGCACTTCAGCAGAGGTGAAAATGGAAAGAAATGAGTAAATGAAAATGTTAGAAATAAAATGCACAGCACAGAGAAAGAATGTCTTTTAAGAACTTTTTGGCAGACTTCACATAAGAAAAGAAATCAGTGAACCTGAAGTGAGGCCAACAGAAACTGTCCCAAATTGAAACCAAAAGGGAAAAGAGAGCAGAGAAACAAAAACAGAACAAAGTGCCCCAAATCTGCCGTACAATACCAAACCATCTCACAAAAGTATAACTGAAATCTCAGAAGAAAGAGGGACAGGATGGGGCAGAACAAGTATTTGAAGATAATGGCTGAAATAATTTCCAAAAATAATGAAAACCATCAAAACAAAGATCTAAGAAGCACAGAGAACACCAAGCAAGACAAATATCAAGAAAAAAAAAATACGATCCAGACTCTGAAGAAAACTCCTGGTTGCCCAGAAAGGGGCTAGCTATGCAGACAGAACTGAGAACACCTGGACCGCCACTCATGTGGGCCAGGCCAGGCTTCCTGTTTCTCCTGCCACCTTGGCATCCCAGGCTCCGTGAGAGCGGGTTCCCTCCCGGGCGAGGCTGATTCCAGGAGAGCTGAGGGTCGGAGAGCGATGAATCGCACAAGACTGTCTGCATCATCCGTACGGAGATGGGATGTAAAATACAAAGCTAAAGGAATAACTGAAACCACGCCTCGGGTTTCTGCACAACTGAGTTTGTGAATGAAAGATGTATACCCAGTACTGGTGCCTGGATTCTTTTCCAATAAGCACGGTGTTCAAGTAATTTTTCTTTAAATGAGTTCTCGTTTGGACACACAGTAAGGTGGGACTGTTCCTTGCGGGCAGAGACCACCCATATCCCATTGAGTGCTGTTCCTAGCACAAAACTAATACATGACAGACTCAATATATTTGTTAAATGAGTATGTCAGATGTTAATGGAAATACAAAAATTTTCAATGAACTGAAAACCTTTGGCATTTAGTTCTCTTGAGGAGACCCATGCCTAAATAGAGGTTTTATTCTTTAGTATCAAAATGAGTAAGTTACAGTGGTATAACAAACTGGGGCAAAGTTCAGAGTGTATGGAGATCATAAGCAGACACCACTGCATTTATGACTATGTAACATTTCAACAATAAAAGCGCCTATGAAAAGGTGGGTCTAATTTTTTTAAAAGATCAGCAAACAAAATGGTTTCATTTAAGCTATATGTTCTCACTTAGTGTCAATTTTGATTCAGTGATACAATGTTTTGAGTGTGTGTATACATAATAAGTGCATCAATTACTCAGAGACAAGAGTAACACGGCCTTCCTATCCCACACCTCACCTAAAGTTAACATGTCCTGAAGTACTGAAAAGGAAGCCTAAATTTACCTCCAAAAAGCCAAGAGTGAGATCACCAGATCAATAAAATTTAAGCAAAAATGCCTTGGGTCTTCCCTCAGACTCCATTATATACATTTAATTTACACACAGGTCAAGACCAGAATTATAAAACAGTTATTTCTATAAATCAGTAGTCTCCCATTCAATAGAAATGCAAGGAAAACTGAAGTCTTTAAAAATGTCAAACCAGCTAGCCCTAGCTGGTGTAGCTCAGTGGATTGAGCACGGGCTGTGAACCAAAGTGTCACAGGTTCGATTCCCAGTCAGGGTACATGCCTGGGTTGCAGGCCATGACCCCCAGCAACCGCACATTGATGTTTTTCTCTCTCTCTCTCTCTCCCTCCCTTCCCTCTCTAAAAATAAACAAAAAAAATCTTAAAAAATAAATAAATAAAAATGTCAAACCATCTTTCAAAGAATTACTGACAAGCTATCTTCACGGAAGGATAAAGAGCTTAGGACCTAGACCCCACTACTCAGAGTGGTACCTAGACTGGGAACATCACCCGGGAGCTTGCTACAAATGCACTCTGGAACCTCAGTTGGAACTGCTATCACAGATTCCCTAGTTTAACCCCATTCCCCATGATTGACACTGGCAGTGGGAAGCGCTGGACATTAGATGAATGGAAGATTAATCAGGCAATGTTTAATAAGCAGAATACGCAGAATACGAGGTGCAATAAAGATCATCTAAACTGTAAGCATGCTAAAGCACGGCGGCCTTCAGTGCATACCCATCTTCATAGTTCCACATGAATATGTCGCTGTCGATGGTGAGCCAGGCCCTGCTGACGGCGGGGAACACGCCCATCATGCAGTTGCACTGCATGTCTGAGGTCGGTGATGTAAGGCAGACAGACTGCAGTCGCATCTACTCTAAACTTCTCCCCAAAGACCTCGATATAAAATTTATGATTAAAAAATCATGACCCGCCCACTCTTTAATAGAAAGAGCAAGTAAAATACCTCAATGAGTTTAATGAGAGCCACGGTGTATGACAGAAAAACTTTAATTTATAATTCCCTAATAATGATACCTGACTGTTTGAAATATATCTGGACAAATGTAGTGTGTGTGTGTATACCATTACAAACTTTAAAAAGAATATTGATCATGAATAACAACACCCTTGAACGCTGACATCAAAAAAGCTCTTTTACTGAATCAGATTTTCCAACTGTGTAAGAGCAAGAGTGATAAAAAAGCACATGGTATGCTAGTCACAGTTAGGTGACAATTTGCAATTCTCTTACATTATAAATAATGCAATTTAAAAATAGGCCAAGATGTATGTTATGTAGTTATAAGACAATGAAACAATTGTGAAAAGAAATTAATTTCCTAAAGGAAATGTCTCTTACAGAGTATATAGTATGATCAGAGGATTAAAGAAGAATATTAAGAAACTAAGCAAGGGATATGGTGGATTATATATTTAATAACACTATTTTACAAAGTCTCAGAGAAACAGCAAAATTTTAGGGAAAATATATATTTGATTTTACTAACTTTTCTACTTATTTCATAAGCATTTTTCCTAATTTTCCATTTCTTTTTCTCAATCATTGTATTGAAATGCGAGGCCCTTTTATTCTTCAGAGATTAATATACTTTTAAAAGTCTCACTAAATTTTAAGGTAGCATCTTGAAGACTTCATTACGAGAGCTACAGATTGATATAAAATCTTAGCCAAAAAAAGAGAAAAGAAATCTAGTGCTTTTCTACGGTATACCATGCATTAAGGAAACCAGACAGACTCTTTTTTTAAAAGGTAAGAAAACTCCTCTAGCTACTCAATCTATGAAGATGCCATTCCCATATCAATTTCTAACATCTTTTTATAAAGATTCTTATCGTGATCCTTAGAAATGAAATCATACAGACACCTCAATTCTAAGACACCAGTAAATGTAAAGCCACACAAAAACTTTTTTGGGGGGAGAAAAAAAATACCTGGCAATTTTTGTTTGTTTTTAAATGTATTTTGAGCCACATCCCAGGTTTAAAATGTTAAAATATGAGGAAAAGAATGAAATTAAAAATCATGGGTCTTTGAGCTAATAAAGTCTGAAAATAAAAACTTTCTTATATAGCACTTAACTGGAAATTAATGTTTTACAATAATATTTAAAAATGCAGAGTTTCTTGTAAACAATTTACTCTCCTCAGTGTCCCAAAACAATTCAAATGTGACTCAAATTTTCAACATTAAATTTTATATAAAAATTTTGGGCACACGGTAAACTACCTATGTACTTAAACGTATTTTAAATAAAACCTTTAAATGAACTTATATACAATACTCATCCAACATGAGACAGGGAGTACAATAATGAGACTACCAATTAAAAACAGCTTTAAAGTGCTAAACACAACACAATAGGATACGTCCAAACTGTTCGACAAGCTCAGGTGGGAGAGGAACTCTGCGGATGGAGCTGATCTCTGGGAGGCTGGGCACCGACAGCAAACCAGGTCCTTGTAGAGGGTAATCCATATCTGACATGCCAGAAACAGTGGGGTTATCTACAAAAAAATAAAGTAAAGCATTTAATTAAAATCAATCACGTACTGGGCATCAGCTGGGTATACAGAAGCACTGCAAGCTACAAACAAAATTGTGCATCTGGTGGCTCTAACGCTACAGAGAGAATAAAGTCACTCTGACCTGATGCAAAGGAGACCTGAGAAGTCCCAGTGCTAAGGTGGGGCACTTAACAAGGTTATTTTTCCCAGATACTTTGTAAAAAGAAATTGGTTGGTTAGGGCATCTGGTATTTTTCTATTATTTTACTAATCTGAAATATATATGTATGTATATATATATATATATATATAATACACACACACACACACACACACACACACACCTGCTTTGTGATTCTCAGATCAAACAATTGTGGGCAAAATATCGATTCCCCAATAGGTATTGGGGAATAGCTATTCGCCCCCCAAAATAGCTATTTCCTCTCCCACTTAAACATTTACAGATTCAATTCATGCCTTTTCCATTAGACTTCCCCCCTAGACCAACAAGGTAAGTACAACGAATACCACAGAGGCAGCATTTTACTGCTCTACAAAGGCTTCTCACCTGGCAACCTTTCTGTTGCCCAAGGAGCCAGACACCAAGGGCAGGAGCAGGCTGGCCTCTCAGGCCTGTGCATTCAGATCTGAACAAGGTGTTGTTTAGATCTGATGACCTACTTAGCTCTGGCACCTTTTCAGGCTCTCTGAAATACAAAGATGCTGGGGAAAACTCGCATGTGACACAACTTTTAAATGTATTGTAGAAATTTAAAATATACAGAACTAGAGAGAAAATTGCAACCAATCCCTATGTACTGATTACCCACCTTTAACAATTACCCACAACATGGCCAAACATGTTTCATTTATACCATTATCTGCTCCCTCCCTAATGGATCTTCTGAAGCAAATCCCAGACATCCCACTTAATCTTAAAACACATTTTAATAGAACAGCGCACCTGTTAAATGGCAGTGGGGACGCAATTAATGACTGATGAAGACATGAATAGTTAGGAAAGCCTTCACAAAGAAATATTTAAGGGAGTTTGGAAGAATCACTTGTCAAGAGGAGATAACATTCCAGAAACCATGAAGAGTACATGTAAAATAAAAACCCCAGCCCTGGCTGGTGTAGCTCAGTGGATTGAGTGCGGGCTGCAAACCAAAGCATCACAGGTTCAATTCCCAGCCAGGGCACATGCCTGGGTTGCAGGCCACGGCCCCCAGCAACTGCACATTGATGTTTCTCTCTCTCCCCCTCCCATCCCTCTCTAAAAATAAATAAATAAAATCGGTAAAAAAACTTATAACAATTGGTGAATTTAAAAAATAAATAAGTAAATAAAAATAAAAAACACCGGAGAGGGGTCCTCTTATGGAAAACATGCTAAATTCAGTGTGGCTGTAACAGGGACAGAGAACAGAACGGGCAAGGGGGAAGAGATGAGTTTGAAGAGGTGGGGGTGTGTGCTGGTGGACTGAGAGGGTTTGGGTCAGATGTGATGAAAGGACCAGAATGTGTGCACTGTGTTTATATCTCGTGTTCAAACCTGCAGAGTTCAAAGAGAGCAATGCTGTTCAAGAGGAGAATGAATGGCTAACGGGCCATTCAGTTCTCCTGAGACAGACCCAATGGTAAGTAGCTGTCATGAACAAATACTATTTTTGCTATGTTTCTGTCTTTCTTGTGATTACAAGGCCACTCCACAATTTTTATAAGTCACCAGAGGTGTCTTCCAGGTTTACAATGCATAGACTATCCTGGTTATTTAATCTTGGTTCTTGCTTACCAAAAATCTTGTCTCTACCTCACTTACACTTTTCTGCTTTTCTCCAATTTCCATCTCATAAAGGAGTCACTTTTTTTCCTAGCAATTAATGTAATTCCACATGCCTCGAGGAGCCATAATTCAAGACTGTTAACAAAGCATTTTCCAGCCACTGCTCTTGTTGGCACATAACTCTGCGCTACCCTCCCTGTCCATCAACATTGCTGATCTGTTCTCTTCATTTCCCTGGCAGTTCTTTTGAACACCTCCCAGCACTTCATAGGACACTAACTCTACACATAATAAAGCATATCTTTCAGAGAACACGGTAAATTTCCCGATTCGCTTCGTTCGCTCTTCCGTTTTACTCTAATACTAACACGAGTCATTAACAAGGATGAGACTCGGACCAGGCGATCCTCCTCACCCGAGCCATAAACACTCGGAGGCAGTGAAGAAGCTCGTCTAGGTTGGGGTCTTTGCCTCTTTGTGCGTTTTTCACTCTACCCTCTCAAGTATCTGCAACGAAGAAAGTAAGGACAGGACCAAAAAAAAAAAAATGAACATAGGCTCTTTTTGGCTCTTCAACATGTAGGAAACTGTCCTAAATTTCAAGATGCCTTCGCCGGGTCCCCTCGAGGGATAAGGACCTAGTTAGAGAGACCGGCGAGAGTCCTTTCGGAAGGACTGAGAAACCAGCCACCAAACGGGCACCGATCACTCACTCGGGGCAGACACCATGAGCAGCTCGGAGAGGTCCGGGTACATGCGGTCTTCTTGCAGCTGACGGTCGATGAGCCGCCCCGCGTTTTCCAGAGCTTCCTGCAGGGCCGCGGCCGACGTGGATGCCGGCATCGCCAAGCCCAGCAGGGAAGACGGCATCCTGGAAATTGAAGACAGCAGTGCCCCGAAAACGTCCAAAGCCAAGGCGAACTGTGCAAACACCCAAGAGCCCAGCTCAGCCCCGAGGCTCGCGGCGCGCGCGCCAACCCAGCGCCCCGGCGCCTGAGCCTGACGCACTTCCGGCTCCTGGGGCGGGGAGTTTGAAGGCTCCGTTTTGGGAGTCTGGAGGGGGGGGCGGTTCCGGGAGGCGGGCTTAGGGGCGGAGCCGGGGAGAGGGAGGCAGCTTTGAAAGGGTGGCTGGGGTTCGGCGGCGGGGAAGGGGGAAATCAGAGGAGCTTAACGGGGGGGCGGGGAACGGGGAAGGAGGGGGACGGGGCGAGGTGGGGAAGGGTGGGTGGCGGGAAGGGAGGAGGGGCGGGGACCGGGTGAGCGGGAGCCGGGCGTGGGCGCCGCGTCGGTGGGGGCGCCGGTGGCTCCGCTGCGGGTGGGTTGAGCGCGCGCGCTGGATCTTGGCGCCTCGAGCTTCCCGGGTCCAACTGCAGCTGCCTAAGAGGGTGCGCGTCGGTTTCTTCGCTGCTCCAAATGACTCGAGAGTGGCCAGTCGGTAGCTGGTGGTCGGGAACCATTTCCACAGGAACCAGAGTTTCACCACGTTTCTTAGGGGCTTCAGTGTAAACCAAAATCCGTCAGGCTTTTCTGTTCGTGTGTCGCTGCCGTTTGACTTTGTGACCGGTACTGTGAAGATGTGGGTGTTTAAGGAATGTTTCGCTCCGTGCAAGGGGGCTGCTGCCTTGCATTGTTTCTCATCACCGAGAGGGGAGCAGATGGCTCTAATTCATAGTGGAGGGACTGGTAGAGACGTCACCCAGCAGATCACTCAGTCCTTCCGCAGAAACCGAATTTCTTTTTTTTTTTATTATTGTTGTTCAAGTACAATTGTCTCCGTTTTCATCCCACTGCGCCACCCTCCACGCCCCATTCCGCCTCCCACCCTCAAGCCCGCCCTCTTTGGCTTTGTCCATGTGTCCTTCATACATGTTCCTTGATGCCCCCCCCCCCCCCCCCCCCGTTATACCTCTCCCCGCTCCTGTCTGGTTACTGTCAGATTGTTCTTATTTCAATGTCTCTGGTTGTATTTTGTTCGCTTGTTTGTTTTGTTGATGAGGTTCCACTTATAGGTGAGATCATATGGTATTTGCCTTTCACCACCTGGCTTATTTCACTTAGCATAATGCTCTCCAGATCCATCCATGCTGTCTCAAAGGGTATAAGCTTCTTCTTTCTTTCTGCTGCATAGAATTCCATTGTGTAAATGTACCATAGTTTTTTGATCCATTCATTTACTGATGGGCACTTAGGTTGCTCCCAGCACTTGGCTATTGTAAATTGTGCTATGAACTTTGGGGTGCATAGGTTCTTTTGGATTGGTGTTTCAGGATCCTTAGGGTATAATTCCAACAGTGGAATTGATGGGTTAAAAGGCAGATCCATTTTTAGTTTTCTGAGAAAATTCCAAACTGTTTTCCACAGTGGCTGCACCAGTCTGCATTCCCACCTGTTGGACCCAGTGCACTAGGGTCCCCTTTTCTCTACATCCTCTCCAACACTTGTTGTTTGTTGCTTCATTTATGATGTCCATTCTGACTCGTGTGAAGTGGTATTTCATTGTGGTTTAAATTTGCATCTCTCTGATGGCTAGTGATGCAAAGCATCCTTTCATGTGTCTCTGGATCCTCGTGTGTCCTCCTTGGGAAAGTGTCTGTTCAAGTCCTTTGCCCATTTTTTAATTGGGTTGTTTATCTTCCTGGAGTGGAGTCACGTGAGTTCTTATATATTTTGGAGATCAAACCCTTGACTGAGGTATCATTTGCAAATATGTTTTCCCATACGGTTTGTTCTCTTTTCATTTTAATGTTGTTTTCTTTAGCCATGAAGAAGATTTTTATTTTGATGAGATCCCATTTGTTTATTCTTTCCTTTATGTCTCTTGCTCTAGGGGACATATTTATGAAAATATTACTGTGTGTAATATCTGAGATTTTCCTGCCTATGTTCTCCTCCAGGACTTTTATGGTGTCACAACTTATACTTAAATCTTTTATCCACCCTGAATTTATTTTTGTGTATGGTGTAAGTTGGTGGTCAAGTTTCATTTTTTTGCGTGTAGCTGTCCAGATCCCCCAACACCAGCTGTCAAGAGGCTATTTTTACTCCATTTTATGTTTCTTCCCCCTTTGTCAAATAGTAATTGACCACAGAGACTTGGGTTTATTCTGGGCTCTCTATTCTGTTCCATTGGTCTGTGTGTCTGTTCTTATGCCAGTACCATACTGTTTTGATTACGGTGGCCTTGTAATATAGTTTGATATCAAGTATTGTGATCCCTCCTACTTTGTTCTTCTTTCTCAGACTTGCCACCACTACTTGAAAATGAATTCTTAATTGTGCCAGGCATTGTGCCCAGTGCCAGGAATATCAAATTGACACAGCATTCCTGTCCTCAAGGTGCTTCATGCAGGGGCACACCAGCAAAGCAGTAAAGTACATCACCATCAATTTTGTTTGTGGTAGGTATTAGCTGCAGTGGAAAGAGGAGAAGTTAAGTGGGGAGCGGAGAGATAAACTTCATTTCATACAGAAGGAAACTTGAGTGGTGAGATCAAAGCACTTTTCTTCAAACAGCAGTCCTCATGTAATTCTTATTATCCACTTAACAGATGAGGTTTTTAAAGCACGGAGATTCTAAGTAACTCACCTAAATTATATCATCAGAACCAGGTTTTGAACCCAGACATTCTAGCTCTGACACTCATTTTCTTAACACTGTGCTCTTCTGCCTTTCAAATTTGTGAATAAATTTACTGTGCTTCAAAAAATCAAAGCTGCCTTGGCACACCTAACAATTATATTATGACATTCATGCAAACAAACCAGGAAAAAATAATTTAATGTGGAAGTCTCCATTAGTACAATTATTCCCTCTATCTTTTACCAAAAGCAAATATATCTTCCTGTGATTTTTCTGTAATGTGTATGGTTATTGACTCCCACTGGTTGGTGGTTTCCATTTTCCATTTTTTCCCTCTAGCACTTAGTAGGTTAAAATTTTATACAGCTTCAATGGCGTCTCCTCAACAAATGGTGCTAGAACAGCTGGACATCCATATGCAAAAAAATTCTTGACACAATGCATTTACCCTCCACAAAAATTAACTGAAAATGGATCACAGACCTAAATGTAAAATGTAAAGCTATACAATTCCTAGAAGAGAAATAGCGAAAAAACCTAGATGACCTTGAGTAAATTGATGACTTTTATTTGGATACAACAGCAAAGACATGATCCATGAAAGAAATGATTGATAAGGTAGACTTAAAAAGTTCTGCTCGGTAAAGACAATGTCAAGAGAATGAGAAGACAAGCCACATACTGAGAGAAAGATTTGGAAACACATCTGACAAAGGTCTACAAGCCAAAAGAAGCAAAGAACTCAATAAGAAAAGGTGATTTAAAAATGGGCCGAAGACCTTAAAGAGACACCTTGACAAAGAAGATAAACAGACGGCAATTTGGATGGGAAAAGATGTTCTATATCCTATGTCATTAAGGAAATGCAAACTAAACCAGCAATGAGATACCACTGTGCACCTATCACAAGGGCTGAAATCTGGAACACTGACCACACCAAATGCTCCTGAAGCTTCAGAGAATAGGAACCTTCATTCATTGCTGACGGGAATGCAAAATGTTGCAGGCACTTTGGAGACAGTTTTTCAGTTTTTTAAAAACTAAACATACTCTTAACATATGATCCGGCATTCTTGCTCTTTGATATTTTCCCAAAGGAGCTAAAAACTTATTTCCACACTAGAAACCACACACTGATGTTTACTGCAGCTTTATTCATGTTGCCAAAACTTGGAGGCAACCAAGATGTTCTTTCAAGGTTGAATGGATAAGTACACAGTGGTACATCCAGGCAATGGAATATTATTCAGTGCTAAAGAAATGAGTATTAAGGCATAAAAATATATGGAGGAACTTTAAATGTATATTACTGAGAATGGCCAATCTGAAAAGGCTACATATGGTAGCATGATGCCAACTCGATATTCTGGAAAAGACAGAACGATGGAGACAATACAAATACCAGGGCTTTGGTGGTGGTAGGGAAGAGGGATGAATAGGCAGAGCAGACAATTTTTAGGGCAGTAAAAATATTCTATGTCATGCCATAAAGACGAATACCTGTCATTGTACTTCTGTCCTAACCCATAGGGTATACAACACCATGATCGAAACCTGTGTAGTTAAGGTGATTATGTCAATGTAGGTTCATCAGCTATAACAAATGTATCACTTGGTGGGTGATCTTGATAATGGGGGAGGCTGTGCATGTGTGCGGATGCGGGGGTATATGGGAAACCTCTGTACCTTTTTCTATTCTCTGAACCTTAAATTGCTCTAAAATTAAAGCCTCAATTAAAAGAAAAAAATTATATATCATCTCAAGCCATTACAAGTTCTTGACTACAAAGGAGGTGAGATGAAACAGCTATTTATAAGCTTGGGGTATGGGTTACATAGTGAGCTGTGTTCATGAAGTTCTATTCTACTACCTAAGGCCTGTTTATCGTACTCAGAAAAGAGACAGTGGCACTAATAATAACTTATTTTGTTACCCCTATTTATTGGAGTTCACATAGACTTTGGACACTTGTGGTTCAATCATCTATAAGGATGAAACCAAACCTGGTTGTGCCACGTTATATAACATCCTGCAATAAGGGGAGGTAGTTTTTGCCTTCACACCTACTTTCTCTCATTCTTTCATTCCTTTTTTTTTTTTTTAAATCCTCACCCAAGGACATACCGATTTTAGAAAGAGGGAAAGGGAGGGAGAGAGGTAGGGAAACATCAATGCGAGAGAGTAACATCCATCAGTTACCTTTCTTACTTGTCCGGACAGGGGACTGAACCTGAAGCCTAGGCATTTGCCCTGCTCTGGAATTGAACCTGAGACCTATCAGTTTAGGAAAGAGGCTCAACTGACTGAACCACTTTGGTCAGGGCCATTCACTCTTTTATTCACTTAACAAGCCCTGAGTGCCCAACTGAGGAAGAGGTTACATGATAGACAAAGGGGCCTAACTCGGAGGTCAGTCAGGGTCTGTAAATGCTTACAAGAGGATTGAAGTTTGAGGCCTTTAGGATGAGTAGGGTTAACTGGAGGGCATGGGGGTTGGTGAAGAGTCAGAGCTTCAGGACGTCATATTCTGAGGCTGCTTGCAGAACTGAAAGAAGACTGGTGCGGTGGAAAATAGAAACAAGTTGAGAACACTTTGGAGGCCGTGCTAATTTTGTGTTTTAAGAGCAATGGAGAGGTTATTAAACTTGATCATTATCATTTAGGGTTTATAGATAGAGCATAATTTGAGATAGATTAAGATAGAAGTGGTGCTAATAAGTAACCTCATGAAAATATTTGCATCCAGCAACAACATTAGGCTTACACATGGTTTTGCTAGAATTCAGAGATATATAGATAAATAATATGCCCTTAGTTCACAGCATAGACAGGGGAGTCGTGTTGTAAAGTAATTAAAGCCAGTGGGCGGGGTGGGGCAGGTGGAAGAGTGTATGGGTAAATGGTAATGGATAAAAATGCAATAAAAATTTTAAAACATTAAAAAACAATGAAAACGGAAAATACAATGAAGGGAATAAGGTGCTTTGGGAACCCTGGCGGTGGACTGAGAAACTATGACTAAGCATGGCTAATAGAGGGAGGTTCGGGCTAAGAGTGTAAGCTTTAGAGCATTTTCTGACAACTCTCAACTACTCAGGTCTTTTTGGCGTGTGAGTACTTTTCAGTCATGTAGTAAATACGCATTTCTTTTAAAAAATATGCTGAAAAGGTGGGAAACTGTGGGAATTTCCTCATAGAAAGGACAAAATGCAAAGAAAGGGAGTTTTTTGGCTTCTCTTTATAATTCTGTGAGGGTTAAGCATCACCGTGGCAGTAAACACCTGTTAAAATGCGCAGGATGTTGTTACAAGACCCCAGGTGAGTTCCCATCCAGGGATTGAGTCGGGCGGCAGCCTCCGGTGCTCGTGCCCCTCCAGGCCGCTAGGGCGGCGCTGCTCAGGAAGCCGCGGTCCCTCCGCGGGCCGCACCGCTCTTGGCCCTGGCGGCGGCTCTGACGCTCCGAGGAATTACTTCCTGCTGGGTTTGCTGTGGACCTGCTGCAGCTGTTTGAGCTGCAGCTGATGCTCGTTCTGCGGTAGGAGGCCGGCAATGGAGCGCCCGGGGCCCAGCGAAGGTGGGTTCCGTGAGGCGAGCCCGGGTGGGGTGGACGGGGCCGGGGACTCCGGGGGCGCCGCACTAACGAGGCCCCCTTATCTCTTCTCCCCTTGTGCTAGTGACAGGCTCAGATGCATCGGGACCGGACCCGCAGCTGGCGGTCACCATGGGCTTCACGGGTTTCGGTGAGTGACAGCACAGGCGTAACGCCGTCTCCTTTTGCTGGGGTTTTAAGATCCTCAGGTTTGGGGGGAGGCCGAATTGTCACCTCTGCTCCGCGCCTTCCGCTGTGCCGAGTCCTGATTACTTTTGCTGTAGGTACATCTTGCAGTTTCTGGACACTCTTTTCACCATCTGTTTTCTGACTCCGGCCTATTTGTCGGGAGTAGCTCAAGGGCCACATATGGGAAGACTTGTGAGAAAGAAAGCTTGCTTTGTGACCCACGTGGTGGAGGGTGCTGCTTGGTGGAGAGAGTTTGTGTTCCGTGACAGTGGTCTGTAATACGATGGCCCTTTTGGCAACAAATGGGACGTTAAGTCTTGTTATAACGGTTTTAAGTTCTTTTTGATTCAAGTCTCTCATCTCTAGAGTCGCCACTTCAGTCTTTCTTGTAGAGCCTGCTCTTGGCACGCTTTACGGTAAAAAGGTCGCAAACAGATGAAGTCAGCTATTGAAAATACCACTGCTAGTAAAAACAAACGTAACTTGTTTTCTCTCCCCATGTCTGTAGGGTCTTGGAGAGGACAGATGTCAGGGTAATGTGTCCACGTCTTGTGTTCATTCTTTCACACATTTATTTATTTTGGTAACGTCTTGAGCCACATTTTTTACTATCTTGTAGATGCTCGTATCTACAAAAGTGCTATAGACTTCCATGGAAATATACTGCTTATTTTTGCATCAATTCTTTAAAATAGCTTTCTCCCTAACTTCAAAAATAACACACAAAAGTAGCAGAACATATTGAAAATATAAGGAACACAATAAACAAGAAGGAAGTAAAATCATTCATAATCTCATGATCTGAAATCAGGGCTTAAAAGTTTCTCATGTGCATTTATTAAGGACAGTAAAGATCATGTGTATGTAAAATTTTATATTTTTATTAATTATACATAATTTATTTAATTCTTCATATTGTGAGGATTTCCCCATATTATAGAATGCTCTTCCCAAACCTGATTTTTTAATGGGTGATAGTAGGCTATTAAATATAAGGGCCATAATTTTTGATATTTTTAGCTTTCTCCTACATAGTTTCTAATTCTTTTATCAATAATGAATAGTTTTTATAAATAATTATCACCTTTTGTAAAAGGAATTTTATGTGTAACTCCATAGGGTAGATTTCTAGAGGGATTACTTTTTTTGTTTTAAAGATTTTATTCATTTATTTTTAGAGAGGGAAGGGAGGGAGAAAGAGAGAGAGAGAAACATCAATGTGCGGTTGCTGGGGGTCATGGCCTGCAACCCAGGCATGTACCCTGACTGGGAATCGAACCTGCGACACTTTGGTTCCCAGTCCACACTCAGTCCACTGAGCTATGCCAACCAGGGCGGATTACATTAATAAAAAGAAAAAATTAAAATGTAACAAAAAATTTGGATGTGTATTTTTTTAAAACTTCTTAATACATGTCATTCTAATGCCCTTCAGAAAGGTTGTTTCAATTTACACCAAAGTCAATGTTAGGTAAGAATGCTATTTTTACCATTTTCTTACCAATAGAGTAGGTATTATTATTAAAAAAAAAAGAAACATAAAATTGCTTGCAAGTTCATTCAGAATTTGGTTCTTTACGGTTTTAGGGCTGAGTCCCTGTTTCCTTGCCAGCTATAAGTGCGAGTCTTTTAGCTTCTTAATGTATCTGCATTACTTGTTGTCTTGCTGCATTCATCTTCAAACAAACCCTAGTACCTTCAGTCCTTCTCCTACTTCAGGTCTCTCTGACTTCTGCCATACGTGTTCTGCCTCTTTGCCTGTAAGGGTTCTTGTGATTAGATTGGGCCAGCCAGGATAATCTCTTTAGTTTAAAGTCCACAACTTTATTTATTTTTATTTTCTATTTTTTATTAAGATTTTATTTCTTAGAGAAAGTGGGAGGGAGGGAGAGGAACATCATTGTGCAAGAGATACATCAGTTGGTTGCCTCTTGCAGGCTCCCAACTGGGGAACAGGCCTGCAACCCATACATGTGCCATGGCTGGGAATTGAACCTGCCACATTTTGGTTCATAGGCTGGCACTCAGTCCACTGAGCCACACCAGCCGGGGCTGAGGTCCATAACTTGAATCACATATGCAAAGCTCCTTTTGCCATGTAGTGTTACGTATTCACAGGCTCCAGAGATTAGGGTATGCACATTCTCCATCCTGCCTACCATATCAATGTAATTTTAATGGATAGTGTCTAGATGAGTTAGAGGAACATGGGAAAGTTGTCTGGTTAATGGCACTAGTGATGAGATTGTCATTCAGAATTCACTGGGAAGTAAACTCTTTCTTCCTTGATATTTCATGGTTGTCTTGTAGCCATGCTGTAACTTAGACAGATGAAGTGGGTATTGATCAGTCAGTAAGTATTGATTACTTAAAGTTTGGCCAGCTTAATGCAAGAAGATCACAGTCTGCTACTTATTCCTATTTTAGGGAAAAAAGCTCGCACATTTGATTTGGAAGCAATGTTTGAACAAACTCGGAGAACAGCTGTGGAAAGAAGTCGGAAAACACTGGGTAAGTTCAGTTATTTGCTGTTTCATTGGTTTAGATATTGTGTATACCTTACACGAGGGTGTTGACAGAGAGTATAAGACTGAAAACAAGTTCAAAATTCTTAGAAGACCATATGTGCTGGTTCCTTGGGAAGCAGAGGGTTTTGTTTTGTTTTGTTTTTTAAACATGGTAAAAGTCGCATCTAAATAGGGTAACAAGGTCCGAGTGCTAAAATCTTAATATATAAGAATCAGAATAGCAGTTTCTCTATTACCTCTCCCTCCACCTCTATCTGATTCTCATTTCATTTTTTCTTTCCTGCTTACAGCGGAACCAGTATTTGGAAGGCTGGGCGAGAGGTGGCTCTCAGAGCTGTGTACACCACTGACTGTTGACCCAGACAGTATAGAAAATTGAGACATACAGTGAATGTGGCTGCTGCTGTTGAACCCCTGCATTAATGAGTTGTATCAGACGTTTAATGAAGGCTTTAATTTCCAGACTGTCTGGTTTGATATCAGGTGGTTGCCAATTCTAGGTGCCACCTCAGGGTCTTGGAAGGACACTGACTCCTCTCCTGCTTCCTCTGGGTCCGCTCCAGTTCGTTCTCACACTAGAGAAGGGATAGGTGTGACCTGATGGAGCAGAAGGGGCTAGAGATCAGACAGGACGCCTGGAAAAATTTAAGTGAATGTTGTCCTGGTACTTGTGGTTGTTGGTTTCAGAGTGATAAATTACATAGCAGTAATATTTAATATTGGGATATGAGCTTCACATGAAATATTTTTGGACTCTGGAAGAATAACAGCTTTTTTTATTGTGAAAAATAGCTCTCTACAGATACTATTTATTATGTGAAATTTCAAATACAGAAGTATAGTAAAAAATTGTATGTCCCTCTCACAGATTTAACTACGGTAATAATTCATGGCTAGTGTTATTTCCATTCACTTTCCCTCACATTATTTTGATACAAATTTTAGATATTTATGTTTCACCTAAAAATATTTTAGTCTGTGTTTTTAAGAGAGAAGGATTCTTTGAAAAAACTTAAAAATTCAATTATAGTTGACATACAATATTATATTAATTTCAGGTGTACAACATAGTAGACACTTCTGTAACTTACACGGTGATCACCCTGATAGGTCTGGTAGCCATAGGACCCTTTTAAAAAACTTAACTAGAATACTATTACCATGCCTAAAAATATTAGGTCATTTAATATCAAACAAGATACAATGGTGTGCTGTCAGAGGCATATTTATAAATGCTTTAACATTTAATTTTTTAGCATTTTAGTGAATGCTTATACTGTTACAGCATCTTTGTATTTACCTCTTTTACTATGTGATACAAAATGCTTTGAACAGGGATTATCTTATTCAGCTACGTAAGTTTTGTAGTGTCCAGTACCATGCCCTGCACCAGAGGTTCTCAATGTATATTTGAGAAGATTGGATTGAACATGTAGAACTGTAATAATGCTTTAAAAGCATTCTGTTTTGGAGAGTGTTTTAAAGTGGTAGGATCCATTATGTAGAGCTTGGGATTTGGAGTTGGAGGACCTGGGTTTGAGGGTCAGCCACACATTCTATTAGATGAGTAACACTGGGTGGATTTCCAAATTCAGACCCTAAATTTCTCCATCCGCTAGGTGAACATGAGAGTAAGACCTCCCTCAAGAAGGTTCTTGAGGGGATTAAGGTGTTGGGTATTTTTTGGACAGTAAAGTACTTTATAAGTGTCATTTTTAATGCCTATTTTTTTTTTCATAAAACATGTTTGCATTTAGCACATAAGAGGAATTTCAAGGGAGTTGTTACATTTTTAAACTTTTGAAATGTTACCTTAAGACCTTGTTCTTCTGTGATATTAGTGGAAGAATTAAATGTGTTGAACTTTCTTGATTTGGTATTATATCCTTGGACCGCTGTTTCCACCCCTGACCTCTAAACACACAAACCCAAGGTTGGACTCACTTTCTTAAAAGAAAATTTCAAAAGTTCTGATATGGGTGTTAATTATCTCATGATGTAGGAGTCTTTCCCTGGGCACTGACGTCCAGCTTGAAGAAAATAAGAACTTAGGTTATACCCCTGCCCCCCATTTTTGTGTTTGTCCTTAAAAAATTGTCTTAATTTAAGTTTTTCAAGTTCAGTTGACATTGAATATTATATCAGTTGCAAGTGTACAGCATAGTGGTTAGACGTTTATATCACTTATGAAATGACCCCGCTCCCCGATAGGTCTGGTGCCCACGTGGCACCACCCAGAGGTACTTACTGCAGTGTCACTGGCTGTGCTCCCCAGGCTGCACTGTGCACCCCCTGACTGTTTGTCACTGCCGATCTGCACCTCTTGGTCCCTGTGGTCCCTTCTAATGGCAAGTTCAGTCGTCTGTGTATATGGATGTAGACTGTTGTGGTTTAAGTGCTGTGGTAGAAAGGATGAATTACTATAAAACCTCAATAAAATGTTATGTAAAATATCAGGAAATATTGTACAAGTTGTTTCTTAATTTTTTTTTTATGTTCCCGAAAGCTATAAGTGTGCCTTGGACATATGAGAGACCCTTTTTAGAACTGGTATACTATGAGGAGAAAAATGGGGAAGACACTTTTTTTAAATTCAAATTTTCATTTTGGGCATGGCTGTGCTGTGGATGGATTATAAACCTTCTCTGCTGGGGAAAAGCTTCCTTGAAAAAAAAAATGACTAAGGAAGGATTGAATACGATTTCAATGGATGATTTAATGACCCTGGAAAGAAGGATAATCCCAGAGATTTTAGAAATGAGAAAAGCTTCAATTTTTTAAAACTTGAAACAGAGTTCCTCTCCAGTTATACCCTATCTCACCCTCAAAGGCCTCACTCACATGTCACCTTTTCCAGGTGTTATTTCAGAACCCTTCTGGACATAATGGTTGTTGCCTGCCTTTGTTTTTATAGTTCTTTAAAAATGTTACAAATTTATTTTAATATTGTTCATGTATCGAGGATAAGAATCTTATTTTTTATATTTTTTATATTTACAGTGGAGAACACAGACCTTTGTATATAGTAGTTACATTTCTAAATAGTTAATGGAGAAATGCAACTAATGTCATTAAACTGTTACTTTTTACTTTCTAGTATTTTGACATTAAGCATTTAACATTAAATGTAAATTTGCATGAAATGGTACGCTACAGAATTGTTTAAATTAGAATAACAAATATTTAGATAAATGTTTAATAATATTTAAAATGCTTAATTTTAGATAAAAAGAATGTCATGATTAGAAAACATTTATTCTAGCTTATATTTATAGTAATTTTATTTCCTTTACATTTGTTTATCTTAACTCTAATTTCTTCCTTTAAGTTAAGTGGTTGCTATAATGATCGGCTATGAGATCATTATAGGTGCAAAATTACATTCATTTGAATCTGCAATTTATGTGAATCAGGCCAGATGGGACCTGGTAGTTTTGCATAGTTTGCAGTTAACAGAGGCAAACGTCCCATACATCTGGGGTGCTTTTGCAGAAGTGGTTATCTAAAACTGGTAGCTATTTGAAAGTAAAGAGGTAACAATAAAATGAGAGGCTTGAAAGAATAACTGTGTTGGAGAGCAGGTTACTTCCCTTTTGCTAAGGGAAGATATTTTACAGCGTTTACAGTGTGTTCGTTTCCACATTTGGTGAAAATGCACAAACAATCCCCTCTGCCAGGGATTTACAGTCTATTCAATTTTTTTTTTTTTTAAGATTTTATTTATTTTTGGAGGGAGGGGAAGGGAGGAAGAAAGAGGGGGAGAGAAACAACGATGTGCAAGAGAAACATCCATCTGTTGCCTCTTGCACATCCCCAATTGGGGACCTGGCCCGCAACCCTGGCATGTGCCCCAACTGGGAGCTGAACCAGCGACCTTTCAGGTCTCAGGCCGGCACTCCGTCCCCTGAGCCACACCAGCCAGGGCTGAATTCTTTTTTGTTTGGTTTGGTTTTTGTCCTTAGTCAACAACGAGGAAGAAATCTTTTTTCCTCTAAAATGTCTTCTTTTCTCCTGGCCACAGCCCCCATTACCATCTTGCTTTGATGAAGTAGCAGGTAATAAGCACCTCTTGGAATAAAAAATTCTTGCTAGTGTAAAAAAGAGTTAAAATTTTACATTGAAAAGTTAGTTGCTTCACAAGGATGGGACAACTCCAGTGAGACAGGGGGTTGGGTCACAATGCCCAGACAGTCTGGTGAGAGCCAGCGGTAAAGGCTGCAGGCTCACTGTTCTGTGAGGTAGGTGGTGCTTGTTAGGTAATTTCGATACCAAACGCAGGTTCCGCTGCCTGCTGCTCAAAAGCCAACCACCCAGAGATGGCTGGGTGGAAGGAAAAAGCGGTTTACTCAAGAGCTGGCAGCTTGAGAAGATGGTGAACTCTCATCGCAAAGACCATCTTCATTTGACACAGGCACGGGTTTCTGTAAGGAGGGAGGAGGAAGAAAAAAACCAGAACGAGGGAATCAGAAGGAGGGAGCTGAGCGTTCTCTGCCGAGGGGACTGCACGCAAGTCCACGCAGTCTGCTCAGATAACTGGCTGAGGCCAGCGAGTCTCCCGGAGCTGGAGTGCCTGAAGGTCTGGGTCTGCTTCTCCCGAAGTCAGTTCCTGGAATTCTTAAGCAAACAGGCCGTTTTCCTGCAGGAACGTGTTGGTTAACAGGCCGTCGTGGATGGGAACAAGGCTGAAAGAGTGCGGGCTGGGCTCCAGTTCCAGTCTCCAGAAAGCCCGATCAACTCAAAGAACGATCCTGTGTCGGAGCCTCACCGCGTGGCCCTGGGACTCCGCAGCCCTCACTCCACTTCTCTGCGCCTCCGGTTCTGCGGCTGTGGAGTGCGGGTAATGAACTTGACCTGCTTCTGCTGGACCAGACCATCGGAATTTACTAGGAGAGTCGAGCTTCAGTGTCTTCTCTCATAAAGAAGAAAGGGTGAATATGCGGGTGCTCATTGACTCCATTTGGAGAATCCTTTCACTGTTTCTTCGTAAATTAGATCATCGTGTACACTACCATGTCTTCGGATTTTATTTGTCAAGTATGCCTCGGCGAAGCTGAGAACAACAGGACCTACCTCAGAGGCTGTTAGGAAGATTAAAGACGACAGGGCGTGCTTAAAACAGTACCTGGTACATAGGAAGTTCCATGGAAATGTTAGCTACAATTATTGTTAAATTGAGGCTGATATTAAGATGCTTTTGGTTACTTTGCAAAGAAGTCACAGAAAAGCTACCGGTGGCTCAGATGGGAAGAATGTAGTATCACTCGTGACAAGAACTCTGGAATGGGGCTCTTCCGTCTTCTGAGTTTTGGCACAGAGAACATGAACTTTATTTCTCCCTTTTCTGCTTTGCCAGCTTTAGGGTATTGCTTGTCCTAAGCTGACTGTCCTCCCGACCTGAAGTTATCAGCAGAATTTGTTACATGCAGATGACCACTTCTGCAGGCTGCAAGGGAACTGTTTTGTACATCGCTGTTTAGGAGGAAGAAAGCTTTTCCCAAATGTACCTTCAGTTGACTTCCCTTCCCATCTTACTGACTCTAGTAACAGTGCGGCACACCAGTTCCAAAAATGGCCCCTGGCAAGAGCAATGTGGTTGACTTGGAATCGATTGTCACTCCTCTGGGCTGGGAGGGGCCCAGCATCTCCTGAAGCTCAGTGCTGCCTCCCACCTGGAGAAAACGGGCTTTCTTAGCAAGGGAAAAGGGCCAAATGGCTGTTGGGTAGGTGGCTGATAGTGTATGTATTGGTATTGTTCCCTGATCAGGGTCAGAACTGTCCCTGAGACCTGAGCCTAGCTAGAGTCCAGGTGTCCAGATGTAGTGTCCTGTTTGCCCCTGCCCCCAACCTTGCCCCTGCCCTGGAGGGCGTGGAGGCATTGATGGGAGAAGCTGGGTGAGGATAGGAGCCAAGCAGGCCCACTCTCAACTTTGGACATTATCCTTCTGTCCTCCTGCTACCAGAGTAGAGGATCGTTGAGTCCTAACCTGTCTCAGCCTAGTGGAGAGCACACAAAACAAACAAAAACAAACAAACCACAAAACAATAACAACCCCCCCCCCCAAAACACAGAAATGTGAACTAGAGCTATAGCATTGGCCTTATGTCTTCCCGGAGAGTTTTATCTTCCATGTTTGAAATAGACTAGTTACTTGTGGACATTTGCTTGTTGTCTGCTTGGTTTTCATCCTTCATGTCCCAGCAAGGAACGGCCCTGAAAAGTACAACAGTCTCATTAATAAGTGCCTTTTGATATCGCTCAACTTTGGGTGTATTGTTTTTCATTATTAAGGAAAAAAATGTTAAAGATTATCTCGGGTTATTGAGGATGGTAGCGATGGAGAACCGGACTATTCATATAACTCATTTACTTCCTGTGTGTCCCCTATTGTAGAATGAGAAAAAGATTTAGTTTCATTGGATACATTTTTGTCTTTCCAAGGTAGACAATTCTACGAACCTAATGTAATTGAAATTTTTTCTGACCAAAAATCTAGGGTAGAAAATTCAGAAATGAACAAAGGACTGAATTTAGGGTTAAAACATTAAAAATAAAAAATGAAATTAAGTGGGGATGTAAAGTACAGCATAGGAAATACAGTCAATAATATTGTCTTAACTGTGGTGTAAGGTGGGTGCTGGAAATACCAGGGGAGACACTTTGTAAAGTTTATGACTGTCTAACCACTATGCTGTATACCTGAAACTCATACAAAATAATAATGCATGTAAATTGTAATTTAAAAAATAATAAAATTACATCAAATCTTACCTTTGAATACTTGTTTTACTTACCGCTTTCCATATCCTTTTTTTTTTTTTTATTAAAAATTTATTTATTTTTAGAGAGAGGGGAAGGGAGGTATAGAGGGAGAGAAATGTCAGTGTGTGCTTGCCTCTCATGTACCCCCTACTGGGGACCTGGCCTGCAACCCAGGCGTGTGTCCTGCCTGGGAATTGAACTGGCAACCCTTTGGTTCACAGGCTGGCACTTAGTCCACCGAGCCACACTAGCCAGAGCACCTTCCACATCTTTTTTTTTTTTTTTTAAGATTTTATTTATTTATTTTTAGAGAGGGAAGGGAGGGAAGGAGGGAGAGAGACAGAGAGAGAGAGAAACATCGATGTGTGGTTGCTGGGGGTTATGGCCTGCAACCCAGGAATGTACCCTGGCTGGGAATCGAACCTGGGACACTTTGGTTCCCAGCCCGTGCTCAATCCACTGAGCTACGCCAGCCAGGGCCCACATCTTTTTATAGAGTGCAATCCTGGTTCATATTCTATTCACATCTAATTTTGTTTAGCATATCTGTTAATACTTCCCCAGATTTGTACATTTTCCATCACTACTTTTATTGGTTTTATTTTAGATTGTTGATACACAGTAATTTAATTATTTTCCCAGTATTGGGCATTTAGGGTGATCATTTTTTTGCTGTTACATCTTTATGACTGTTCATTTTCATCCTTTTTAAAACTGACAGATTTTGAGGTCTAACTATTAAAAATTCATTTTCACCTTTTCAGAAGCGAGAGAAAAAGAGGAAGAAATGAACAGAGAGAAAGAATTAAGAAGGCAAAGTGAAGATATCGAACCAACATCTTCAGGCTCAAATGCGGTCAGAGATTGCTCTAAGTCGTCTTCCAGGTACTTGACTTGTTCGAAAGGATTCTACTAAACTGCCATCGTCTCGGTGTTTATGGCGTGTTCGGCAAAGTTTGTGGTGTTCAAAGCCGGCACAAGTTCTCCGTTTCAGGCAGTAGTGTATTGTAGCACATCCCTGGGGTCTCGAGATGGTCCTGTGTCACACGGTGAGTCAGTTGAGGTTCGTCAAGTGTTCTAGGTGTAGTGTGGAAATAAATCTGTGCCGTTTGACTGCAGAGCGTAACTATATAAAGTTGGTCAGATGTTGACAAGTTTGTAATTTTCGTCACGTTTATTTTGACACTTACGTCTTTTGTACCCTTCTCCAAAATTATACATTCATGATGACCTTATTTGGAGGGATTCTTTACAGATATAGATAATCAGAAAGAATGTAAGTGACCATGGCCAGGTGGTTCAGTTGGGTTGGAGCATTATTCTATACACCAAAAGGTTGTGGGTTTGATTCCCAGTCGGGGCACATGCCTAGGTGGGGTTCGATCCCTGGTTGGGGCACACATGGGAGGCAACTGATAGATGTTTCTTTTTCACATCAGTGTTTCTCTTTCTCTGCCTCCTGAAAATCAATAAACATACCCTTGGGTGAGGAGTGAAAAATGAAAGAATATAAAAGGAGGCACATTATAAAGAGAAAACAGCCATTAAAATTACTTTAGAATGAAATTTAATACTATGCAACTTAATTGCTAAGAACTTTAGGAGACATAAATAGGATATAGATATCAAATCTGGATGGAGTGAAACAGGAACTCGAATGTTGTTTGGGTGTATTTGTAATTGTCAGATCGGCTCCATAAAAAACTCTTCCTGGCAAATCTACCATTGGACAGACATTCCTTCTGTTCACGGCAGAAAAACACGAAATGTCTGACTACACAGAACACCATTTGTAATGTGTCATTTCTTTTTCTGCTCCTCCGCGTCCTGGTGCGGACCTTTGGTGTCTCAGTCTAGGCTCCTGAACAGACTCTCACCGCTTTATAAACGCGGTCTTTTCTGTCCTGTCTCTGTAGGGAGGGGGCATATCTACGTGGGACTACAAGCCCGTTTTCATAGCAGTGCAGCCTGACGGTCTGCTCAGGCTCTGAGGCGTGTGCACGTCTTTGTGCACGTTGGGAAAGAGCAGGCGCCAGCACGCTTTCTCTATGAAGGACAGATTGTAACTATTTTAGGCACTGGGGTCCGCACAGTCTCTTTCTCAGCTACTCAGCTGTGCCGTAGACAATACATAAATAAATGGGCTTGGCTGCCTTCCAATAAATCTTTAAGAAACATGCACCGGGGCCCTGCGCAGTTGGTTAGAGCATTGTCCTGATACGCTAAGGTTGCAGGTTCAATTCCCAGTCAGGGCACATAACAAGAATCAATCAGTGAATGCATGAATGCGTAGAACAACAAAATGGATCTCTCTCCCTCTCTCCCTCTCTCTTGCTCTCTCTCACCCTCTCTCCCCTCCTCCTTCCCCTTCTCCTTGCTCTCTCTAAAATCAGTCAATAAGAGAGAGGGAGAGGTAGAGAGAGAATCAAAGAAACAAAGAAACAACCAAACAAATACTGGGCCAAAGTTTGCTGCCCTGTGTTGCAGGGCATCATTCCTTTACATACCAGTCAACCCATTCAGTTTTGCGTTGTCCATGGTGTCGTGTCGGCTGTCAACCACACACATGCCCTGGGTGTCAGTATGACAGAGAAAACCCCTCCTTTTCCTAAGAGGGGTACTTTAACATAATATTTACCTTTAGTTTCTTACTCCTGGGATGATTTAAGATGTTAAAAACTACTGTTGTGTTTTTGGGAATTCATTTTATTGCTGAGGTTTTTACAAACATAATGATTCCATTAACTGAAAAATTTAAGTTTCAGTAGTTCTGTTGATTCTGTATTTTGCTGCAACACAAACTTTATTTATTTATTTAAGTATATTTTATTGATTATACTACTCCAGTTGCCCCAATTTTGTTATCCCCTTTATCCCCCTCCTCCTTGTACCCCCTACCCTCCAGTACCCACCCCCACCACTTAGTTCATGTCCATTGGTTGTATATATAAGTCCTTTGGCCTCCCCATTTGCTATTGCAATGCGAACTTTAAAACCCAAAGATAAAGATCATGCACTCTTGGTCTTGGGAATACATTTTATTGATGTGACAAAACCCAAGCATTACTTCTGTCATTAGTGATTAAAATTCAAGAACTACTATTGACAGCGTAATTATAAAGTATACAGAAATTATCATCAAGGAGAATATAATAGAACGTTACTCCATTTCACTGATCAAAGAGTGGAAGTTTATTTAACTCGGTTTCAGAAGACCTCAAGTGAATAATCCACGGCAGATGAATAGACTCATCAAAGCTTATGTTTCATTTCCTGTATCTATTAGCGGGTTCTTTAGGCTGCTCTGTGCATTGAATCATTTTACTTATAAAATAACCTGACTATGGCTAAAATTAATTAGAACTTGGAAGTCTGTTTCAGTAAGTAGCTATATTAAGAACATCTTTATTTATAACAAGGTGCAATCCAAGATATTTTCTATATTAGAGTGCATATAATATCTATTTTAGAGTCACGGAGGGAGAGAAGAAGAGAGGGAGAGAAACATCGAGTGGTTGTCTCTCATGTATGCCCCGACCGGGCACCAAACCTGTAACCCAGGCATGTGCCCTGACTGGGAATCAAACCAGCGACCTTTTGCTTTGTGGGACAGTGCTCAGCCAACTGAGCCATACTGGCCAGGGCATAAGTTATTTTTTTAATTTAATGCTAGGACAAAAAAAAAATCCCTCTCTTCTCTAAGAGCTTTTCTTACTAGATACATAGAACACTATTTCTTTTTTGCCATGATTCCTAGAAGGCTTAGAGCTCAGTTCAGTGTTCTTTTGGGATTGTCTCATCCCAGAGCTCCAGTTCAGGGAACAAGGATTTGAGCTGGAAATAGGGTCGTGTTTTGGGAATTGTGGGAACCATCTGGCTGCAACTGAGTATTTAGTTAGTTATCTTGACTGGGCTGCAACTTTTACCTCTATGCAAAGCATTAGTGAATCAGTGCCCCTAACATATTTCATATTAAGGAGACACATGAAAATGTATTTCTTTGCCATTGAAGTCAGTGTTTGAGCTGATGATGGACTCAGACAAAACACTGCTGACTTTTTGCCTGCCTACAAATTGTTTTTAAGAAAAAATTAGGAAGTTTGCCTGTGGGCCAGGCAGTATTCTATAGGTTTAATAAATAAAGGCTGTTATTAAGACAGGGTTCAGATTTATTAAGGATGCAACAGTCTAGGAGTTGTTTATAGCTCTGGTTAGCTGACTTCTTTCACTCCCATTTAGGATCTTACATTAGGTACTGAAACTAGGTAGTTATCTGTCAGAAAGAAAAAAGAAACCAGATAAAGATAGTTAATTTTGTTCTAAGAAGACTATTTTCCTTATATTTTCAAAGACCTTCAGTTTTAAGTAGAGATTAAGCAAGTAAGCACCATCAGATTTTAGTTTTCCCAGAGGCAGAAAGCAAGCGGCAACCTCCTCGTTGGTCACCACAAGCGTGTGTTAGCGCCGTGAGCAGCGTGTTCACTGACCCTGGAAAGGGACCTGCTGACCCTGGGGTCAGATCACACAGTTAGAGGGGACTCTTTTGAAATTTTGTAAACCGATATACAATTTTAATTTAATTTTATTTTATTTTTGAGTCTTTGCCTGAGGATATGTTCATTGATTTCAGAGAGAGGAAGGGGGAGAGGGAGAGACACAGGAGAGAGAAACAGGGACGGGTTCCCTCCCGCACGTGCCTGACAGGAGATCAAACCCGGGGCCTGGGCGTGTGCCCTGACCCCTGACCGGGGTGGAGCCTGCAGCCTTGGGGTGAGGGGTGCGGAGTGACGTCCAACCACCTGGGCCACCTGGCCGGGCCGTGTTTCTAAGTTGTATCTTATTGCTACTGTCTTGATTTTTTTATTATGAAAAAGGTTTTATGACATAAAATTTACCACTTCAAACATTTTAAAGTGTACAATTTCAGTGGCATTAAAACATATTTAATATCGTGCAACCATCACCACTATCTATTTCCAAAAATATTACCACTCCAGACAGAAACTAGAATTATTAAGCAATAATTCCCCACTTTCTTCTCCCCTTAGCCCCTGATAATCTCCTATCCTTTGAGATTTTCTCTCTCCATGAATTTGCCGAGTGTAGGTATGTCAATAAGTGGAATCATATAACATTTGTCCTTTTGTGTCTGGATCCTGTTTGCATAATGTCTTTCCTAAGGTTTGTGTTGTATCAGCATTTCATGCTTTTAAGTGGCTGAATAGTACTCCACTGTATGCATATGCCATTATTTGTTTATTCATTTGTTGATTGATTCTTGGGTTGTTTCCACCTTTGTGCATCATGCATGCATAGCTCTTATACTTTGGTCATTGATCCTTTTTGAGTTCCTTTTATATATGTTACAAGGTAGGGGTCCAACTTCTTTTGTTTTTTGGCTCATCTTGGTTATTCCAATGTGTAATGTAAGGTATGATTCTAGGGTAGTTTCCTGTTTTATTTCATATATGTTTAGCACTTATTTCATGGTAATCATTTTATTCACTATTTTTTAATAATTTTTTTAAAGATTTTATTTAGTTATTCCTAGAGAGAGGGGAAGGGAGGGAGAAAGAAAGGAAGAGAAACATCAGTGTGTGGTTGCCTCTCGTGCACCCCCTACTGGGTACCTGGCCCCCAACCCAGGCATGTGCCCTGACTGGGAATCAAACTGGCGACCCTTTGGTTTGAAGGCTGGTGCTCAGTCCACTGAGCCATACCAGCCAGGTCTTCATTGTTTTTTAATGCAGACTTGTTACATATAAATAATTTCTTATAATTTGAGTTCAGTTTTGGGATTTGCTTTTCTACTCTTCTGGCTGTATTTTTTTTCAGTACTATTTTTTTAATTAAGTTTTTTCCTTTGTGATATGTTGAGAGTCTGTTTCACAAAACATACAAATAATTATTTGAAAGTCTACAGTGTTAAAATTTGTTTTAAAGAAAGACAGTCATCTAACAGGAGCACTTTTATTGACTTTGAATAAATGTTATATGGATGTAAGTTGCCAATGAAATACAAATACTAGGAAGAAATATGTCATTTATGCAGTGAATGCATAATGTAGCTACATATAGCTACAAGGTAGCTACATACAGCATAGCTACACATACAGTGTAGCTACATATAGCTAAAAGGTAGGTGAGAAATATTGATATACTCTAAATTTGTAAGGCAGGAATCAGATGTTTGCATTTCATTTTAAGAAATTAGTGTCAGGAAAAAATGGATTTGCTTATGAATTTAATTCCTAAATTGAAATTGTACAACTATACATCTTTTTAATGCTTAGCTAAGCTGTCTTTCTTTGAAAAACTCAGCTGAGAAAAATATTAGGATTTGATTCTTTTTTTTTTTTTTTAAGATTTTATTTATTTATTTATTTTTAGAGAGGGAAGGGAGGGAGAGAGAGGGAGAGAGAGAGAGAAACATCAATGTGCGGTTGCTGGGGGTTATGGCCTGCAACCCAGGAATGTGCCCTGACTGGGAATCGAACCTGGGACACTTTGGTTCCCAGTCCGTGCTCAATCCACTGAGCTACACCAGCCAGGGCTGGATTTGATTCTTAGTTGTCTTTTCATCTAATACATATTGTTTCTCAGTTTCTGGTTCGTATTTTGGCACCACATTGAATCAAAGGCATATTTTAAACATGAAACGTGTTCTGTTTTCTGTCAAGGACATTTTTGGACATAATTTCATGGACTTTGTTTTTCAGACTATTGAAAATATGTTAAAGATTGTTTATTTTTTGGCTTAAGCACACCCAGGTCCGGGTGGGGCTGCGGCCTGCAGAGTCAGCCGTGGTGAGATCAGCAGGGCTCCCTTAGGTCCTCGGCTCCGGGCTGGGGGCTGGCTTCCGAACCGGCTTGCTCAGTTACAGCGCGGGCTCTGAGGGCCACCGTCACTTCAACGTCCAATTCTCTGTGGCCCAAAGCCTTTTGCATGGATACAGTCTGACTTCCAAACCAGTGCAGTTGGAAATGTGTGACTTAATCATGAGGGAGGACATTTGAGAGTGTGATACTTTAATACAAATCTATTCAGCCTTTCAGCTGTTATTTATTATGTTGTTGACTGTCTCTGGGGACGCAAGTCGGCTGAAATGTGCGAGCTCCCATCGTTGTGGGGTGGAGGGGAGGGAGAACAGGTTATAAACAGCTGATAACCAATCAGATGGGATAACCCACATGTATGTAGTTAATAATCACAGTGAGGCAATTAAGGCGGTAGTGACGGGCAAGGATGTTTTTGAAAGTTCAGAAAGGGGGGCCCTGAAGGCCTCTTTCAGGAGGCGCCTTTTCAGGAGACCCCAGGGGCGAGAAAGAGCCCGTGTGACGGCAGTGCCAGCAAAGCGACTGCGGGTACAAAGGCCCTCACGCTGAGCCGGGCTGGCCCTGTCTGGTCAGAGCCAGGACGGAGGCCTGCGGGGCCGGAGCACAGGGCCGGAGCAGGACCATCTCGAGAACAAAGGGCAACGCTCTGTGTGGAGGTTTGGTAGTGCCTTGTGTGAGGGTAGCATGTGAGAATGAATTCCTTTTGAGTGAAGCGAGATGAAAATAGCAAGGAGAATCCCATTTTTTTCTGTAACAGATATGTCAGGCATCGTCTAGATGCTAGAGACACAGCAAGGAACACAAAGGACAGAAATGCTTTCTTGAGATTGCACACCAGAAACCCTTAATTAGAAGGTTGTGATACTTTGGAGTCATATAAAATATTTGCTAGATTCATCGCTACAATTAGGAAGGCAATTCTCGACTCACTGGGATGGGGCAGGAGGTCGGGGGATGGTGGCGGTGGCGGCTTCCAGGAGGCTGGAGGTGTTTGGTAAAGACCGTAATGAGAGTGTGCATCAGTCCTCCCTCAGGTATCCCGGACAGCAAACCAGTCCAGAATCAATATGACACTCACTGGAATAAGATATTTTTAGGATCCAGGAATGTGGCACTGAACATTTTAGCAACTCAGCAAACTTGAATTAGAACTGAGAAGTAATTTGTATTTCAGAAATCATATTGAGACATGTTGGGAGTAATACTAACCTTCTTCCGTGACTGGCTTTCTTTGCCCTTGTGGCAAACAGTGACTGGATTCAAGTATGGTCAAGTGATCTTCCTTTGTGGGTGTCGTGCTTTTGTGGTTTTCCTTGCACGTTCCAGTTGTCCCGCTGTCCCTCCACGAGGGAGGGTGATCTAACGGGCCTCTGGTGCGGAATGGGCCTTTATTCCTGACTCTCACTTATGCCTAGGTAAGGTAAGTGGATAAATGAAGTGTTTTGCTCTCTTAAGACAAAAACAATGTTAACATCAGGCCTCAGGAGGAGAGTGGGGGCCGCTGTCCCTGGGGCGTGGTCTCCCTCGGGGCAGAGGCAGAGAGCCCTGTTTCTGTCCTCAGTGACACGAGCAGCAGTGGAAGCGAAGAGAGCTCCGACTCTTCCGACGACGACGAGCTGATTGGCCCTCCTCTACCCCCGGAGATGGTGGAAGAGCCGGTCCATCGCGTGGAGGAAGCTATCGGCCACTTACCGCCCCCTCTCCAGGAAGAAGAGGAAGAAGATGATGATGGTGACAGTGATTCCGAAGAGGAAGAAGTAAGTATTTCAGTGGTAATTTAGGAACTCAGTGGGGTAGCTCAGAGGAGCGTAGCTACCAGTTCCCTGCTAGACTGTTATTCATGAGTGAGACTAAATTAAAAAGAAAAGGATCTGAATTTACTGCTGAAGGCCCTTGTTGAAAGTTCAGCTCTAAAGGATGCACTTCAGAAATGAAGGAATAGAATTCAAAAATAATGCGTGGAGAGCCGGAAGCAGTGTGTTAAAGAAGAAATTGATTAATAGATATTTTATTAAATCTTTGTAAGCAGGGAGTGTAAATAATGGTAATGATGAATGGGATAATGGTAATGATATGGGATTTAAAGACCAAGTGGATCTCCAATTTTTGTGAAAAATAATGTGAAAACTGTGATAGTGGAATCAGTTCATTCATTTTGAAGAACTTGTATTATTTGGAGGAGGCTACAGACATTCATTAACTTCAGATTAGTTTAAGCTGAGCGTGTAATTTACAGTGTTAAGAGTAATTGGTCAAAGAATAGAAATAAATTGTACAACCTCAAAAGTACTAAAAGGAAAAAACACAAAGGAAACCACTGGTTTACTTTGCGTATTTGATACCTGGAGTGGATTATTTTTTAATACCACCTCCCTCTGTGTGGTAAGTTATTTTTGGTAGTACTTAAGAAGTGACACAGATAATGGTCAGAAGAGAAACTGACCGCTTTGCAGCTGTGTCAGCAACATCACAGACTGGGCATTCCCTGCAGACTCACACCCACCTGGGGTAGCAGACTTGCCCATCTGTGTTCGTCGCAGTGGATCAGAGAAAGCTTTTGATCTCAATTTTGAAAAAGGTTTTTTGCATGAAATGACATACACACACATACGTACAAACATGCATACAGGTGTATGTGCTTGGGTGTATATAATATTAGGAAAAGAAGTACTTAAGAATAAATTGGGCATTTTCATTAAACATCGTATTTTATAATAAATTTCCAAAACTGCGGTGTTGAATGTACTTTTTTTCCTTTTTAACATGAATTTTACTGGCTTAAAAAAAATCTCTGTCTTTGAAATGTTTTTACTAAAATCTATTTTATAGAAAATCCCTCACTTTCTAATATACTTGGTAAAAACTATTAAGTTTTCATCTCTGAGAATCAGAGAAAATGTCTGAATCGTGGCAAATACTGGCATTAAATGATTCGTTGCTCCAGAATGGTTTTGACGCCGTCTGCTGGGGAGTTCACGTGTGGCCCTTTGGGATTCCGCCGTCTTCTGTTTTGAACCCTGGCAGTCAGAGAGTTGTTACTCTGTGGAAGTTATGCATGGAAGGGACTCAGATTTTGTCTTTGTCTCAATAACCAGTGTTTTGAATCCGAGCCCGCTGTTGACATGCAGAAGTGTGCGGTACAACAGGGACTGGGGGTGTGGAGTTAGCCTTGAAATAAGCTCGAATGATTTCGAATCATTGAAAACATCCGAAAACGCGTGTAGTCGAGCACGTATGTGGTGCCCGTATGTCGTGCAGACTGCATAACAGAATCTTCAAATTAACTTCATGTTGAATGCGGCATTAAAAGGTAAAAATATGCTAACTCCAAGTTTGCACATATTGTTAAAACTGCACTAATAGCAAACATAACAAAATATAAATTTCTACACTGAGATTTCTAGAACTGTCAGTAATGGTGATTGTATAAAGCAGACCCACCTTTAGTTTGTTTTGTTGTTGTTTCTAAAATTCCTGCGGAAAATGCATCCTCTTGTTGTCTGCACGACATTCACGGCAGGGCTATCCATGTGCCATGGAATGAAATGCAAACATTCCAGTACATCACCAGAGAGGAGACAAAGGAGGTAGCAGGAAATCCCAGTAAACAGCGATCACAAATTAAGGTGGTGGGCATGAATACAAATGCGTCATTATTCACAATAGATGCATATGGACTTGCCACTTAAGAGATAGCAGTTCTCAGACTGGATGGAGAAATTCACACGTACTCTGTGAGTGATACACCTAAAATGTATTGACACAGAAATGTTGAACGAAAAAGGAAGAGAATATATCAGGAAAATAGCAATCCAAAGATAACTGATTAGTATCATAAAATCAATTTAAGACAAAATAAGCTTTAAATTCATAATCTGAATTAGCAAATTGAGTGTCATTACCTGATGGTAAAAAGAATAATGTATTCTCCAGGAACATTTGGCAGTCCTTAACCTCTGTGTGTTTAACACAGTATACTCAAAGCAAAAATTGGTAGGATTATAAGGAGAAATGGAGAATCTACAGTTGTAAAGGGAGATTCAGAAATTGTTAAGATCACAGTTAGTACGAGTAAAGATTTGAACCATACAAATGTGTATGTTTTATCTATTGAACATATACAGAACCTTCATCTGTCATTTTCTTTTCAAGTGCATGTGGGTGACCAGAAGCAACAAGAAGCACACACCCAGGTCACACAAATTTATCATGTACTTTCCCACAACATGCTATGGACATGAGAAAGATATACTTAACTTTGGGTAGTTCACAGATTAGGTGATATTTAGGTTGATGTATTAAATGTGAGAATGTTATCTATTTAATGTTTGTGTGCTTCCAAAATTTGTATGTTGAAACCCTTAACCCCCCCCCCCACTGTCATTGTATGTGCAGATGAGCCTCTTTGGAAGTAGTTAATGTTAAGTTAGGTCATAAGGGTGGGTCCTGATACGATAGGATTAGTGTCTTTACGAGGAGAGAGGCACCAGAGAGCTGCCCTCTGCAAGACAAGAAGAATGTCCTCATCACAAATCAAATTCTTGACACCTGGATCGTGGACTTCCAGCCTCCAGAACTGTGAGGAAATAAATTTCCCAAGTTTAAGCCACCCAGCCTGTGTGTTTTGTTGGGCTAGCCTGAGCGGACTGCTTCAGGTTTGCAAGGCTAACGAGGGTCTGGGGGACAGAGAACGGAAGAAACAGGTGTTGCGAGCAGGAAAACGTTTGCTAAAGCAAAGGCCTAAATCCACGCAAGCGCACGGTACGGCGGTGAAATGTCACGTGATCAGCGTGTGGCTGAGTGTCCTCACCAGGGGCAAGTGGGACGATGAGGCTGCTGAGGTCAGTCACAGAGCAGTACACAGGAGAAATACCTTCCGGAGGGGGTGGAATTTGAATGGGCCTCCTAGAGGGTGACGTTTTGGTGCAGGTGGTGGGGGAGGCCACATCCTGTCTGTGGAGAGCGAATGGCAGGAACAAAGGCACAGTGTGAAAGCGCAGAGTCAGGGTGGTGGGAGAATTCAGGTTGTCCAGAATAGAAAGTTGATAAACAAACAGGCAGACCTTTGACCTGGACTGGTGTGTAGTATTTACTAAAGTGCAGCGATGCAGGAGGCGACCCATCCTGGGCGCGGGGCTCAGAAACCCACTTGTCCTGGCTGTAATGAATGAGTGTCTGTCAGGAGATTGAGCAACAGCTTGCCTTTTTTTTTAAAGGATTATATGCATTGATTCTTTTTGGAAATACATCATTGTCTTTTTATAATGTCATGCTATTATAAACATAGTAAAGAGAAAATGCTGATAAAATAATATGTAGGTCAAAGCAAGGCTGTTGGTGATGTGTTCCAATAACGGCCTCAGTTGTATTCATTCATTCATTCATTCATTCATTCAATCCTCACCCAAGGATATGTTTTATTGATTTTTTTAGAGAGGGGGAAAAAGAGGGGAGAGAGAGAGAGAGAGAGAGAGAGAGAGAGAGAGAAACATCAGTGTGAGAGAGAAACATCGATTGGTTGCCTTCCTCATGAGCCCTGACCAGGGCCTCAAACCCCCAACATAGGTATGTGCCCTGACCAGGAATTGAACCTGCGACCTTTCGATGACAGGTACTCTCTGGGTGTTGGGGACATCGCAATGAATGAAGCAGACAAATCCCTGTTCTGGTGGTGCTTACGTTTCTGCTAGAGTCGCTTTTACTGCTTCATATTCTGTCCTGCTTCCCTAACGGTAAGCATTCCCCGAGGACATACCCTTGTTTACCTTATCATTTCACACTTGGCCGGAGATGAGCTTCTCACATCTTCTTGTTTTCGTGACTCCTGTTCACTCAGAGCATCTCATCTGAACTTCAGGTCCAGCTTTCTAACCACTCATGAAACGTCCATATTTAAGCTCCAACAGTATTCTCAATTCAACAGCTAAGATCAAACTTTTATTTTCTACTGCTTAGCTTGTCTCTTTAAAGGCCTCTAGGATCTCTCATTTCAATCCCCTTTTCCTCACTGCTTCAAGATCAAACTGTTTGTAACACGGGCCCCACTGCAAATGATGCATAGTGCTCATTACCTAGTGAGTGAGAGTAGACCTCCACAGTGGGCAGGGCTCCGTCTGGGGACTCCTGAGTGCAATTTGATTACTTTGTTGCTCAGAAACTTGCAAAGCCCCGAGACATTCTGTGGAGCCGGAAAGCAGCCAAGTTCACATACTTGAGAGGCTAAATATTTCAGCAAGTATTATTGAAATTAATGGGAAAATATTTTTTAAAAAATAGCTTTTTAAAAACCCAGTGGTTCTGAGCCTGACTGTAAGAATCATCTGGGGTCACTGAAAAACCAAGCGCGCTCAGGCTCGGACACCTGCAGGATAGGCGGATGTGGTGGGTCGGGGGTGGGCCCTGCCTGGACGCCTGCAGTCTGTGCTGAAGTGAAGGCGGGCACAGGGCCGCGGACCCAGACGGTCACAGCTAGTGCAGGGCCGTCGGTCAGCCGCGGTGGTGTGCCTCCACGAGTTAGGATCAGTGTCACGCATCGTGGACACTGAAGGACGTGAGATGTGGCTGACATAGTGCTGCTTCTTCAGAAGGTGGCCGTGGAATCGCTGCCTTGTCCCTCTGTGACGGCAAAGCCACTTTGAAGGTTACACGGAAAACTGTATATAAGAATATTCTTTCTCCCAAATACCTTAGGAGTAATTTTATTATTTTGTGGCAAATATTTCTTTGATAATGCGTGAAAATTGGTTTCTCTAGAAGGGTCAGTGTTCAGTTGGCTTCCGAAGAGGGCGTGGAGAGGCGGCAAGCTCCCGGCCTTTTGAAGTGTGCTCATTTTTATGCATTTTAGGCCTCTCCTGAATTATGTCTGTTAATCATCACCGTCATGTTCTTTGCAGAGCTACGAACAGGTAGATATTCTAGGAACTGAGCCAGTTCCTCTCACAGCTGTTTTTATGATTGGAACGATGTTACCGAGTATCAAGAGCCTTAAAAAAGTTTTCGTCTCCTTTAAACTCGGTGACATCACTTCTGGGATTCTGTCCTGAGGAAATGTGGGGAAGAGCTCTATGCACAAAGTCCTCCTTATCACAGCAGTCCTCATAATACTGGTTTTGGAACGTGGCCCGGGGAACGTGCTTTGGGGGCGGCAGGTGTGGAATGGGATCCCTCCTGCGAGTTTTCACGGGGGAGCCAAGGAGAGCATGTCCCTGGCCGCTTCACTGGTGGTGCTGAGATTCCGACTTCAGTGCGTTCAGTGCACTCATGTATTTCTGGTGGGGTGACTTCCCAGAGAGCAGCATTTCTTGTGTGTGTGTGTGTGTGTGTGTGTGTTTTATCTCACCTGAGGAAGTGCTTATTGACTTTAGAGAGGGGGAAGGGAGGGGGAGAGAGAGGGAGAGGAACATCGATGTGAGAGAGAAATACATCGATCAGTTGCCTCTTGCATGTGCCCCAGCCAGGGCTGAACCCACAGCCTAGGCATGTGCTCTGACTGGGAATTGAACCTGTGACCCTTCGGTTTACAGGACAGTGCTCCAGCCAACTGTGCCACACTGGCCAGAGCTTGTTCTGGCTTTTAAAGGCAAAATGTAAACAAATGTCATGGTCCCCGCAAAAAAAAAAAATGATTAGGCTTGTTCAGAGCTTTCTTTTTTTTTTTTTTTTAAGATTTTATTTATTTATTTTTAGAGAGGGAAGGGAGGGGGAGAGAGAGAGAGAGAGAGAAACATCAAAGTGCGGTTGCCGGGGGTTGTGGCCTGCAACCCAGGCATGTGCCCTGACTGGGAATCGAACCTGCGATGCTTTGGTTAACAGCCCGCGCTCAATCCACTGAGCTACGCCAGCCAGGGGTAGAGCTTTCTTTTGACAGAAAGCTTTCATGTCCAAAAAATGTTTGACAATAAATGATGTATGGAAATTGTGGAATAATTAGAAATTCTGTAAGTAAATATCTAATAATAGGGGAAGGATATGTGAATTATATAGTCATAAAAATATGTTGCGGTCATTGAACATGTTTAGTAAGAGTTTTCAGTGGCACTAGGGAGGGAGGCAAACCTGTGTGGACGGCACTGATACAAATGCGTGGAAAAACGTGCCCCTTGCTTGCTTCCGGATTGTGGGGGTGAGGATAAGGCTTTTTTCCTGCCTTGTGCTTTTTTATTTTCCAGTGTCCACATTGATCATACACTGTGCCTGTCATTACAGACAAATAATGGGCTTACAAGCAGTGAAGGATTATAGTCCTTCACTGTAAGGCAATTCAGATAGTAAGTTAAAAATCTAGAACAGGTAGAAAAAACAAACCTGAAATAGTATCGAACACCTATCGGAAATAAGTGTAAGTACTGTACTAGTGAATAAGTTTATATCTTCCTATGTTCCCAAAAGGATTTAATATAATGAAATGCTATAAGAAAGCAAAAATTAGGAGGAATAAAGGAAACTTCCCATTTTTCCCTTACAAATAAAGGAAAAAAACCCCAGGGAACATACAGTTAATGTGATACGTGGGAGGCAGAGTTCTGAACGTTTGCTGTGGGTAGGCCCCCAAACCCAGCCACCCTCATTGGTCCCTGTCTCCCTCCTCTCCACACCCGGCTCGGACGCACTAGCTGGTCTCATTGGCTCCGTCCCCGGGGTTTCTACCAGGTCTCCCGTGTCTCTCCATCTCCATCACTGCCAGCCCCTCAGTGAGTCCATGCCACTTCGATGCTACTGGTCGGTGGTCTCCCAGCTCCCACGGTCAGCTGGGAACTGTCATGGTGACCCAGGCAGCACGAAGAGGGAAAACAGAGACACGGCGGTAATGCAGAGTAGTGGTGAAGAGGGTGGGACTGGGGGCCAGACGGAGCTCCTTCGCTCTCAGCCCTGCGCCTTTGGGCAAGTGGCGTGACCGCTCTGTTTTCTTTCTCCTTTGTGACCTGGGGCTAATCCGCTGCAGTTGTGCGGGCCACTAAATGAGTGGAGGAGTGTATGTGGAACCCTTCGGAGGGTGCCTGCTGTGTATCATTACCCCATGGTCATCTACTTTAATATGTAGCAAAATGTGGATTAAAAATTTTTAGTGTGATTGCAGTCCTGGCTGGCGTAGCTCAGTGGATTGAGCGTGGGCTGCGAACCAAAGCATTGCAGGTTCGATTCCCAGTCAGGGCACATGCCTGGGTTGCAGGCCATGGCCCCCAGCAACTGCACATTGATGTTTCTCTCTCTCTCTCTCTCCCTCCCTTCCCTCTCTGGAAATAAATAAGTAAAATCTTTAAAAAAAATTTTTAGTGTGATTGCTAAGAAAAACATTTAAAAGTGGAACTAAAAGGAAACTTTTATATCACATTAAATAATTTATTCATGCTTCATACCAGTAGTCAGTGTTATAAGTAAGGAACATTAGGGGTGTTCTCTTTAAAATCAGGGACACGGCCCTGGCTGGTGTGGCTCAGTTGGTTGGGTGTTGTCCCACAAAGGGAAAGGTCCAGGTTCGATTCCCGGTCAGGGCACACGCCTGGGTTGTGGACTCCATCCCCAGGCAGGGCGCCTGCAAGAGGTGCAGCCAATCCATGTTCTCTCTCACGTCCACATTTCTCTCTCCTTCTCCCTCTCTCTCTAAAAGCAAATAAAATCTTAAAAATAGTAAGGAATGCGATAAAGATGGTAATTGTCACATTATTATTGTAGACATTTTTGCCAATTAAATCAAACGGGAGTAATACAAGACTACACATTAGGAAAGAAGTTAGATATTGTCGCATTTAATATGACTCTACTTAAAACCAAAAGGAACTCCTCAGAACTTTTATGACAGATTAATTTAATAGTAATTTCCAGTTTAAACAATTGAAAATGAAAAAAGGTACCTGTTTTGGAATAGGAGAAACAACTGCAGATTAGGAGTAAGCAAGTGAGACATGTGTCTGAGTATAAATAAAACTATAAACATTTTGGTACAAAAATACAAAAAACTACCACTAACTAAGCAATTGATTTCTTCATCTTTTGTCCCATAGAGGTCAAATAACTTACTCAATTTGCTTGTTTGCTCCCTTATCTGGATATTAAGTGGCAGAACTGCAGCTCAAACCTGGCTCCGTGCTTGTTGCCCTGCTGCGCTCCCTCCGCACCACTGGAGTCTGCGGGGCGGGGCCTGCTCTGAGTGGCCAAGCTCCGCCTGGGGTCGAGCATTGCTGATTTGGCAGCTGCTGACAAACTGGGAAATGACAATAGCTTAAACCTTTTTTTGGGGGGGGGGGTGGTCACAGAAGTGAAATCAAGTTAAATGGATCAGAATTAGTTTGCAGGCCCAGGATATCACAGATTTAGGCTGCTTCTGGTTTTTTGTTTGCCTTTATTTTGCCATCCTCACCACGCAGGCACCAGGATGGATGCTCAAGCAGACAGCCATTAATATTGCATTTTTGTCCGCAGGATGGCGGAGGGATAGAGAAGGCTACTTGGTTTGAACTTTGTATCTTTCTTTCACATGAGAGATACAGTATTTACTTTAGGAAGCCAGGATTCTAGCTGGAGGTCAGTGCTTCCATGATGAAGGACGGATAATGCTGGGAGCCAACCAGCAACTATGTAGTGAGCAAAAATTGTACTCAGTGTTTAGCACTTGCAGTTACAGTAACGACAAGTTATTTATTTGCCTTTTTCAGGGGTCATTTTAGCCATTGTGTATAGTCCTTTGACATTGCATGACATATATGTATATTGTTATTTTAACATAACACATAACATATATGTATATGTTATTTTATTTTGTTAGTTGTGGACATATTAGTTGCCTTTTCCCAAAGGAATAATAAAAGACAAAGTTTATGGATACTAATGCAATCTTTAAACTCTTAGGATTTGATTACAATATTAGCAGGCATGGGTTTCATTTGAATTCCTATGTGTCTTTTATGTCCTACTGTTTAGTAGCTTTTCTGTTGTTTTTATTGCTTCAGAAATGAGTTCTAATCTTTTTGGTTCATTTTGTTAAATGAAGATTCCATAAAACTAGTCTTGGATGAGATTTTAGTCAAGTTCAACTATATATCTGTCAAGTTCATTTATATAGAGAATCACTGAAATATTCATAAGGGAAATAGAGGAGTAAAAAATGACTTCATAAACTTTACAAAAGGATTCCCGGTAAGAAATCTGACCGAGGAAGTGCATTTTAAACTGCTCCACTTTAGGGGAGCGGACCCCCTCAGTGAAGTGAGTTCTACCTGTAAACAAAATGAGCAGTTTTCCCTCAGTTGAGTTGATGATACTATTTTCTTAAAGGTGTTTTTACTTGCTCCCTGCTCTCTTTTATTATTTTCCACAACTTACATATGACTTGTCCCCCATTTAACACTGCCCCTATCCGTAATTCAGAACATGTGTTTCAGGGATATGTCTCATATTTCATCAACATGGGCTAATCAACATATTGAAGGTGTGATTCGTAAATGTATCATACCTCACCAATTCCTATTTGCCCATTCATATTCTCTGAGAAAGGAGTTTGCTAGCTTTGAGTAGATACTGATCAAAACTTTAGTGCTTGCTGCTCATCCCTCCAGTCTCTGCTCGTTAAAAGTCCGTTCAGCCCTTAGCGACCTTTTCAAACGTGATTTCCTCTAGGCACCGTCTCCGCACCCAGCTGCCTGTGTTCCTCTCAGGCCTGGTTCCGCCCCCCGCAGCAAACTCGTGCTGCTTTTCTTCCTCAAGCATATCTGTGTGCTTGTCTTCACTCCTCTGTGGCCCCTTTGCTGTTGGATGTGATGACCTCAAGTATAAGGACTTGTATATAAACAGTGCGTGATTTTTAAAAACTCTCACAACCTCTAGGGTAGTGTCTTCCGTGTAGAACATACAGAGTAAGTATCTGTCAAGCGGCATTGAGCGAACTGGGTTCTTATAATCGAAAAGTTTGTTTTATGGCCTTGGCGAGTGCTTTCCCTTTGTGACGGGTCGATTCCCAGTCTTAGGTGGAAAGTGGAAGTAGGGGTGGGAGAGGGAACGCAGGAAACGTGAGCGTAGAAATGTGACTAGATGGATGTTTCTGGCAGAACCAGTCCATGTGCCTTGTCCTGAGCTTATGATTTAGATGACAGTTACATAATTATAAGAGCTGCCCCACAGTCCAGTGACATTAATTAGTTAATTTAATTGTATGAGCCATAACCGCTTATGAACTTCCCTGTCAAACGAGGCCAAAATAGTTGTAGTTTTCTCATCTTAGAACAGTCTCACAAACATTTTTAACAATATGATGGTTTTTACTGAGGTGTAATTTACATATAATAATGTTCACGGACCTTTACAGGTTCAGTTTGATGAGTTTTGACAATTTTATGTACAAGATGTAGGACATTTCCATCACCCAAGTAGTTCTTTAGGCACATTAAGAACTATACTGCCTGCTTATGATGATTGTTTTTTCTATGCATTTTACTTCAGTTGCTGCTCAGTAGTAGCCCTGGTGTCACTGCTGACGTCCCGGGATTGCAGATATTAATGTCCTATGTCATGATTTCTTTCGATAACAAGCTTGCTTTTCTCTCATTCTTACTTTATGCCACTTATATGCAGTGGTAATAAAATTATTCTTTCAAATATAATGCAAATGCAAATGGAATGCAAACCATTATTAAACTTTGTCAAATTACACCAACTGTTAAATAATTCAAAGTATTTAGTGTTAGGAGGTTTATTATTATTTTTCTTTGAATTTGATAAGTGAATAAAAATTCAAGTGGGTAGGGTTCAGAGAAAAGGGGTGAAAAATCAAATCTAAGTCATATCTATAATGTCCACATGGTTCTGATTTTTTTTTTAAAGGTAAAGAAGGTTGTAACTTACAATTAAATGGAGACTTTGGGATTATCGAGGATTTCCATTACCCTTGCTATCCTGTTTCCCATTACTACGGAAAATGGAGACTTGCGGTTCATGACTGTAACTAAAGGCCAGATGTAGCAGGGACTTTTCAGTCGTGAGCACCTGTTTTTCGTGACCTCCCTCTGACTCCCGGGCTGGCACGTTCTGTCGTGGAGAGTCTCAGTTTGGGCCACCATTGCACTGCTGTGACTCCTGTGCCGAGGCTTCTATCCCCTTGACCTTGGTCATGGCCAACCACCTGTATCAGTCAGTCTCTGCCCCTCCTGCGTAGGGAAAGGTTTAAGAATTAAAAGTGGAAAAGACCCTCCTCTCAGTTCTCGGAAGTTGATATGAGCATGAGATGACTCATGTATACGCCAAACATACGGGGTAGACACACACCAAGCACTCAGAATTGCTGGGTTTTATCATAGTTTTCATTACCATTCATTACCAATATTTGACTAATGACCAGTTTTAATTTAATTGCAGCTTACTGGAAAGAAAAATAATTTAAAAAAATTTTTTGAAGAAGCTTAATGATTTTAACTTTAGAGAAAACTGATGTTCTTTAAAAGAGAAATTGAATTACAGCTGCAAGATTCTGTCAGCAGAGGATGCTAGAAGCTCTATGCCGAAATCTAGTGAATGTGTTCCTTACCATTTCCAAAGTGCTGGTGTGTGAAGGTCTTCATTCTTTACGATGGACACTAGGGGGCAATAGAGGCACTTTGGCTTTGGAAAGCATCCATTTTTTTCAACTTGTCTCCTGCCTACAGTGGAAGGAAAAAAACCTAAAAACCATATCTTCTACAAATTGGAACAAGTGAGGTTTAGGTTAAAGTTAATTCTAGAATAATTACTTTTAAAAAAGAATAATGCAGAAAAATTATATTCTTGATGATCTGACAATATCATAACAAATATATTTATAGTTTAAAAAAAACCTTAACGCTTTTTAGAGCAGTAACAGCTTCCTGCGTAGGATAAGTTAAATGGCAGGCATGTCAAGGGTATCCTCTTTATAATTTAAGATTTAAGCCTGTAAGGAGAAGAAGTTTATTTCTCTGATCACCAGAGTAATCCAATCTTTTAAAAACATATCAGATCTTGTTACTTCCCTGCTTCCCTTGTTGTTTTCCTGTCTGTAAACCCTCCAATTTCTCCCAATCACGTTATTAAGCGGTCAGGGTTTCTTGCCTTGATCTCTAAAGCCCTGCATGACTTGGCCCCTTCGGGTCTCTCTGACTTCAGCCCCTTCCCCTCTTGTCTACCCACACCCGCCTTTCTGTTTGCACAGCCCCTGTGCCTGTGCCCTCTGAGAGCCTTTCTGTTTACTGGGTCCTCTGCGGAGTGACACTCAGGGTTTCACACGGCTTCCTCGCTTTATTTGGGTCTTTGTGCCAGTGTTGCCTCTCTGACTACCTTCTAGAAGTACCCCCCCCCCACACACCACTGTTCTGCCTGTCACTGCTTTATCTGACGTTGTGTATATTGGTTTGTTGTCTTTGTCCTCACAGTAATGCAGGTTACATGAGGGCCATTCCATTGTCTCTTTCATCACTGTATCCCTGGTGGCCTGACAGGCGCCTCGCACGTAGGAAAGGCTTAAGAAATGTTTGTGTAGGAAAGGCTTAAGAAATGTTTGTTGAATGAATTAGCCATCCTTGGCTGTGGTCTTCATTGCTTGTCCTCCTGAACTTTTTACTGAGTCAGGTTAGCCTCTGATCTAGTCACAGTTACCTTTAGAGAGTCAGGATTTAGCATTTACCCCCACGTTTCCAGGCCACAGTTTCCTTGTCAAAAGGCCGTCTGCTTCATAGCTCCTGTTGCCACTGGGGCTTTTGTGTCCTCTCAGATAGCTGCCAGGAACAGTCTGTAGCATGGGTCCTTCCTGCAGCTGAGCACCGGCCTTTATTTTGTTCAACGTTTTGTGTAGCTGCAATGTGGATGACACTGCTGGTTTGGGCTGTTTTCTTTGTTTGCAGTGATTAGTGTGTAGTGGGGAAGTTGGGCTAGTTTATGCAGACGACACAAAGCGTGATTTAAGTGCAGTGAGGAAGGCAGGAGGGTATGTTTTATCTGACTGTTGGATTGTAATTTCCTCAATTATAAGTAAACTGTCAATATGGTATCTATACATAGATCTATCTAAATGTAGATCTGGAGATTCAGATATGTATGTAGTGAGTTGCAAATCCAGCAGATGTGAACTTTCATTACATCTATGGAAATGAATGTTAAGGGTGTCTTGCACTCCACCCAGAGCCATCTCTGCACCCAAAACCATTGCCAAAGGAGGGTCTAGTTTCGAGTTAGTGAGTTCTTTGTTTATTATTTTCAATTATATTGTACTGTTTTTGCTATTACAGTTGTCCCAATTTCCCCCCCTTTGCCCCCCTCCACCCAGCACCCCCCACTCCCTCAGGCACGCCAGGGCGATCCGCACTGTCGTCCAGGTCCACAGGTCCTGCGTGTGTGTTCTTTGGCTGCTCCCTTCGCCTTCTTTCTGCCGGTCTCCACCTCCCGCTTCCGCTCGGACAGCTGTCAGTCTGCTCCATGCTTTCATGCTCTGACTCTGTTTTGCTCCTTTGTTTTTTGTGCATTAGATTCCACTACAAGGAAGATCACATGGTATTTGTCTTTCACTGGAGTTATTTCTTAATTGAAAAGGAGAAAATGGGCAAGGGTGACAAATGATTTGAATAGCATAGGATTAAGAGCCTGTGAGAAAATTGATGAAGACCTTGAATATTTTTTGCAAAACATCCCTGTTAATATTCCTGCTAAAGTCAGTCTATAAAGTCTGTGATGCCATGTTAAACTGTTACAAGTTTTAGTTGGAAGAATTACTGCATACTTCCCACAATATAATACCTGACTCATTCTTTGTGGATTCTAAGACTTAGTGTATTCTGAGATTTGATGTGGTTATGACCTAAATTTTGTTGAAGTTTAAATAAACTTGCACTAATAAATGTAAAATTTATTCCGAGGTATTTAAAAAATACTTATTTTAGTTTTTCCCATATATTTGAGGTATTTTAATCAAATCTTTTCTAATGCCCCCTCTTATATGAAAATTTGGGTTTCCTTTTCAATTGACTACTTTTCTTGTAATTATGAGAAAATGTTATGTTCTCCTTGTATCCTTTATTAGTTCTTATAGCCATAGGCTTTATCTCCTGGATTCACAGAAACCTTGTCCATCTCTCAAAAAAAGTCCCTTGGTACGTTTACTTCTTTCTCAAAACCTTTTTCCTTTACCCAAGGATATTTACTATCATTAGTACCTCCTTTATCCAGGGATGTTTACTGTCATTAGTGTTTACTATCATTAGTACTAGTATGTTTTTTTAAGTGCACGCTGATATGACAGCTGTCACAGTACAATCTAAGAAAATTGTTTTGAATGAAGTTAAAGACAACTAAGCACTATTAGAGCCATCTTATGGGAAAAAACCGAATGAACTCTTGGGCCAACCCAGTACTTGCTATAAAGTAGTGAGATCTCTCTACTCTTTTTTACCTACCCTCCCCATCATTACTATTGGGCTGGTCCAAAAGTTCGTTTGGTTTTAAAGTAATAATAAAATACACAGTTTTCATTTTCACCAATAACTTTATTATACAATGTATTCACCATTCTTGTCCCACTACCTTCTGCCATCTTTCGGGCAACTTCATAATTCCATCTTCCCAAAACTTTTTATCTTTTTGAGCAAGGAACTGTTCCAGGAGCCTTTTGCAGTCTTCCAGAGAATTGACATTCTTTTTTCCCTTTAAGAGAATTTTATAAAGACTGAAATAAACGGAAACCCAAAGGTGCCACGTCTGGTGAATATACGGATGAGTCAGAACTTCCCAGCTAAACTGTGTGCCTGGTCACCACAGAAACACGCGGTCTTGTGTTATCCTGGTGGAAGATTGTGTTTTCTGTTGACTAATTCTGGATGCTTTTGGGGAATGCTGCTTTCAGATGGTCTAATTGGCAGCTGTACTTGTTGGAATTAATCACTTGGTTTTCCGGAAGGAGCTCATAAAAGAGGACTCCCTTCCAACCCCACCATATACACAGCATCCTTTTCTGTGGATGAAGACTGGCCTGTGGTGTGGTTGGTGGTTGTTCATTGTGTTTGCCCCACTGTCTCTTCCATTCCACGTAGTTGTAAAGTATCCACTTTTCATCACCCATCACAGTTTGGTTTAAAAATGGAATGTCTTTCTTACGTTTCAGTGGAGAATCGCATGTGGAGATGAGGTCAAGAAGGTTTGTTTTTTTTCTCTCAATTTATGTGGAACCCAAATATCAAAGCGATTAATATAACCAAGATGGGGTGAATGATTTTTAGTGCTCGATTTGGATATTTTGAGCTATCTCCCACATGGTATAGCATTGATTGTTCTCATGTCTCGATTTGATCGCTATCAACTTCGACTGGCCTACCTGACTGTGGAGCATCATCCAGCAAGACATCTCCAGCATGAAACTTTGCAGACCACTTTTTACTTGTTCAATCCGTCACAGCACCTTCTCCGTACACTGCACAAACCAGTTTTTTGTGTGTTCCTGTTACATTTTTACCTTTCTTAAAATAATAAAGCATAATATGACAAAAATGTTGCTTATTTTCTTCCATCTTCAGTATTAAAATGGCTACACAAAAATTTTACCAATTTTGATTTTTTAAAAAATTTATGCTTGCCCTGGCTGGCATAGCTCAGTGGATTGAGTGCAGGCTGCGAACCAAAGCATCGCAAGTTCGATTCCTAGTCAGGGCACATGCCTGGGTTGCAGGCCACGGCCCCCAGCAACTGCACATTGATGTTTCTCTCTCTCTCTCTTTCTCCCTCCCTTCCCTCTCTAAAAATAAATAAATAAAATCTTTAAAAAATTTATGCTGATATGAAAGCTGTCACAATACAATCTAACAAGATTGTTTCTAATGAAGTTAAAGACACCTAAGCACTACTAGAGTCATCTTATGGAAAGAACAGAATGAACTCTTTGGCCAACCAAATACTTTCTATAAAGTGATGAAATCTTTCTACTCTTTTTTTCCCCTTCTTTGCTCACTACACTGAGTTTTTCCCCCTCCACACTTTATGTTTTTGATCTTAGGTTTAGAGGTTTGAATTATTCACACTTCATAATTCTATTAATAGTATTGTAATTGGCTCTTCCAAAGTCTTTCATGTGTTACTTATCTATGTGGAATCTTCTCCTTTTATCTTTTGCTTTTATTTTTTCTTTTCTTTCCAGTTTTTTTTTTGTGTCTTCCAATATATCCCTCACTTCTTGGCTCTGTTTCACCCATGTTTAATTTTATCTTAAACCCTTCTTTAAAAAAAAGCTGAATTAAGTGTAATTAAAATTTTTTCCTATTTCTCAATCTCAGTTTAATATGTTAAAATTTTACTTAGGGTTGTTTTATTGACTGGCTTTATTTTCTTCTGCCTTTCCAGCCAGAAAGTATTCCTAAGAACAAGGGTTATGTAATTAGTTTTTGTACTCCTTTAAATGTTAAAGAAGACAGAAGACAGCAAAGGCACATCAGTTGTCCAGTTTAGTAAGGATAAACAACGCACTTGAAGAATATATGCACCTCTGTGTTCATTGCAGCATTAGTTACAATAGCCAAGATCTGGAAACAGCCCAAGTGCCCATCAGTAGATGGATGGATAAAACAGCTGTGGTACATTTACACAATGAAATACTACCTGGCTATAAAAAAGAAGGAAATCTTACCATTTGTGACAGCATGGATAGACCTAGAGATTATCCTGCTACGTGAAATAAGCCCGTCAGAGAAAAACAACCGAATGGTCTCACTTATGCATGGCATGTAGTGAACAAAATAAAACTGATGAACAAAATAGGAATAGAGGCATGGATACATGGAACAGACTGACAGGTGTCTTGAGTTTCTCAGTCCTCATACAAGTATGAAAAGTTATTCAACAATGTACTCTTAAGTCGTGTTACTGAGAAATATTCTCCAAGGTTGCAGCTTGCTCTGTGCAAGGCGATTCAGAGGCGGTTTGGGAAGAGCTACTCATGGAAGGATTGAAATCAGCTGTGAGAATGAGATAGGAAATTGTCTTTTCTTTCCGCAATATTTTAGACATGTAACTTGACATTTGTGGAGAAAGATGTTAAACATTTGATAAATGGTTTATTTTGAGCTTACCTAAAGTTTAGCAGGCCATTCTTTTTTAGTTTTGGTAAAATATGCATAACATAAAATTTACAATCTTAACCATTGAAAATGTACACTTCAGTAGTGTTACATTGCTGTGCAACTGATTTCTGAAACTTTTTCATTGTGTGAAGCAGAAACTATATGAGTTCAACAATATCCCCCAATTTCCCTCTTTCCTTAGTCCTGGCAACTGCTATTCTTTCTGTCTCCATGAATTTGACTACTGTAAATACCTCCTATAAGTGGAATCATACAGTATTTGCCCTCCTGTTACTGGCTGATTTCACTTACCATGATATCCTCCAGGTTCATTTGTATCGGAGCATGTATAAGAGTTTCCTTCCTTTTTAAGACTGAATAATATTCCCTTGCACTTCCGGTTTCCCCATTTATCCTCGATGGACTCTGGGGTTGCTTCCATCCTTTGGCTGTCGTGACTAATGCTGCTCTGAATGCGGTGGGTGTACGAACATTTCTCCAGGGTCCAGCTTTCAATTCTTTTGGGTATACAGGGTCTGTCCAGGAGATACCCAGCCATGTAATATGAAAAACAGAGACATTTACTGAAGAAGATACAAGATAAAAGAAACATTGCATCTAGGACAATGATGCCTCAGTCCCCTTCAAAGTAGGCACCTTGGGACCTCACACAGTCCTCCCTATTGCCATCAGCTGCCCCATCGTATTTTCCTGAATGTCATTGAAGGTCTGAAATCTTTTCCCTTTCAAAGGTAATGTTAGTTTTGGGAAAAGCCAGAAGTCGCAGGGTAACTAATCTGGGCTGTAGTGGGGCTGAGTCACCTGGATGATTTGATGTTTTGCCAGAAAACTCTGCATAAGATGTGATGCATGAGTGGGTACACTGTTGTGATGAAGCTGCCAGTCACCACTTGCCCATAGCTGCAGCCTTCTGAACCATCCAAATAATTTCTGTGGAGGAATGTTCAAGCTTAACACATAATTTAATGCAGATTTCTTGCTCTCCTCTCTCAATCATTTTGAACACAACATCCACACAGTACACGTGCTCACTCAGTGGTGTCTACCACCCCCACTGACCGGTACAGTGAAGTCATCATTGTTTGCACATGCACAATCCAGTTCACTCTCCTTGCTGCCAGGTTGTATTGATGCTGTGCAAACTGTTCTTGATACATTGACAATGGCTGCAGTTTTTCCAGACAGACCTCGTATATTCAGAAGTGGAAATGCTGGATCATGTAGCAATTCTGTTTTTAACTTTTTGAGGAACCACCATACTTTTCCATGGCAGCTGTACCGTTTCCTTCCGGCAGTGCGTAAGGGTTCCATTTTCTATACACTGCTGCCAACACTTCTTTTTTCTACTGTATTCTTTCTTTTAAAAAATAATAGCCATCCTTATTGGGTGTGAAGTGGTATCTCATTGTGGTTTATCTTTGCATTTATTTCCCTAGTGATTAGTGATGTTGATGGCCTTTTCGTATACTTGTTGGCCATCTGTATATCTTTGGAGAAATATCTAGTCAAGTCCTTCCTCAGTTTTTGAATTGGGTTGTTTAGGTTTTTGCTGTTGAGTTGTAGGAGTTCTAGATGGTGTCAGATGCATGGCTTGCAAATGTTCTCCTGTTCTGTAGGTCGCCTTTCCACTGTGTTGATTGTGTCTTTGATGCACCAGCGCCTTGCCGATTTTTTGAAAACTCACATCGAATTACATGGCTCACAACTTAAATTTTAGATTCTTGACGTTGTATAAAATCTGGCTTCTAACTGACTCTGTGGATCTGTATCTGCATATACACACTGGGTGGGGCATACGTAAGTTTACAGTTGTGAGTACACAGAACAGTTTATTCTTATAATGTTTATTAATTATTGGATTATTTTTCATATGAACAACTGCAAACCTACTTTTGCCCCAAATGTAAATAAATAATATACATGTTATGTATTATACATATACGTATACACATTGTACACATACATGTACATCGAACACATGACACCCTTTCCCTTTTTCCTGCCCAGGAATTTAAACTGTAGCCATGCAAAACTATTTGCAGTTCAGAAAGTGTCAAGATTCGTCTTATTCTCTTCTAGATGTCTTCCACATTCACCCAGAGAGCCTTTATTTTTCCAAAGGCACCTCAAACGTTTCTTACGAAACCTTTTGCAATCGCACCGAGCTTCGCTGGGCAGAGTGGGAGTGCACACTGAACCTGTGTGCCCTTCTCTCGCGGCACCTGAAACACTCCAGTTTGCCTGTGTGGCTCGCGGTCTGTTGCTGCCTTAGCGCACTGACAGTCTTCTGTGAACAGCCTTTGTTGTTGGTCATTTTATCTTCAATGTAACTGTAGTTCCTGGTATGTGGTATGAAATGAAATACTTAGTAAGTGTTTGTTAAGGGAGTGTATGAATAGTGAGTGAATGAATAAGTGAACTAATGTGAAGCCAACCTCATTGGATCTCCAGAGTGACCCAAGAATAGACTCTGCTTCTGGCTGCATTGGAAACCATTTCCCAAACAGTTTCTAGGAGGAAGGAGCTCTCATCTTGCAGCTCCTGGCCGGTGGTCCCCCTTCCCTCTAGCCCCCAGCCACTTTGTGGCAGATCTGTGTTACTAAGTAGACTTTTTACTGTGGTTTATAGTACCATACTATATATGGTATGCAGTAAAAAATACATACTGTATATACAGAATTAAATTGCTTTTTTTTCACTTTTTTATTGTTGTTCAAGTACTGGTATTTCCACCCCGCCCCCCCCCCCATAAATTGCTTTTTAAAGTAATGACAACTATACCCCGGAAAGGCTATTTCTGACTCGCAAGCCCTCTGAAAACACTGCAGGGACGTAAGTCGGTGGGATTGCTCACGTTGCTCAGATGTGCCTGCCATCGCCGCTGTCAGTGGGAGTGAACCGAAGAGCCTGGGAAATCCTCCTTCGCTCGGCGCGGAGAACCAAACCAAACAACAACTGGTATCTTTCCCCCTCTCCAGTGGTGCCTGCAGCTCTTGTTATGAATCCTGGTAATAAATGACTCCAGCGAAGCCTTGTAGTTTATGATGTCCCCTGGCAGGAAAACCTTGAAAATATTTCACTGTTATAGCAGATTTTGCCTCAAGCCATATTTCAAAGCGTCATTAGTAAAAGTTCTGGAAAAAGAACAGTCGCCACTGAGTGATACGCTACCAAGAGATGGATTGCTGCTGTTTTAGATGATGTAGTTGTGCCAATTATACGTGCTTTTTATGAGTTATGCCCTACGTGGTTTCCAGTAAAACTTTGATTTTAAATGTAAACAACATTTATTTAAACATTTATTTTACTTCTAATGTAAATACCGAGTTCTGTGTTCTTGTAAGTTTTTTCTTTAAATGTCAGAAGCTGTCTATATATAGGCACACTCTGCATTGAACTCAGTGAAATAATCTTCATCCCTCCTTTCGGTGACTGTTTCTGTTTCCTGACTGAATAAAAAGTAATTAATTATGAAATGAAACACAGACGATAATGGATTCTTCTCTAAGTGAAACATTTGAACTGTTCTCCTGGTTCTTGCAAGAATACTTAGGACTTCTGCATGAGATTTTACTGCTTACAAATATTGTCTATTGCAAATGGAGTAGTGACTTAAATAATTTAATAGAAGGGTAGTCCAGAATTCCCTCGTCCACCTTTTAAGTTATCTTGGAATTTGTGTTGGAATATTGGTACCTCTGAAATAGTGTACCACGGTACACCGTACCATGACCTCCCGGTCTGGAAGTACACTGGACACTCTCCAGCGGTCCCTCGGGTCACTGCGGGAAGGGTTTTTGTTCAGTGTCTCTTGGTTCCTAGTTGCCTTCCTCGCTGATCTGGGCTGGCAGCGGACTTCAGGAACCTCTGAGATGCAAACGGTCGAAAACAAAACTGCCTCTACTTCCCTGTGTTTGCACCTTTAAATCTGCTGTTAGTCGAGGGTATGGCCATTTGGTCTTCAGAGGTTTTCGCTTTTTGGAAATCTTCAGTTATCCCCCGACTCTCACTCACCAGGCTCACCTGATGGGTAGCGCCTGCCCTTCTGTATGGACATAAACACTCATATCTGAAGGTACGTTAAAAGTTACAGTCTAATGTGCTCTACAGTATAAAGTGGACCTTGGGGCACTCATTCATTCTGGAAACCTTTGGTTGTGCCTGCCCCCAACACACAAGGTTTATGGACTAGAGATCCAGAGATGATAGTCAGATGCCTAGTCTTCGAGAAGTGTCCGTTGTGCGTTTTGATTAGGGCGTGGCGGGGAGGGAGACGGGTCGGAAAGGACAGTGCATCGCGGTAAGTCTGTGTTAGAGACCAGGAGAGGTGGCCCGAGCTGGGAGTGTTGGGAAGTGGAGCAGACCACGTCTGGGTGGAGTCTGGGAGGACAGGCAGGAGTCCGCCAGGTGAAGGGGAAGAGAAGCCCGGGTGTGGACCAAGAGGGTGTGACCGGAGAGCTAGGAGGTGAGCGTTAGAATAAACGGTGGCTGTCGTTTACTGAGCTCCGACTTCACACTGAACTCTGAGTTAGGAGCAGGCGCCATTCCCCTCAGCGTGGAAACGAGGAGGAAACCGAGAGTCCTGACTCCCCCGAGCCGGTGGCAGGGTCCGTGAGAGGCATTTAAAAACCCCGTCTCCTCCCACGATGGAGGGAACGGTTGAGTAGTCGTCTCACGCTGTTGGAAGGTCAGGTGTGCAGTTAAGTTCTGAAGTGTCCAGGGGCATTCATAGTGACTTGTTTATTCATTTGAGAAATGGTTGCTGTGAGTCTCTTTAAGTGCCATGGACTGTGCTTGGCCTTAGGAATTACATGACAAGTGCCAAAGTGCAGAGGCAGAAGGGTGGAGGAAAGCAGAGACCCTGAGCGCAAACTCTAGGGCGAAGATGCTTGCTTGCAGAGGAAGACAATGATACAGCTGTAACTGTGCGGGGTGTGTGTGTGTGTGTGTGTGTGTGTGTGTGCACGCGCTTAATATGAGAAGCACTTTAATTGTCACATGCTGAGGAGACAGAGCCATAGTAGGGGAAAGATTTAAGATACACTAGGAAGAACTGGTGATTGATCTGGTTCATCAGAGGTCCTAAAGAATGGGGACAGGGACCAAAGTCTGTTAGATTGCGCGTATTGAATTAGGGAGGTTACAAGACAGTACTAACATGAATTTGTAATGGCCGTGGAATTTTAATACAATTGCCCTGCTCTTGGATAATGGAGACTGGACTAACCAAAACTTTTTATTCAGAGGGTCACTGCGACCTCGTTTGCTTTTTGCCGTCCATCTTCTATCTCTCTCGGTCCTTCTGTCCACTCCCCTGCCCGTCATGGCAGTTGTTACACTGGTCAGAGGCATCAATCGATAGCCCCCCTCAGGCCGCATCCTTCCCAGGAGGGGGTGAGCAGCGGCTCTGTCTAATTCCACTCAGCATCTGGCACAGTCTCCCTGTGATAAATGTTTATTGAATTGTGAATCAGTGGCTCAGTTCCTTACTTACACCATATTGGAACAGCAGACCGTTTTTGTTTTTAAGGTTTTATGGGTTAAAAGGTAATATCTACCCTGTACACATTTTGTTTTCTATTGTAAAGTAAGTACAAACGTACTTTAAGATATGCGCGAGTACCAGTGAAAAGAGGACTTTCAATATTTTGGGCACTGGGAAGGCCTTCTGGTTTCACATGCTCTAGAGAAATTTTTAGGTTTGTCTCATTAGAGATTGAAGATAAATTCATTCCCAGCTCAAAATAACCAATTGTAATCTATCTAGATGTGCAGAAATAAGATATCCTCACCTTTTTAATTTCCTGATTTTTAAAGCTTTGTGTTAAAGCATCAGTGATGCGGTTTTTAAAAACTGTCTTTCCTGTGAATGTGGTATACGTGCTTCCCCCCAGATACGTTACATTGCTCACCAGTGGCGTGGGATTTTCCTTTTTCAGAACCCTGTCCGAAGGATTCCGGACTCGCACGAGATCACGCTGAAGCACGGCACTAAGACGGTGAGTTTAAAAGTGTGGTTCTGTTCTCTGCGTGACGGGGCCCTTCTGGAAAAGTGGGCTGGTACGCTAACATTTGTATTAAGGCTAATTACACAGTCCCCTGATAACACAAATTCTGTAGACATTAAGGAAAGGTTATTTTTCCCTTCAGCCAAAACAGCCATTGGGTTTCCTTTAAAATAGGAACAATTAGTATTGTCATTGTTATTGTTGGCTTTAAAACCTCGTTTTCTTTGCTGTAAGAACATTACAAATGAAAGGAAGAAGTGGAACGCAAGTACAGCTTTCTTTTTTATGGTGTGGGAAAATTTCTCATTATTCTTAGCTGTGTTTCTCTATTAGTAAAAGGCCTGAGTTCATTTTTTAGATGAATGTTAAGATAAGAATTCAATATAATATAGTCACTGTATTATTGCTTTTAGATTAGATTACTTAGATGTATAGATTTTGTATTTATATTTATTGTACTTGAAGATTAATAACACATTTTTGAGATACGAGATGAAATTGTTGTATCTTATTGCTAAACCATTAAAAAGTGGTAGTTGAATGAATGAAATCTGCTTATGAATAAATGAAAGAATAAAGTTGTCTTGCTTCCCTTTACAATTAAGCTGCCTTTTTCTAGTTGTCTGATGTGTAAAGAAGAAAGAAAATATGTTCTATAATGAGTGCAAAAACATCAACCAATAGAAATAGACCTAGAAATGACACAAACAGTAGAATTCTAATAGACAAAATGTTAACAATAACATTCTGCCTAAATGTTTTGCTTTTGAAAATATGATTTATACAAAAATATTTACTTAAAATGTTATTTTAAATGAATATTTTTAAATGCCTGATTTTTAATTTCTACTATGAACAATAAATATTTTTAAATGCCTTATTTTTAATTTCTACCATGATACATGTTGATACATATAGCTCACATAAACAAATGCTGTTTGGGGTCTTCAGTGGACTTTAAGAGGGTAAAATGTCTTGAAACCAAAGTGGCTGAGAACTATTATTGCCTTAAAGAGTTATTTCCATGTAGTTGTTGGTATTATATTTTATTATGTTAGACTTCTGGTATCTGTATTCTGAAATTGCGATACTATTTCACCGATACTAATGTTTTTAGGCGTAAGGACAATAATTGTAGACTGATAGTACTGAAAAGGAACCTTTCCTTTCAGTTCAGTTTTTACAACTGAGAGATTGTTCGTGTGTTTTATATGTTTTATTTAAATATTTCTATTTTTTGAATCAAACTTTATATTTTAATTTGTTTGTTTTATCCTCACCTGAGGACATTTTTTTCATTGCTTTTAGAGAGAGAGGAAGGGTGGGGGGAGAGAGAAGGAGAGAGAGACAGAGACAGAGACAGAGCCAGACATCAGTGTGTAAGAGAAACATTGATCAGGTGCCTTTTCCACCGGGGACCAACCCGGGATCAACTGGGATTTGACCAGGAACCAAACCCGTGATTCTTCAGCCCCGGCTGGTGTGGCTCAGTGGGTCGGAGTGTTGTCCCATAACCAAAAGGCTGTGGGTTCTTTTGCCAAAAGGCACATGCCTAGGTCGTGGGTGTGATCTCTGGTGTGTACCATCCTCAGTTCGGGTGTGTATGGGAGGTGACAGTTAATGCCTCTCTGTCATGTCGATGTCTCTCTCTTCCCCTTCCTCCCTCCCCAAAGGCAAGGAAAAACGTGTCCTTGGAGGAGGATAAAAACACAACAAAACAAAATATAAAAAACCCGTGACCCTTTGGTCTGTAGGATGATGCTCCAACCAGCTGAGCCACACTGACCAGGGAAAATTTTATATTTAAAGAAATATTTAAAGATAATGCAAGTTATTTTACACAATAAAAATCAATTAGTGCTTCTAATTGTACTGTTAGGTTAACTCCTTTTTTTTGGAGTTGTGCCTTTGCCCTGCATGTATTTCAGTTCCCCGGAAATACATCAGCTGTTAGGAAAGGGACTCTCTTGTGTGTTTTTCCCCACTAGTAGTTGTAAAAATACTTACCCAGTCACAGTAAGGAGAGTACTGAAACAGATCCCCATAGTACTTGTCTCTGAGCCCTAACAATGATGTGTGTAAAGCCAGTCTTGTTCCCCGTATACTTTGCCTTTCTAGTAAACTCCACTGCCTGCACCTCCATGCATCGACTCTGTGGGATTCTAGAGAAGTGAATTCCAGACTTGATATCATTTTACCTCTAACTATTTCAGAATGAGTCTCTGAGAGAGGAGGTTACTCCATCTCTCTCCTTCTTCTCTCCCTTCTTTCTCATAACCAGAGCACCTTTATTACATCTAACTTTTTACAGTAATTATTTAATATCATCTAATCCCATGAGTGTGCACATTTCTCCAATTGTCCCGCACCCATTTCTGCATTTCTCCAATTGTCCCGTACCCGTTTCTGCAGTTAGTGTGTTCACATCAGTACCCGAACGATGCCCGGTGCTCTCTCAGCCGAGTCATCATCGTCTGTCACGTCTCTGGATCTGCAGCAGCTCTGCTCTCCCTCTCCCTCCTTGACGTTGAAGAAATGTATCTGTTCGGTGAATGTACTTGCTGTGGTCAGCTGTGTTTTACTGCGTGATAGTCAACCGAACATTTCCAGTGAGCGGGATCACGTAGTGTGGTTCGATGTTACCGGTTTTTGTTTATTACACGAAATAGGAATTGTTGGATACTGGTATAGTTTCAAACACTACTTCTTCACTTTCATTTTTCTAGATTAATGTGAACAGTATATCAACACTGGAAAATTATCTTTAAGAAAGTCAACAGACTATTATTGTTCACAAATGTTTATCTGTGTGTATTAGCGTATCCTCGGTATTATGGGCCAAGATAGCCTCCGTAACTTGTTGGATGCTAGACTTATGTACGTCAGAGTACTGCTGTTTTCTGCTGCTCCAGGTGTAAATTGTATGGTATTCCCCTCTTCACCTAACAAGTGTTTGCTTTGTGATGGGTCGTAGCCTCGTTCCTTTAAACAGCGGAGCTCCCAGCAAACCCGGTCCGGTGGAGACCGTTCTTCCCAAGGAAGCCACTCCCAACTTTCATGGTTTTTAGGCTCCGCATTGGTTCTGCATCATGAATCACATCCACATGTCTTTTTGCTAATATAATAAAATAATGGTAATTCTGTTTCTCAACCAAAGAATTTACATCTTAGACAAAGAGAACATGTTTTAGGTGAAGAGCAGCTTTTTCCCAGGTTTCCCTTTTGCGTGTGTTCCTCCCAGTTGACACTGAACTCCAGATGACTCCAGGAAGCTGGACGCTGCAGGCTCCGATCGAGCCTCCCCTCCTCCCCGGGAGAACACGATGAGGAGGCCTGCAGCTCCCCATTACTCCTCCTACCCTGACTCCAGGCCTGTGCCTTTGTGGCTCCCACGGTGGTCGTAGGGAGGGACTGGCACTTCCTCCTGAGGGGGGACCGGCACAGATCAACCAGCCACAAGTGGCTGTGCAGTTTCAGGTTGCACTGAGTTGAGGGAACATTGGAGGGACGCCTCTTCCGTTTTAACAGGAGGGAAGGCTAGAGTGGGCGTGGAGGCAGGTGAGTTTGGAGTTGGTGGGAGCAGAAGTCACTTTTTAGACTTTAAAGCTACTGTTTATTTTTATTTTGATTGTTTTAAGTTTCAAGACATGTTCAGGCATAAAAATGACTTAGTTCTCATATATATGCTTTCTTTAATATATTTAGAGTACATATATAATTTAAACAAGTTATTAATTAATTTATGTACAATTTTCTTATACAATTGACCCTTAAACAATGTGGGATTAGGGTGCTGACCCTACATAGTCAAAATTCATGTATAACTTTTAAAAAAAATTATTTACTTATTTTTAGAGAGAGGGGAAGGGAAGGAGAAAGAGAGGGAGAGAGACATCAATGTGTGGTCTCCTCTCATGTGCCCACTACTGGGGACCTGGCCCGCAATCCAGGCACATGCCCTGACTGGGAATCGAATGGGTGACCCTTTGGTTCACAGGCCAGTGCTCAACCCACTGAGCCACACCAGCCAGGACTCATGTATAACTTTAAAAAAAAATTTTAGAGAGAGTAGAAGGGAGGGAGAAAGAAAAGAAGAGAAGCATCAATGTGAGAGAGAAACATTTATTGGTTGCCTCTCTAATGTGTCCTGTCCGGGGACCAAACCGGCAACCCAGGCATGTGCCCAGAGTGGGAATCGAACCAGCGACCTTTTGTCTTGTGGGATGACACCCAAGCAACTGAGCCACACCAGTCAGGGCACATGTATAACTTTTGACTCCTAAAAAACTTAACTACTAATAGCCTAGTACTGACCAGAAGCCTTACAGATAACATAAATAGTCAATTAGCACATACTTTGTATGTTATATGTATTATATACTGTATTACAGTGAAGTAAACTAGACCAAAGAAAATGTCATTAAGAAAACTATAGGGAAGAGAAAACACATTTACAGTACTATACTGTATTTATTGATACTGTAAGTTTATGTTGTCTGTTTACAAGATGAAAAATATCTACATGTAAGCGGATCCACATAGTTCAAAACTGTTGTTCAAGGGCCAGCTGTATTCTGAAATCAGTGTTTGCAGTAGCAGTTGATGAATGTCCATTATTTTGTCAATATCTGGTGTAAGTTGCAGTGATTCTGATGCATTTAATTATATTTCAAGTGAATGTATTAGAACTGGTGTAGGGTAGCATACTTTATATAAAACTTCGATCCTCTCGCTGCCTCTCATGTACACGGTGAGCACAGTAAATATTCCTACTGCAGCTCCTCCCTCCTGAGAGGGCCGTAGGTCCAGGGACCTCCTGCTTTGGCGGAATGCTCAGTGTTGCTCAAGGGCAGTGACTTACTCACTGGACATCACACGTGGATTGGACTGAGGAAAGTTCACAGTGGAAGCAAATATTTTATGGAACCAATATAAGTGCTATTTGTGGGGGGATTTAAGTTCTGGGCTTTATTTTAATAACTTAGGGGTAGAAACTAATGAGTAGTTAGTAATAGTCAATTCTTTTTAAAATAATAAATTGTAATGAGATACAAAATAAAAATGTTCAAATGTGAGAGCAAAACTAATTCATTAAACATCTTATGAGCTGTCATTACGGTTAGGTAAATTTGATAAAAAATAATTGTTTAATGTGACTATGCCATATGCACAAGATAATTTCTTATTTGTCCGACTTTGTTAAGTAGATTTCTTAAAGTGCCCATTGGCATTACTTACTCTGGTAATTTTAGGTTCATGTGTTCTTCATTTATTTGGTGGTAAACTACCTTGAAAGTTTTCCTCGGAATTGTTTACGGAGAGAGCTGAATTGTCCATGAGGTTTCTACTCGTATACTAAGGCAGCTGAGTTTGTCATGTGGAGTTGCAATGAAAGCTGTTCTGGGTACATGGTCGATAAGCTGGGACAAGGCTAGCGATGAGAGACATTAAATTATTTTTATTATTTGAAAAGAAATTATACTCACGATGCCAAAGTCAAACAGTGAAGAAGGTGCCGTCCCCTCTCGCTGCCCAGAAGCAGAACAGTCGCTGGTCTGCACTTCCGGTGCCTGTGAGACAGGAGATGGGGGAGCGGAAGGAGTCGGGGGTCACAAGGAACTTGAAGTAGCTCTTCTCCAATGACTTCTTATTTTTTTTAACCAGGTTTCTGCTTTGGGTCTGGACCCCTCAGGTGCCCGCTTGGTGACTGGAGGATATGACTATGATGTCAAGTTTTGGGATTTTGCTGGAATGGACGCTTCTTTTAAGGCATTCCGGTCCCTTCAGCCCTGTGAATGGTACGTGTCTTTCACCGTGATGCCTTCACATTGGAAGGCAGAGGGGGTGCTCTTGTCGCCTGAATTCCATCAATAATGGTTTGAACCAAAATACAGACCTTCATTATTCAAATGAAAGTAAAATGCATCTTAATTTTTTTCGTTTAGTTTCATCAACCTACATTTGAAGACATTTTCTGTGTTTTGTTGTTTTTAGAAATATACTTCTATTTAGAAATTGCTACCTTGTCTAATTTAGTGTGAAACATCCCATAACTGCTGGGTAATCTTATGTGTGTGTGTACGACCTATGCCAAGCAGCACCCAGGTGCTCATGGGTGCTGTGTTGTGTGGGTGTGGTCAGCTAGCATTGTACTAGAAAACGCTTAACCTGTTGCTATCACAAGCCATCCCCTTATTCCTTACTTTTGACCATATTTGATCTTTTAGCATACTGGATACAAAAAAAATATGGATTTTTATTGGTCAAGTTGGAGTCTAGTTAACTTGCATAATGTATGTTGGAAATGGGCTCTTATTGAGGACATTTAGAGGTGGTGAAGATAAATGGATTAGCTGAAATTACTTAAACCCACTTTTCTACTCTTGCATGAGTGGGGTTTAAGAATCTAGTTTTGCTTTTTAATCTGAACTGTTAAGGATGATTGTGTTTTTTTTAAAAAGTATTTTATTTATTTAATTTTAGAGAGAGGGGGAGGGAGGGAGAAAGAGAGGGAGAGAAACATCAACGTGTGGCTGCCTCTCACATGCTCACTACTGGGGACCTGGCCTGCAACCCAGGCATGTGCTCTGACTGGGAATTGAACCAGTGACGCTTTGATTTGCAGGCCCACACTCAGTCCACTGAGCTACTCCAGCCAGGGCAGGATGATGTTTTTGTTTAACTTAATATCCACCTGTTAACTCCAGGGTCCGTCAACTATATGGAGAAAGTTTCTGTCTCTAGACTATTGGGTGTTTGCTCCCATTACTTATGAAAGTGGTAGTTGGGGCATCTCAATGGCTAGAGAGCGGAGATTTTTCTGAAGGCTGAACAACAGGTCATATGAATTGTTTTTGCCTACTTGCTAATAAATGCTTGGATGATAAGTGTCTGTGTGTATTATAGATCAGAACTGGGTCTGACACTTCAGGTTTCTCTGGCAGCTGCAGTTATCGATCAAAGTAACCATTTTGACTAAAGTGGCTCTGGTCAGTTTTCTAACAAATCATACGGACTTGTAAATTTTGAAGTCCTAAGTCCTAAGCGCCTACAAAAGACTTGAGAATTCCCTAAATGAACAGAGCAGATCTATAATCAATTGGAAATGGAAAAAAAATGGAAAAAAAACTAGTATCTCCAATGATGTCTAGATTTAAAATAGCTCTCTTGATTTAAAATAATAGCGTGTTATCTCGAGTTAGTATGTTGACCTTTAAAAAAATGCACATAAACTATGCTGTTAATCCCTTTCCCCACGGGATGGTGTCTTGATTCACATGGGGACTGGGCTCTCCTTCCCCTTTACACTTGTCCGCTGACTTGCTCAGGACTGCCCCCTGCTGTCAGCCCTGACAGAGGTAATGGTCCTCTCTGAATAGACCACATCTCGTGAGTCTCAGGCCAGTGCCCTATTACTAAACTATGCCAGCCCTGCATGCTCATAATTGAAAATGCAGAAAAGCCCAAGAATGAGCTTATTTTTCTCCTATAATTGTTGCATCTTGTATATAATAGTGAGCTATCAAATATTAGCTGGGAAGAAAGAATTCTGACAATTCATATAAAAGTAATGTAAACTCTGACACTGTAAACATTATGTGAATGTTACTCTTTTAAATCATGAGAACTGTTTAACTTTGCCATATTTGCCTCTAACCTCCAAATAATGTGACCACGTTTTATGACAATGGTTTTTTGATCAACATGTCTGTCTACATCTGTAATCCACTTTTTACTGGGAAAAATTTCAAACATAGAGAAAAACAGAGGGATAGTTTAACAGCCATCAGCCCTTTACCTTGATTTAATAGTTATAAACATTTTTCTGTATTTGCTTCACTCATTTTGTAATTTTTGAAGTATTTAAAAGTAAAGACAGATATAACTTTTACTTTGAAATGCTCCAGTTTATATCTTTCAAAAATAAAAGACATTTTTATAATTGGACAGTTATGTGCAAAAAAAAAAAATGAAACTAGACCACTAGCTTACACCATACCAAGAATAAACTCAAAATGTATTAACGACTTACTTATGAATGACAAGTAAGTAACTGATGAATTCTTACTAATACATCTGATTCCTCCATCGTACAGTTGAGATGATATACTTGAGATAGGCAAGATACTTTGTGGGGAGATACTTTGGTACAAAGTAAATATCCAGATTCTTGCCATCCCTTCACTTAATAAGTTTAGTATCTATTGATTATTTGTACCTAAATCAATGATTTCAGTGAGGGTTGCCAGTTGGTGGTTTTCTAATTCTATTATTTCATCTGTGTGTGTTTGCTGGCATTTTTCTAAAAGAACTTTCCCTCATTAATTAATATGATTTTTTTCCCCTAAAATACAGTTTGTGCTGGAGTGGCAGAATGAATGCTTAGTTTTTTCCCTTTAATTGCCCATTTTCAGCTTAGGGGTTAGTGATGATAAATGAGTTGCTGTTATTGGGTGGTGATGGCTTTTTTTTTTTGCGTTTTCTTTTTTGAGTATCAGTATTTATGATTTTAAAATGTTCATGTGTTTCAGTCAATTGCAGTCATTATTCTTTTAGATGTTCAAATTATCCCCGATTAGGCCAGTGGGAGCCTCTGATTGCTGGGTAGTTTTGACACGACCTCATTAGTCTTAAAAAGCTTTAACTTATTTTTTAGCACAACATGAGGGAGGCTTTCTAGTGCATTCCTGTCCAAGTCCTGGAGTCACTGTGTCCCTTGGAGACATGTTTTCTCTTTTTTTTTTTAAGTGGAAATGGTATTTGGAGACCAAATCTAGATGTTACACATGCTCATTGGCATTGGGTATTAGAGTTCTTGACCTTCCCGGTGGACAGAGGAGGAAAATATAGGTAGATATGTGGGCATGCACGTGTATTTAAATGACAAGATCGTATCGATATTTCCATTTCAAAATCTCAGTAAACTTTTAATTTCAGAATATTTCTTAACTTATGGGAAGCTTCGATGATAGTTCAGAATTGAGGTATACCCCTGACACAGTTTCTCCTTTTGTTTATTAACACTTTATATTATCACAGTCCATTTGTGACAGGTACACCGATGTTGGCGCATTACTATTAAGTAAACTTAATTTGGATTTCACTTTTTTAAAAAGGATGTTATTTATCTATTTTTAGAGTATGGGGAAGGGAGGGAGAAAGGGAGGGAGAGAAGTCGTGCTGTGACAGAGCAACATCAATTGGTTGCCTCTCGTACGTGCCCCGACCCGGGACCGAACCTGCAGCCCAGGCCTGTGCCCTGGTCAGGAATGGAACCGGTGACCTTTTGCTTTTCAGAACAAAGCCCAACCAACTGAGCCACACCACTTTTTTTTTTCCCCTTCTTTTTCCTTTTTTAAAAAACTAATATTCCTTCCAAGATACCACATTCCATTTAGTCTTCATGATAGTTTCTCATGACTTTGACATTTTTGAGTTGTCCTAGTCAGCTGGTTTGTAGAATGTGCCTTGATGTTTTTTTCTCTGATGTTTTTCTCATGGTTAGACTGGGGCTGTGGGTTTTGAGCCTGAACGTGACAGAGGTGAAGTGCCCTGCTTATCATGTGTCACTGGCATGTGCTGTCACGTGTTTAAGGCTTCTCCGCTGAGAAGTTTCTTTGTCCTCCCCTTCCCATGTGTTCACGAATGCTGCTCACACTTGGGAGAGTGGGAAAAATAAGCTTTATGTCCAGGAGAAAGTGGTATTTACATAAACTACTTGGAATTCTTCCGTAAGGAAGAATCGTCTCTTTTCTCTATCTATCTATCTATCTATCTATCAATCAGTTTGTTTTTTACCAGTATCTTCTACTGGCCATTTATTTTATTCCTTAGGTTGTAAGCCAATACCGTGTTACTTACTGCATTTTGCCATGTATAATGCAAACTTTCAGCAAAATAAAACATCTTTTGTAATCCTATTATTTACTTATTTATATTTATACTTCCTTTTTGTATTATAAAGGAATTTTAGCATTTAGTTTTGAATATATTATGGTATCAGAAATTTTATGGATCAATTACCGAACACAAGGACAGATACAAGGTATTTCAGGTACTACCCGTGCATAATGCCCACCCTTATTTTTCCCTCAAAACCTTGGGGCACAAAGTGCTCACTGTACATGGCAAAATACGGGTATTTTGTCTCAGATTGTTTCAGTTTTGACTGTTGGGAGCTATTTCAGTTTGGCTCTTACGTTCCTTTCTTTGATATGCCTCTTTTAAATTTTTCTTTATTTTTTTTTCAGTGCTTCCTTACTTTTTGGGTACTCTAAGATGCTCTAGACTCATCTGATGTTTCCTCCTGCCCCAGTTCTAGAATCAGTCATATCTCCTAGGAGAAGGGCATCAGAAAACAAGAGCTAAGTTCTCGATGCGCTTCTTCTTTTTTAAAAAATATTATTTATTTATTTATTTTTAAAGATTTTATTTATTTATTTTTAGAGAGGGGAGGGAGAAAGAGAGAGAGAAACATCAATGTGTGGTTGCTGGGGGCCGTGGCCTGCAACCCAGGCATGTGCCCTGACTGGGAATCGAACCTGCGACACTTTGGTTTGCAGCCCACGCTCGATCCACTGAGCTATGCCAGCCAGGGCTACAATGCACTTCCTGCTCTTGGGCCGTCACGACTCTCAGACCTCAGACAGCAGTGCTGGAAGCATTGCGTGTGCATGTGTACCACACCTGCGTGTGCACTGTACCTAGAACTGCTTCTCTATCCTTTTGCATCTGTTTTAAGCTGAATAGACATTCATACTCATGTGTCTGACTCCAATCCAGGACACACTGTTTCATTCTAGCCTGTCCTGTTCTTCCTCCTCAGAGCCTTCACCTTTCCGCCGGTGAGACACCCGACTCCCATCACCGTCCATACACGTATTTGTTCAGCCCCAGTGCACGTGTAGTGCAGTTTCAGCCTTGTAAATGTGTGGCACTGTTCCCATTTAAATGTAACGTACAGAATGTTTACTTCATGTCTTTGACTTTTGTACTCAAATTCAGAGATAGAGCATATTCTTGAGGAAAGACCTACTGGTCAAAACCAGGGGTTGGCAGAGTTTTTCTGAAAAGGGTCTGAGAGTAAGTATTTTAGGCTTTGTAGCCGGCAGATGATCTCTTAGGATTTATCTCTGTGTGCCTGTCTGTATTATATAATATTAAATTGGTTTTACATTAATTTTTTAAATAAGGCGAAAGGTGCAGTACAGGCGCTCACATTTTTTGTTCAGTTACGTTGTCATTATTTTGTTAGCTCATTTTTCCAGTTTTTGATTCTGGCATCCAACAGATCAGTGATCACTCCTTTTTTTTTTTTGCTAATCGCAAATTTGATAAATGTGGAGTAAGTTCTCCTTCAGTTGATAACTGTTGAATACGGTGAAATCAGACTTCGATATGCTGTTAGAAGCCTTTCTTTGTTTTGCATTGATCTTTTAAACAACTTTTTGATTAAGCGATTCCCCCATATGAGAATCCATTCATACTTATAACCAAGCTAAATTCTTCCGTAATTTTTTGTCACGTCCATCTGCATTTTTCCTGTGTCATCTGCCAGAAAGACTTGCGGAAATTTGTTGACTGTCTTGAAAATATAAAGGCACAGGAGGCTGTTTTCAGACCGGTCTGCTCACCTGCAATAGCAGCTGTCAGAACCTGGCGGATATCCAGGAGACAGCATCGTGGTGAATAAGTGGGTGTCAGCGAGGCGCTCACACCCAGGGGACCCCGTAGCCATTCAGCGAGGAAGGTAGAAGCCCTGAGTACGGGGGTGAGCCTGAGGCCGGGTGTCGTGGGTTGGGTGCCTCTGGTGAATTTCTCCAAAGCACTGTGGGTGCTGTGGTGTGTTTGGCCTTGCTCTCACTCCCCTGGGCACCTTAAAAAGACCGATGTTAAATGCTTTCTTGATCTGCCGTTATGGAAATCAGAGCCTTAAAAAGCGCTTTTCTTTCGTTGTTGCCGAGAACTGCGACGCATCTTCCATTTTTGGTGTTTTGAAGTTTGCCCAATAATTTGTTTTGAGCTTTTGCCCAGCAGCAATACTAGATTTGCTGATCTCTAGCTTCTAAAGTCTTCCTTTGTCCCGTTTCATGAGAACCAGTGTCTCCTTTTCTCTGATCCGGCCTGCGGCCTGCGGGTCTTCTCTTCTTTTTCCCTCTGTGTTTCCTCACGGAGTCTCACAAACAAATGTAGGTGTGAGTGAGGATCCTTGAGATCACAAACTCTTCCTTCGGATGTACCCTCTACACCTCTACACGAGAGAAAATGTAGACGGAGTAGCATTTTTCATAAAATACCACTTTTTGATCACTTAGGTAACTCAAGTTAAGGATTCTCGATCTTTTACGCACTTAACGGTGGATGTGGCGTGGTCCGAGAACTGGCATTTCTAACAAGGTCCTAGGTGGCCCGGTGTACCTGTTCTTAGGACGCACTTTAAGAACCAGCATACTTCTTAGCTGTTCTCTCATGGATGGACGTTAGCATTGTGGCTACTTTTTCCCTATTGCGAATGAATGACGAAATGATTATCTTTGTACCATTGAGTGTTTCTCAAGGACAGATAGCCAGAAGTGGAGTGCCATCGGTGCATGCTTGAAGGTTTCGGCGTTGCCAAAGGGCCCTCTTTCAGTTGTCCGCTTTGTGGAATGCCACCTGGCTTGTCTCTGGGGGGCCAGGAGGCAGCACAGCGGCCTGCTTTGCCATCTCTGCTCGAACCGAGTAACACCTTCACAGGCCCAGCCAGCACCGGACTTGGGAAGGAGCCACGTGAGTGCTCTCTGATCAGGATGCACACGGTGGACTGGAGAGCTAGCAGGAAAGTTCGTGCTTCATGCAGCTACTCAGTTAACATGCTATAGTAGCTAAATTTTCACTATATTCCTGGGGCCTGCTGTTATTTATATAACTGAAATTCATGCACAGCAGAACCACACAAAGCAAGGATTTCCTGTATTTGACATGAATTTTTTTTTAAAAACTCAATTGTACACATATAAACAATTTCTTTATTGTAAAAAATAAATTATATGTCTCTACTCTGATCTTTTGGTCTGCTGGCCGATTAGCAAGTTAATGATTCATTTGGAGATTTATAAGGCAGGTGATTTGCTTTAATTTGGGGGATAATTTAGCCAACCAAATGTTCGGTCAGAGCAACACAATTTCATATGCAACAAGTATGGTTTTATTTTTTTTATTATTTTTTGCTTTTTAAAAATGTTTTGTTTATGCTAGCACAGTTGTCCCCATTTCTCTCCCTTCCCCTCTCCACCAAGCCCTCCCCCACTCCCACAGGCATTCCCACACAGTGGCCCGCGTCTGTGGCCACATACGCAGTAAGTGTTAAGTATTGTGTATTGATTTTATTTGTTTTTGAGAAAAATTTTTGCAGTTTTTATTACCATGTGATATGTTTTTTAACAATTTCTTAGTTGTTTGTGTCAAATGTTCACCCTTTTCAAGTGGATGAATGCTACTGCTTTTCATCAGGTGTTTCTTGCTTTAAGCAATTGCTGTTTGTTTGACTTGTAAATGTTAAAATGAATTTCCATTCCAGAAGTTCTTGCTGTGTTAATTCAGTACCTTACTGTTTTTCATGAATGCTTTGAAAATCACATTTATGCAGGTATAATCTCACATATAGCACAGTCCATTCTTTTTAAGTTCTGTGGTTTTGAGCATTGCATGCAGTCACATTACCAACACCACGGTCAGATTACGGCCGTTTTCGTTATCCTAAAAGCTCCTTACAGCCATTCTGCGGTCAGTCCCCTCACTTGGCCCCCAGGCCACCACTGTGCTGATTTTGTAGGTGCCTCTACTGGTAGTTCCCCACCTTTATACCACTGTGTGCTCCTCCCTTCTACAGATGGGTGATAGCTTATCTGTTCATCAGTTGACAGGCATTGGGGTTACTTCCAGCTTTTAGATTTTATGAATCAAGCTGCTATAAATATTTCCATATAGGTCTTCTTATGGATGTTTTAATTATCTTGGATAAATACTTAGAAGCTAATTGCTGGGCTGTATAGTATGTGTGTGTGTTCACTTTATAAGAAATTGCCAGGCTTTTACAAAACGCTGTCCATTTTGCTTTCTTAGGAGCAACGTATGAGTCCTAGTTCCTTCATGTTCTTATCTGCACTTGACATTATCAATGTTTCTAAATTTAGCCATTCTTTTGGGTGTATAGCGATATGTAATTGGGTTTTAATTTTCATAATTGTTAGTGATGTTGGGCTTACTTTTATATCCTTATTTGCTCTACATTTATCTTCTTTGGTAAAGTGTTTGTTCAAATCTTTTGCCCTTTAACATTGTTTTCTTTCCCCCCTTAGGTTGGTTGATAAAGTTCTCTATAAGATATGTGTACCACAGATATTTTCTCTCAACCTTTGGCTTGCTTTTCATTTGCATAATAGTGTCTTTTGAAGAGCAGCTTTAATGTACTTTTAAATATTGTTCTTTGTCCTTACCCATTTTCTGTTTGTTAGTATATAAACCATATTTTCTTGACATTTCTCTTTTCTTTAATGGCATTTTTTAAATTGTTGGTCAAGTAAAGTTGTCGCCATTTTCCTCCCACCACGCTCCCCCATCCCATGTGGAACCATAACTGACCTTGAGTAGCCGCAGCAATTTTGAAAAAGAACGAAGTAGGAGGGATCACAATACCTGACATCAAACTATGTCACAAGGCCACGGTAACCAAAACAGTCTGGTACTGGCATAAGAACAGAAACACAGATCAATGGAACAGAATAGACAGCCCAGAAATAAACCCAAGTCTCTGTGGTCAATTAATATTTGACAAAGGGGGAAGACGCATAAAACGAAGTAAAAATAGCCTCTTCAACAAATGGTGTCGGGAGATCTGGACAGCTACATGCAAAAAAAAAATTGGTATTTTTTTAGATAGATTTCTACAAATATTTATGAAATGAAAAATAATTCCCCCCAATCCCATTTTGTAATATCTAACTTGCATATCTGTATTTTTCAATTACTGGGGAAAGTTGGGGAGTCACACCTGGGGTGCACGTGTGTGACGTGGGAGAGAGGGAGCACTTCCCCTTCCTTCTTTTCCATGGTGTGGCAGGGCAGTGTGAGCTGCTGTCCTCATTAAAAAGATGTACTTCAGAAAACAAGAGACACCGTAAACAAAATTAAAAGACTATAAGCTCAAAAAAAAGTTGAAATATAAATCGAAAGTAATAGACAACTGTTCATAACACCTAGAGTTTCTACAAGCCAATAAAGAAAGGGATATCGGAAAATTAAAACTGGTCCAAGTAAGTGAATTAACAGGCAGTAGAAGAAATACAACTGTAGGCCTGGCAATGATGAAACAATCCATGCTGTCCAGTGTGGGCGGGCGGCAGGGTGGGGTACCAGTCACTGAGCTTTTCTCCCCACAGAACGACTGGACAGTATCTGTTAAGTTGTAAACTGTGAACTGTGATGGCAGGGTCTGGAGAAGTACGCACTTTCAGGCATTGTGGGTGGGAATGTAAATTGCACCAATTTGTGGAGGGCAGTTCGGCCTCATCTTCCAAATTACAGACACGGGTACTCTGGCCCGGTAACCCACATCTGGGAACTTCTCGGATATCCCCACCCATGGGAGCGACAAGGAGTAAGTCTATTTATCGGAGCGTTGTATGTAATACCAACTTTATATTTCCTTGAATTTTATTTTTAGCACAAAACAATGGCAGTCTAAAAATATCTTTTTTTTTCCTTGCAAACATTCACAGCTAAAGTCTTTGTCCTTAATGCTCTAGAACAGTGACTAGTGAATTATGACCAGAGGGTCGAATCCAGTTGATGGCCCATCTTTTTGTGTGGCACTGGAACTAAGAACCTGACAATTTGAAAGGATTGTAAACCAAAGTGCAACAAAGAATACACAGCAGATTGTACGTGGCCTGCAAAGGTTAAACTATTTATGGAGAATTTGCTGACCCCTACTGTGCAGCCTCCTCACAACCCCCTGGGACTTGACTCGCCTGTGCCTGGGGGCAGACAGGCCGAATGGGTTCCTCTTGCATCTCCCTTCCCTGAACCCGGTAGCTGGTGGAGGGAGCTGCGGCCAGAGGGGGTTCCAGGGGCCGGGTCTGAGAGTGACCTGAGGGGGGCCCCCCTCTGTGTGGTGGGCACTGTGCTTTGGGGAAGCCGTTCTGTTGGGTTTCTGACCGGCTGGTGCGTCTTTGTTTCGTCAACCCCGCGTCTTCTGTGGGACGTGCTTCTCAGCCGCCCGCTGTCCCATGTTGTGACAACGGTCTCCACAGGGTGGCCTTTCTCCTTGGAGACCCGGCTGCCCCAGGGTTTCGTGGCTTGTGGGAGACTTTCCCACGAGGCCGTTGCATCCTTTTAAGGAAGTGTTTTTCTGATCACTCTGGTCCTTTTCTAATAGACACTTCTGAATAGTTTCTACCTTTCAATTGCTCTTTCAGTTTTCAATTCTGATATTTCTCCCTTCAGACAATCTGAAAGGAGACCTCTGATGGAAATAAGTAATAATAATGGCAACTCCTTGTTTCATGTGCCGTGGCCAGTGCCTTTGTGTGTACTGTTTTCAGTTCTCACTCGGTCCTATAAATGTTATTTTTCCTGCTTTTTCAGTGGAGGGAACCAGGACCAGTGAAGCTGCACAGCTCCTGTATGAAAGTGTCTCAGGAGCACCTCTGTATGGTCTGCCTTCTGGTCTAGTCTCCTGATTTTCCAAAAAAAAAAAATTCTTCCTTCTCAGGCTAGTGGCGCTGAGAAGCCTGCTCAACGTCCCGCAGCTAGTTAGCAGCAGAGCGAGGGCCTGAATGCCTGGCCTCCGGACTCGCATTCCGCTGCGCTTTTCACTACACCAGGACACCTTGGCTCCTGAGCCCCAAGTGACAGCCCCAAGCAGCTGTGTTTATCTGTCTTGCATGTCTCAGCTTGTTTTGCTAGCGGGGCAGAAACTACTTAAAAGGATCCTCAGTCTTCACCTTTCCACTCCCTTCCACTTGCACTCACACACTCCCGCTCCCCCACGAACAGCCTCACAGGGAGAATTGTGCGGTGTCACTGAGCCTTCCGCTGGTGGCAGCGTGACACCCAGAGACAACACCCACTTCCTCGCGACTCCAGTGCCTCCTCAGGACTGGCTTCCCCTCTCTTCCCTTTGATCAGAATCTTAGTTGTTTAGGCAGGAATCTGAGGAGCAGATGCCATGCCCCTTGAACAAGCCCTTTAATTCTCCTTCGTGCTGAGTCTAATAGCTCTTCATCCCGCCCTTTTAACTCTGGCCGGCAGGATGGGATGGAAGTGGGGTGGGAAGGGCGAGCTGCAGGCCCAGCCTTTCATTTTCATGCTGGCAAGGAGAGCGCCCGCCTGAAAAAGGCAGCGAGGCGGTGGGAACACTGCATTTTCCTAGAACGCCAAAGCAGCCAGGTGGATGTGAGTGTGGGGTCACTGAGAGTCTGGGTTTCCTCCCAAGTGCGAGGGGAGCAGTTCGGTGGAGCCAATAGCCAGAGAAATGGAGCCGTGGACGTTTTTACTACCACGTCTTCTTAAAGTTCACTGCTTTTTTTGTTTGTTTTAGATTTTCCTTCCCTTTTGGAAATTAAAATGATTCACCAGACAAAAAAAGTGATGGTATCACTAAAGTGAAAAGATCACTTACAGTGCTTGATCTGTCATAGTTAGTGAGTGAAGAAAATGAAGACTTCCCCCCGATGGGAGTACTGTAAACAAAAATACACCCTGTGGACTCACTGGGTCATTCCCCTCTACTTTATGAGACCTTGATTTAGTGATCTGGACTATTTAATTATCAAAGATTAGTTTGTTTATATATAAAAATTTTGGATTAAGCAGCCTCTGATTTTCTCGGCTCCTAATGCATTGCTCGAAATTTGGCTTATCAGTTAGTGTCTGCTTAGCAGAGAGAAGTCACACAGTAATTGGAACAGTTTGTAATAAAGAATTCCTGGCTGCAACAGCGGATCGGAGTAACGAGGGACTAGCTGGTATGAAATAAGAAAACTCTAAAGACTCTTGGCACCACAGGTAAAAGAAACAGCCAATACCCCTAGTGCAGGGGGTAGGACATTCAAGAGAGAGGCGTCCCTTTTTCCCAGACCTCATCTGAGAGGGCGAGGCTGTGGCTCCCTGAATGGTAAGGAAGTAGCTGGGTTGTTATGACAGTAGAACTTGCCAGAAACCTGTTTCACCAGGGTCCCTCTGCTGCAAAACCACGAAGGCGGTGCTGGGCGAGGCTCCTGCTGCAGGAGCCCGGCAGTGGGCACTTCAGGAGCCAGGCAGTGCTCGGAGAAGCGGCACAGCCACAGCGGCCAGGCCCCGGAGAGGCTGTGTGCGGTGGTGCAGGAGCCCGCCAGGAGGAGCACACAGCCCAGGCAGAGAAACACTGGATCTGCGATGCCCCCACCCACAAAACCGAACTTCCCGCCAGTTGGCAAAGGACAGACATCTGAAGGGCCCGAATCCGTTTCTGCAGAGCAGGCAGTGAAGGTTGAATTTGGAGCTGAGAGGCAGTATTTGGATGGCTGGAACATTGGATCGAACAGTTAATTTGATATTATATAGACTCACGTTTAAATTTGGGACCCTGGTCAGAATTTTGCAGAGGAAGGTGGCCAGAGAGGCCCTTCTCAGTTAGAGTGGGGGGGCCCGGGCAGCATCCCCACCTTGGCTTTTCTGAGTTGCTTTTTCATAGACGTCTGGTGTGGGAGCTGCAGTGTCTCATCTGCCTGGACCCTTTCCGATCTCGGGCCTGGTGGTGAAGTTCTTCCCATTGTCACTCATCCTAACCTCAGAGCCCGCACACACCTTTGTTTGAGTTGTCTTTGCTGTCAGAAGGGGGACTGTGAATCAGTACATGAAGAATGACTTTTTGAACAATAAATATTCCCAAAACTGTCAGCTAGAATTTCAGCATTTGCAGGGAAGTGGTCAGCGTAAATTTTGAACAGCAGTTTCTGGTTAGCCGTGGCTGTGCAGAAAGGCAGTGTTCTTGGTAGGTATCTGGTCTGGCTTTGGTGACTGGCCAGGAAGAATAATACTGTTGAGATAAGACCTAGCCAGACACACAGAAATTCTAATTTTTTATGTATGTTCTCTTTCTAGAAAACGAAATTATTTTCTGAAATACCCATTTGTTTCTCAGCCTTGAAATTATAGATTTAGAAAGTAAATTGGACTAAATAGCCTAACATTTTGTTAAAACTGTCTTATTGCTGGGGTTTATTTTATTTTGAGATTGGCCTGTTAGGATAAATTATAAAGGAAGCTACGAAGACAGAGGTTCATTTTTATTTTTGATAGAGAAATGTTATGTTTGGGACTTTGATAATTAAGTTGGTCCTTCATAATAATTCTTTATGGGTTTGTTATTAATATCTATTTAAGCTACATAATTTCTTGCTTTCCATTCATAGTGATTTGGAGATTTCTTTTTAAGAGCACAGCGCCTGTGATAACATACCTCTAAGATTGCCCTGCTGTGATAGTGTACCATGCCATCTATGAAAAATGTTCTATACTAATTTTTTAGCAAAGTGAATGAGAAATTTTTATGTAAGGAGTTTACTTCAATAGTCTCTCTAGATTTATGACTGAAAGTCACATTTAGGGTTTACATGCTGACTTCTTTAGTACTTACTGGTAGTATTGTTGTCCAAATGGGTTTCTATGCATTTCATGTAAGTTTTTTTCTTTTGTTTTAAATCAGCATTTTACTTAACTGAGTATTGTACTTTTTCATCTCTTTTATGAGGTAGTAAGAATCTTCCATTGTTTCAAGGTTGAGATTGTTTTATTATTATTTCATACTCTTAACAGCCAGATTGCTCACTGCACTAGCCACTGGTAATGAGATCATTTCAATTAAAAATGAATAAAGTTAAAAATTAAGCTGGCCAGTGGCTGCTGTGGTGGACAGCACAGGTGCGGAACACTCCCATCATCACAGAGCGTTCTGGTGGGCACTGCTGGGTCCCGGCATGCACGAAGGGGACGGAGCCACACACAACATGGGGGAAGAGGAGGTTTGCAGTTGTGAGTACGTGGAACAGAGTTTATCCTTACACCGTGGTGAACTCATTGTGTTTTCCACAGGAATGATGTCAGCCTGCTTCCACCTCGCCCTGCATTGCAGCAGTTGGTGTGGTGGCTTCCTTCCTCTCTGAGGGAGGGATCTGTCATTTTACAGTCCCAATAATAACTTTTCAGGCTCTGTGAGAATTTTATAATTTACTCTTTCTGGTTAAAATAATACATACCGTATTTTGCCCTAACAATTGTGTGTGTATAATTTTCAAACTACACGTACTTCTGCCACATGGAGATGACCTCTATTAACATCACGGTATTTGCCCTCTAGTTTTTTTATACTCATGCATGTAAATACTTTATTTCACAAAATTAGGACCACTCTGTACATACTGTTTTGTACCCTCCTTTTTAATGTTTGTACATATCTTGGAGATGCAGGTAGAGTTTCTCTAAAATTTACATCCACTTGACAAATGGACAGCCCTTCCTCTGTGCCAGCCACGGTCTCAGGCTGGAGCACGGAGCGCGGCACAGTCCACGGGGGGGGGGGGGGGGGGCTCCGTGCCAGCCGGGGAAGGCCACCGTGCACGCAGGCCGGTGCACCAGCAGGGGGTGCTAAGCGCTGGGGGAGGTGACAAACCGGAGAAGGCGAGTCACACAGCTCCATTCCCAGAAACGCTTGAGAACCGCCGCCTCCTTTTATGGGTTTTTTAAAAATGAAATGTACTGGGGTAACATGGGTTGATGACATTTTATGAATTTCAGGTGTATAGTTACAATATTGATACGACGTTGGTCTGTTGTGTGCTTGTCATCCGAGGTCTGGTCTCCACCATCACCTTGGTTCTGACCCCTTCCCCTCTTCGTCCCCCCCCCCCACCCCCTTCTCCTCCAGTAACCACCTTTCAGTTGTTGGTGTCAGTGAGTTTGTTCATTTGTTGCCTTTGTTTTGTGTCCCACAAATGAGTGAGGTTGTACTGGAGAACCTTTTTTAGTTCGTACTTCTGTGGGTTTCTTCTGTCTCCATAATAGTATGTGACTCTGACGTGTGGCCGTCCGTAGCTGGGATAGCTGGGATGGGGACCGCATCTGTCCCCAAGCATCCTGCTGGTAGGCTGGCCTCCAGCCGGTAAAGAAGTCTCGGGGTCCGCCCCTCCTAACTGGGGTCCCTCACTGCCTGTCACTGTAGAAAAGGTCATGAATAGACTGGATATTACATCCCTCTTGCTTTCCCGGAATTAATCTTACTTGATTGTGATATACTCCTCTTTAAATATATTGCTGGATTCAATTTGCTGGTATTTTGTTGGGAACTTTTTGCATGTATGTTCACGAAAGATAATGGCTTGTTATGTTTCTTTTTATAATGTCCTTGTTTATCCTTATGAAAAAATTTATAAATCACTCCTACTATTTTTGTTTTCTGGACATCTTTGGATATAGTTTGCTTTTTTTTCCCCTAGCTTTCTGAAATGGATGCTTAGATAATCAGTTAAAACTTTTTCTGGTAATACATGTATTTAATCATGTAAATTTTCTTCTAAATATGGTTTTGGCTGCATCCCACAATTTCTAAACCATTCTATTTTCATTATCATCCAATTGAAAACATTTTCTAATTTCTTTTGTGTGGTGTGTGGTTTTTTTTTTTTTTTGGCTGAGGCATTATTTACAAGTATATTGCTTGATTTTCAAACATTTGGTGGTTCTGAACTATTTTTAAAAATTGCTTTCTAATTTAATCCCACTAGAATTAGAGAACATAATCTATGTGATTTAGACTTTTGGCGTTTGTTTGGAATTGATTTATAGACCAGTAAAAACCATTTTTTAAAAACATTCTTTGCACACTTGAATGTATTTCATTGGTGGTACAACATGTGTAAATTAGGCAAGGTTATTAATTGTATTGTTCAAATGTCTCTCCTTAATGATTTTTATTAAAAAAGATTATATTTATTTATTTTTAGAGAGGGGAGGGGGGAAGGAAGAGAGGGAGAGAAACATCAATGTGTGGTTGCCGCTCACGGGCCTCCTACCGGGGACCTGGCCTGCAACCCAGGTATGTGCCCTGACTGGGAATCGAACCAGCGACCCTTTGGTTCCCAGGCTGGCACTCATTCCACTGAGCCACACCAGCCAGAGCCCCTTATTGATTTTTTAATTTGCTTGCTGATTGGTTACTGGGAAAGAGATGTTAAAATCTCCCAGTGTGACTGTGGATTTTGCCTGTTCCTTCTTTTTGTTTTGTCTTTTTTTTCTTTATGTATTTGGAGGTATATCGTTAGGTACAAGTATATTTATAATATCTTCCTGATGGATTGAGCCTTTGATCATTATGAAATATTCTTTTTATCTCCAGTAAATTTTCCTTGCTTTTTAAAGACTACTCTTTAGTAGCCTGATAGTTACCTGATAGTAAGGTACACCAGCTTTCTTTTAGTCAGTATTTGTGAATTATGTTTCTACATTCTTTTAGTTTTACAATGTCTATCTATATATAAAGTGTCTCTTCTAAGTGCAAAAGTTTTTATTCACTCTTACATACTTTTAATTGGAATATTTGATTTAATTATGCTTAATGTAATTGCTGGTAAGTTTGAGCATAAGTCATTCATATTATTCATTGTTTTATATTTGTGCAGCCTATTTTATTTCCCCGCTATCCTTTTTTTGCATGAGTTAATTTTAATATTATATGTTCTCCTCTTTGTTAGCTTGTTATTGCCTTTTACTATTCTTTGAGTTTACCCTAAAGATTATAACATATCCCAATAATAGACTTAAAGTCGATTTAAAATTAGACTTTAGAACCTTACAAAACCTTAGAACATTTCCCACATGTAACCACATCTATCCCCTCTCACACGTCTGCAGTGTCTTCTGTACTTCAGTTTTACACGTGTGTGTATGTGCATTTAAAATCCCATGAGATGTTAGTGTTGTTTCGCGCAATCAATCTTCATTGACGTTTACTTATATAGTGTTCCTTTCTGTTCTTCCTCACACCGTACTGTGTCTGTGCTTTTATTTGGGGTCATTTTTTTTTCTTCCTGAAGAATTCTTGGCAGTAATACAGTTGGCTGCTGATAAACATATTTAGTTTATATTTTATGAAAACATTTATTTTTCCTTTATGTTTAGTGGATCTATAATTCTATCTAGGCAGTTATTTGTATTCAGAACTTTGAAGTTATCATTGCATTATCTTCTGGTTTTTGTTTCTTCTCTTAAGTTTATTTTTACTCTTTTGAAGGAACTTTAATTTTCCTACTCTGGCTGTTTTTAAGGCTTTACTTTTGTCTTTGACTTTTAGCAATTTTATTCTGATGTGCCGGCTGTGGTTTCCTGCTACCCTTTGGGGTTTATAGTACTTACTGAACCTCTGGGTTAGTGTCTTTTATCATTTTTCCAAAATTTTGACAATTACCTCTTCACATTTTTTTCTCTCCTTCTATTCTGCAATTTCGATATGAGACCTTTGCACCATCTTGTATGTATTTTTTTCTGCATTCCCACTTTTTCTCACCATGCTTCAGCCTAAAAATTATCTTTTAACCATACATTCTCCGCTGTTAAACCTATCCACTAGTTCTAAATTTTAGTCGTATTTTTCATTCTAGAGTATCTGCATATTTTTATGACCTTCCATACTGTGCATAAATGTTCTGCCATGGTGTTTAATTTCTTATAGTTATTTTAAGTTCCATGGCTCATAAGATCAAAATCTTGTTCTCCCAATTTCTGTGAACTTGGATATTTTTTTTCTTTTCACTACCCTCCAGCTGAAACTTAGCATTCCCTTTAATTATGAAAGTAGAAGTCACAGCATACCTGCAAATTGCAGATGCTTTTATATCACATTACCCTTGTAACAGATATATTGAAATATATATGTATTGTATGCTCATCACTGCTTTGAAATTATAGTAGTTATTAGACCTGCCTCTAGGCATAATTACTTGATACATTAGTACAGAAACTCAGATATTATGTCACAAATTAAAAAAAAATATTTTTATAGCCCTGGCTGGTGTGGCTCAGTGGATTGAGTGCCAGCCTGTGAACCCAAGGGTTATGGGTTTGATTCCCAGTCAGGGCACATGCCTGGGTTGTGGGCCAGGTCCCCAATTGTGGGAGTGTGAGAGGCAACCACACATTGATGTTTCTCTTCGTCTTTTGTCCCTCCTTTCTCCTCTTTCTAGAAATAAATAAATAAAATCTTTAAAAAATATATATTTATAGTTATATTTTTCATAACAGGTTTCTACTCTATGCCTAATGTATTTTTCAATGTGTTTTAAAAACGTAATAAATAAGAAGGGGTCCACAGACTTCAGAGTACAAAGTGGTCCAGGCACAAAAAATGGTGTTACAGTGCAGGTCGGATTGCATCATTCCTCATTCACGACGCCCCAGTGGTTTTCTCATGTTTCTGAGAGAGAGGAGAAGCCACAGTTCTCTTGGTGGCTTACATGGCTCTCTGGGACCTACCGCCTCACTTGCTGCAGTCTGACCTTATCCCCTGTTCCTTATCTCCTGTTCGTTTTGCTCACGCTGTGACAGCCACGCCAGGAAAATGCCAGGTCCTTTCAAGTAGCTGTTCTGTCTTCTTGGAACACTCTTCTTCAAAATATCTCCCTTGCTTTCTCCCTCACTTACTTCATAACCTGCTCAACCAGTCTGGGGCACTCTACTTAGAGTTTTTGTCCCTGCCCCTTGGTACACGCTCTCTGCTTTCCCTGTTCTGTTTCCTTCCATGATTTACTGCAGTGTTTCCTATTACGTGTTTTACTTTTTCATCAGCGTAGCATTGGTTTTGGTGGGGAGGTTCTCTAAGGGCCTGTGTTGGACTTTCATTAGCAGCAACAGTCAGGTCTACTTTGGAGCTGGCCTTGGTGCCCTGCATACTTTTTACTCTTTCTACCACCACTATTTCATTGGCAAGCCTATCGCATTCACCGTGGGGTAGATGATGCCAAAAGCTTCGCCAGCTGCGTGGCTTGGTGGTTGATTCCGTCTTCGGAGGTTGATGCTCCCTGGGATTAACATGTGACACTCGGCGTCCACGTTCACATGTTCATCCACGTGCCCCTTCCCAGCGTCTCCGTGTCTCCATTTCTTTTTTTTAAATTGAACCAATAACACGATTTATTCAAATAAGATTAACATGCTCCAAATACAGTTTTTACATTTTCAGTGAAAAGATTAAGAGGATACACACACACAATTCTAATTTATTCCCACCTAGTTTTTTAAGAATTTGATCTTTATTGTCTTTTTCCATTACCATTTAGTCCCTTTACACCCCCCTCCTCCCTAGCAGTCACCACACTGTTGTCCGTGTCCATGAGTGCTTTTTCCTTTTTGCTCAGTCTCTCCACCCTCTTGATCTTTTCTAGGGTTTATCTCTCGTTTTCTGGAGAGCATGTTTCTTATCAATGTACTTGGTACTTCTGGCTCACCTCATTCAATTAGTATGATGTCATGGATATCATGGACTAGAATGAATTTCTTTGGATTGTCCACATGGTCCAGGGCCCTTGGGACTGGACTAAGTCAAAGCATCAGGGAATTAACATAGCCTTGTTTCAAGCATGTAAATGTGCACTGCTGTTGGTCACACGTGAAAGTCAATGGCTTCCGGTTCTCCTGCCTAATAGGAGTAGAAAAACACACTTTTCCAGATCAGTGACTGCGTACTGCTTGGCTGACAGAGACCAGTAACCCTGTCTTTACATCCTGCCGAAGAGGGCCTCTGGCTTTCACACGGTTGTCCTTAGTTGGTGATTAATCATCCTCAGCCTTTCGCCGTCTTCATTGTATTGCTATCCCTAGCAATAGCTATCCCATTTTATAATCCTTTTAATTACTGCTTTTCCGCTGTCCCTCAAAAGCCTGAAAATCTGTACCAGCCAGTGCCTTCCATCTCACCCACAAACTCTAGAAACGACTGCTGCGCTGCCGCAGCATGTCAGCACTGTGTGCCGTGAGTGCCGATGTCTTACTGCTGGCCGGTCAGTGAGTGATGAGGCTCCAAACTCTCGTTTGGGAGCCAGTTTCACAGGCCGCTTTTGACACCACCTCTGTCAGGTCAGGTTGCCCAGAACACACTTTGAAACTTCAGGAATGGCATGCAGGAGATTTGTCAAGGAGGGCTTCTGGGATCAGCCCTCATGGGAGAAGGTAAAAAGGAAACAGTGTTAGGAAGATGGAGAAACTGAATTGCCGTGCAATCGCAAGAACAGCCTCAGTGACTCTTCCAGGGAGAGCGGAAGCTAGAGTAACCCTTCCAAGATGCATCCCATTGAAACAGAGGGCTGGACCGTTTTACTGCCCGTCAGCCAGTCGTTGAACGTGGGCTGCTTTGAGTGAGGGAGTTCCCTGCCACTTAGGGACATTCCTGAGGGTCCCGTTGTTAGCCATCCGCAGGCCAAACCCTGGAAGCTGGGGTAATGAGTACGCAGGCCCCAAAGGGGTAGATCTGGGTGGCACACCACAGCATTTGACACAGCCACAACGGCCAGATCAGTTTTTGTGGGGTGGTGCGGGTGGAAAGGATACTACAGTGCTGGGGGGGAAAAGGAGATGAAAACTCGTTCAGACACCTTACCTGTGGAGGGGAGGAAGTTCTCGAGGAGTCGGGAGAGGATGGGACCCAGCATGGAGCTGGTAGATTTCCCTTATGCAGGAAGTGGTTCATTTCCCATACAGTGATCAGAGAAGGAAGAAGAGAGTTCAGATGCAAGTAACTGGATACCATCGATGGGAGGAAGCTGAGGCAGCTCTTAGTTGTTTCTTCTGGGGAAGAGAGGGAAGAATCGGCAGCTGGCGTTCCCGACTGGAGGGAAGTGCCACCCCCTTTCCTGCTGGAAGAGCAGGGCTGTGTCCAGGATGATGTATTTCTCATCCGTGGCGCACAGGAGGAATTCTGCGGGATGGAGTTCCTCCCGCAGAGGGGGAGTTGGCTGGGTTAAAGATTTAGAGTAAGTGAAGAAAATTTTAATAGATTGCCGAGGAGCGTGGGAAGGGAGAACTAACGGGATGGGCACCGGCGGTGAGGGCGCATTCGAGGTCGACGTTCCTGGTCTGGTAGAATTGTCCGTTTGTGCAATTGTGTGACTTTGTCTCTGGCCGTGCTTAATGTGGTTCAAGTGTAAACACTGTGTTTAGTGTCCTACAAGACTGTTTTCTTTTTCCTTTGCGTAGCCACCAGATCAAGTCACTGCAGTACAGTAACACGGGAGACATGATTCTTGTTGTGTCTGGAAGCTCTCAGGCCAAAGTGATCGACAGAGACGGTTTTGAAGTAATGGAGTGTATAAAAGGAGACCAGTATATTGTGGACATGGCCAACACCAAGGTAAGCATTAAGCAGATTATTTGGGCGAATTTAATTAATTCAGCACACATTTATTGACAGTTTGAGTTGCCATAATTCATGGCAAAAGTTAGTATCTTGTTTTAAACAGTTTATTATTTCTCACAATTCTGTGGATTGATCAGGAAATTCTTTTCTTTTTTAAGGATTTTATTTACTTTTTTTTTAAGAGAGGGGGGAAGGGAAGGAGAAAGGGAGAGAAACATCAGTGTGTGAGAGCTACATTGATTGGTTACCTTTTGCACCCCCCCAACCGAGGACCTGGCCTGCAGCGCAGGCACATACCCTGACTTGGAGTCAAGTCAGAGAGCCTCTGTACGCAGTCAGGTGCTCAGTCCACTGAGGCACAACAGCCCGGGCTGGTCAGGAAATTCTTACGCTTCACATGGTGTCGCCTGGGGCACTAAGATGGTTATAAAGTCCAGAATGGCTGTACTCAGATGGGCTGATGGTAGGAACTCTACCCCATGGCATCTTTTCCTCTCTCCCTCTTCTCCCTCACTTCTCCCCTTCCCTCCCCCTTGCTTTTCACATGCCTGGTTTGGGGGTTTTCACAGTGTGGCAGACTTAGTGGGGTTTGACGTCTTGCTTGATGCCTGAGTTCCATGGAGGATGACATGGAAACTTGGGGTTTCTTAAGGTCTGGCTTCAAGTGTCATGTGACATGGTAGGGACAGTCCAAGTTTGGGGAGAGAGGAGAGAGACGCCATCGTCTGATGTGTAGATGACAAGCTCTCATTCGGAGTATCTCGCGGGCTGGGAGACACAGTCGGAGCCAGCGGTGGACACCCAGTCCCCCACAGACCTCTGTGGACGAGGAGGAATGAGGGGCTCATCAGCCATTTTTATAAAACGATGTTTAGTAGGGTGCTGGTGGTTTAAAATTCATGTATAATTCTTTTAAGTATCAATTAGCTATAGCCACAATAATGCTATACAACTTAATGGCTTATTTATAATTGCTAACGTATGTGTAGGCTGGGTTTGGCTTTAAGCTACAGATAGAGCCCGGTCCTCCTGACGTCGGAGGACCATGTGCAGGCGTGTTTTTCCCATGGGGATGGGAGAGACACAGGAAGGAGACCCCAACTCCGGAAGCACATTTCAAGCCTTTGCTCAGATGATGTCCAGGGGCATTCCATTGGTCAAAGCAAATCACATGACTGTATGTAACATCAGTACAGCACAGAACTATATCTGGTCTCTATGGAGAGGAACCGTAGTGTCACTTGTCAAAGATTGTGGATCCGGGGAGGGTCGATGGATTGCGAACAACAGTGTAATCTACCACAGATACATTAAGGTCAGTGGGTATGGTTGATGCAGAATTTTGAGCCTTCATTTTAATTCTGACTTTTACACTTTCTCCCCATTTAGTACTTTTTCTAATACACTAATCCTCATGGTTTGTGCCTATATCAAAATATTTTATGAAGTTGATTGTCTAAGAAAATACAGTTTATACTCTTCATTCATGATTTCTGTATTTGCAGACTCGCTTGCTAGGAAAATTGTTTTGTAACCCCAAAGTCAACACTCACGGCATTTTCACAGTAGTCAGCAGACAGGCACTTGCACGGAACAACAAAAAAGAATTTGAACAGGGTGATCATCTGCCTTCTTGTGTCAGCTCCCGTACTGTCATCAGGTGTCTGTTTTGTGGTTTATTTAACGTTTTTCTTGTTTTTGTGCTTTTTGTTGGGGATTTTGTAGTTTAAAATGGCCCCTAAGTGCAGTGCTGAAGTACTGTAGTTCCGTCTAGTGTTTCTTAGTGCGAGGGGCCTGTGATGTGCCTTACAGAGAGAACACGTGTGTTAGATAATCTTTGCTCAGAAATGAGCGGTAGTGTTGTTGACTTTGCGTTCAATGTTAGTGAATCAAATATGTGTAAAGTAAGTGCCCTGAAACACAAACATACATAAAACACAGTTTTGTATTGATCCTATGATGAATATATGACCGGGAACCTAATCCTGTTCGATAATCCAGTGTTTGCAGAAGTTTGAAGGCCGTAACTACTGTGAGGAATGAGAACCGTGATGTATTTAGGTGCTCTGGCTGGGCTACGGGAATAAAGTAGTCCAGCGCGTTTCAGACTGCCTTCTGTTGAACCCTTGAAGTGCCTCTCGTCCCGAATGAGGACCACAATCTGATACCTTTTCTTTTGTTTGTTGACTAATTGTTTATTGAGAGTTCAGTGTGTGTTAGGTGAGTCAAACATAACTTAACATAGAAGTATATACAGTTATAGTGGTGGTTTGAGTAGTTTTTTTTCTTCTCATGTATTCCACTGGGACTTCTCGTTTCTCTCCCCTTCAAACCCTTGCCTGAGGGATTCCCCAAAGATGCTCGAGGAGAAGGGCAGGATGGACATAAAGCAGATGGGTCTCCAGATCGCTCTCCTTGCTTTAAACTCAAAGAGTTCTGTTTTCATCTGTTTTATGTGAAGCTTCTGAGAATTCAGAACTTCACTTAAACAACTGGTTTGTGGAAATGAAAGCTTTAAAAACTCCCATGTAAGTAATTCTTTTATTAGTTTGCACTT